>NC_090992.1:30113333-31559166 GCF_041146395.1 Eulemur rufifrons | reverse complement strand
GGTAAGATCCAGAACAGGCCTCCCCACCCCCATTCACTGCAAGGTGCCCAGCCCCATCGAGCAGCGACTCCTGAGTGGATCCCACCGTGGTGCAGGAGTAGAATGGCAGGTTCGGGGCGTTAAGGCCTGCATTTGGGACCCAACTCTGCCACTTCTGTATTGTGTGAACTTGGACAAACCACCTCTTCGGCCCCTGACTTCCCTGAAGATGGAAGTCTAAGATGGGCCGGGCGCGGTGACTCACGCCTGTAATCCTAGCACTCTGGGAGGCCGAGGCGGGAGGATGGCTCGAGGTCAGGAGTTCGAGGCCAGCCTGAGCAAGAGCGAGACCCTGTCTCTACTAAAAACAGAAATTATCTGGACAGTTAAAAATATATATAGAAAAAAAATTAGCCGGGCATGGTGGCACATGCCTGTAGTCCCAGCTACTCGAGAGGCTGAGACAGGAGGATCGCTTGAGCCCGGGGGTTTGCCCACTTTAGCCTGGGCAACAGAGCAAGACTCTGTCTCAAAAAAAAAAAAAGAAAGAAAAAAGCAAGTCTAAGATGATTTGCTTAGATGAACTCAAAGGTCCTTTATATTCTAAAAAAGCTGATTTGGTGCAGGGAAAACGGTTACAAACTGGCGTTCTGGTGCCAGCCTGCTTAGCTTTGAATCATGACTCCACCACTTACCAGCTGGGTGTCCTTGGGCAGGTTTCCTAACATCTCTGATTCACTTCTCCATCACGTGATAATGGGGATAGTAACAGTTTCTTACCCTATAGGGTTGTTGTGAGGATGAAATTAGATCAAGCACCGTACCTAGGACATCATAAGCACTTTATCAACTTTAGCTGTGATTCTCATTTGGTGCTCACCACAGCCCTCTGAGAGAGGTGTGGCAGAGATTCCAACTGTCCTTTGGCACCTTGGGAAGGTTGGGAAGCAAAACAGGAGGAGCCTGCCAAGGGGACGCAGAAATGTAGCGACAGAGCCAGGACGAGCAGCATCAATCCCTTGTGCTCCCGGGTGACACTTCTCACCACCAAGCCACATAAGCGTCATACGTGATATGCTTAGGACATGCCTCTGCTTAAAAGGCCAATGCTCTCAGAGTGTCAGTTGCAGCAGCGCGGTAATTCTAGCTTGGGAGTTAAAAGCTTCAGGTTCTAGGCTGGGCTAGGTGGCTCACGCCTGTAATCCTAGCACTCTGGGAGGCCGAGCCGGGTGCATCTCTCAAGGTCAGGAGTTGGAGACCAGCCTGAGCAAGAGCGAGACCCCGTCTCTACTAAAAATAGAAAGAAATTAGCTGGCCAACTAAAATATATATAGAAAAAATTAGCTGGGCATGGTGGCACATGCCTGTAGTCCCAGCTACTGGGAGGCTGAGGCAGGAGGATCGCTTAAGCCCAGGAGTTTGAGGTTGCTGTGAGCTAGGCTGATGCCACGGCACTCACTCTAGCCTGGGCAACAAAGCGAGACTCTGTCTCAAAAAAAAAAAAAAAGCTTCAGGTTCCAGCCCCAGCGCTCTGGTAACATCATGACTTACAAATATGAGCAGGGCCTGTGTGCCAGGAGCCCAGATGGATCTGCTGTGGGAGCCACAGGGATATGTGGGAGCCACGGGGCGTCCCCTGTGCCCTCTGCGACCCTGGGCATCTCCTGGGGGGAAGCCAGGGAACCGTGCTGTGTATTTGGCCCAGCCCTGCCCCCTCACCGGCCTTCAGTTTCCTCATTTATCTAAAAAAGGGAGATTAGTGTAGACCAGTGGTTTATAGTTTGGGGAAACCATGTGGTTCCCCCTCCTCAAAGCAACTGCTTCAATATATTAGCTTCTGTATAACATTCAGTTTGGGAGGAAGAAAAGTTCTAGAGCTGATGTTCATGGATGGGAGAACAGCGGACAGAAGAATGCGTTATACGCTGCCACAAAGAAACGGATAAATCCGGAATGTGAGACAGCTGTTGCTGGCACAGAAAAAAGGAAGGAGCACGGCACCGCCGTAGATTAAGAGACTTAGAAACTTAGCAACTGTAACTGCGAGGCAATGGGTGTGTTAATTAGCTTGCTTGTGGTAGTCATTTCACAATGTATATGTACATCAAAACATCATGCTGTACACCTTAAATGTATGCAATTTTTATTTGTCAATTATATCTCAGTAAAACCGAAGGGAGTAAAAACAATAGAGAATGGAAAAAAATTAAGTTTGGGTGAGTGTAGCAGAAATTTACTGCACATTTTTAAGCACGTTATTGTCATTTTCAACTTTTGGTTTATTTGTGCTGTTTTCAACATCCCTGACAACAGTGTGAATACTAATCAGGTCAGTGGCACTCTGCCAGGCATTGCAGACTCACCAGAGCATGCTTAGATCTGATTTTAAAGAAGTAAGTTCTGTTTTTAAACCAACATATGTTAATTGAAACAGAAGGCCTGCAGTTGGGAATAATTTGCCTTAATTTATACTCCTCGAAATCAGTGGGTAATCCAAGAATAAAAGTCTCTCTTTGGCTCCCCATGAAAAGAAAAGTACACCTTTTTCCTAAAAACAAATAAAAAGAAACATAACAACTAAATTCAATGTGTGAAACTTGTTTGAATCAGATTCAAGCAAACCAACTATTAAAGACATTTTTGTAACAATGAGGGAAAGCTGGTTAAGGGCTGGCATCCCAAGTAGGGTTCTGCAGAAAGCAGACTCTACAATGATTTAAGTCTGCAGGGTGCTTACTAAGGAGTGCCCTGGGACGCATGCCTGGGGAAGGGGAAGGAGGGAGGCAGGGGTGGGCGGAGGGGGGAGCTGAGCTGTGATGTGAGCCAGCAACAGGCCTGGTGGACCCCACGAGGAGTCCTGGAGCTAGAATGGCCCTACAGAGTTGTCCCATGTCTGGCCAAGATGGCCGGGCCTTTCCACCTGGCATGGATCAGTCATTGGCTATGGGCCACCCTGGGAAAGGTAAGTGTGTCCCTGCGGCTGCGGTAACCCCTGCAGGGGCTGACACTGAAGGCTCTCTGCCAACAGCACCCGCGGCTAGTGGCACCCCGAGTCCTTTACTGAAGTGGGGGGTGGGTGTCGCTTATCACAGCACACACCACGACTGGGTGGTGGGTGTGCATCTATTGCGTGCGATAATGGTGTACTCTTGTTAGAAAATGCCTCCAGCGCTGGGATAAGCGTTACAAAAGAAAGAAAGAAAAGAAATGCCCTTATTTCTTTAAAGATCCGCAATGGAGGAATGAAATGATATGTGGGGATTCAGTGTAAAAATTCCCTACTTTTGAGAATGAAAGTGCCTATAAAACATGAAAGTATAAGAACAAAAGTCGTCCTAAGCAAGCAGGGGAACCTGGCATTAATTCAATGTTTAACGGATGTTGATGAAAGCTGGGATATTGGTTTTAGCTCAATAAACAATCCTCAAGGCTAAAGGAATGTTCAAAAGCTACTAGGTATGATGTAAGCTAAATTCGCTATCCGCTTTCAAATCCTGTAACTCTTTTACTTCTCCGGAAGGTGTGTGGCTCTTCATTGTCTCGGGTAATCTCCCACGAAAGGGTGGAGCCGTGTGTCAGCAGGTCCCCGGTCACGCTACTGGATGCAGCAGGACTTGGAAGCCGGCGCACCCCCTGGGTTGGGGCTCCCTCCCGGCTGACTTCCTGCGGCTGCGATCAGACAGGAAAGAAAACACACCAGGTGACAGGAGGCTGCAGAGGGCTTCCCCTTTGACCTAGTTTGGACCAACAGTTGCAAACTCAAAGGCTTCTGAGGGCCAACAGATAACCACGCATACAGACCAGGCGCAGGAGAATGACCGCATTGCTCTCTTCTAAGAAAAGTAGCAGCACAAGGACAAGGACAAATGAGAAACTACACTCGGCACCAATGTCTGGGAGACACAGGGAGTCTGTAAGTGGTGGCCCTACATTTGCAGCAGCTCATTTAATTTTTTTGTATTTATTTTTTATTTTTTGTTTTTGCCTTTCTCCACATGTTCTAGTGTTTTTTAATGGGTTTGGTTTTGTTTTGTTTGCGGCTGCCCATTTAGAATCACCCCACACTGCCCAGAGCAGAGCAGAGTCCCTGACAGTGTCCACGGGTAAGAGCCATGTGTGACGAGGGACGGGTGTGCAGACCAGGGCAGTCAGGGTAGGACAGGGGCCAGAAGCTGTGTCCCATGAGGAAACAGCACACAGCCAGTAAAAGAAATGACTTGAAGGAGGGGGCAGTACTGTCAGTAGGGAAGAGTTGGAACAAATTCCACTGGATTCCTGAAGGCAGAACCATGGCCACTAGGTGGGAACTTCAACAAGGAGAACAATTTGAGTTCAAGGGAGACCTGGCCGGGCGCAGTGGCTCACGCCTGTAATCCTAGCACCCTGGGAGGCCGAGGTGGGTGGATCGCTCGAGGTCAGGAGTTCGAGACCAGCCTGAGCAAGAGCAAGACCCCCGTGTCTACTAGAATTAGAAAGAAATTAGCTGGCCAACTAAAAATATATATAGAAAAAATTAGCTGGGCATGGTGGTGCATGCCTGTAGTCCCAGCTACTTGGGAGGCTGAGGTAGAAGGATTGCTTGAGCCTAGGAGTTTGAGGTTGCTGTGAGCTAGGCTGACGCCATGGCACTCACTCTAGCCCACTCTAGCCTGGGTAATAGAGCGAGACTGTCAAAAAAAGAAAAAAAGAAAAAAAAAAAAGGGGAGACCTTTCCTAATAGTGGTACTTAATGAGGATGCCAAACAAGGTAGTGAGCCCTCTGTCACTGGTAGTATGCAAGTAAAGGCTCATGATGGTACAGACAGGATTCAAACATCAGACAGAAGCCTGGAAATACAGCCTCTAAAATTCCTTTCAACCGTGAGTTCTAGGTTTTATCCTCTGCACCAGTCTGCACCAGGGTGGGGACATATGTCCGCAGTGTTGGAATCAGAGTCTGTGCTATGTTGGCTGGGGGGCACTTGCGGGGAGGCCTAGAGCACCCCATCTTGGGAGCCAGGCTCCACCACTACTGACTGTGTGACTTGGCCATGATACTTCACCCCTGCCAGCCTCAGTGCCCTCATACACAGACGGGGACAGAAATCGGTCAGCAGGAGGCCTCAAGGAGGCCTTGGTGCGGGGTGGGGGTCGGACTCCCTGCCTTCCACAAACCTGGCTTGTTCGCCTGCTGTTTCTGCTTCTCCTCCTCCAGCGCCTTCACCTTGGCTTCGTACTCGTCAGCAAGCGCCTTCCACTCCTTGCGGTTGTTGGTGATCCCGTCCAACATGGGGGTGATCTCCTCGTGGAAACGGGAGAATTCCTGGAAGAGAGAGAGTGTGCGCCTCTGGCACAGGGGCCGTGCCCGGGGTCTGGGCTCCAGGGGGAAACGTCATTGGAATGAGCTACCTCGGCGGGTAGCGGGCAGGTCGCAGGCCAATGCTGCAGAGCCTCCAGTCCACATAATGCTGTCCCTCTCCTGCTTAAAACTCTCCTGCGGCACCGCGCGTCCTTCAGGGTGAAGTGCAAACCCCTCCATGACCTGGTGCCCTCCTGCCCTTCACCATGTTGAAACCCCCAGGCTTTCCCAATCTCTCAGTTCCCAGAGCTATCCTCCCTCTGTGGGCTTCACTCAGCTGCTCTCTGTTCTCTTTGCTGCAACTCTCTAACCTCCCCTCTCCTTCCCTGAGCCCTGCACTCACAGGTCACTTCCTCAGGGAAGCCTCTTCTGACCCTAGGTAAATGCAGTCCTGACCGGAAGCTCCCACGGCCCCTCTCTGACCACATCTTGCTCCCTTGCAATGACTCCCTTTGCCTGTCTCCCCAGAGGCTGAGAACCCGGAGAGGGCAGGGACATCAGCTGCCTTGTTCACTGCGCTGGTCCTGGCCTGGCCCAGGGCCGGGGGCACAGAGACTCAGTAAGCATTTGCTGATTGAAGTCGGCATGTTGAGAGGATGATTCTTAAGGGCTGCCTTTGAGCACAGCACATTACGGTTTATGATGCAATTTATCTCTTCTGATGCTCAAATTCCTGGGAGGTGGGAAAATAAAAGTCATCCCTCCTACATTTTAGGTGAGGACATCGAGATGCAGATTGATGGGGTAGATTTGCCCAAGGCAAGGACAGCAAATCAAGGCTGACTGCACAGGTCCAGCCAGAGCTGACTGTGCCTGACATCAGGTCCCGGCTCTGCCACAAGCTGTGTGACTTGGGGTGCGAGGGAGGGTCACTACCAGATCTCACCTTCAGCCGTGAGATCAGGACAGTAATGATGCCTCCCCCACAGCGTTGATGTGATAACGCGAGGAAAGCACTTAGTCCAGTCTCCCTCATTTAATGGCATTACTGATGATAGTGACGTGCTCCAGCTACTCTGCCCTGGTGGCCAGAGGACCCCAGCTAGTCCGCGTTATATGGGAGATGCTCTTGTCCCCCCAGAGCATCTGCACTTCCAGCCGCAGGGCTGCAGCACGCACAGCAGGAAGAGCACTGCACTAGGGGTCCCAGCTCTAATCCTGCCTCCTGGCTGAGTCTGGTGACAATGGCCCTGTCACTTCTCATCTCTGACTTTTGTATTCTCATGTGAAACGTGGCCAAAATAAAAATTAAAAATGAGAGATGGGTGGTGACACAGATAACATGAATTTGGGAGCAATGGGTATCTCAAGAGGGAGACTTTAACTTTGAACAATAGCTCAGAGAGAGATTCCAGACTGACTTTTCACAATTACTTTGGCCTGTCACATTTCCACAAGCTAGGGAGGTTAGGAAGGCACGTGTCTGCTGTTTCCCCTTCCCCCGTCTGACATCATGCTTAGTCATTTGTCCCACAACTATGTACTGAGCAACTAGGATGTTCCAAGCTCCAGGCTCTAGCCTGGGCTACAATCACCCAAGACCCACTTCGCTGTCCTGAGAACCAAAGGCCACTGGAGATGAGAAGCACTTTGTGAAGTATCACCCACAGCCACCTGCCCGGGTTTGTTATCTCTGATGCTGTTTGGGAATCCCGGGTTTATTAAAGATGTTTTGTCAGGTCTGAGGAAACCAAGGGCCTACCTTGTAGACGAAGGTGCAAACAAAGTCAATGAAGCCGACTTGAAGCTTAGGGAGTTCATCCGCCTTGTTCCTGTCCATCATGGGCTGGCGTGGGGGAGAAAGAGTTAACCGCACCGCGTGGTAAGAGGAACCCACCCTACCCGTGCAGCATTCCTGCTTAAAAAAAATCAGACTGTAGACTCAAGTTTCCAGATCTGAAAGAGCAGTTTGCAAGAAATGTGGGGAATAGAGGAACATGTTAACTAACATCTCCCGGGTGCAATCAACCAAATCCAGAATGTGGGAAGTTACACAACAAAAGACCCAGTGTCCTCAACAAATAAATAGCATACAAAAAGAAAAAAGGCCTGGGGTAGGTGGGTCGGGGAACCTACCACTGATCAAAAGAGACTTAAGAGACTTAACAACCAGAGGCATCGCTCCTTGGCCTTTTGCTAAGATCAAGGGTAGCAGTCTAGTACCTGCGACCAGTTTAGTATGGGATCCGTCCTCTACCCGAGGACAATATATTAAATGGATTTTTGGAGCAGAGAGATGGAATAGGAGCTTGCTCCATCGCTCCACGCATTGACCTGCTATTGTAGTATCTCCAGGAGGGGCACCCACGAGCTGATTAAAAAAAAAAAACAAAAAAAAACAGAGGCTGCGTGTTCCTTGATTGGATCCTGATTTGAACCAATCAACTGAATTCTTTTTCTCAATCAGGGAAAATGAACAGAGACTGCGGATTAGATGATACTGAGGTATTAGTACTCATTTTGTGAGTGTGATAAGGGTATTGCGGTTGTGTGTCTGTTTTTGTCTGTACTAAGCTCTTATCTCACAGACACAGAGACTAAAGTATTTATGGAAGAAATGACAATGTCTGGAATTTACTTTAAAATACTCCAGCCAAAAGAAAAATAAATGCATTGACAAGAATAGATAAAACAGGAATGGCAGACTGCTGCTAATCGCTGGCTCCGGCAGACGGGCACATAGAACTCCCTGGCTCTTCTCTCTGAATTTTAAAATGTTACAAAGAACGAGAACTACGGATCCCAGGGGCCCCGACTGTTCCTGTTCACGACAGGACCTCCAGCTCCCAGTGTTCCACGCTCCCTCGGCTCCTGCCTGCGCCTGCCATGGGCCCCCGTCCTTGGCACACTCCCTCAGGTTGAGCCTGTCCCCATGTCAATGGTTTGTCCCCAAAATGTCTCCCTCTTTTACCCATCCTCTCCAAAGCCACCTCTCCTTCCCAGCTCTGCCCTCAGGGCCTTCTGGGAACCTTCCAGCTGCTCTCCCCATCCCCGTGGGAAGCCTGCTGAGGGTCCCAGACAAATTAACTTTCAACATTGATGGACGTGCAGAGTGGCCAGCAAGGTCGTCCCTTCCTCGCGCTGTGCTGTCGGGACAGGCGCAGGGGAGGTGGATGCCCAGACCGTTAGAGCTGAAAGGACAATCTAAGTTTCGGTGTCTACTTGTCAAGCTCTACGTAGCTGAGCGAGCTCAGGACACATTCCTCAAACTTTAAGAGGGCTTTCTAGAACACATATTGCTGGGTGCACCCCCAGAACTTCTGGTTGGGTAGGTCTAGGGTGGGGCCCATGAATTTGCATCTCTAACATGTTCTCGAGTAATGAAGTTGTGCTCCAGGGACCACACTTCGAGAGCCACTGCATGGAGAAAAGGTCACCTCTATGGTAAGGTTGTATCTCTAAGTCAGGATGAGATCACACATGTCTGACATCAGGCCAAAGTCCCCTCTCTACTCACAATGGGATTCTGTTGCAGCACCGTGCGCTCCAGGTCACCCTGCTCCCAGAATTCGGCAGCAACCAGCAGAGCCACCTGAAACAGACAGACCCTCACGCACACGTAAGTCAAAGCCCCAGCCCAATCCCTTACCGATACCCTCACCCCACTTGCATTGTCAACTCAGCACAGAAGGTAAACACACCCCTACCCTGCCACCCCCACTTTGCTGTCATCATTGGAAAGACCCTAAAGTGATTCCCATGTCGTGGCAGAGAAGGATGGAGCAAAGACGAGTTGGCTCTGGCACTGGACTGAGAGAGTCCATGCCTCATTACCTGCTGCCACCAGCACTGGAATCCCCTCGTTCCAGGTCAGGAGGAGTCCATACCTTGCTCTGCACCTCCCAGGGCTTGGTGATGGCCGAGAGATCACAGGCAGTCATCATCATGGCCCTGTGCACAAGATGCCTCCATCAGTCCAGGGCCATTTAAGACTGCCAGCACTGGTCAATCCCATCTCTCTTTCCTTTCTCCACCCCTGCTAGTAGGCGACTTCACCTCATTGTGAAGAAAGGGCTCACTCCCCCATTGCATCGGGGGTCAGGCTTTGAAGTGAGACAGAAAATTAAATCCTACCTCTGCCAATGATCAGAGGTTTGACCTTGGGCAATTAAACCAACCTCTGTAAGCCTCCATCTCCCATTATAATGATAATGGTACTTTCCTCCTGGAGTAGATATAAGGTTAAATGAGATGATGTGTATAGAAATCTTAGTATAGGACCTGGGCGTAGTACATGCACAATAAACATATACTGGGCTTTTATTATGTACCCGGAACTGTACAAACATCAATTTCACTTAAATCTCATCACATCTGCAGAGCCCCTTCTCTCTTGTCTAGTGTAGAGCAATGTTCTCAACCTTTTTCTCATTATTGTCCCCTGCCCCAACTGGCAAAGTGCCGTTTTTAGACTTTTTTTTCATAATTGCCCCCACCATGAACTTTTCTTACTCAGACCCAAAGTAGCAACATGTGCTGGGTGAATAGCTGTTGAAAAATATCGCCACCATTGTCGCCCAGCATGAACTTTTAATGCCCCAGATGCGCTATCTGTTTGGAGAGCCACAGACCGTTGTATTAATAATATCTAAGACGTCTTGCTCTCCTCTCCCAAGAACCACCTGCTCCGTTGGAGGCCAGATATGTGTTTTCTATCAGTCTGTTAGCTTTCTGATTTAGGAGTTTCATTAATACCGACAGATTCCTTTCCCTTCTGGGCTGTTTCCTCACCTGGCAGAGATGCTCACAAAAACATTTAAAAATGAAAAAAAGAAAATATACAGTGTAGAGAGAACTGAGAGCCAGTTGTGGTGAGGAGGCCTTGCGTTAAGAAGCAGTGGAATGACCAGGCGCGGTGGATCACGCCTGTAATCCTAGCACTCTGGGAGGCCGAGGCGGGCGGATTGTTTGAGCTCAGGAGTTCGAGACCAGCCTGAGCAAGACCAAGACCCCGTCTCTACTAAAAAGTAGAAAGAAATTAGCTGGACAACTAAAAATATAGAAAAAATTAGCTGGGCATGGTGGCACATGCCTATAGTCCCAGCTACTCGGGAGGCTGAGGCAGGAGGATCGCTTGAGCCCAGGAGTTTGAGATTGCTGTGAGCTAGGCTGACGCCACGGCACTCACTCTAGCCTGGGCAACAAAATGAGACCCTGTCTCAAAAAAAAAAAAAAAAAAAAAAAAGCAGGGGAAGGACGTGGGGAAAAAAAAGAACTCAAGGTACAGGTGTTATTACAAAGGTGGGTACAATATAAACTGGAAAGTGAGGAGAAAGGGACAAAGATTTGGAGCACAAGAGGGAGCGAGGGTGGGGGATTTGAGAAGGCATTTCAGATTTGAGAAGGCAGGTAATCCAGGTAAAGCCAGGGCCAGCTGGTGTGGGCCACGCTGGGGAGTGTAGACTGTATACAATAAGCACTGGGGAGCGGCTGAAGGTTAAGGGCGTGGTGATGACCTCTGCAGGCTGTGCTGCAGGAAGGCGGCGGCAGCACCTGCAGGGTGGGGCAGGATGGAGAGCCAGGACAGAGGAGGGTCACCGCAGTAGTTCCGCAGGTGGGCGGGAGGGCCTGGCCTGCAGCAGGGAGGTGGGGCTGAGACCCACGGCAGGGGCTTGGGAGAGGCAGTAAGCAGAGACACCAGGAAAACTGGCTGCTTGGATGATTTCACAATTAATCAGCTGTATCAGGTATATTTTATGTAAGCTGATCTGGGAAGCTGTTAAGAGTTGCTCATAAAATATAAACAAGTTTAAATAAAATCTTTAATTATATAAACTCTCAAAAATTCATATAATTCTCCCCATCTATTTATCTACCACCTCGTAAAGGATTAATTCTAACCAATTCCACTGAAGATTTAATATGAAGTAGAGACAGGAGACTGTATATTGGAGATGAAGATTGCTTGCTAAATAAGACCACAAAATTACACTTGTGCCCCATAAATTTACACAAATATAAAAAGACCTATCTTAAGCCAAAAATTATGTGATTAAGGAAATAAGCTTTCAGAAATGCATACATTCCTTAGAGACAGGTTTTTGCTGTGTGATAACCTCAGAATGTGTGTCCGATGCTTAATGCTCAGCGGTGTGGACTGTTAAGCTTATTGTCGGGTAGATGAATGCTCGGCTGTGCACACAAGCATCACTGGCTGCCTGACACCTGTCGGTGCCCACATTTTAAATCCATGGGTGTGGCTTCGGGAGAGCACTGGATGTTTACTTTCCTTGGCTGGAGGGATCCTGCGAGAAACACTTGTAAAGGCTGGGGAAACACACCTAACTGTTTATAGAAGTGCCCCTGGAGCTGATAACTCAAGGTACATTAACAGTAAAGGTGGGAGTGGGGGGAACACATTCCAGGCAGAGAGAACAACTAGGCACAAGCCCCGTGGAAGGAAGCCTGGCACAGCACAAAGAGCCGGAAGGTGGGAGGGGCTCGGGGAGCAGGAGGAAGGGTGAGCAAGCGGAGCCCCAGAGAGGAGCAGGGCAGCCCACACAGAGCCCGGGCGCCACAGAGAAGAACTTGTTATGCTCCCTTCCACTGGAGTTCAAGGACAGTCTTTATACCAACACAATCTTAAGTATAACTTTTAGTTTTAGGGTTTTTTTTTTTTTTAATGGAGGAAGGAGCCACAAAGGCAAAAGTGCCTAGGGCCCACAGACGTCAGAATGTGGCCTTGTGTAAAAGAATAAGATTTTCTTTGTGGACATTGAAATTTGAATTTCTCATAATTTTCATCGGTCATGAAATCTTCTTTTGATTTTTTCCCAATTATGTAGAACTATCATAGCCCATCTTAGCTCACAAGCTATACAAAAACAGGCGCGGGCCACACACCCCGGCACTGGAGGATCTCTAAGCCCTTCCGCCTCTTGGTTTGTTCAGACCGTCAAGAGTGAAATCTGGAATTAAGCAGAGACGTCAAGGCTTTGACAGAGAATGGGAAGTCACACCCTCACTCCAGAGTTACTGTCGACATCCCTACAGTAAACACACTGAAGTAGCGACACAAGAAACAGCTGCGTAGGAATCTGCAAAAGGCAATTGACTTTGGACATGTGAGCTCAGACCACAGGAAGCCCACGGACACAAATAAGCCCTCTAAGACAATCAAAGCGCAGGAAAGGAGTGCTGAGTTTTTCCTTACCACAGCCAATTCTGACACCAATTCGTTTCAACGCTAACACTAAATGCCCAGATTTAGCATCAGACCCCACAGGTTCACCGGTTGGGTCCCACAAGACCGCCTGGCTTCAGGGGCCAGCCACAGGTATCGGGTTCGGGGTTATTGATACTTCTGTCTGACTTGGCTACAAAGTCAGGGGTTCCCCCACTTTCGGTTCAATAATTTGCTAGGTCAGCTCACGAGACTCAGGGAAACACCTTACTTACATTTACCGGTTAATTACTAAGGATTCGACTCAGAAACAGCCAAATGGAAGAGACGTACAGAAGGCATGGCGGGTAGGTACATGCAGGGGTTGGGTGCCCTCTTGGGACATGCCACGCCCCCAGCACCTCGATGTGTTACCAATTGAGAAGCTCTCTGAACCCCGCTGTTTAGAGATTTTTGTGGAGGTTTTATCGAGTAGGCACAGCTGATTAAATCACTAGCCGCTAGTGGTTAGCCAGCTCAGTCTCCAGACCCTGCAGGTTGGGGTGGGGCTGAAAGTTCCAAGCTTCTGATCAAGGCTTGGTCTTTCTGGTGACCAGCCCCTATCCTGAAGCTGTCTAGTGTCCTGCCAGGAGTCATTAGATTAGAACAAAAGACACTTTTATCACTCAGGAAATTCCGAGTGTTTTAGGATCTCTGTCAGGAACTGGGGACAAAGACCAAATATATACGTTTTGCTATAGCACAGGAAACACCTAACACCACTACCCACGATGAGCAACACTGCACAGCACTCCACGCACCCCAGCTCAGCCCCAGGATAATCCACAGAGTAGGTGCTAACATTGTTCTCGTTGAGCAGATGAGGAAACCGAGGCACAGAGGGGGAAGTAACCTGCTCAAGGTCACACCACCAAGAAATCAGAGAGCCAGGACTTGATCCCAGGCTGTTTGATACCAAAGTGCCTAGAGTGTAACAGCTACACTAAGGTGTGAAGACATTCTCATTAATTGCCTAATCACCTAATCCATGGACCCCAATATGACTTCGTAGCAATCAGCCAGGAGGGACCATTGCCCTCGGGGCACGTTTGGCAAGGTCTGCAGACATCTTTGATTGCCATAACTGGGGAGGAGGGGCTGCCACTGGCATCTAGTGGGCAGAGACCAGGGATGCTTTTAAATACTCTACAATGCTCAGGACAGTGCCCCACAACAAAGTTGCCAGCCTCAAATGTCAATAGTGTTAAGATTGAGAAACCCTGATTTACAAGCTTTCCAGCATTTTTCATTGGGTGACTACCTAAAGAATTTTGAAAAGTGCTTATGTTCTTGCACATTGTTTTAACTTTAATTTTTAAAATTTTTTTAGAGATGAGGTCTCCCTCATCTCTGTTGTTCAGGCTGGTCTCAAACTCCTGGGCTCAAGTGATCCTCCCACCTCAGCCTCCCCGAGTAGCTGGGACTACTTTGTGTACATTTTTAAGCTGACATGTTAAACTATTTCATCATAAGTTAATGTCTGCGAAGGATCTAATTTATAGCACATTATAAATATTGACTTTTTAAATAAAATTGTTACATCATTCTTTTTTTTTACTATCTATAATTTATGTGGCAAGAAAATACTGATTGTCTCTGAAACAACAATAGTATCTGTTACTTTAAAAAAATTCACAGTTATTTAGCTTTGAATTACAGGAATTGATATTCATTCATCCAGTCACTCGTTCATTCATTCAACAAATATTGCATTAGGTACTTTTCTTTTTTTTTTTTTTAAAGCATCCAAACTATATATTTTTTTTTTTGCAAGTTAAAAACAACAGTTTCATATTTTTTTCCTCACCTCCCCTTTCCCGAGTCAGCACCTTCAAGTGTTACCATTCCCCAAACGGTGCGCAATGCACTCATTGTGTAGGCATACCCCCATCCCCTCCCCCACCCCCCACCTCAGTCTGATGTCCAATTGGTGTCGTTCCCAGATTTGTATTTAGGTGTGTTACATCATTCTTTAAATACAAAGGAATCTAAATAGCATAGCCATTTGATACCAACCATCATCCAATTATCCATGGGGAAAAACACATGAAACCATCTTTTCTTTAAGAATCTGGAATTTTACATCTCTCCTTTTCTCTATAAACTTATATTTCCACTTGACTCCCCCAATAGAATTTTATCCTAATATTATATGTGTGTGTATGTGAGTATATATGTACACATGTATGCATATGTGTGTCTGTGTATTATGTGTGTGTATATATACACTCTATATATATGTTAGAAAGTCTTTCACCTATCACACTTTCATAATTTCCTGCAACCAAATATATACATTAATTGAAATTACAGGCCAGGTGTGGTGGCTCATGTCTATAATTCCAGCATTTTGTGGGGCCGAGGCAGGAGAATCACTTGAGGCCAGGAGTTTGAGACCAGCCTGAGCAACATAGCAAGACCCTCTTTCTACAGAAAATTTTAAAATTAGCCAGGCAAGATGATGCATCTGTAGTCCCAGCTACTCAGGAGTCTGAGGTGAGTATTGCTTGAGCCCAGGCATTGGAGGTTGCAGTGAGCTATGATGACACCACTGTACTGTAGCCCAAGGAACAGAAGGAGACCATTTCTCAAAAAAAAAAAAATTATATAATTAAAAATTTTTCTTTTTGACAATAAGCCACTAAATGTTGAAAATTTTCTTTTGGATTAAGTTGTTATTACACAACTAACCAAACAATAAAATACATTACCTACTTTTATAAATAATTATTAAACATTCAAAGTAACTTTTTCTTTGGAAATGAGTCTCTTAATGAGATGAGATGGGATTATTTTTTAAAAATCGGTTAATGAATGAATTGAATATTTCTTATTGCTAGACACATAGGATCCAGCATCTCTTTTTTTTTTTTTTGAGACAGAGTCTCACTCTGTTGCCCGGGCTAGAGTGAGTGCCGTGGCGTCAGTCTAGCTCACAGCAACCTCAAACTCCTGGGCTTACGCGATCCTACTGCCTCAGCCTCCCAAGTAGCTGGGACTACAGGCATGTGCCACCATGCCCGGCTAATTTTTTGTATATATATATTTTAGTTGTCCATATAATTTCTTTCTATTTTTAGTAGAGACGGGGTCTCACTCTTGCTCAGGCTGGTCTCGAACTCCTGACCTCGAGCGATCCACCCGCCTCGGCCTCCCAGAGTGCTAGGATTACAGGCGTGAGCCACCGCGCCCGGCCCCAGCATCTCTTTTATGCTCATTTTTCATTTTCACAAATTCAAGTACTTAGAAACCCTGGCAATGGGAATAGTTTTATTACAACACTGTCACTCAATTCTTTGCATTCTCCCAAGTTAACGGTTAAAAATCATACTGTGTAGAGGGTGAAAAAAAAGAGAGAGAGAAAGAATGAAAAGAAAGAAAGAAAAAAAATACTGTGATCAGTTCTCTGCATGATCTATCAGCTGATGATTCAATTATAATAGATTCTCCTTCAGTTTTGTTGAAAGCAAACATGAGAATCATTCACTTCCTCGCTTTCTGGGAAGCATGCCATAGAGATTTAGCCAAGACTTCTACGACTATTAATCACATCTCTGACACTTCCTCAGTGGCACTTTGGTTAACCCAAGATACTCAGAGTGGGTTAGGTAAATTAAAACATTATTAATTTTAATATATTTTTCCAGTGTTATATTTCTTACTTCTTGCTCAGGCTGGTCTCGATCTCCTGGCCTCAAGCAATCCTCTGCCTCTGCCTCCCAAAGTTCTAGGAATACAGGTGTGGGCCACCGAGTCTGGCCCCTTCATTATTTTAAAAGTTTTGATTTGTGTAGAATCTATTTTGTTGTAAGGAGTGAGATAGGGATCTAACTTTGTGGCTGCCCTGTTGTTTCAACATGTTCACAAATTTACACCATTCTCCACTGGCATAAAATCCATATTTTAGGCTGGGCGCCATGGCTCATGCCTGTAATCCTAGCACTCTGGGAGGCTGTGGTGGGAGGATCACTTGAGGTCAGGAGTTTGAGACCAGCCTGAGCAAGGGTGAGATCCTGTCACTATCAAAAAAGAGAAATAATTAGTGGGGCATGGTGGCAGGAACCTGTAGTCCCAGCTAGTCAGGAGGCTGAAGCAGGAGGATTGCTTGAGCCCAGGAGTTTGAGGTTGCTGTGAGCTAGGCTGACACCAAAGCACTCTAGCCCAGGCAACAGAGTGAGACTCTGTCTCAAAAAAAAAAAAAGAATACTTCAAATAATATACTTTTTGTATGTAGAGAAATAAAACAATAATATAGTGTTCTATATTTCTAGTGCTAAAATAAAGATTGAACATGTCATAACTTGTACAATTTAGTTTGGGTATAACTTCAGTTTTTCATATGTTGGAGACCTCCAAAATGGAACATATCCTGGGGCTTGTCGAGGTCAGCAAAGCTGTGAGTGCAGCGTCTCACCTTACGACCCTGGGCTTAAGAGGATCAGGGTTTAATCCCTGCTTCAACTCACATAACAATTTCCTTCCGCGTCTGCTCCAGCATCATGTACTGCGTCCACTCCTGTTCAGTCTCGTACGTCTTAGACTGATCCACGATCTTTTGGAACATTGTCCTCTTCCTACAAACACACCAGTGCATTAAAGAGAGCAATGCTTATTCTTGTTTTGTAAGGCTAGTCAAGTAAAGCAGTAGGATTGGAGAAGGAACAAAGAAATCTGTAACTGGTTGTGATCACTTAGTGATAAACACCACTGCACTCGGACCAGCTAAGGGAGCAAGTCTTAGAATAAGGCAACCCCTGGGCTTCTAACGCTGGCTGGTTCAGATGGAGGCTTATTGACTCAACGTAATTCACAAAACAAAATAAAAAAACCAAGGCCTACATTGAGAGTGAAGACCTACATTCTAACCCAGACTCTGCCACTGATTTGTAATCTGTTCTTAGCAAATCTTTTGCCCAGTTTTCCCATCTGTACAGTGGGGTAATAATATCTAACTCACAGGGTTATAGAGAGTCAATGTGTCCATGGCACAAGTGTTGTGCCTGGCACATAGTAAATACTAAATTAATTGGAACTGTGGTGTTTGTTATTATTATCATCATTGTGAAATGATTATTATTACTAAAATGAAGAAATACCAACTTGAAATACAAGGCGAGGTCAGTGGCAATGATCGCAATGTCCATCATGTGGATGGCATGCTCATGTTGTCGGCGATTGAGGTTTTGAAAGATATTTAGATTCTAAAGAAAAAAACAGAAGAGAGATGGGAGAAGGGATGGTGGCAATAGTCACTTAATTACTAGTGGCCACCCAGAAGGTGGTAGGGGCAGCCCAGGCCAATGGAACAAATGCTGCCTGGGCACACTCCGGCGACTTGTGAGATGGGGTCTCTGGTCTAGGTCCCAACGCCAGTGCAGAGGGCCCTCGTCCTACCTCTTCCCTGAGCAGCGTTTTGCCGAACTCCAAGTGGTGTCTTTCCAAGATGGAGGAACCATGGAGCTTGGCTAGTGGGTTCTGAGATCTGAATGAGGGAGGGAGGGAGAGAGAGAGAGGGAGAGAACAAATCAGGATGGAATGGATAATAGAAAATTAGAACTGAACATCACGGCTCCTAGCTCACAAGCTTTAGCTTTCTGCACAAGCAATTATGAACCACTTTTGAGTTTCGGACTCCCTAGAGAATCTGCTGGACAGTGTAGGCCCTATCCCCAGAAAAAGACACAAACACACACAATGCCACACACAATTTTAGGGACATTGGCACTTTGAAGATCATCAATCCCCTGATCCTCCGTATCTGAGTCTTGGGGGAAGCCATTGAATTCCCACAAGCAATGTGTTCACTCATTTCTTTATTTAATAAATATTTGTTGGGCACTTACTATGTGCCAAGCACCATGTCCAGTACCTAGATTCCCACAGTATGAAATGCAAACACAATCTCTAGCCTCAGAGCAGCATAAAAGTCTACTCTGAGAAGACTCAGAGGGGCACGAATCGTAGTGCTTTCTGATGGCTGGGCCCTGGGAGGAGTCTCAATATCCTCATCTGTAATATGGGGATGACACTAGTCCCTGCTCTGCCCAGCCCGCAGGGTGTCATGAGGATTGTATCTTGGCTCCAATTAGTTCAGCAGGTAGGACAGAGAAGGAAGAGGATGAAAGTGTTTAATGCATTAGTTTCGTAATGCTGCTAAAACAAACGGCCACAAATTTAATGGCTTTAAACAATAAAAACTTATTATCTTACTACTCTGGAGTTCAGAAGTCTAAAATGGGTCCACAGGGCTGGTTTCCTTCTGTGGGCTCTAGGGGGGACTCTGTTTTCTTTCTTTTTCTAGCTTCTAGAGGCCACCTGTATTCCTCGCTTGCAGCCCTTTCCTGCACCCTCAAAGCCATCAGGGCAGCATCTTCTCCCCTCTGACCTCCTGCCTCCCACTGATAAGGACCCTTCCGCCCACATGGGGCCCATCCCGATAATCCCTGTATCCAGATCCTTGACAATCACGTCTCCAAGGTCTGCAAAGTCCCTTTTGTTTGTTTGTTGTGTTTTTGTTTTGAGACAGGGTCTCGCTTTGTTGTATCATCATAGCTCACTACAACCACAAACTCCTGGGCTCAAGTGATCCTCTTCCCTCAGCCTCCCAAGTAGCTAGGACTACAGGTACATACCACCATGCCTGGCTATTTTTTAAATTTTTTGTATAGACAGGGTCTCACTATGTTGCCTGGGCAAGTCTCAAACTCGTGGCCTCAAATGATCCTCCTGTCTCAGCCTCCTAAAGTGCTGAGGTTACAGGCATGAGCCACTGTACCCAGCCCTAACTCCCTTTTGAATGTAAGGCAACATATTCCCAGACTCTGGGGTTTGGGATGTGGATATCTTTGGGAAGTCATTATTCTGTCTACCACAGGAGTGGACCCAGATCCCCAGGGCAGAAGCAAGTGGGAAGTTGTGGGCAGCGAGACCTCCCCTCAGCCAGCTAGTCTGTCTGGGAGCCATGAAGAGCTGAGTAACGAATCCCGAGGGCTGGGGAAAGGGAGGGGGATGACTCACTTCATCTGGTAGAGGTTGTTGGTGCCTCTGTGGTCAATGTCATGGCAGAAGGCAGCAGTGACCATGGCCAAGGCCTCCAGGTCCGTGAAGTATCGCTTCAGTTTTCCCGTCTAGAAGGGCAATCAGAGTCCAAGTCACTCCTTTTTTGTGGGGACTGGAGGGAGGCCTGAAAGGGGAGGTCTGAGCAGGAGGGCCCAGAGCTTGGAAATATGGGTCTGACCTTGGTTCCATGCCTGGCTCTATAGACTGACCAGAGGTTTGCTCAGGGCTGAGCAGTTTTCTGGGATGTGACACTTCCATTGCCACATTGACAAATTGTACTATGAGAAAGCACATGCTTCTGTAAATTATGATTGACAGACATATTGATCCACAGATTGCTGGTGTGACAGTTCACAATTGCTTGCTTCCTAGTGTTTATGGGAAATTAAGGTCACTAAGGGTTAAGAATTCTAATTAATATGCATAACTAAAATCAGTAAAAATAACAAGGCAAACAATTATATCTGCAAGTATAAAGAGGAAGGTAAGATGTGATTTTGGTTAAGGAAAAGCTATAAAATATGAGGATGTTTTGTTTTACTAAGGGAAAAGAGTAATTTTTGTCCTAAGGTAGAATGACTGGTTGTTCCAAAGTGAGAAGAGAAAAAGTATAGGACAAAAACTGAATGGATGAGAAAGTTGTAGGAGGCTTGTGAAAGATGAATCTTGTGAAAGGAATTTTATGTGCAACCAAACTAGCTAGGATTAGAAAAAATTTGTAAGTTTTTCTAAAAATTGAGCATTAATATCAAAATTACACTGACACAAAACTGGAATTTGGTCCTCTCTGCTAAAACAGTAAGGTTTTCTTGAAGTATTGGGCTGCTTTTATTAGGAAATTGTGAAAGGTAATTCTTTACTTTTTAGGCAATTGGCCTAGGAAACAAAGATTCTGTGTTTTACCAAAATAATATTTTGTGCTTCATGTTGTCTTTGTTAAGTTTTTGATCACTTAAGAAAATTGAGTCCTCTCTATTAAAAGAGCTAAGGTGTTTCTACAACTATGTAACTTCCTGTATTTGCCTTTGAGGACTTTTAATTATCACTTTGGTTAAATGAATAACTATTGTTCACAGTGACTTGTGATCTTATTCTGATCAAGTGTTTTACACCTATGTTATTTTTGACAAACTTCCCAAAATCAAATTCTAAATTAAGTCTTTTTCTTAACCTCAATTAATTTTGGGGTTTCTCAGATGGGCCCTTGGAACACCTCAAAAAGATACCTCTCCTTGTACAAAGAGAGATATAAAATTAAGTGTTTCTTAGATAAATTATATGGGAAACATTGTCAAATAATCAGTAATGCTAAACCTTCTTCGAGTTATATCATATGGATGTGGGTTTATTTTTTTTCTTTTGAAATAGAGTCTTATTCTGTCACCCCGGCTAGAGTGCAGTGGTGTCATCATGGCTCACTGCAACCTCAAACTCCTGGGCTCAAGCGATCCTCCTGCCTCAGCCTCTCAAGTAGCTGGGACTACAGGTGTGCACCACCATGCCCAGCTAATTTTTTCTATTTTTAGTAGAGACAGCTAGTCTCGAACTCCTGAGCTCAAGTGATCCACCCACCTTGACCTCCCAGGGTGTTAGGATTATAGGCATGAGCCACCACACCTGGCCTGGATGTGTGTTAATATGTTTCAGAAATTAAATGAAATTCATAGAAATCTAACAGGCTTGGTATAACACTATCAGTCATAATTTTAGTTATCATCTTAAAATTTTGTCTGCAACAGAAGTAATCAAATTTCCTTGTCAATTGTGTCATTATTATAATGAACTCTGACAAGAGATATAACGATGACCACTTAAAGTCTTGTTATTCACAGATGGTTAATTGTTTACTCTGGAACTTTCCTGAGCAACTGTAAGCATAAAATGTTTCATCTTCGAGAAGATTCATGAAAGGACTCTGATGTGTATAGGTTTCTGATAGCTTTAAGATCATACCACTGGACTAGGTAAGAATTCTCAGAACTCTAATGAAGAAACTGGTTCATAAAACTCCAAAGTCAACATCACGCAGGACAAAAATTAATTGAATACTAAGGAAATAATTTGGCGGATTGTCATGCTAAGTCAGCCAGGACTAAATCTGTCAAGATATGCAATTTGAATTCTGTAAGATTGATCCAAGTCAAATTACCTGTGATAACCTAATTTAATAAAAAGTGCCATGCACCTGAATTGGAGAAACAAAATTGGTATTTAAGAGGATATAAGTCCAATGTTAGGTGTGGATTCATGGAAAGCCCAGACAGCTGCCTGGTCCTTCCTGAGTTCTTACAGCTGTCATTAATAAAAGCCCTGCATTCCATGACTCATCCTGGAAGAAATAAAATGATCCAAATTATGAAAAAATATTGGTAGGGCGACTGCTTTAAAAATTGCTAAAATAGTTTATAAGAAATGTTGGGTCTGTCAAATTCGTAATTCTGATAAGACAATAAAAATCTTAGGTGATCCATTTCCAGCACCTGCTGGATCATTTGAACACTTACAGGTGGATTTCATTTAACTACCACTTTCAATGCCTGTTTTACGGTTGTATAGAAGCTTTCCTGTGCAGGAAGGTCAACACCATAACAATAGGTAAAAAGTTATTAGAAAATGTTTTTCCCTTGTGGAGCATTCCTGGAAAAATCTCCAGAGATAGAGGTACTTATTTCACTAGACAAGTTATAAAATATTAATAGTTAAATAAGATATTATAAACACAACGGCATTAAGCAAAGCTAACTGAATGGATTGAATTACCTTGGTCAAAGGTATTACTGATTGATGGCAATCAGAGCCACTCCCACTGGAAAACATAGACTGACCGCTTATGAAATAGTTACTGAAAGTCCTATGCCCCTAATCATAGAACCCTGTGTATCTCCCACTCATAAACTCTGACATGACTCAACAGCACAGGGCTTTAGTGCATTATGTCAAAGCATATTTTCACCAGGTAAAAGAAGCCCTTTGTGACCCACCAACTGATGACAACCAGACCTTTCATGATCTAGAATCCAGAGATTGAGCCTTTTGGAAAGACTGTCCTTGAACTCCATTGGAAGGGACCATAACAAGTTGTTCTCTGCAGCAAAATTTTAAGTCCTAGAGCCTTGGATCCACACCTCTCAAAAGGGCTTCCCCAGACTTCTTGTATACTTGTTGGAGACCTTAGGGTAAAGCTGACCAGGGAAGTTCGTCCCCAGAAGCAGATGACATCCTAGATGTGAAGTTTTCCCAAGATTGCAGATCCAGACTTTTCTGCATCACAAAAGAAATAGTACCCTGACCTTTCCAATTAATAACCTAATCATTATCAAATATAGAAAACCCACAAAAGTTTTGCAAAAGGTATACTGATGCCTGCAAAACATACATTGTGCTTTCAGGTATCATGTACCGAAGACCTTGGCACTACCTATGTGGGTATGAGTGATTGCCTGTATGATGTCACTGGATTAAATCCAGTAAGGTCCCTTTCCACTAAATGTGGTTATGCAACCTTACAACATGCTATGAAGGGACTACTAAAAAAAAGTAAGTTTCTCCCTGGACCTTATTCAGGACCTGTGCAGACTTTGGGTGGACAAAAAACTGACCTGTGCTGAAACACCACTAGGTGGTCCTCTTTTCCAGTCTCTAAGAACCTATACTGGGTCTGCGGACAATTGCTTACTCTGTTCTGCCTCCTTGCTGGTTTGGATCTTGCTATTTGGCCTGGCTCACTCCTGCCTTCCAAATAGCTTTTCCTGAAAGTTCCCATAATACCGCCTACCAAAAAACAAAAAGCACCATTAAAAAAAAAAAAAAAATTCCTCCCACAATCAGAGGTCAAAGCAGTCAATAACCAAAATTAGTACCAAAATCAAAATAGATGAAGATAATTAGTTTCCACCAAGGAAAGGTTCCAGGGGGATTCCTGGGGGCTCACTCTTGGCAGTAGTGGGGTGCCAGTTATATGAAATGTGAAGCTAATCCATAAGTTGGGGGAAAATCAGTGTTCTGACACGTAGAAGCTACTTTCCAAAAGGTAGATGAGAACATTTGTATTCAATAAAAACACTTAATGGAACTTCACACAGCTTTAGATCTGCACATGTTAGGGGCTCGTATATGGTGCTGAACGAAACTGAATATTGCACTTATCTTTTCCCTGATTTTAGTACCACAGAAAGCTTAATTATCATAAAAAGGTGGATGAGAGGCAGGTGTGGTGGCCCACATCTGTAACCCCAACACTTTGAGAGGCTAAGATGGGAGGATTGCTTGAGTTTAGGAATTTGAGATCAGCCTGGGCAACATAGCAAGATCCCATCTTTACAAAAGATTCAAAAATTAGCCAGGTGTGGTGGTACTCACCTGTAGCCCCAGCTACTCAGGAGGCTGAAGCAGGAGGATCACTTGAGCCCAGGAGTGCAAGGTAACAGTGAGCTATGATCGTGCCACTGTACTGCATTCCAGCCCAGGCAACAGAGTGAGACCCCTTATCTTTAAAAAAAAAAAATGTTCCTGATATGGCTGTACTGCCACATTTAAGGAAATTTCTCAGGAGAAAGGAACACATGATATATTTATGGGAGTGGCTAACGGTTGGTTCGCAGGCATCCTAAAAGGTGAATGGCAAGCTTCTCTATTCCAAGGTTTTCTCATCTTTATGCTTTTTTAAACGGATCTCCAGATTACTATGACTTGTGTTGCCAGGCTAACTATAGAAATGGATACCTCTTTATATCAGGCCATTTTGTAGTGAGTCTTAATCACCATCGTGCCCTGAACAAAGACTATGACCAATTGCATTGTTGAACTGTTGAATTATCTCTATACTGGATCTTTATTGCCTGAACTTCGAATTGTTTGACTTGGGAGTCCCGTTAAGGAGTGTAATTCAGCTTCTTGGCGTTATCCTCCTGATAGACATGCTAATAATCTCCCCAATGTGTCGTACCCCCTCAGGAATCTCAGATGCTTACATGCAGCCATCCTTTGTACATCAAATGGTCTCAGTATGGTGAAAATAACAAACGTGAAGAAAGCATAAAGAATAATCCAATTAATTTGACGTTGTGAATTGTGTATTCTACACTGATACCAAACAAGTCCATTAGGATGGTGACAGAAAGTGGCGTCAGTGTCCAAGGTTTTAGTCAATCTCTCAAAATTCAGAGGCTGGCCTTAAAAGGGGAGATTTGTTAAATTAGATTAAATTTGGCCTAAAGCTGCTTCCATACATATCAACCTGTAGCCTAACTTAATATGTAAACAAACTGCACCCTGAGAGTATATTCTTGTGACAAATAATCAAGTCTTGGCCAGTCACAGCAGTTGAGCTTTCAGCCAATCACAGGCTGCAAACTGCTCAGACACGTCTAAATAAGGCAAACATCAATTGGAACCAATCGAACTGTTCCCATACGTCACTTCCTTTTTCTGTCTGTAAACACTGCCTGCCCACATTGCTGCGTGGAGCTCCCTGAACCTTCAGTGGTTCAATGTGCTGCCTCATTCATGAATTGTTTCTTCGTTCAATGAACTCTACTAAATTTAATGTGTCTAAGTTTTTCTTTTGACGGCTCCGACAAGAAAATTTGGAACGAGTTGTACCACGGTTACCTCCAAACAACCAGACTGAGGTTGGGGGTAGGTAGGCACTTTCTTTCACTTTTTATTCTGTATGTTTCTCTATTCTTGGAGTTCTTTTATTCTAAGCATGTACTCCTTTTGCATAATTCTTACAGGGCAGTAAGTAGAGGAAGAAGAACAAGCTGTTGCTGCCACGTGAAGCGTCCAAGAGGTTGTCCTTTGTGGCACAGCCCCACCCCTCCGGCCCCGCCAGCCCCACCATACCACCAGCAAGGAGAACATGGTCTGCCCCACGTTGAAGCCGTGCCGCCAGTTGTGGTAGGTGATCTTGCGGTAGCCCTTACTCAGGGAGTACATGAACCGCACCAGGGCCTGTGAACACACGCACGTCGGTGAGGCAGCCGCACACACTCAGCCAGGTGCCCCGGGCCCGCCCTCCTGCGGCCTGAGGTCCTCCAACCCTGTCATTGGACCAGGAGGTAGGGACCAGCAATAGATGCATTATGAGTGAAAGTGCTTTGCAAACTGCTGAATACTATGAACATGGCTGTTGTTAGAAGAGAAGGTGGACGTGAGTCACTGCCCTGATTGAGCTCCGTCAGTGATTCCAAACTGTGCCCCGGAGAGCGAGTGTCCTGGGACAAGCTCACAGGGGCTTTACAGGGGAGGAAAACACAATGGTTCTTTAATCCAGTCGTTCTCAAACTTGATGTGCATCAAAATCACTTGGAGGGCTTGTTAAAACACAAAGTTTCTGATTCATGAGAGCTAGGAGTGTGAGTGTGTGTGTGTGTGAGAGAGAGAGAGAGAGAGAAAGAAAATTTGCATTTCTGGTAAGTTCTTAGGTGATGCCAGTGTGGTCTGGGGCAACGCTTTGAGAACCACTGCTTTACTCCAACAAGTCTGGAGAATTCTGTGCACCATACACCACCACCCTCCCTCCCAGCAGACACCTCTGCCCACCCCTATTCCCCTAGATTCACAGTGCACCTTAGTAAAGAATCCGGAAGGGAAGGAGCCCTGTTTCAATTAGCTTAGCCCACACTTCTCACCCTTGTTTGCCCATAGGACGCTTTTTTGCAGCACATCTATTCATGGCCTTCAGAGCTTAATGCCTCGGAACACACTGCAAGAAGCCAGTGCACCCAAAACGTCACACTTCAGAGGAACAGTGTGTCTCTTTTCTGATAAATGACTCATCTGTGCAACATGACTAATGCTTTAAATCCTAAACACTGAGGGTACAGTCTTTTTAAGGTATTTTATAGATTGAGTTAAAAAAAAAAAAACAAGAAAGAAAGAAAAAGAAAAAAGGAAACCAAAGATGTTTGTTTTGACCTCACCTCTTGCGGAATGTGAAATTTATCCACCACTTTGAGGTCGTAATACATCTGTATTCCACATTTCACCAGCTCCAGTTCTGTTAGGGGCAAGTCGCTGAAGTGGAATTTATTAATTTCATATTTCTCTGTGTCTGGCAGCTCTGCTTGCTGTACAAGGAACAGAATCAAGTGATCAGGGAACGTGAACTGTTCAGGGCCTCCCAGCCCTGTCCCTATGCCGGGTCTGCTGGGAGGATCAGAGCAGAGTGGTGGGGAACAGGCTTTGCAAAGCGATGCCCACACACCCCGCACTTGTCATACACCAGGGCCACTGTTGCTCCGGTTCAGCTCACCAGGATCTCAGCCAGCTCCTCTTCCTCACATTCCCATGGCTCCTTCCCATACACCTCTCTGGTTTTCTGCCAGGGCCCAAAATAGCAGAGGGAAAAAAAGGTTACTACATCCAAGGCCTAAACATGCCTCCACTTCTCCATTCCCATTTTTCTCCAGCCTCCAAAGTCCTGCAACAGAACCACCAACTCAGAGAAGCGGCCCTTTAACATTCATCGATGTGCAAATTCAAAGCCATGGGCTTTGGGGTGGGGTGTGGTGGCTCATGTGGGTAATTGCAGCAATTTGGGAGGCCAAGGTGGGAGGATTGCTTGAGGCCAGGAATTCAAGACTGGCCTGGGAAACCTGGCGAGACCTCCTCTCAACCAAAAAACATCCCAACAAACCCACCTACCAAACAACCAAACAAACAAAAACACACCGGGTGCGGAGACACAGGCCTTTTTGGTCCTAGCTACTTGGGAGGCTGAGGTGGGAGGATCCCTTGAGCTCATGAGTTGGAGATTACAGTGAGCGATGATGATGCCACTGCACACTAGCTGGGGGGACAGAGTGAAACTCTGTCTCAAAAAAAGGAGTTTCTAGAGCTGTCAAGCCAATGTCTGGCCCCAAGACTGAGGTTTCCTTGCGAGGGATAACTGTCCCCAGGCCACACAGAGCAGTCATTATGCCACTCTCCGGCACTCATCCATCCATTCTTCCATTCATTCACCTTTGGGGGCTGTGCACCCTGTGCTAGGCAGGAGGGACTTAACCATGAGCAAACCCACACCCAGGCTGTGCCCTGGTGGAGCTTCAAGTCCCACCTTAGTCTGGCCGCATCTCCGAGGCACAGACTCTACTAGAGTAGAACGAAGTAAAGAACATGGCATACCAGGATTTCCTGAATTTCTTCATTGTCACACTTCACGTGATATTTTACTATGTCTTGGAAAATATCCTTCCTGTTTTCAAGTCTGTTCATTGACTCATAGGTGTCGGGATTTAAGACAGACCAGCCCAGAAACTGAGTCAAAGACTGAAAAGAAAGAAAGGAAGAATCAGAGACAGAACACCCAGGTTTGATCCTGACTCGGTAACTTTGGGCAAGACTCTCTAGGCCTCCATTTTCTCAGCTGTAAAATGGGTTTATAAGCTGCATGCTGCCCACCTCCCAGAGGTGTCGTAAGGATAAGATGAAGTAATGGATATGACCACATTTTAAGTAAAGCACTAACATACATAAAGCATCATTCTTAAGCATAAGAACTTCACAAAGGCAGGACGCGGTGGCTCACGCCTGTAATCTTAGCACTCTGGGAGGCCAAGGCAGGAGGATTGCTTGAGCTCAAGAGTTCAAGACCAGCCTGAGCAGGAATGAGACCCCATCTCTACTAAAAATAGAAAAATTAGCTGGGTGTTGTGGCTGTGCCTGTGGTCCCACCTACTGGGGAGGCTGAGGCAGGAACATCACCTGAGCCCAGGAGTTAGAGGTTGCGTGAGTTCTGATGACGCCACTGCACTCTAGCCAGGGTGACAGAGCGAGACTCGGTAGCAAAACAAAAAAAAACAAAAAAAAAAACCTTCACAAAAAGGGAACATGTTTTGCATATGTGGGGATGGGATATTTAGGAACTCTCAGTACTTTCTGCTCAATTTTGTTGTGAACCTAAAACTGCTCTAAAAAGTAAAGTTTATTGATTCAAGTTTTTAAAAAGAGAATGTGGATTTCTCTGACAACACATGGGTTCAGTGCAGAAGTGAGAGCCAAGAAAGGTGAGCTTCCCTTCCCCCCCCCACGATAACACACCAGGGCCCCACCACGAAAGCTGACTCTGAATCCCAGCAGCAAAAGACCCCTAGGAACCATACCTCCATGAGGGTCTCGTCCATTTCATCAAAGGGCTTCCCGTCTTTGCGATTGTAAAACGTGGCCACCCCAACAATTTCTTCCTTCTTGTTCACAATTGGCATAGAAAGGACATTTTTAATTGTCCATCCAGACTCATCCAGTGGCTCTTTCTATAAGAGAAGACCACATCAGGCTTTCTCAGGTTCTGGGCTGCAGAGGCAGCTGTGATGGATTTCACGCTTTGTCCTGACCCTGATTGGTTGAGGGCGCTGGCATGGAACATGTCGGATTTTGCATGGTGTTAGTCACTGACGCACGCCATGAGCAAATAGCCCATCTGGCTGGAATTCCATAAGCCAGGTAGCCATGGGATGTTTTCATCCCTAAGATGTGAGGGCCAGTGTGTGTCAGGCAGTGTGTCACGGGCTGGGGAACGATGACATGCAGAAACCTCCCAGTGTCTCCCTGTCAGATACAGGAGGCAATGGCAGGGGACTGGCTTAAAAGAGCAATGCTGGTGATTCTTGTGACTTTGAATTAATCAACTCAATATAACTTGTGGCTGTTTGCCCTCTCTTCCTGACTTCTGTGTTATTTTTGCCATGTCATTTTATCTCCCTGGGCCTCCATTTTCTCATCTCTAGGTGGAAAAGTCTATGTACCTCACTGCACACATGAGGTTCTTGGTCAATGATATGATGCCTTTGGTGAGCCGTTTCCCGTCTGAGCCTCACTTTGATCATTTATAAACTGGGGATAACTGGACTAATTTCTGGACTCTTTCTCCATTGGCTCACCAAACATTTTACAGTGAGCAAGAAACGGAGCTAGAAGCTGGGGAAACCAAGGCAAATAAGGCCCAGACCTTGTCCTCGGGTTGCTCACAATCTGTGAGGTCCATGAGCAATTGCACTGCAATGTGGGACGGATCTCTAAGAGAGTTATCTCATGCACTGTGGGAGCCAGGGGAGACAGGGAAATCAAGGAAGGCTTCCTGGAGTAAGCGAGTCTTCCAGTTCTGAGTTTAAAGATTCTTAAGGTGGTGATATGATAATTGTTCTTATTTAAATAACCCTAGAAAGTGAGGCAACTCAGTCTCAGCACCTGGTAAGAGAGTGTCCCCAGAGGCGTGCAGTTGCAGCCTGAAGGGGACAGGGCTGTCCTGAGTGCAAGACCCGCCTTCCCCCAGCTCTCTACCTACACCGTCGGGGAATCCTTTCCCTCTGCAGGCCGTGATAAGGAGACAGATTTCACTGAAAGTGAAATGGGCCGCCATTAAAGATTTTTAAGCACGGAAGTTACTTGATTCAACCTATGTTGTGCAGGATGAGTGGGAGGAGGAAGACTAGAATCTAAAAATAAGATTGAATTTGCTTTACTAATGTGGTTAAACAGCAATCAGTTGGAGGACTTGGGTAAAGACCCAGATCTGTCGTGGTTATGATCGGGTGAATGACTCAGCAACTGTGGGCTTGTCACGTTGGTGTGGTCAACATGCCAACAAATGAAGTGCAATTTTAACTTTGGAAGACTATTCTTTCTAAGCTCTTTCATAACGTTCTTTGAGGGGTAAAAAAAATAACTTGCTGATTTTCCTGAGTCATTTTTATTTCCTCCTTAATTATCTAGCCAATAGTCTACTGAGAGAAATGAGTTTAAAACAGAAGTTAGGATAATCAAAGATGAAGAAAGGAAAATATAAGAGAGACAAACTCCTTGGCATGCCTTTCCAGACCCTGCACAATCCAGCCTCTGTCTACCTCTCTAGAATCTTCTCCTGCCATCCTCCTTCTCAGTTGCTCACTCAAATCTGTTGGCTTACCATAGTTCCTTCTAGAATAATAAGCCATCTCTTTCCTGCCCAAACATAATTTCCTCAGGGACACATTTCTTGACTCCTTCCAGATTAAGTCAGGTCCCCCTGAGCAAGCTCCTCCTCTGTCCCCTGCCCCTCTCCTGACCCCAGTCTGTGTGTCCCTTTCCTCACACTACCATGAGCTCCATGAGGAAAAGACCATGCCTGCCAGTCCACCACTGTAGCCAGCGTGGTATTGTGTCAGTACCTGGCACACAGGATGCTCTCCATAATCGTTTGTAAAAAAAATAATAATAATAAAAGACAAAAAAATCAAATGACTATTAAGCAATATTCCATAAAAATTCCCAGGAGAAGTGATATTCAGCCAGAGGAATCAGAATAAAACTTAATAGAAGTGATAGCATTTGGGCTGTTGTTGAAGGGAAGAGAGGATTTAGGCAGGAAATGATGGTCCTTGAGGGAACAACAGAAGCAAAGGTCCTGAGGTCAGAGCCGGTGGTGTGGCACACACCTGTCGTCCCAGCTACTTGGGAGGCTGAGGCAGGAGGATCACTTGAGCCCAGGAGTTCAAGGCCACAGTGTACTCTGATCACACCACTGCACTCCAGCCTGGGCAACGTAAGTGAGAACCTGTCTCTAAAATTAAGAAATCCCTGGCAAAGCTGTGTTTTGGTTATATTTATTGAAATATAATGTTAATGTCTAAATCTGATAATAAAACCTCCGAGCTTTTGTTTACTGTGTATCTTGGGAGGAAAAAAGGCCCTGAGGCCAGAGAGCAAATGCTGTGAATGCTAAAACCGAATGTGCTGCCAGGTGTGGTGGCTCGAGTAATCCCAGCACCTTGGGAGGCCGAGGCAGGAGGATGGCTTGAGGCCAGGAGTTTGAGGCTGCAGTGAGCCGTGACAAGGCCACTGCACTCCAGTCAGAGTGGCAGAGCAAGACCCCGTCTCTAAAAAAAAAAAAAAACCCACCTGAATGTGACCTTGGAAATTACCAATTAACTCCCTCCCCACTTCCATTGGCTCATGACTTTCCCCCACTCGTGGTTTCCCTTTGTTGAGATGACTTTCCCACAGAGTAGGTGGATTCTAATGTATTCTAATGCTCTTTTTGGAGAAAAAAATCATATGACTAAGAGAGCAAATAAAGTATTACTTACTTGAAATGCAAAAAAGTCCTCCGCAGGCGCATTCATGATGTTGCAAATCTGAAAGCCATGCAGAGGAATAATAGAGTCACGGTTAGACCTGATGGAGAACTCAGCAAAGCACTGCGTGCTGTTTTCAGAAACACCATGTCCTTGCCCAAGGCATCCGCATTCTTTTCATCAGATGGACATGCTCAAGATGGTTTTGAATTATTAACTGAGGCTACTGGACAGAAAAGTCACCTTATAAATATTACTTCTTGCTATTTACTCCACTCTTGAACCGTTACTAAGCTTTCAAAAAGTTAAGGGTACAATGGTCATTACTAGTAGTTGTATAATATCCCATTTTGTTGTCTCCTCTTTTGTTGAATACTTGGGTTGTGTCCAGGTTTTTAAAAAAATTCATATAAATACTGCTACTCTAAATATATTTACTCAACCACATTTGTGTTCTGTTTTGTTTGTTTTGGCAGGAAAGGGTTTTTCCCAGGGTATAAAACCCCAAACAGAATAAGAAATGAAGGCCAAGCATAGTGGATCGAGGCTTGTAATCCCAGCTCGTTGGGAGGCCGAGGTGGGAGGATCATTTGAGGCCAGAAGTTTGAGACCAGCCTGGGCAATATCGCAAGACCCTATCCTTACCAAAAAATTTTAAAAATTAGCTGGGTGTGGTGGCACGTGTCTGTAGTCCCAGCTACTTGGGAAGCTGAGGCAGGATTGCTTGAGCCCAAGAGTTTGAGGCTACAGTGGGCTACGATTGTGACACTGCACTCCAGCCTGGGTGATGGAGCAAGACCCCGTCTCTAAAAGAAAAAAAAAGACAAGACATGAAAGGTACTAGCTTACCCTACCGTGCAAGGGATCAGATGACAATGACACTTATCTGATCCCCCTGGGGCCTTATGGGGACACTGTGTAGGGTTTGTGCAGTACGTGAACCGCACAAAGGCATCTGGCCAAGGGGCCACTGGGAGCTGAGATCCAGTCTGCGCTCTGCTTGCAGAGCTGTGCCCCTGACCTTTCTCTAGCCATCACTGAGAAGGGGTGCCTTCTTCTACTTCTCAAAAAGGCACCACGTGGGCTTGCAGCGGCCCTGCCTGTCTACCCAAGAGTGGACTGTCCGTGGTGGCAGAGGGGAAGCTGCCCCTGCTCCTGTCCAAGGACTGCCTATTCACTGCACCATTCTCTGGCCTCTCCTTGGACCAACTCCATCACTTGCCATTGTTCTCTCCCGATCTCTGGCCTGTCGAGGCCTCTTTCCCCTCAGTCTGTGCACACGCCTGAGTTGCTTCCACCCTTGAAAATGAAATCCTTCCTCAATGCAACACGGTCCCCACGGCAACCGTGCAGGCAGTCTCCTCTTCCCTTGCATCCTCTGCCTCCTCATCACCATCCACTACTCAGGGAGCCACATGCTGTCTCTGCTTTCACCTGGCCACCAAATCTGCTCTCGTCAGGGCCACCAGCGACCATTTAACCACCAAGCCCAGTGGCGGTTTTCGGTTCTTATCTTACCAGTTCACTTTGCTGCATTTGATCATCTCTCTCCTTTTTTCTTTTCTAATTTATAGAATGTTCAGCTTTATTAATTGCAAAAATACTAATTAAAATAAAAATTGGATAACATTTTTTTTTTTTTTTGAGACAGAGTCTCACTCTGTTGCCCAGACTAGAGTGCCGTGGTGTCAGCCTAGCTCATAGCAACCTCAAACTCCTGGGCTCAAGCAATCCTCCTGCCTCAGCCTCCCAAGTAGCTGGGACTACAGGCATGTACCACCATGCCCGTCTAATTTTTTCTATATATTTTTAGTTGTCTAGATAATTTCTTTCTATTTTTTATTAGAGATGGGGTCTCGCTCTTGCTCAGGCTGGTCTCGAACTCCTGACCTTGAGTGATCCTCCCGCCTCAGCCTCCCAGAGTCCTAGGATTACAGGCGTGAGCCACCATGCCCGGCCGGATAACATTTTTTAACATCAGATATGAGAGGAGTTTAAAATTCATAGCACCCAGTATTGCACTGTGGGTCACTGAAACCTCAGAGAAACGTGATTCTCACACACAAAGGCTTCCCACACTCTGGCACCTGGAATAACTCAGCCAGGAGAGGCCCGCCATGGCAGTCACACCTACAAAGAGGCTGCACTATCTGTGACATTCTCACTGGGTTTATTATTAGACACAGACACGTCAAAATTGAATTTTAATGACTATAGATGTCACAGCTTCAATACCCAAAAGTTTTAGATGCTTTGACCTACTAATTGCACTTTTAAAAAGTTATCTAAAGAAAATGATCAGAAAGGCTTAAATACAATTTTTCCTTATTCATCTCTCTCCTTGCTGAACTTCCTACTTCCTTGGAGAGGACACTGTCCTCTCCTGGGTCTCCAGACACCTCTGGACCGACCTTCTGTTTCCCCCACATATACTCTTCTCTCTCCACCCACTCTGTACATGCCGGCGTCACCCAATATGGCACCCTGGGCCCACCCGTCTCGCTCTCCCTGGGTGACCTCTTTCACACTCACGGTTTCAGAGACCACCTGGTCTTGATAACTTCCAAATCTCCATGTCTGTCCCTCTTCCCTCCCCATAGCATCAGAATGAGCTCTTCATCTCCCTGCTGGACATTCTCTCCTGAAATGTCTCCATTTCCCCTTCTCTGAAGGTGGCTCCATCACCGGACGTTCAAGCCTGATGACAGCACAACCCATCCAGGCTGGGAGCCTGAAATTGGCTTTGACTCCTCCCCCTTCTCTGCTTGTAATCAATCGCAAAGTCCTGCCAGTCTTACCCTCTCCACGTCAGACCCCTTGTCTCCTTCTTGCCATTTCATATTCTTTTTTTTTTTTTTTTTTTTTGAGACAGAGTCTCACTTTGTTGCCCGAGCTAGAGTGAGTGCCGTGGCGTCAGCCTAGCTCACAGCAACCTCAAACTCCTGGGCTTAAGCGCTCCTACCGCCTCAGCCTCCCGAGTAGCTGGGACTACAGGCATGTGCCACCATGCCCGGCTAATTTTTTCTATATATATTTTTAGTTGGCCAGATAATTTCTTTCTATTTTTAGTAGAGACAGGGTCTCGCTCTTGCTCAGGCTGGTCTCGAACTCCTGACCTTGAGCGATCCACCCGCCTCGGCCTCCCAGAGTGCTAGGATTACAGACGTGAGCCACCGCGCCCGGCCGGCCATTTCATCTTGGTCGGAGCTGTTGTATTAAATGAGTAAATGTATTTATGCTTTAGAAAGGGCTTTATTATTTTAAAAAATGAGTAACTGTAATTAGTGCCTGACTCAGCGTAAGTACTCCGTGGTGGTTAGTGATAACTCACTTCTTACTTGACGAACCACTGGATGCTCTGCCTCCAGTCCTACCCTTCAGATCCGCTTTCCACAGAGCTGCCAGAGTTAGCTCTTTAAAATGAAAATTGACTCTGCTGATCTCCTGCTTAAAACCCCATCACCTGCAGATTAAAATCCCACCCCCTTGATGTGGCCTCCAAGGCCTACTGTGGTCCGGTCCCTTCCTCCCTCTCAAGCCTCATGTCTTGCTGTCTCCTGTCTCAGACCCAGTGCTCCAGCAACACTTAGCTGCACACGCGTGCTGCTCCAGACCGCCGTGCACGTGTTGTTCGTCAGCACTTCTCCCTCCACCTGGAACCCCCTTCTCTGCCCCCACCTGCCCGAGACCTATTTATTGTAATACTCAACTCAGACCAACACACTCTAGGACGTAAAGGCTGGTTTAGAGGCCCCTACTCTGTATTCCCAGAAAACACCACGTACGTCTCCACCATGGCCTTACCACATTGTGGTGTAGACATCTGTTAGCAAAGACATCTCCTTAACTGATTATGAGCTTCAGAACAGAAACTGTGTCTGATTCATCTGTCTTTGTATCCCCAGAGCCCATCACAGTGCCTGGCGCATAGAAAACGCTCAGTAAATAAACTCCCTGCTACATGGACAGCATTGTACCGTACCTGGGGAAGGCTGCAAGGGTGACCAGGCTCAGATTTGGGGGTGGTGTGCTGCTGGCAGACACGACCTTGCTCTCAGGCACAAGGGATGCCCTCACTCCACCTTTGACCCTGAGTGGGTGGGGCACTGTGGGAGACACAGCGTTGGAGCTCAGCTGTAAAAGGGAGGGCTGGGCAGGGGAGGTTGGGAGCAGCAACTAAGTCCCTGGTATGAGAGGTTAGGACTTAGTCTCAGGAGCCTGGTAGACCAGCCAGTCATGACTGTGTCCCTGACACCCGTGCATAAGTATCTTTCATTGTCAGTGAGACTCTGCACCTTTCCATCTAAGGATTATTTGTCTCTGTGTTTCATATTTCCTCAAATGTCAATTATCCATTCATTTCTTTGGACCAATGGCCAACAGAATTGAGAAACAAGAGAATCAGGCTTTGAGAGCTCCACACGTCCCACCATCTTTTTTGCTCTCTTGGTTGGAAATCCTTTGACCCTTCTACCTGATCCCAAACGCTTCCTCTTCAAAGTTGTGCCACTTACCAGGCCGTTCTGGGCAACATAAGAGGGGAGGCCGCTTGCTAAAGCCCAGTGGTCAGGAGGGGGATTCCTGTGAAGGCCAAAGACAAATGGTGACTTTCAGTGCAGGCACTGTTGGACTAAACACTTGCATCTGGGTCCTTGCTCTATTGCCCTGGCTAGAGTACAGTGGCATCATCATCACTCACTGCAGCCTGAAACTCCTGGGCTCAGTCAGTGCTCCTGCCTCAGCCTCCCAGGTAGTTGGGACTGCAGGTGTGTACCATCAAGCCCAGCTAAGTTTTGTAATTTTTGTAGCGATAGGGTCTTGCTTTGTTGCTCAAGCTGGTCTCAAACTCCTGGCCTCAAGGGATCCTCCTGCATTGGCCTCCCAAACCACTGGATTTACAGACATAAGGCACCATACCTGGCCTAAATTTTTTTTTCTATCTCAAGATCATAAAAGCTGTTCTTTTATGTTATCTTCTAAAAGTATTATAGCTTTGTGTCTCATATTTAGACCCCTAATCTACCTATAATTTATTTGTGTAATTTTTTTCACACACTATTTGTGTAATTTTTTAAGCATTTAACATCTCAACAGTGTGTAATTTATTTTTGATAATGTGATTATTTGATTTTCTCTCTTTCTTGCTCAGTCTTGCCAGAGATTTGTTGATTTTATTAGTCTCCTCAAAGAAGCAACTTTTAGCATTTGTTCATTATTTGTTGTTTTCTATTTCATTAATTTCTGGGCTTATCTTTATTATTTCCTTTTCAGACTGTCTTTGGGTTTATTTTTCTGCTTGTTTGTTCCTAATGTCTTGAGATGATGTGATAGCTAGCTTCTGTCTGCCCATTCTAGATCTATTCTCAACCTGCTTCTCCCAGAAGGCCAACTTATATGGACTGTATTAACAGGGCTCCTGGTCCTCTTGCTACTCATTGAGTTTGGCCAGTGAGGAGACCTAGCCAAAGACCAGAAGGAGGTAGGACAGTGAAGTCAGGTTACTTATTTACCTGGGTCCCCTGTACCATGTTGATTTGAGCTGCTGTGTTCCTTGACTGAAGGTGAACGTCTCCCTCAAGGTGGTATACTCTACGTGACTCTTTCCCATTGGAGGTTCTGGAAATTGCCCTTTGAGGCCAGGAGTGGTAACAGCTCCACTACTACCAGCATGTTTTCTTACAGTTCCCGTCACTCCACCCACACCTTTCCTTTTGTAAATAACTCTCACTGAATCATCCTAATTTGAATATGACATTTAGTTTCTTTTTTTTTTTTGAGACAGAGTCTCACTCTGTTGCCCAGGCTAGAGTGCCGTGGCATCAGCCTAGCTCACAGCAACCTCAAACTCCTGGGCTCAAGCAATCCTCCTGCCTCAGCCTCCCAAGTAGCTGGGACTACGGGCATGCGCCACCATGCCCAGCTAATTTTTTCTGTATGTTTCTAGTTGTCCAGCTAAGTTCTTTCTATTTTTAATAGAGACAGGGTCTCGCTCTTGCTCAGGTTGGTCTCGAACTCCTGAGTTCAACAATCCAGCGGCCTCAGCCTCCCAGAGTGCTGGGATTACAGGCGTGAGCCACGTGCCCGGCCCAACATTTACTTTCTGTTGAGACCCTGACTGATACAGATGAGTACATAGCTCATTACTTTCTCAGCCTTTTTTTCCTCTTCTAATATGTGCATTTAAGGCTATAAATTTTACCTTAAGCACAATTTCACTGCATCACACAGGTTTGAATATGTAGTATGTTTATTATTTTTCAGCTCAGAATATTTTATAATATCCTTTAATTGATTCTTTTTCCCGTGAGTTTTTCTTTTTCAGAAGACTATTTCCCAGTTTCTAAACATATGAGAATTTTCTGATTAGCTTTTTGTTGTTGGTTTCTCACATAGTTTATTGTGACCAAAGGACATTCTCTGTGTGATTTCCATCTTTTGAAATTTATTAGAGTTTGCTTTCTGGCCCAGTATATGACCAATTGTTGTAAATATTGAATGTATGCCTGAAAAGCCTGGGTGTTCTATAGTTTGGGCGGGGGGAGTTTTCTATTTATATCTGTTAGGTTAATTATGTTATTAGAATATTCTATATTCTGTTTGTTTTAGTTTGCTCCCTCTATTCATTAGTGAACATAGATTTATCTATGTATTTGTCTCTTTCTATTTCTGTCAGGTTTTGCATTATATATTTTGAGGTCAGATTATGAGGTGTATATGAATTTAGAATTGTAACATTTTTATGTAATATCAAGCTAGGTTGATCACTTTATTATTAAGAAGTAACTATCTTTTTTTTTTTTAAGGCTAGTCAAGTAAAATAGTGGGAGTGGAGAAGGAACAAAGGAATCTGTAATTGGTTGTGATCAACTGGTTGTAAACACCATTACACTCAGACCAGCCAAGAAGTAACTATCTTTATCACTACTAATCCTCTTTGATATAACGTCTATTTTGATATGACATTAATATAGTTATACCAGTTTTCTTTTGATTAGCATTTGCATAGTATATCTTTTTTCAATCTTTCACTTTCAACCTCTCTGTCTTTTTCTCTTTCTGATAAGTCTCCTATAAACAGGATATGACGCATTTCAGCTTATCCAGGACATAGTCATTTTGATGAACTCACTGTGTGACTGAGAAAGATAAAATGCTGCCAAGTCATCTCTCCTGCAATGCTTTTTTTTTTTTTTTTTTTTTTTTTTTTTTTTTTTGAGACAGAGTCTCACTTTGTTGCCCAGGCTAGAGTGAGTGCCGTGGCGTCAGCCTAGCTCACAGCAACCTCAAACTCCTGAGCTCAAGGGATCCTCCTGTCTCAGCCTCCCGAGTAGCTGGGACTACAGGCATGCGCCACCATGCCCGGCTAATTTTTTCTATATATATTTTTAGCTGTCCATATAATTTCTTTCTATTTTTAGTAGAGATGGGGTCTCACTCTTGCTGAGGCTGGTCTCGAACTCCTGAACTCAAACGATCCGCCCACCTCGGCCTCCCAGAGTGCTAGGGTTACAGGCGTGAGCCACCGCGCCCGGCCTGCAATGCTTTTTTTTTTCATTTTTGTTTTTAGTTTTTTCTTTTTTTATTATTTCTATTTTAGCCAGCTTTTGCAAACAATTACTGTTTTTTGTCACTTGTAATTTTTACTTTATTCATATCAACAGTGTTTTTTTAGCATTTAGATATAGATTTTTAGCATATGTCACACCTTTCCCTGTCTTTTCGTGCCATTCAAGATAACTTTTTATTGCGGGGCTGCATCTTAGCATAATCTCTTTAAATTACTTTATATGGCAATTGAATTCAATGTGGAGAACATTAACTAAACTGAAGTTACAACGATATGAATGATGTTAAATAAAAATTATAGGAGGGCATTATTTCAGACTAAGCTCCTGCACAAAGCCCCAGCAGACCAAAACAATAATCAAAATGGAGTGACCCATTCTAAAGTTTCACTTTACCAAACTAAGTTGTTATCTTATCTTCCTCTCTTGAGAAATCAGGAGAGATAAAAGCCAATTTCCCAAAAAGACCAGTTTCAATCTTCAGTAGGTATAATGACATTCTCTCTGCTTTAATCCTTATGCAAAAAGTTAGCCTAAAGTAACTTGATGTTAACCGATAAGTTTTTTATTTTTTTTTAGACTAGTCAAGTGCAGTAGTGAGGAGGGGGGAAAGTAGTAGAACAAGGAGTTCAATCTGTAACTTACTGTGAACAATCAAGTGAGATAATTCACTACCTTCGGAACAGCCCAATAAGTTATTTTTCTATTGTTCTCTCTCCCTATCCCAGCCTTACATGGAAAATAACTTTGAACTGATCAATCCTATTTTTGTTCCTTGTTTCTGCCTTCTTCAAACCCTTTGGTCTATAAAACCACCCCCCTCTACTCAACTCATTACTTATTTTATTTTATGCAGTGAAGTGTTGCCCAATTCTAGAATTGCAAATAAAGCCAATTGAGATCTTTAAATTTGTTGTAATTTTGTCTTTTGACAATGGTTACGACCAAGTTCACACTTAGGCGGCCAATGACAATTACATCATGAATGCTATGGCTGACGACAATTGTACAGTTCTATTTCAGAAATGTCAAGAAGTAGAAAACGGTGCTTAGAATCAATGAAAGGTGATAGATTTCTTTCTTATGCAGCCTGGCGACCTTTGTCATTTAACTGTTGATTTATATGTATAATATCTTGTTGATTTATATTTTTCAAAATTATTGATGTATTTGGATTTAAATGTAAACTTTTTATTTTTTCTACCTGCTCTATGTTCTTCTTCTTTTTTTTTTTTTTAGAGAGAGAGAGATGGGGTCTCTCTATGTTGCCCAGGCTGGGCTCAAACTCCTGGGCTCAAGCAATCCTCCCACCTTAGCCTCCAGAGCAGCTGGGACCACAGATGCACACCACCATGCTTGGCCTCTGTGATCTTTGTAAACTTTTATTTTGCCTTCTTTTGGTTTGATTAGTCATTTATTTACTATTTAATTTTTTCCTCTGTTAGTTTGGATGACGTATACTGTGGCAGCCATTAGAGGTGTTTGCAAATATTCTGGCTGTCCGTCCATCCTTCCAGACACACGGGCAGGTTGCATTCCCTATGCACTTGAAAGAAAGTGTGGCCCTGTGACCAGCTTTGGCCAATAAAAATGTGAGTAGAAGTGATAATATGTCACCTCCAGATGGACATTTGTTTTGCTATGTTTTCTCTTCTCTCTGGCGAGATTAGTCGATCTCACAAAGTTCAAAACGGTGGCTGCTCTATCAGCTTTGGTCTGTGACTGGCGACAATCCCCACATTATCCCCCAACCACACGCACCAGCTGGCAATGCACACGCAGTGGATGGTAAAATAAAACTTTGTTGTTTACACCACTAGGGTCTTCACAGGATAGCCTAGCCTACCCTGGCTGATACAAAGAAAATTTGTATCAGAAATGGGATGCCGGCATAACACAAAGCCCAAAATAGGTAAGATAGGCTGGGGGCTGAGTGGAAGGCAGCAAGGAGGGTGTCACCAGAGGTTAGTAGGATGTCACGCTTGTCAAGCAATGACAAAACATCGGGAGAAACTATGACCTGTGATCATTTAAAAGACAGATAATGAGTTTAATACACCTGTAGCTCTAGAAAAGGAGTTAAAAAACAGAATGGTTGACAAGTATGCATTTGACAAGGTTACAGAAAAAAGGAGAGATGAGCTTAGAAAAGATTCGGAGAATCAGCCCTTGGGCTAGCAGTGATGAAAGGGAATACGGAGACCCCAGAAATTCATGGACTTGAGGCAACTTCTCATGCTCAGGGGTGACAGATAAACCTGAGAACTTGTTTACCTGAGTGAAAGGGGATTATTGCAATTTGGTTTGGTGATCAGGGTTGGATCAGCAATGGCCTATCACATCCTCCATTTGAGGATTAAGGCGGCAGCACAGTAAATCCCTCTGTTCCACAGAATAGCTCAAGGAGCCAAGACTAAGGTGTGGCTCTCCCACAGAACCTGACTGCAGCCTCCCGGAGTCTGCAATTAAGCTGGGAAGGAGAGCTGTGTCTCAAAACAGAACCATGGGTGTGGCTCTTGGCATGTGGAGAGGATTCAGATAAGTATGAAGGCAACTAGATTTTTACGAATGCTCTATTGACCAAAGAACGGCAAGCCTATATTAAAAAGGTCTGCAATGGTTCAAAACTTAAAATGATCTTTGAGTCCCAGCTACTCACAGGCAGGATTGAGAGCAGTCTTTCTTTTTCTTTTCATTATCCTCCTTGGTCACATATGAAGAGGACCTCAGACAATACGCTTTCCTTTGGGACTGAGCCATTTTCTTTGTCACTTTCTTTGTTTTTGCTTTGCCCCTTCATGGACCCCAGAAGTAGCTCCACAGACAATGGTTGAATAGCCCTGATTTGATCTCATTCTATGCATGGGAAACTGAGGCCCGGACAGGCCACTGGATGTGGGGCTGGGACTCAGAGCACCTGACTCACAATCTGGCACAGTGGGGCTTTGATCACGTCTCTTCCCCTCCTGGGGTCTCATCGCCCAGCCCATGCAAGTCTCGCCACCATTCCACGTGGCCTCCTTACCGCTCTCTCTGCCTCTACCCAAGTGCGCAGCCTTGTAGGGTTTGGTTAGTGTTGACCTTGGGATGAGTATCTTTTGGATGTTGATGATGTGCCTGAAATTTTGTGCACTTTGAGATGTGTTAAATAAAAATAATGGGAGGCCATTGTTTTGGACTAAACTCCTGCACTAGGCCTAACAGATCAGGCTAAAAATCAAAATGGAGGCCGGGCGTGGTGGCTCACGCCTGTAATCCTAGCACTCTGGGAGGCCGAAGTGGGTGGATCGTTTGAGCTCAGGAGTTCGAGACCAGCCTCAGCAAAAGCGAGACCCCATCTCTACTAAAAATAGAAAGAAATTATATGGACAGCTAAAAATGTATATAGAAAAAATTAGCCGGGCATGGTGGTGCATGCCTGTAGTCCCAGCTACTCAGGAGGCTGAGACAGGAGGATCGCTTGGGCTCAGGAGTTTGAGGTTGCTGTGAGCTAGGCTGACGCCACGGCACTCACTCTAGCCTGGGCAACAGAGTGAGACTCTGTCTCCAAAAAAAAAAAAAAAAGAGTAGAAAAAAAAAAAAATCAAAATGGAGTCACCCATGTTAAAGTTCTACTGGGCCAAAACTAAGCTAAGTTGTTATCTGACCTGAGAAATCAGGGGAGAGAGATAAAAGCCAGTTTCCCAAACAGGCCAGTTTCAATCTTCAATTAGCATTATACTGAAGTTCCTTCTGCTTTAATCCTTATACAAAAAAAAAAAAAAAGTAGCTTGAAGTAACCTGATGTTAATTAATCAGTTATTTATTTTTCTATTCTGTCTCCTCATCCCTGCCTTACAAGAAAGTAGCTTTGAAGTGACTGATGCTCTTTGTTCTTTGTTTCTACTGTCTTTGGCCCTTCTCTGTCTGTGAAGCCAGCCTCTTCTGCTCAGCTCATGGAACACTTATTCTATTTTATGGAATGAAGTGTTGCCCAATTCTAGAATCACAAATAAAGCCAATTAAGATCTTCAAACTAAATTTGTTGTTATTTTGCCTTTTGACAGATGAAACTTACGGAATGACTTTGATGTCTTCTTTGCCATGCAGGATGTAGTCAATGACCTTGTAAAAGTTAATTTCCTGGCAAAAGAGATAAAAAAAATATTGTGCCTTAACAGTCAGACAGAAGCTCAACAAGAGTATGTCCCCTGAAACTGAACTCGTTCTTTGCCATCACATGCTCTGTGGTTTTTGTTGTTGTTGTTGTTTTAATTTATTTATTTTGTCATTGATATATAATTGTAACAGAGAGAATGGCCTGAAAAAGGGTAAAAATGTTTCTGTCTCTTCAAAACCCCCTTCACCCTTTTTGAGAAATAAAGCCTACATCCCTGGCACAGGCCATTGGTCGGGAGGGGCAGAGGAGTGTCCTTTGTTCTTTGTGCCATAGGAGGTGGCTCAAGGGAATTGTCCAGGTGAGACGTCATGAGATTGTCTTAGCCGAAGATGAAATGAATCAGAAACCATCAACTATGATTGAACCTCCCCTTTAAAATCTCTGTATTTCTGCTCAGAGGCAGGATGTTGGTACTTTAAGATTGGAGTCTGTCAACCTCCTCATTTGCTGGCAAATTAATAAACTTCTCTTTCTTTCTCCTCAAACCACTTGTCCTCGTTCTTCTGACGCAATCTTGGGGACAGGTGCTGAACTTTCAGTAACATAATTTAATAGTTGTGCATGTTTTGTCCCATGGTTTTCAGGAAGCAGGAAAGCCTGACTATAACTCCTTGTAAGGGTGTGCCTGGACTGCCTTCCTATCCTCCCAGCCCTCAGCTGACTTTCAGGATTAAGTGTGCCTTCTTGGAGCCGACTCACAGTGGCCAGGCAGGGGCCTGGGATCTGGGGCTGGGAAGAGGGATGGAAAGCTTTCAAAGGGGATCTGGAGGTCGAGCATGTGATCATACAAATTGGGTCATTCTTGTCATACCAAACTAAAGTTGAGAAGCCAGAGGAAAAAAGCACTCAAGATACGTAACATTGCTCTAAGAATGTAATTCTCTGCAAGCCTGGGTGCTGAAACTGCCTGCTATAACCTGAAACCTGTTTTATCTAATAGTTGTAGAAATGACCTGCTGCAACTCTAAGACTAGTTTTACCTCCTGCCATTACTCAGTCGAAACTTGCCAGCTCGCCAGAACTCTACTAGTGCCAATGAACTTTCTCAAGGGGCAATACATAACATTTCTCTTTTTAATAAAACCTCCAGCCTTCTCTTTGTTCTTTGGACATACCGGAGACCACCCGGTTTGCGTGTGTACCCCAAATTGCAATTTTTCTTCCTGAGTAAAATGTTAAATTTAGAGAGTCATCACTACCTTTTTATTTTGACTTTGACAAGTGCAAGAAGGAAGAGATGAAGACTGCGGCTAGAGTCGAGGGAGGAGGGAGGTGGAAAGGAGGCTCCCGTCCCATTTTGAATCACAGTCAAACCAGCCAACCCCATGCAGCGTGCACCCCCCTTCTTCACGCATAACACTCAGCTGCTCTCTTTGCTGTGTCACTGCTTGAGACCTACCTTCTCAATTGTGCCTCATGCCTCCAAACTAACCTTCCACCTCTTCCATACCTCCCACCTCCTTGCACCATTAAAACTCCCATTCTCTTAAAGTAGATCTCTCCAATTACTTTACTCCCTAGCATGCAGTTGGATATTGGGTGGCTCCACTCACCTAACTGTTCAGGAAAATTCCATTACCTTACCCTTAGGTCCTCTGTATGCCCAAGTGTGATTAGCAAGTATTTCACAAGTGGGAAATCAGAGGCAGAGAGAGGAAAGGACTTATTTCTAGCAAGACAGTGAGCCGGAATCAGAACCTGGGTCCTTAGCTCCCAGCTCAGTGCTCTGTGCTCTTTCTGCTGTGTCACTTAAGATCGATAGCTTAAAATAGTGTTTTACTGTCTTATCACTATCACCTAGAACAGGATCACTGGGAGTGTGAGCCCTGGACTGGTGCCAGTCTGAAACTCATTGTTATCATTTCATGATGAGATAAAAACAGAGTCAGCCTTTAGCAATTTTTATAACAATTTCACTGAGGTTAGGTCTGAGTTGAGTCTATTTTAAGAGGGAGAGGGGCTTATATTTTGTCTGTCTTTATAAAATTGTATTTTTCTAGGAATATATCTTTATCATACTTTGAAAAGTATCAGTCAAAATGGATTGGAAAATTAAACCATTCTTTTACTACAGGTATTTTGAGAAGTAACTCCCTAGGGATTTTTTTTTTTATTAACTTTTTATTTTTTGGCTATTCGCTCAGGCTGGTCTTGAACTCCTGCCCGAAGTAGAGAATAGAATGATGGTTCCCAGAGGCTGGGGGTGGGGATTAGACAAGGAAAGGCGAGATGTCAGTCAAAGGGGTACAGGCCCCAGGTGCAGGGGCTCATGCCTGTAGTCCTAGCACTTTGGGAGGCTCAGGTGGGAGGATCACATGAGCCCAGGAGTTTGAGGTTGCAGTGAGCTGTGATGATGCCACAGCACTCTAGATCGGCAACATCAGGCTGGTCTTGAACTCCTGCCCTCAAGTGATCCTCCCATCTCAGTCTCCAGTAGCTAGGATTACAGGTGAGTGCTACTGCACCTGGCCCTGCCCTAGAGGTTTAAATGCAGATACCTGGGCTCCACCCCAAGCCTCCGGACTCAGAACCTCCACAGAGAGGAATTTCTGATCCAGTCAAGGGTGTCTGAAAGCCGTTTGGTTGATAGGTGATCAAAGCCCAGCATTGGCGGCAGCTGCAGTGACTGAACGCTTCCAGGAGGCAAACTCTGGCTAAACAGTAGGCAGAAGCCAGGACTGCGCCAGAGGCATTGGCTGCCCCACGGATAGTGAGCTCCCCAAAATAGGAAGCATCCAAAGGGAGATTAGATGAAGCCCACGGCACGATGAATGAAAGGGTGCTAACACTAGACCTAGAGTGAAGACTCCTTCTAGTCTTGGTTCTACTGTGTGCTCTCTGGACCTCAGTTTCCCCAACTGTAAAATTAGACCAGTGGTAAGTGTTGCTGCTGTTAAGTAGCAGATCCCTTTCCACAAACAAAGCAAGGCAACTACTCACATACAACCGCACTAACGGAGTCAGCGTTGGGTAAGTGGAGACCCTGCACCTCTCTTTGTTCTTACTCCCCTTCCTGTCCTCCTCCTCCTCCACTAACCTCTGGCCAAGGCAGCTACTGTGGAACTTTGGGGTTCTAAGGACAATGGGAGAGGGAACAAACTCCCAGCTGTGATTCAAGATTGTAATTAGATAGTTAGCAATATCTCTCCAGGATTAAAATATCCATATTCTTTGACCCACATGTAGTAATGGATCCTAGAGATATACTCCTAAATGTGGGTAAAACCGTCCAGGGGTCTCAGCCAGATGGCCTGAAAAAGCCTGGAGACAATTTAATGTCTATCATTAGGAGGGTGTTTCCAGAGTAAGATTGCTGTGTCCGTGCAGATAGGGAAAGTTGCCAAGATATACAGTGAAGTGGGAAAAACAAGGCACAAAATAGAACCACCACATTCATGGAGGGTGGTGGTGGAATATGCATACATCTCTGTGAATATCTGAATATCTGTAGATGTTTCTGGAAAAACTGATTGCTAACAGTGGCTGCCGCAGGGAGGCTGACCAGGAGGAACAGAGGCTTGAGTTTGTATGGAGTGAGCTTTTCACTGTGCTTATGTATTAGTTTTTCAATAAATTAAACAAATTTTCTTGTTTTTTCTTTTTATTTTCTTTCTTTTTATTTTTTTCCCAGCAAATTCAGCTTCAAGTAATGAGTTTTCTGAGTCACAGTGCCCGGCCTTAAAAAACATTTTTAAATTGTGAAGTTGTACCCTGTAAGCAGTTATAAAAAGCAAAGGTGGCCATGTTATCGCTGGGACTTTGGTAAAGCTAAGTTTCCACCTGGGAGGGGAGGGGGCAGAGTTCCAGGACCTTGCCAGCATCTTTGTGTCTTTGCCTTAGTCCTCGGGCCTGTGCTGCTCACTGCACTCCCAGGCAAGCTCCAGGCTTCCTGGGCTTGGCAGCCGCCCTACCCAGGGGTGCCCACGAGACTTTAGACGGGTTAGAAATGGATGTTTGCTATCCATTTGAATCCTACAGGAAAATCAATTTGCTTTCACAAAAAGTAACAAAAAGATCAGTGTGCTTTAGGTAACGAGGGCGTTTTCCACACACTGTGGCTCGGTCAAGTTGCCTGCAGGGCTATATTCATGGGCTGGGCTGGGTGGCTCACGCCTGTCATCCTGGCACTCTGGAAGGCTGAGGTGGGAGGACCGCTTGAGCCCAGGAGTTTGAGGTTGCAGTGAGCTACGATGATGCCACTGCACTCTACCCAGGGTGACAGAGTGAGACTTGGTCTCAAAAAAATAAAAAAGGGCTATACTCATGTACAAATATACAAAATCACCAGCTTCTGGAAAGTCAAAACTGAACCATCAAGTGCACCTTTGTTACGGTCCACTAGAGCAGCTGCCAGCAGAACACAAGCGGCTTTGAAAGAGCCACAAATACAGCCATGGCCAAATCATGGCCCATGGAAATATACCAGTTTTTAAATGACTGCTATTTTTTTCCATGAAGCCTCATTGGCCTGTATAACTTTCAAATAGTTAAAACACATATATGTTTTATTTTTAAAAGGAGATGAAGTGAGATGTAGCTACGACTGGGGAGGTTTAGACCTAAGATCTGGGAAGGTTAATTGGTTGGAATCCAGACAAAAGCTGTATTTCTAATGTGAATGTGGCAGATAAAGTGTGAGAGTGATGTTATTATAGAAGGCAGAGGGAACATTAAAAGGCATGATTTTAATCACAGTTACCAAAGAGAGAAGCATCCTGGGTTGCATTTGTGCAAATGGTTAGACCTCTCTGAATCTCAGTTTCTTCAACCGTCTAATGGGTAAAATAAGGATACCTCCTTCTTAAGTGTGTTGAGGAGAGTCAATAATGCAATCCGGGTAGAGTGCCGGCAGGTAGCGGGGCTCACCGTGAGTAGCCGTGATTATATGTTGGATGTCTGCCGTGTGCCGGTGTGTGACTCGCTCTACTGACCACGGCCCTGCCAGGCGAGCTGCATTACCCCAGCACTGCAGATGAGGAAGGTGAGGCTGAGGGAAGTTCCCAAGGCAACACAACGAGCGGGTGGAGCAGGGATCAGAACTCGGGCTTTCTCCCTCCAATCCCAGGCTCTTTCCAGAAGATCTACCTCTGGTCAGTCTTGTCGTGCTGTATCTGGGTCCCAGCTCAGGCCTAGGGAGGGTTTTCTCATGGCTGTGGCCTAGACCTGGAACTCACTTTGGTGATGAGTTCACCGACAACACCTCAGAGATAAGAAAATCAAGAACCCAAGGGGTTATTTAACCAAGCTCACCCTACTGGTTAGCACCTAACCAAAACCAAAGTCCTTTGTTTTCTGGACCATGGCCTTTTCTGTCCCAACGTAATGCCTCATACTCGTGCAGAACTGGGGACTCCCATCTGAGATGGGGAAGGGTTTTGAGAAAGAAAAGTCTTAACCGTGGCCGTGCTAGTCACTTGCGTGAAACCAAAACTTCTTGAATTGGCCGAATGATGGGCAGCCCTTTCTGGGCCGATGCTTAGTGTCCCCAAATAGAGTTTATGACAGCAGCACATGATAGAATCCTTAAAGATGGAGTCTTCTGAAATGAAATCATGAAATTGTGTGGGCAAAAGAGTAATTTGAAATTGGATGGCAGCAAATTACAAAGGTCATTTTGGATAAAGCACAGCAGACAAAATAGATTCCAAAGTTTAAATCTCTTCTGGGGTGTATATGAAGCTCACAGGCAAAGGTGATAATTTTGAACAGAGTTTGAATCAACACTAATTAAAGTCTTATCATTCTCACACACACACAAACACACACACACCCCCACTCTAGGCCCTTTATTTTGGGCAGGGTTAAAGTTTCGCTGGGTGGAATCTGGCCTCCTAGGAGAAACTGAATACTATTTCACACAGACTGCAAAGTCTTATGGCAAGATCACTGGATTAAAACTCACTTCAGGGCATGACCCTGCTGCTGACTGGTTCTTCGAGGCCTCAGCCAGGGTCTCTCCCTCATTCTGCAGGTTCTGACTTCCAGGTCTGTTACCCCGCACGGTGTCCACACCCCCACGTGTACCACTTCAGCATCTCAAAGGTGATGATGCTGCATCTTTAAAGTGAGGCAACTGGGTGAGACCAGACGGCAGAAACTCAAATGCAAACTAGAGAGCTCAGGCCACATTCTAAGGAAGCAGCTGTTCTCAGCTCCAATCAAATTTACCGTGTTGGATTGTGGCTCCAGGTTTTACTAATCAATCAGTGTTTCAAAAGAAATTGAGAGTTCAGTTATTTGTGGGAAATATCTTTTTTTTTTTTTTTTTTGAGACAGAGTCTCTCTCTGTTGCCCAGGCTAGAGTGAGTGCCGTGGCGTCAGCCTAGCTCACAGCAACCTCAAACTCCTGAGCTCAAGCGATCCTCCTGTCTCAGCCTCCCGAGTAGCTGGGACTACAGGCATGCGCCACCATGCCCGGCTAATTTTTTCTATATAGATTTTTAGTTGGCCATATAATTTCTTTCTATTTTTAGTAGAGATGGGGTCTCGCTCTTGCTCAGGCTGGTCTCGAACTCCTGAGCTCAAATGATCCGCCCACCTCGGCCTCCCAGAGTGCTAGGATTACAGGCGTGAGCCACCGCGCCCGGCCGAAATATCTTGATTTTTAAGTGTTAGCCACTAATTCAAAAAATATTATAGTACAAACAAAAAAGAAAAATGTAAAAACCTATGCAGTCAAACATGTGTATCTACCAGCTGGAATTGGCCTTCTGGCTACCAATTTTGTACATTATAGACTAGATATGAAAGTTCTTTCCAGCTCATCATGTCTGTGATTCTGAATCTCTGCTAGGCAAATCCTTGAGCAAGTTGCTTGACCTCCCTGGGGCTCTTTCTTCATCTGTAAAATGTGGATGTTGATTCCTGCTTTGAATACCCCACCAGGGTACTGTGAAACTTCACACTTTGCTATAGTGATTAGAAAAAAAAGAAAGAAAGAAAGCTAGGAAGGCAGGAAGGAAAGAAAGAAGGAAAAAAATCCCCTTTGCAAATGATAGGGCTTGGTAGTTATGAGGAATTACTCTAACTTCAAGGGAGACAACCCAACCCAGAGAAGATAAATACCGATGTGATAAAGAAGTGTTCTTTGGCAGGGTCTACCATGTCTTGTATTTGAATTCATTAAACATTTGATAATTTAATAAAGGCCTGAGAGAGACCTACCCTTCCATCCGGAGTCCTGGGACCAGAGTATGGTGGAGCCTCACCCATCAGAACTGGCCACACATCAAAAAATTCCTAGGAGTGAAAAAAACAATAATTACATGTTTTGAAGGTAGATTAAGAAAAAGAGATTAAGAAAAGAAGTCCCACCTGTATGAGTCATCTATTGCTGAAATTTGGAAGGTGGGAAGAGCTCTGTGAAACCTGAGTTTGGAAAGGCTATGAGACTCACTAGACTTGGAGGATAATCACATCTACCCTTCAAAACACTGATGAGTTGGGCCTGTCTAGCCATTTGCCAAAAATGTGGGAGATGAGTTGTTGGATATGAGAGGGAAGATAGGGCCTGCATGGCTAAGAAATTTACCTTGAGAACATGCCAAGCATGTGATCAAAGGTTTGGCTAAAATAATGTCCCTTGCAGTGTCATTTGTCAGATGAAAAATTAGAACTAACTTAAGTGTTCAATAAAAGGGCACTTATTAAATCAATTATGGCACATATAATAAAATGATGTTATATCCATACATCCTGTGTATGGATTGAAAAGATGTCTGCGATATACTGGTGAGTGAAAAATGTGAGGGACCAGAATAATATATCACATGACCCTGATGCCTAATTATATATAGAAAATGCTGTGAACACATTCACAACAAAGCATTCACAACTGGTTTTATCTGGGTCATTGGAATGAGACTGTAATGTATTTAGAAATGTTTCCATAATAAACTTCATTGATTCTGTAATCAGGAAAAGAATTCCCATATAAGAAAGAAAAAAAGATACAATGATACTAAATATGGACAGAGAGACCCACATCTGGGATCCCAAAAGAAAGATTTGACAGCTCTAAGATAAGCAGGAAACATTAGCCTGAGGCTATCTCTGTACTTTGAGTCCCTGTGTAATAATTTCAGTTCCTACATAACAAACTGCAACCTGACTTAGTACATAAACAAACCAAACCTAATTTAGGAATCTACGCTGTGGAGTGGAGCTTTGAGCCTTTCTGGTCCTGAGTGCTGCCTGACTCATGAATCGTTCTTTTTTTTTTTTGAGACAGAGTCTTATTCTGTTACCTGGGCTAGAGTGCCATGGCATTAGCCTAGCTCACAGCAACCTCAAACTCCTGGGCTCGAGCAATCTTACTGCCTCAGCCTCCCAAGTAGCTGGGACTACAGGCATGCACCACCGTGCCCGGCTAATTCTTTTTTTTTTCCTATATGTTTTTAGTTCTCCAGCTAATTTCCTTCTATTTTTTTTTTAGTAGAGATGGGGTCTCGCTCTTGCTCATGCTTTGTCTCGAACTCCTGAGCTCAAACAATCCTCCCACCTTGGCCTCCCAAAGTGCTAAGATTATAGGCATGAGCCACTGCGCCCCGCCCTCATGAATTGTTCTTTCTTCTAATGAACTCTGTTAAATTTATTTTGTCTAAAGTTTTTCTTTAACACGAGAGAAGAGAAAAAGAGCCAGAAAAGGTCGAGTCCTTCTTGATCCTGAAGTGTATTAGGTGCTGCTGTTGCTACTCGTGTTGAGTCCAGAACCGTAGCTGGACATGGGTCTGGAGGACAAACAAAAGATGCTGACCGGATCCAGAGATCCCAAGGAGGAGGAAGAGGAAGAGGAGGAATTAGTGGATCCCCTAGCAATAGTGAGAGAACAATGCAAGCAGCTGGAGAAATGTGTAAAGGCCCGGGAGCGGCTAGAGCTCTGTGATGAGCGTGTGTCTCCCCCGGATCACATACAGAAGAGGATTGCACAGAGGAGCTCTTTGACTTCTTGCATGCAGGGGACCACTGCGTGGCCCACAAACTCTTCAACAGCTTGAAATGAATGTGCAGACTCATTTACCTCAGTCTTCATCACCTGGGCATCAGGATACTTCCTTATGGATTTGAACATGCCATTTGTTTTTAATTTGTGTAAAAGTTCATATGAACCTCATGGATTTTGGCTTAGGCAAGTAGCTTCTATGTAATTAGCAGGGATTCCATCTAAATAAAATTTTGGGAACTGCAAAAAAAAAAAAAAAAAAAAAAAAAAAGATCCAGAAAAGGAGCTGCACAGTCTTCCAGCTTCAGGAGAAGCCAACACCACGTGGGCTCTTCTCTGTTACTTCTCTGGTTTCCTTTGCACGTGGAGCAGCAAAGCTCGTGTTGGGCCAAGTCTGGGCCTGGCATGGAAGGCCTCCATGCTCCAGTGCCCTCTCTGTTCATTCATCTGTTACTATTTAGGGACAAACAATGATCTGTTAGTGCTGGGATATTGTGGGTAGGATGCCAACCCCACCTTGTTCCTCTCTTGTTTGAACATGTTTGTCTTGGTGGTTTGATTATTTTAATATCATCCAGAGAAGAAGCAGAAAGGAGTCCACATGAAATGTAGATGCCATGACCTTGCCCTTCTGCCCCGTTGGGCTTTTTCTGGGTTACTGACAACAGGAAGAAATTCAATTCTAGGTGAAAATATAACTGGGCCCTACCTGAGCCCCACAGCCTGCTGCTAGACATACAGAGATGAGTAAGGCCCAGCTCGTGCCCTGAAAGGGCTCACTGTCCCACAAAGGAGACAAGTACTCAGGTAACTATAGCAAGGTACGTGGGGCAAAACCAAAAAAAATAAAAATAAAAAACACAGTGGGCCGGGCGCGGTGGCTCAGGCCTGTAATCCTAGCACTCTGGGAGGCCGAGGCGGGTGGATCGCTCAAGGTCAGGAGTTCGAGACCAGCCTGAGCAAGAGCGAGACCCCGTCTCTACTAAAAATAGAAAGAAATTATACGGACAACTAAAAATATATATATAGAGAAAAATTAGCCGGGCATAGTGGCGCATGCCTGTAGTCCCAGCTACTCGGGAGGCTGAGGCAGAAGGATCGCTTAAGCCCAGGAGTTTGAGGTTGCTGTGAGCTAGGCTGACGCCACGGCACTCACTCTAGCCTGGGCAACAAAGTGAGACTCTGTCTCAAAAAAAAAAAAAAAAACACAGTGGAAGGAAATGCTAGAGGAGCCCAGAAGAAGAACAAAGATTTTGAGCTGACACCTCATGTAGCCAAGCACTGTGTAGATCTGAAGATTGTCCCAAGGAGAATAGAAGTTGTCAAACAAGGGGTTGGTTGGAGAGCTGGACATATCTACAACTTCTCTCTCTTTCCCTCCTGCCCTCCCTCCCTCCCTCCTTCCTTCCTTCCTTTCTTTTCCTTTTCTTTTTTCTTTTTTTTTTTGGAAACAGGGTCTCTCGAAATCCCGACCTCAAGCAATCCTCATGCCTTGGCCTCCCACAGTGCTAGGATTACAGACGTGAGGCACTGTGACTGGCCCATCCTTTCTTCCTTAACAGCTTAATTGAGATTTAATTCATATACAATGCAATAATTCATCTATTTAAAGTGTACAGTTTATGGTCAGCCACACAAGGCATAGAAAGAAGAACGAGCAATGGGAGAGTCGATTTGGGAAAACATGGCTGAAAAATGTCGCTGGGAGCCACATTGACCTCCGCCTCCTTAGCTGCTGTATCGGCCCCAAATCTGGCCCTGAGCATGTGAGGGACCGGATCTCAGCATCTATCTGCCTCCACCTCAATCGCCTGGGCTAGAAAAATCATGGCAAAGGTTTACACCCAACTTTCGGTGCATTTTCTGAGAATTCCTGAAGTTAGCAACTTTCTTCTGGACTTTCAACCTATATAGAAACTTCTTTGTCACTCGCCTTTTACCACCTCATCAGCCTACTTCTCATGAATGCTATTTTTTTTTTTTTTTCGTGACCCACTATGGAAAATACAGGTTGTTTTTACTCACTTGTGGCCTAGGTTGACATGTCTCATTTAAAAGCCAGTGCTACTTTCTTCAGTAAAGACCTACATAAAACATTTACAACCAGTCCACCCAGCCTCTTCCCTGAGCAACCGAATGCATGACAAGACTCTGGCCTCCATCCAGTGTCTATCTAAACTTTTCTTAGAAATGTCTGTTCCTGGCCAGGCATGGTGGCTCACATCCGTAATCCTAGCACTCTGGGAGGCCAAGGCGGGAGGATCGCTTGAGCTCAGGACCAGCCTCAGCAGAGTGAGACCCTATCTCTACTAAAAATAAAAAAATTAGCCGGGCATTGTAGCACATGCCTGTAGTCCCAGCTTCTTGGGAGGCTGAGGCAGGAGTGTCGCTTGAGCCCAGGAGTTTGAGGTTGCTGTGAGCTAGGCTGACGCCACGGCACTCTAGCCCGGGCAACAGAGTGAGACTCTGTCTCAAAAAAAAAAAAAAAGTCTGTTCCTGAAATTTTCTCACCTTCTGCTTGGTCATGTCTAAGAGACCCACAGAATATCTGTCACAGTTGAGGAAGGCCCGGACTGTGTACAGAGCTTTGTGGAACTGTCTCTCGATGTCCGTAAGTTCTTCAAAGACTTTGCTCCCAGACCACAGCAGTATCTGAAGAAATACAAACACATATTCAAAGATTTTGAGGCACAAAGCAGCAGCTCCCTTAGCTAGAGAATAACGATTCTGTAAAGTTCTCTAGAGTTTATTTCATTTAACCCTCATAATAACCCAGAGAAATACACAGGATAATTATCCCCATTTTGTAGATGAAGAAACTGAGGCTCAGAGAGGTAAAGTAACTGGCTAGCTTACATTGGGTCCAACTCTTTCCGTTTCCTTTATCTCATGGGTTGTTAATAAAAATAACATCAAACGGCCGGGCGCGGTGGCTCACGCCTGTAATCCTAGCACTCTGGGAGGCCGAGGTGGGTGGATCGTTTGAGCTCAGGAGTTCGAGACCAGCCTGAGCAAGAGCCAGACCCCATCTCTACTAAAAATAGAAAGAAATTATATGGACAGCTAAAAATATATATAGAAAAAATTAGCCGGGCATGGTGGCGCATGCCTGTAGTCCCAGCTACTCGGGAGGCTGAGACAGGAGGATCGCTTGAGCTCAGGAGTTTGAGGTTGCTGTGAGCTAGGCTGACGCCACGGCACTCACTCTAGCCTGGGCAACAGAGTGAGACTCTGTCTCCAAAAAAAAAAAAAAAAAAATAACATCAAACACTAACTGAGCACCAGTGCCCTACATCCATTATCTCACTACTGTGGCAATCTTTCCAGGGTGGCACCATAATTATCCCCATTTTTCAAACGGAGAGACCGAAGCATAGAGGGATTAGTGACCTGCTCAGGGTCTTAGAGCTAGTCTATGGCTGAGCAGAGATTCAAATCCAAGCTGTCTGACCACATCAGTGCATCAGAAGAAGGCCATGTCCAGTCCACTGCGCCCAGCCCCTTACCTGGCCACGTCGAGTCTCGCAGTTGTGCAGGTAACTCAGGTGGTACACTTTCATGATTAGATTTGCAAAGTTGAGGTACTTGAGAAGAATCTAAAAATCAAACAGCATGAGGGGAAGCAGATGAGAAGGAAAACTCTCTCCTCTGGCTGCTTCTAGTATCAGCAAATGCCTGAATATTTTAAAAGCTTCATCAGAGGCAATTTTGGCAGATGGATCATAGGACGCAGGCTCATAAAATGTTCCATAATGAATGTAAAACACACAGAATACAGAATATCAAAGTTGATGGGGTGAATTAATGAAAAATAGCTACTATTTCTTGAATTTGACCATGGTAAGTCATTTATTGATGTTATATGATTATCACAAGTACCCTGTGAGGTGGATACTGGAAAATCAGCACCATTTTACAAATAAGAAAACTGAGATTCAGAGAAGTTAAGTAACTTGCCCAAGTCAAACAGCTAGCTATTGGCAGAGCCAGAACAATGATCCCTCCATTTCTGATTTCAAAGCCCAACATCGTAACCATCATTTTGTCCTGCCTCCCTCAGAAAGCATCAGATGAATTCCCTGTCTCACAGATGGAGAAACTGAGGCCAGGCCAAACAGCAAGGCTCAGGGGACTCCTTGAGCTAGGAGAATGTGCTGGCGTGGCCAGCTTTAGTTTCCAAAGCATTCTCACCTCTTCGTCTCTGTTGGTGAAGTGAGGTCCTTCCACTTTGTTCACAGCCATGATTATGGCCACCACGTCCTTCCCATTCATGATGGGGGAAGCCAAGATATTCTTGGTCTGGTACTCTGTGAGAGTGTCCACAAAGTCACAGAAATGCTCATCCTGAAGGAAGACAGAGACAAGCATGGGTAGGCAAATAAAGGACAAGGCCAATACAACAACCCAAAGCCCCTTGTTGACAAGGGAATGAAGACATTCCCATCCGCTCCCCTTCAGCAGGGGCAGGGCAATCAGATGATTTCTGCCATGGAAGCTTCCAAAATCCAGTGGAAGAAGAAGGCCTAACATGCAACTCGCTGAGGGCTATGGAGATGTGTGCAATGCACCGTGAGGGCCCGGGGGTGGAGTGCAGGGGGTGACTTTGCCCGCGGGAGGAGATGTAGAGAAGGCTTTCTTGAGGAGCTGACCACTAAGCCTGGAGTAGAAACTCGAGTGAGAGCTAGAGGGAGCTGGGGAAGAGACTTTAGTGAGAACGACAGTGACAGTTGCTAGCAGGCTTTACCTGCATCATCTTATTTTAATCCTTCCCATAACCTCTGAGATAGGTAACATTGGTAGCCCACTCACAGAGGGGGGAACAGTAACTCAAGAAGGTTAATGTTACTTGTGTGTGTGACTTCAGAACCTGCCCTCTTGGACCGGGTGCAGTGGCTCATGCCTGTAATCCCTGCACTCTGGGAGGCCAAAGTGGGAGGACTGCTTGAGTTTAGGAGTTTGAGACCAGCCTGACCAAAAGCAAGACCCTATCTCTTTAAAAAAAAAAAAAAAAAAAAAAAGAAGAACCTGGCCTCAGCTCTGCTGCCTCTTGGAGAAGCCTGAATAAGGTGGGACTTGGGTCCAGGTCATTAAGTAATGATTTGTTATTTTCAGCTTTTTAAATAATCCAGTTCTAGCACCACACAGCCAGCCCACTCTATATCCCCATTCCACAAATCTTAGTGGAAGACCCACTGTGTGTCGGGCCTTATGCTGAGCACTGGGGATACAGGTTACTAAGACTCAGGCCAGCTCGCAGATGAATCAATAATAGTAACACAGGCCATGAGGGCATGGCTCAAAGCTCTGGGAAAATACAGGAACACCCACCCCACACTCTTCCCCAAAGCCATCTGTACTGCAGTCCATGTGGTCAGAATGAGGAAACAGAGCCTGAATTGTTGTCTTAAATCAAAAGAATCCATCTTTCTGTTTCCTGGTAGCACTGTGAGGTTTTTGGACTGTCAGCATTGCTTGGGACATAGGCCAGCCCAAACATGCACAGTTCATGCTGTTCTGAGAGTGGAAATATATTTCACAGAGGCAATTCACAGAGCTCTTCTAAAACCAAGTCTGCAGAATCTTTCCACAACCAGAAATTCCGAGTGTAATGCTCTGCATCTTTGGAGTGGGATTAAATAAATAGGCAATGCCATAATTATCAGCAAAGCTGTTTCAAACCAGGTGAAGGGTAAAGTAATTAAGAGAAGCCTGCAGTGCTCTACTGGAATTAGCATTTGAGGATTAAGCAAAATCTCTAAAGAGGCATTAGCCAAGAAGAGTTTTCTGTGTCATTCTCTGAGGATACTGATGAGTTCCTGAGCACAAGTCTGGGTGGGGCGTACTTAGATTCATTTCATGAAGTCAGTTCAGTTTTGCAATATGCACTCCTATCAGGGAAAGAAAATACTGGGGCCTTATTTGCATGGGAAGCAGATACTACTGAACCTACCAGAATGCTCTTTCCCACTGAGTTCTCAGCCCTGGAACTTCCCTCTTGAGCACTCCAGTTACCAGTGGACTGGCATCTACACAATCATTGCCTTTCCTGTATTTTCAGCATATAAAGTGTTCTAAACAACCATGTCATAGAACCTCAGATTATTAGAGGCAGAAGGAGACTTAGAAGCCTTTCAGCTCAAATCCTGAAATCAGAGGCCCAGCTAGGGGAAGCCCAGAGTCATTCATTCCTTCAGGGAGCAATAACAGAGTGTCTTCTATATGGTAGGCACTATTCTACACTCTAGGCTATAGCAGTGAACAAAAAGGGTGGATTTCTTGCCCTGGCAAAGCTTACATTCAAATGGGGCAGACAGACAAAAAACAAGTAAACAACTAAGCATTCTCCCTCCAGTTTGTGATAATTGCTTTGGAGGAAATAAACTGGGTGATGCTGTAGAAAGGGAGGGGAAGGATAACAGGACAAAGCTACAAAACTTTCATGAGGTTTTCAGACCGTCAGCGTTGCCTGGGACACAGGCCAGCTGCAACATACACAGAGTGCCTTGTACATGCCAGGCACGCTTCTAGGCCCTGGCCTACAGCAGTGAACAAGAGGGGTGGATTTCTTGCCCTGGTGAAGGGAGGCCTCTTTGAAGACATAACGCTGAGCAGAGAGCTGAAGGGTCAAAGGGGCCAGACATGTGGAGCACAGTCCCTGCAGGGGGCATAGAGAATGCAAAGGCCAGTGGGTAGGAATGAGCTCGGCCCATTGGAGAAACAGAAAAAAGATCAATGTAGCAGAAACACAGAGAAGGAGAAGGAGAGGCAAAGTAGAGGGTAGGGAACTTAGAGAGGCGGGCAGGGGCCAGACCCTGCAGGACTTTAGAGGATGGTAAACAGTTTAGACTTTAAAGTGCAATGTAACATTGCTTCTCATTCTTGGATTCCCCAATTCACCTTTTCAAACATTCACAGTGGGCTGAGCACAGTGGCTCACGCCTGTAATCCCAGCACTTTGAGAGCTGGAGGCAGGAGGATTGCTTAAGGCCAGGAGATGGAGACCAGCCTGGGCAGCATAGAAAGACCCCCACCTCTGGCTCGAGAGAGCACGTCCCAGTGGTCCCAGCTATCAGGAGGCTAAGGCGGGAGGATCCCTTGAGCCCAGGAATTAGAGGTTATAGTGAGCTATGGCCAGGCCACTGCACTCCAGCCTGGGCAACAGAGTGAGACCCTGTCTCTAAAAACAAACAAACAAACAGAAAAAAAAAAGCAAAAAAAGTGATGATGAGATCAACTGTTTATTGAATAATGATGACGTGCTAGGCTCAGAGCCAGACAACTTAGATATATACTACTTTATTAATTCTCACGTCAGCCCTGCCAAATAGAACTGTCATCGTCCCCATTTTATAGACAACTCCCTTGCTGGTAAGTGGCACAGCTTTTCTACTCATTCATTCATTGATTGGTTCATTGATTAATTGACTCATTCATTCGTATTTACCAAGCACTGGCTCTGTGCCAGGCATTGGGTCTGCCAAGATCAGTAGGATGAGGTTGTTTTTATTGGGTCCTCATGGTGTAGTGGGATATCATGTAAAACATGAGCCCAAATTTAAACCGTAATGTGAAACAGACCCCCATAGGTTGGGGGATAATAACCTGGGCACCTAGAGAGGGAGGGACTTGTCCTATGAGTGGCTTCAGGGACCACTCAGCACATTGTCAGTAGTTGAAACCTCTATGAGCCTCAGTTTCCCCTTTGGTAAAGGGAAACCTCCCTGAGGTTTTTCTGATCTAGCATGCTGAGTCCCAGGTGTCGCAGGAAGGGAAGGAGAGCAGGGCAGACAACAGATATACGAGTCTCTAGAAATGAGTCTTCTTGGCTCCAGTGTTCAGAAATGAGATTTATTGGCTATGGAAAGTGCTGGGGAAGGACTGTCATTTAGTTGTTCACTCGCTCAGTAAACTGAATGAATACCCACTCTGTTCCAGGCACTGGACTAGATGCTGGGGCCAGCAGGGAGTAACACAGACAGGGACAGACAGACTTCACAGGCTTTCCTGCTTGGAGAAAAGGAAAATAAATCCTGAATGGCAAGTAGGGTTTCCAGAGTTATTAATAAAACTACAGGATGCCCAGTTAAATTTGAATTTCAGATAAACAATAAATCATTTTTTAGTGTAAGTATGTCCTAAATATTGCACGGGACATACTTATGCTAAAATTTTATTGTTTGTTTATCTAAAATTCAAGCCTAACTGGCCATCTTATAGGGGGCCAAGAGGTTCAGCACAGTCCTGAAAAATCCCATTCTTGATTTCACATTGCAACAATGCAACAATTGCAACAATTTCCCAGGTTTTTCTAGGGCACTGCAGGCTAAGAGTATCATTTGTCGGTGGTTCAGGGATGACCCAGCCCCCAGTCCACAAACATCTTCCTCCTCCTCCTCCGCCCAACTCCCAGAGTCCTGCCCAGAGCCATAAATTGAGTAAGAGTTTATGAAGCAAACATGCAAACACCAAGTACACAAGGATGGCTGGCCTGGACTGACTTTCCTCCCAGGCGTGAGTCATTGGCCAGGCAGACTGACCCAGGCCCGAAAGCTTCCAGGGAAGGTCAGGCATGGCTTTCAGGGTGAATTGTTAGGGTTGAACAGGAAGCAACTCTCCGTCCCTTAGCACAGAAGCTCAGCAAACTGGTAAGCTAGAATCTCTTAGAATCAGAGAATCTTCCTAAATCCTCAACCCCTGTTAACACCAGGGTCTATAGAAACTCTCAGGATCTCTCTTCTCTGCCTTCCCAGAAACAGAATCCAAACTGAAAGCTTCAAGGACAAGATTGGGTTCTTCTTCAATTTCCGCACAGACCTGGTACAGCATCCATCACTTGGAATAGATCCTCAACATCAAAGTAGTCCGGATATTAACACGCAAGAGCTTGCTGTTACAAGGTGACAAGAATACTGCTACATAAGAAATAAATGATTCCCTCGTTTAATCCTTACAACAAAGCTGAGAGGTGGCTATTATCACCCCATTTCATAAATTAGGAGATGAACCCAGACAGGCTAAATGATTTGCCAAGGCTATATTCTTAGAAAGTGACAGAGTCATGAATTCACACCCAGATCTGACTTCAAAGCATAACAGCTTAACTTGCTGCTGTATGATTCAAAATGACCTTTCTTAAATAATACCCAGTGCAATGCCCTCACTTAATAGATGAGGAGGGAGCATAGGACAGCAGACGGGGGGGGGGGGGGGGGGGGGGAGTGGGCTCCAGGCCAGAGCGCCTGGGTTCAAATTCCCAGTCTGCCATTTTCTCTGTGTAACCCTGAGCATGTTAGCAAAGCTTTCTGGGTTTCGGTTTCATCATCTGTGAAACAGGCATTATAAGAGTTACAACATAAGATTGTTATCAAGTAAAGTGGGCGAGACAATCCATCTTGGCTACAATTAAAGTCTAGAGAGTTGAAAGCATCCTGAGTGGAGGCCCATTGCCCCACCCCTGCGTGCCCCAGGGGACCCCCTGCCCAGGGTCACCTGTGCTTAGTTTCTTTATCTATTAAATGAAGCAGTTTAAGATAGCCTCTCCCTCCCCTCTCTTTAACTTTAAGACCCTTAGTCTGAAATAAGGCCAGAGGTAAGGTAAGCACAAAGTCACACGATGGCCAGGGGCTGAATCTTGGAAAAGACTGAACACAGCTCCTGATGTGGCTGGGTCCTGCTGTGGCGGGGCATTCTTTTGGGTACGACAGGTCTAAAGAAATGGTTGTATAATTACTTGACCGTGAATCATTTTTTTTTTTTCTCTCTTTTAGAGACAGAATCTCACTCTGTTGCCCAGGCTGGCATGCAGTGGTATGATCATAACTCATTGCAGCCTTGAACTCCTGGGCTCAAGCGATCCTCCCACCTCAGCCTCCTACAGTGTTGAGATGATAGGCGTGAGCCACCACACCCAGCTTGATTGTCCATCTTTTATGCCAGGTATTTCCTGAGCACCTGCTTTATGCTAGACACTATGTTGCCTCCTGGGCTAAATGCCTGGTGGATAAAACAGAGATGGTCCCTGGCCTCAGACCTCATTGTGATAAGTGGTTTTAGGGAGGAGACTATAACAGGGAGATCAAGGAGGGCCTCCCTGAGGAAGGGACTTTTAAGCTGAGATCTAAAGGATGAGTAGGAGTTGGCCCGGGCAGAGGGCTACATGGAGAACTGCATTACATACAGCCTTTAAAAGCCAGTGTAGGCCGGGCGCGGTGGCTCACGCCTGTAATCCTAGCACTCTGGGAGGCCGAGGCGGGTGGATTGCTCAAGGTCAGGAGTTCGAGACCAGCCTGAGCGAGACCCCGTCTCTACTAAAAATAGAAAGACATTATATGGACACCTAAAAATCTATATAGAAAAAATTAGCCGGGCATAGTGGCGCATGCCTGTAGTCCCAGCTACTCGGGAGGCTGAGGCAGTAGGATCGCTTGAGCCCAGGAGTTTGAGGTTGCTGTGAGCTAAGCTGACGCCACGGCACTCACTCTAGCCTGGGCAACAAAGTGAGACTCTGTCTCAACAAAAAAAAAAAAAAAAAAAAAAAAAAGCCAGTGTCCAGAGAGGGAGAGTGATTTGCCCCAGGTGATCAAAGAGGTCTTTGTCAGAACTGCCCTTAGAATCCCATGGAACGCTGCACTCTTAGAAGAAAGAGCCAAGTGCTTAACCAAGTGACCAATGTTAACATTTCCAGTAATGCGACCGACTGCCCGTAAAGCAGGAGGAAAAACACATCGCTGCTGTGTTATTCCTGCCAGAAATGCAGGACCTGAGCCTAATCATGAAGAAATATCAGACACGCCCAAATGGAGGGACATTTCTCCAAAATATTTGGTTTGTATCCTTCAGACAGACTCAGGAACTTTCAGATTCAAGGAGACTGAGAGACAGTGCCATGTGGGCGTAATTGAGACTATTGGAGAAAATCCAATATGAACTGTTTATTAGATAATGGTGTTGTATCAGTGTTACATTTCCAGAATTTGATCATTGTACTGTGGCCAGGGAAGAAATGTCTCTGTTCTGGAAATACACAGTTAAGTACTTAGGGACAAAAGGTCACGATGTCCTCAACTTCCTCCCAAAGGGGTCAGAAAAAAATGGAGAGAGAGCTCAAAGGTGGCAGGATGGTAAGGATTAGTAAATTTGGATGAAAGATACACAGTTCTTTGAATTTTTTAAAACTCTTCTGTTTGGCCGGGCGCGGTGGCTCACGCCTGTAATCCTAGCACTCTGGGAGGCCGAGGTGGGCGGATCGTTTGAGCTCAGGAGTTCGAGACCAGCCTGAGCAAGAGCGAGACCCCACCTCTACTAAAAAAAATAGAAAGAAATTATATGGACAGCTAAAAATATATATAGAAAAAATTAGCCGGGCATGGTGGCGCATGCCTGTAGTCCCAGCTACTCGGGAGGCTGAGGCAGGAGGATCGCTTGAGCCCAGGAGTTTGAGGTTGCTGTGAGCTAGGCTGACGCCACGGCACTCTAGCCTGGGCAACAGAGTGAGACTCTGTCTCAAAAAAAAAAAAAAAAAAACTCTTCTGTTAAGTTTGAAACTTTTTTTCAAAATAAAGAGAAGTAAATAAACAAAGTAAGAAAGAGACACACCATGATGTCACCAGCCCAGTGTTGGTGGCCGTGGCCAACAGCTCCCCACCCCACGTGCATCCCAGAACCCCATGGGATGAGGCCTCACTGCCCTCTCTCTCATGGGGAAGAGAGTACCTCTTCTGTGTTGGGGACGTTGGCGATCTTTTTAGAGTGTGCAACGTGGCCCACGACGCCCATGTCCAGAGGGAAGACGATCTCCTGGTCTGGCATCACCAGGCAGTCCTCAAGGGCAGCGTCCTTGTGCACGTTGAAGAGCCGGGTGGCCAGCTCCGCGATGCCGTTGCGGGTCCGATACATGAACAGGCTCATGCGGTCTGCCTGCAGGAGGAAGCACAGCTTCCTCATGACGTTGAAGATGCTTTTCTCGGTCTGTAAGTTCTCCTGAAAGTCTCGCAGGAGATCAAAAATTATTTCACTCTCCTCTACGCTGCTCAGGGAGTGGTAAGTGCTGAAGTCCACAGCTGCCTCCTTGGCCCCCAGAAGGTCTGAGATGACCTTGGCCCGGTAGTGGATGTCGTAGTACTGTTTGGCAAAGCCAATATTTGAGTCCAGGAACTTCTCTACCTCTTCTGCTGTCACCTCCCCCATGGCTGGGAATTCCACTGGCGACTTCTGTGGAGGGGCTGAGCCTGAGGCCTTCTGCGGCACGTGGAATGTTCCCCTCCAACTGGGACTTCTCTGGGCCTGGTCTGTAAGTCACACTGAGACAGCTGCATACGAGCGGGAATGAACTTGGGAGATTAAGTCATTAATATTTCTCAAGAACAAGGATTATGGGGATCAGTGTGTTCCGGATGCTGCTGGGCCCCAGCAGGGAGAAGGTGAGAATTCTCTTTTCACCTTGGTCTACCAAGAGCTAAGAAGAGATTTCTGCACAGAGCTAAAGCAAAGATTGCAAACAGCCCAGGGACAACCTACTACTTACAGACATGTTTTCTCTGCCTTCTGTGGCAGTTTTCTCAAACATTTGACATACAAGCCTGACATTTACTGTTTAGGAGATTTCTTTAGCTCCTCTGTCCACATTCCTCCATGTCAGGAAGGGCTGGAGCTGAGGGACAGCTGCCCGCCAGCCTTCCCGTCCCCCTGGCCCTCACCCCACCCTTCCGTCCCCTTCCCCGATGTTCCCCAGTGGACCTTCCACCTGCATGGCCACTCATCCTGCTTCCCTCGTCTGTATCGTGGGTCTGGTACCTGTAGACTCAGATTTCACAATCTCTGCACTAAAGTCTTTCCCAGCTTTAGATTTCAAGGACTCTCTCGTTTGGGCATTCTAAGGGCTCTACTGAAAACAGCACACCTTTCATTCTTTCTCCTTTATTACAAAAGTAATACATGTTCACTGTAGAAAATACACAAAGAAGACAATTAAAATCATCCATAATCTGCTACTCAGAGGTAATCTCTAATTAACATTTTACTTTCTGTCCATTTCATAGAAGCTTCACCTTAAAAATATATTTCCTTTCAACCCATTTATTTGATCTTTCTCTTGGCACTTTTAATGTGATTTTTCTGGCTCCAGCCTGTACTTTCTTGGGTCGTCTGTCAGAAATGCACACAATGGTCCAGATGCTATCAACTCCAGTGAATCTTGAAATACCAGAATCCACACTCCTGCACACTAGGAAGGTGGAAACTTAACTTTAGTTTCCGTGACTGTATCTGCCAGAGCCTGGCATCTCTGCATGGTAAACACTGTGGAATACATGATTATAGAGAGTTGCTGGCACTTTGACCTTGGTAAATCATCTTTATTGGAAAGTAGATTACTTCCTTTATTGTAGAGTGTAATGAGTGCTTGGGGCTGCACCCATCCACGCTGTGTACACAGGAGCCCCCTGGCCTGGCAGCCCACGCAGCAACTGGAACTTCCCCAAACCCTCCCATCGTAACTGCCTGGAGCCCTCTGTCCCAGTGCACGTCCCCAGCTCTCTGCATGCCACTGCCTTCTTCTTGTTTTTAGTATTTTTTTCCTTTTGAAAAAATTTTAATAGATTTAGGGGGTCCAAGCTTAATTCCATTATAAGTATATATTAATATTATTTCATATATGGTGGTGAGGTCTGGGCTTTTAGTGTACCCATCGCCCAGATAGTGTACATTGTACCCCATAGCTGTACCCATTTTTTTCAACTCTCACCCACTCCCAGCCTCCCCTGCCACTGCCCTCTTAACCAGGTTCCAGTTCATGCTGGTCACCTGCAGTTATCTTATCCCAAGCAGCCCTCAACTGTCTCCTCCCCAGTTCCTGCCTGTCATATCATCCTATTTATTTCCTTTAAAAAAAAACAACTGGTGGGGGCTATGAGGAGGGGTGTTCAGTTGCCTTTTGTTTGTTTTTGTTGAGACGGAGTCTCACTCTGTCTTCCTGGGTAGAGTGCAGTGGCGCCATAGTAGCTCACTGCAACCTCCAACTCCTGGGCTCAAAAGATCCTCCTGCCTCAGCCTCCCAGAGTGCCAGGATTACAGGCATGAGCCACCGCGCCTGGCCTATTTCCTTTATTACATTTATTACCATCATAAATTATCATGTTTATTTTTTGTTTCCTTGTCCTACTGTCTGTCTTCCCACTATACTGTGAGCTTCTTGGGGGCGGGGACCTGTCAGGTAGGTCTTGCAGTGCTGCCTGGCACAGCCTTGGTGTTCAGCATTATGCTACTGTGAGATGTATATTTCATCTTCAACTCTGTCTCCTGACATTCAACTTCTAAAATCCTAAGAATCCCCCAAGTGAGGCCTTTGCATGCTAATGATTGACTGGTGGCTGGCAGCCCCTAGCAGCTTCAGACCTAGCCACAATTAATGAGTTAGGACTTCTATCCCCACCCCCCAACCTGAGCTTAAGCAATCCTTCCGCCTCGGCCTCCCAGAGTGCTAGGATTACAGGTGTGAGCCACCGTGCCTGGCCTCCACTGGTGTTGAATGTTCACTTAGCCTCCATTTCCTGATGGAAGGCCTTTCCCTCCTGGCCTGCCAAACCCCGCCCCTGGGAAGCCATGGAAGAGAAGAGTTTCCCTCACCCTGTCAGCTAGCCCTTAGAACTTCCAGAACAGCCTTGTTGGTCTCCACCCTCATTTTATACTTACCTTGGCTCACTCCCATATGTCAGTGGTTCTTACCCTTCACCTAGAGTTAATCCCAATTCCTAATTGTCTTGCCACCTGTTGACTTAGTGACTTTATACAGCTAGATGTGTTTCCTGTTGGGTCTGTGTCCCTAGAGCTTGGCCAGTCTGTGAAATTCTCTTTATTAATATTTTACCTTGAGAGTTTAACTTGAGTCCATGGATGAGCCATGTAAATGTTTATCCTTATGTACGTTTTAACCTCATGTGCATTTTTTTAAAGCTCAGATTCTGAAAGGAATCTATAACTCACAAAGAGCTGGGAACTTCGGGTAATCCTGAAAAGTCAGGTAAAATCAGGTCCTAAGTACATGCTTTTTGACAATAGCTGGAGAAAGGCAACAGGCAGGAGGGGACACTTAGGCATTGGAACCAGAGAGAGCTGAGTTTAAATCCTTTTCTTGCAATTTACAAACTTTGATTTGGGGTAAATTACTTAATCTCCAGTCTTAATTTCCTCATTTGCAAATTGTAGGTAACAATGATACTTTACAAAGCTGTCGTGCGGAATAGAGGTAGTATATGCTTTGAACCTGGTTGATGGCCAGATCTCAATAAACGTAGCCATTAATAATGATAATGTAAGCTAAGTATGAGGCAGTGATGGTCAGTAAAAAATAGAAGTAATACAAATATGCCTATTTTCCTATTCTATTTAACCAAAACTTTATTATTTTTCTTTTTATAAAGTAATGTTTCTTTGTGTTGTGGGTAAGAGAATATAGGCAAACAAAAAGATGAATATAACAGTACCACCCAGAGAAATATTTTGAGACATATCCTTCTTTTCCAATCATATAATTTAAAAAATGTAACTATGGTGGTGCAACACATATTTTGTCTGTTTAACAACATATGCAAACATCTTTTTTTCTTTCCACAGGTGTTTTCTCAAAATATGTAAACATCTTTCTGAACAATTAAATATTCTTTTACCAGGTGATATTTTTTTTTTTTTTTTTTTTTTGAGACAGAGGATCACCCTGTCACCCCGGCTACAGTGCAGCGATGTCATCACAACTCACCATAACCTCAAACTCCTGGGCTCAAATGATCCTCCTGCCTCAGCCTCCCAAGTAGCTGGGATTATAGGCATGCACCACCACCCCTGGCTGATTTTTTCTATTTTTAGTAGAGACCGGGATCTCACTCTTGCTCAGGCTGGTCTTGAATGCCTGAGCTCAAATGATCCTCCTTCTTCGGTCTACCAGAGTGCTAGGATTACAGGTGTGAGCCACCGTGCCCAGCCTACCAGGTGATTTTTAATGGCCTCATAGGCTTCCATTGGGTCACTGTACCTTAGTTTATTTAACATATTTCCAAGTGTTGGTTATTTAGATTGTTTCTATTTTTTTTTAATGAACATTGTGTAGTTAAATCTTTGCACATTTGCTTGATTATTTTCTTATCTTCTTAATCAAAATCTTGACCAGAAAGGTAGAACAATCACTATTAATCCTCTAAGATGTTGTCCTGGCTATCCAGAAATATGAGTTTAAATAAAGAAATAATGGGAAAGTCAATATTTTAATGCAGAGATCATGTTTCATTTCGAAAGACCATCTCCCACAGTTCTTAGCCCACGGCTCTGAAAGAGCAGACTGGAGATGCTGGGGCTCATTCCTGTGAAATGTCAAATCACAGCTCACGTTCTGTACCTAAATATTTGTAATGAGTGATTTGTGCTCCTTCACCCCGGGTGTAAGAGTCACGTTACTTTTCTTTCTCCAAATCAAATTTTCAATGCTCCAAGCCCCAACCCCATGGTGCTGGCAGGATATTCAACTCCAGTAATTACTGTAACTGATGCCCACCCCAGAGTCATGTGAAAACCTTTTGGGCTAACTTAGTCCAACCCATAAAATCCCTCTAAGTTTTAGTCTGCTCTGCCACCAGAAGTGTGCCCCTCCTCCAAGCTGGTATGGCCCAGAAAGACTAGCAGTTCTGCTCCTAGCCAGGGATCGGGGTCCTTACTATGGGTAGGGCCTCCTACCCCCAGGCTCCAGCCTCCCTAGAGCATTAACAGCCACCCCTGCAGGAGACCCTCCCACCCCTCCAGGGCAGGGAGAGCCCCAGGATCCTCCAAAGTTCAGTCCCATCTCAATCGTGGGAGAGCCTCTCAAAAATCTCCCTTCTCCCTGACCATGTGGCCTTCCATTCTTTTCCCTTCTGGAACAATTTAGCCTAATTTCTCTGCAAGGCCAAAAGCAGAGTTGCTTTCTTGAACCTGAGAATAGCTGCTCTCTGTCCTTCCACGCAGTGATCACAAAGTGATCATAAAGGCCCAAGCCCCTCTAGGGACTCGGGGAGGGGGCAGAGGAAACACTCCTATAATCATTCAAAGCATTATTTGTAATACTGAAAGAATAAAAACAACATAAATGTCCATCAATCCTTAAATAAATGATGATACATCCAAACAGTGGAATACTATGCAGCTGCTGTAGCCAAAGACAACCAAAACAATGTTTCCCATCCTACATGTCCTTCTTGCAATGTGACTCTGTCACTTTGCCCATTGACATTTGGGGTCTATTTCCTTCCCCTTGAAACTGGGCAAATTGTTGACTTTGAACCAACAGACTGTAATAGAAGTGAAGCTGTGTGACTTGTGAGGCTAGATCACAAAGGGCTATACACAGTGTCCCCCTGTAGAGCCTTTATAGAGCTGTATAGAGCTGAGACACTAGCTCTGGAAGCCTTCAGCTACCATTTAAGCACAGACTGCCCTGAAACTGCTATGGTGTGAGGAAGTTCAAACTAGCCCCTACCGAGACAAGGAGGAAAGAGCTGTCCAGACGGCTGTCAGCTGCTTCAGTCTCCATTCCGTCCCAACTCCAGCCATTATCTAGAGTTACACTGCCTGTCTCTGAGAGGGCCCAAGACAGAACCACCCAGGCAAGCCCTTACCAAATTCCTGGCCCACAGAAACTGTGAGAAAAAACAAAATGATTATTGCTTCAAGCCACTACGTTTTGGAGTGATTTATTCAGCAATAGGTAACCCAAAAGCAGCTTTCTATGCACTGATTTGGAATAATCTTCAAGGTATCATTTAAAAAAACCAGAATGGTATATTTTATATGCTCCTTTTGTTTAAAAAATTTATATATAGACAGAGAATCTTGTACATGTACAGAATAGTGGTTTGCCAACCCTAGGTGTGCTTAGAATCTCCTGGGGGGCTTTTAAAAGGTATCAATGTCTGAGCCCACGCTACATCAATTAAATGATAATGTCTGGGGGTGGGACTCAAACATCATCGCTATCTTTTAAAAGTTCCCCAAGAGATTCTAATGAGCATATTCCTACATAAGAGAAGTGTGAAAAAAAGAAAAAGAAAGATTCTAATGAGCAGCCAGAATCGAGAGCTGCTGGTATAGAATAAACCTGGAAGGCAACACAGGAAACAGGTGCTGTGTTTGCCTCTAGAATGGTACACAGGGTCAATGTGCCTCGCTTTACTAAAGGAAAAGAAAAAAAAAAAAAAGGTAAAATGGAAAAGTACACAGGTGTAAGAGTGGGAGATTTACTTTTCACTGTAAACTCTTTGACCTTTTGAATTTGTTTACTTTTTAAGTGTTACCTATTTCCAAGAATAATCAAGTTAAAATATTTTTTTAAAAAAGTTAAACACCTATAGTGGTGAAAATGAATCCTGGATAGCATACCAGGAATAGCCCATTCAATAGCTGGAGTCAGTGCATGGTCCAGTGGGGCCTGGGAGGAAGTGACCTGTCCCACCTGGTGAGGGTGGGTGATCAGGAAGTGCTGAGGAGGTGAATTTTAAAGTGGCCCCAACCTGAAATGACTTCTTTGCTGGCCCACAATGCCCCCAATGAATACATCATTAATTACTCTTTGGAAAGCTGTTTGTGACAGAATAAGGCTATAAAATGTGGCCCTTGGGCTGCCAGCCACCCCTATGAACTCTGAAACCAACAGGAGGGAAAATGCCCAGGCTTAGACAGGAGGGGTACAGAAATGTAGGTTCCGGCTGGCTGGGCTGCTGATCTGCTGTTATGGAGGAAAAACGGATTATTAGCCAGCTCTCCATTGGCAGGGATTTGGTTATTGTTTCCTCCCTCTGATTCTTGCTGCAGAACACTGGAGCATCAGTGAAGGTAAGATAACGTGGCAGACCAATGTCTAGCTCCGTGGGGCCCCTGGGGGTACGTGTGTAGGACCAGGAGGGACCACAAAAATTAAACAGCCACCTGGGATGCTGAACTAGGAAGGAGAGAGGCACCAATGGCTGACCTACAGCTTCTTCTCTAGCACCTTTCCCTGGTGGGGCATAGCTGCATGTTCTTGGATTTTGGCTTCTGACAGATCACACTTCAAAATCCACTACTTCTTGGCTATTAATACATCTGCGGTCACCAAGCCCTGGGCCCGAGGACCAGTACAGGTCTGTGCCTGTTAGGAACTGGGCTGCATGGTGGGAGAGCAAGTGAAATTTCATCTGTATTTACAGCCACTCCCCATTGCTCACATCAGCGCCTGAGCTCCATCTCCTCTCAGATCAGCGGTGGCATTAGATTCTGCATTATGGTGAGTTGTATAATTATTTCATCATATATTACAATGTAATAATAATAGAAATAAAGTGCACAATAAATGTAATGGGCTTGAATCATCCCAAACCAAACCACTCCCCTCCATCCGTGGAAAAATTGTCTTCCGTGAAACTGGTCCCTGGTGCCAAAAAGGTTGGGGATCGCTGGCTACATGACCTTGGTAAGTAACAATAGTCTGAGCTCCAATTTCTTTATCTGTAATGCAGATTAATAATTAATATGCATGGAATAAAAGAAGGAAAATGAGAGGCTGGGCATGGTGGCTCATGCCTACAATCCTAGCACTCTGGGAGGCAGGAGGATTGCTTGAGCTCAGGAGTTCAAGACCAGCCTGAGCAACAGGTAGACCCTGTCTCTACTAAAAATAGAAAAATTAGCCAGGCGTTGTGGTTCACACCTGTAGTCCCAGCTACTTGGGAGGCTGAGGCAGGAGGATCGCTTAAATCCAGGAGTTTGAGGCTGCAGTGAGCTATGATGACACCACTGCACTCTACCTGGGGCAAAAGTGAGAAGTCTCTGTCAGAAAAGAAAGAGGAAAGGAAAGAAAGAAAGAGAGAGAGAGAGAAATAAAAAAGAAAAGACATGAAAAGAAAAGAAAGAAAGAAATTGATAGCCATTATTAAATCTGACCTGTCTTTATTGGTGTCTGTTACATGCAAGGATGAGGGCAGATTCTTACATTTGAATAGCACAGTGAGTGTAATGGTTCAAGAGAGTTGGCTTTGCAGACAGATGTGACTGGGTTAAAATCATGCTACTGTCATTTATCAACTGTGCGACCTTGGGCAAGTTACCTAGCATCTCTAAATCTCATTTCCTCACTCATAAAAAAGGAATCATATTATAGCACCTCCTCTAAAGCTGCTGTGGGGACGAAATAAAATAAGGAACACAAACAGTTGTGTGCAGGGACGTGATAAACATCCTGAAATTGGCAACTGTTCCTATTCTGGTTGTTGTGCAATCTATAGGGAGTGGACAAAGTACTTTACACCGATGGCCTTACTTGACTCTCTCCGGGACCCTGGGTGCCAGGCCATTATCTGCCCTTTGAAAGGTGGAAACATTGATGCTTGTTGAGATGAAGTGATTTGTCCCCAGCCAGAAGGGGCAGCATCAGGAGTAGAATCCAGTTCTGATTCCTGATATGGCTTGTGACTTTTGGAAACTCTGAATCTGATGGGCGACAGAAACTTGGGGATCATCTCTACACAAGCAGTTCCTTAAATGGCCGTGAGGATGTTCATTGGGAAGGGAAGGAAAGGAAGTTAATCCTGCTTCCTTTAGAGGTCCCTCCTCCACGCCGTCTAGTGGGCCTGTGCAAGCTACAAACAAGGTGAACAATGAACACATTAATACATACTCAATACCAGTTCGGGGCAGATAATGAAATCAAGAGGGCACGATGATGTGATTGGCTGGCTAGTTTTCGTAGGGTGGTCAGGGACGGCCTCTCTGTGGAGGGGACAGACGTTTGGGCGGAGACCTGAGAGACAAGAAGACACCGGGTAGCTGGAACCCGTGCTGAGGTCCCGACAGCGAACACGCGTGGCGGGCACGGGGGCAGCGTGGGTGAGAGCAGGGAGGGGACAGACAGCAGGGGGCGCTTCAGCGCGCAGGGCCTCCGCGGTATAGGCAGAGCTTGATTTTATCTATAAACGGCATGGAAAGCCACTGAGGGTTTTAAACAAGAGTGGAATTGCATTTTACATTTTCGTCACATTTTACAAAGAGCCTTCCGGTTATCGGGATCTTTGGTGCAGAATGAGTTATTGTGGGACGAGAGCCCGTAACATGCTAGCTGACCTTTTCCCACGCAGGGGCCCAGTTTCCTCTCCTAGCAATGCAAGAGTGGGTGGGAGGGAACCGGGTCCCACGGAGTCAGAGATAAGGACAAGGCCGCTGGCACACGCTGAGCACGTTACAACCCCAGGCGGAGCGCTTCCGCGTCTCCCGCGGTTAAAGCCAAGGACCCGGCCGTAGTCGGCTCTCTAAGCCGAGAACTCACCGCCTCTGGGGCGGGAGGAACCAAGAACGCGGGCCGCGTGAGCCCTTCTGCCTAGGGCGGCCAATCGCGAGGAGGAGAGCGGCCAGGGGGCGGCACCCTCGCCGGTCCTGACCCAGTCATTGGCTGGTGGTCGCGTCGTTCGCTCGGCAGAGCCACGTGACCGCCACGGCCGCGGGTGTTCGCACCCGCTCTGCCTTCCGCACCTCTCCAGGGCCGGCCGATGGGCGGGGAAGGGGGCCGGGCGGGTGTGCCTGTGTCCGCACCGCCGTGTCTCCTCCGCCCGGCACGGCGGAGGACGCGCCGCGCAGCCTCGTCGCGTAGGGCGGCCCGGACCGGAGAGGTGAGACGAGGGGAGCGGACGGGGGAAGGTCTGGGGAGCGGTGCCGGCCGCCACGCGGTCAGCGGGCCCCTCCTAGAGTCACCCTGGCTTGGGTCCCAGGTGGAAGCCCAGACCCCCAGTCGCCGCGGACATTCGTGGCCCGCCGTGGGAGGTGGGCGTGCATAGCAGTAATTTCCCGGGCCGGCAGGGGCCGGGGCAGGGCAGGTAGCACCCCACCCCCGCTGATCCAGGCCCCGCTCCTCGGGCTGAGGGCTGCCCACCTTCCACCTCACACATCTTGCGGGGTGCCCACGCACCTTGCTGCTCCTTCCTGTCCTAGTTGAGCTGTCTCAAACCCAGATATCTGGGGGAGGGACCGAGGAGATATGAGCCACCACCATCACTTTGGGCAGATGGAGAAACTGAGATCTGGAGGGCGTGGTTATCTTGTTTATTGAAATCACAAACCTGGTTAAGTACAAAGCCTGTACTTCTTTCAGACTCATACAGTAAGTTGGATACATGGGGACACTGAGAAGACACAGAGAAGGTCAGGGCCTTGTGTAAAATTGCACAGCAAGTCATTTGCCAATCTAGGACTTGTACCAAGCTCTCCAAACTTATAGCATATCAGATTGGGCCCCTTCCTGGCACAGACTGGGGACCACAAAAGCATTCCAAACTCCTTTCTGGCACCCATTTTAGTACCCTTTTCCCTCCTTGTCCCCATGGCGCTCTCTGTATGTGAAATCTATAACTAATGTGATATCCAATATTGGATTAAGCTTGCTTTGAAAATTGATAAGAATTGGAAGACCAAAGCTGTTGAAAAGAAATGAATTGCATTTTTTTTTCCCATCAGGAATCTCAAGGAAAGAAATAGGAAGGGACAGAGACTGATATCATTTATTTAGTAACTGCTATGTGCCAGGCACTGTGCTAGTACTTGTGTTGGGCTTACAACCCTGCAAGTTAGGTAATGTTATCCCAATTTTACAAGGCAGAAATTGATGCTGAGTAAAATGGAATTTTCACCCAGTGCCATACAGCTGATGAACAATGTAGCTGGGATCTGAGTAGAGATCTGTCCGACTTCCAGAATACACCCAGTGATTCTCCACGTGTGGTCCTGTGCTCACTGGCTCACATCCAGGGTGTAGAGTCTTGGATCTTATCCTTTGATTTGCAGGGGTGGTTCTAAGAATCTGCATTTTAACAGCTCTCTGTATTTGAAAATCATTGTACTGTAATGTGCTGCCTCCTAGGGGAAGATGTAGAGATAAACATATTCAGGGTCACACATAATTTTTGACATCATACTTTTAACAAGCATAACCCCCCGGGCAGATGCTTGCCAAAACTATGATTTGTTGACGCAAGCTTGGTTATGGTGTTTCAGGTGGAGGGGTAAGGGGTTGTTGAGTTAGATGAGAATGGGGAAAGTAACTCCTTCCTTACTGTATAAACTATCATTCACTGAGCAAATATTTGTTAAGCACTTATTAGGTGCCAGACACAGTTCAAGGCACTAGGGATATACTTTCAAACAAAACAGAGCAAGTCACTGCTCTCATGAAGGACAATTAGTGAAAAAGTAGATGTATGGGATGATGAGAAGAGCCATGGAGAAAAATAGAGCAAAGCAAAGGGGATAGGAGTGCAAGGCAGTAATGGGGCCCCAGAGGGATGGAGGTGGCAATGGTGCTATTTTATATTATATATTGTGTCTAGAAGGAACTGATTTATGAGGTGTCATTTGAGGAAAAAAACTCAAGAGAGGGAGCAAGCCATGAGTATAGCTGGGGAGGAGCATTCCAGTTCGGCTAGCAAAATTATGAAGGAAGCAGGAGCTTGCTTGGATTATTTGACTCTTGCCTGGGATGCTAATTTTTCTCACCAAAATGTAGCTACAGGGGTAAATTTTATGTTGTTGCTCCTAATAGGAAAAAAAAGAAGAAGAAGAAGAAAGAAAATGTTACCAATTCATATGTATAATACAAAACAAAAGTAATTTCAGTCTTGGTCCTTTTATTCCTTTAAGCAGTTTGTTACCGTCACATATTAAAATTATTCATAGACTCAGAAATGAGTTGAGTACTTGGCCACAGAGTAGTGCTTTGAAAACCAGCTCCTAGGACTTCTTAGCATGGAAACAAATTTGGGAACAGTGCGGTATTATAGACAGAGCTAAACTTGGAAGATGTGGTTTGAGAATCTGGTCCTACCAGTTGAGCAAGTGACTAAATCTTGATTTTTCTCATACTGGAGAATAGGAATTCATATTCTCCTTCTCAAATTTATTGAGTAGGCAACTGGGAGATGTATATGAAATCTTTTTGAAAGCTGGGAATTACTGTGCAAGGAACTAATTATTTGATCATGGTTTTACATTAAATTATTTCTTGGGTATTTTATTATTTTTGTCTTAGTTTAGGTTTAATACTAGAAGCAATATGTCATAGTGCTTGCATTACTGATAGAAGGCTTATGGTGTTTCTTTTTGCATTACAGACATATTAATAAATAGACATTGTTAATTGTGGTAACTAGAAATAGGGGGTGTTTTGTTTTTTTTTTTTTGGTCTTAATTATATTTACTTGAAACTTGACCTATTTATTCATTTCAGTAAACACAGATACAGCCCTACATACTAAGTATGAGGCATTGTGATAAGTGCTGGGATATATGAAAATGAAGATGACTTGGTGCCTGCCTGTAAATGTGCCGTAGTTGGAGAGATATGTTAATTTAAGTGCTCGTTATATGTAATACGGTGGGGAAGCATAGCCTAAGAAGTTTAAGTCCCCCTTATCCTGTAGCATTTGAGATGGGCCTTGTAGGATTAAAAAAGGACCAAGATAGACGGAGGTAGAAGGAAGAGACATCTCAGACTGAAGACAACATGAGCAAAGGCCCTGAGGAGCACAGGCTGCTTAATGTTTTCATGGACGGGTGATTGGAACACTGGTGCATGGGAGGAAGCAAAAGAGAGGCAGTTTCAGGCTCGTTCGTAGAGAGAAGACTACAGTAAAGTTTTTAGACTGTGTTTGGTAGGAAGAGGGAAGCCATTCCAGATTTTAGAGGAACACATCCAAATGGTTGACCTCATGTTGCTAATGAATGCTTCTTTTGAAAAAGAGGCAGATAGCATAGTGGCTCAAAAATGTAGGTTCAGTTTGGTATTTAAGGCTGAAGTATGCCTGCAACATTCAAATAGTTCAGAAGAACTAATGCATAAACAAACCTCTATGTACGGAGAGAGAGTGCGAAGGTGCAGATGTAGCAAAACATTAACAATTGGTGAATTGTTAAATAGGTAAATCGTCAGTGTACACGTGTTGCATGTATTATTCTTTCAACTTTTCTGAAGATTTTTAAAAAAGCTTCACAAGAAGCCGTCAGGAGACAGTGCAAGTTTGAGTCACACACGCTTGTGTTCAAGTCGTGATTCTGTTGCTTATAAGCTGCGTGAGTACTGGGAAGTTACTTCCAGACTAGACAGTCCACACCTATTTCAGCCTAGTTTAACTGAGATTTTTCCATGTAAGAGAGGAGACTCATTTTCATAGACAACTTGTTCACATTAATATTGGGCTAATGTTAAGGCTTCAAGTTTTTCCACAGCTTTAGATCTCTAGGTTATTCTTGGGTTGACTCTAGTTTTCCTGTAATTATCTGATACACTTAAGAGACTGACCTAGACAGCCTATTAGAGAAAAAATGTCAGGAGTCAGTATACTTGGGTTCTAGCTCCAGCTGTGCCTTGAATTAGCAAATGAATTTACTATTCTGAACCTTGATTCCTTATCTAAAAAATATGGAGATTGGATTTCATTACCTTTATCTAGTTCTAAAGTCCTATAATCCAGGAAAACTGCCACTTCATGACTTGATCATTAAGTATGGACTTTCTCAGTGAGAAATAGACCCAGGGTTGGGACAGAAGGCTAAAGCTGCCTGCAATCCAGGGCTCTTGACAACCAGGGTGATTTTTCTGCCTGTGCTCACTGCACATGGTTTTTTAGATTGTGTTATGTATTAAAAGCAGTTATTTAAGTACACATGCACAGACATGCATATCACACAGTATTCAAAACAGGATGTCAAGCTTGGTTTCTTTTTCTTTTTTTTTTGTAATAAAAGATGCAAATTAAATCCACATCTTTTTTTTTCTTTCTTTTTTTTTCTTTCTTTCTTTTTTTGTCTTTTTTTTTTTTTTCTTTCTTTTTCTTTTTTTCTTTCTTTTTTTTTTTTTTTTGAGATAGAGTCTCGCTCTGTTGCCCAGGATAGGGTGCCGTGGCATCAACCTAGCTCACAGCAACCCTAAACTCCTGGGCTCAAGTGATCCTCCTGCTTCAGCTTCCTGAGTAGCTGGGACTACAGGCACTTGCCACCACACCTGGTTAATTTTTTCTATTTTTAGTAGAGATGGGGTCTCGCTCTTGCTCAGGCTGGTCTCAAACTCCTGACCTCAAGCGATCCTCCTGCCTTGGCCTCCCAGAGCGCTAGGATTGCAGGTGTGAGCCACCGTGCCCAGCCAAGCTCAGTTTTAAATGGCCTAGCTTTCTTAGGAAAATTTCAGTACAGGTTGAGTATTCTTTATCCAAAAATACTTGGGACCAGAAGTGTTTCTGATTTTGGAATATTTGCTTTATACTTACTGGTTGTGCATCCCTAATCTGGAAATCTGAAATGCTCCAGTGAGTATTTCCTTTGAGCATGATGTCAGTGCTCAAAAAGTTTCAGATTTTGTCATATTTCAGATTTCAGATTTTTGGATTAAGGATGGTCAGCCTACCTAGCTTGTGTTTGCTTAATATTATGTCATCAAATGTATCCACTGAAGCTATCATATTTTAAAGCTAAATATAACCGTTCTTAGAAAAATATTACAAATTCTCAACATGGATGAAGCAAAGAAAAAAAAAAGAAAGAAAAATATTACAAAAAGAAGCAAAACATTGGCTTTAATGCTCATTCCCAAATTTAATTGTGTTTGAGGACTTATGAAATACATTTCCCAAGGCTATATCCAGAGTATCAGAACATTCTGTGAAGGTTTCTTAGGAATGGAAACATAAACTGCAATTGAATACAAAATGACTGAACCAGGCACAGTAGCCAGCACCTGTAATCGCAGTTAGTTGGAAGGCTGAGGCAGGAGGATTGCTTGAGCCCAGGAGTTCAAGGCTGTAACTGTGTGCTGTGATCGCACCTGTGAATAGCCGGTGTACTCCAGCCTGGGCAACATGCCAGGACCCTGTCTCTTAAAAAAATAATAATAATTATGTAATAGGGTGTATTCAAACTAGTCTTACTCTCTTCAGATACAAATTAGATTTTTATAGCTTTATTGTGGTATAATTTACATAAAATAAGCTGTCCATATTTAAAGTGTACTATTTATATAAAACTGTCACCACAATCAAGATAGTGAATGTATGCATCACTCCCAAAAGTTTCCTTGTGCCCCTTTGTAGTCTCTCCCTCCTATCCCTCCTTACTCCCTATCCCAAGATCTGCTTTCTGTCATTATAGGTTAGTTACATTTTCTAGAGTTTTACGTAAATAGAATTATACAGTATGTACTCTTTTTTTTCATCTGGCTTTCACTGGCAAAATTATTTCATCTGGCAAAATTATTCTGCATTCATCAGTGTTGTATCATTAGTTTATTCCTTTCTATTACTAAGTAATGTTCTGGTATAAATGTAGTACAGTGTATCTATTCACCTGAACATTTGGGTTGTTTCCAGTTTGGGGCTGTTACAAATAAAGCTCATTTCTCTTTTGAAGTCATCTTTGACTCCTGGGTTATTCAGAAGTATGTTACTTACTTTTCAAATATTTGTGGATTTTCCAGATACTTTTCTGTTACTGGTTTCTAATTTAATTCCATTGAGGTCAGAGAACATATTTTGTATGAATTGGATGATTTTAAATTTATGGAGAATTTATGGTTTACCTTGGTAAATGTTCCTTCCATATGCACTTGACGAAAATGTGTATTTTGCTGTTGTTGGGTGGAATGTTGTATATATGTTAAGTCCAGTTGACCTATAGCATTATTTAAATCTTCTAAATCTTTACAGATTTTCTGTCTTGTTCTATCAATGTTAAGAGAAGGCCATTGAATTTTCTGATAGTGGTCATAGATATCTCTATTTCTTGTTGCAGTTTTATCAGTTTTTGTTTCATGTATTTTGGAGCTATGTTCTTAGGTGCACAGACAATAAGGATTGCTATTGTTAAGTTTTCTTGATGAATTAACCCTATTATCATCATGAAATTACCTTCTTTATCCCTAGTAATATACTTTTTCCTGAAATCTCTTTCATCTAATATTAATATAGCTATTCCAGCTTACTTGCTTGTTTTTTTTGGGGGGGGGTGGGGGAAAGGGTCTCTGTCTGTCTCCCGGGCTAGAGTGCAGTGGTGTCATCATAACTCACTGCAACCTCAAACTCCTGGGCTCAAGTGCTCCTCCTGCCTCAGCCCCCTGAGTAGCTGGGACGACAGGGGTGAGCCACCACTCCTGGCTGATTTTTCTATTTTTAGTAGAGACAAGGTCTTGCTTTTGCTCAGGCTGGTCTCAAACTCCTGGCCTCAAGGAATCCTCCTGCCTCAAAGTGCTACGATTACAGGCATGATCCATTGCACCCAGCCTTTTTATTTTTTAATTTTTTTAAGAGACAGGATCTCATTCTGTCTCCCAGGCTGGAGTGCAATGGCCTGATCATAACCCACCACAATCTTGAACTCTCCTGGGCTCAAGGGATCCTCCTGGCTCTGCCTCCTGAGTAGCTAGGACTATAGGTGCACACCACCATGTCGGGCTAATTTTTAAAAAAAACTTTTTGTGCTGGGCGCAGTGGCTCATGCCTGTAATCCTAGCACTTTGTGAGGCCGAGGTGGGAGGATTACTTGAGGCCAGGAGTTCGAGACCAGCATGAGGAAGAGGCAGATCCTGTCCCTACAAAAAAAAAAAAAAAAAAAGAAAGAAAGAAAGAAAAATTAGCCAGATGTGGGAGCGTGCACCTGTAGTACCAGCAGCTTGGGAGGCTGAGGCAAGAGGATCGCTTGAGCCCAGGAGTTTGACGTTGCAGTGAGGTATGATGCTCTGGCCAGGTGACACAGCAAGACCCTATGTCAAAAAACAAAACCTTTTTGTAGAGATGGAATTTTGTTATGTTGCCCAGGCTGGTCTTGAACTCTGGCCTCAATCAGTCCTCTTGCCTTGGCTTCCCAAAGTACTGGGATTATAAGCATGAGCCACCATATCTAGCCAATTCCAGCTTTCTTTTGATGAGTGTTAGTATAGTATATCTTTTCTCATCCTTTTATTACAATTTTAACCTATTTGTGTCTTTATACTTAAGTGTGTTTCTTCTAGGCAGCATATAGTCTATGTAGCCATAGAGGGCAAAATTGGGATTTGGTTCATTTTTTCTTATGCCTCTTTTGCATGTCTTAGGTTTAGAAAAGCCTTTGGACCCAGAAATCACCAAGAGCTTCTCCAAAATAGGACAGATGTGTGCTCAAGCTACCTGAAGGAAGCAGGAAGTGGGAAGAGAGTTTCAGATCGGCTGCTTCGAGGAATGAAGAACTGCTGGGTGTGTCCACCGAGCTGACTGACTTTCTCAGGGTCAGTGGTCATCTCAGTCTGTTTTTTCTTTATCTACTTCACAAAGCCATCAAAATAACTGTTATTTTACTATTGTTCAATTTAAACAAATGTGGGTTGCTTTTATATATCTCATCTTCTTGAATAGGTTGTGGGTCCTGGGTTGTGGCACCTCCGTAATGTTAGCTTTATAAAACCTTACAAGGGCCCAGTTTTCTGTCAGTTCTAAAACAGGAAACTTCCTGAGTCCTTCATCTAATATATTTTCTGTCTGTCTGGCCAAAGTCCCAAATTTGTTGATTTGTTCTTTCATTCATTCAAATGTTTTATAAGCCTGCTAGCTCAGAGTTACTGTATCACATTCAGCGATGGTTACACTGATGAACACGGAGCTGGAGAGACTCCTACTTAATTAATACAAGAGTGTGGTTAGCACTGTAATGGAGGTACAAAATGCCATGGGACACAGAGGGTGTAGTGTTTCATTTGGGCTAAGGGAGATTGGTTAGTGCTTGGTAGAAAAGGTAGTATTTTAACTGGGTTTAAAAAATGATTAGGGGCCGGACGTGGTGGCTCACACCTGTTACCCTACCACTTTGGGTGGCTGAAGCAGGAGGATTGCTTGAGGCCAGGCGTCCTGAGACTAGCCTGAGCAACATAGGGAGACCTGGTCTCTACAGAAAATAGAAAAATTAGCTGGGTGTGGTGGTACCTGCCTGTAGTCCTAGCTCTGTGGGAGGCTGAGGCAGGAGGATTGCTTGAGCCCAGGAGTTTGAGGTTGCAGTGGGCGATGATGATGCCACTGTACCACTGCACTCTAGCCCTGGCAACAGAGTGAGACCATATCTCCAAAAAAAAAAGGGGTGGAGGGATCTTAACAGGGAGAGAGGTGGATGGCCATTCTGAGAAAAGGAAAAAAAAAAAACAAAACAGCTTGTGCAAAGGCACTAATTTGTGAATTATTTGGTATACAAGTTACACTCTACTCCTTTGAGAACCCGGTTCTTTTTCTTCTTCTTTTACTCCTGTTATGAGACTTATTTTCTGTTGTTGTCCTTTGTCTCTTTTTGATTATTTTAACCTTTGTTTTCCTATAGTTTCTCGTGGTAGTTCTTAGGGTGTTAGTTCTATAGCTTAGGAACCAGAGGTGTAGGACCACCTGTATATCCTCCAAGGGAGGTACAGGGCAACATTATTTCTCTCTTCAGCCTGAATTTTCAGAATGTGTACTTAGAATAGTAAATTCTCTTTGCATGAACGTGGGCCCTGCCCACAGGGCAGATGACTCCATACTAGGACACAATGGAATAGACCAAAACCTTCTATAGCCTTCTGACGACACTTGCCCCATCAACCCTCCCCATGCTCTTGACATTTGTTAAGCTTCCATACCCTCTTATCAGCTTCTCTCTCCTCTTTCCTGCCAAGCAAGGGAGCTCTGTTCAAAGACCCAAATGCATTCTGCCCTAGTTTCTTTATATTGCCAAAAACATTTATCTATACTCTTTGCCTACTTTTTCTTTCTTTTTATCCTCAACGTTTAGCTTTTTGTTTAAAAAGGGACTGAAAAAAATGTTTAAATAAATGGACCATCTTCCTTGTTTCACGGACTGGGAGGTAGGGGTGAAGGTTTGAGACTGGATTCTATTTTGCAATATCCCCGAGAGGTGAAAAACTTGGGAAAAAGACCACTGGTAGCATATGGAAAGGAGATAGGCTGCTCTGATATGTTTTCTGGAGGAAAAACTGCAGGGGGAGCCAGCAGATACGGAGAAGAATCCTTAATGGTTTATACTCTTGGGAAGTCCTGTACCCAACCCATTATTTGCTTTGGTTTAGCTGTTTATGGTCTGGTTTTGGTCTTTTTGTTTCCTGACCAAGACAAATGAGGCTGAATTAAGGAAAATGGATATAGGATACCTACCCCCCCCCCCCCCCGACTGAATTGCTCTTAACACTCCTGAATGACAAGTAGAACTGTTAGTATATGTGAGCCCTGAGAATTACTTTATTGGTTAACACTGGTATTTTCTCTCGGGTAGGAAGCTGAGCCATCTATCTCCAGAAATGTCTTCAGAAAGTGAAGAGCAACATGACCTTTCACCCAGGGACTCTGCTGAAGGAAATGACAATCCTTCATCTGGGATCCATCTGGAGCCTCAAAAGGAATCAAGTACTGACTTAAAACAATTTGAAACCAATGATCAATGCAGACCTTATTCTAGGATCCACATAGAGCGTCAAGAGAAAGCAAATACTAACTTCAAGGAGTTTGTCATCACAAAGCTGCAGAAGAATTGCCAGTGCAGCCCAACCAAAGCCAAAAATACAGTTGTTGGTTTCTTTCCTGTTTTTCAGTGGCTCCCAAAATACAATCTAAAGAAAAATATTTTAGGGGATTTGATGTCTGGCTTGATTGTGGGCATCTTATTGGTGCCCCAGTCCATTGCTTATTCCCTGTTAGCTGGCCAAGAGCCTATCTATGGTCTGTACACATCTTTTTTTGCTAGCATCATTTATTTCCTATTGGGTACCTCGCGTCACATCTCCGTGGGCATTTTTGGAGTACTGTGCCTTATGATTGGTGAGGTAGTTGACCGAGAAGTACACAAAGCTGGCTATGACACTGCCCGTATTGCGCCTTCTTTAGGAGTGTTTTCAAATGGGAGCACATTATTAAATCAGACATCAGATACGATATGTGACAAAAGTTGCTATGCAATTACAGTTGGCAGCACTGTAACCTTTATGGCTGGAGTTTATCAGGTAAGAAACAATGGAATAATTGGTTGTTTCTGGAAAAGTAATCACTATGCATGAAATCTCCTATCTATCTGTAAGGGATCTTAGGGATCATAGTAATTAAAGCTATCATTTATTGAGTGCTCAGGATACATGAAGGGTAAGCCAAAATTTAAACCCTCATCTGACTCCAAAAGTAAGATAAGGCTGGTTCTCTGGACCTCAGACCACTTAGTACAACTCCTTGATTTTACATGTCAGAAAACCTTGGCTTTGCTTGAAATTATTTGTGGTTGGTTATTGGCAGAGTTGGCAAGAGGATAACATAATGGGAGTTGGGAGAGGAGGAATGCAAGAGTTTTTTAAATTATAAATGCCCTCTACCTTCCTTTAGAATCACTGCTTTAGTGAGTGACTCTTACTAAAGATAGTAGTTCTCTTGGATTATTGGGGAGGGAGGGAAAAAGTTGAGGACTACAAATGTCATATCATCAGCAAGGAGAAAGGATTAGAAATGAAATTTTTGTTGGGTCTTTTATAGAACCCACTAATCTGCCATTATCATTATGCCTCTGCCTTTTGGCATCCAGGAGTCAGTGCCAGCATTAAACTGCTTTTCTATCACAGGCATTTGGAACCAACATGGGAAGGAGAAGAGCAGCTCACATTATTTGGTGTTTGGATGAGATGGGGAGGGAGAGTGAAGGTGTTATGCAGATGAGTTGTACTTCTCATAGTCTGTTTTTGCTTTTTTGTTAGTATTCCTCACCAGGAAGGAGGAAGGTATAATAGCATTCTCAGAAATTACTGGGAAGAGGAAAAAATAAAAAATTTGTGTCTTTGAGGATGTAGAATTGTTATTAATATGGGAGGTGGTATGGTATAAGCACATATATACTGGATGTAAACAGTATGAGGTTAGATTAAAGTGAGTTCTATTTTGAATGACATTTTTGTTAGAAGAAAAAAAAAAAAAGCCTAAGAATCAAAATCAAATGAAAGAAGATAAGTGACAATCAAATAAAACAAAAAAACTAAAAAATACAAAAATGAGGAAAGGATAAAAGACAAAAGTAAAAAAAGAAATAAGGGAGTTCTACAATAATTTTTAAAGTGTGATTCTATTTTGATGTGAATCTAATTTTTTGTTTTTCCAGTTAAAACTTCATTCTTAGAGTAATGATTTATAATTTAAAGAAAATACATAGTTTCTTAATTAGAAGAATTTTTCCAATTTGAAGTTTTCTGGTGGATCCTTGAGAACTTTTTTTCTTTTTGAAAGATGTCTGAACATTATTCAAGGTATGAGAAGGTAGAAATCCTGAGTTCCTGTCTCACCTGGGCTAGCAAGTAACAGCGTGATCTTGGGCAAGTTGCTGAGCCCTTTAAACATCAGTTTCCTTTCTTTGTTAATTGAGAAGATTGACGTACGATTGTGTTTGTTCTAGTTCTGACATTCTGTGATGCTCTGATGGTATGTCTCCATGTAGGAAACATCAGGGTAATATGAAATTTAGAAGTCCTTTTCCATTTGTATTTAATACTTTTTTTTTTTTAGACAGAGTGTCGCTTTGTTGCCCTGGCTAGAATGAGTGCTGTGGCGTCAGCCTAGCTCACAGCAACCTCAAACTCCTGGGCTTAAGCAATCCTACTGCCTCAGCCTCCCGAGTAGCTGGGACTACAGGCATGCGCCACCATGCCCAGCTAATTTTTTCTATATAGATTTTTAGTTGGCCATATAATTTCTTTCTATTTTTAGTAGAGATGGGGTCTCGCTCTTGCTCAGGCTGGTCTTGAACTCCTGACCTCAAGCGATCCACCCGCCTCGGCCTCCCAGAGTGCTAGGATTACAGGCGTGAGCCACCGCGCCCGGCCTGTATTTAATACTTGTATGTCCTTTCTTCCAGGTAGCGATGGGCTTCTTTCAAGTGGGCTTTGTTTCTGTCTACCTCTCCGATGCCTTGCTGAGTGGATTTGTCACTGGTGCCTCCTTCACCATTCTTACGTCTCAGGCCAAGTATCTCCTTGGGCTCAGCCTCCCTCGGAGTAATGGCGTGGGCTCACTCATCACTACCTGGATACATATCTTCAAGAACATTCATAAGACCAATCTCTGTGATCTCATCACCAGCCTCTTGTGCCTTTTGGTACTTGTGCCAACCAAAGAACTCAATGAGCACTTCAAGTCCAAGCTTAAGGCACCGATTCCCATCGAACTGATTGTCGTTGTGGCAGCCACATTAGCCTCTCATTTTGGAAAACTAAATGAGAATTATAATTCCAGTGTTGCTGGACATATTCCCACTGGGTTCATGCCACCCAAAGCACCAGACTGGAAACTAATTCCTAACGTAGCTATAGATGCTATAGCTATTTCTGTCATTGGTTTTGCCATCACTGTATCACTTTCAGAGATGTTTGCCAAGAAACATGGTTATACAGTCAGAGCGAATCAGGAAATGTATGCGATTGGCTTTTGCAATATCATCCCTTCCTTCTTCCACTGTTTTACTACCAGCGCAGCTCTTGCAAAGACATTGGTCAAAGAATCAACAGGCTGTCAAACTCAGCTTTCTGGTGTGGTCACAGCCCTGGTTCTTTTATTGGTCCTCCTGGTAATAGCTCCTTTATTCTATTCCCTTCAGAAAAGTGTCCTTGGTGTGATCACGATTATAAATCTCCGGGGAGCCCTTCGTAAGTTTAGGGATCTGCCTAAGATGTGGAGGGTTAGCAGAATGGATACGGTTATCTGGTTTGTTACCATGCTGTCCTCTGCACTGCTAAGTACTGAATTAGGCCTGCTGGTTGGGGTTTGTTTTTCCATGTTTTCTGTCATCCTCCGCACTCAGAAGCCAAAGAATTCATTGCTTGGCTTGGTGGAAGAATCTGAAATCTTTGAATCTACGTCTGCTTACAAGAACCTTCAGACTAAGCAAGGCATCAAGATTTTCCGCTTTGTAGCCCCTCTTTACTACATAAACAAAGAATGCTTTAAATCTGCTTTATACAAAAAAACTGTCAACCCTGTTTTAATAAAGGCAGCTCAGAGAAAGGCAGCAAAGAGAAAGATAAAAGAGGAAACAGTGACTCTGAGTGGACTTCAGGATGAAGTTTCAGTGCAACTTTCCCATGCTCCCTTGGAGCTGCATACGATAGTGATCGACTGCAGTGCAATACAGTTTTTAGATACAGCAGGGATCCATACTCTGAAAGAAGTTCGCAGAGATTATAAAGCCATTGGAATCCAGGTTCTGCTGGCTCAGTGTAATCCCTCTGTGAGGGATTCCCTGACCAGGGGAGAATATTGCAGAAAGGAAGAAGAAAACCTTCTCTTCTATAGTGTGTACGAAGCGATGGCTTTTGCAGTAGGATCTCAAAATGAGAAAGGAATATGTGTTCCTAATGGTCTGAGTCTTTCTAGTGATTGAGAAAGTAGAAGGAAGAATAATGTTTAGCTAGTAGGTTAAAATTTCAAAGTGTACAACATTTTCAGCTTCCACTTGCACACTTGAAATTTTAACCTATTGGCTAGACATTGTTCTTCCTTTGAAGCTAATGGCCTTTGCATATACCCAAATGCAGCAGAACTTACAGTCGGACAGAATCAAAAAGAAGAAAATAGTGTGGTTTCAAGCTTTCTTGCAGATAGGAAGTATTCAACTGTAGAGTAGCTCCAAAACTTAATTACCATCCTGATTTAGGGAGCTATGCATTTGGACTCCTCCTTCTCCAAGAGGTAAAGGGGTGAAGTTGGGATTTGCATTAGAAGTGCTTCTTTTACATGACTCTATGGATAGGGAGGGAGGGAAAGGAGGCAGGGAAAGAGTGTGGTCCCTGCTCTTGTACTCACAGGTCAAGAAGCTTTTGGAGCACAAGGTCATACCTAGACAAGTTCGTTCTTATGCTTCTCTGTTCCCAATCTTTGCTGCCCAGATGGCAGTAAGATCTCTGGCTGTTAGTAGGAAAGCACCGTTCCTTTCCTTAAGGCAGGAAACTATGGGCACAGTCTCATCAGGAGTCTAGTGGCTGAGCAGGTTTGTAACATCCTGACAGCAGCCTGACATTGAACAGAACACCTGTTGTAATACATTTGAAGTTTCTAGTCATACCTTTTTGTTTAGGGTAAATAGGTAATCAAAGAGCTCTTCAACATCAGAAAAAACAATGGGAGTCTTCCCTTGTCTTTTCTGTGATCTCTGTCCTTGCTTCTGAGAATTTCTCCACCATTAAGCTCTATTTTAGTTACCCTAGTGTGGTTCCCATGACATCTGTCCTAAATTGGTATTTTTGATTATCAGTGACAATCTTGCCAGTCAGCAGTTTCCTAATAGCATTTTAAATGAGCTTGAGGCAAATTGTCAAGGACAGATTGCAAAAAGGAATGGTTGATGGTTTCCCTTAAGAATTGTTTTACTTTGCAGTGAATTGGGGTTTTTCCCCTCTCCATGGCATTTTAGCAAGGGTCTGCTGGGGATTGGCCTTAGAAGCTGCTTTCTCAAATAGAAGCTGCTGTTCATCTTTACCCTGCAAGAAAAGTTTATTGGAACCAATGGAAAAGCATGCACAGAAGTGATAGAGTGCTTCCAAAAGGATATCAATAATTAATTTGTAGATGTTTTAGTGAAAACAAAGCTGATGCTTACTGCCATATATCCTGTTGATGTACAGTAAATACTGATGATAGTGACAGCTTTTAACTTTTCACACCATCTAAAATTATTATGCAAGAGGATTTAGAAGTGTCACATTCATAAAACCCAAGTTCTATGGGTATATTATTTCTGATAACTGACCTTAGGTTGTGAATTGAGGAATAGCTTCTTTTGAAAAGCAAGGGTATCTTACATGGAAAGCTTGCAGTTCTGTATTTGGACCTTGACAGGTAAGGAGGAAAACACAGGTTCTCCAAAGTTAGGAATAGGAGACTAATCTATGAAACATTGAGCCAAGTCTTTTTTTTTTTTTTTTTTTTTTTTTTTTTTTTGAGACAGGGTCTCACTCTGTCACCCTGGCTAGAGTGCAGTGGCATCATCATAGTTCACTGCAACCTCACATTCCTGGTCTCAAGTGATCCTCCTGCCTCAGCCTCCCAAGTAGCTGGAACTACAGGTGCGTGCCACCACATCCAGCTAATTTTAGTAGAGGCTGGGTCTCAGTCTTGCTCAGGCTGGAGCCAAGTCTTTTAAAACGAACAAAATAATAATTGCAAAAGTGCAAAATCATTTTTAACCTGTTCCTGTACTCTAAACAATTTTAAATATTTATGAGGAGCAAACCCTATGTGTAGGGATCTATGGGAGTAGGATGCTTTTAAACATATTAAATATGTACATGTTTAATATGTATATATATTATATCTATATATAGATATATGTAATTTTTTCTTGTTGGCTCTCTAAACTGCCAGTGTGGCTTTTCTATTGGTAGAGCTCTCCCATTTGTTTACATGGAAAATACCTTTCCATCATCACAACAAAGCAGTTTCTTAGTAGAAAATCCGATTTCTGTCTTTTTTGTGATTGGTATTATGATTAAATATAACAGTATCCTGAATTTTTACATCCTTTTAGAACTTAGGTCTAGAATTTCAGAAATGTTAACTTCTGCTTGTATGTGTGCTTTTTTGTTTGTTTGTTTTTAGCCAATATTTGCCCCCTCTATCCAGCCTTCTGAGTAATAGCAAAATCATAGTATCTTGGTCAGTCATTTGTTTTTAATCCTTTTTGCCCTTCCTCCAAGCCAGGTTTGAGTTGAGACTATTATAAATATCAAATACCCTGAGATAGAGTAATGAGTACATGTTTAAGACAGCATTATAATTCAACCAACACCAGCACAGCAAAAAAATTTCAGTCTAAAGAATTTGGAACATCCCTTAGAAGGATGGAGTAAAAGGATCAGACCTTTACCTGATGCTTCTGTCCATATGTGAATTTAAACAATTCTGGAACTTTACGCATGCATTTAGCAAATTCTTGAATTATGTTCTGGTTTATACTTGTCCCACCCAAACAAGAGATTCTTTTAGTAGCCATTTGTAAAAACATTTACGATTTCACTAGAATTTACAATTGATCCTCTTTGCTTGGAGTGAGGTTGCCTGTACTTTCATTGTTAAAATTTTTCTGATTGCTGATATTGAACATAATCAAACCTGGAACCAAAGCCTAATTCACCACAGAAAACTCATGTTTTCATTTGCTTTCTTGACCAAAGGCTTGAACTTTGTTCATTAGGTGATATTTTAAATGCTGTATTGATACAAAAAATATCTTGCTTACTCTAAACTTTAGAGTGTAAATGAAGCATTTTCTCAGTGCTTATTGGCAAATACACAAAATTCTGAAGATCTTAAAGTGTTAATTGAAACATGGTATGTATACTTTTATTTATTTATTTATTTTTGAGACAGAGTCTCGCTCTGTCACCTGGGCTAGAGTACAGTGGCATCATCATAGCTCACTGCAACCTCCTGGGCTCAAGTGATCCTCCTGCCTCAGCCTCCTGAATAGCTGGGACTACAGGTGCATACCACCACGCCCAGCTAATTTTTCTATTTTTTGTAGAGACGGGGTCTTACTCTTGCTCAGGCTGGTCTCGAACTCCTAGCAATCCTCATACCTCAGGCTCCCACGTGTATACTCTTGATGTCTAAAACTTTTACAACCTTATGTGTTTTTAAATTTGTTACGACCAGGGTAGTAGAGTGTGCCAACACACAGGTAGACTAAGGAAAACATTGTAGAGGAGTGAAGGAAATAGACCATTGAAAAGACTATATCTGACTAGTGGAGGGGGAAAAGAGGGGAACCCAGTTGAATAGGATCCAATCCCTGGTTAGGCCCACACAATTGTAGGGCAATTGGGATTAGGAGCCACACCTCTGAGAACAAGGTCAGAATTGGATTCTCTGTACAAGGGGAGAGTCACAGATTCACCAAAGCTGAAAGAGCTGAGGAGCACATGGTAGTCAGAGTTGTGGCAAAAGACTGGGTTGTCCTTTTCTGGAACATTGTGTCTTCCATCTAAACTGAGTGACTGAGCCAGGCACGGTGGTACGTCTGTAGTCCCAGCTACTCCAGGGGCTCTGGTGGGAAGATCACTTGAGCCCAGGAGTTTGAGTCCAGCCTGGGCAACACAGTGAGACCCCTTCTCTAAAAAAGGAATTGTTAAAAGAATCTAAGTCTAAACTGAGCGACTACAGTACTATCTGTGCCTCTGATGGTAATGAAACTGACAGGTGTCTGACTGATTTTTTTTAAGTAGGACCAAAGAAAAACAAGGTGAGATTTAGTTAGTCTGACTTAGGTTTTAAGCAATAATAGACATTGAATTCAAAATTTGTTGTTAGATCTACATATGGTAAATGGTGAACTTTAAAAACCTATCAGGGTGTTAGATGAGTTCATTAGGCTATTCTAATGCTAATGACTACATTTTAATAAGAACGGTAATTCTTTGCAGGAGTATTCTCTTAGTAATTTGTCATTTAAGAACAGTTGTCAGGGTTTGCCCTGATCTTAATATAAAAGTAAGAAACAGGCTGCAGTGCATTTCTTGGGAACTTAAATTTGAGTCTTGAAGTTACAATGATAAGCTTGAGCTCTGTGATCCTTATTAATGTTCTTAATGGATTGTTTTCCTCCATGTAGTATTATAGATAATGAGTCATAGGTTCTCTTTGCATCAATGTAGACATTACCTCACATACTTCTGAGGACCTGTCCAGAAATCTAGGATCCCAGCCAGGTGCTGGGACTATGGTACTAAACCCAGTAGATGGGCTATTTGTAACTCTCTGAGTGAGCCACACTGGGGCACTTAGGGAGGTGCTTTGTGGAGAATGTTGGATTGGACCTTGACTGCAATCTGAGCAGGAGGCAGTGATGCTCCTGGTCTGTCCAGGGAAAAATTCCACAGTGAAATAGTAAAGATCCAACTGATGGGATTTAGACTTTGCTTAATTTTTCTGTTCTTTAGTGTTTCTTTCCCCAACCCCCACCAATGTTTTCTTTACCTACTCTAGTGATGCCTTATTTGACACTTGGCTCAAACTGTAAAAAGAATGAAGTTGGATCTAGAAAGCTGTTAGGCTCTGATTAATCTGATCTTTTTTTTTTTTTTTTTTGTATAAAGATTTTAGATGATCCTGAATGGAATCATTAATTTGGGTGCTAATTACAAGAATGAAAATTATAATGGAACAGGACAAAATAATACACCAGCTGGTTTGTTAATTATAGCGTATGCATTAAAAAAATGCTATTGAAATATTGCATATTAAAGGTAAATTTTTAAGTTTTTTTTTAAATTAGTCATTTATAAAGATGGAGAATTTAGATGTGGGAGTGGGGGGAGATTTATTTTTATAAGGTAATTTTTATCCTAATAAGGACTTTTAAAAAAAAAAGCACAACTGAAATTTTAAAGTAAAATGTTAAATGCAGTTAGAAAGTAAAATAAGCATCATACTAAATAGTGGATTTTTGGGGGGGGGGTTATTTTTTATCTTAGTGAGTTCTGAAAACTGGAATAATGAAGGACACTAAATGCCTTTATTGGAGATACTATGTTTGTAAACCTACAGATAAGCAGCCTAAGCTAGAAAGGTCTTTTAACTGAAGCTTTAATAAACTCTTTTGGAGAGGTTTTCTTCTCTTACCCCATGCTCCATCCCTGAAATAATAAGATACTTGGAATCTATTTTCAATGCACATCAGTGGAGAAATTATGGTTTGAGTACTGATGCTGCTATGGCTTCTTTTCCTCAGAAATGAGTGCTTGTGAACATACTAATCTATGTAACATGTTACCTTGTTTTGGGGTCTCCTTTGCAACTTTGTATACAAATCAAGACAACATCAGGGTGACAAGTGAATGAATTTAGATTCTCAGTCTTGTCTATTCACCAAAAATGTAGATTGCCTTTTTAAAAATTATTCAAGTCTGATGACTTTTAGGGACATGTTTTATACTGTATTTTTTAATTAAAGCAAGTGCCTTGATGTTATTTCATGTAAATCATTGCTTAACCCTCTTACGAGTGAGGATGAGTTATGGATGGATTGCAACCTATTGGAGGGAAGAGGGAGTTGGTTAATAGCAGATCCTTTTCTGGAATGATATGTTTGTGCTGTTTATTATATAAGATCCTATATGTATGTTGAGATCTAGAGGTGCCATTTCTTTTGTCTGCTAATAAATTGTTACTCTAATAAAAATATTACTCTGTATCTACATTATTTAAGTGCAAGGACACTTCTGACTAAAACGTATCTAGGTACCAGTGAGTTTTAAAATATCCTCTCTTTACACTGGGAGAGTGATTCAGTCATTAATTTTTCCCAACTGTAACAAAAGGATCTATCCTCAAAGACATAAGGCATTAAGAAATCCAATTCTTTTCTTTTTGCTTTGTGATCTTAAGTGAGTCAGTTAATCTTTCAGGGACTCAAGTCTTTCCCTCAGTGATGAGGGGACGACTAGATTGCTTGAAGACCCAGTTCTCACATTGTGTGGCTCCTATTCTGTACCATATTAGAATCAGAAAAGGCAGTTCTGGCTCATGTTTTACCACTGTCCTAACTCTGAATTTGGGCAAGTGACCTTTGGGCCACATTTTTCCCATCAGGAAATAGCAGCTAACACCTTATGATGACTGTGAGAGAACTGAGAGTGGAATTCCTAAGTGCAGCACACGACTTTGTAGGGAATAACTGTGGCACTACCCTCTCCTCGTACCAGCCATGAAGCCTCTCCTGGAACGTCCTCCCCTTTGACTGTCTCAGCGTGGGAAGCAGTGGGAGTGTGGGTACAGGTAAGGACAGTTCTCTTGCCGTAACCCTGCGTATTCTGCCCCCACCCCACGGAGTGAAGGAGCTGGACCGCATAGACAAAGGGCCCTTCCAGTTTTACCATCCTGTGCGAACAGGACCTGGGATCCAGAACCCTGTGAGGTACACTCACGGTCATTCTCTAGCATCTCCTTCAGCCACCTTGGCCTTTCGATGCTGTGTCCTTGGCCTCTTTCTTCACTTAGCACCACTGCTTAAGTTCTTTAGTTTCAGATCAAGTTATTTTTAGGTTAGTTGTTTGAACAAGTCCCACATCCTATGTCTTTTCCTTCTTTCCTTGTCTTCCTTGTCAATCTCTACCACATCAGAAAAATTACAAGGGACTGTTCCAAAGGTTTTAGCTGGCTAAACTGTCTCCCTGTGTAGTCCCCCTGTGCCCTCTGGTGGCCAGAATATGCTACCACATTTCACTTTAAAGAACTATGGCTTCACGTAGCACAAACAGCGTTTAATAGATCTGCAACCTTGGAATTAAATTATCTGAGCCTATTTGTGTTTTTCTATTATAACTTCCTAGAAAGATTAAACGCTAAGTAGACAGTGCTTGACATATAATAGGCAATCAGTAAATCTTAGCTTCCTTCCTTTTGAATGAAAGAGCCCATCTTGGTAACAGGGCAAAGAAAACTTGAGCTAACATTTATTGATCAGGCTGGTGGCTCTGGAATGCTGAACCTCGAGGTCTGTTAGTGAAGTAGAGGTTAGTGAGGCAGGTTCTTGACTCTAGATGGTACTGGTTTAAGTTCCAAAAGAGGGTGGATAGTAATGACAATAGATAGCATTCACAGAACACTTAGTCTGTGCCAGATGTGCATTTTATCCTCATGACAACACAATTGAGGTAGTGCTCAATCCTAGCATGTTGGCCTACAGAGAGGATTAGTCAGCTGGGGCAGAAGTAGAGTTGCCACTCAGGTGGGGTTGGAGTGACCCAAGAGGCAGGGAGAAGCCACAGAGGGTCTGATGAGAACAGACCAAGAAGGGATAATATTAACTTCTTTTAGCTTAAAAAACAAAGTACCAAACAAAAACACCTAATGTCAATAGGATCATGCTTGTAGTCCCACCTACTCAGCAAGCTGAGGCAGGAGGATCCTTTGAGGCCAGGAGCTTGAGGCTGCCGTGAGCTCTGATCCTGCCTTTGAATAGCCACTGTAGTCCAACCTGGATGACATAGCAAGACACTATCTCAAAAAAATAAATAAATAAAAATCTTGTGCTTCAGGCAAATCAACAGAAAAGATGATCCTCACCTCCCCCCCCACACCTTTTTTTTTTTTAACAATTAGTGATGGGGAGTATTTGGATGGCTAGATGAAGAAAAAAGTGCTAGAAAATTCAGCTAGACCAGTGGTTTTCAAAGTATGGACCGTGGACTGCATCTGTATCACCTCAGCTGGGAACATGTTAGAAATGCAAATTCTTGGATTCCACCTAAGACTTACTGAATCAGAAACTCAGGGGGTGGGATCCAGGTTTTAACAAGCCTTCCAAGTGATTCTGATGTGAGCTAAAGTTTGGAAACCACTTAACTAGACATATTGGGAAGAAGCTGGATCCAGGTCCATAGTGTACTTGATTCTCCTGTGGTCGATCCAATAGTTTCCAAGCTTGCCTGCACATGGATCACCTGGGGAGCTTCCAAACTAATGACTATGACCCATCACCAGAGATTGTCATTTAATTGGTGTGGGATATGGCCTGGGCTTTGGAATTTTTCACAAGTGATCCTAATGCACAGGCAAGTTTGAAAACCATTGGGTTAATCAAAAGAGAACATGGTAGCTGGGCTCAGTGGTGTGTGCCTATAATCTCAGATACTCCGGAAGCAGAGGCAGGAGGATTGCCTCAGGCAAAGTTTGAGACCGACCTGGGCAACATAGCAAGAGACCTCTGTCTCTTAAAAAAGAGAGTGAGAGAACATAGATATTAGTCAAGTTCCACTCAAGGAAATTTCCTAGTTATTTAAGAGTACTGGAATGTTGTCATAATAATATTGCTTTACTTAAAGTAATTCAATATCCTATCTAAAGTAATCTTTATTCTTATAAACTACATTTTCTAAAGTAAAAATGGCAGTTAATTCCTGCATTATTTTGTTTGGAGGAAATCTGTAATTTTGGAATCAACAAGAGTTTGTGTCACTCTTTTCATTAAATATTCATCTATGCCATTTAGCTGTCCAAAAATGGCATCAGGAACACCTACACAAGTGGAAAGGAACTGTCTAAGTTTCTGTACACTTGAGATGGCCTCTGTGATGGCGATTTTTGACTGCTCTGGTAAAGATACCTCCCCTTCATCTTCACTTCCAGCTTCACCAGTATTTTCACCAGCCACCATATCCTGGATGATCTCTGTCTCCGTCAGCTCCTGGGAGACGATGAGATCATCATCTGCAGTGACGAAGTCCTGGAAATTTACTTCATTTGGGACACAGGTGGCAATAGCCACTGTGTGCCACAACTTTTCGATGGCAATGTCTGGTTCACTGGCTGCTATTTCTTCATCAGAGTCTGTGAATTCCATAGGGATGATGCCTGCCTTCTGCCAACATCTCACCACTGTGGACTGCTTGACTGACCACCAAGCTGCAGCAATCATGTCGATGGCCTGCTTCATGTCTACCTTTTCTTGATCCTCACTACTGTTGATCTTGAGGAGGATTTGTTTTAGAAGGTGACTCCTGTATAGCACTTTTATGGTGTGAATTATCCCAAGATTTAGTGGCTGCAGGACAGCAGTACAGTTTGAGGGCAGATATCCCACCTGAATCCTTTCCAAGCGTGGAAGCATGTTGTGAGCAGAGCAGTTGTCGATGAGCAGGAGGATCCGGCGTTCTGCCTGCTTCATCCTGGCATCCACTTGCATCAGCCACTCATTAAACAGATCCCTCGTCATCCATGCCCACTGGTTGGCTCGGTAATCACAAGGGAGGGAACGGACGTTCTTGAGGCAGTGTGGGCTGGCTGACCTACCAACAATCAATGGTCTCATTTTTTCAGTCCCTGAAGCATTGCAACAAAAGAGTGCTGTCAACCGCTGCTTTGCTTTCTTGCCCCCTCTACAATGGTCCCCTTTAGCAGCAAGTGTGTGCTGGGGAAGCAATTGGAAAAATACTCCTGTCTCATCAGCATTAAAGATATCATCTGGGCTGTAGTCAGCAATCAGTTTTATAATTTCCCCTGCATGCCACTCATTAACCTTATCTATGCCTAGACCATTCATTAACCTGTCACTATCCTCTTTGCAGACTGCTTTCAAAGCAATTCCGTGGCGATCTCTAAATCTGTTCAACCAGCCCACACTTGCTTGAAAATTGTCATAGCCAAGCATATTGGCCAAGTTTAGTGCTTTCTTCCGAATGACAGAACCAGTCACAAGAATGTTTTTGGCATGGATTTCTTGAAACCAAGCAAAAACAGCCTTATCAATGTCATCATAGAGAGCATTCCTCATCCTTTTCCGCTGGGGTCCCACAGATGCCTCCCGGACCTTTTCTTCAAATTTGGCACGATCCTTTAAGAATGTAGACAGAGTGGAAGGAGTGATACCGAACTCTTTTGCCACGTCACCTTTCCTCTTGCCTGAGTCTACAGCTTCCACAACTTTCATTTTCTCCTCCAGGGAGAACTGCCGACGTTTCCTGTTGCCCTTGTTTGCCATTTCCGGGGAACGAGGGCTGGGCCACAACTAACAGGGCTGTCTCTGTTCCTCCTCTCAGCTTGTTTTGCCACAAGTGTAGAAAACTGAGAAGACAAAATGGAATACCTATCAGGAACCAAAGATAATGGATTCCCCCTAAAAGATGGGTTCAGATGTTTAAAAATCCTATTGGAAATGATAACATAAGGTCAAAGTCAAAAGGAGACAGGATTCATACTACTGACTTTTTGTAGAGACTACTTAGGAAGACTCAGAATATCTGAAGCATTCTGTATCTATAAGAAGGGATCGTATAGATAATCTAGTTCACTTAAACTTTCTGAGCCTCCTTAAAAATGGCAATAACAATGTCTGCTCTGCCTACTATGAGAATAGATTGAAATAAAAGGTGGTAAAGGAGCTTTGCAAATAGCAATGCACTATATAAATTCAAGGAGTTATTATCTGTTTTATGGATATAGAAACTGAGGCTCCTCGAAGGAGCCAACCCAGGTTCATACAGCCTAAATTTCTGAACTTAGATTAGTGCTTTTTCTGCCAGTCCATGGTCCTGCTTGAAATTCCACCAAAATGAGATCTTCAAAGCTCTACCACCATCTGGCTTGGAAAGATTTTCATTGTGGGAAGATGTTTCTGGTAGCCACACATTCATTTACAGTGGCCAAGTGGTAAAGATGCAATAATGGACCACAAAGTCAAGGTCCCTACTCTTAAGAAATATAGTGTGGTGGGGGAGATAATAAGTAAACACATAGATATTACAGAATATGCTATGTGCTGTAAAAGAAATAAAGACTATAATACGGAATAAAAGGGGAAGATCTATTTACAAAAAGTAGTCAGGAATGGCCTTAGAAGATAGCATTTAAGCTGAGATTCCATGAAGAATAGGGGAAAGGGCAGTCCAGCAAAGGACAAAGCATCAGCAAAATCTAAAATGTAGAAAAAAGAGCTTGAGGTATTTAGGGAACTGAAATATCTGCATGACTCCAAGTGTTAATGACAAAGGTGGAGAGCTAGACCATCCAAAGATGCTACAGGAAAGAGTTGGTATTTTATTTTGAGTGCAGCAGAAATCCACTGAATATTTTTGGGCAAGGGAGGGTCATGCTCTGTTTTGTATTTTTAAAAGGATCGCTATAGCTGTTTGGTGGAAAATGAATCAAAGAGGCAAAGAGACCAATATTAGGATGCTGTTGCCGATAATTTGGGTGAGACATGATGGCTGGAGTGATGGGAAGGTATAGTCCCTCTCTGGGCCTGTTTTCTCATTTTAAAATGAAGGGGTTAGACTCAACCAGGGGGGCATATCAGATTCTGACATGCAGGCCTAACTTAGGACTGACTGAATGAGACTCTCTATAAGGAAAACATATTTTTGAAAAGCTCTCAGAACGATTCTGGTATGTCCATGGTTGTAAACCATGATCCCTAAAGTCCCTTCCAGATGAAAATACTGGACCCTAGATAGGTGTTCCAAACTCAAATGCCTTTACGTGCCAGAATGGTAGCATAAGTGAGTTAAACAGGGATAAAGTATTTGGAGTGTTGTGGTCTGTCTGTCCTGTCTAGAAGGATTAAGAATTTCAAATAAACAAACAACCCACCTGCCCCCCGAGGCTAGTCAAACAAAGTACTATTCAGCAGTAGCAGTTTTGGTAATTGCCGCCTTAGGCATTTTATCATGAGAGTCCTCAAGGGACAAGAAAGCTGCTGTGAATTTATGCTGTCCATTTTCAAGGGCAGATTTTTACCACTACCTCCACACATCTGTCTGTTCATTCATGGCATCCTCTGTGTTTCAAGCACTGTGCTTGATGCCAGCCATACAGAGATGAATGGAGCATAGTGCCCACTATTGAGGAACTTACCAGGGAAGCAGGGAAGACAAACATTAGGGTGTGTGAAGCACTATAACAGAGGTACTATGGGGACACAGAAGTGTGGCTAATCAAATGGGGTTACTCCTATCAAAGAATAAACAAATAGGAGTTCATGAAACGTAAGGAAATATGTACTATTGAAGGTAATGAAGTACTATAGAAAAGAAAATGTCATGGTAAGGAAAAAGTAAGTCATTGGAGAGGAAAGAAAGGACCAAATCACAGAAAGTCCTCGTTAGGATTCTAGCTTGATCCTGGGGTATTAAGAAGCCTTTGGAGGTTTTTTGGGTTTTTTTGGAATGACATGATCAGATTTACACTTTAAAAAGAGTCCTTTGGTTGCAGGGTGGAGAACCTAATGGGAAAAATCCATTTTCCTAAGCAGTAGCACTGTATCTGAAGACAAAAGCAGGCTAGCCTAGTAGGCCATATATAGTTTGGATGTTATTTGGGTGCAACAGGAAGCTACTGAAGGATTTTAAGCAAAGAGAAGGAGATGACTGCTGTGTAAACAACTGAAGAGTATCACAGAAAAAGTGGGAGTCCAGACAAGAGATAATGGTGGCTTGGATTTGAGTAGTAATAGAGGAGATGGCAGGAAGTAGTTAGTTTGGGCCTATGTTTTGGAGAGCCTTGCTGATGGACGGGAATGTGAGCTGAAGGAAGAATCAAGGCTAACACCCAGATTTCTAGTTTGAGTGCTAAGGAATCCAGTGCATGGTGGTGCCATTTACTGAGATGGAAGGATCTACTGCAAAAACATGATTTGTTAAGCACCTTACAGGCTTAATACAACTTATTTGTGGCAGGGTTGGGATTCAAACCCACAAAGGCTCATAACACAGCCAGTGCTCCAAACATTAGGGAATGCTATATAGCTTGTTCTGAGAACCCATACTGAGAGAATACGTGGAAAGAGAATGAAGCAAGAGCCAAACCAGACAAAGTCTTTTTTTTTTTTTTTTTTTGAGACAGAGTCTCACTCTGTTGCCCAGGCTAGAGTGAGTGCCGTGGCGTCAGCCTAGCTCACAGCAACCTCAAACTCCTGAGCTCAAGGGATCCTCCTGTCTCAGCCTCCCGAGTAGTTGGGACTACAGGCATGCGCCACCATGCCCGGCTAATTTTTTCTATATATATTTTTAGCTGTCCGTATAATTTCTTTCTATTTTTAGTAGAGATGGGGTCTCGCTCTTGCTCAGGCTGGTCTCGAACTCCTGAGCTCAAACGATCCGCCCACCTCGGCCTCCCAGAGTGCTAGGATTACAGGCGTGAGCCACCGCGCCCGGCCCAGACAAAGTCTTAATCAAACTGATAAGTTTGAACTTTATTCTAAGTGAATGAGACACTGGAGGGTTTTAAGCAGGAAGTGACCTATCGGACTTACAGTGTAAAAAGATCAATCTGGCTGCTTCGTGGAGAATAGACTGCTGAAGGACAACAGTGAAGTGGGCAGAACTGCATCAGTCCGGACAAACGATGGTGGCTAAGTGGAAGCTGGTGACAGTGATAGATGGAGAGATGTAGGCAGATTGGAAATATTTGCAATACAGTGAAGGTCGTATAGGAACTTGTACAAATGTGGACAATCTGTGACACCGACAGGAAGGACAATCCAATCTCTGATTTCGGAGCTTCTCCACAGTCATTCAGCTCAGCTTCAGTCACTCCAGGAACTCACTACCATTACTATCCGTGGAGCAGTGGTAGAGACGGATTGAGGGCAGAACACTGGAGTGAGGAGGGGGGCTTGATGTATTAACAGCACTAAGTATGAGCCCTACCCTGAATGAGCGGGGACACACTGGAGTCAGGCCTTGGATGCCGAGCTGCGGAAAGGGTGGTGCTGTGCTCTCCAGCGCCCGACGTGGCTCGGAGAGGTGAGGCGGGGCCTTGACCCCTCACGCTCGGCACAGCCCCGCCCCTGTTACCTGAACGCCTCACAGCAGTGCCCGGGGGCTGAGCCGCCGGGGCCTCCCACCGCCCGCAGCCACAGCTTCCTCCTCCTCCGCCCGGGACCTCTCACCGGAAGCAGTCCATTCGCCTTAGCAGCCCCACTCCAAGCCTTTATGCACTAGCTACGGGCCGCCCTCCAGCTGGGCCTGGGCCTTTGCGCTTGCGCGTGGGGTCGTACGCAGTCACGCGCCGCTGGCCGCTTCCGGTGCGCCGCGAGGGCCGCTGGGACGGGTCTCCCTGGCGATCAGCGGTGTGCTGCTGCCGCCTCGGAACCTGTGCCGTGGTGACACCCGTCTTCTTGCTGTCTTCCTCGAGCTCCCCGGGGCTTGACCCCCGGGGCCCTCGGCAGGCGTCTGTGAGGAGCCTGCGGAACGAACCTGTGCTCTTACACTTGCCCTTCACGACCCCATATCGTGACTCCAAGGAGGGGGAGCGAGAGGGGCTGTCGCGACTCCGCACCGTGTGTCTCCGGGCGGGGCCGCGGGGCCAGGGCTCCTCCAGCCCCCGGGATGCGCGCGCGAGCCCTCGCCTCCACTTCCTTGTTGCCGCTGTCACGATTGGAGCCGCTTCTCGCCGACAGCGGGGAGCGCAAGTGCACCCGCCAGCTCCCTCGTCGAGCCCCAGGGCTGGGCGCCTCCGGGAATGTGAGCCGCGCGGCTTGTACGTTGCTCTGGGTAAGTCCCGCCCTCGAGGGCCACGCCGCACCATCGACCCGCTGGGCGACCTCAAGCTGGGTGCTGCGGCTCTCTGAGCCTCTGTTGCCTCTTTGACAAAGTAGGACCTTAGTGTTCTCCTTCCTCTATCGGTGTAGGACATTCGAGACTCAGAGAGGGAGAGGAGCTAGCCAGAGTCAAACCGTAGCCCATGGCTGAGCCGTCAAAGGCCATCTCATGAGGTTCCGAGAAGGACCTGATTGTACAAAGTGTCTCGCATATTTCAAATACTACCCTTAACTCTGTTTTACAGATAAGAAAACTGAAACGTAGAGAGGGTAGGTAGATTGCTTACGGTCATAGAGCTCCGTGCTGGTGCTGTTAAGCAATGTAGCCTTAACTAGAACCCAGATCTTCTGCCCTTCAGAGCCCTTGATTTTCTTTTTCTTTCTTGCTTTTTAACAAGCCATAGCTGGCTTGAAAGAATCCTTGGTTTTAACCTTTATGTTGTCCGTTCTTTTCATTGCTGTACTGAGGTCTAGGATCTGAAAACAAACTTGGACCCAGGCTTAGGACAGGGTAGTCTTTTCCTGCCCCCAACCCAAGGTAGTTCTAATGACTTTGCTTCCTAACTTGTTTTGCTCCAGGTGCTAAAACCCTATCTGCCATTCTTTATAGATGCTCTCCTGCAGTTACTGTTTTTCTCCACAAGGCTCTCAAGGGCTGAGAAGTCAATTAAGGGCAAAAGAGCACAGTCCCCACATAGCCTTAATTTGGACTCCAGCTTCCATTATCCTTTATCAGGCTATTGCTTACCCAGCCAAGTTGCAGACTGTTCTCTTCCTGGGTTGCGCTATGACAGTTAGAATGTAAGTGTTTTTTTCTTTTCTTTTATAATGGAAAGAGGAATCATTTAGAGATGACACAGAATGAGAAAGAACTTTAGGAATACTGTGTGCTTAACTTGGAGTGTATCTTTAAAATCATAGGTGAAATACTGTGTGTTTGCAGTTCCTAGGGGAAAGTTCTAAGCTTTCATAATATCATCAAAAGAATTCTTGCCTCCCAAAAGGTTAGGAGCCACTAAGTTTATCCTCTTCATCTCACAGTAGAAACAACTGAAATTTAGGGTGTGGAATAGACTTGTCTGAGATCATGTTTAGAGTTTAGATGTGGATCCACGTCTTGTAACTTGTGGAGTGAGGTCTAAATGAGATGTGAGTGGGCTTTGTACTACACATATTCCTGTGTTTAACTACCACAACTCCCTCTTCTCAGAATCCTAAATTCCCTTCTGACAGATTTTCAGGAGCAACTATGTTATTTTCTTCTCATAAAATTCAAGCGGTTTCTGGGAACCTTTCTTTCTCCAAGGATCGACGTTGGTTTGGTTTTGGTTTTTTTTTTTTTTTTTTTGAGACAGTCTTACTCTGTCGCCCCAGGTAGAGTGCAGGGACGTCATCAGAGCTCACTGCCACCTCGAACTTCTGGGCTTAAGCAATCCTTCTGCCTCAGCCTCCCGAGTAGCTGGGACTACAGGTGTGCATCACCACACCCAGCTAATTTTTTCTATTTTTAGTAGAGATGGGGCTGGGGGGGGGGGTCTCACTCTTGCTCGGGCTGGTCTCGAACTCCTGACCTCAAGGAATCCTCCTACCACGGCCTCCCAGAGTGCTAGGATTACAGGCATGAGACACCACACCCAGCCAAGGATTGAGTCTTGCAGTAAAACTCCAACTTAGAACTTGGTCACAAACAAACTAGCCCTTCTTGAATTAGTCATTAAGTTTTTTAATGCCTTTCCTTCATAGACCTAAAAGCTGTTAGTAGACTCTGTCTTTTATAGGCCAGCACATGAGAGCTAATATCAGTCTGTCTGGTTACTGTTTAGACCTGTTCTGGCCATAGCCATTAGCCATATGTGACTATTTAAGTTAATCACAATTAAAACTAACTCAGTTCTTCAGTCACACTAGCCGTATTTCAAGCCATATGTGGCTGATGGCTACTATATTGGATAGCACAGGTGTAGAACATGTCTGTCATCACAGAGTTTACTAAATAGTGCTGGTTCAGAGCATTGCCAGTAGAGATGGGTAACAGTATGGCATAATGAAGGAAGGCCCAGAGTTGTTTTTTTTATTTGTTTGGTTTTTTTTGAGACAGGGTCTTGCTCTTTTTCCCAGGCTAGAGTGTAGTAGCGTTGTGGCTCACTGCAGCCTCAAACTCCTGGGCTCAAGCAGTTCTTCTGCCTCAGCCTCCTGAATAGCTGGGACTATAGGTGAATACCACCATGCCTGGTTAATTTTTCTATTTTTTGTAGAGATGGGGTTTTGCTCTTGCTCAGGCTGGTCTTGAACTCCAGCCTCAAACAGTCCTCCCACCTTAAAGTGCTAGGATTATAAGCATAAAGCCACCTCGCTCAGCCCGGAGTTGAATTTTTGAATTAAAAACCCATCTTCCAAGTCCCTATGTGGGCCTGCTGGTCTTGGGCAAGTTGTTAAGCATCTCAGCCACAGATAATCATCTTTAATATAAAATGAACCTTTTTATTTGTATAGTGCTTGACTACTCTTAAATAGAGCTGCGTGTGTGTGTGTGTGTGTGTGTGTGTGTTATATCCTTTGAGTCTTACCATTATAAATCTATGGGAAGGTGGGTGACATGTCTCTTTTTTAATATATAAGAGAGAGAACTCAACCTGAAGCAGCTGAAGGACCTTCCCAAAATTGCACAGGCCAGCAGAGTGTAAAGAAATCTCTTACATATAGGCACTTATTACATGTTTGAATGAATTGGTGAAGCGATTTGCTTCAGGTGATGAAATATATGAGGGAGGGGCCAGAACATCTGACTAGTACCCCAGGTGCTTCTTATCTGTTGATGGCTAAGCTTTGAGGCCCTGGCAGAGGTAAGGGATCCAGGAGGCTGCTGCCTGTTTTAGGGTAGATTCTTGAAACTTTGTGTTTGCCTTTCCTCTCTTCTAGCCATGGATGCATCATATGATGGTACTGAGGTAACTGTCGTGATGGAGGAAATTGAGGAAGCCTACTGTTATACTGCCCCTGGGCCACCCAAGAAGAAGAAAAAGTATAAAATACATGGAGAAAAGGCCAAGAAACCCAGGTTAGACAACACGTTTCGGTTGCTGCTGACATTTATAAACAGAAGCTGCTTGGAAAACTGTTGAGGTCTTCACACAGGACTTTAAGATTCTCGGGGAAAGAGTATAATTGTTGAAGTCTCAGAGTGAGGTGGGGGAAGAGAGAGATGGGGAGTGGGAAGTGGCCAGATTATGCCAGCATTTGCCATTCCTGGCCAGACTTTGTTTCTGGGTTGTCACAGGAAATCACACCATACAGAGATGGTAGAAGCTGTGTACAAAAGAGCTACATTATTTTTTATTATGCCATTGTTATTTAAATATTTAAAACAAGGCATTAATTACAGAATTAGAAGATAGCACCAGTGATACCTATACAGAATATCCACATTGTAGCTCTAACGTCCCTCTTGACTGTGATCACTCCAGATTTCTTGCTGAAGCTACCAGCATTGGGTCATTTTGATAATTCTTTTTGCTTTCCTCTCTCAGCCTTGGGGAGTTGCTGTTGACCAGTTCGATGCCCAAAGCCTGGGTAGATGAATAAAGACTGTGAATGATAACCATTTTGGGTAATCAGCCCCCTGAGTAGTAAGCTTTCCCTGAGAGTGGAGTGAGAGGACACTTGTATCTTTCTTTACATATATTGAGTTTAAAAAGCCAATTGTTCCTGCAGAAAAAGGGTCTGTGGGAAGGTAAACCAGATGAGCCTTTGCTTCCAGGTTTCTGAAGGGAAAACAGCAAGCCACTTGCTGTCTTTACCATTCATTTTGCCCTCCCAAATACCATCTGGGGTTGTTATTTCAATTTCTTTGCTTGAATTTCAGTCCATATTTAGATAAATGCTTTGAAATGAGAAGCTGTGTTTTGTATCAGCCTCTTGACTATCCAAACCCTAACATTGTAGTACTTACCTGGTTGTATAAGGGAAAGCCTGAAGAAGTCCTTGCTTCCTCAGGTCTGCTTATCTTCTGTACTATTACGACATCTACCTGAAAGTGCAGCAGGAGCTCCCCCACCTTCCTCAGTCTGAGATCAATAAGAAGATTAGTGAAAGTTGGAGGCTTCTCAGCGTGGCCGAGAGAAGTTACTACTTGGAGAAAGCCAAACTAGAGAAAGAAGGTTTGGATCCTGTAAGTAATTTTTTTTCCAGCTACTTTTTCCATTGGTTCAACGGTGAAGGCCTTGGGGAGACCAACCCACCTGTTCTCCTATTGCCTTTTCTTTTCTTGGGAAAACTTGTCATTTTATCTTTCTTGAGTCTGGTATTGCCTGTTTCCATTTCGATGATGCCCTTACTCTCTTGTCCTCTTTGGTTGTAGCAGTACATTGAGCTGACATTTTCTGAGTTCTCTGCAGTAAGCCTTAGGTTCTTTTTCTGAATTTTAACATAGCTAGGAGCTTCTTATTCTTGTGGGTAGTTAGTAGTACCTTTAATATAGTAGCTTTAATAGAGTAACTTTAATACAGCAGCTTATATAGGCATTTCTCCTACACCATGAAATTTCATATTACAGATGTAATGTAATTAATTGTGTTGTTCTATCAGTCATAATCAGGAATTATATTTGCATGTTTAGAGGTGGATGCAGCTGCTTGTGAAATACAGTGCCACGTTCTTTTGTTACTACTGGCAGTTGTGAACTATGGTAGAAGCAGAAATGCAAGGTTAAAGCCAAAGATGATGGAGCAAACTGAGGCTTTGAGTGTTTGGATTAAAGAACTAGCAAGGAAGCATTTAGATTTATGTTTGTCAGCCGTTTTGTCATTTTAGTTCAAAATAACAAAATATGCTGATAATTATTTAAACTGAAACTCCTGCAGGAAAAACAATCAAAAGGCAGTTTAACCTTAATTGCCTTTTTCAATTGAAACAATTGTCTCTAACTTCTTTTTTGATAAAGTAGAGCAGAGATGCCTCAGGAACACAACTATGTTATAGCAGAACAGGCTGTATTTTCCCTTACTAGAGCCTATCTGCTGCTGCCATTTAGACTATTTTGCAGTTACTGGCTTGGCATTCCTCTTCCTAGAATAGCTTTGTGTCACCTACAGTCTTGGAGATGCCACTGTACTCCCTCTGCTAGATGACTTGTTTATAAACAGTCTGGGAAATAATCCCTGTAGGGGAGGGAAGTGGAGTCTAAGAAAAGAATACCTGTTCTCTTTGGTTTCCACATTATAAAATCAGCAAGCTTTTTATCCAGGATAAAGAAAATGTTACCTACTCTTAGAGTGATTTGGTTTTTAAAACTAGACACTAATGTAGATCCTTACGAAGACTAAAAAAGTTTAAATCATCCTCAGTGATTCTTCCTTATCCATATCCTGATTTCTATCTACCACTATCTCTACCATTGCCACCAAGAGCATGAATATTAACTCTGATAATAACTAGCTGAATGACTTTGGAAGAATCATTTAACTTTTCAGTCTTGGTTTCCTCATTTGTAAAATACAAATCATATCTACTAATACTGCCTAAAATAGATAATGTAAACCACCTCACTGAGTGCTTGGCACATACTGACTTGGTCAGTAGATAATCATCTTTTAGTAGATTAAATATCCAGTGACCATATAATAAGGAAAGGTGGCATTATTGAGCATTGGGAACATACCAAGACTGGGTGAAGCTTTATTTGATCTCTCCCAGATTGCTTGGTGTGAAGGTGAGACCCTCCTGCCTATATACCTCGGGAGCCTGTCAAAGCCCTTGTGGCAGGTCTCCTGTCAAGTGCAGGAACCATGGTTCCAGTGTTATGCCTTCCAGTCCATAAAACAAATGTCATCCAGGCCACTGGTTTCTCTGTGCTTGGGTTTGTTAAGTCCGGACCATCCTATGTGTATTTACCACCATTTAGTCTCGTTCTCCAGCCTGTCTGCTTCAGAGGGTCACTTGAGAATGTCATTTCCCCATTACCTCTCCAATAAAGGCTCCATAAAGGATTTGGTCTGTCTGCTTTCGTGTTTCTTTTTTTTCTCCCCCTACCATCTTCAGGGAGATGCTTTTGTGTTTCATCTGAGTGCTGCTTTTAACTTCATTTCTGAGTGCTTCCTTTGTGCCTTAAGTAGTCTCATCGACTTCTTGCTTTTGATTTATTTAAGGATCCTTCTGTAACTGACTTTAGTGTTCCTTTAAAAGGTGCTTCTGAAATTTTTTTTTCCCATTTAATTTCAGTTTTCACTTAACGATTCACTTTGAACTTTTGCATTTTTCTTATTGGATGACTTTCAGTTTAACTTGAAAAAACAAAAATGACTTTTTCTTGATGCCAGTTAACCATGCAGGGTTTGTGTTTCAGCTTTCATCCTTAGAAGACCTGGCCTGGAGTCCAGTCCCAGCTTTACCAACTGATTTTGTGTTTTGGGAAAGTTTATCTCCCTGAGCTTTATTCTCAATTTCCTCATTTGTTAAATGGGAATAATAGTAGCATCTAATTTAGTATTGTTATTTTTAAAGTAAAATTATATAATGCATTCAAAAACATTTTCTAAACCTGAAGATACTAGATCAGTGTTAATATTCATATTCTTTTTTTTTTCCCTTTAATATATTCAGGACCTTATCAGGTATCCTCTTTTGTATATGTTTCTTTTTTCACAAAGCCTTCTCATGAAGCCTTCTTGGTTTTGTGATCTGTTCATCCTCTTTGTAAGTCTGGGAGAAAGCAGTGAGGTCAGAATCCTTACTTGCTGCCTTCAGTTCAAACTTAGCCTGTTGACTGGTATTTTATGGTTTTGGGGGGGAGTTTTTTAAAATACATCCTGGTGTTTGAATCTGATGCTACTTTGGAATCCTAAAGTATCAGAGCTCAGAAGGAACTCATAAATTGCCAGATTCAGCTCCCTTGTTTTATGGATGGGGCAGTTGAGTCCTAAAGAAGGGAAAGGATTTGCTCAAGACTATGCCACACCTTGGGTTCCAGCTCGCCGTTTCACATGCCAAGATCAGTGCCCTTTCCAGAGTTCAATCCATGTTCTCAGTTTCCTTTGTTTTGTTTTTTTTTTTTTTTTTTTGAGACAGAGTCTCGCTCTGTTGCCCGGGCTAGAGTGAGTGCCATGGCATCGGCCTAGCTCACAGCAACCTCAAACTCCTGGGCTTAAGCAATCCTACTGCCTCAGCCTCCCAAGTAGCTGGGACTACAGGCATGAGCCACCATGCCCGGCTAATTTTTTCTATATATATTTTTAGTTGGCCAGATAATTTCTTTCTATTTTTAGTAGAGACGGGGTCTCGCTCTTGCTCAGGCTGGTCTCGAACTCCTGAGCTCCAGTGATCCACCCGCCTCAGCCTCCCAGAGTGCTAGGATTACAGGCGTGAGCCACCACGCCCGGCTCTCAGTTTCCTTTGTGATTGAGCAAGTAAGCTACATTGGCTAAAGTGTGATTCAAATGAAGATGACATTGCCGTTGACAGTGGCTGACCCTATCTGAGTTAGGTCCAGAGAGTAGAGTGGTTCAGGTCCCTTTTATAGAAAAAAAATGAGCTAATAACTATATATCCATGTGGTCTTAGTCCATTTATCTCTGCTTGTCTCTCCCTTCCTGGTTTCCTTATCCGCAGAACTCTAAGCTCTCTGCACTGACTGCTGTGGTTCCGGACATCCCAGGTTTCCGCAAGATCCTACCCCGCTCAGATTACATCATCATCCCGAAGAGCAGCCTGCAGGAGGACCGGAGCTGCCCTCAGCTAGAGCTGTGTGTGGCTCAGAACCAGGTGTCCCCCAAAGGACCTCCTCTTGTGTCCAGCATTGCCCCGGAGACAGTGCCCAGCCATGCAGGCATGGCAGAGCAGTGCCTGGCTGTGGAGGCCTTGGCTGAGGAGGTGGGAACCCTTACCCAGCCAGGTGCTGTCCAGGAGATTGCCACCTCAGAGATCCTCAGCCAGGATGTGCTCCTAGAAGGGGCTCCCCTGGAGGTAGAGGAGAGCCACCAACCTTACCAGACAAGCCTGGTGATCGAAGAAACCTTAGTGAACGGCTCACCAGACCTCCCCACTGGAAGCCTGGCTCTGCCTCACCCCCAGATCGGGGAGAGTGTGTCAGTGGTAACAGTAATGAGGGTAAGTAGCTTTGGTACCGATGTCTTTACCTGAAGATACAAAAAGGCAGTACCATGCAGTTTGCTTCTGGAGCAGTGGTAATTCACAGTGCTAGTGTGACGCTTCTGGTGGGATTGCAGTTCTCTCGAGTGTTTCTTGCCCTTGGGCTTACTCTAAAGTTCACTGCAATTTCTCAGGCACTCTTACCAACTTCTCTTTGCCTAGCTTAGCCAGAATTTTCTTCACACGAAGTGGTGTGGTACTTAATTAAGCTACATTAGCAGGAGAGCTGAAAATGGTATTTGCATTATCCATGAGTCAAGCTAGTAGTATTGGTTAGGATTTTATGTTCCCTGAAGAATGTTTTAGCAAACAATGGTACCTTGAACTGTGTTAGGAGAATTTTCGAGCCGTCTTTCTGAGCACAGATGGGGTAGGAAGAAAGACGTTCTCTTCAAGGCCAGGTTGGTGGGACTAATATCTAAGAAGGGGCATGTCTCTTTCCAGTGACCGAAGTATCATGCTTAGTTGAGAGGAAAGCAGCAGTTTCAGTGATCCTACAACTGGTCCCCTGGAAGTGGGGAAACTGCCACCATGCCCTAGTGTATGGCCTCCCCTCTATTATTCTGGATAGAGTAGCATCATCAGAGAGACATAAGTTTTTCTGGTCAGGTTAAAAGAACCAGCGTGCTATGGCCTGGGCAGCAGAGAGAGGGTACCCCTGCAAAGGAATCTGTCTCAGGCCTAAATCCTTTTTATTATTTGTTGCCTCAGTGCTGTTTGCGAATGAATGAAGCATGCCACTGGCCTGGTTAAGGCAGATTAATAGGGGACTGAGAACATTTGACAGGGTCAGAATTGGATTCTATCACAACTACTTATGGATCTTGGGAGTCCTAAGTCTCAAAGCCTCTGTTTTCTCATCTATATCATGAGGATAGCACATTTCCCTGTGGTAATAGTTTTCTTTATCTTTCTTTGTTCATTAAAAAAAATTTTTTTTTTAAATTTTTTAAGTGACGAGATCTCATTCTGTTGCTCAGGCTGGAGTGCAGTGGTATGATCACAGCTTACTGCAGCCTCAAACTCCTGGGCTCAAGGGATCCTCCCACCTCAGTCTCCTACATAGCTGGGACTACAGGCACATGTACCACCATGCCCAGCTAATTTTTTTTAAATTTTAGAGACTAAGTCTTGCTGTGTTGCCTAGGCTGGTCTTGAATTCCTGGCCTAAAGCCATTCTCCTACCCCGGCCTCTCAAGTAGCTAGAATTACAGGTGTGAATCACCATGCTTGGCCTTTCTTTGTTCTTCATTAAGTTTTTTATTTTTAGATAATTGCAGATTTATTTCTTTTGATTGGATAAGTATGTTGTCTATGGTTAGTGGACTTGATCTAGTCTTCCCGTGTTGTGGATGGTCCTGAGCGTTCTTCACTCTGTTTCAGTGAAACTGTCTTTCCCTCCATTGCCCACAGGATTCCAGTGAGAGTAGCTCCTCTGCACCAGCCACACAATTCATCATGTTGCCTGTGCCTGCCTACTCGGTTGTGGAGAACCCCACCTCCATCAAACTGGTCAGTACTGTGTGTGGGGAGTAGATGGCAATTAGGGCTTTCATAAGCATTCTCTTCTAAGCGGATTTCTAAAAGTCTTAGAACCTTGGGGCACTGGGACTGGCAAAGCTCTCTCGGATTATCTGCTCCATGTGTTTTTACCTGGGAGCTCCACAGGAGCCCTGAACTTCCCGTAAATTATATACAATAGTCTTTCACAAGGCTGTAGAATCTTTTAGAATTTACTGAATGAAGGTTTCCTCATTCCTTACCTCATGTACTCATCAAGACACACCTGTGAAATAGGAAGACCAGAGAAGAAAACCTAGGGCCCAAGAGTTAAGGTGCCTTACCCTTAGGTCATCATTCATTGTGTTGGTGGCAAAGTTGGAACCCAAGGCCTGGCTCTTTCCTTGGTGCTACACCACTTCACACTCATCCTTGATTTGGTACCACTATCGTAATTGCGTTTTCCTTAGGATTCCTGGCAGAGGAAGCTAATGGCAGTTTGGTTTCCCCAAGGGAGGTTTTGCTTTTTGGCCAGGCTAGGGAAGCTGGGATTAATAACTGAGTATACATTCATAAGTTCCAGAACACATCTGAGAGGGAAAAGTTTTTTTCCAGCATTAATCTAGATGTGGAACATGGCTAATAAATGAGTAGTTTCTGTTTGTAGCTAAAATGTAATAATCCATTGTAGCACATTTTGCTCAAAGAGAGATCAGTGGAGGTGGTAAAAGCCAGTGGCTGAATATATTCATATGCAAATAACTAAATTCTGTTGCGTGTCCGGGGATTTCTCTGCTGGATTTTGCTCATTGTTTCAGTGACTGTGAGTCTATTTTTATATATCTGAATTCTAGATCCTGTGTTCTCTGGTTTGTGTTGTTTTTAAGAGATGAGGTCTCACTCTGTCACCCAAGCTTGAGTGCAGTGGTATGATCATAGCTCACTGTAGCCTCGAACTCCTGGGCTCAAGTGATCCTCCTGCCTCAGCCTCCAAGTCGCTGGGACTACAGGTGTGAGCCAGGGCACCCGGCTCTGATTTTTAACTAACAAGAATGAAGATGAAACAAATTCTTTAACGTATTCAGATCCAGAGGGTGCAACTGGGTGCATAGGAGAGATCTTGGACTAAGAATCAGAGCGATCTGGGTTCAAGGTCTGGCCCTGACCTTGAGTGATGATTTGAGGCAAAGCATTTAACTCTGAACCTCAGTAGTATTAATATGCACTTAATAGCCTTGCTGAGAATATTAAATGAGATACCGGTAAAGTATTTAGCAATTTGTGGTATTGCCATAGCAACTTTACTTTCTTTGTTGTTCTGATACCTAACTGTGTAATCTTGAGCAGCTGTCTTTCCTCATTTGAACCCAGATTCTCCACTTCTAAAAAGTGAATTCGTTGTACCTTAGGGCCTTTCCAACTCTGACCTTTTATGATACCATGCATTGGCTATCCTTCTATAAGCTGGTATCCTCATGGTATTGTTATGATCATAATGGCCATCAGGGTATGGGAGAAGTTGGATTGTGGTGTTGATTTTGACATACTCGTTCTTTACAGACCACTACATACACCCGCCGGGGCCATGGGACATGCACCAGCCCAGGTTGTTCCTTTACATATGTCACCAGGCACAAACCACCTAAGTGCCCTACCTGTGGTAACTTCCTAGGAGGGAAGTGGATCCCAAAGGTAAGGTCCATTGGCCGTTGCTGCTTCAGAAGCCCCACAAAGTGGGCTTCCTGTTGCCCTTAGGAACAGGTGACTTTTAAAAAGTTAATGTTTATTTTTATCTTCTGACTAGAAAAGTAAATGATTTTCATTCTTTAAACAGTTTGTTTAAAAAATAAAGAAGGAGAGAAAAATAGAATGTTATCCATAATCATATACCATCCAAAGGAAAGCCATTATTAGTTAATATTTTGGTGTATTTTCTTCCAGTCTTTTTCTGTGAATAAAATAAGTTCTGTATTTTGCTTTTTTCCATTTAACATATCATGCCATCAAACATTCTTCAAAAATATTATCTTTAATTGCTTCATAAATCCCATATTAATTTAGTCATCTCCTCCCCCCTCCTTGGTAAACAAACTAGTTGGTTATTTTATGTCTGATGTGAGTGCATAACCATGGTTCATTGTAAATGTTGGTTACTCCATGAAACACCCCTAGGTTTCCTTAGGGAAGGGTGAATGACTTTATATGTGTCTTTAGTGCTTTTGTTTAGCAGTCATCACCATTTAACAGTGTTTCCATTTGTCAGGTTGTGAACTCCTTAATGACCTTTGTATCCCCCACAGCCTTTGCTGGTAGAAGATGCTCCGTAAATGAATGAATGAGCATCACAGCTATGCTCCTCTTGAGTTCAGTTCAGTGCATGTTGTTACCTGTTATATGCTTGCCACTAACTAGATAAAAATATGTTTTTATATGAAACTATAAATTTTTAGGGCTAAAATGAGTGGAAAGGCAGTAAATTCTCAGTTAATTTAGAGAGGACATATGTTCATAAGGACTGAAATAGACAGGGAAAGCTTTATAGAGGAGATGGTTTCGAAGAATCAATAGAATTTGGATAGGTAGAAAAGAAAGCATTATTTTAGTGAAAATTGTGTAGGATAGGATTGCGATTGTCATATGTTTAACTCAGCATGATCGAAACATATTTGTGTAGAGAAAACTTGTATAGCAGCATACCTTTAAATTCCTCTGGGGCAATTTCCACGGTACATCTCTTTGAGAAATACTGGGATGGTGACTTTTGCCCTCTGGATGAATGTTTTGGCCTCTGGGTAAGTTTAAAGAAGCACCAATTCCAGGAGACAGGATAATAATTAATATAATTCTGGAATCAGCTTCCTTGGTTCAGATGCTTGCTTCCCACGTTTTTAACTGTAATCTTGGGCAAGTCATTTTATATCTCTATTCCTTGATTTAGGTTTTCTCTCATCTATAAATGGAAGTTTATAGTAGTACCTACCTCATTAGGGTGGTTAGAGAGTCAAATAAGATTATCCATGTAGAGTTAATGGTACAGGTTCTGGTACATAGGAAATCCTCAATGAATGTTCTCTGCTGTCATCATAATTGACAACAATACAATTATTATCTCTACTGTTGCTCTTCATATTACCACTTCTAGAGTCAGGAAGACCTAGTGCTAGTGTCACTCAGGAAATTTTTTGTTTGGTTTTAGGGTTTGTTTTTTTTTTTTTTTTTTTTTTTTGAGACAGAGTCTGGCTTTGTTGCCCTGGCTAGAGTGAGTGCCGTGGCGTTAGCCTAGCTCACAGCAACCTCAAACTCCTGAGCTCAAGCGATCCTCCTGTCTCAGCCTCCCGAGTAGCTGGGACTACAGGCATGCACCACCATGCCCGGCTAATTTTTTCTATATATATTTTTAGCTGTCCATATAATTTCTTTCTATTTTTAGTAGAGATGGGGTCTCGCTCTTGCTCAGGCTGGTCTCGAACTCCTGAGCTCAAACGATCCGTCCACCTCGGCCTCCCAGAGTGCTAGGATTACAGGCGTGAGCCACCGCGCCCGGCCTGTTTTTTTTTTTTTAGAGACAATATTTCTCTGTCATCCTGGCTAGAGTGCAGTGGTGTCGTCATAGCTCACTGCAACTTCTGGTTCCTGGGCTCAAGCGATCCTCCTGTTTCAGCCTCCTGAACAGCTGGGACTATGGCCAAGTGCATCCTGGATACTTTTTTCTATTTTTAGTAGAGACGGGGGCTCTCACTCTTGCTCAGGCTGGTCTTGAACTCCTGACCTCAAGCGATCCTCCTGCCTTGACCTCCCAGAGTGCTAGGATTACAGGCTTGAGCCACGGTGCCCGGCCAGGACTTTTGCTGAGTTCCTTGTGCCCTTTGTGCCCATCTTCTCTGGTGTGTGTCTGTGAAGCCATTAATTTATTCCCTCTCTATTCCCCAAAAATGCACTTCAGTTGCAGTAGGGAGATTGAGTTGGATGGTAGTCAGAATCCTCCTTGGTGCCTCTTCAGCAATGGAAAGCAGGTGTATTAAGTGACCTTATTTCCAATAATTGTGTATGGAAGGGTGTAAGTGATCATGGTGGGCTTGTGTCTCCTTCAGGCTCTGTTTTTACTTTGGCTTTCCTTTATGTTTCTTATATGTGTGTTTCCCACCCCCCTTTGAAATAACTATTGAGCCATGGTTCTCTTCCTTAAGATCAAGCTCATGGCCTGAAAAGAATTTTTTTCTTAGTTACTTGTCCCCATTTTGACAGTTTACTAAGTCTGAATTTTCCTTCCTAGTGTTTTTTGCAAGAATTACCATGTAAAGAGTAGATACTGCACTTCTGTTCAAGTTGGAGGTGGGGGGGGGAGGGAGAAGTAGATACTGCGATTTCAAAATTTCATAGAAACAGAATGAGTGTGAGAAGGAAAACAGGTAACATTTTAATATCAGTGCACTTAGAATTTTAAAGATAAAAATGACTTTGGTTATCAGCTAGCTAGCTTCTAAGTTTCTAGCTAAGGAAAAATAGATTCAAGAGGAGTGACTTGGCTAAGTTCATCCAGCTATCCCAGCGCCTCTTCTACTAAACCATACTTCTTGGGCATTGCTTTGCTGTTTAGCTGCAGAATCTAAGATTTCTTGAGTTCTGATTTTTGAGGTAGCAAATATAAATCCTTTCTAAAAGCTCCAAATGTGTTTGTGTCAGTCAGGAAATGACTCACCTTTTCTTGTATTGTTCTAGAGTTCATACTGGCTAAAATTAGCTGAAATGTGTGGCATAGTTCCCAATGAGTTGGATAGAACAAAAGAAAGCGTATAATGCTGTTTAGCTCAAGGCTTCATTCTTGTGGGCTTTCTGATGGCAGTAATTGAGGTCTGTTTGAGCAGACAGCTAGTTGTATTTACCTTCCCTCTTGAAAGAAAGTAACATCTAAAATGAGTAGGCTAAGTTAAGGAAATGTGAGATCATTGGGTAGAGGTTTTTGCTCAGAGTAAGTTACAATCTTCCTGCAACAATATTTGTCTAAAATAGCCTACTTAGTAGGCAGTGCTTTGCTCAAAGATGTCAAAAAATGAGTTCAATCTCCTGTTTTTCTGCTGAATTTTCCCTCTCCAATGATAAATTAGCTCTGTGTAGTGTATTTGGAATTTTTCTCCATGTTTACTCATTCTAAGGGGATATTGTGTGTTAGAATCTGAGAATGCTTTTACTGGAGAGCTCTTAGAGGTTATCTGTTATTGGTGCTTAACTAGGGGTAGTATACCACCTAGATGGCTTTGGAAATGTGGGGTTTTGAGTGATAACTTTAGCTGCAGATGCTGCATTTCCTACAGTGTATAGGAAAGGTCCTGCCCAGTGAAGAACTGGGTTGCCCACAGTGCTTGCTTTCTTCTGTTGACGAACACTGAGAGCCCAATCCTCTGTTATTTCATAATGGGGAAATGAGGATTCAGTTGAAGCTGCCCTTAGACTATATAACTAAGAGTGGAGCTCAACCCAGACAGAACCTGGCTTTTATATTTTATGTCTCTTAGTTTACAGTGCCTTTCACAATACACAGGGAAAGAAAAAAACCTTTCTGAAACCTATTCCAGCGTCAACCACTGCTTTAAAAAAATTTTTTAAATGTGTGTTCAAATGTATTAATGTATATAAATAATACTGTTATTTCCACAGCAGTGCTGATTGAATGAAAGCTAAGGTACCAAGGACTTTTTAAAAATAGATCAATCTGAGATAGCAGCTGCTATTTTCTAACACATAATTAATTTGTATGAGTTAATTTGACCCAGCACAAAGTATGTGGCATATGTGTAAGTCATTCTTAAGACTCACCTGAAAGAATCTGGGACAAAAGGTCGGGTTTTTCCTAAAGGAGTTGGGAAACTGAGTCTATCCATGTGAGATTGTGACCACATTGGGATTAACTGAATCTCATAAAAGGACCACCAAGGTTAACAATTTAGGACTGTTAGGCCCTGTATGGCAGTATGTCTGTCAGCTTCTTTCTAGATATAGAGAAGCAGACTTCTGAATAATCAATGAAAAGTTAAGCCGAAAAATGCCAACATTTGTTTAAAACCGGAAAAGACCTGTCAATGATGAATTTGTTAGGAGGACAACATCTTTATCCTAATCCAAGCATTTAATACTATAGTGTAAGGAACCTGTAGTCAGAAGACTTAGATTTAGGCCAATTTTATATTTAGGAACTTAAGTTAGTCTTTTTGTTTGTACAGACCTCAGTTTCCTTGTCTGTTGCTCATATGTTATTAATAAGATGGTCAAATTAATGACTGTTCGTGAGTGTTATTGTCAGCTGTAAAATGCTTTATGCATGAAAGATATTCTTATTTTTCTAGGAGAAGCCAGCCAAAGTCAAAGTAGAATTGGCTCCTGGTGTCTCTTCCAGAGGCTCTGTGGTTAAGAGAAGCCAGCAGCCTGTCACCACTGAGCAAAATTCCTCTAAGGAAAATGCCTCTAAACTGACTCTGGAGAATTCAGAAGCTGTAAGCCAGCTCCTAAGTGTAGCTCCTCCAAGAGAAGTGGGCAAGGACAATGAGTGGGAGGAAGTGATCATCTCCGACGCCCATATTTTGGTCAAGGAAACTCCTGGGAATTGTGGTATAGCAGTCACTAAGACGCCGGTCGTCAAAAGTGGTATGCAGCCTGAGGTTACTCTGGGGACAACTGAGAATGACAGTCCTGGAGCAGACATACCACCAGCTGAGGGGACTAGCACCTCCAGTTCACTCCCTGCTCCTAAAAAACCTACAGGGTAAGTCGATATATGTATATATTATAGGGCTGTATTTAGGATAGCAGCTTTGCAAATGCCTCATGTTTTTGTTTTATTCCACGTTCCTAACGGCATGCCCAAGAGAGGCAGCAGAGCCCAGCTAGTGGTTCCTGTTTTAGAGATACAGAACCAGGGCCTAGAGATATGTAATGATTTACCTTTCCCCTTATACTCTGCTGTCCCTGCACTGCTGTCAGATTACTTGTACATCTCTTGTCAATCTCCCTAAAGCAGTTATTAGAGTCTTGCTGGTACAGGCTTTGGGCAGTGTTATAACTATGACTTACGAACTCTGGATACTGGATTTAGAAAGAGAAGCCCTATTAAAGTGTCCTATAGAAAGAGTCTGGCCTGGTGATCAGAGAAGTCAGTTTTGGCTGTTACTGTCCTTGGCTTTGGTTTGACCTTGGGCATATATTTACTTCGTAGCCCTTGACTTCATTTCACTCCTCTGAAAAATCTTGAGTTGGGTATTAAAAAAATCTTATTCTCCTTTGACTGTACAGACTGAAAGTAAAGCTTGCAACCCAGCACTTTTCAAATACGAGGAAGTCAATAAGTTTGAGTTATCTTTTCCTCCTTAAAAGATTAATGGGATTCTACATGTAAGCCTTCCTAGAGGCAGTTTTGTTCTTGTAACTGAAGGCCCTTATTCTGTTCGTGTTAGTGGCTCTCAACTGGGAACAATTTGCCCCCAGGGGACATTTTGGCAATGCTTAGAGACATTTTTGGTTATCATAACTGGGGAAGGGGTGCTACTGGCATCTAGAGGGTGGAGATCTAGAGGGATGCTAAACATCCTATACAGGATAGCCTCCCACATCAAGGAATTATCTGGCCCAAAATGTTTATATAGGTTGAGTATCTCTAATACAAAAATCTGAAATCCAAAATGCTCCAAAATCTGAGCACTGACATGATCCTCAAAGGAAATGCATGTTGGAGGATTTTGGATTTTTGGGTATATTTTTGGTAAATATAATGCAAATATTCCACAATCCAAAAAAATTTGAAATAAACTTCTGGTCCTATGCATTTCAGATAAGGGATACTCAACCCTTAGTACCAAGGTTTAGAAATTCTGGTTTATGTTATTATGATTTTAGAATTTTTATTGTCAAATAGGAAGTAAATTCACATGATTCAAACTCAAGAGGGATAAGGAATATGTATGCAAAAATCTTTCTGTCCCTTCAGTCATCATTTCCCAGATACAGTTAATATTCCCAACTTTCTATGTTTCTAGAGATAATTTTAAACACATACAAATATGTGTGTGCATATGATTTTTTTCCACTTTTTAAATACAAATGGTAGCATAACATACATACTTTTACATTTAGCTTTTTTAAAAAATTTATTTAACAATATACTTTGGAAATGGTTTTATATACTTAAAAGATGAAGCTGTGCATTTTAGACCTTTTGTTTGGGACACATGAAACAGTTTAGCAAAGGTTTATTGAGGCTTCTCTTGTAGGCCCTGTGTTCAACATTGGTGCTGCAAAGATAAAGATAACATGGACTTTGTTCTCCAGGGTCTCTAAGCTGCCCTCATGTGGGAGGCGGATACACTTTAAGTACTTGCTGTAATTAGAGGCAGATTAGATGTTATAACTACAGTCGCTGTTGGCATCATGTACTGTAGGCATTACACACTGTTTTACACTTTTGTGTCTTTGTAATGACCCCATAAAGTATAAGTAATTACTATCTCATTTTACATATTTGAAACTTGGGGTTAACAGAAGAGTGAAATTACTTCCCAGGGCCACATAGCTATTTGATGGTTGAATTTGAACTCAATCTGTCTAAAGTTTGATAGTTTAAACACTTTACTGTTCTCTAATAAAGTGCTATTTGGAGACTGCATTTTGGTTTTCTTCCCTTGGTCCAGAATTTCCAGGAGATTTTCCTCATTTTTTTCAGGGTTGACCTTCTCACCTCTGGGCCCAGAAATCCAGAGCTTAAAGGCAGAGCACGGGGCAAGTCCTCATTACTGGCTGCAGCAAGACCCATGAGAGCAATCCTGCCAGCCCCAGTTAATGTGGGGCGAGGCAGCGGCATGGGCCTGCCCAGGGCTAGGCAGGCCTTTTCCCTGAGTGGTAAGGGCTGGGACAGACCTGGGAGGAGGGGCTGTCTGCTGGGAAGTGGGCAGGAGTGGGGATTGAGAGTGGGGATGGGTGACTCTGAATGCACTTCAGTCACCAGTTTGGCTCCTGGTTCTCTCAGATAAGACTCCCGCTGTGAAGACTTGTGGCCTAAAGCCAAGCACACTGAAGCAGCTGGGCCAACCCATCCAGCAGCCATCTAGCACTGGTGAGGTGAAGGTAAGACCCATCCCCAGAAGGGGAGGTGTTTGCAGGTCTGCCTGTTTTCGTTTAATGTATAAAGTTATAGGCAAACCCCTATAGTGGCAGACTCCAATTCTTACACACTGGTAGACCTCTAGGAGGAGGTTAACATGAATGATTTTTAAGTTTCTTTTTATAAAATGAATGCATATTTTAAGGCTTTTGTTTAGAAATAGTTTATAATGTAGAAAAAAACTTGACACCCACATACTCTTTACCCAGAGTGATCCATTGTTAATGTATTAGCCCATTTTGCTTTATCATTTTTGCTTGTGGCCCCCCTCCACCATTTGTGTATGTATGTGTATAAAATACACATAATTTAAGGGTAAGTTACATGGCCCTTTTACTCCTTAATGCTTCTTTGTGTATTTCCTAAGAATAGGGATTTTTTTTTTTACTGAAACATTGATGCATACCTTTAATCTCCCATTCACATTCCAGTTTTGTCAGTTTTCTCCAGTTATGTTCTTTATATATAGCATTTTCCCCCTCTAGTATAGGATCCAGTCTAGGATCAGATATTGCATTTAGTTGTCATGTCTCTTTAGCCTTCTTTTAAAAATAAATGCATGATTTTTGTAGAAAATACAGAAAATTCAAGTAAAAGAGAAAGAAATCAAGTCCCTTGTGATCCTGCCACCCAGAACTAACATTGACAACCTGGTGTGTACTCTTTCACCTTATAGCTCTTTTTCTGAATTTATGTGTGTTTATTTTTTAATATAATTTCTTAAACCAAAAATGTGGTTCTTACTCGATATACCAGTTTATGGCCTATATATATTTGATTTCATGATACAGCTATTAAAGATTTTCCAGGTATCAAAATTCCATGTGTTCAAACATATTTATTCTTAAGATTTTGTTTAAGCTTTTTTTTTTTTTTTTTTTTTTTGGTCGTATGTGGCTAAATCATTACTATCAAAATTCCCCCAAGTCAGCATTTTTCAAACTTGACCCTCAGTAACAAGCACATTTTTTTTTTTTTTTTTTTTTTTTTTTTTTGAGACAGAGTCTCACTCTGTTGCCCAGGCTAGAGTGAGTGCCGTGGCGTCAGCCTAGCTCACAGCAACCTCAAACTCCTGAGCTCAAGCGATCCTCCTGTCTCAGCCTCCCGAGTAGCTGGGACTACAGGCATGCACCACCATGCCCGGCTAATTTTTTCTATATATATATATTTTTTTTAGCTGTCCATATAATTTCTTTCTATTTTTAGTAGAGATGGGGTCTCGCTCTTGCTCAGGCTGGTCTCGAACTCCTGAGCTCAAACGATCCGCCCACCTCGGCCTCCCAGAGTGCTAGGATTACAGGCGTGAGCCACCGCGCCCGGCCACAAGCACATTTTTATACCAGCCAAGTTAACAATACACATTAAAATTTTAATGGAATTGTGCCATTGTATGTAGTCACTTTGGTATTTCCCATTTCCTGTTTGCAAATTGCTGGTTATGGTGGCATTAGTGGCCCATAGTTTGAAAATTCTTTCCTGTTTCAACTTGGATCAGGTTGGAATAGGAAAATTGGTCTGCCATATCCCTTGCCATGTGCTCTTTGTAAGGTAATTTCCTTTCTTTGACAGTTCTAAATTGGCCCTGACATGAATATCAACTGCCTTTTACTTTGAGAGCTGTTTCGTTTGCTACTCAGATATGGTGGCAGCTCTGGACGTATGTGTGTTCTTTTGTTATAGAAGAAAGGTGTCTAGTCAGCTTCAATGGTTTTGTAAATTTCTAGCCCTTAGGTTCCCTTCATGTACACTCTGTTCACTTGGGTAAACTCCAAGTCTTCTCTGTAATATTTTCCTTTTGATTGGCAACATTGGGTATTTATTAAAAACCACAAGCTTTTTTCTTCGTTTATATGAATTAACAGGTACGTGAAATCTTACATTCTGAAATAGACTTAAATTCACTATTACAGAATAATTTAAATTTAGAATACTTTCTTTCCTTTTTAAATTTTTAAAATTTATTTTTTTTTAGAAACAAGGTCTTGCTCTGTTGCCTGGCTGGAGTGCAGTGATAGGATCATAGCTCACTATAGCCTTGAATTCCTAAGCTCAAGCGATCCTCCTGATCAGGCTCTTGCATAGCTGGGACTATAGGTGTGCACCTGCCCAGCTTATTTTTCTTATTTTTTGTAGAGACAGGGTCTTGCTGTATTGCCAAGGCTGGTCTTGAACTCCTGGCCTCAAGCAGTCCTCCTCCCTAGGCCCCCCAAAGTGCTGGGATTACAGGTGTGAACTACCAAGCCTGGCTCTTTCTTTCTTAGTGTTATTATATACACACACACGCACACACACACATTTCTTATAAAACATTTGAAAATTTTATAGATAGTGGTAAAAGGAGAGAAACAACTATCACCCTCTTCACCCTGTGACATATCAGTGAATAGTTTTTAAGACTTCTTTCTGTGCTAGCGTCATCCAACCGTCTATTTGTGTATATAGCTCTTAAATGCTTTTGTCACTTGATAGTATTAATAGTTGTAAACCTGATTCATGGTGTTTCTAATACACGGTGTTAGAAGCTGCACAGAAGAGTGTGGCAAGTTCTGGACTTGACCATGACACTCAGCCTTTGGTGGGCTAATGACTGCCAAGTGGCAATCCAGAGGGCTCATTTGAAGCATAACTCTACAGATGCCCCAGGAAACTCTTTCCTCAAGTTGCTTCGGGACACAGGACCTCAGGAGTTTGGCTGAGATTCAAAAGCACTAAATAACTTGTTCTGATCCACAGCTACCAAGTGGCCCATCCAACAGGACACCTCAGGTGAAAGTTGTAGAAGTCAAGCCCGATATATTTCCTCCATATAAGTACAGCTGCACTGTCACACTGGTAAGTGTACAGCCAGGAGATGGGTTGGCATGGAGGTGGTTTTGATTTTGTGGTTGAGGGTGAGTAGGAGGCTGAGGGGAGAAGGGTTGGTGGTAGCTGGGAGTGAGATCAAGGTCAAGTATATATAGATCATCAATGCTGAACATCCCATCCCTGATACAAAGATAGCTACTGGGTGAATCTGCTAGGTTGTTTTGATTTTTTTTTCCCCCAGGTGACATTTATGAAGTGTAGGCCAGCTAAGATTAGTGTATTTTTATTGAGAGTTGTCAGAGATAAAAATTCGGTCCAGATTTAGCATTCAACAGTCTTTGAACCTTTTGGCCTGGGAAGTGTATTCGACAGGTAAGTTTAGGCAATGTTGCATTTTCCTCGCTAAAACAAAGTCACATTTAATATTAATATCTTATTTCTTTTTTCATTGTCTTTTTTTTTTTTTTTTTCTTGTTTGGGATAGGATGTTACTATATTGCTCAGGCTGGTCCTGAGCTCCTGGGCTCTAGTGATCCTCCTGCCCCAGTCTCAGCTGGGATTATAAGTGTGAGCTACCGCACCGTTTATACTAGCGTCTTGTAGGGTTTGAGAAATACTTTAGTAAAGCAACTTATTTTGTTTAGCCTAGCATTCCCCACAAGGGTTTTTGGACCCCCCCTTTTATTTTTAATATAACACATATTAACGTTCCAGTCAATGAATGTGTGACTTTGAGAATCATCGTTTGCAGGGTAAGGAGCACAGAGCAGTGGAATAAATTCTAGACAGTGGAAGTCCAGCAGTAGTGCTGGCTCTGCCACTGGCATGCCATATGCCCCTTGCAAGGCTTTGCCTTCTCTGGTCTTCAGTTTCACCGTCTGTAAAATGTTGCCTTGGTTTGGATATCTTTGGGGCTTATATCACTCTTCACATTCTCTAATTCTGTTGATCCTTAAATTATCAACCAGCCAGACATCTTTTGATAATTTCTCTGGCTGATATGATTAAGATGAACAGATTCTGAGAGAGCAGCTAGATTTTTAAAAACTTCTCACCTTATGATGGCAGACAGGTTTAAGAAAGGGTCATTCATTCATTCAAAAAATATTTGTGGAGTACCTGTCATGTGCCAAGCTCTGTGCTGGGGATTCACTGGTGAACAAGATAGCACAGTAGGGTGAGTTAATGCCTAGCCTGGCCTGATCCCCGAGGAGGCTGTACCTCTTATCCTGGGGATTTGCTTGGACTTCTTTTTCCAATGACCTAATTATAATCACTACCTTCTCCATGCCCTACATTCTGTCACTCTCTACTCCTTTTGGCTACAGGGGGCCACTAGATTTACCATCTTGTGGGAACTGCCCAGCACCTCTGTTTGGCTGATTAGACAGTAACTTATCACAGGAGCTTAGAGGCTTGAGTTTTGACCTTAAATAGTCCAGAAGTCACACTTTGTCTTTAGGCAGGGCTTGAAATCTTTAGTTCACCCCAGTATCTAGTACTCCTTGTTCACATAGACCTGCTTTACTTTGCCAACTGCCTGCACCCTGAACGTGTTTGAATTCCAGACCTTTGAGAGTCACCTCTCTTGTTTCACAGATAGGAAAGAACTGGGTTTGCCGAAATTATACGGCCTGTATTAAATTGAAAAGGGTTAATTGCAGAAAAGAGATCTTGCTTCAAGGCTCTTTATAAGTTAGGCTAAATCTGACTTGGAATTGCCACTCTTTTCTGATTTAGTGGCAGCTGTTCATCTTGGTTCTGGATTCTGTATAGGTTTAACTTTTGTACAATTGAATGCTGGTCTTGTCTTTTTAGGACTTGGGCCTGGCTACATCAAGAGGTCGGGGAAAGTGCAAGAATCCCTCTTGTAGCTATGTCTACACCAACCGGCACAAACCTCGGATCTGCCCCAGCTGTGGTTTTAACCTTGCCAAAGACCGAACTGAGAAAACCACCAAGGCTGTCGTGAGTTCCTTCCCCAAGCATAAACCCTAGCCTTGGGTTGGGCTCCGTTAGCAAACCTGTTTTAGTGGAAATGAAAGGATTTTTTAATACATGATAGTCTTAGGTTATTAAGTATGAAATGTCCGGTTTCCTTAAGTACTAAGTTTGAAAGTTGTTATCTCTGACATTTCACTTTGACACTTGTTTAATTTTTATTGTAAAGGTACATCCTCAGTCTTTCAAACACATTTTGGCATGTGATTATCTTTTTTTTTTGAGACAGAGTCTCACTGTGTTGCCCAGGCTAGAGTGCTGTGGCGTCAGCCTAGCTCACAGCAACCTCAAACTCCTGGGTTCAAGCAATACTTCTGCCTCAGCCTCCCGAGTAGCTGGGACTACAGGCATGCGCCACCATGCCCGGCTAATTTTTTCTATGTATTTTTAGTTATTCAGATAATTTCTTTCTGGGTTTTTTTTTTTTTTTTGTAGAGACGGGGTCTCGCTCTTGCTCAGGCTGGTCTTGAACTCCTGAGCTCAAACGATCCACCCGCCTCGGCCTCCCAGAGTGCTGGGATTACAGGCGTGAGCCACCGCACCTGGCCAGCTTCTGATTATCTTTCAAAGTTTTTTTAGAGCAATTTTTGTGGAACCATGGGTATGTCAAAAATTTGTGTTATTTTCGAATATGAGTTCCATCGTGGAACCAATGCAACACAGACAGCTTGAAATATCAAGTGTGTGGAAAGGATGTGGCTAATGAATGCACAGTATGTTGATGGTTTGAGAAGTTTTGTTCTTGAAAATGAGCCACATGGACCATCAGATAGATAGTGATAATGATGATAATGATGAGCTGAAAGCTGTAGTGGAAGCGAATCCATCTCTACCTCTGTAAATTACCAGCAAGATTTGATGTTACTATTCCAACAATTTTGGACCATTTGAAACAAGTCAGCAAGGAAAAGAAGCTGGATAGATGGGTTCTGCATGAATTAAACAAGTGTCAGCAGAGAAATTGTCTTGAAGCTTGCCTTTCTTTGCTGTCACGTCATAAAGGCAAAACATTTCCACACTATTTTTACGTATGATGAAAAATGGATTCTTTTTGACAATCACAAGCATCCAGCACAGTGGTTGGATAAAGATGAAGTGCCAAAACACAGTCTAAAACCGAATATTCATCTAAAAAAAGCTAATGATATCTGTTTGGTGGCATAGCACTGGTATTATCCACTACAGCTTCATGAAACCTGGTCATTCGATTACAGCAGAAGTCTGCTGCAACCAGTTGGACAAAATGATGAAGATGTTTGCGATTAAGCAGCCAATATTGGTCAATAGAGACAGGCCAATCCTCTCGAAAGATAACACTTGACCATATGTCGCACAAACAATGCTGCTCAAACTACAGAGGCTGGACTTGGAAACTCTCTGTCATCCACCGTATTCAGCAGACCTTGCACCAACTGACTCCCACTTCTTCCACGCTTTGGACCACTTCTTATAGGAAAAATATTCAATTCTCAACAAGCCATGGAAAATACCTTTTGCAATTTTGTCACCACTTGTTCTCCAGGCTTCTTTGCTGCTGGCATAAACAAGCTACTGTTAAGATGACAAAACTGTGTTGACAGTTCAGGCACATACTTTGATTACTGCTTCTTGTTTGCGATATAAACTACACTTTTTTTTTTTTTTTTTTTTTTTTTTGAGACAGAGTCTCACTTTGTTGCCCAGGCTAGAGTGAGTGCCGTGGCGTCAGCCTAGCTCACAGCAACCTCAAACTCCTGGGCTCAAGCAATCCTCCTGCCTCAGCCTCCCGAGTAGCTAGGACTACAGGCATGCGCCACTATGCCCGGCTAATTTTTCTGTATATATATTTTTAGTTGTCCATATAATTTCTTTCTATTTTTAGTAGAGACGGGGTCTCGCTCTTGCTCAGGCTGGTCTCGAACTCCTGACCTTGAGCGATCCACCCGCCTCGGCCTCCCAGAGTGCTAGGATTACAGGCGTGAGCCACCGTGCCCGGCCTAAACTACACTTTTGATTCGAAATCAGACATTTCATATTTAATGACCTAATATTTAGACCATCAGAACTGGGAGCAGGCTGTAAGTTCCAAAGCTGTGCAAGTGCCTTCCTCTTTCTGGGCCTCCTTGTCCCCATTGCCAAGGGGAGGGGTTTGACCAGGTACCTTGCTTGATCTCGAAGAACCAAGAGTTCATTCACTGAAGAGAATCGTAGCACAGGCCTTAAATAGGATTCAGAAGAAGAGAGGGGTGAAACGGTTGCATCCTCTTAGCTCTGAGGCCTGGCACAGGACCTGTAAGTTGATTTATTCTTTGGGTAAACAGGGAACGCTAACCCCAAGACTTTGTAGATTAGATCGCCACTTTCCTTTCAGTTTCCCTGCAAAGCTTTTGGCTAATCACAAAGCTTTACTTCTAGTAGTCTTGGCAAACCTGCTCTCTGAAGTTGAAGTTGGACCAAGCTACATTTCATTTGGCTCCTTAGGGCTCTTTTAAAAATTATTATTAGAACCAGGAAAAATGGGTATTTTCAGAGGTCCTCAGAATTTCCACACGAGTATTTTAAGGTGAACAGAAAGTGACAGCATTTGAGGCAGCAAGGGAAAAGACTGAAATGAGGGTAAGAAGAGAAATATCACTGATCTGCCTTGCAGGGAGAGGGGGTGGCACACAGAACATATCAGGATCTGAGATGGACCTTGGCACTTGACAGATGGGCAGGATTTGGCTGGAAGGGGAAGGCGTGCCATACGTAAGGACTAGCGTGAGCAAAAATGAAGTGTTCCATTTGGCTGGAGGAGAAGGTGTGGGGGGGCGGGGCAGTAGTTAGGAAAATAAGACCTGAAAAGCATGTCGGAACCACATCATGGAAGGTCTTGGATGCCAGGCTGGGCAGTTTGTTCTTTAGTCAGTGGGGACCCAATATCCTTGAGCCAGGGAGAGGCCTACAGGTAGGTTATTTCAGGAGGGAGACTTAGGGGGGGTTGGGAGTGAACAGGGCCAGAGAGATGGGGAAAACTGCTTCAAGCTCTTTCTTTACATGTGAAGAGGGGCCTTTCTGGTGACGAATCTCATCCCCAGTCTCCAGATCTGTTTCGGTGCTTGAGGTAGTGTTCTGAGGTTGTGGTCCTTGTGAGAAAGTGTGTGGCACTGATGGCTTAGTGAAGAAAACACCAGGACTAGGAATTGAGAGATCTGGCTGGAAGTGACCCTGAGCTGGGAGCTTCCTGAGTTTCAGTTTCCCCATTGGTAAAAGAAAGCAGGCAAGGTGGATTGGATCTGGGCATTTTACTCTGAGAACCCAGGAGCCCTAGAGAAGACTCAGAATTGAGTCATGGGGTCTATAAACCCCCCAAATTGCATGCAAAATGGGCCCATAGCTTCCATTGGATTCTCTTGCTCTGCTGGAAGCCCTCTGCAGGAAGTGAGCTTTCTTCCTGGATTTTCCATGAGTTCAAGGTGCTCCTCTTTCCACGTATTGATCATACCCCATACTGACTGCTTCTCTTAATTTCCTATGAGACCATAATCTCTTCTACGGCAGGTATATCTGTTTTCCCCACACCTTCTAACCTTGGAACTTGCCCGCGATGTGTGGCGATCTATAATTATGGGATGGAGTTGACTTTTTTATATAGGTAGATGCTCTGAGTATTCCTTTCTCTTTCCATTTCATTTTAGCTATTTGTGAGGTTTGCAGTAGGGAAATGGAGCACTTCCTCAATCTAGGATGATGAAGTGACTTAACTTTCCTCATTAGGTAGGAATTGTTGGGGATCTCTTGCCAATTGATGTTAAATCCCACTCTTATTTATATTCCTCTCTCTTTGGCTAACTGATAGCTGCCCACTCCCAGGACCCTTCTATTCAGACCTTCTCTTATCGTCAGACATTGCCTCACCCTCGGATCTCCTAAAGTTTGGAGAAGTAAAGTGTATGTTTTTGTTTCCCACAAAACTGGTCAGAAACCCAGGAGCCCTTGCATATATTGCCCTTTGGAGCCCCCTGGTGACCAAACATTTCCTATGCAGTTTGTCTCCAGCTATTTGTAGTTAAGACCACGATATCTCTGAGCTGGAATAGTCTTCATTCTTTTCTCTCTCTCTTCTCTGGCTCAGAGGCAAAGGGGCACTGTTCCTGCCAAGTAGTGTTCTAGCTCATGTTCAACGTAAGTCATGGCTGGGAACACACAGCTTCAGGGCAGCTCGTTCTAGTGTCAGCTCTTCTGCAGCCATTCGTTCGTTCGTTCATTCATTCTTTCGTCTAGCATGTACTGAATGCCCATTATGGGCCAGGCTTCCAGAGATGCGTAGGACATAGCCTCTCCTCTTAAGGAACTTACAGTCTAGTGGGGGAGAAAGATAAGTAACTTAACTATTACAGACAAAAGTTGTCACAGGTATGCAGAGTTAATCAAAAGCTCCTTCTTGTTACTAAGTGTCCGTTTTGTGTTGCAATAAAAATATACCTGAGGCTGGGCAATTTATAAAGAAAAGAGGTTTAAAGAAGATGGCACCAGCATCTGCTTTCTGAGAGGGCCTCAGGCTGCTTCTACTCCTGGTGGAGGGTGAAGGGGCTCTGTCACGTGCAGAGATTACAGGGCAAGAGAGGAAGCAAGGGTTGGGGGAGGTCCAGGCTCTTTTTAACAACCGACTCTCAGGAACTGATAGAGTGAGAACTCCTTACTCCTCAGGGCATTAATGTGTTCGTGAGGGAATCTGCCCCTATGACCCAAACAACTCCCATTAGGCCCCGCCTCCAGCACTGGGGACCAAATTTCAACATGAGATTTGGAGGGGACACACATCCAAACTATAGCATTAAGCAATTAACTTCTACAAAGCAACATATAATATGTCCAGCACATACTTGTCAGCATCTTTTGTGTGCCCCTGGCCTCGTGCCGATGTTGGGAATCAGTAAGTAAGCATGCACTGTATCCTCACTGAAGAGGGAGGACAGTGGTTTGACAGCTATAAGGTAATGAATTCTGCAGTAAAGTTGTGCTCTCAGGGAACACAAAGGAGGGAGTGATTTATGTGCCCCATTGGTAAAAAGGATCAGGGAGGAACCTCCATTGAAAAGGGACCTTGAGAAGGACGTGTTTTTAGCAAGTATTTGAGAACATTGTTCCTGGACGTATCTTACTGGTGTATAAAATCCCCTTGTACCCTGGAGAATTAAAGACAAATATTTAAGCAGAACAGATAATTATTTATGTATCAAAATTACTATTCATAGAGATTTCATTGCATCACAAGCATCATGCTATGTGTTTTACTTGCAATATCTCTCTTAATCTCAGTTCTAGGAGATTACTAGTATTTTTATGCCCCATTTCACAGATGAGGAAATTGAGGCTCAAAAAAGATTAAGTAAATTGCCTTAGGTATCACATCTAGAGTGTTAAGTGGCATATCCAGAACTAAAACCCAGGTCTGTTATCCTCCCATATGAATGGGAGCTAACTATTGAATCCATCACCAAAAGGTGTATGTAATTCTCTGGTTTTACTAGTACAGGTGAAGTATCCTTATCTAAAATGCTTAAGACCAGAAGTGTTTGGGATTTTCGGATTTTTTTTTCCACATTTTGGAATATCTGCCAAATACATACCAGTTAAGCATCCCTAATCCAAAAAATCCAAAATCTGAAATGCTCCAATGTGTATTTCCCTGGAGTGTCATACTGGTGCTGAGAAAATTTTGGATTTTGGAGCGTTTCAGATTAGGGATGCTCAACCTGTGAAGAACTGAGCCCCAGGGAGAGAAAGCAGCAGCGTTTAGTCACGCAGAGTTATTAGTGGAGCCAGGCAGGAACCTAGGTTTCTTACCTCTCAGTCACAAGCCCCATCTGCTCACAGACTTTTCATTATTTTGGCCCGAGGCTGGCTCTTTCTGCCCTGGGTACTTGTTGATCAATCCACTCTCTTCCCAGGAGGCAAGCTCACCACTCCCAGATGTGCCGAATGCCACAGAGCCCCTGAGTGTGGCCCAGAAGGAGATCCAGCGCCAGTCCACGCTGCAGCTGCTGCGCAAAGTCTTGCAGATTCCCGAGAGTGAGTCAGAGCTGGCCGAGGTCTTTGCCTTGATTCATGAACTCAACAGCTCTCGACTTATCCTGTCCAACGTGAGTGAGGAGGCGGTGACCATCGAGCAGACTTCTTGGTCGAATTATTATGAGTTTCCATCCACGCAGTGCCTTCTCTGTAGCAGCCCATTATTCAAAGGGGGACAAAAGTAAGCACGCCTTAACTCTGCCCCTAGCTGTCCCATCCCACTTGGCCCTTTCCTCAAGACAACTTTAAAGCTATATATAACCTTTGAAGATGTTATTCTCTGCTTTTTTTAGGCTTCCTTTACCTCTCCAATTGCTAAAAGTAAAATAATAATAATCAGTAATTGTCATTTCTATTGAAATCCCTGAAAGTTATCACCAGCTTATGATTTAGTTTACATCCAGACTGCCTAGCATAATGTTTGGGTTTGGAAGCTCAATGAGATTGGTTAAATTATGTCATAAATTCAGAGTTATTTACCACTTGCTTTAAATCTTGAGAATTTTGCCATTGATCTACATAGAGGTTGATTTCCCTTCTGTTTTCGTTGGTGATGTTTTCGGTACCAGCTCCCTGGCTGGGCCTCAGGAGTGCTGGCTGCTTACAGCAAGCCGGCTGCAGACTGTGACTGCCCAGGTGAAGATGTGTCTGAACCCCCATTGTCTGGCCCTGCACAGCTTCATGGACATCTACACAGGTCAGTGTCGACCTTTTCTTCCCTCAGAGCACCCCAAAGCAGGCTTGAGAATTGCCTGCGTGGGTCAGACCTCTGGTCCTTTGAGCACTGGATTTTCTCTCGGATGGGGCCTCTGAGGAAGAGAGGATCTTCCTCCTGGATGTCCCAGCTCAGGAAATGACATTTATCTCTCAGTGTTAGGACTTTTATCTGGGACCTTTAAAACAAAGTTAATTTTTAAAACTTTTTATTTTATTTGTATGTTTTGATGGATTGATAGAGATAGGATCTTGCTCTGTAACCCAGGCTGGATTGAAGTGGCATCATCATAGCTCACTGCAGGCTCATACTCCTGGGCTCAAGTGATCCTCCTGCCTCAACTTTCCAAGTAGCTGGGACTGCGGGTGTGTGCTACCATTCGCGGCTTTTTTTTTTTTTTTTTTTTTGGGTAGAGATGGAATCTCACTATGTTTCCCAGGCTGGTCTCGAACTCCTGGACTCAAGCCATTCTTCCACCTTGGCCTCCCAAAGTGCTGGGATTACAGGCATGAGCCACCATACCTGGGCTATAATTTATTTTAAAATTTACATATATAGTAAAATTTACTTTGTTCAATTCTGTGAGTTCTGACAGATGCACCAAGTTGTGTAACTGCCACCACAAACAACATGTAGAACAGTTCCATCACCCCAAAACATTTTCTTGTACTATTCTTTTGTAGTTAAACCCACCCCTCCTGCCTAACATCTGGTAGCCATTTGATCTCTTCCTTATCCCTATAGTTTTCTGTTTTCCAGAGTGTCATGTAAATGCAATAATAGTATATAACCTCTTGAGTCTGACTTCTTTCAGTAAGCATAATCCTTTGAGATTCATCCATGGTATGTTTATCATTGAGTTGTTCCTTTTTATTGTTGAGTAGCTTTCCATCATGTGGCTGTACTACAGTTTATCTCCTTGCCCACTGAAAGATATTTGGTTTGCTACCAGCGTTTGGCAGTTGCAAACAGAGCTGGTACAAACATTTGTTTACAGGCTTTTGCGTGAACATGTTTTCATTTCTCTTGGGTAAATACCTAGGAGTCAGATTGCTGGGTTGTATGGTAAGAATATGTTTAATTTTATAAGAAGCTGCCAAACCACTTATGACAGTGGCTGTACCATTTTGTATTCTCTCTAACAGTGAGAGTTCGAATTTTCTCTGCATGCCAGCACTCAGTATTGTGTTTTTCAGCCATTCCAATAGGTGTGTGTAGTGTCATTTCATTGTAATTTTAATTTTTATCTCCCTAGTGAGTAATGATGTATGTGTTTCTGTATGTCGTCTTTGGTGAAGTGTCTGTTCACATCTTTGGTCCGTTGAATTGTGTTTTTCCATTTGAGTTTTGAGATTTCTTTTTATTTTCTTGATACAAGTCCTTCTAAAAGTTTTAAACTTTTATGTCAACACCTATGAAAAGAAGGGAATGTAAAAAAAAGAAAAAAACACTCGCTTCGGCAGCACATATACTAAGAATTAGAACGGTATTGAGAAGATTAGTGTGACTTTTGCACAAGGATGACACCCAAATTCGTGAAGCATTCCATATTTTTCTGCTAAGACCTGAGAGGTTTTTTGCAGAAATGGGGCAGAGGGACCCTGCTTCGCGGGCTTGGAACTCTGAGGGTGTGGCTTCCTGGTGTAGGGAAAGGGAAAGGTCTTGTTTAATGCTAATAAATGTTCAAGATGTGCAGGGCAAAAAAAAGAAAAAAGGTTTTTAAATTTTATGGTTCACATTTAGGTCTATGATTTATCTTGAATTAATTTTCACCAGAAGTGTAAATTTTATAATCAGGAATTATAAGTCCTACAACCTTATTCTTCCTGAATTGTTTTGGCTATTTTTGTACTATTGTGTTTCCATGTAAATTTTAGAGTCAGCTTGTCAGTATCTATAAAATCCTGGTAGAATTTTAGCTGGGATTTTGTTGAATCTATGCATCAGTTTGGGAAATTTGACATACTTAAAAATGTTAACTCTTCTGATCCACCATTCTGGTCTTTTTTCCATTTTAGAAGATTTTCTTTCATTTCTCTCATCAGTTTTTATAGTTTTCAGCATATAGGTCCTGCACATATTTTGCTAGATTTATATCTAGGTATTTCATTTTTTCAGTGCTAAATGAAATGGTTCAATTTCTAACTGTTCATTGCTAATACAGACATATGATTGAGTTCTGTTGACTTTGTATCCAGTGACCTTGTTAAATTCTTATTAGCTAGAAGCCTTTTATAGATTAGTATTACAATTTTTTAAAGTTTGCTGATTTGATAGGTAAAAACTGGTGTATCATTTATTAATTCGTTATATTTCTTTAATTATTATTGTTATTATTTATGGTCCTTAGTGTTTTCTTTCCTGAATTTCTTTTGTGAACATTTCCATTCTTTTGGGCTTTTCTTTTTGTTGACAGAGTTTCTCTCAGTTTATCAGTTGTGTTTCAAATTTGCATATGGTAATTTTGGGGACACCAAGGTTTTTTTGCTTTTTGTTTTAATTTTTTTTAAAGCTTTTTATTAAGCTTTGATCTCCCTTATGGTTTCAGCCTTTGCACTCCTCTGTACCCTTCTTTACTGAGAACACATATTCCAAAATTTGCTTTTGTGCAGATTTTTATGCATTATATTTTGTGCAAATGTAAAATCATCTCCTTTTATTTGTCTTAAATTGATTGCATTTAAATTCTTCTCAGCCTGGGCAACATAACAAAGACTCCATCTCTTAAAGAAACAAAAAATGAAAAATTAGCTGGGCATGGTGGCACTCCCCTGTAGTCCTAGCTACTTGGGAGGCTGAGGCAGGAGGACTGCTTGAGCCCAGGAGTTTGAGGTCAAGTGAGCTATGATTGTCCCACTGCACTCTGTCCTGGACAATAGAGTGAGACCCTGTCTCAAATACATACATACATACATATATGCAATCATTCTTCCGATTTTTTTAATTCTAGGATTTGATGTAGAGGTGATTTTATAGCTTTTATTATATCCCCTGCCCATTCCTGGGCCAGAGGATGCTCCTGGTGGTTCCCCAGATGCAGTGGTATGAGGTGTAGAGGAAGAGTGACACCTTTGATCCTGAGGATTGAACTCTGGGTGGTAGGGAAGTACTTCTCTTTTTATTGGGGGAGAGGAGAAGAAATCTGTACATATTTTATTATTTGCTTTTTTCATTTAATGATGTATTATGGACAACTGTGTCAGAACAGTTAGTCCACTTTATTAACAACTTTGGTCAATTTAGCAACCACTTTATTCCTTTTAATGATAAGTAGTTTTTTATGAATGCACCATAATTTAATTAACTGTACTCCTATTGGTGGGCATTTGTTTATTTTTTAAGAGACAGGGTCTATTTTTCCCAGGCTGGTCTTGAACTACTGGGCTCAGGCAATCCTCCCATGTAACTGGGACTACAGGCGTGCACCACCACCTGGCTAGTTTGTGTTCTACGTTTTGCCGTTGTGTATGATGTTACATGAATTACCTTATTGCCTCTTTTTAACCAACAGGTCTCTTTAATGTGGGAAACAAGCTGCTAGTAAGCTTGGACTTGCTTTTTGCAATCAGAAACCAGATCAAGCTGGGAGAGGACCCCAAGGTGTCTGTCAGTGTTGTTCTGAAGTCGGTGCAGGAGCAGACAGGTAAAGGTTGTCTTCCTCTCTTTCCCAAGGTTAGGCCTAAGCTCCCTGGAAATTTTCAGTGATGGACTTTGGTTGAAAGAGTCATTTTGGGGAAGAGTCTGATGTTTTGAAAAGGTGGTATTCTTGACTTCCTAATACATGCTTCCTTTTGAATTTTTATAATTGCCAAAGTATCTTTGGAAAGCATGAGTCTTTCTGTGTATCCAGGGGCCCATAGCAAGGGATTATACCTGACTTTAGAAGCACGTCGTTTAGTGGTAGGTAGATGTAGCCCCACTGCGTGTCAGACTCATTCTGAATCCACAGCTCCTGGCTGTCTGCTACCAGTCCCCAGGTTTGTGCTGAGACCTGAGTGTGGGGCCCTGCCTCCTTATTATCTAGGAATGTTTTCCCCTTCCTCTCTTTACTTCTGTTTGTGCTTTTCCCACCCCATTCCTACAGGCTTCAGTCCCCCTGTACCTTGCTTACCGTGAGGACAGATAGAATAGAGCAAAGGTGCTAGAGTCACGCAGGCCTAAGTCTTGGCTCTGCCACTTAGTGGCAGTGTGATTTTAAGCAAATTATTTTCTGTGCCTCTGTTTCTCCAGTTATAAAATGGGGATAGTAATAGCTTTTGATTCATAAAGAATTAAATTCATGTGAGAATTAGATAGGTATTCAACACTCTCAGCACAGCATCTAATACCTAGTAGATACTTAGTACAAGGCAGCTATGACTGTGATTGGAATTGCCCATCTGAGTACTGGAAGGCCAGGTGCCTGACCCTTGGAATAGTTAGTACTCTTGGGTGTTTTTAGAGCATAATCAGTCTTGCAGAATGGCTGTTCCTGTGGGCCGCTGGCTCATCCCTAGTGGCTTCAGGATCATTTTCTTTGACCTTCTCAGTACTCTTGCTCTCTTTCCAGAGAAGACCCTGACCTCGGAGGAGCTGAATCAGCTGCAGGAGCTGCTGTGCAATGGTTATTGGGCTTTTGAGTGCCTCACTGTCCGAGACTACAACGACATGATCTGTGGGATCTGTGGTGTGGCCCCCAAAGTGGAAATGGCTCAGAGAAGTGAAGAGAACGTGCTGGCACTGAAGAGTGTGGAGGTGAGTGTCCCTCAGCCACTGTGGGTGACCTTCAGAGCTCTCATCTCACTGTGGCAGCCACCTTCCTGCATGGTATCCCCAGGGGTAGATAGCTCCAGTCCTATCCAGGTAAGGCGAGTGGCTTTTTCCTACCATAGCCCAAGGTTTCATCTAAGAAAAGCCAGGTGGAGATAGAGGCATTTGCTTATTCAACAAATGTATTGAGCATGAATTAAATGTACTTTTTAGATACCTGGGAGATAGCAGTAAAACCCCCCAAAGTTTCTCTCCTTATGAAACTCACATTCTGGTTTGGGGGAGACAGGAAACAAATATTTTTCAGGGAGTAATAAGTGGTGTGAAGCACAGTGAAGCTGGGTGAGGACAAGAGAGCAATGTGGTGGAAAAGGGCATTCCTGTTTTATAGAGGGCAGTCAGAGAAGTTCTCTCACACAGTGGCGTTTGAGTAGAGAGCTGAAACCCATATAGCTTTGGGGAGGAACATTCCAGGCAGAGGGAGCAGCAAGAACAGGGTCTGAGGCAGGCTTGCTAGGCGCGACTGAGGAGCAGCAAGGAGACCAGTGTGGCTGGAGTGTGTGGGTGACGGCGGGAGTGGTAGGATGCGTTAGGTCCAGAGGCTGCGGGAAGGCTGGACCCTACCTAGGGTCGCTTGGTTCATTTTAAGTACTTACACAGAGCAAAATGGGGTTGGAGGAAAAGAGTGATCTGAGCTGACTTAGGTTCTGAACTAAAAAGTTTTCACACACAGATAACAGCCAAATAAAGATGGCTTCATGGATTAATTGTAGCAAATATCCAAGAAATGTAAGATTCTAATCATAGGAGAAGAATGGCCAAAAAGTGAGTATTTTCCCCAATTCATTTGTATTAAGGCCATAGAACTTCAAAACAAGACCAGACATTTAATATAACAGAAGAAATTGGGACTGATTGTCCTAATGAATATAGATGCCAAAGTCCTGAATAGGATAATAGCAAATCAGACCTAACAATGAGTAAAGTAATGCATCATGACCAAGTTTATCCTAGGAAAGCAAGGTTGTTTCAACAGTAGGAAATATGTTAATGTAATTCACTACTTAACAGATTAGAGGAGAAAACCTATATGACTACAGCATTAGGTATAAAAAAGAAAAAGCCTTCAGTATGATTCATCACCCATTTATGATAAAACTCTTTTACAAACTGAGAATAGTAGGGAATCTTCCTTAACCTTCTATAGAGGTTTTTTTTTTTTTTTTTTTTTTTTTTAAATCCATGATCATGCCAAGAGGTCTGGTCTGCACTCTGCAGGCCTGGAGTGCCCTTTGAGTACGCTAGTTGCTCAGGGGTATAGTTTCTGTCCCTGAACTCTGTCATACTGAACAAGAGGACTGGGATGTGAAGTGACGGTAGGCACTGGGCCTGCATCTTGTGTGCTCACTGCTGGGGCAGGCATGAACCTCTAAAGAGCTGCTTTCATGTGTATTGGCACGGCTAGCTAGACGTATTAGGGGTTTAATAGTGCAGTCCTGTCTTTTCTTCCCAATTAACAAACAAACAAACCCTTTTCTTTTGTGTGTTATCTCACCAAGAGGCTATTTCTAGACTCATTCACATCTGCTTACCTAATGGTCATATTTATAATGCAGCTAAGATTAATTGAGTGTTTTATTACTTGTGCCACGTTCTTACTCTGTCCTCAGTGCTTTACTCTATGACTAATTCTCACCACAGCCCTGTGAAGTTTTTATAGACAGACACTGAGGCCGGAGGGGGGGGCTTGCCCAAGCCCACCTAGGGAGGGGTGGGGCTGAGAGTGACTTTGCTCGATCTGGCTGGCTGACTCCAGAGCCTGTACTCCCAAGCACTGCCGTGCTCACCAGTACCTCCTGGGACTCCAAGCTCTGGTTTTTCTAATCACGTCTGGCCGTAGTGAGTTTCTGGTTTCCAGAACACACAGCGGCCTGCCTTCCTGCAAAGGTCACGTCTCTTAGTCCTGCTTGGCACCTGACTTGTCCCAATCAAGGCTCCTCTGTCACAGGGCGGAGTTAGCGTTCCCTTCACTCTTTTACATGTTTCTTCCCTTCTCTGGTACTGGGGACTCCTTTCTTACAGACCTGGACTTTATTTATTCTCTTCTTTTGTGTGTGGAGAGTGATGTGGGGGGGAGGGGTATCCTAAAGTCTGTGAACTAAAACAGGAAGTTACTGAACAAAACTGTGCTGTTGTCCATGGAGAGGCTTGTGGGCCTCTCCCCTCGGGGACGGAGAGAGGAGGCCCCTCTGGTCAGTTTGTGTGCTCAGATGGCATTTCCTGTCCCCTTGCTCCTTGTGGAGAGGATGGGCTCAGTGGCCCCATTTCCTCAGGTGTGCCGTGTGCTCACAGCACGCGCCGAGCACCCTGCGAGGTGGAGAAGGAGGAATGAGATGCAGGGAGATGGCTTTTTGGGGAGCGGCGGTTCTCAGACTTTAGTGGGCATGCGAATGACACAGGGCAGCAGTTCTCACACTTTTTAAAGTGGAGGGCTTGCGGGGCCCTGTTCACAGGGTTTCTGACTCAGAAGATCTTTTTTTTTTTTTTTTTTTTAATTTTAATTCTCGCAGCTAGCTGCGTTCTTCGTGGACACATGAGCCGAGTGATCCACTGCTAAGAGTCATATGAGACTCAGAAGATCTAGAGGGGAGGCCAAGAAATAGCATTCTAACAAATTTGCCTGTGATGCTCATGCTGCTTGCCCAGGGACCACCCTTTGAGAACCATTCACCTAGGGAAACTTTCTAAAATGCAAACTTAGGGATTTAGTTGATATAGATTAAGATGTGGCCCAGGTATTTGGCTAATTTTTTATTTTTTTAAATTTAAAAAAAAATTTTACTTTTTTAGAGATGGGGTCTCACTGTGTTGCTCAGCCTGGTCTTGAACTCCTGGCCTCAAGCAGTCCTCCTGCCTCGGCCTCCCAAAGTGCTAGGATTACAGGTGTGAGGCACTGTGCCCAGCCTACATTTCTTCAAAGTAACCCATATGGCTCTGATCAAGGTAGTAGGATCAGGGTCACATGTTTTGTTTTTGTTTTTGTTTTTTTTGAGACAGAGTCTCACTCTGTTGCCCAGGCTAGAGTGAGTGCCGTGGCGTCAGCCTAGCTCACAGCAACCTCAAACTCCTGAGCTCAAGCGATCCTACTGCCTCAGCCTCCCGAGTAGCTGGGACTACAGGCACGCACCACCATGCCCGGCTAATTTTTTCTATATATATTTTTAGCTGTTCATATAATTTCTTTCTATTTTTAGTAGAGATGGGGTCTCGCTCTTGCTCAGGCTGGTCTCGAACTCCTGAGCTCAAACGATCCGCCCACCTCGGCCTCCCAGAGTGCTAGGATTACAGGCGTGAGCCACCGCTCCCGGCCCAGGGTCACATGTTGAGGACCATATGAGAGAACATTGAAAGAAGAAAAATCAAATAACACAGTGCTAGATGCCAATGATAGATAAGTCAGTGCTTTACCAGGTAGAGGAAATAGCTGTGATGACAAGGTCTGGGAGTACTTTCCGGAGGAGGTGAGGAATCCATAGGGCCTTGGAAAACAGCTGGAATTTCACTAAACAGAATTCTGATTATTCTTGCCAGCCACTTATAGGGAGTAATGACTTGGGCTTTTGAACTAGACCTATGTTCCCATTCTTATTCTGTCCCTTACTCTAGTAGTCTCACCTCAGACATCCCCCAGAGTTGTTTCTTAGCAGTGAATTAGAAAATACCTGGCACGTAACAGGTACTCAGATGGTAGCTCCCCTTTGCTTGCAAGACAGGGCAAATGACATGAATAAAGGTGTACAGGCAGAAGGGACTGAGGAACTACTCATGTCTGGGAGAGTACTGTGGTGTGGGAGAAAAATGTGGCCAAGGGGCAGTTGGGTACAAAGCTGTCAAATTCAGGGGCACCCTAAGCGGTGCATGACCATCAGACTCCGTCCCTTTGCCGAGCCTTGCTTTCCCTGTGTGTGTAGTGCAGGGGTAAAGACTATTGTGTTGCTAATATTCTGTGCCTCCTGCAGTTTGACCTTCTTTATCCTGACCTTTTAGTTCACCTGGCCTGAATTCTTGGGCTCTAGTGAGGTAAACGTGGAGGACTTTTGGGCCACGATGGAAACAGAGGTGATTGAGCAGGTGGCGTTTCCTGCCAGCATCCCTATCACCAAGTTCGATGCCTCTGTTATTGCCCCTTTCTTCCCACCACTCATGAGAGGAGCTGTGGTCGTCAACACCGAGAAAGACAAAAACCTGGATGTGCAGCCAGTACCTGGTAAGGCCACCTGTTGGCTGACTGGGGTCAGGGAAGGGCTCAGCCAAGAGTCTGGGACATTGTCTACAGCAAGACAGGCACACACATGGAGGACTTCTAGAAAGATAACAGCCTGTGACAAAATCCCGTAGAGGGACACACAGCTCACTGTCAGCCGGGGATGCACTTGATGTGGTGAGTAGGGAAATCCTGCAAAAAGTGCTGACGGTAAGGCTCCAACCCCAAAGATTTCCATTGAGAAAGAGTAGGGGGACGCCAAGGAATTTGCCTTCAAAATGGGTCTTACAGATGGTTTTGCAGATGGCTTCTGTGTTATGCATTGAGAAGCCCTGGACTGGCTATTAGGAGCATAGTTTTCTAATAACTTGAGTTTGATTCCCAGCTATGCCACTTGGTAGCTGTGTGACGACTTCTGGAAAATCCCTTCATTGCCCTGAGCCTCTGTTACTGCATTTACAAAGAGGGCATGATAATGATTACCCACCTCCGAGGTGGTGGTGAAGATTAAGTGAGCTAATACAGGTAGAGTGAGAGCCTTCTACTTTTTTTTAAAATTGCAACTCAGCAAGAAATACGTTTTGCATCATGACCCTGAATGATATCCATATATGTGCACCTGTGTATCTATAACTGAAACAGCATTCACAGAACAATACTTTTCTTTACCAAGTGCAATACACTTTATTTTCTGTTTTATTTTATTTTAAAAATTCTGAACATGACCTGCTAAATTGACGTTGTAAGTACTTAATACATTGTGATTCACTGGTTCTCAACTGGTGCTTCCTGACATTAAATTGAGGTCCTACCTCATATTTGCTACAGTAAGGTCCCTACGTAGTTCTCTCGATTTAGTCAGGTTCAGGAGCATAGTGTATAGAGAGCGTTTTTAAAATGAGAGCTCTTGCTCCTTTTATTGTTACGGTGTGATAAGCATCTGCGATCTTGGTTCTGAGAAACTTTAGAAGAATTTGGATTAAAAGCTGACTCATTTTAAGGTTCTTTGCAGTGGCTGCCTGCAGGATATCTCACTGAGATGGTCCGGGGCAGAAGGCCAGTTCTGAGAGACCAAGTGTCTGCAGAAGGCATAGACCTGCCTTGAGTCCCTCCTCTGCCAGCTCCCAGGGTGGGGCCCAGTGCAGCCCACCCCTGTTCTCATCCTCAGCGTCAGGGCCTACCAAGGCCCTTGCCGGCTGGCGGCAGCACCGCCCCCATCGGCGCCGTTTCTCTTGCAGGCAGTGGCAGCGCCTTGGTGAGGCTGCTCCAGGAGGGCGCCTGTAAGCTTGAGGAGATCGGCTCCTACAGCGAGGAGGAGCTGCGGCACCTGCTGGCGCAGTGCGGCATCCCCGTCCGGACGGAAGCCTCCAAGGTGAGTGCCGGGGGCAGTGGTGGAGATCGGGGCTCTGGGAACAGGCCGGCGGGTCTGCTTTTCTGGGCAGGGATATGCACACCTTGACTGGGCACCTGCCATAGGGTGCTGGCAGTCAGGCCTAGGAGGTGGCCAGCAGCCAGATCGTGACATGCACGTGAGGCCTGGCCTCCAGTCAGCTCCTCCTGAGGAAGGCGGGCTAGACACTCCCTCACTGCGTGTGACCTTGGAACTGCCTGATTTTGAGCTTTGTTTTCCTCATCTGTAAAATGGAAAATACCAACCCCATGAGGGGGTTATAAGGAGTGCACTTTACACGGTGTCTGGTTGTCCCCCGTCCAAGCCCTTAGAAAGCGGCTGCTGTTGCATACAGAGTGTGTCTGTGTATATGTGTTTTATCCATACGTTATTTACTTTCCCTCATATTTCTGTGCTATTGAAATTATCCTGCTTCCTTCAAGTTGAGATTCACCTCTTCCTCTTTGAAGATTTCTCTACCATATAAACAGTAAAAGGACTTGGGCCACAGAGTCTGGCAGCTTGACCAGTCTGGCTGGCTGTGTCTGTGACCTTATGCTTCTGGGGCATCTAGTACCTAGAGGAGGTTGGGCTAGTGAGGCTCCAAGGCCCCCTCTGGCCCTGGCAGTTTGTTCTTTTTTTTGGGTATTGAAGTGAGCAGTTGATGCTGAGCACCAGACCTAGTCCCTTAGCATTCACCCCTGTGTTTTTAATCTTGTCCTTCCATCCCAGGACCAGCTCTGCTTCTCCTTATTGGCCCTCTACGAATCTGTACAGAATGGAGCCAGAGCTAGACAGCCCCCACCTCATTTCACAGGCGGTAAAATCTACAAGGTGTGCCCCCATCAGGTAAAAGGATAACGGGGGACCTTGGGGTGAATTTGGTGATGTCAGACTGCCCACACAGAGAATCTGATTGAGCCAGCTCATTCCTCTGGTGTGAGACTTAGGTCGCTGGGCAGCCTGTGGGAGTGGCCGCCCATAGGCCAGGTGCCACTCCTTGGGCTAGGGAGGGAGCCTGAGTCTTGCATCAGTGAGTGTTTATTAAGCACCCTACCACGTGCTGGGCCCTGCATCAGCTGTGAGGGGTACAAAGGTGAGCGACAAAGGTGTCATTCCTCCCTAGTTAACCTCATACTTTAGAGGGGAAATAAAGTCACCACAGCTTGTGATGGAAGCTCTGCAGGAACCTGATAGGGGCCTGAGATAGAAAGTAAGAGGGAGGAAACTGCTGTCTAGGAGGTAGGCAGAGACGCCTGCGACCTGAAGGATAGGGAACAGCCCCAGTTGTGAGCTGGGGAAGGAGGGACCACTGAGGCCCTGAGTGGAGAAGCATGGTGAGTCAGGAAGAGACAGGTTGGGAGGCTCCCCAGAGGCCAGATCACGTAGAGTTTTCTAGACCAAAGTAACAGTTTGAATTTTATTCTGAGAGTGATGAGGGACCTTTTTGGACAGTTTTGAATAGGGTTGATGACATGGTCTGATTTTGGTTTTAGGAAGATCACATGTCTGTGGAAGGGTGTGGACAGTGTGGCACTGGGTTAGCTCTGGGACAGATTGTGTACTCAGTGACAGAATGGGCCCAGGAGGATACTGGGATGGAAAACCCACTTCAGTACAGAATGGCTTCGGCTTAGCAGAGCCTTCACTTTGCTGAGGTGTGTGAGTCAGCAGGGTGAGCTGGCGGTAGGAAGGGAATCAGGTTATCAGCTGTAACAAAAGCTATGTCTGCGGGAGGTGCTTGATGCCTCTCCCTTGGGCAGATGAGAGCCCACTTGGGAGGATTATATTCATGTACCTGGGGATCATGATGAGGAGCCATTGACAACACAGGTGCGTGAGAGCTATAGGTTTTGGGGCTGCGCTGGGAGTGGCATCACTTGAAGGTGACAGCAAAGTGAGTGTGAAGGCAGAATTCTCCAGTGTACCCAGAGCTGTTCAGCAGTGAAAGGGTGCTTGGGGGCCCTGTCAGTGGGGTTGGTTACCAGACCACGTCAGGGGTCCCCATCTGGGAAGCACGCACACCAGGGTCTGGTGGGAAGCTTGCACGAAATGCAGATCACTCCAGAGATCCTAATTCCTTACAGTTGGGTTGGGACTCAAGAATCTCCATTTTTAACCAGCTCTTAGCTGCTGGTGCTGTGCAGCTGGTCTTGGGAAGCAGTAGAGGATGCTTGGTAGGGCGGTGTGCAGGGAGTGGGGTTTAGAGGAGATGGTCTGTGGCGCCTTTCAGCCTAAATTGAAGACAGACTGTTTTAGCTCTTCTCTCAGGAGGGCAAGGACGAGATAGCAGCTTCATTGAGGGTCAGAAGTAGGAGAGGAGCAGAATGTCATGGGCTCTGGCAGGATGGCCATGGCTTCAGTCACGAACCTGATTGTTCGTCTTTTTGGGAAGGAGTGAGTGAGGACTATGTACACAGTCTGTCTGCGGATTGGCTGCTTATCCCTGCGCTGGCCTTTCATCTCCCAGGTGGTCTGTGGCTCCAAGTATCTTGTGCGGGGTGAAAGTGCCCGAGACCACGTGGATCTACTAGCTTCCTCCCGCCATTGGCCGCCTGTGTATGTGGTAGATATGGCCACACCAGTGGCCCTGTGTGCCGACCTCTGCTACCCAGAGCTGACCAAGCAGATGTGGGGGAGGAACCAGGGCTGTTTCTCTAGCCCCATGGAGCCGCCTGTGGTGAGTTGCCTCTTGAGGAACCGGAATGAATTCCTCAGGCTGACCATGTCTCGCCCCTTTGGTTCTTTGTGGGGGGCCTCCTGGGTCTAGCGTTCCTTTTTGCTCCACCAATGTTTTGTCTTAATGCTTTGGAACCAGGATTTACTCCATAAATTTTTACTGACCAACCCGCACACGCATGTGTATGAGGCCACAGCATGTTATATAATGTGCCCAGGGTATCCTAGACATAGGTATCTGTGTTTAAAAAAAAAAAAAAAAAAAGTTGCCTTCCAGATAAGCCTAGAAAACTGCCACTTTGGGAGTCGGTCTGCAAGCTGACGTGTTAAAGGCCCCATCCAGCTCTGGAGTACACAGTTTAATGCACCCTGTCTTAGGTTTGGCCGTGAATATACCGCATGGCATGCCAGTGATGCTCTTAAGGCACAGTGGTTTAGAAAATACTGACTTGTGCAACCCTTTCCTTCTATTAAAAGGGGTAACTAAGGCCCAGAGAGGGAAGTGGACTTGTCCAGAGTCACACGGCAGATTAGTGGCAGAGCCTTTGTCTCTGTGTCTTGGTACATTGTACCAGGCTCTGTTTCTTACCAGGGGTGCATAGCCTTTAGCCTTTGCTGGAAGAGATGTTAGACTGGTAATTAGGAAGAAGGGAAGTGAGTGCCCTGGTTAGGATGCACTGTCAGAGGTGAAGACCTCTGGCGTTGCCTTGGAGGGGAGATTATTGTCATCACTCCCTGGGGCTCACTGGCTCTGTGAACTTGTGCCAGGGACTCCAGAAAGGTGTCTTTTTTTTTTTTTTTTTTTTTCTGAGACAGAGTCTCACTCTATTGCCTGGGCTAGAGTGCCGTGGCGTCAGCCTAGCTCACAGCAACCTCAAACTCCTGGGCTCAAGCGATCCTCCTGCCTCAGCCTCCCGAGTAGCTGGGACTACAGGCATGCGCCACCATGCCTGGCTAATTTTTTCTATATATATTTTTAGTTGTCCATATAATTTCTTTCTATTTTTAGTAGAGACGAGGTCTCGCTCTTGTTCAGGCTGGTCTTGAACTCCTGAGCTCAAACGATTCACCCACCTCAGCCTCCCGGAGTGCTAGGATTATAGGCATGAGCCACCGTGCCCGGCCCAGAAAGGTGTCTTAACCTCAGTCAGAGCCAGACCCTTCTGCCTCCCTGCATCCCCCAGCCTGAATTGACTAGATGCAGTAATAGCAGCCCGAGTAATCCAACACCTGCTCTGGGAGGTGGCCACAGTTACCGTCCCTGTTCTCACATGAAAGGGAGGCACAGAGGAGGAGGGAGGTGGCCTGGCCCAGGAGATACAGTGCATGATGACACTAGGATTTAAACAGGGCTGGCTGAGCCCACAGAGTTCATTCTCATCCACCACACAGGTTCTACCTTAGTCAGTCCCTCTTGTCAAAGTGGCTTCCCCATCTCTCTTCTAGAGCGTGTCCTGCCCAGAGCTCTTGGACCAGCATTATACCGTGGACATGACAGAAGCTGAGCACTCTGTCCAGCACCCTGTCACCAAGACTGCCACACGGCGCATTGTTCATGCAGGACAGCCCAGCCCTGGTGACCCCAGCGCTAGGCACCACTCCTTGGCCCTGTGCCCTGAATTGGCACCCTACGCAGCCATCCTGGCCTCCATCGTGGACAGCAAACCAAACAGTGTCCGCCAGCGGCCCATTGCCTTTGACAATGCCACCCACTATTACCTCTATAACCGCCTCATGGACTTCCTCACCAGCCGTGAGATTGTTAACCGGCAAATCCACGACATTGTGCAGACCTGCCAGCCTGGTGAGGTGGTCATTCGTGACAACCTCTACCGCCTTGGGGTTGCTCAGATCAAGACAGAGACAGAGGAGGAGGGTGAGGAAGAGGAGGTGGCCGTGGTGACAGACTAAGCCAGGCTATTGTACAGGGACTGCACTGTCTCTCTCAAGCCATAGTAAGGCCCTTGCCTGAGGCACAGCTATCCGGGGAACCTACAGACAGGGTCCCCCATGGGGCCTCTGACTGCTGGGACTGACCAAAGAGCTTCCATTTCCTGAGCATGGTGGGGCCCAGAGTCCTTGCTTCTCACCTCCGGGGGTCAGGAGTGAGACCAGGAAACTGCTTCCTCGTCCTGAGAGAGCACTTAGGGGATGGGGTATGCTTAACGGAGGGACAGGAGGCTGAGGGGAAGGTGGTGGCTCCCCGGGGCCTGCTGCAGGTCCAGGTGGAAGTCGGGGTGGGCTAAGGCAGGAGCCCTGGCATGGGGCGGGAAGGCGGCTGAGGTCTCTTCTGCCCTGTGGAACCCGGGTTTCAGCCCCACAGCCCATGAATTCCTTAGCCTGTTGCCTTTGACAGGGGCCTTGGTGGCCTCGTTAGTTCTAGGGGTACCCTTGGGCTCTTGATCCTCCCCAAAGGAGGAATGCATTTCCTTCCTGCTCTTCCCGCGCCCACATCTGGGGAAGCTGAGGAGGGAGGAACAGTCAGCCACAGCTCTCTTCCAGGACTGTCCTCCCTGCCCTGAGCTTTGAAGAAATCCCCTTCTCCTTTCCCTGGCCACTGCTGCTGCACTTGACATCCTCTCTGGGCCCTGGGACCCTCTCCACAGAGGGGATGTGGCCTGTGGTCATGACATAGCCTGGCAGCAGCAGGATAAACTCCCTTCTGTGAAGGGGAAGCAGACTGGGCCGTAAGGAAACAGCAGGACTGGCTCAAGTGCCCAGGGCTTGCTTAGGGCCTGGGAATTGGCCATGCATTATTTAATTTATTGAGAGGAGTGGAGTAGGTGGCTTTTTTCCCCTCCCTCTTCCCCTGACAAGAATAAAGTTTATTAAATTACCTGGTTTTGGTGAAGCAAGAGTCAGTTCCATGCTCCTTGTGTGGGGCACAGTGTGGTCGAGCTCCAGCAGTGCTTGGCTCGTCCCCTCACATGGAGGGATGCAAGGAAGTCCTAGGGAATTTGCAGGCACTTGCGTGGCGCAAAGAACCAGAGGCCGGCTGAGTTAATGCTGTTAGTTTAATGTGTACAGAGACATCCCACAGCGTGACTGTTAGTAACGATGAGTCAGCTTGGGGGAGTGCGTGCTGCTTGCTTGGTGTGGCCAGCCACATGCCAAGGTCCCCTACCTTCCAACCCAGAATGACAAGGGCCTGGGCAGAACACCCCTAACGTTTAGCTGCCACTTGGCTCATTATAGCAGTACCAGATCCAGGGTGGGGTGGGGCTGTGGCGGGAAGAAGGGTATAGGACAGAGACTAGGTCCTGTCAGATTCTTACGAAGGAGCCACCCTGCTGCAAGGGGCCCGAGCTAAGTGTGAGCACCTGTCCACTCCTGCTGCTCCTCTCAGAGAGGGGATCCTGCTTCTCTGCCAGTCTGTCTGGCCCCCAAGGAGCCTTGTTTTCTCAACACCAGGGCTGCTCCTGGGAACCTCACAGGCATAAGATCAATCCGTTTCCGTTGAGACACAAAAGAATCAGGGAAGGAGGTCTTGGAAGTGGGAACAAGGTTAAGAGTGAGCTGGGAGTTCTACCGATTGGCATAGCAAACATGGGGCCAACACCACGAGGACAGTGGGGTGGGGGGAGGGAGGGCGGGGCGCAGCCCCTAGCCCTTGACTGGCAGTGATGGCCCAGGCTTGGGGAGTGGGGTCCTCTCTGACCTCCCTGGATCCCTCACCTTCCCAAGTTTCAGAGGTGGGCCGAGCTGTTGAGTGAAATGACCAAGGGCAGAGTTTGTATGTTCTCCCCATGTTGCCCCATCCATGGAGGAGTTGAAGCTGGGAGGAGCGGAGAGCGGTGCTCCCTGCCATCGCCTCCTTAGCAGAACTGGTAGTTGTTGGGCTGCAGCAAGGGCTGGGCAACGTCCCCTTGCTCACAGCAGGCCAGGTGCTCACTTGAGCTCTCTTCCTCGGGCTCGCTGCTACTGCTGCTGCTGGGCAGATTGGCATAGTCCTGAGGGTGGAAGAGACCAGGCACCATTGGTTCTGATCATCAGGCCCAGCCAGCCTGCTTAACCAGCCACCCACCCTGAGCCACGCCCCACTCACCCGTTCTCTCCTGTTCCCTTGGGCCTGCTCCTGAAGGAGGAAGCAGATCTGCTGGAAGGTGGGTCTGTGGGTGGGCTCCAGGGCCCAGCAGGCCTGCATGATGCTGTATCTGGAGACAGGACAGAGGCTGCCCATGTATGGCTCCCCAGGTCTGGGGACCATTATCCCCCACCCCCAGAAAGACCTACTCAGCAGAGAGGTCTGCAGACCTAGCCAAAAGTGAGTTTAGTGTAAACCTTGGCATGCATTATCATTTAATCCTTATAGTAACCTTTGGAGAAGAGTACTTTCATTAACCCCATTTTGACACATGAGGCCATGTGGTACCCTAAAGGTCACTGTAGTAATAATCTGAGTTAAAAGTCTATGTGAGTCTGGGACCAGTCCCGGTTAAGAGCCTTCTCAGAACATCTCTCATGCTACCTGGGAAGCCAGTGGACATCCTGAATTCTATAAAAGGGGCTTATTTTGGAGTCCCCAGTTGGGGAGATGAAGCCTGGCCCTGGAGCATTTGGACAGCCAAAGCCTGGGTATCCTCTTCCCTCCCTGGGACCCTTTGGCTCACATGTTCTTTGGGGCAAATGCAGGCTGGGCCATTTGGTATCCGTCCTTCACCAGTTTGTAGAACTTGCTGTTCACCAGGATGCCAGGGTAGGGGTTCAGCCCTGCAAAGGTCAAGATCATGTGAGAGGCCACGCTCGTTGCTTACCTTCCCCTACCCCTTCCCACATTCCCACACACGTCTCCGTGAGGCTGAGCGCACGGTGTCCCACCTGGACTGTGACACTGGAACAGCAGCTACTGCTATCCAGTGCTCACTGTGCGCCTGGCACTGTGCAACGGGCTTAGGCTTTAGGCAGGAGAGCGCCCCGAGCCAGGCGTTATCACACCTTAGCAAGAATTGCAGCACAGGCTTTGGGATCGTGAAGACCACAGCTTCAGTTGTGTGTCATTAAAGTGGGACGATGAGCCTGGCACCTCCTGAGGTGGTTAAAGCAGTGCATTTGCATTCAAGGACTTAACACTAGTCCCTGTGCCTAGGCCTCAGGAAATGGGAGCTGGTAGATAACTTAAGCTGCATTTTCAAGGGTTTGTAGGTTTCAGACACAGGAGGGTAACAGCGTTCTGGGTAGCAGCAACTGCTCGAGCAGAGACATGAGGGAAGGGCCCAGAGAGGAATGCATGCGGGGAGAGGGGGCCTGCCCAGCCCACGTGGGAGCTGCAGCACTGAGTTTTGAGAACCCTTGCCCATCCCTTCACTCCCAGCACTCCTTGCTCTGTCCTGGGCACAGGGGCACCCTTGACCAGATTCCTCTGTGGGGTACAAGACACCAATAGGGTAAGAGGAGTCAGTCCCAGGCTGGGCCTGGACTGGGCCCAGTGTCTCACCAAGAGAGAAGATCTCCCAGAGGAGGATGCCGTAGGACCAGACGTCGCTCTGCACCGTGTAGACACAGTCGAAGATGCTCTCTGGGGCCATCCACTTCACAGGCAGGCGGGCCTAGCACGGCAGTCCTCAGTCACTTTGGGCCCTGACTCTGCCCCCTCCCCAGCCCGGCCCACGCACTCACATTGCCCTTGACGATGTAGTTGGAGTCGTTCATGATGTCCCTAGCCAGCCCAAAGTCCCCGATCTTGGCCACATGCCCATTGGTCAGCAGCACGTTGCGGGCTGCCACGTCCCGGTGGATGCACTAAGGAAGGGAAAGCTCTGCAGGGTTAGTCGGCCCCTCCTCTACCTGAGCCCAAGGCGAGGAGCAGGGAGGGCCCCAGGCAGCCTTGGGATCCCTGCTGAGGAGTGGACGGCAGTGTTGGTCCTTCACCATGAGCTCCTGTCCATACGTCTACCAGGGCCCAGGGTCTGAGAAAATGTGGTGTGGTCTGACAACGTAATGCTTAGAAACCCCCATCACCCTGAGCTGCCGTGGCCCTTCTCGCCCTTTGCCCGGCAGTCTGCTCAGGCCCCAGAGGCGGTGAGCCCGTGCTGGTGAGCCCGTGCTGCGAGCAGTCTCTGGTCCGCACTAACAGCAGCTGCCAGCTCTGGGCCTTACTGTGCCCGGTGCTTCCCGAAGCATTTGCACACATTGTGACCCTATTTTACCCTCAAACAGTTCTGTGGTTATGCCCATTTTTATAGGTGTGGAAATGGAGCCTCAGAGAATTTAAATAGCTGCTCAAAGTCACACACACACAGCAAGTGGCAGAGCCAACAATCAAATGGTTGACTCCCAAGGCTGTTCTAGGGAGGGTAGCAAGAGCTCCCATTCCCTGGGAGTGTATTTTATAGCTGTCTGACATCCTCCCAACTCTACGAGGAAGGTTCTGTCATCCCCACCAGGCTGCTTCAGGAGGGGACACAACTGTTGTCTCTTTCACACTGTGGAGTAAAAATACAAATGAATAAGGCCTGTTCTTGGAGCTGGTGCCTTCTCAGCCATCAGCACACTGGGGACAGGGGCACCCAGCACGGGGCTGCCACCCTCCTGAAGGCTGCGCTCTGGGCACAGCTTTCTCCCACTCACCCCTGAAGCCCCTCAAGGCTGCTGCCCGCTTGTTCTCTTGCACTCGCTCCTCCCCTGCCCCCTCACACGCTCCCCTTTCCTCCTCCTCCTCCTCCTCCACCTCACTCATCCAGCCTCCCCTACCAGAGACCTGGGCAGCCACAGGCTGGGACCGGCTCCCACTCACATTCTTAGAAGCGAGGAAGGCCATGCCCTGGGCCACTTGGCTGGAGAAGTGGAGCAGGTCTCCGAGCTCCAGTGGCCGTCCGTCCTCCTTGTCCAGGTCTAGGGTGGGGAGAGGTGTCAGGGCAACCCTGCCATGCCCCTGCTGCTCCCTGGCGCCGGTGCCACCGCAGCCCTTCTCTTCTCCCCTGGCCCTGGGGCCTCCTCACCTTGCTCAGAGAAGGAGTTGTTTGAAGAGGAAGTGGAGACAGGTCTCATCTCCACATAGGTGTCCACACCCTGGCTGGAGAAGCCACTGTCCCTACACAGGAGAGAGGGTTGGTGGAGGGTGGTCAGTCCCCAACACTGCACTGCCCAGCTCAGGCCTTGCCTCCTGCCCCCCTACGAACTCTCCTAGCCACTCAGCAGGGAAGGGTAGGGACCTCAAGATCCACTCGAGCACCCCTTTCTGATAGAAACCCCCTGCCGCATTCTGTCTGAGTGATCATGGATCTCTGCTTGGCCATCCCTAGTAAGGGAGCTACAACCCCCTCCATATTCTTTGGGCAGTTCTGCCTTGTAGAAAGTTCTTCACTGTTCCTAGTGTCAATCTGTCCCTGGGATTTTCCTCCTCCTGGTCCTTCCTACCCTTAAGGGCCACAGGGCAGCTGGCTCCCTCTTTTCCGTAACAGCCCTGCTGGACTTTGAGCATGTTCTAGGGCCCCTTCTGAGTCCTCTCTTCTCTGGACAGTGGCTCTCACCCCTGGCTTCACATGAAAGTCACCTGGGGAGCTTTTAGCACCAGACCAATTACATCAGAAACAACAGGGGCAAAACATATTCAGTTTTAAGCCTCTCCAGGTAATTCCAATGTGCAGCCAGGTCGGGGCCCACTGGTCTAGAGAGGTACTTCCTAAACTTCCTAAATTTCTTTAACTGTAATTCATGTTAAAGTGCAGATTCTGAATAAGCTGGTCTGGGTGGGTGGGCCTGAGATGGTGCATTTCTGACAGCCCCCAGGTGATGTCTATGAGCCTGCATTTTGCGTGGCAGGAGACTTTGAGAAGCACCGCTCCAGACTGAATAGCCACTCCTGCTCCTGACCTTGCAGCCAGATCCGACTTCTCTCCCCCGCCTGCCCTCCTCCCCCCTGCTCCCTCTGCGTTAGAGAGGTGCGCCTTGACAACGTCCATACGCTCATGTTCCCAGAAAGGGAACCTAGTATTTATTTACAATCTGACCATGGCAAAACCATCCCTTCCCTAGAAACTATACTTTTGTTCTAGATACTATACTTTTATTAACATAGCTTGGGATCTCACTGGTCGGATTGGTTCACGTGCCATTTGTCCTCGAAATTATCCCACTCTGGGTACGGCTCCAGCCTGCAGAGGCCCAGCGTGTGCCCCCTCTCAGAGGGGTGCCAGAGATCAGCGGAGGAAGCAGACCCTGCCAGGCCCCCGTTTCTGAGGACACTGGGTGAAGAGAGATGGCCTCCTTCCCCTTTTGCCTTTGTAGGCTTGGCAGCTGAAGTATCTAGCATAAAGGCACAACGTACACCCTTCTCGTTCTGATCCTGTCCTGGCCCCTCGCAGTCTGGCTTTGGGGCCCCACAAGCCCTCAAGATGGAGGCCTCCAGGACAGCAGCGTGGTGAGGTGAGTACCCGCCGGGAAGTCAAGAGAGCAGAATTCTAGTCCCCGCTCTGCCTCTGGCCCTGACTCATGTGTAACTTGAGACTTTCTACTTCCTCTCTCTGGTTCCCCATGTGGCTCTGTCCATCTGCCTCTGGATGGCTTCCAGGAATCACAGCATCACAGAACAACAGAGCCGGAAAGACCCGGAGAGGTTCAACACTCTGATGGCTTGCCTGGGGAAACTGAGGCCCAAGTGGACCAAAGACCTGGCACGGTCCTGCTGTCTGCCTCCTCTCTGACAGACTGTCCGCACTTCTCTATGGTGATGAGGGGAATTGCTGTTGGCTACTCCTGAGTGGAACCAGTGCCCTGCAGCCCCCAGCAGTACGTGCTATGGGAGGAACAGGGGCGATTGTCCCCCAAATTTGCCCCACTCTGGCTAGGGCTCCGGGCACAGATCTTGGTTGATCTTTTATACACATTAGGTGGTGATTTCATTAACACGTCTCCGCCAGACTGGAGGCTGCCTGTCTTTGCCCTCCACACTCCCAGACCATAGGAGTTGCTCAAATATTTGTTGAACAATGGGAATCGGTAGTAGGAAAACAGTTGCGTGTAATACCTGGGGTGGCTACTTCCCACGGCACAGCGGGGCAGTGAGGGCCACCCAGCCCCGAGCTGGCTTCGCAGACAGACCTGGGGCCCCGCCTCCCAGGCCTGGCCTCCTTGTCGTTTGCCGGGGTCCTACCTGCGCACATATTTCTTCTCCAGCTGGATGTTCTTGTAGCCGGTGCCCCCCTCAGGGTCCGGGCCCAGACTCAGGCTGGGTGCCAGCATGGCCTCAGCCTTCCTTCGCAGAAAGTTGAGCAGGTCCCCGTAGCAGCAGTACTCAGTGATGACCAGGACGGGGCCTAGAGCAGCCAGGGTTGTGGGGTGAGGGCGGTGGTGAGTGCTTCCCACGTGGACGGGAACACGGGGCTGGGGGCAGTGAGGGCCCTGGCCCGGGACACGGCGTACTGCGTTCTAAGCCTGCTCTCGGAGCAAGTTTCTCCTGCCTCAGCAGCCCCATCTGTTTAAAGCAGAAGAACTTCAAAAAAGAAATTCAGCCCAAGAATTCTTTGTTTAAAGGAATCTGGCAGCTCCGTATAGGCCAAAGCTGCTATAGGTGAAGACGATGGGGGCACTGGCAGTCCCAGAAAACCCTGGGGCACCTCTGCGGACCCTGCGGTGAGTGTCCAAGCATCTTTGCTGGGGGGCTTCGCTCCAGACCCAGAGTCAGGCTCCCTGGAAACAGGGCCCAGGACTTTGCCCTTTTATCTCCTCCTCTGATGCTCACGGCTGAGGACCCCTGGTGGAGCTCTGCAGAACTCTCCGCACCAGCCACAAGCACCTCCTGACTGGTCCAGGAGTCTGGCCCAGGACCTTGGGCCCGGTCCCTGCTGGGCACTCACCTCCGTGGGTGCAGGCTCCCAGGAGGTTGACGATGTTCTCGTGCTGGCCCAGGTGACTCATGATCTTCAGTTCTGACATGAGCGCCTCCTTTTCGTCAGCATGAGCCGTGGCTGGGAGATGGGGCCACAGGTCCCACAGATGGGAGAGGGCGGGATGCAGAGAGCCACATAGATAGATAGGGGCCAAATGCAGAGGCCCAAGGGAGCAAGCAGGGGGTACCCAGAGACCCGGCCAAAAGAGGGAGGAGAAATGCAGACACAGATGGGAATTAGGGAGGGAGAGAGGAGGGATGGGCCTGTCACTGGGCTGGTCTCAGGGTGGCAGAAGGCCAAACTGTGACCAGGCTGTGGCTGGTGGCCTCTGTGCACCCCAGCCTCCTTGGGTGCCCCTCCACACCCAGAGGTCAGCCTAGACCTCCTCGGAACCAGGAGTCAGAGAAGGCTGGAGCCCGCAAGAATGGCCAAGTCCTCACCCCAGCCCCAGCTCTGTGCCCCGGGCTCCAACAGGCTGAGATATGGGCGATGCCACTTGCGACAGGGCCAGCCCAGCCCCAGCACACACAGCTCCCGTCCCCTCCCTCCGCCACTTCCCTCACTCACACTTCAGCATCTTCACAGCCACCTTCAGGACAGCATCTTCCTTGCCCAGACCAAAGGCCGTGGCCTCTACCACCTTCCCGAAGGCACCGGCTCCGAGGGTCTTACCTGCCACACACACACACACACACACACAGCCTCTTTCTAGGGGCTCAGAGCTCCCTGCAGCCCTGCCAGCCCCGTGAGAGAAGGGCGCGGGGGCGCTGAGGCCCCGGCTCACCGAACTGCAGGTTGTTGCGGGGGAACTCCCACTTCTCGTTGTAGGGCAGCTGCGTGGGGTCGATGAAGGTGTAGCTGTTGCCTTCGTAGCTCTCGATGATCTTCCAGCGGACCTGGTACTTGGGCTTCTGCAGGAGAAGCAGCAGCATGTGGCAACTGGGTCTAAGAGGGTCATGATGTCTCATGAACGTGGCACCGAGAGCGTGTCACTGCTGGACTCCACCTTACTGTGTGACCTTCCCTTCTGCAAACCCTTCAGTTTCCCCGTCTGTGCACTGAAGGCCTTGGACAGGATAACCTCTGAGGGGGACAGGATAACCTCTGAGGGCATTGACAGCTCTGATAATTCCCGAGCCAGAAGGGAGGGTGGAACTTGAGATCCATCCGTCTATCCACCCACCCATTTTCCCATCCAAATACTTTTTGTTTTATGTTTAATGATGATGAAACATACATGACATAAAATTCACCTTCTCAACCACTTTTAAGTGTATATTTGGGCAGCAGTAAGGACAGTCACAGTGTTGTGCAACCAATTTGCAGAGCTCTTTTCATCTTGCAAAACTGCAACTCTGTACCTGGCGAAGAACAATTCCCCATTCTGTCCTCCGCCCCGCCACTGACAACCGTGCTTCTGCTCTCTCTCTGAATCTCCCTGCCCTGTGTCCTTCCTAGGCGTGGCATCTCAGAGTACTTGTCTTTTACGACTGTCTTGTTTCACCTCGCATAACGTCTTCAAGGTTCATTCACGTTGCAGCGTGAGTCAGAATTGCCTTCCTTTTTAAGGCTGGATAATGGTCCCGTCCAAATAGTTTCCTGTTTGCGTCAGGCGCTGTCAATTCAGTCCCTGTCCCCATGGAGTTTGCATTATAGTGGCTGGGAGGCATTAAACTCAAATACATATATATGTAGGACATTTGCAAATAGTGCTGTGGAAAAAATAAAGCAGGATAAAGGGATAGAGAGTGTTAGGTAGGAGTGAGTCAGGAGAGGCCCCCGGGAAGCCGGCCACGCGTCCTTCGGAGGGAGAATTTCCCGGGCACGGCACACACACGCTGCAGCCTTGCCTGGGAAGCGTTCTGGCAAGTTTGAGCTACAGGAAGGTGGCCTGCCTGGCTAGAGGGAGGTGAAGGGGGAGGTTCCAGAGGCAGGAGGTCTTGAAGGCTGTGATAAGGCGAGTGGATTTCCTTCCAGAGGCCCTGAGGGTTGGAAGCAGGTGAGTAGCCATCTGACCTTACGCTGGAGAGAGAGAGAGAGAGCGAGCGCGCGCGCGCGCATGCCTGCCCACTAGACAGTGAGCTTCTGGATGGCCAGGACCTGGCAGAGCCCCGGGATCTGGGGAGAAGGAGTGGCTGCCTCTGTTTCCTGCCCAGGGGGCAGCTGCACGGGGGGCATCATGCCAAGGGTTGCCCATGAGAAGTGCTGATGGAAGACCAAGTTGAGGGGGAAAGTGGAAGCTGGGCCAGGGCGGTGGAGGACACTGAGGCCTTGGGTCAGCAGACCAACTCTCTTTCCGGTCAGGCCTTGGGGACAGGGACCAGCACGGCTGTCCCTGCAGCTGGGCTCCTTCCCTGGGCACCCGAGCTCGTGAGCTAAAAGGAGTGTGGGCAGCTGCAGGGTGGCCTATGGCTGCAAGTCTTGCCAGGCTAAGAGAAAAGCTTTCAGATAGCCACCAGGAAGAACTTCTAGAATCTAGATGGTAGGTAAGGAGAAAAGACTGTAGTTTGGCATAAAGAAGAACTTCTGGGCTCTGATTCAGAAGGGCAGACTTCAAATAAACTTAGGAACATCCGTGTTATAGGTTGGGACGTAGGGAAAGACCCCCTGAGTCTCCGAGGAGTGAAACCCTGCGTGTGGTGCCTTCCCAACCCAGGAGACAGAGATGGCGGGCGAGGAGGGGATTCTTTGGCCTTTCCTGGCCACTTCCATGTCCAGCGAGCCTCTGCGGCCAAGGCTGTTTCTTCTCCTCACCACTTCTCCTTTCTCTGTCCCTCTGCAGCTGGCTGAGTTAGCGCCACCCCTCACTGCCACCCCAGCTGCGTTGGGGACATTGTTGAGAGGAAGGGGGATCAAGGAGGAAGAGGTTTGGCTGGAATCTCGGATCTCTGACTCCTAGACTCCCGAACCTGGAGGAGTCCTGAGCTCCCTCCCGCCTGCCTCGGGCATCCCCACCGACCTCCCTGCTCGCTGGGCAACCTCCTGGGGGACAAGGGAGGCTGCCGTCTACCCGGAGGGAGCCTCTCTTCTGAAGGACGGCCATTGGTGAGGGGGTGGGACGGGCCAGACTTCCCAGTAACGTAGGAGTGATATGATGATAGCTTGCTGAGCACTTCCTGTGAGTAGGGCACTGGGCCAGACGCTCGATGTACGTCATCTCCTCATTCCTTGCAATGGGCCCAAGCCCCATGCCCACCCAGGACTTGCGCCCTGGGCACCGAAGTGGACATGGAGACACCAAAGCCCTGGCCGCCCTCCCCATCGAGGCCTGCTGGTTCTGGGCAGGCAGATGTTCTCTATCTCAGAAAAGCGGAGACCCGAGCGATCCCTCCTGGAAACTTTGGGGGGTCCCTCCTGTCCATCCCCAGAGCTCAGCCCTGGCCCCAGAATCCGGGTCTCTCCAGGGCCTCCCTGCCGCGCCCACTCCCCAGTGGGCCTCCTGCTCTGGAGGAGCCGCTGACTCCTGCCCTTTCTCTTCCCCCGTGGCCCCCCTTGTGGTCTCTCTGGGGACAGAAAGGTGATGACTCAGCCCTGAGGCACAAACAAGCCTTCCCGGATGGCGTGCTCCTTTCCCCAGGCCTGGGCAGTGGGGCTCAGAACCGCGTGGGGCGAGGCCCGGGAGGACTGCACTGCAGGCCTGCGGCGGGGCATGGCCATCTCGGCCCTCACAGTCTTGTCCCATGGGCGGACAGCTCAGCTGGGGCAGCTAAAGGGTCTGCACATGGGTGTTGGGGAAGAGGCCAGCCCAAGGCTGCAGGTCTTCTCTTGGCCTTGCTTGGGATAAGGGGCAGCCGCATTTCCTGGACAGGAAATGAGTTGGTGACTGGGAGTACGTGTTCCAAAAATGGTCCCATGGAGAGAGAAAACGGTGTTCCTAACCCACAGCCAAGGGGGGCGGGCAGCCCAAGGCAGAAAGGACTGCAGGGGACCTGGCCCTCCTCTGGGATCCCCGCAGGGCCCAGGGAGGCAGCGTTCAGTGCCATATAAGGAAGAATTCTGCTGGAGTCTGAGCTGCTCAGAGAAGGAACGGGTGGCCACGAGGGTGAATGAGGTCTTGTCCCTGGAGGTGGGTGAGCAGGGCCCAACAACCACTTTGGGTGTGTAGTCATGGAGATGCCCAACGTCAGACCCACCTCCAGTCGCAAGAGACACGAGCTAAGTTTGGTTCCCCAATCAACTTCCTCCTGGGCCTGGGCTCCATCGCTGGGCACTGCCTGCACCTGCCAAGTCCTCTAATGCATCGTGCCATGGAATCTGCATGACAGCCTGGTGCCATTACTAACCCCATTTTACACATGGAGAAACAGGCTTAGAGACACCACCTTTCCCATCGTCCCGTAGCCAGAGACTGGCAGAGGCAGGATTTGGACCCAGATCCATTGAACTCCCAGTCCCGGGCTCTTAATCTAGACAGTGGGCTCTTGGAATATCAGCGGAGAAGGGGCTGTTAAAGTGTCCTAGTCCCATTGTACAGGAGGGGAAACTGAGGCCCGGAGAGGGTAGTGAATCAGCCAAGGTCACAGGACAAAACAGTGTCAAAGCTGGGCCTCGATCCCTGAGGTCTTGACCTGGGGTCCTGTTTTCTTGGGGGCTGCCATGAGAGCTGCCTTCTCATGTTTGGTAGAATGTGAGAGGCCACCCAGTACCTGGCCCACGCTGGCGTACCATAGGCACCCACTAAAGAGCTGTTAGCTGATTGACTGACTGACCGACTGATGTAATGAGTGTGTGAGGGGGCAGAGGGGTGGATCCGTGCAGCCTGGTGGTGCCAGCCTGCACCTGGCTCACTCAGGCACAGGGCTGCCCCACTCCGGCCCCAGCTCTGGCTCACCTGCTTGTACTTGTACAAGAGCAGCAAGAGCAGCAGCAGCAGCAAGGCCATGACGGACAAGCAGGCGACCACCACTGGCGTGAAGAGGAACTCGTCGGGGGGAAGTGTGCGGGCTCCTGGAAGGGGCGAGGCAGAGGAGTGAGCAGACAGACGGGATCTCCGCTGAGATCAGGCCAGCGCGCTGCCTGAACACAGCGGTGCTGACTGAATGAAGCATCCCCTTGCCGGAAGCCCCTGGAGCCTCAGAGAGCCCCTCCGGCAGCCCCTCCCCCCAAGAGAGGCAGGGAGGACAGCCCCAAATCCTGTCTAGAATCAGAGCCTTCTGTGGCTAGGGGACTCTCGGGTCATGCAGTCACCTCCTGCCAGGGCAGGAAACCCCTCTGCAGCAGCCCAGCCTAGTGCCCAGCCATTGCTTGCATACACACCCCCAGTGACGGGGGGCTCATCCCCTAAACATCCAGGAAGCTCGATCAGAAAGGCCTTCTAGAGGCTGTACTGAGAGCTGTCTCCACGGCGTTTCCCGGCAGCTTCCCCACGTGCCCTTTGGAGCCACACAGCCATCTGAGGGTCTGAAAGCCAGGCTCATGGCTCCTGGTCTCCTCTTCCCCGGATGTGTAACCCTAGCCTCGTGACGTGTTTTGCAGGACATAATTTCCACCCCCTTGCTCAGATCAAGACGCTTGGGTCTGAAGTCAAATCTCACCTCTGCCACTTAGGAAGTGTGTGACATTGAACCTATGACTTCTCTCTAAGCCTCGGATTTTATCACCCGAAAATGGGAAGGAAAATAGTACCTGGCTCCTGGGTGTGTAAGAGTTAATTGCGGTGATGCCTGTACAGAGCGTGGCACGGTGCCCGGCACAGCGGGAGCAGTCAATAGAACGTTGGCCTTGTTACTTATGATACACACCCCAGCAGCAGAGCCGAGTGCAGCCGCGGGCAGCTGCTCCAAGGCCAGCAGCTGGGGCACAGCAGTGACCACCTCTGAGCTAGGCAGAGCCCACGGGATGCTCTGTCCTCTCCAGGCCCAGAGAGCCTCAGCAGGGCACGCAGTGGGTGCTGGAGCCTAGTCCCTAAAGGCCTGGGGGTGCTGTGGGCTGTCACGACTGGCCCTGGGCTGGGGCTGGACTGTGTTTGTTCGAAGCTCCGCAGAGCCACTGGTCCCCTGCACCGAGCACATGCCAGCTCGCAGCGTGTACGCCACACGCCTGCATGTCCTTGTGAATTAAGGAATGAGTTCGAGTGCAGGGACAAGAGCAGGGCCAGCGTGCCTCCTGCTGCTTTCTCTCTGGACCCCATGTCTACCTCCCTCTGCTCCTCTGCCCCTTCTCGGTGCCTTCTGGGACCTTCTCGTTATGGGGCGGGGGCCTGGAGTCGCCCTGAGAGGTGGAACTCAGTACTGCTGGGATCTGCTCCAGTGGGGATCTGGCCTTGGCTCCCTGGGGGGTGCGCAGGTTCCAGGACCGCCTCCCATCCCGCCTGGAGGGGTGGAGGGCTCCGCTCACCTGCAGCGATGGGCCTGAAGGCGTGGGAGCTGTTGCCCACGCTGTTGTGGGCCCTGCACTCGTACGTCCTGTTGTGCTCCAACGTCCCGATGGGCAGCAGGCTCTGCACAGTCACCTTGTGGAAGGGCTCCTGGCTCACGACTTGGGGGTGCGAGTCCTCCCACACCTGCAGCACTTGGGCCTCATCACACCTGGAAGAGCAGAATGTGGCTCAGATTTTCGGGGTCCCCGGCACCGGCATGCCCCTCCCACTCCGGGGGTGCCCAGCCCGGGTGAGGGAAGTGGGCAGAGACCCCTACCTGTCGGTGTGGCTCCTGCACTGCAGCCACGTCACGTTGGGCTGGGGGTACCCGGAGGCTTCACAGAGCAGGGCACGAGAGCCATTGATCAAGGTCCACGTGACTCTTACCTCTGGGGGATCTGAGGAGGAGAGTCCCCTCTCCTGACCACCCTGCACTGAGCCTGCTCCCCTGCAACCTCTCCCAGAACACCCCCACCCCTGTCCAGCCCACCTCTCTGGGCAGCCCCAGGGACCCCACCCCAAGCCCCATCCCATCACTCACATCGAAGGGTGAGCTCAAAAGTCAGAGCACTCCAGCCACCGGGGTTCCTGGCCATGAAGGAGTAGCGGCCAGCCTCGGAGGGCTTCAGGCGGGGCAGGGAGAGGGTGGAGGTGTACCTGCAGGGGAGAAGCAGGCAGTCTGGTGAGCCCCAGCCTGTCACGGCCCCCGCCAGGACAGCGAGGCTCAGACGACAACCTTAGAGGGATTTGCTTTATTTTTGGGAAACTGTCCAGAGCCCAGAGGCGTTGGCTGGGCCAACAGTCAGTCAGGGTGCCACTGAGACACGGGAAAACCACCAACCCTACTTCCTTGATTGTTTTTTAATCTGAAAGTGGTTCATTCTGACGTTTAGTAGAGGTGATGTCTGTGAGTTGCTGGGAGCACCACAAGTCCCCTCCTTTCAGCATCGTCACCGGACTAAGCTTTCACGAGAGCAGCAATCCCTGCTGAAAATCCCTAAAGTGCCCTCCCTGCCAAGAGGGGTTGTGAGAGGGACAAGAGGCAGGATACGGGGCGCTGGGTTCTAAGCTGTGTTGCTATAGAGACTGGGGTTCAAGTCCTGGTGCCGCCATTTCTTGGCTGTGTGACTTTAGACAAGTACCTAACCTCTCTGATCCTCTACTTCCTTTGCTGTCAGGGTGATACTGATGGTTATTAATTCACAGCTTGGCCTGAAGATTAAAGGGGTGTGTGCTTAGGGTGTTTGACACAGAATCTGACTCATGGTAGCCACTCAGTTTAAGGGTACCCTTTATCACAGAAAAGGCCTGGAGGCAGATACTAGCAACAAAAGTTATCCTTGGCTGATTCCAGGGAATTTTTTTTTGTTTTGTTCTTTTCTTAATCTCCATTTTATAATTTGTCCATAATGAACATGTATTGTTTAGGTAATAGATAAGTTCTGAAAAAAATTGTACCAAATTACCCGATCTTGCTTGCAAAATGTCTGCAGCTACTAGTAGGCTAAAATCCACAGTATTGGTGGTCTCTACATTTGGATCAGCCGCAAAGGAGGAGGACAAATGAGCTGGAGCATCTTTGTGGGCCCGCGAGAACACGCACTCCCAGGAAGTGGTAGAATTCTGGAGGAGACGCTGGACCTCCCAAGGATGTGGGACAGAGGGGTCACCCAGTGGGATCCCAGTCTCACACACAGATGACTGATGTCTGCGTAGTCAGGGACGGTGAAGCCCAGAAAGGGGAAGGGACTCGCTCCAGGTCACACAGCAAGGTTGGGACATGACCTGTGTCCTGATTCCTGCTGAAGCACCCCCAGCTGGCTGTGGGGCTGTGCGGACGGGAGCCAGTAGGTGGTACCTGTATGTGTCCTTGATGGTGACAAAATCAAGCTTGGGCTGGTGGTCAGAGAAGGGTCCCAGGTAGGTCCAGTTAAAACCCTGCAGGCCTGGGTAGGCCTCCACCTTGACTTTGAGGTCGAGCTTATCACCCACCGTCACCTCCTGGAGGAGGTTCTGCTCAGAGATCAAGTTCAAATAGGCACTGTCTGGAAAGCAGAGCACAGGGGCATCTGGCATTAGTGGAAGATGTCCTGGTTTATTTGCTCATCTGCCCATTGATCCAGTCCCTGAACACCTATGATGTGCCACCTGCAGTCCCCACCTCCAGCCAACACTGGGCCTCCGACACCCCTCTTCCCACCACCTGCCTCAGGAGCCCGGGGTCAAAACTCTTCTCACCCAGTCCTGGGAGAACCCAGGCAAATTCCTACCCCGCTTTGGGCCTCCATCTCCTTATTTGTAGAATGAAGAGACTGAATTTATCTGTGATTTTCTAACTTTTTGAAAAATGTTTGGCTATAAAAAAAAAAAAAAATCTGTTGTTTTTTCACATGCCCTCATCCATTTCCCTTCTAGTAATAAGTCAGTCCGTGTGGCTTCCATATGCGGCTCTGGAGTCGGCATGTCGCCCAGGCCAGCCCGTCAGTATCTGTCCTCCTGGGCTGGGCATGTGAGTCCTTGAGTCTATAGCATTCAATCCCGTGGTTTTTGTTGGAAGTGTGGGAAAATAGAAGCTTTCATTTCACTGGCCTTGCCAAGCCTGGTGCCACTAGGACTCCCACGAGGGGACAGCTTTCCGGGGGACTAGCCCCAAAGGAAATAAGTAGAGCTGGGAGTTGGGCAGCAACAGATTTTTGCCTGCATCGTCTGGACACCTGGATCCAACTGTCCCTGAAGCAGATAGCCACGGGCCTTTTAGTATAGGACCAAAAAATTCTCCTTCCGATTAGGCCAGTTTGAGCTGGGGTTTGTTAGTTGTTTCATCTAATGAAATACTGCATGAATTAGAATCAAGCTGCTCTGGTTGAACCTCAGGCAAAGGAATCGTGGCAAGAACCTCCATTCATTCAGCCTCTCCAGGCCTTTCCTGGGAGTCCCCAAGATGCTTTCTTAAAACCCCAGGGCTCTGCAAAAAGCCCTAGACGATCCCTAAGGGCTCCTCTCTGTACTTAATTCTATGAAATCTAAAATTCGCTCTTCTACCCCGTCATATGCCTGTGCAAAAGCCCCCTGCGGCTCCCCATTGCCTCCATTATTTAGCTTGGCATTCAAGACTGTTCTTGGTCAAATCAGGTCTCACTGTGCTCATCCAGCCATCTCCCCTCTTCTCTCTCTCTCTCTCTCAGTGCTCTACCCATCTGGGTCTCCTAGCATCCCTGAACACACCATGGTCATTCCAACCTTGGAGGTTTTGCTCAAGCCATTTCCTCCACCAGGAACCCCATCCTCTTCCTCTCTTCTATGTAAAGCCTCCTCATCCTTCAAAGACTATCCCCACCAGGGAGTCTGCACCTACCACCCCAGCCCACAGGAAGCTCTCGCTCCTCTGGACTCCTGTTGCCCTTCCCGACTACACACTCATCGGGCAGCGTGTCTGGCTGCTGCGCGCCTCTGCCTCTCCCCTCGGGGAGCTGCCTGCTCCCTCCAGCTGGTCTGCCAGCTTTCAGGGGAAAGGCTTCTATTCTAGCATCATCTTGTTGTCCTTCCTCTGGTCACAGGAGACTGAAATGACCCAGAGCCTGCTCGCACCCTGAAGAGCTCCTGCCTTGCCCCCGGGGCTCCAGTCCAGGGACTGCCACTGCGGCCACCCCAGTCTCCGCAGCCAGAGACCTGAAGGTCGTCCTCAGCTCCTCTGTCTTCCTCATCCCTTCGTCTCAGGCCCGATCTTCGCAGCACCTCACTGAGCCTTCTCAGATACCATCTCCTGGTGCAGTGTAGGCAGCGTTTCCTCTGCGCCAGGCCCTGTTCTAGGCACTTCTTATATATGTGTGTGTACACACACATGTGAAGCCAGTTACTGTTAATATCCCCATTGTGCAGGTAGGGAAACTGAGGCATGGGGGGTTAAGCAACCTGCTAGTCCCTGGTGGAGCCAGGTTGGAGTGTGGCCTGGGCGTGTGTGCTCCCGACCACCACGCAGTGTCTCCGCTGTGCAATCTGATGCCGTCACTCTCCTCTCTGAGACCTTCAATGACCCCCCGATAGGATGAGATCAAATACCCCCTCACTGTACGACGCCTGTATCCCTGGCTCCTGGCTCGTCTCTGCTCCCCTGTGGCCACTCCTCACACCACTCCACGTCCCTGTGACGTACAGATTCTTTCCGCGTCTCAAGTACTCTGTGCTCGAAAGAGAGCCTTTGGGCCTTGCATATATCGTCCCCTCTGCCAGAAGTGCCGTTCCCCATCCTCTCCCACCCTTCTGCTCAGCTAACCACCTTCACTCTTCCTGACCCAGCTTAGAGGCCACCTCTCCAAGCCCGGGCTGGGGGACCCCTTCAGCGTTCCCGGGAACCCTGCACTTCCCCCAGGGTCACACGGGGTGATTACAGTCTCTTCATGTGTCCATGAGGAATGAATGAATGAGTGAACAAACGCAATCCAGTGGGGAGCTGCTGGACCCCAATCCCCAAACAAACAAAAAAATGGTGCTAAGATGAAACATGGCAACGCAGTGTAGGAGCCAGGGAGGGAGAGAGGGTGCTGGGAGAGGGTGCTGGGAGAGGGCGCGGGAAGGTTCTCCAGTGGAAGTGGTGTCCTTAGCAGTGTCTCCTTCCCTGACATCACTTCCTCCTTCCCAAACCCCCTCTGCACCCACCCCCGGGATCCCTACCGACCCTCCCCCACCACGCTGATGCTCACCTACCACCCGGAAGACCATGGAGGTGGAGTGGGTGCCCTGCGCATTGGTGGCCTTGCAGGAGTAGTTGCCGGCATGTTGGAAGTCTACTTGATTGAGGTTGAGGGTCAGGACTTTTTGGTAGTGTTCATCACGAAAGTCGGATTGTTCAGAGATCTCGAGCTGCAGCCAGAAGGAATGGAGGTGGTATACCAAGGTTGTTTAGGGATTAGAAAGATCTGGGTTCAAATCCTCGGCATTTAACGATTGCTATCTGCCTGTCCTTGGGCAGGGGACTGAACTCGGGGCCTCAGTTTCTTCATCTGTAAAATGGGACTAATACTGGTTCCCTGCCCCGGAGGCTGAAGCGGGGGGTAAATGAGATATGCAGCCAGTGGCTTAGGGCTGTGCCTGGCACGCTGTGGGCGCAGTGGGCGCGGTTCTTAGAAGCAGCCTAGCATGATCCCCTCATGGGCATACTCCCTCCTCCTCCCTCTCCCCCAAAGTTTTTCTGAAATAGGCCTTATATTCCTGGGCTTCATAGGTGGCCTAGGAACCCCTTGCTAAGTCAGAAGTGAGCTCCCATCTGGCTCTTGTCTATAGGCTGGGGCAAAGGTCATGGGTCAAGGGGACAGAGTACCACCTGCCCCCACCCTCTTTCCCAGGGTTCAGCAGCATGAGCCTGAGTCCTGGCTCTGGAGCAGCTACAGCCTGGCAGGGAGACCTTGGGCGAGTCAGCTCCCCTCTCTGGCCCTGCGCTGGGCCCTCTGCCCAGACAGCCAGTTTGGAGTGGGGCTGGGGGCTGCACCCTGCAGGGCCTGGTGTGCTGGGAGGATGGGCAGACCTCCTCTTGCTGTCCCTCCAGGGACTGACCTTGGTGTCGTTGTGCTGGAGGGAGACATCAAATTCAACCTCGATGTTGCTGGCTGAGCACACGATCTGGGCAGCCTCCCCTTGAATCCGCACCAGCTCCACAGGCTCCAGGGTCAAGGCTGGTGGCCCTGGAATGACTGAAGCCAGGGGAGGGAGTCCTGAACACCCAGGCTGAAGCTGGCACTCCACCCCCTGCCATGGGCCGGGCTACAGGCCGGGGTCCCCTCCACGCCCCCGCCCAGTCCTGGGAGGCAGCCTTGATGCCTCCGTTTCCCCCACAGCAAGTCCTGCCTCCTAGAGAGCCTTGGGAGGCCCACGTTCTCCATCACCCCCACCCTGCCCGGTCCACCACCGTTCTCCACTCTGGACTTCTGCAGCAGCCACCTTGAAGGCCTCCCCGCCTCCCCTCTGCCCCGCCCCCCCCAACCTAGACTCCTCACAGCAGCAAAGCGACCTCTTACAAATATAAACTGGATCAAGCCTCTCTCCTGTGTGAACATCAGTGGCTTCCCATCACGCAGAATAAAAGCCAAGGTCTCTTCCATGCCCCTGACCTGTTACTGAGCCCTCCAGCAGTCCCCCAACCCCCACCCTCTGTTTGCTGCTCTGCGGCCACACTGGCTTTCGTTCCCGCCACAGGGCCTTTGCACGCCCCTCCCTCCTGGAGGACTTTCCTCCCAGTCTTTGCACGAGTAGCTCTTCTCGTCCTTCAGATCTTTAGCTCAAAAATTCCTCCGAGAGGCCTTCTGTGACCAGCTTAGCTGAATTAGCCTCACCAGCTCCCCAATCCCTGACACCCCCCCTTCCCCCCAGCTTTCCCGAGCTTGGTTTCTTGCTCATTGCAATTTGCATGTACTTTCCCCGTGGTCTGACTTTCCTGTAGAATGTGAAATCCACGCGGCGCTATCCACACGCACAGTGGGCATTGAGTTAACATTTGCGCCTGTTGCTGCTGTTGAAAGTCGATCTAATCCAGGTTCCCAAGGCCAAGAGACATGCAAGGACTCCCTTCAAGGTCACTGAGGGGGTCATGGCAGAGCTAGGGCCTGGGACTCTTGGCCCTCAGCCGACCCAGGGCTCCGCGGGAGGAAGCCCCAGGGAAGGAGCCCCAATAGCCTCCTCTGCTCACACATCTGGGGTCCTTTGACCTCCTGGGCAGATTTGGCAGCCTCAGGTCCCAGGGCCATTGGGCCAGCTGCCCCACTCTGACCCTGGCCCTGCTACAGGGGCCGATCCCTGTCTCAAGCCCAGGTCCTCAGCCCGGGGCCCTGTTGCTCCCACCAGTCCTCGCAGAAACCAGAGTTCCAGCAGGGTGAGATCCCACCACCCCCACTGCCACCACCGGGCCACAGCCAGAGCCACCCCGTGTACCTCCGCCACCTCTTGGCTCCACCCCGTGCCCCAGGTGCCCAGTGCCCAGCCCTAGGCTGTCCCTGAGTGGCATGAGACCGTGGCAGCCTTCCTTCCACCCCCGGAGCTGTCCCCCACCCCCGACCGCTTGTGCTTGCTGTGCCCACTGCTGACGCAGATCTCTGCGTAGCCGCCTCCTTCACGCCACCCGCATTGTAGCGCGAATAAAACATCTCCCTCTCAGCAGGGCTCCCCCACCCCACACGCCCTTTGGTTACCTTGGTTACCGTCCTTTCCCGTGTGTCTGATGGTCTGACATGACCTCGCCCCCTGAGTTACTTGCTGCACGTGGCCTGTCTCCCTGCCCAGCACCTTGCCCGCCTTGCCCCATGGATGGCTTGGAGGGAGGACGTGAGAGGAGGACATCCTGCTACCTCCCGTCAGGCCCGGTCCCCAGTGGCTGCCCGCACGGCTGCCAGACCTCTGTCCCTGCCCTCCGGGCCCGGTGGTCCCTCCCCGCCCCGCACACCTTTCAGCACGTTGAGCTGGATGCCCACGGACGTCACCTTCCTGCCGCCCACCAGGGCAGTGCATTGGTAGTAATCGTTATCCAGGTACGAGGCCTTGTGGATGGTGAAGCCGCGCCAGAGCGAGAAGGAATAGCTGGTTTGGCGCCTGGGGGGCCGGCCACGACCACGCATCAGCGAGACGCCCGCCCCCAGCGCGGGGTCGGTGAGCAGGCAGGGCAGCAGCGCATCCTGGTCCTCGAACACCGTCACCTCCTCTGCTACCACGTTCCAGGGCCGCTGAGGGTCTGGGGTAGAGGGGGCACAGAGTTACAACTGCCTTCCCTCCACCGGGCCAAGGGTCCCCTGGACACTGGTGACAGGAGGCTCAGAAAGGCTGGTCATTCGCCTGAGGTCACGCCATCCCAGGGCACTGCAGCGGATGCTTCAGAGGGGGACTCTGGAGTCCTGTGCGCCTGGGCTCCAGTCTGGTCCCACTGCGTGATGCTGCGTGACCTTGGCAACCTCTCTGAGTCTCTGCGGCACAAGCATATTGATAACGGCACCCCCCTCACAGGGCTGCTGTGGGGACTGCGTTAAATGGGAGGCTCTGCCACAGGTCCCTGCTCGTGGGCAGCACGGAGTAAAGGCAGAGCTGGTTTGTTAGACTGTGGATGTCGGGGCCCAGCCCTCCTGCCCGTAGGGGGGCCTGCCGGGCCAGGCCTCTTGGAGGAGGCTCAGAGTCCTCACCTTTGACGTAGAGGTGGATGGTGGCGCTGCCCCCCAGGGGGTCTCCAGGCTCCGTGCAGCGATAGGTCCCCGTGTTTTGGAAGGTGGCGTTGTTTGTGGTCAGGACACTGCTGGGGGCTTCAGGAGCCAGGGTCCAGTGGGGGGAAAGGGGGCCATCCCATTCCACACTGCCATTGCCCACACATCGCAGGGTCACCGTCGCACCTGGCTCCACCACCAGCTCAGGGCCACTGGGCTCTATCACTGGGACCCCTTGACCTGGTGGGGGCAGGGATGGCAGACAGAAGTGAGACCTAGTGTGCCCCCCCTGGGCTGTCCCCTCACTCTGAGATGGGTGGTGCTGGTGCCGGGGGTCACCTTGAACAAGCCCCTGCCCCTCTGGTCATTTGCTCCACTTCCAGCCCTAAACCTGCCAGCGGATGAACTGACGTCTCTGATGCCCAGGAAATCCCCCTCGGAAACAGACGGCTGGGAGCTTGCTTGGCTTCTGTCCCACTGGTCCCCAGCATCCTCCCTCAGTCTTCCCTTCACCCTCACATCATTCTTCTCCCCAGGAGTGGACTCCTTCAACCCTGTGTACGAAGTGGGCTGTATCCCTCGCCCTGAGCCCAGCGCCTGGCTCAAAGCAGGGCTCAAACATGCAAATGAAGAAACAAATGAATGGAATGTTCATGGCCAAGTCCTCTGACTTAATTCATAGGGAAAGAAGAAAAGGGAGCTAGGATCTCAGCAGAGTTAGAGAGGTTCCAAGAGTCTCCTGTTGTGCCCACTCCCACCACTGGACGTCTGGTCTATAGCACAGGGGGATGGTTCAGAGGCACTGTGCCTCAGTTTCCCCACCTATAAGACAGGAACAATAATTGTACCCACTCACTGGTATGCTAGGCAGTTTAAATGCATGGTAAGTCTTTACAATATCGCCTGTCACCAAATAAGTAAGGATTAGCCATTATGTTTATTTACTGGGCCTACTGGCAGCCCACCCCTGCACCCCCACACTGCTGCGTTTACTGGGGAGCCAATCTCTTTTAAGGAAAATTTTCTTGAAGGAGAAAAGAGAACTCGAAACCCCTGCCAGGCCCTCCGGGAAGAAGGCCCGTTGCCTCTGCAGCGTCAGCATTTTTCCAGGGCCCAAAATAGGGGCAAAGGAGGGAAGTGAGAGCTGACTCAAGCCTCAGAGGGGCTGCCAGGCACCCCCCAGCCTGCGTGGGCGGAAACACACTGCTGGCACCGGGCTCAGCCCCCGGTTTCCGCTCGGCCTGCGGCCCTTCTACCAGGGATGTTCTCACTTCTGCTTCTCGGCCCTCCTGGCCGCTGCTCCCTAGCGGGCGCCAGAGCCCAGGAGAGGGAGTACCACCTGCTGGGCCTGGCTCTGCCACTGACGCCCAGGCTGACCTTGGCTAGTCCCACCCCTCTGCTCTGGCCCTTCCTGTTCCTGGTGATGGGGGCACAGGGACAGGCCAGCCCCAAGGGCTTCCCGTGAATTCAGAGCTTCTCCACTGTTCTCTACGATAGCTCCTGAAATGGGAATTCCTCCATCCGCTGCCCCCTCCCCCCAAACCAGAGAGCCCAGCGTTGGAAAGGTTTCCTCTCACAGATGCTTCCAGGATGGCTTGATTTATGCTCTGGCTTTGTGCCCCTCCGAAATGTGCAGCCCCTCTGCCTGAACGTCTGATCAGCAGCAGGGATAGAGAGAGCCGTGACTACTGCCAAGGCCCACGCCGTTTATGCAGCACAACCTCCAGGAAAGGGGACAAGTGTCGTTTCTAACACCCTTTCAGCAAATCTCAGCAGAGCTGGCGCTGCCCTATCACTGCTGTAGCAATCCTGGGCCCCGGGCCGGGGTTTGATTGCAGGAAGCAGCCTGGAGTGTGGGCTCACACCAACGTGGGTTTGCAACTTGCTTCTTGGGTTGGTTGCTTCACCCCTTTGAGCCTCAGGCGGCTCTGTGGTGGGACAGGAGTGATTGGTTCCCACCTGAGACGTCTGCTGAGGATGCAGGGAGATGCTGAGCAGGGCTGCTCCTGCCCTGGGCTGCTGCTTCATCTGCGCCATTTCTGATATCCCTCTGGGCCGATTGGTATCTAAAGATTTTAACCTTTCATGGGCTACGACTGTGACATCCCCAGTCTTGCACACTGTGGCTCTGCGCTGTGTTCCTTTTCCATACCAGCCTGGCCTCACTGGGGCTTCCCCCTGCCCCTCTTCCCGCCTGTCCCTCTACCCCTGCCTTGGCCTCCAGGAAATGTGGTCGGGGGAGGCATCTGTCCTGTTTTGTCCTGTCCTACTGCCCCAGATATGCATGCAGGATAGGGCTGACACTCAACTTCCCCGGCCAGCTCCCCGCTGCTGGCCTGGCTAGCGGGAAGGCGGCCTGCTCAGGCTTGATGAACATTGACCAAGATCCCCTTTTGTGCCTGTCCATTCTTCACCTCTCTCGTCTCAGCTCCCAAATTCTCCCCATGCCCCACCCCTCCCACTCGCCTTACAGACCCCTCCACCATCCGCTCCCGGGATGTGCCCCAATCGCCGGTCTTCTCCCCTAACACACACACACACACACACACACACACGCACACACACTGCACACCGAAGCCCAGGACATGGCCCCTTCTCAGTCCAGGGCCTCCTTGCAACGACAGGGAGAAGTGAGCCTCTCCCTGTCTCTAGGGCGCCCCAGTACCAACCCCGAGCCCCTCACAGTGGCCCCTCACCCGATCACCTGTGGTCTGCTGGGCTGAAAACTTAGCTTGCCACCCCTCCATCTCTTCTTTCCCCAGGGGCAGGACACTGGACACCCCCCTCCAACACACACACACACACAATGCCCACAGGCAGGTCTGGGTGTGAGGACGGGACAAGGTAGTGAGATCAAACCTATGGAACTTTCTGGGGTGCGGGGAATAGTCTCTGTCTTAATTGGGATGGTGCATATGCAAGTGTGCACACTGAACTGTACACTTAAGATTCTGTGCTTTCTACTGTATGTAAGTTGCATCTCAATAAAAAGACCAAACACTCAAGCCCAGTGGGATTGGCCAGGCCAGAAAAAGACCTTCAGTGAGCCACCTCCTCCTCACGGATCAGATATGCCAACTCCCAGGGTCCTCCCGCGAGGAGGCTGGAGTGAGGCCGCCCTTCCTGCCCATCTGCCCCCAAGGGCCCTCCGAATAACCCGGCAACAGAGCATGAGATGTGTTTGTTGGGCCAACAAGCCAAGCACACCAGCCCCTCACCTCTGGCCAGGCACCCTCCTAGACGGAATTTCTGCAGCCGCTCCTGCTTCCTAGGGGCCTCCTGAGACCCAAAAGCCTTTGTCTAGCAGGGCTCTGGCTGAGAGAACCCTCCCTGGCCTCCCCCTGGCCTTATAGCTCTCTCCTCCCCAATTCCCCTCTCCTGAGCTCTAGATCAGAGAGGCCGACCTCTGATCTCTCCCTCCGACCCCTTACTCAAGCTTCCAAGGAAGGACCACTGCCCCTTCAGGCCTTTCGGACTCAGGTCCTACCTAGAATCACTGTGTCACAGGCTGTCAGATCTGGCAGAGCCATCAGGGCTCTCCTGGGCCTCCCTACCGCGGGAAGGTCTAGACCAGCAGCACCGGCATCTCACATCTCCTAGAAGTTCTCAGGTCACACCTGAGACCTGTGAGTCAGAATCTGCATTGTAACAAGATCCCCAGGTAGCCTGTGTGCACAGGAAAGTAGACAAGTGTTGCTCTAGTCTAGTCCCTCGCCGCCTGCAGCACCTGCTGCTGAGTAGAGGAGGACACTGAAGCCCTGAGAGTACCGGGGGCTTTTTCAGGACACACGGAGAGTCTGGGACAGATCCACAGCCCTGGCCAGGCTAGTTCCACCCCATCCACACTGTCTTTTCCCTCCATGGCCTCTCCAAACCTGCAGTCCAGTGCTGGGGAGATGGAAGCACAGAGTGGGGACACCAGTGAGGGGCAGGGGCTCACAGAGTCCTTCACAGGGGCCCCCTCTGTCGCACCTCCACCAAAGCCCCCCATCCCCTGTTCTGTTCTTACCATGCCAAGCTGCGGCCACCAGCAGGAGTAGCAGGACCCCTGGATCCATGACCTTCATGGGCAGGCGGCAGGTTGGTGCAGGGCCGGAGCTTGGCCAGGGCACCCAGCTTCCAGCTACTGGCCCCGCAGGGATCGGGACACGGGATACACGTTCCTCTCGCTGCACTGGCTGTTTGTCTTGTTTTCCTCTTCCTCCTCCTTGGGCTGATCCTCTCCTTCCCCTTTTAACTAGGCAAGGCAACCACAGAGTTTGGAAATCTTGGGTCTTTAGAAGAAAACAAAGCCTTGGCCCCCAGAGGGAGGGGTCTGAGTCTGGGGCAGGGCCAGCCTGAGCCTGGAGGGAGCTGGCTAAGTTTGGGGGCCTTCTGAAGCCACTTCCAAGGGGCCCTGGGAGGACAGACATGTGCAAGAGCAGGCAGGCAGGTGGTAGCCCAAACGGGGTCTCCAGAGTGACCAGACAGCTCTGGCTGAGCCCGAAGAGAAGTTACATTGTGTGATATTGTGAAATATATGTTTCCTAGCTTGCAATTCCTGAAATCCTTGGAATCTCTAAGGCAATAAATGTCTTCTTCTATGCTAATGAGTTGACCGGTAGCTGGCATCCGCTAGGTAGCTTCAGGGTGGGAGCTGGGCGCTGGAAAGACCCAGGTAGGGTTAGAGGATTAGGGCTTCCAGCTCCACCTTGCTAACCTCCTGGGAGGGGGAAAGGGATGAAGATTAAGCTCAGCATCAGTGGCCAATGATTTAATCAATCGTGCCTATGTAACGAAGGCTCCATAAAAACCCAAAAGGACGAGACTGGGAGAGCTTCCGGGTAGCTGAACGCGTAGCGTGCAGGTTCCAAGAGGGTGGTGGAGGGCACGGAAGCTCCGCATCCCTTCCCACATATCTATTCATCTGCATCTTTTGTAATATCCTTTATAATAAAGCAGTAAAAGTAAGTGAAGCGTTTCCCTGAGTTCTGTGAGCCAGTCTAGCAAATTAATGAAACCCGAGGCAGTGTCAGGGAGAGGAACCCTGATTTCTAGCTGGTGCATCAGAAGCATAGGAGAAACAACCTAGGGTTTGCAGTTGGCACCAGAAGTGGGGGGCAGTCTTGTGGGACTGAGCCCTCAACCTGTGGGATCTGATGCTGTCTCCAGGTAGATCGTGTTAGGATTGAATTGGAGGCCACCCAGCTAGTGTCTGCTGCACAAGCTGGAGAACTGGTTGATTACTTGGTGTCAGAAGTATTTTGTGCTGTGAGGGTAGGAGAGACCGAGTTTGAGTTTTTCCTATATGCAGGTTAGTCTGGGAGAGCCTGATAATCATGGCAAGAACTTCCATTTACAGGACACTCACTAGCCAAGCCCTTGACATTCACCGGCTCCTTTGGTTCCTGCAAAAATTTATGTGGTGGATACTGTCATCATTCTCATTTTGCAGTTGAGAAAACTGAAGCTCAAGGAAATCAAAAACTGTGGAACTTGCCCATGGTCACACAGCTACCAAATGGTGGAGGTGGGATTTGGATCCAAGCAGTCTGGTTATAGAACTGTCTTTCATGGATAAATTATTTATTCATTCATTTTTACAAAGACTTTAATTGTTCTTCCATAATTCTTTAAAAAAAAATGGTGTTCCTTTAGTTCCTCCTTTCCTGGAGACAATTGCTTTTACCCCTTTTCGTTGAGTCTCTTTAATATTTTCTTTCTTATCTCTAAATAACATGGCTATAAAGCAACTTCTTGAAACTGAAAAATCCCGATATATCATTGATCCAGGAAAATGATCATTCTTCCCATGTACTCAGGTGTGTGTGTGTGTGTGTGTGTGTGTGTGTGTGTATACTTTCTTTTTCAGGAAAGTGTTTTAAACCTTTAGTATTCATGAATACCAACCAAAATAGACTCAAGAAGAAATAGAAAATCTGAATAGACCTGCAACAACTAAAGAGATTTAATCAGTGATCAAAAACCTCCCAACAAAGAAAAAGCCCAAGACCAGATGGCTTCGCTAGTGAATTCTACCAAACATTTAAAGAAGAATGAACACTAATCCTTCGCAAACTCTTCCAGAAAATAGATGAGGGCACACTTCCCAACTCATTCTACGAGGCCAGCATTTTCCTGATGCCAAAGCTAGACAAATACATTGCAAGAAAAGAAAACTACAGCCCAATATAGATGCATGGAGATAGATGCAAAAATCCTCAGCAACAGTCTAGCAAACCAAATCCAACAGCATATTAGAAGGATTATACACTATGATGAAATAGGATTTATCTCAGAAATGCAGAGGTGGTTCAACACATGACAATCAATGTAATATGTCACATTAATATAACAGAATGAAAAAAAGTCTCACATGATCATCTCAGTTGATGCAGAAAAATCGTTTGACAAAATCCAGCATACTTTCATGATTAAAAAAACACCAACAGACTAGGGATAAAACGGAAAAGTCTCAACCTGATTAAAGACACATATGAAAAAACACGGCTAACGCGATGGTAGAAGACTGAAAGCTTCCCCCTTTAGATCAGGACCAGGGCATGATGCCTGCTCTTGCCACTTCTGTTTGGTGTTGTGCTGAAAGTCCTCGCCAGAGCAATCAGCGCGAAAAAGAAATAAAAGTCATCCAAATTAAAAAGGAAGAAATAAAACTATCTCTACTCACAGATGATGTCATCCTATAAAGAAAAATCCCAAAAGAGCCACAAAAACCAACTATTAGAGCAAATAAATGAATTCAATAAAGCTTCAGGATACAAGATCAACATGTAATACTAAACTGTATTTCTATATATCAGCAATTATCTAATAAGGAGATCAAGAAAACAATTTTATTTGCAATAGCATCAAAAATAATAAAATGCTTGGGAATAAATTTAACCAAGGAGGGGCAAGACTTATACATTGAAAACCACAAAACACTGCTGAAAGAAAGACCTTAATCAACGAAAAGACATCTCGTTTTCATGGATCGGAAGATTCAATATTGTTAAGATGGCAGTACTCCCCAGAGTGATCTATAGATTCAGTGCAGTCTCTATCAAAATCCCAGTAGCCTTTTTTTTTTTTTTCCAGAAATAGAAAAGCTGATTCTCAAATTCATATGGAATTTTGTGAGACACTGAATAGCCAAAACAATCTTGAGAAAGAAGAACAAAGTTGGAGGGGTCACACTTCCCAATTTCAAAGCTTACTACAGACCTACAGAAATCAAAACAGTATGGTATTGGCCTAAGGATAGATATATGGATCAATGGAATCAAATTGAAAGTCAAGAAGTAAACCCTCACATCTATGGGCAGTTGATATTCAACTAGGTGACAAAACTATTCAACGGGGAATGACTGGACTTTTCAACAAATAGTGTTAAAAGAACTGCATTCTTCCACATGCAGAAGAATGAAGTTGGACTCTTATTTTACACCATATACAAAAATGAACTCAAAATGAATCAAAGACCTAAATATAAAAGCTAAAACTATTAAACTCTTAGAAGAAAACATAGAAGTAATATTCATGAGCTTGGACTTGGAAATGATTTCTTGGATATGTCACCAAAAGCATAAACAATCCAAGAAAAATAGGTAAATTGGACTTCATCAAAATTAAACATTTTTGTGCCTCAAAGGATACTGTCAAAAGAATGAAAAGACAACACACAGAATGGAAGAAAACATTTGCAAATCATGTATCCGATAAGGGCTATGTATCCAGAATAAATATACAACTCAAAAACACAAAAACAAACAACTTAATTTAAAAATGAGCAAAAAAAATTGAATAGATATTTCTTTAGAGGAGATATACAATTGGCCAAGAAGCACATGAAAAGATACTCAACACCATTAGTCATTAAGGAAGTGCAAATCAAAACCACAATGAGACACGACTTCACATCTTCTAGGTTGGCCATAATTTAAAAAATCAGAAAATAACAAGTGTTGGTGGCCAAGCACAGTGGCTCATGCCTGTAATCCTAGCACTTTGGGAGGCCAAGGTGGGAGAATCAGTTGAGGCCAGCAGTTCAAGAACAGCCTAAACAACATAGCGAGACTCATCTCTACCAAAAAAGAAAACAAAATTAGCCAGGCGTGGTGGTGCACACCTGTAGTCCCAGCTATCAGGAGGCTGAGGCAAGAGGATTGTTTGAGCCCAGGAGTTCAAGGTTTCAGTGAGCTACGATCGTGCCACCACGCTCCAGACTAGGCAACAGTGCAAGACCCTGTATCTAAAAACAAATAAATAATAATAAAAAAAAAACAGAAAAAGAAAAACAAACAAGTGTTGGTGAGGATGTAAAAAAATTGGAATCCTTGTACATTGCTAGTGGAAATGTAAAATGATGCGGCTGCTATGGTAATCAGTTTGACAGTTCTTCAAAAATTTAAACACAGAATACCATATGACTCAGAAATTTTACGTCTAGGTATAACCAAAAGAATAGAAAACAGGGACTCAAACAAACACTGGCACATAAATGTTCAATGCAGCACTATTCACAGCAGCCAAAAGGTAGAAACAGTTGATGAATGGATAAACAAAATGTGGTATTTCCATACAATGGAAGATTCTTTAGCCACAAAAAGAAATGAAGTACCTGCTGAAACCTACACAATGTGGATGAATCTTGAAAACGTTGTGTTAAGTGAAATGTCATATTTTGTATGACTTCATTTATATGAAACACCAAAAAAGGCAACTCCACAGAGACAGACAGCAGGGACTGTGGGGAGGGGAAGTGGGGAGTGTCTGCTCAGTGGGTCTGGGGTTTGTGCTTGGTTGATGAAAATGTCTTGGAACTAGATGGAGGTGATGCTTGTACAACATTGTGAAAGTACTAAATGCCACTGAATTGTACACTTTGAAATGGTTAATGGTTAATTTTATGTTATGTGAATTTTAGCTCAAAATAAAAAAGGAGGGCTAATTATGACTTTCTTAGGCAAACAAAACCCGAGAGAATTCATTGCCATCACATCAGCATTACAAAAAAAAAAAAAAAAAAAAAATTAAGGGAAGTTCTTCAGGCAAAAGGGTAGGAGGAACTACTGTACAATAGATGGGAGGGAAAGATGAGCCGTGTACTATTGTGAGGTCCTTATACTATATTTAAAGCAATATTATATCATTTTAAGGTATACTTGGATTAATTTAAAACATAGGTTGTAAAAACTAGGATAACCACTATAATTTTTTAAAGGAGGTAGGAAGTATAAGTTATAAGCCATGCTGGAAATAAAATGGAGTCATAAAACATAATCAATCCAAAGGCAGATAGACAAGGAGTAGAAAGGAAAGAAGGCCAGATGAAACAAGTAGAAAATATCTAACAAGACAGTAAATTTTAATCCAACTGTATCAATTATTATCTTAAATGTAAGCAGTCTAAATATATCAATTAAAAGACAAAAATTGTCTGATTGGATCAAAAAAAGTCAAAACCCAACTGTTATCTGTTTACAAGACACCCATTTTAAATATAAAGACATAGATAGGGTAAAAGTAAAAAGATGGAAAAAGAATTCCATGTAAACAGTAATCAAAGGAAAGCCGGACAGGCACAATGGCATAGTTAGATGGGAGGAGTACTTTCTGGTGTTCTACTGCACAGCAGGGTGACTATAATCAATAATTTATTGTACACTTCAAAGTAGCCAGAAGAGAGGATTGTGAATGTTCTCACCACAAAGAAATGATAAATGTTTGAGGTGATGGATGTGCTAGTTACCCTGATGTGGCCGTAACACAATGTATATGTGTATTAAAACATCACACTGTACTCCATAAATAAGCACAATTATTATGCATCAATCAAAAATAAAATAAAACTAAAAACAAAATCCAGAAAGCTGGAGTAGCTATAGTTATATCGCACAAAGTGGATTTCAGAACAAGAAATATTTCTAGGTATAATGAGGGACATCAGATAATGACAAAGAAATCAATTAATTAGAGGATAAAACAATCCTAAATGTATATGCACCTTAGAACAGAGCTTCAAACTGCATGAAACAAAACTGATAGAACTGAAAGAAGAGATGTACAAAGCTCGTACAACACTCCTCTCCAGTAGTACAAGCAGGGAGAAAATCAGTAAGGATAGAGAAAATTGAACAAAACTATAAACCTATTTGACCTAATTATGATTTATCTACCTAATAATAGCAGAATACACAATCCTCTCAAGGGTGTATGGAACATTTGCCAACATGGACCATATTCTGGGCCATAAAATAAGTCTTAAAATGTTTAAATAATTAAATTTTGTATTTTTTAGTAATTAAAGTATTTTTTTACACCACAACAGGATTAAGCTTAAAATCATTAACAGAAAGATATCTAGAAATTGAACAAAACACTTATAAACAACCTATGAGTCAAAGAGGAAATCACAAGGGAAATTAGAAAATATTTTGAATTGAATGAAAAAAAGAAATCAATGATCTAAGCCTCCACATTAAGAAACTAGAAAAAGAATGAATTTATCCTAAATCAACCATAAGGAAGGAAATAAAGAGCAGAAATCAGTGAAACCCAGAACATAAAAATTAGAGAAAGTCAATAAAACCAAAATTTGTTTGTTTTTTTTTTTTGAGACAGAGTCTCACTTTGTTGCCCAGGCTAGAGTGAGTGCCGTGGCGTCAGCCTAGCTCACAGCAACCTCAAACTCCTGAGCTCAAGTGATCTTCCTGTCTCAGCCTCCCGAGTAGTTGGGACTACAGGCATGCACCACCATGCCTGGCTAATTTTTTCTATATATATTTTTAGCTGTCCATATAATTTCTTTCTATTTTTAGTAGAGATGGGGTCTCGCTCTTGCTCAGGCTGGTCTCGAACTCCTGAGCTCAAACGATCCGCCCACCTCGGCCTCCCAGTGTGCTAGGATTACAGGTGTGAACCACCGTGCCCGGCCTCAAAATTTGTTTTATTAAAAAAAAAATAATAAAATTTACCAAGAAAAAAAAAAAGAAAGACACAAATTACAAATATCAGGAACAAAAGAGTAGACATCAATACCAACTCTACCAATATTCAAAGGGTAATTAGGGAATGCTATGAACAATTCTATACCCATAAATTCAGTAAATTAGATAAAATAGACAAATTCTTTAAAAAACACAAACTTCCAAATCTCACTCAAGAAGAAATAGATAATATGAACAGTCCCATATTTATTTAACAGACTAAACTATTAGTTAAAAACCTTCTAACAGAAAACTTCCCTCCAGGCCCAGGTGGTTGTGCTGGTGAATTCTACCAATCAGGAAATAATAATACAAATCCAACACAAACTTTTTCAGAACAGGAAATACCACTTGTTAACTCACTGTATGATACCAGCACTATCCTGGTATGGTGAGCACACAGGACATTAGAAGAAAATAAAATACAGACCAATATCCTTTATAAACATAGATGTAAAAATTCTTAGCAAATCAAATCTAAGAATATATAAAAAGAATAATACATCAGGCCCAAACGTATTTATTACAGGAATTAAAGGTTGGTTCAACATTCAAAAATCAAGCAATATAATTTACCATATCAACAGATTAAAGGAAAACCATATAAGCATCTCAACAGATGCAGAAAAATGCCTTGACAAAATTCAACGTCCATTTCTAAAGCAAACTTCCTGGATACGAGAAAGGGCATCTGGAAAAACCTAGAGCTAGCCTTATAGTTAATGGTGAAGCTTTCCCTCTAAGATGAGAAACAAGGCAAGGATGTCTACTCTGCTATTCAACATTGTACTGGAGATCCTAGACACTGTAGTAAGGCAAGAGAAAGAAATAAAGACATACAGATTTTAAAAGAAGAAATAAAACTGTCTCTATTTGGAAATGAAATGATCGTCTTATAGAAAATGCCATAGAATCCACAAAAAAGTTACTAAGAACTAGGCTGGGTGTGGGGGCTCATGCCTGTAATCCTAGCACTCTGGGAGGCCAAGGCGGGAGTATCACTCCAGGTCAGGAGTTGGAGACCAGCCTGAGCAAGAGCGAGACCCCATCTCTACTAAAAATAGAAAGAAATTATCTGGACAACTAAAAATATATATAGAAAAAATTAGCTGGGCATGGTGGTGTATGCCTGTAGTCCCAAGCTACTCAGGAGGCTGAGGCAGGAGGATTGCTTGAGCCCAGGAGTTTGAGGTTGCTGTGAGCAAGGCTGACACCATGGCACTCTAGCCTGGGCAACAGAGGGAGACTCTGTCTCAAAAAAAAAAAAAAAAAAAAAAATTAAAAAAAAAGTTACTAGAACTAATAAGTTTGGCAAGATCATAGGATACAAGGTCAATATACAAAAATCAATTAAATTAAAACTGAAATTTACTTTTTCTAAAGTCCTATTTTCCATAGCACTGAAAAAAACCATGAAATACTTATTATATATCATACTAAGTATGTGCAAGATCTGCATACTGTGTGCAAAAGAAATTGAAGATGACCTAAATATACGATGAGATAGACCATGTCTGTGGGTTGGAAGACTCAATATTGTTAAGCATGTCAGTTCTCCCCCAACTTAATCTACAGATTCAACAAAATTCCAACCAAAATCCCTGCAGGAATTTTTGTAGAAATTGACAAGCTGATTCTAAAATTTACATGGAAACACAAAGGAATTAGAATCATCAAAATAACTGAAGAAGAGAAGTACAAAGTTGGAAGACTCACACTACCTGGTTTACAGACTCCTACAAAGCTACAGTATGGTCCTGGAGAAAGGATAGACATGTACATCGATAGAACAGAACAGAGTCCAGAGATAGACCTGGACATATGTGGCCAATTAATTTTTGACAAAGCTGCAAAGGTAATTCAATGAAGAAAGAATAGCCTTTCCAAAAACGGTGCTGGAGCAATTGGGTATCCATACGAAAAAGCAAAAAATCAAAATCAAAGAAACAAAAATTCTCGATCTATACCTTAAACCTGACACAAAAATTATCTCAAAATGAATCACAGATCAAATGTAAAACTATATAACTACTACAAGAAATAGAGAAAAGATTTGATCTTGTGACCTCGAGGGTTAGGGAAAGATTTCTTAAACACAATACTGAAAATATCCATATGATCCACAAAGGAAAAAAAATTGATAAGCTGGTTTTACTGAGGGACTTTGTGTGCAAAAAAAAAAAAAAAGGGAAAAAAACAAGCAAAAAAAATTGATAAGTTTGGTTTCATCAAAATTTAAAACTTCTACTCTTTTAAAGAGATGATTAAAAAACAAACCACAGCCCAGGAGGAAATATTTGGTATCACCTATCTTATAAAGGACCTTATCCATTCTATTATTGTTGGATATTTAGGTAGTTTCCAGTTTGAGGCTGTAATGACAAACGCTGCTATGTATCTTGGTACACACGTGTACACATTTCTACCGTATGTGTGCCTGCCAGGAAGTGGAATTTGTTGAATTATAAAATATGCATATTTTCAACTTAAGTAAACAATGCTAAACTGTTTTCTCAAGCAGCTGCGTCAATTTACACACTTACTGAGATTTCCCGTCGCTCTGAATCCTGGTGTGTACCAGAGTACATAAAGAACTTTCAAAACACAGTAAGAAAAGAAATACTTCAATAAAAATGAGCAAAGTATTTGAACAAGGAAGATATACAGATGGCAAATAAGTACATCCAAACATACTCAACATCAATATTTGGGAAAATACATATTAAAACCACAATGAAATACCACTGCATACTTACTGGAACGTCTCAAACCAAAACACAGAAAACCTGACAATTTCAAGTTCTGACAAGGATGAGGGGACAAGCAACTAGAACTCTCGTGTATATATATAGATTGCTAGTGGGGATGCAAAATGCCAGCTTTGGAAATCAGTTTGGCAATTTCCTATATAGTTAAAAATATACTTAACACACTTACCAGGCTGGGCGCGGTGGCTCACGCCTGTAATCCTGGCACTCTGGGAGGCCGAGGCAAGAGGATCGCTTGAGATCAGGAGTTCAAGATCAGCCTGAGCAACAGCGAGACTCCATCTGTACAAAAAATAGAAACATTAGCCGGGTGTGATGGTGAGCGCCTGTAGTCCCAGCTACTCGGGAGGCTGAGGCAAGAGGATGGCTTGAGCCCAGGAGTTCGAGGTTGCAGTGAGCTCTGAGGACGCCACTGCACTCTAAAGCTTGGGGCAACAGAGCAAGACCTTGTCTCAAAAAACAAAAATAAACAAACAAAAAAACCTGTTCCCAAACTGCTAGAAAAAATGTTAGTTCAGTGAAGTTTTAATATGCATTTCCTGGATTAGTGGTGAAATGAACATTTTTTTTTTCCATGTATGTATTGGCTATTGATATTTCTTCTACAGATATCCTTTGTCCATTTTTCTATTTGTTTTTTGTCTTTCATTCATTGATTTGTTGGGACCATCTATAATCTGTATGATGTCTACTAACCCTATTACCATCCATATTGAAAATATTTTCTACCAGGGTGCCACTTCTCTTTTAATGTTCTTTGAGTGTCTATATTCACACAAAGTTTTTACTCTGCATGGAGTCAAATCTGTTGGTATTTACATTTCTGACTTCCGGGTTTCATGTCTTGCTAGGAAGGCTGAACCATTTATTGTTTACAAGGCACTTTCATTTCCATTTTCTCACACAGGCCCAGGTCATAGGGATCAGTGAAGTACATACTATCTCCACTGTGTAGATAAGAAAAAGGAAGGTCAGGAAGGGTTAGTGACTTATCTCGAGTCCCACGGCTACTTTGGGGAAGACCAAGAGCAGAATCAGGATTTTCAGGGTCTCAGGCCCGGGTAGCTGGTCACCACTTCCTGCTACCTGTGTTATCTGGCCAATGCCATTCCCCGCACCCCTCAGAGCATCCTTTTGTCATCGGAAGCAGCAGCTCATGCTTCCCTGTTGGGGACCAGATCTGCCTCCCTGTGGCACCTGCCTGTCGCTCCCATGGACCCCCAGACAGCTCTGTTCCCTGTCCCTCGGCAGGCCTCCAGCCATATGGACAGTCCCTGTGGTCTCCAGAGGTACCACTTCTCCAGGGTGAGCGCTCTGGTCCCTTAGCAGTCCTCCTGGGACATGGTTTCCAAGTGCATCTGGTCATCCTCACTCTCATCAGATCTTCAACTTAGGCGGGGTCCTCCATGCGATATTAACTTCTTAAGGCCCAATGCATTTGGAGGCAAGCGTGGTGACATGGGCACAATCAGATGCCACGGGGGACTGGAGGATGGAGAGTCTATGAGGGCTTCCAGGGCAGTGGCATTAGAGCTGGGCCTTGCAGGAGGAGCAGAAATCCTCCAGGCAGCAATTGTAAGACAGGGAATAGCATGACGCAGCGGGGTGACGTCAGGGCTCCCTGGGGCCAACCAGAGTGTGAAGGGGTGGAGCAGAGATGGGAGAAGAAGGGAGGGGGTGAGGGTCAAGTGCAGAGGGTTCCTGACCACCTGGCTGGGTGTGCAGGCTTCATCCTATAGGCCTTGGGTTCTTAGTGGTCTGGAGGCCTCTAGAAGGTTGTACCTCCAAGAACAGTTCAGGGACCCCATCCTCAGAATCGCGGGGGTACCTGTTAAAATGCAGATTCTAGAACCAGCCCAGCCTGCTGAATTAGGCGTGGGAGGTGGAACCTGAGCAGGTAACAAGATCTCTAGGAGATTCTCTTGCTTGCTCACAGCTGAGGCTGCTGCCCTTGAAAGCCCCTGGATGGCCTCAAGGAAACCTGAGAACCCTTAACACGGATGCAAAGTTCGCGTTTGGTCTTGGGATGGGGTGCACGGCTTTCGTGCAGTTCTCACCAAGTCCCTGACCCAGGCTGCAGGAGCCCCTCTCTGGTGGAGCACACTTAGGGGGAGGAGGGGTGTGGCTGGCAAGGGGGGCGGAGGCCACTGTGGCCCTGAGGGGTGGCCTAGGCCACCTTGGCAGGACTTGTCTCTGTCCCCAAGATCAGAGGATGCTGCTCACCTGGTCATTTCTGTCCACCCAGCTAACTCCTACAGCTCCTTCAGACTCTCCACCTCCAGGACGCCTCCCTGTCCCTGCAGGATGGGCAGGTGTCTTCCTGTGTATCCCAGGCCTCCTGGGCTCACCTTCATTCCAGCACTTTCCTTGGGTGGGAGGTCTTAAAGGTTTACCAGGTGCTCACTATGTGCCAGGCAGCGTGCCAAGTGCTCTCGGGAGTTTTCTCATTGAATCCTCAACCTTAGAGTTAGGTGTGCTTATTAGCTCTGTTTCACTGAAGAGGAAACCAAGGCTCAGAGAAGTTAAATCACTTGCCTGAGATCGCACAGCTGGTGGCAATATTTCTGCCTCCCGTGCCTGTGGTAGACCCAACCATTCTGCTCCTCTGACTTTGAACGAGTCAATGAATGAATGCTGTACCCCAAAGCCCTGTGGGCAGGACGGTGCTCTGCCCTCCTGGGGCTATGGCATGTGGAGCCCAGTATTTTTTGAATGCTCTTTATGTGCCAGGCACCGTGCCAAGCTCTTTGCTTAGCTATCTCATTTAAAGTTCTTAACCCATGAAGCTGGTTCTATTAATTATCCACTCCCACCCCCACCCCCCGAGCTTTGTGGATGAGAACACCAAAGCCCAGAGAGGTTGGGTCACTTGCCTGAGGTCCCAGAGCTAGCACATGACAGAGCTGAGTTTAGAACCAGGCAGCCTGGCTGCAGAGCCCATGCTGGTGACCGCCACTCTGCACAGGGGCACCCTGGTCTCCCAGCAGCGAGTGTACCAACTACCAGTGGACAGGGGGTGGAGGTGCCCTGGGCTCAGTGGGGGGGAAGCCACAGTGATGAACAGGGATCCCAGATTGGCATTACCCCTTCCGGTAGCAAAGGAACTTTGAGAAGGGTTTCCATGTCAGCCCAAGGATTAGGAAATTCTGGAGCAAATGTGTGAGCCATGTCACGTTTATGCACATACTGAGAGGCTGGTCCTCGTCTCCCTGCCTGGCTCCTGGCCCTTGGGACCTCCAGACCCCATGTCAGGTACAGCTTAGCCCCTACCCTCCTGCCCACTCCATTCCAGCTGCAGCCCACACGCTGGGACCAGGGAGCGGAGGGGGCCCAAGCCAGAAGCCAGGAACCCAGCACCATGGCAGTTTGGCAGCTGGTCCCACTGTGACCCCAGGCCACACCTAGGGTTGAGGATTAGATGAGTTCTAGAGTCTGAATTGGAGTCCCATGGAGTATTTGCTCCCATCCACTAGCCCAGCCCAGTGCGGATCAAGCCCACACCCTGTGGCAGGGCATGTAGGAGCCTGTGCTGTCTGACCTCTGCCTCCTCTTTTCTCTCCTCCCGCCCTCCCTGCCGTATTGAATGCTATACCGTCCCCTCCTGCACACACCACGCTCTTCCTTGCTGTTCCACATGCTCCTGCCTCCATCTGGACCGTACGCCCCTCTTCGCCTGACTGCGTCCCTGTCTTATGCGCTCTCATGGCCCCCTGAGCTTCCAGGCACTTCTCACTGTTGGCACAAGCCCCGTGATGAGGTAGTTATTTTCATAATGTTGCTCTGACCCCTAGCAGGAGCTCCCTGCAGGGCCTGACACCCTCGGGTCTTCTCCCCACCTCCCAGCACTTGGCCCTGCCCGGCAGATGGGAGCTCAGCCAATGTCCGACGCATGAATAGATGTGTAAACCGACCACCGAAAGAAGGGAGAGTGTGAGGAACTCTCCACTCTCAGCAGTTCATTTGGCGAATGCTTCATCTGTCAGGCCTTGTTCTGGGCCCAGGCTCTGAGCTCTTCCCGGCAGGCAGGGCCCTCACGTCCCCGTGCAGGGGAGACAAGTAGCTGAGTGGCAGGACTGCGGTGCAGCCGATGATGCCTGACATCTATGGACATTGGCGTGATTTATCATCCAAACGGGGACCTCCAAGACTGAAAGGGGTGCTGTTAATAATGGCACTAACACAGGGGCAGGAAGGGGGACTCTTCTGAGACATTCTGTCCCTTGGGCATGCTCCTTGTGCCAGCCACTGGACTGAGCTCTTTGCACAGATCATCTCATTGACCCTCACAGCCACCTTCGGGGACAGCTGTAATTATCCCACATTACAGATGAGGAAAGACAGGCTCAGAGATGGTAAATGACCTGCCCAGTGTCACACAACTGGTAACTGGCAGAGCTGGGTTTTGAACCCAGGAACCCAGAGCCCACAAGTTCAACCACTGGCCTTCATCATTGGCTGGGGCTCTCACGAGGGTCAAGGGTAGAGGGGAAGAGCCTGGGCTTTGGAGCCAGACAAACCAGGAATTCATTCCCTACTCCTAGCCCTGTGACCACTCCCTGGTCTCTCGCGGCCTCATTGCTTCATCTGTAAAGTGGGGACGGGGCTGGTGGCTTGGATCCAGAGAGACAATAATGCAAGTGAAGCTCATGCAGCTCAAGCATTGTCCCTGGCCTTGGGGACATGGTGGTGAAAGGACAGGCGTGGTCCCTCCCTTCTGGAACTCACAGTCTGTTGGTGAAGCCAGGAGAGGAACCAGGCCACTGGGGCTATTGCAGGATGTCCTGGGAGCACAGAAGAGAGGAGTCAAGGAAGGCTCTATGTGGACTGAGAAGGAGCGAGAAGGATGAGAAGGAGCTGGGGGGAGGTGCAGGGAGGAGGAGGGAGTGTTCCAAGAAGGAGAAACAGCACAGCAAAGGCCTGGAGGCAGGAGCACGCACAGGGCATCAGAGGCTAAGGGTGCTGAACAGACGTGAGGGCCCATAAGCGGCACAAAGGACTGGGAAGAGAAATCACTTTCAGCTGAGGAATCAGGAAGGCTTCTTGGAGGAGGTAGCTTATGCTGGACTTGAGCAAGACTTTGACCTTTAGCCAGAGGGCTGGGCCTTCTAGGTGGCGAGGACAGCACCAACAGAGGTCCAGAGGCCCAGAAGCTCATGGCCCACGCAGGGGCGGCTGGGAGAGGAAGCAGGAGAGGTTGAAATCAGGTCAGGGAGGTCCCTGAAGATCACAGGAAGGAGCCTGCACTTTGGCAGGCCCTGGGGAGCCACTGAGGGTGCATGAGCAAGGGAGAGCCAAGATCGTCGCTGTGCTTCAGGAAGATCGAGAATGAAGAAGAGAAACTTTCAGACATGGAAGCTTCCATCTTGTCCCTTCAGAGAGGGAAACAAGCACTCAGAATTCTGTGATTTTCCAGAAGCTCTGTTACTTCCCCATGTCTGTGACTTTTCTAGTTCCTTCCCACGATTGCCCTCAAAACCCCAAACCAGAGACTACGGCACTGTGAAGGGAGCCGGGCCAGGGGTGGGCTGCCCTGAGGCCCGTCAGGAGGGGAGGGGTGTAGGGGCTGCTGGGGAGGGCAGACCTGCCTGCCAAGGAGGGGACAGGGAGGGAGGGGGAGGATGAGCCAGCTGGGGTGTGGGGGGGGAGGGGGTCGCAGGGAGACAGCCTGGCTTCTGTGATGTCCCCGAGTCCCTGCGCCAGGCCAGGGCCCCCTTACCAGGTCCCTAAACAGCTGTGGCAGATTTTATTCTGAGCTTGGGAAACTCTCATGGCCCAGAGTGTCCTCAGAACCCCAGGGACGCCCATGCAGGGAACTTCAGGAGCCACACCCTGAGGCCCCAGGCTCAGCCTGCTGCCCCTCTGAGTCAGGAGCTGGACCTGGACACTCCCGGGGAAGGTGGTGGCAGGGACTCCAGGCTGGCAGACAATAGCTCCCTGTGTGTGACCATGGGTAAGCCACTTAGGCTCTGAGCCCGCCTTCCTCACCTGGGCCGACCTTCCCTTGCTCCTCTCCCAGGTCTGTTGTGAGGGTCTAAGCTGTGAGGGACTTTCTATATTATATTTTTGGCAATAAATTTTAAAAATACAGGTGTCTATTACATAAATACTTTGATAAAAATTACTTTTCTCAGCTCACAGGACTTCAGTAAGGTGGAATCACTGCTAATTAATTACACAGTAGCCACTTGCCTAAGCCAATCTGTGAGGTTCACTTGAATTTACAGTTACACAAACTAGAAGCAAACGGCATGTTCAAATTCATAAGGAAATATCCTAACGCCTGGTAAAATTAAATTTTGATTGCTGTAAAACTGACCAATATTGCTAAAATACAGAGGCCTCGTAGAGACAGTGCCCTAATTCAGACGAGCGGTGGACGGGGCTGGTGAGTGAGGCCCCCGCAGGAAGAGCTCCTGCCGTCTGTCCCTGTTTTTCCAGGAACAAGGACCCTGGCTGAGAATGAGATGGCAGGACTGGGTGGCACAAGTGGCTCATCTGTCTGGGAGGAAAATCCCGGCTCACCCATGTTCCCTAGGCCGGCCCGGGTTGGGAGGCTGGGGGGCCGGAGCCCAGCCGGGCCGACCTGCGATTACCCCAGCCCCTCGCACCCGCTCTGCTCAGCGCCCCCAGAGGCCAAGCACGCACCCGAATGACTTACTGTTATTTTATCTAGCTCTTCCCTCTCACCCACCCCTTTCCTACTCTTTCTCTCGGGGACACACGGCACCAGAAAAGCCAGGAGTTGCGTCCCAGGCTCCCCCACTCCCTGGCTCTGCTATGTGGGGTGGGCACCTCAGCACCCCGAGTGCTCACTTGGGAGTCAGCCCGGCCCAGGCTGCTCCCCCGTCCCCGCCACACCGACTAGATGATCCTGTGCAAGTCACGTCGGAACCCCACTCGTAACGTGGGACGACAGCAGGGCTTGGCTCATAGGATTGACGTGAGGGTACAACGAGAAAAGGTGTGCAAAGCGACAAGACAGCCCTGGCTCGTGGCAACTGTTGGGTAAGCGCCAGCCGGAGCTTTATCACCCCTTGTCTCTCCGTGGCATCGTTAGCTCCCTTGACCCCTGGGGCAACGGAGGCCTGCTGTGGTGTCCTCCACCCAAGGTCCCGCAGGGAGCAGCCGAGGCCTCTTGACCTCCAGACAGAGGCTTTCCCAGGAGCAAGCACAATCCCTGTCTGGAATGTGGGCTGTTTTTTCTCTTTACAGGGCAGAGCTGGGCATGGCATTCCTCAACGCCTGCCACAGCGGGAGGAGCAGAGGTCACAGGCTCTGGGCCTTGTCAGAAGCCAGCCCCCGCAGGAGGTGGGCTTTGTGTGGCCAGGCCCTGCAGCCACTGGGGTTTTCCCTGGTGTGGCTCAGCTGCCCCTGAGTTGGTGGCTGGGCCTGTGAGTCAGAGCTGCCCCGCGGCTCTGCTCCTGTCCCCACTGGTGGCCACAGCCCCAGACTCCTGGAGGCAGTCCAGGGAAGCCTGTGGCTCCAAAAGAAGGTGCCCACCGATCCAAACAGAGATGCCCCTTCCCCAGCTCAGAGAGAGGAAGGGCTGGTCCGGACGCACACGGAGTAGGTGCTGGATCTCAGGCTGACGCCGGGTCCACCTCAAGTAACCCTCCCACAGGGCCCAGGAAGCCCCATCCTGGGTCTGAGACCCTTGTACTCTGCCCCCTTCCCCTAGCAGCTCTATCGCCCATGACCCTGTGTCCCACAGGCCTGGGCTTGGCAGGACAGCCCATGGCCAGCACCAGGCTGGCTAGCGGAGACCAGAACGCTGGCCCATGCTGGCCCATGCTGGCCCATGCTGGCCCCGCAGTCACTGAGCTGCCGTAGCCGTGAGGGGTTGGGGCCTGCTGGGTCTATACCCCTCTGCCCAGCCTAGCCCCCCTCCCTCCGCTTCCTCTGTTCCTCTTCCTCTTCTCTCTGCTCCACCCTCTCTCCTCGTTCTTGTTCTCTGGCCCCCTTGGGCACACTGTCTGCCCTGCTCCTACCTGGGACCTGGAATCCAGGCTCTAGCAGATGCTTCTTTCAGGCCACAGCAGCCTCAGTCTGGACCCGTGGGCAGAGTGGAGGGGAGGGCAGCGAGGACGTCCCAGCTTAGTAGCCAAAGCCAAAGCACATGGTGGCAGGGGTGGAGGGGGGCAGAGGGGCCCAGGCTCCTCAGCATTGGAGCCTTGAGCAGAGTCCTGCCTGCCCTGCATCCTCCAGCCCGACTCAGGGCTGGGCACTGCAGCGCCAGGAACGCCTTCTCACTTCCCACCTTGGGAGATCAAGCCCAAAGCTAGGTCACCTGGCTATCAGCACGGGGGGAGAGTGCACGTGCCCATTGTACAGATGATTGAGATGAGACCCAGCTGAAGGTCCTGTCTGGGGAGCTGCATTTGCCCCACCTGCCCCACTCCACACCCCCTCCCCTGCCCCCAGGCACAGAGGCCCAAACCCACAAGAGACCACACAGTCCATGAGTGAGAAGCACCAGGTTTAATATTAAAATCTTTCCCTTAAAAAAGTACATGGATAGGAAAACTTAACAGCATACAAAATAGCACTTTTGTTGTATAAATGTGAGTTAACGTGAGTCCTAAAAATATTTGTAAACCTAGGTGATTATATCTTTGGTACCGTATTGAGAACCCGCTTCCCCCTCCTTGGGCCAGGCTTTGGGGGTCCTGGGTTAGGAAGGTGCCAACCTGCGTGGGGAGCTGGTACCCTCAGATGGGCTGAGCTTCCCTCGCTCCCTCTCCAGCCTTCCCCCTGCTGGTGGCCTTGGCCACAGCCTTACTCCCTGGCACCTCCAGTGCCCACTGGGCTGGGGACAGTGAGGTGTCATTACTAGGCCTGGGCAGTGAGGAGACCATACCCCCATGGGGTACGGCCTCAGGCATGGGGCAGCAGGCGGGTGCAACCCCCAAAGTGCCCACCTCTCACGCCCCTTTCTCGGGGTACCCATCTGAAGCTTCTTGTCCTTTATGCGACATAACTGTCCTCCCTGTCCATGCTGTCTGTGGCACAGGCCTGGGCGGCAGGTGCCAGGTGATGGGCTGCACAAGGTGAGCTGATCTACCCTCTGTGCCCCCCTTGCCCAGGATAGCTCCAGAGGTCATTGTGGGTACTGAAAGAGGTCCTGTGGTCTTCCCGTGTCCCTGGGCAGCTGCCGGGGGCTTTCCAGGACACTGGCTGTCACTCCGAGTCAAGGGCTGGGCAGCTGCGTTCTTGGGCCTTGCGGGGGGCCTGGGCAAGGGGTGCGGTTCCTGAATCCTCGGAGTGTGATATGTGGTCTGGAATCTCCCCAGAGTCCAGCTGACCCCAGAATGGCAGCTTAGGGTATTTGGCCTTGCTTCATCTGGACAAATGTGCAACCACCTGGAATATTCTAGAAGGTTAGTGCTGGCAGGGCACTTGGAGTTAATGAGTCCAACTTGCTCATTTTTCAAAGAAGAAAACTGAGACCCAGAGAGGGTGAGGGATTCCTCCAAGGTCTCACGGCAGGTCCAACGCAGAGCCGGGGCCACATACTGGCGCATACATGTGGACACTTCACGCTGGCACGTCAACACCCTCATCGCAGACGCGGGGCCCACTGGCCCTGCAGACTCTGGTGGGCGCATTAAGACCGAGGGTGATGGAGAAAAGCCCAGGACGGATGGGCCTGAGGACAGGGACGCAGGCACCTTCTACAGCGAGGTGTGCCCCCAGCGCCCCGGGTGAGGCCTGCAGGCTGCGGTGTCCTGGCTCAGCCTCCAGCATTAATTAGCATTAATTAGGCACGGATGGCCCCAGACCAGCTCGGGCCTGGGAAAGCGGAGACTGGCATCATAGAGGGACTGGCGTCCTTCTGGGTGGGGCAACACTGCCCAAGGCCAGGCCCCAGCTCAGCCGGCAGCCAGGGAGGCCAGGGTCTCTTCCCTAGCTCTTGGGCGGATGAAAGTGCGAGGAGAGAACTATGGCTCCTTGAGGGGTAGCTGGCCAAAGAGTAACCTGGAGAGTCTCCCCGGGGATTCCGAGCTCCCCACCCGCCAGCCAGGGAGAGGATCCCAGAGAGTGGCTCACCAAGCCCGACTTTCCCCTCTTACATATGGGGAAACTGAGTCCCCTGGGGGGAACCCTGGCTCAGAGTCACATGGCCTCCGAGAGGCAGAGGGCTGCTCGTGGTGGCCCCTGCAGTTCTCGTGCCTCCTAAGCCAGCCCCAGAGTGTGGGGCACAACATGCTAGGGGCAGAAGCCTTCCAGAAGGGGATAGCTGGCAAGGGCTGCCTGGCTGACAGGAGGCCCGGCCAGGCCAGGGGGCGCTGGGTGCTGGCAGAGGGGAGCTTCAGGCAGGGCAAGGAGGGGGCCAGCCCCCCTACAGGAAGCTGTCCTCTGCTTCGTCCCGCGGCCCAGGGCAGCCTGAGTCTGGCGGCTGCTCCACCTCCAGCTCGGGCTCTGCCGGGAGCTCTGGCTGGAGCTCGGGCTCCGGCTCTTCCTGGGGCTCCAGGGGGCTGTCGCAGGAGATGGTAGAGGAGGTGTTGACTTCATTCAGGGTGGAGCTGGAGGAAGGAGGCAAGTGGGTGAGGGGCTGGGAAGGAACCCAGTAAGATAACAACAGCATTAATTAAGAGCTTTCTACGTGTCCGACCTCGCACCCTGGGCTTTACACACTTGCGCGCATCTAACCTTGCAGGGGCTGTGCACGGGAGGTGACGTCACAGCCCCATGTCGCACAGCGGGCAAGTGCAGGAGCTGGGACTTCAGAGCAGGTCCAGCCGGCTCCAAAGTTCCTTTCTCACCCTCTGCACTCCTAAATGCACGCGTTATCTCTTTCAGTCCCCACAAGAACCCCTAATGGAAGCACTTTTACTGTTTTCATTTTACAAGAGAGGAAACCGAGGTTTAGAGAGTGAGGCTGAGGTACAGAACAGGGCTGGCACTCGCATCCTGAGCTGTTTGAATCCTGCTTACCTGCCTGGGCCCTGGAACGTAAAACTGTCAGAGCAACGCGGCCTTCTAAGGCCTGTGTGTGCTGCCAGCACATATGGAGAAACTGAGTCTTGCAGAGGAGAAGCCTTCCCAGGGCTCATGGCAGCTAGTGGCAGAGCTGGGACTCTAACCCAGCCTGGGGCTCCTGCAACTTCACCTTGGGCTGGATTTGTTTTGGGGGTGGGTCCGGCCTCCTGGGGAGCCCTCCTCTGCAGCTGAGGGGAGATCCTGTCTGGACATCATGTCCAGGCAACAGCGGGGCCTTCCTGCCCACAAATCTCCTTCCCAGCCTGAATTCCAGCCTGAATTCCTGTAGATACCTCTGCTTCCTACAAGCATGTGAGGCTCCCGGTGGCCCCCAGGGCCTGGTGCTGAAGGACAGACCACAGGCCTACGGCTGGCCAGGACCCCACAGTAACAGCTGGGGTGCTCTGGATGCTAAGTAGGTTTTCTCCTCCTTGGGGCTAGGACAGGGCCTAGAGATGGGACAGTGTAGAGGACCCGTGGGGACTCCTCTAAGGGAAATAGGCACTTGCAAATACGTCCCAGCCCACCCTTTCCCTTCCCAGCCTGCCCTTTGCACCTAAGGCCATCAAAGGTCAAATGAGCTCAGTTCTCTCTTCTATTCACTGGTGGGAATAAGTACTCACTCACGCTAGGTCGCTTACTTCTGCGGCAAGCCTCACACCGCTCAGACACGCGTGCGCACACACACCATGCACACCATCGCCTTGGCCCCAGGGCACAGTGGCTACCTGGCAAGGCTGGGGGAACCCTCCGGGGGGCCCTCCTCGGCAACCTCAGGTTTGGGGTCAGGCAGGGGGATGATATAATCGTTGTCACCCTCGTTGGGCTGCACAGCAGTGTAGAGGACAGAGCTGGTGTCCAGGGGAGATCGGAGGCCATGGAACCCGGGAAAGCGGGCTTGGGACCGAAGGATGGCTGGGTGGTCGCTCCTCAGAAACTCCTCATCCACCTGCTGGTACTTCTGCTCCATGGGGCAGGGAGAACCAGAGAACCAGGGATGGTCAGACCAGAAATGCCGTTAGTGATCATCTAGCCCAGCTCTTCCCCTCTGTATAAACAAGGCAATCAGTGCTCATCGATAAGGAAAGGGATTTGCCCAAAGCCACACAGCTGAGCTGCCCTCCACGTCCCATAGCATCTCGCAAGACAACGTGAGCTCAGGACCACCCAGGGAGGGGCAGTTATGGGACCAGCTCCTGTGGCCCTAACTCCCCCCACTTCAGAGTAGACAGGTATGGGGTCTCATCCTGCCTCAACCTCCTTCGGTGGGACCTCAGTTTCCCTTGCTATGAAATGGTGACATGTCCACTCCATCTCCCAGTGGGAGGACGTGAGAAATGGTCCTAAGGAAGGAGCTGTCTGTGTGTCAGAACAATGTGCGTCTCCTCCTCACTCTGACCCCTGTTGTCGGACAGGGCAGGGTTTGGGGGCGCTACTGGCTCCATTTGCCTTGGACGAGCCTCTGACCGGATCCAAGTGGTCACGTAGCCTGGGGTTCACACTTCTGAAGGAGCCCTACTGTTTGGCATGGGTGCCAAGGCCTGAGGACGCCTGCAGGAAGGGTAGGGCTTAGTCCCCTTTCTCTGCATCAAATGCACTGGCTTCCAGGTAGGATTCAATTTCTCAAAGGTCTGTGTTGCTAAAGCAAATTCAGCTCATAGCTCCAGCCCATGTCCTCCTAATACTGGCAGGGAAACTGAGGCCCAGAGAGGGTGAAGGGCGGTCCCCCAGATACCAGACCATCACACAGAGCCTTGTACCCAGTGTCTGACTTCTGCGCCCACCCCCACGCTGCCTCGACATACCTTTTTGTAACCCTCGCCCAGCAGTCTCTCGAGAAGCAGCACCAGCTGGGAGAAGGGGGGCCGGATCTCAAACTTCTCTTCCCAGCACTTCTGCATGATCTCGTAGCTGGAGACGGGAGAGGGGAGAGGGGTCAGGGGCTCTGGCTCAGGGGTGGGGGGTGGGGCTGGGGGCGCCCCCTCCCAGGACAAAGCGAGGGGTGACAGGTGGGTGTTGTTTTGCCCGTTACCGCCTCTGGACGTTCCCTCGGGAAGCCCTCCCAGCACCCCAGTCCACCTGGTTCCATGGGGCCAACTCCACCTGGGTGAGCACATGACCCAGGTCTGGTCGGTGGTTTTCAGCCCCTCAGCTCAGTGGCTGGTTCCGGTTGGCATGTGACCCCGGTTGAGCCTTTAAAAGTCAGCTCTGGGCTCTTTGCTGGAACTACGGTGCCAGCACTACGACATGAGGCTGGCACTGCTGGCAGCCATCTGGGCAGTGCCAGCTTGAAAATGAGGCTGTAGTGGGCAAAGCCGAGCCCAGGGCTAGAACAAGAGATCCCGGTGACATCCTCTGAACAGCTGCATCCAGTCATGCCCAGGCTCTCCCGATCTCTGAGCTAATACATCTATCTTTAGTTCAAGCAGGTGGAGTCGGGTATCTCTCGTTTGCATCCACAAAATCCTCCCAAACGCACAGGCCCCACTCACATCTCATCAGAGGCGTGAGTGGGCTGGGCCATGCGGTAACCCCGCTTGATGGCGTTGTAGAACTGCTCGTTCATGGGCAGCTCCGGGTAAGGGGTGCCACCTGCCGAGGAGCAGAGACAAGAGACACATTGGCTCAGGGCAGTGGACAAGTGGAGGTACCCTCTTCTACAGGACGAGGAGAGGCACGCTGGCCCTGGCGTGGGAGAGGGGGCTGCGCCCTTGGCATTGGGAAACGTGGGCTCCCCACGGGCTCTGAAAAGCGGCTGCATCCCTCCCCAGGACAGAGGAGCAGAGAACACAGAGCCAAGCAGGCTTTCTGATGTCACTGTCCAACCCCCTCAGTACTCAGATGGGGAGATAAAGATGCCCAGAGAGGGCAAAGGACTTGTCAAAGTCACACAGCAGGGAGAAAGCAGCAGAGCGGGGACTTCAGCCAGACCCCTGACCCCTGTCCCAAGGCCCGTCCCACGGCCCCAGCTGGCGGAGGTGCGAGTGCTCAGACACCACGCCATGCCATGCCCCTGAGGGCGGGGGAGGAGGGAAGCGTACCCAGCGTGAAGATCTCCCAGAGCAGGATCCCGAAGGACCACACGTCGCTCAGGGTGGTATAGAGGCTGTTGAAGATGCTCTCTGGGGCCATCCACTTCAGAGGCAGGAAGGTCTGCGGGGACACAAGGACAGGTGCTGATGCAAGGAGGGACCAAGAGGCCAGGACCCCAGCCCCACTCTGCCCCGGGGCTCAGCTCCTGCTCACTCCCACGCCTGGGAGGGCCCCACCCTCCGCCCCACGCAGTTCCCGGGTCCAGCCCAGAAGATCAGAGGCCGTTTCTGTTCTCACTAGCTGGGGACACGGCAGCTCCTGTTCCTAGGAAAAAGCCCCGGGGTCTGCGGAGACGGGTGGGGGAGCCGGGGACATCCCAGATCACCGCCCAGCTCTCATCCTGGCTGCCTGCCAGGATGGGCCCAGTGTTCCTTCGCTTGGCACTCACTGGAGAGTGGGGAGCTGAGTGACAGGCAGGATATCACGTTTTACCCAGACTGATCCCAACTACTGCCTGTGACCTGCTCATCTGTCTTGCTCTGTCACCTGGGCTTCTTCCTCTGCCTACCACCGCTGGAACCACACATTCGGCCTGCTCCCCCTTCCCCACACCCCTACCCGATCTCAGCTGGCCCCTCGGCCCCATGCACAGCTGGCTGGCTCCCCTTCCTGTCCCCGCACACGCAGCCGGGCAGGCACAGCCCACCACCGCTGGCAGGGCAGGCCACGCGGAGCCCCATACTCATCTCTTGTGAGCTGCGGCCACGCTGATCAGGAAGGAATCTGCGCCTGGGGCCAGAGGCACGTGATGACAGCCCCACTGGCCCCGGGGAGGTACTCACGCTGCCTTTGGAGATGTAGTTCGAGTCCCGCATGATGTCTCGAGCCAGGCCAAAGTCACAGATCTTGACCAGCTTGCCCTCACAGATGAGCACGTTCCTGGCCGCCAGGTCTCGGTGGACACACTGGGTTGGGGGAGAGGGGAGCTGAGGCCTTGGGGACAATTGTCAGGAAAGACTCTCCGTGTCAAGGGCTTTAGGAAAAATGCATCACTTTCCAGGTGTGAGAGGCCCCCCAGGTGTGCAGGTGCTCTCTGTCCCTACCCACCAGAGTGGCCGTGTACTTGGAGGACTCTGGCTGGCTGGGTGACGCCCCTCCCCACGGCCCCCTCCCTGCCCCACCGCAGCCACACGTACATTCTTGGAGGCCAGGAACTCCATGCCATTGGCCACCTGGTAGCTGAAGCCCACGAGGTCCGTGTAGCTAAGCACTGGGGACTCGTTGATCAAAGTTGCCTGATAGGTCCTCTCGGGGGCTAGGCGAGAGCAGAGGGTCACCCGCTATCTCGTGTCTCCTCATGGCCCACGGGACCCCTGCCCTTTGGCTCCTGGGAGCCTGAATGTCCAAGCTACTGACCCTCTAGGTCTCCCCCAAAATGGAGAATAATTCCTGATATCTAACTAAAGCACTCCTACTCTATCAGTGCCCTCATTGGCCAAAAAAAAAATATTGCCATTATTAGCCCTTGGTTCACCTTTGCTTGGCCTGGCCTGCCTGCTTCTCAGGGACACTAGACCGGCCTGGGGCCAGCTCAGAGCAGACCACTTCTCCCCAGGCCCCCAGAGGCCAAGCCTTCCCCCACCCAGCTCTCCCCCTCCCTGTGGGCTGTGTGCACATCTCTGGACCCACAAACAGGGCTTCAGATCAGGGCTCCACTGCACAGCAGCGTTGGCCAGGGGGCTAGCCTCAGTTTCTGCATCTGTGAAATGGGCACAAGGCCCCCTTCCTCCCAGGGTTGTTGCAAGGCTGGGCACGCGAAAGGCTTTGGAAGAATGTATCACGGCGTGGGCATGAGGCTGTGCATGCAGGTGTGAGGACACCGCGTCCACCCACCGGAGGGGATGTAGTTATCGTAAGGGGCCATGTAGCTGGAGGACTCGATGTCTGCATATTTGACGTCTCCTTTCATGTCCAGCATGGGCACATAGTCCACCGACTCGTCCTTGCTCATGTCCATGTAGCCGCCATCGCTCTCCCCAGTCAGGGACACGTGGCTGGGGGGAGAGGAGCATCTCGGGAGAGTCACAGCTTTCCCTTCCCTTCCCCTCCTGCCCCTTGCTCACCCCAGGGGCCCATGGGGTCCTGCCACTCATGGATTTCTTCTCTGGCTCATTCACTTACCCTCTTTCAGTCTGTCGCAATGTGAATGACCACGACTGAGACCCTTCAACCAACCTGTTGGGCTGAGCTGAGCAACGGGGCTGCCAAGATGCCGTAAGGCCCGGACAGCTCACACTCAGAGGCGACTGCAATGTCCCAGGACAAAGGTCACGAGACAGGTGTGTGCAAAAGCGCCTTTTGGTGGCCTCTCCAGCACCACCCAGCCATGATGCCGTGCGAGTGCCCAGCCACAACCCAGCCTGGGCAGCAAGGAACTGCCTTAATACCTCTGCCAGCGGCATCAGCTCCCCATAGAGCTATGGGACCATATACACGGGCGTCTCCATGGGCACGAAAAAGACGGGAAGGAAACTGATCAAAAAGTTGGGGAGGACAGGGGTGAGTTTTAATGTCTTTTGTATGCTTTTCCAAAGTTACTCTTATCTTTGCTTTTGTAATCAGCAAAAGAGCTAAGAAACGTTCTTTCTGGAAAACAGGAAGAGGAGTTGAGTTGCCTGAGGGGTGGTGAGGAGGCTGCAGCGAGGGGCAGAGCTTGGGCACCGCCGTGCAAGTCAGGAGGCCTGGGACCGGTGCCTGGGTGCCCCGCGTGCCCTGGGACAGGAGGGCAAGACACCCACGACACAGGGATGGTGTGAGGGCTCAAAGAGGGACACGTCTGCACAGGGCCTGGCACACTGGGACAGACCTCCCCCTCCACCACCATCATCACTGTTAGTCCCCCGGCTGGGCTGGACTGACTTGTGGAAGAGCCCTGGCTGCAGGAGTGATTCTGCGCCCCCTCCCCAGCCTCTGCTTCCTCTCCTGGACAAGGAGGGGGTGAGCAGGGGCTCCCGGGTGCCCCACAGATTCAAGTCCCCGGCCTGCCTCCCGGTACCTGGGCAGGGGCAGCCCGACGGGCAGGGCATTGCTGTAGAGCTCGGCGCTGGGCGGGCGGCGCTTGTCCGAGTGGTGCTGCAGGAAGGTGTGCTTGTTCCGGTGCAGGTAGTCCACCAGGTCGCCGTAGCGGCAGTACTCGGTGATGATGTAGATGGGTCCTGCAAAGGGACAGGCTCAGGGGCAGTCCCTGGGGAGGCCTCCGGCTTCCCATCACGGCAGGCTAATAACGGGCTGGATGTGGGAGAGGCAGTTGGGCACGATGGCCAAGAGGCTTGGTGCCTTGCAATCCTGGGTTCTTTTCCTCTGTGCTTGCAAGCAAGGCACTTAGTCTCCCCGAGCCTTAGTTTTCCCATCTGTTAAGTGGGGCTACTAATACCCACCTCAAAGGGCTGCCATGAGGATTAGTCAGATAAGGCCTTTGTTGGCCTGGCACATGGCGAGCACACGGTGTTAGCTGTTATCGATGGGTTTTGTTTTTAGACTAAAGCTTGTTTTGGAGTCCAGTATATGAGGCATATAAAAGCAACAGTTTATTATTATCAGTTTACTAATTAAATTCAACTACAATGCATTTACTTAAAGTCAATCAGTGAGAGCTTGAAGATACTGATGAAAACAAAAATTTTGAAACAAGTGATTACTGCGGATGTAAATTAGTCTATGTATGCAATGTACTTCTGTATTTTGTTTTGGTTGCACAATACTAAGGAAAATCCCAAATCTCACAATAAGCAGCTGCGAATGGCGATAACATTTCTTTTCTTTCTTTCTTTCTTTTTTTTTTTTTTGCAGCCTAACCTGTAATCAGAGCTTCAAACAAACACAGTTGGCCAAAGAGGCTTTCTTGTACAATGTGAATGAACGGAGGTCCCAATTAGCGTGCTGGTGGTTTCCAGTGGTGGGAATATGACTCAGCTTAGTGTGATTTGAGCTGTTATCTATTACGATTTTCAAACTGTATCATAAAGGTTAAAAAATGTCAGAGAACACTTTGATTCGGCAGCCGCTGGGACTGGTGACCTGAAGAATCCTTTGGCGGTGAGGGTGCTCTGATTTCTAAATCCCACACCCGTCGGGGACTGTGCAATGAGGGTGCTGGGCAGGTGGGTGTGGACCTCTCGCTGGAGTGGACTGAGGGGGCCAGGGAGGGGCGGCCCTGGCTGGCCAGGTGCTTTCCCAGAGCCCTCGGGGGAGTGGGTTTGGTACCTCCTTTGGTGCAGGCCCCCAGCAGGTTGACCACGTTCAGGTGGGGCCCGAGGTGACTCATGATCTTCAGCTCTGACATGAGGGCTTGCTTCTCACTGCTGCGGGCTGTGGCTGAGGGAAAGGGGGTCTTGCACCAGGCCCAGTCTCTGAGGCTCCGTGGAGGCCCCACCAGAGCCTATTCTTGCTCTTCTGCCCCACCCTGGGCTGCAAGACCCAGGCGGCCTAGGGGGTGAGGACCCACACTGGGGAGGGGAGAGATGGGGGGAGGAGGCAGGGGAGGGAGGGGACATGGCCAAGGGGGCTAGGGTGAGGGACCCTCTTTCCCAAGCCAGAATCGGGAGTGGTGCCGGCTGCAGTGTGACTGCCCGTCCTGTGCCAGCCACTCAGATCAGGCCACTCTGGGAGAGGCTGAATGTGTAGGGTGGCCCACAGGGCCCAGATATTGGGGGGTGGTTCCAAGGACTCACATTTCAGCATCTTGACGGCCACTTTCATCGTGGCCTGCGAATGGCTCAGGCCGTGAGCCGTGGCCTCCACCACCTGCCCAAAGGCCCCGGAGCCGAGGGTGCGTCCTGGGGCAGAGATGACTCCTCAGTTCCTGGCCCACCAGGAAGCTGCATCCCGCACCCTTTCCGCCCAAGGATGGGGAAGAGCCACTCTCTTAGGTCAACTAGACATCCCTCAAACCACCAGAGAGCACAGCTCCTCTGCGCCGCTCAGCCTCCCTAGCTAGACCAAGCACAGGCCTGGTACTCAGCCTGTCACCAATGCCTCCTCTTTTTCCACAAAGGAGTCCCATCTCACAAGTCACAGGGTCCTAGGACCTCGATGCTGGACAGTCCCTGGGGAATCAACTTATCCTCATTGTCTAGAGTGGGAGACGGAGGCCAGAGAAGGCAGGAAAGCAGGCCTACGTCTCATAGCTGCTCACGGCAAGGCTGGGCCTGGACCTCTCCCCCGATCCTGCGTTCCCAGACTGCCACCTGAGGCCTCCCAGGACTGACCAAGCACTAGCTGGTCCCGCGGCACCTCCCATGTGGAGTCATAGGGCAGCTGCATGGGGTCCACGTAGATGTACTCGTGGCCGTCCGAGCTCACAGACTCGATCACCTTCCATCGGATCTCGTAACGTGGCTTCTGCACGACCAAGACCAGGGACGCATCGTCAGAGGGGGCCTTTGGGCCTGAGGCCCATTAGGTCCAGCCCCTTATAGGACAGATGGGGCAAGAGACCCTGAGGCCCTGTGTAACTTCAACACAGCAAGTGCTCAGCTGAGCCAAGGCCTTCATGGGCTCAGAGCAAACAGGACCCGGGGGGCCCCAGAGCGGCAGAGGGGCCTTTGGCACTTGGCAGGCTGAGGAGCCACTGACTGACAAGGGCCTGGCTCATCAGAACCTCCTTCCCAGATTCTCTCAGAGCCTCAGCTGCTCCTCAGAGGGGAGTGGAGGAGCAGGCATGCCCAGAAGTGACACCAGGTAGGGGCACTCTGCAGGATGTGGCTGGCCCTCCCCATGCTGGGCCAGTCACAGTGGGAATCTCAGACAGACGTAACCTTAGAATGTTGAAATCATAGGATGTTGGGATCACAGGATTGGAATCTTAGATGGAGGGATCAGGAGGGGCTGCAATGCTGATTCAGGAATCTTAAAATGTTGGAATCACAGAATGTTGAAATCTCAGCACAGAACATTGAAATTATGGATGAATAGGATCAGAATGCATTTCAGTGGAACCATGGGAGTCTCCGTGAATGAGAGGTGGAAGAAGCCCAGGGGCCCATATAGTCCACCCTGTGGTCTTCTGCCCTGTGCCTGAGATGGGAGGGATGATGCCGGAGCAGGACCTGGGGACTGGGGGACACAGCAGGGGCAGGGAATCCTGGATGGCTTGGGCCAGGCCTATGTCAGCCGAGGCTGCTGGGGCTGGAGGGAGCTCAGACAGCCAGTGTCACTCTATGTAAATTCCCACCTGAGCCCTGCACACGGCCAGATCATGCAGCGTTTAAGGAGTGCAGGAGGCTCCATAGTGGTGTGCCAATCTGCACCCATCGGGCCAGGGTGGGGCTTACCTTCTGCCAAAGCATGATAAGGATGATGAGAGAGATGATGGTGAGGACCACCAAGGCCAGGATGGCTGAGATCACCACCACCTTGAAGGGCAGGGCTGGAGGCAGAGAAGAGAGCAGGCCATGAGCACACAGGATGCTTGGCAGCTGCCCTCCGCTCACTCCGACTCGGGCACCACAAGTCCCCCTGTGCCCATCCTGCCAGAATGGAAGCCCCCTGCCTCCCCACCAGCCTATGATGTCAGACCCCCAGCTTCCTGCTCTGGGCCACACCTCCAGCCTCCCCTGTGAATACCCACGCCCCTAAGGAACTGCCCCAGCTCAGACCCCTGCCGGGCCCCACATCCCTTCAGCCCTTGCCAGGGCCTGGCTGGCCTCGCTGCCACAGCTCTAGCCTGGGTGCAAACATCCTCTGAGCCCCTGCCCATTGCTGGGACCCGCTACTAGGCCAGGAGCCCCTGAGGGCTGGGCTGTGGCTCATCTCTCCTCTGAGTCCACAGACTCATTTTTTTTTTTTAACTTTAGTAAAATTATTTTATTTTGTTGTAACATCCATCTCTAACAGTTTGAAATAAAAATTTCCATGATCTTAATTGAACTGTATGTTGCTTTCTTTTAGAATGTCCCTTTTTTCATTAAAATAATTTCTAAACCACTCTATGTGTTCAACCTTTTGTTTAACACTCAGATATGGGTTTTTGGAAAGGCCACATGTCACCAGCTCCATGAAGTGGCGAATTGGTCCTTGCTTTGGAAAACCCTCCAGGTATTTACCCAGAAATATATGTTCATGAAATTCTGAACCATCATCATCAAAACCTGCTTCATTGTCAATAGGGAATTCTCTTTATCAGGGCTGTCCCGGCAAGGTCAGACTCTAAGTTCCATGCCTGAGTGGCCCACGGACTGAGTGAGTGACCACTGAGGGGCAGTGACTGAGCTCCCAGGGCCCCATGGATCCAGGCTACAGAAGGACCTGCTTCCCCCCCAGTTTCACCCCAAGGGCCAGTGGGGTCGGGGTAGTGATGGTAGCTATAAAGTGTGTCCCCGGGCTCTGGCGCAAGCAAGCAGCGCTAACACGGCCCCGGCCCTGAGTCTCCCCGACCCCAAGGCCTCAGCCTCTGTGCCACACACCTTCCCATTCCTTCCCGCTCTCCCCATCCACCCCCGCCGGACCCGCATCTCCCCTGCCCCACCTTGTCCCACTGGTCATCCATGAGACCCCCTGGGAACCCGTTCCCTCCTCTGTCCCCCATCTGCCCTTCTCTGCTCCCCGGGGTTCCTGTCCCACCTCCCCCTCTGGGTCTTCTCCCTGTCCCCTCCTCCTTCCTTCCCACTAGTCCACATCCTGGGCGGGCCTGCGGCAGAAGCCTGCGTGTTCTAGGCAGCCCTCTGAAGGCACGCGGGGGCTTCATGCAGCTGTCCCATCCCTGGGCGCTGGTGCGTGGCTTCCCCTCGGGCTTTAGTCGCATGAGAGCATCTTTCTGCCTTTGCTCAGAGCTGGCCTGCCACTCGGGCTGTCCACACTGTCTGCCCAGGCGCCCACTTGCGCAGGGGGATGTGTGCACGTGTGGGAGTGTGGGTGCCATAAGGGTATTAAAGAAGCCCACTGTCCACCACAGGGCAGGGGACAGGAGGCAGGTCTGTGTACACAGGCACGTGCATGTACACTCCCAGGGACCTGCCCAAATGCACACACAGGTGTCCGAAACGCCTCACCTGGGCTTCAGAGCCCTCCCTGCTCTGGCTCCTGCCTACCCCATAGCTCCATCCCTCACCACTTCCCCCCCCCTTTTCCCCCACCCCTGCCCCTAAATATCCACACACCCTCTGCTCCAGCCAGGTGGAACTGAATTCCTTTCATTTCTCGGAACCAATTTTACCTCTGGGCTTCTGCACAGGCTATTCCCTCTGACCGGAACACTGTTCTTTACCAGGCTAGCTCCTAGTCATTTTTTAGTTTTGACGTACAGGTTCCTTTTTCTGGGACACTTTCCTGAATCCCACAGCTGGGCATGGGGCCCGTTCTCCCTCCAGGCTTTCCGCATAGAGCGGTGATGCCAAGTGGGACTGCCTAGTTCCTCATCTGTCTTCTCTCTCGGGACTGTGGGCACCAGGAGGGCAGGCGGGGCTGGGCCCCTTGACCTCTACACCCCAGTGAGAAGCTGGGTCCCCTGACTATTTACTGAGTGAAGAAACGGGTGGATCAGTGAAGTACGTGCACACAGGTGCATGCATGCACAGGGATGGGCAGGTAGACATGCAAAAGCATCTGGGCACTGGGAGGCACTATTCATATATGCACAGATTACACATGTATGTGAACCTGCAAACAGACATACACTGCACAGCAGGCATACGTGTATGAGGATTGTGCATGTACATGTTTGCAGAGAGGTGTGCTGCAATTACATGCTTTCAGACATGCCCTATGCCAATTTGCACACATGCACAGAAATTGTACAGGCATTGCTTGTGCATGTGTGTGGGGATTGTGCACCTACAAGTGCGTGTATACAGACATAAGCTCTGTGGGTTTACACACGTCTGGGGATTAGGCATACTCACGTACATGGTTTACGAACATACACTTGGTGGGTTTACACACATGGACGGGCTGGTCCACGCTTGAGCACATGCTCACAGATGTACACTCTAGCTTTATGGGTTTATTTGGGGATTGGGCATTCTTCAGTGCAAGGTGTATAAATCTACAGACAGGCCAGGCGCGGTGGCTCACACCTGTAATCCTAGCATTCTGGGAGGCCGAGGCGGGTGGATTGTTTGAGCTCAGGAGTTCGAGACCAGCCTGAGCAAGAGCGAGACCCCATCTCTACTAAAAATAGAAAGAAATTATACGGAAAGCTAAAAATATATATAGAAAAAATTAGCCGGGCATGGTGGCACATGCCTGTAGTCCCAGCTACTCGGGCAGCTGAGGCAGGAGGATTGTTAGAGCCCAGGAGTTTGAGGTTGCTGTGAGCTAGGCTGACGCCATGGCACTCTAGCCTGGGCAACAGAGTGAGACTCTGTCTCAAATAAATAAATAAATAAATCTACACACAGAGGGGTTTGTACCTGTGTTGAAGGATCAGGCATGCTCATGTACATGGCTTGCAACGTATATATAGTTTACTTAAGCTACATGTAAGGAGACAGTGTTATTCATATCCATGGTTTATAGACTGTGTCTGTACATATGTGTGCCGGCAATGTGTGTTGTGTACTTGCACAGGAACACATGCTGGTGGGTTTCACACCGCTCCTGTGTGCCCATGCGCATGCTGACGCTCCCGCTGTGGGGGCGTGGGCACAGACCCAAGTTCGGCAGTGTCAAGGTGAGGGGTAGGGTTGCCTAGGGCCGCCGAGGCTGGAGGACTCACAGTGCGGCACGACGATGACCTCCTGTGCGTCCTGGCTCGCGGCGTTGCGCAGCGTGCAGTGCACTGACATGGGCCGGTCCACGTGCTGCAGGCGCAGCGTGCTCACCACCTCGAACTCCTGCTCCTCCTCCCAGTACGTCACGTTAGTCTCCAGCTGGCTCTCCTCGGAACTGTTCCCCAGCGGTGTGGGTGGCAGCTCATGTGGACACCTGCCAGGAGAGGCAGCAGGGTTGGCTTCCAGCCCCTTCCCTCTGCAGACAGGGAAACTGAGGCCAAAAGCAGGCGGCGCCACGGAGCGGTGGTGGAAGGAGGTAGGGCGTGTCCCGTTCCTGCTACCTCCAGCTGCCTGGTCGTGGGCTGGTTCCTTATGAGGACCAGCAGAGGGCGCTCCCATCCCAGAACTGAGAACGCTTATTGCCAAATCCACTCCTCTCATTTGACCCCCAGGATCACACAGCCTGCAGGGGGCAGAGGCGGAACCCGAACTCGATCCTGCCTCTGTCCACTACAGGAGAATCAGCCTGGCCAGGGGTACAGCATAGATCTACTGGGTGGGAGCACAGACCCCGCATTGCGCTGGGCCAAGGGCAGCCTGGGGTTCAAGGTAAGGAAAAGGGGCCATTTAGGTCACACAGAGCATCTCCAAGGAGGTGGTAGGTAGATTGGTCTTCCGAGATGTGGCTCTAGCCTGGAACAATATGCCAAGAGCAAGAGCCTGGAATGTAACCTTCACTGAGTCCTTCTAGCCCGCTGCAGGTACCCCCGAGACTGAGGCCCAGGTTTGTCACCTTTTGAAGTCTCTGCAGGCAGACCAGGTGATGTTGGGCTGGGGCATGCCTCGGCCGCGACAGCGGATCGTCTGCTCCCCGCTGGCAGGGTGGCTCTCACTCAGCTCCAGCACACGGACGGGGACTGCATGGAGAGGGTGCAGGGTCAGGAGGTGGGGAGGTCAGCATAGACAGTCGACAGGAAAGGCCCTCAGGGAGGACCCAGGCAGGTCTCACCTTGGGGGAGGGGCCGCAGACTGCAGATGTACATTAAATACCAGGAATCCCATGTGAAACCCATGGAGTCCCTCTCGGGTACTTCAAAGGGCAAGTCTCAGCAGGGTGCCAGTCTGTCCTTGACACCTCTCTGAGACTTGCTAATCTTCCCTTTTAACAAAGAGAGAGCAGTCCTCAGGCTCAGAGCCCCGGCCAGCCAAGCTCACCAAGCTAGAATTTAATGGCATTATTTTGTTTTCTCTGAGTTTATTTTAGTGGTTGCTTTATATTTATGACATGTGACGCTGATTTTCCATGTACAATCGAGAGGTTAAATTTTGCCTTTCCAAATAAATTTATTTTTAGAAAGTCAATTGACAAAACATTCAGTCACTATCGTGTCATTCCTCTGCTCAAAACCCTGTGATGGCTGTTCATTTCAGAAACAGTTAAAGTCAAAGTCCACAGCAGGACCACAAGGACTTATATGATCTGCCCTCCTCGCACCCCCTACTACCCTGTCTCTGCTCTGACCTCATCTCCCACCACTCTCCCGCTTCCCCCTGTTCTGGCCACACAGGCCTTCCTACCATTGCTCTGGCCTTTGCCCTGCCTGGGGTACCCCTTCCCCAAATGTCCATGTAGCTAATGACCTCACCTTCAAGTCTTCATGAAAATATTACTTCCTCAGTGAGGCCAACCCTGATCACTGTATGTAAAAGTGCAACACTCGCCAACCCCCTGCGCCCAGCACTCTCAATCTTCCCTCCCACAGTGTCTGTGACCTTCTAACCTATGCAATTTGCTGGGATTTTCCCCTCTACTGTTTAATGTTTTTCTTTCCCCACTAGGATGCAAACTGCACAAAGGCAGGGAAGTCCTCAAGAGCCTTGAACAGACTGGCATATTGTAGTTGCTCAATAAATATCTTTTGAATTAATAGTACAGTATAAGTGGTATGTGAGAAGGAAAAATCATGGTGTCAGTACATGAATGCCTGAGGTTTTGGAAACACCAATCTAGCCCGATGGCCTCCTTGTATAACTAGGGAAACTGAGGCTCAGAGAGGGGACATGCCAGGTTCACACAGCAGTGGGTCAGTGGCCTTGAACCCAGTCTCCTCAGTTCCAGGCTGCCTCTCCAGCTCCTCCTATGGGTGGGTGGACAGTACAGGAAGCCAGAGGGAATGGGGGTGGGAAGGGGAGGGGAAAGGTGGGGGGAGGGGGTGAGCCTCACCATTGATCTGCAGCTGGAAGGAGAGCTGGGCCTCAGCATCCTCATTGAAGGCCCGCATGGTGTAGTGGCCAGCCTCTGCCACCTTCACCCGCACCAGTGTCAGCTCTGACACATACCTGGGAGTAGGACAGGCAGCTGCCAGAGCTGGAAGAACTCTTACAGCCCCCCACCCCTTCCTGGTACAGACAGGGAGGGGAAGGGCTTGCCAGGGTCACATGGGCATCAGTAGAGGAGCCAGAACTCAAACCCAGTCTCCTAAACCCCCACCCACAGGCAGTTCCCCTGAGCCAAGAGGGAGGGTTGGGAGAATTAAGGGGAGGGGTTGGAGGGGACGTCCATTTCCCTTCACTTCAGAAAGGCCTGACACTGCTTTATCCCAACATATCTCAGTCTCCAGCAGTGAGTGGCCTGCCTGGCACCCTCTTCCCCAGTCATGTGGCCTTTTGCTTCTTGGCTGCTGCCTGCGGGCCCCACCCATCACAAGGATAACTGCACATCTGGGTGATCATCTGACCAGTGTCTGCCCCCTCCACTAGACCAGAGACTCTAGGAGGGACGGAACAGTCTGCTCTGGTGGCTGCAGCATCCCCAGCGCCTGGCACATACTAGGTGTCAGGAAGGGTGGGCCTAGGTTTGTCGAGTGGCTAAAGGCCTCAAAGAACAATAAATAGCTTCAAGAATAGAGTGGCTGGGCGGCTGCTCACCGGGTCTCAGACACATTGCGCGTGGACAGGGCGATCTCGCCGGTGCTGGAGTCGCCCAGGGTGCGGTTGTCCTTCAACCACAGGACCGTGGGCGGAGGGTAGGCCTCGAACACCACCTGCAGTGTCCGGCTCCGGTGCAGCTCAGCGAATTGCAGAGCGCCCACCTCTTCCAGCAGCCGCACGAAGCCGCTCTCTGCAAGAGGTGGCCGTCAGGGGCGGGGCTATGGCTGGCCACCAATGGGGCAGCGCCTTCCCGGCGGCAAGGCTCTTGGAGGCGGGGCATCACTAAATGCCACAGGAGCCCAGTCTTGGGGGTCGGGGCTTTAGGCTTTAGGAACCCAACTGGTGAAGGAGTTACCGGAGCTGGGGTTGAAGTTGGGACCGGGACTGGGTGAGCTTGGAGAAGGGGCCGAATATGAGGCTGATGTTGACGTTGAGGCCGGCGTTAAGGTTGGGACTGGAGTTGTAGTTCCGTTCTGGCTCAGTATTGTGGCTGAAGTAATGGAGCCTGGGACTAATGCTGATGTTTGATTTGGGGACTGGGCTGCCTGGGCCTGGGAGGGCCGTTGGGATAAGAAATCAGGTGGGGGTTGAAGTTATGGGTAGGCGGAAAGTCTAGGTTGAGATAGGGTTGGATTCTGGGCTGACACTGCACTTTAGTTTGGGTTTATCCCAGAATTGGGGCTTTGGTTGGCACAAAAGCTAGGGCTGTACTGGAGTGTGGCTGACTGTACCCCTGGCCTGTGACAGGCTCTGGGTCGAGCTCAGGCTGGGGGTTGGGGCTGAGCCCAAGGCACGCACCAACCACAGTGACATTGATGGCCTTTTCATCCTGATGGTCGTTCACGCTCTCCGACACGTTGCAGATGTAGGTGCCTGAGTCGCCTAGCTCGGCATTGGGGATGTGCAGGATGGAGACGATGTGGTAGGGCATATCCCAGAGGAAGTCGGTCACTGGCTCCACCAGCCGCCCACTCTGCAGGGACAGGTGGGGCAGGCCCCCCAAATCAGGAGGGGCCCATGAGAACTCAGTCTGCTAGCCAAGATATCCATCCCTGCCTGGGCCCTCCTCCAACCCCTGGCCCAGCCTCACCTCCTTGCGGGGGTACGTCCACTCAAAGTTGACCACCTCGTTCCCGATCACAATGCACATGAGGGTGATGTTCTCGCCCTGGCGGACCACAGTCTGCACTGCGTTCACTGAGACATTGATGAATGACACTGGTAGAGAGAGATTGGCTCAGGGCTGGGGAAGTCACCACCAGCCACCGGCACTATAGCATGCTGATGGGGTAGGGGTCCAGAGAGGGAAGGATGACTGGTATAGAAGATTCATCCATTTGGCAAATATTTATCGAATATCGACTATATGCCGAGTACTATTCTAGGCACGGGGGCTACAGCGCTGGACAAAATAGACAAAATCTCTGTCCTCACAAAGCCGATATTCTAGAAGAAATAACAGTCTGGAAATCAAAGTACTCTCTGGGGATCTAAGTACAGGAGAAATTTGTTGAGCACATACCATGGGCCAGGTACCTGCACCTTCCGTCTTTCGTTTTATTTAATCTTCACAATAATCCTATGAGGTAGGCAGTCATTACATCCTCACTTTACAGAGGAGGAAGCAGGCTCGGAGAGATTATGTGCTTCGTGTAAAGTCACTCAGATGGGAGATGGCAAAGCTGGGATTTCAGCCCAACTGGCTCCAAAGCCTATGCCTCTGCCCAGCACGTTTATACAGCCCAGCTCTGCCACTAATGCATCCTGCAACAGTGAGCGAACTCCACGCTCACTCTGAGCCCGGGTTTCCTGATCTGTGAAATGCGGAAAACACTACCTCCTTTCCAAGGCTGTAGTGAGAACCCAGAGAAAAACTGAGTTGCGTGTGTAGACTAGAAAGGGCTACACCTCTGCGAAGGGTTATACAGGCCTCTGCTGAGCATCAGGCCAGAAAGGGGGCTCACCCTGGAGTCTGTAGACATAGAAGGCATCGGAATCCACCTCCCTGTCCCCGATGGTGGTTTTGCAGATGTAGCTCCTGTCCTCAAAGGTGCCAAAGAAGCCACGTTGGTGGTCATAGGGGACAGGCAGTGGGACATCCACTTTCTTCTCGTGCAGTGTCACCACCAGCTGTGGGTCTGTCACTCGGCATGGAATTGTGATCTCAGTTATTTCCGTGAGAAAGATGAATAGTTCCTCGGCGTCATTAGGGAGGAAGCCCACAGTGGGATCTGCCGGGGTGGAGCCATGAGTGAGGGTCAGGGCAACTGGGTGTCTTGCTATCCTCTGAATGGCCATGTGACTTTGAGCCCTCTCTGGCCCTCAGTCTCCCCGTTACAGAATAAGAATGCTCCCAGAGGTCCCTCCGGCTCTACCATTTGATACTGACAGTGCCAGGGTAAGAGGGCAGACAAGCCACAAGCTGAAGCACAGCTGATACCTGGAGCTTGGAGAATGGGGACGATGGAGTGTGGGGGCCAAGAGGGAGCAGATTGGAACCAGTTGAGAATATAGCGCTCTTGGGAGGCGGGCATGGGTGGGCTGGCAGGGAGCAGACAGATATCTAGGCCAGGGAGTGGGAGTGAACACACTCCCGGACTGAGCCAGGATGGATTCTGTGATTTGTCTGCAGTTCCAAGACGGCTGCCTTTCACAACATCACTGAAGCACTCTCTGAGCTCCCCTGATGCCCTCAGTTGAGAAAAGGGGCAGGGAACAGGCACACAGGCCGGGGGTCCTTACCTGGCACAAAGATGTAGAGCCGTTTCCGCTCACCAGGGCTCAGCCCACGGGAGTCATTGTAGGAGCAAAAGTATTCTCCCGTGTCTAGCCCAGTGACATTCGTCAGTGTCAGCATGCTGGAGAAGGTGCCGTCCTGGGTCTTGGTCATTTCCTGCGGGGGCTCCTGGGACATCCGTTCCCACACTACTGGAGCTGAACCCGAGCAGGTCAGAACAAAGGTGCTGGATACATTGAGGACAAGCTCCGGTCCCGGGGGTGCGATGACCAGGCCCTGAGACACCTGTGGTTCCAGCAGTAACAGCAGGGGCAGCACCAGCACCTGGCCTTTGGGAGAGGGGGCATCAGATGTCAGGGCACAGGGGCCTCTGCACTCTCCCACAGCCGACCCTGGGGGGCGGCCATGTATGCACAGACCCCGAGTCCTTCCAGAACGCACTTCCCTTGTCCAGCATAGACTAGAATCCTTTGCCCATGGCTCTGAGCCCTGCTGATCCAGTGCCAGGGCCCCAGGGGCTCCTCCTGACCTCCTGTCTCAGTCCCTTTAGACCCCCAGCCTCTGAGTCCTTCAGCAGCGCTGTTTTCAGGCAGTAGGCACAGGAGGGGTCAGGAAATCCTCGGGAAGCAATTCCCCAGCCTGCAGTTCCTGCATTACTTCCCAGGTCACTTTCTGAGCCTCTTCCCTGCAGCTGCCCCAGCTGCCCAGGGTCCACCCAAAGCCCACAGGTGGCCCTGCTTAAGAGGGGGGTGGAAGAGAGGGGCCCAGGTAGCTCAGAATGGGGACAGACCAAGGCAGGGAAGATGCCGAGGCCCCTGTGGGCTGGCGGGGACTGGGGTTGGGGGTGTGTGATAAGTGATTGGTCCTCCCCCCATGGCATCCCCTGGGGCAGGAGTCTGTAAGTCATGCCCCCATGCTCCCTGGTGATGAAAACCAGGAGAGGCCCAGACAGGTGAGCAGCAAGTCAGCCAGCCCATCCGACCCCCGTCTGCCGGGCAGGCCCTTGGCTGGTCACGTAACAGGCAGGAGTGAGGGGAGGGGGATGCTGAGAAGTCGGGAGCTCCCAGCCAGTGAGGGGTCCAGGCAGGGGCCGCAGATCAGCCAGACTGAGGAGACACGGGAGGCTAGGGGCAGGTGCTAGAGGTTGGGGTGAGGTCTGAAGGGCCAAAAAAGGACTTGAGCTGATGGTTCTGGACAAGTAGAACTGAGCTGGCCATGGGCAGTCGAAGGAGACCTCCACGGAGGCCCACGGCGATACAGGAATCGGAGTCCCAAGAGCGCAGCAGTGCTCCTGCACTCCCATGCTCTGGTGCTGGCACGCCCTGCCCCTGCCAGCTTCAGGGATCTGCTTAGCAGCTCCCTGGGACCCCTACCCCTGCCCCCAGTCTACCTACCTTTGAGGACCAGAACTGGCATCACACCCGGAAGCCGCATGGTGTCCTGCAGAGTTAAACAGAGGTTAGGGCCCAGGGTGGGCGGAGGCAATGCCAGGGTTCATCTTAGCACCTGGTTCCTGCTGAGTAAGCCCCAGCCTGGGTCTCCAGCCTCCGTGTCCGTGGGGCTGAAGCCAAAGGCCACCGCGTCCCAAGGCTGAGAGGGCACTCATGACCACAGGTCCTCTTCCCTCCATACTGGGTGCAGCCTCAGGGTGCCTGGCCCCTGCTTTGGCTCTGCCTCTAACTCTCGTGTGGCCTTGGCTGAGTCCCCTGCCTCTCTCTGGGCCTTAGTTTCCCTGTGTGTACAGTGGGGGTGGGGAAGTTGGGCTGGACAGCGTCCAGGGGCCTGCCAGCTCTGACAGCCTGTCCTCCAGATGACAGTTCCAATACCAGGCTCTTATCTGCCAGGACAAATATTTGGGAAAGTGTGATGAAAGGCCTGGGGGAGAAGGAGGGGCAGAGCCAGAGAACTCCCACAGCTCCACAAGCACAACAGGAAATGGAGGCGGCTGCGAGCTGTGGGAAGGGGGGAGTCGGGGCTGTGGAATGTGGGGGGTGGGCCTGGCCCCCTTTCCTCAGCCCAGAGCAGCATGAGGAGGCCCAGGGGAGAGGGGCCAGAAGCTGGGCCCGGGAGAGGCCCGGAAGGTCCTTGGAGACCGCGGAAGCCAAGCGTCCCACTCCCTCCCCCGGGGTCCAGATGGGGAAACTGAGGCTCTGAGAGGCAAAGAAGTTTGCCCAGGGCTCCACAGCAGAGCTTGCCGAGAGGAAGACAAAGAGACCTGGAACGATGGAAGCAGAGAGACAGAGACACAGAGAGAGGGGTGTGTGCAGAGACAGCGCCAGAGGCACAGAGCAGAAGCAGGGACAAAGAGACAGACGGAACTGAGTGGGTCTGTGCTCTCCCCCTGCCTTGGTGGCCACACCTCAGATCCCAGATGACCACCGAGAGCCAGGTCTGCCAAGGGTCTGCCTGCAGCATGGGCACGAAGGGAGCCGGTGGTTGGGGGCTGCAGAGCGAGAACTGTGGGAATCGACCATGCGACGAGGTGTCGAGGACCCTCCCAGTGCGGTGGGGCTGCCAGCCTGGCCCGGCCGCTGAGGCCACGCCCAGCTTGTCCCCACCTCTGCATCTCACCCCAATTCAGTTTCCAATTCAGGGCCGGGGAGCCAGGTTTGTGCCCCAGGATGCTACCTCCTGTGCCACTGCTACCTCTGTGGCCCGAGTGTCCGGCTCTGGGAGTGGACAATGACGAGTGTACCACCTACAGGGCTGCATTCACATGCAGGGGCGGGGCAGTGGCAAGGCCCCCGGCCTGTGGACCCCCAACGCCAGCTCTGGCCAACACCTCAAGAAGCAACCTAAGCAAATCTGCTCCTCTCTCCCTCCCTCCAGACCGCTGCCCAACGGTCCCCTCATTTCTTCCTCTCCCCCTCCAAATGGCTCCAGACCCAAAGCCCACCCCTTCTGATGCCCCTCCATGGCGTCCCCACTCTTCTCCCTCCTGCCCCAGCCCCTCCAGCTGGACAGTGGGCCTCCTCGGGCAGGAGGAAGCAGCACCAAGGCAGAGCCAGCAGCCCCCACGGAGGCCCCTGTGCCCCTCGGTGGGTGCCCCTCTGGCTCCCCACTTCCTGCCCGAGATCTCAGCCAAAGAAAATCATTAGCAGCCCAGGCTGGGGGAGGGGGTCGCTTCAGCCTCCCTGCCCCTCCCCTCCCAGCCTCCTGGGCTGGCCACGATGTTTATTATTCTAAAGGAGGAATTTGGCCGGCTGGCCAGGAGATGGGAGGTCACTGCAGCAGGGCTGGCCTGGCTCTGGAAGGCCGGGCCAGTGTGGGCTGTCCCTCATGGCACCAGCCCCCGACCCTGCTCCCATGTGGCACTCAGTCCTCTCCCCTTCTGCCCTCTCCTGCTGGGCCTGGGCTAGGGGACGCCTAGAGTCTGAGACTCTGAGCTCAGGGGGACCCTTTCTGAATGGGCAGCAGAGGCCCAGAGAGGGACAGAATCCTGCCCCAGTCACACAGCAAAAAGGCAGATTCAGGCTGTGGGGAGAAGATAGGCTGGGCAAAGAAGCTCGGGGACAGTGTAGATGACTTAGGGAGGGTGTAGGCACCCCAGGGATCTTGGACTGGCTTCGCTCTCCATGAAATGAGCATTTCAGCTCCCTTCACAAGCATCACGGATTCACTGTAAAACTGAGAGAGTCTCTAGCCCTCTCTGGGACTCTGTTTCCCCATCCATATGCAGAAAGGTTGGGATGGATCATCTCAAAGGGCTGTCCGTACGAAGTCTAAAGCTCTGCCTTTTTGACTAGCCAAAGAGAAGGTTCTAGTCACTATTATTTTCACTGGGGGGACTGGAGGAGATGGGGGCTGGTAAGGAGAATGGGGTGACATTCCTGAGGCCAGAGTCCCACGAGAATCCATCACTCATCTCATCCCATGGATGGAATTTCCCTGACCGGTCACAGACTTGCTGTGTGGGCTTTGACAAGTTGTTTCCCTCTGTGGGCCTCAGTTTCCCCATCTATACAATTAGGAGTTAGACAACAGTCTTCCAGGTGGCTTTCAGCCAATGAACTGGTGACATGAAACCCAGGAGGTGGCAGGGAAAGGGTGGTATGGACAACCATAAACCAAAGATGGAGGACCAGGAGGACCACAGTGGAGCTCGGGGGACCCAGAGTTGACCTCCCGGGCCATCCTGGATGCTCACTGACATGCCCAGCTGCCCACCCAGTGCCTTCTGGACCTCTTTGTGCTTCCCAGAGGCTGCTTTGTTTCCAGCCAACCCCAGGGAGGCCTGGGCAGGTGACCTGGGGGTGGTGGCTTGCCTGTGACAACTTCCCTTCTTCAGGGGGAGAGCTGTGCTCCAGGGAGAAGCCACCTGGGACAACCTGGGTGTCACAGTCAGGCATCCTTCCCCCTGCCTCATCCCCCTGCCACACTCTCCTGCCCAGGGAGCCCGCTAAGCAAAGAAAGGGAGGACACCCCTAGGTATCCCCCGTTTACCCATGAAGACAGTGCTGTGTACCAGGAAGACCTCAGATTCCTCCTGCTCCGGCCAGGTTGGAGGGTCAGAGGCCCAAAGATGGGGTCATGCCCGGCTCCTCACAGCGAATCAGAGGGACCCCTTAGGGGAACAGAGTGAGGACCCTAAGTCCAGGGGAGCAGAGTGGTGGCCCCAAGTCTAGGGGAGCAAGCATTCTTGGAGAGTCATTCTCAGAGCCCCAGCCTTCCCTCCTCCCAGCACATACAATTCTCTGCTCGTTTCCCACCGCCTTAATCTAAATAAATCCAGTCCATCTTGGCCACATCCGCTAGCAGCAGCTTCCCTCCCTCAGGGTCCTGAGGCTCCCACGACATAGGCAGGCCAGGGAGGGGCCCTGCCTCGCTGCAGGGGGGCCGGGGGAGCCGGCACACGGTGAGCACATGCACGCAGCACAGATGTCTGCCTACGCACTCGTTCACACGCTCCTCTGAAAGTCACACAAGTGCAACAGGCTATGTGCGTGCCCAGCCCTCACGTAGGCACTAAACATGTGCATGCCCACACAAAACACACGTGCACGCAGCTCCCACTGTGCCCAGCACGTGAGCACACAGCACGAATTGCTGCCTGGGTGCTCTCTCGTGTGCCTACTGGAGATCACCCGTGTGCAACAGATCACATGTGTACCTGGTACATAAAACATGCACAGAGTATGTGCACAGAGAACCCCAGCCTCACCTGGACATGCATCCATACGCATGCACAGACAAGCCAGAAAGCCGACGTGTGTTGTGCATTTACCGCACCAGGGACCGTTCTGAGCACGGGACGTGTATTGACTCACTTGACTCAGTCAGCTCTGTGGGGTAGATACGATGATCATTCCCATTTCACAGGTGGGGAAACTGAGAAACACAGAGCCGGTAGGGGTAGGGCAGAGACTGAAGTGAGGTGATGTGACTCAGCGCTCTATGCCACTCCCCGCTCGGCTGCTTCTCTGCTCGATGTGCGTGTTTGGTTGGGTCTGGGAGAGGGCAGTGGGGACTGATGGAAACAGACAGATCTGATATTTACTTAGCTGAGAATCGACGGGACTTGGTGATTGATCGTGGAGGGGCTAGACAGGGAGCTATCATAGGTGAGCCTCACCCCTGTTTCTGGCTCGGAAGCCTGAGGGGCATGAGTGTGTGCACTGAGGGGACTCTGCTGCTTTCTGAGATGAGAGTGAGGCCAGAGGGCAGGGGTGAGAGCTGCCGTGCTGTGGAGGGGGCCTAGGATGTGGAGGGTCTGTGGGCTGGAGGTGGGAACAGGCTGGGTAGACAGCCTGGAGACGGGGACAGGCGGAAGTCCTGCTGGGGGAGAAGGGGGCGCTGGGGCAGGCAGGCCCAGGCCAGGGATGCTCTGAATATACAAGATGCCTGAGGGAGGAGGAGGCCTGGCCATAGGGTCACGGGGGCAGAGTCTTGGAATGTCAGAGCTCCACAGCCCTCAGGGATCATCTATCGGGAGCCGCCTTCCTGTGCCCCATCATACAGATGGGGAAACGGAAGCTTGGAGAAGCAAAGCGAGAGGCCCCTGTGTTTTGGCCTAGGCAGGATGGGCGCAGGTGGCTGACGGTGCTGAAGCTCACCTGGCTGGGCAGCCCCAGGCCTCCGCCCCTGCTCAGACGTGAGGCTGGTGGCTCAAGGCGCAGGGTGCAGACAGCAGCTGCTGCCCTTGCCATCGTCACAGCACACCCCTGCCCCGCCACACATTGACCTTTGTATCAGGTCACTTTCCCTGCACTGTCCCAGCCAGGCAGGGATCGGCCACTAGGACTCAGAGGAGGTGACTTGCTGAGTTGCTGGGAGAGTGAGACACAGACTGCAGGCTCCTAGAAGTGAGGGAGTGACACAGGTGTTGTGATGCAGTGTTGGGACACTACTGACCTTCTGACGTTATCAGAAGGGTCATCGAGCCATGACGATGTCGATGACCAACAGGAGGGTAGTGTACACAGCATGGACACGCCGGACAAAGGGATGATTCACTGCTGGGCAGGACAGACCAAGACAGCCTGAGATGTCATCATGCTACTCAGAACAGCATGAAATTCAAAACTTATACATTGTTTATTTCTGGAATTTTCCATTTAATGTTTTTGGACCACGGCTGACTGTGGGTAACTGAAATTATGGAAAACAAAACTGTGGATAAGGGGAACTACTGTACGGTCCCATCTTGTCCCTAGGCCTCAGTTTCCCCATCTGTACAACAGGGTGGGCAGGGCTGTCCTGGGAGCATTCAGGACGCTGCTCTGGAAGGCTGCTGTGCTGAGTTAGACGCTGGGGTGGGGGCGGGGGCACTGGGGAGGGGCCCAGCCGGGATGTCATGACTCAGCTCAGAGAAGGCAGCCAGTTCCAGGCCTGGGAGTGTGTAGGGGCAAGAAGCATCTGGAGCCAGGGATGGAGTCCTCCCGCCAGCAGCTGGAGGGGAGGAAAGTGACCGCAGCGTAGCAGCCCGGACCTAGCAGAGAGCATGGCCCATGCAGCCTTCCCCAGGCAGGCTGAGATGTGGGAGCCAGGGAGGAAGGCAGGGTCTGGAGGGTGGGGAGACAGTTACAGGTAGGGAGAAGAAACCTGGGAAGGGGCGGAGGTTCCCGCCTGTCCCCCTCAATCCTATACCCACTTCTCTCTGTTGGAAAGGGCTCAGTGCCCCACCCCTACACAAGGACTCTGCCCACAAGCCTCAGGACCACACAGTGATGGAGCTTGATCACCAGGCCCAACCCTCTAGGCCATGCTGCTTCCGGATCCAGGGGCCCTCATATTTTCCAGGTACACAAAGTCTCCCTGAACAAAGCAGGAGAAATGGGCTAAGCTGGCGCCTCGCACGGGCTCTAGTTGTGGAAGTCCGAGTGGACGGAATACAGTGTCGCTTCCATGGAAGGCCGTCCTGGTCCCCCACCCCCGCCCATCTGGCACCAGCTCGGTTGCCTCTGGCTGCCCCATAGCAGCCCCTCTCCTGGCTCCTCACTTCCCATCTTTCCCCTCTCACCTGTTCTCACGTCCCAACCAGGGGGACCTTTCTGAAACACCCATCTAACTTTGTGCCTCCCCCGGCCCCTCTGTGGCTCCCCAAGGCCCTCAGGCCAAGGCTGGCTTCGTAGCCCGGCCTTTAAGAACCTTCCGGCCCGGGCCCCCGAGACAGCTCCCTCAGGACCCAGGGAGGACAGCTGCCGCCCTCCCAGCTCCCAGGGCCCAAGTCAGGGCCCCACACTCGTCATTCGTTCTGTGCTCCTCCCCCCCGGGGGGCCTCCCTAGGGACACAATGGAAAGAAATGACCTATTTTCTGGAAGTCTGAAATAAAATGAAACATCTGTCTGGAACGGAGCCAGGCTGATAAAGAACGGACTGATCGCCCGGCCCGAGCCCCCACCCCCGCAGCACACCCCCGACCCGGCAGGCAGAGTGTGTGCGCCCGGGGTGAGGGGCCACGCCGGCCGGCGCTTGGAACAGTGCGTGGGAAAGCACTCAGTGTGTGCCTCGAGGCTGTGGGGGCCCCAAGGGAGGAGCCTGGGTCCCCATGAAGGCTAGGAGCCAGCCTGGGAAGGAGGTCAGTGAGGGGGAGGCCGGCTGCAAGCCCCCGCCTGCCACCACGATTGCACTTCCTGCCTCCCGAGGCGCCTTGCTGGCCTCCTGCACTCAGCCCCCACGGCCACCCCTTAGGCCCAGTGGATCCCTGGCCCAGAGTCCCCCGGACCCCATCTGGGCCCCCGACAGCCCTTTCAAAAGGAACAGGGACTTAGCTGGCCTTGAAAATAGCAAGAATAATAATAACTACCTTTGAGTTAGTACAGCTGACCCTTGAACAACACGAGTTTGAACTGCCTGAGTTCACTTACATGCAGATTTTTTCAAAAAGCGAGCCAGCCGCTCCTGCCTCCCCTTCCACCTCCTCCACCTCTTCCTCCTCTGCCACGCTGAGACAGCAAGACCAACCCTCCTCCTCCTCCTCCTCCTTCTCAACCTGCTCAACAGGAAGACAACGAAGATGAAGACCTTATCTAATAAGCCACTTCCACTTGATGAATAGTAAATATATTTTCTATTCCTTATGATTTTCTTTTTTCTAGCTTACTTTATTGTAAGAAGACAGAATATAATACATACGACATACAAAATATGTGTTAATCAACTTTACGTTATCAGTAAGGCTTCCAGTCATAGTAGGCTAGTCGTAGTTAAGTTTTGGGGAAGTCAAAGGTTACACACAGATTTTTGGCTTTGTGGTTGGCCAGCGCTCCTACCCCCCAGGTCGTCCAAGAGCCAACTGTATCTATCGCCCAGCACCTGGGGGAAGCTTTTCATGTGAACCATCTCCCCGGGTCCTCAGAACAATCCCACATTAGTGCTGCTTCCTCATTTCACAGATGAGGAACGGGGCGGCTCGCGGCTCAGAGAGGTTACGCTGTTTACCCGGGATCACAGAGCTTGCCAGGGGTAGATCTATGCTCCGTCTGGGCAGAATGGCTCCAGAGCACACAGGCCCAGCGCCCACGTAACCGTCGCTCTGCGGCAGGAGCCAACGACAGAAGCCCCGCGAAGAGCGTAGCCCAGTACCTGGCACGGAATGAGCACCACACACAGGGAACCGCCAGCCTCATTCTCTCACCCGCGTTTTCCTGACTTCTTTCTTTCTTTCATGCTCTCTTTTGAGCTGAGCGAAGCTGAAGCTGACAGTTTGTCGGGGAGACAGTCACACGATTTTTCACAGAGCCATACAATCTTAGGAGTGGGAGGGGCCGTACATACTCTCTATTCGCACCCCCCAACCTTCTCTGCAATTGCACACCTCCCATGACAGGGATCTCACCCCCTCACCGTGGCCCATTCCATTCTTGGCCAGATCAGAGTCCTCAGAGGTCAGGCTACTAGAGACTTTAATTACATGAGCACGATCTCTCTCATCGCATCCTCTACCTGTTGCTCCTGTTTCTGCCCACCAGCCTCCCCACCCCCAACCCAGGACATCTTTCTTCTCGTTCATTGTTCTGATGGCCCCCAGTCTGAAAACAAACAAAAGCTCCTACTAATTTGGAGTCAAGCACTCTGCTAAATGAGATACTCTGGGAATTCTGTCTCATCCTCTCAACAGCCCTGTGAACGGGGTACTCGTTATCCCCACTTCACAGTCGAGGAAACTGAGTCTCAGGGAGGATTGCTAACTTGCCCAAGGTCACACAATAAGCAATTAGGAGCTGGAACGCAAACGCAGGCCGGTCTGACTCCAAAGCCCGTATCCTTGACCGCCATGCCAGACCGCCTGTCTCCTGCCCAGAAACGGCTCTGTCCACAGCGTAGCTCCCACGTGGGGCTCTCCCTGCTGGGTCCATACAGAATCCAGGCTTCCAGGGATGAGAGGGCCCTCAGAGGTCGGACCCTGCCCCTGCCCTCATTGAGGGGCAGTGTGTGCAGGGGCCTGTCCCAGGTCCCCCAGTAATCCGAGAGTCAAGCTAGATAGAACTCAGCAGCTTTCTGCAACTTCACTGCAGAGACTGAGGGTCAGCGCAGAGGTGGAGCAGGGACCCTGGGCTGCCTTGAGGCCCATCCTGAGGGCCTCTGAGATGGGCATCCAGCAGTCAGGCCAGGTGTGTGGCCAGCGCTGCCACAGACCTGCTGTGCTCAGGGCCCAGGCCTGCCCCTGCTGGGGCCCCAGCACCCCTTTCCCCGTTCACAGAGGGCCGGGGCCTCCGCAGCTGCAGAGTTCCAGGCCGCCGCCATCCCTCGGCTTCCCTCCCTGTCCCCACCCCCCAGAGCCTCATCTCCGGCCGGTGCCATGGTAACGGAGAGCACCAGGGCCTGGCAGCCAAAGGAGCCCCTGAGAGGGGTCCCAGGCTGAGGCTGGGGAGGGGGGTGTGGCAGGCGCAGACAAGCAAACCTTCTGTTCCCCGGGCTGCTGCCAGCCTGGATCAGCCCTGGGTCGGGGTGGGGGCCGCAAACAGAATGGGCTCTCAGAGCCAAGTGGGCAGGGGACAGGCGGGCCTCGGGGCCCGTTTGTGCTGACCCACCAGCACACAGCCTCCCCCACCAGCCCGGAGCCCGCGAATCCCACAGGCGTAGCTAGCAGAGGAGTAAACCCGCCATTAATTGGTGCCAATTAGGGAACATTGAGATTCCCCTCAGAGCCCTCCCGGGCGGCAGCGGCGGAGCAGGAGGGGAGAAAACGCCCATGTTCCACTGACCCTCTCTCGCTTTCCCAGCAGCTGTTCTCCCAACGCTTCCTCCGGTCGTTCACTTAGGCTCTCTGTGCCTCAGTTCCCTCATCTGTAGCTTGGGGCTCGCTGGTCACTGAGCTGCCACGGCCATCGAAGGAGTTAATGCAGGCAAAATGCTTAGGTCAGGGCCCGGCACACCGCCCTCTGCAGAGCTAGTGGACGCGTTATTATTATTCATTCACTCATGGGAGAATAAGTCACTCACTCACTCACTCAGCCTCGAGCACGCAGCCAAGACTCTGCTAGACTCGCTGTCAGCAGAGGACGCCAGTGATAAATGAGACGGTGCAGGAAAGCCTCGCCCCAGAAAGCGCCTCGGGAAGGGGCAGCGGCTCTTGCTATTGGGACTGTCAGCAGCAGCAGCCCTTGCTAGCGCGAGGAGGGCCTCGTCCTGGAGCACCCGGGGATTTAGTGGCCCTCCCAGGACCCGACTCAAGTCTAATGACTCCCAGTCTCCTGTCTGTCAACTAGTTCTTTCCTGTACCTCGTCTTAGTCCCCTAATTTAATTTCCCACAAATCAGGAAACCCACCTAATTTTTGGGATTTCTTCCAGTTCCTAATATGGGATTAGGCCTACAGTAGGTGCTCAATAGATGCTTTACACAGCATGAGAAATCATCTGGCTGGGTAGGGTCAGCTCTTTTGGCCCTCAGCTGCCCCCTAATAACACAGGGTTCACCAGGCTGGGGAAGTGGGACGGGCAGACAGCGGTGACCCTTTCCTTCCAGGGAGGTGATTTGGATGGGCCAGTGGGGGCAGAACAGACATACGGGACTCTGAAGCCAGCAGGCTGTGCCCAATGCCACCCAGGGAAGGGAAATGGCGTGGGAGCCCTGCCAGGCCAGGAGCAGCCACTCCAGCTTGAAGCCACTCACTCCTGGGTCCAAGTCCCAGTTTTACTACCTCGTAACTCTGTGACTTCTCTGAGTCTCAATTTCCTGGAAAATGGCATGAGAGACCTCTTTTTCCACTGCCAATGATGCAAAGCAAATTGGCACGTCACAGGTGCTTGGTACATGGTAATACTATGGTTATCCCAGTGGGGAGGGCTTCCTGAGGGAGGTGGCCTTGAGCTAGGCCTCCAGAGTTAGTTGGGTTCTTTGGCAGATGATGCCAGGGAGGGGTGTTCCACGGGGCTCCTTGGGAGATGGCAAGGCATCCGGGAGAAATGGCAGGGAGAGATCTGTTTGGCTAGAAATTGGGGCTCTTCAGCAAGAAGCTGGGTGATGGGGCAGAGAAGGAAGCAGAGGTCGCTTTGGGAAAGGTTTGGGGTCCTGGGCAAGGATTTGGGCTTTGCCCGGGAGGCACCAGGAGGCCAACTTTTCAGGGCATTGACAGTGAGGGTGGGTGGCCAGCTGCAGTAGCTCCAAGCACTGTGGTGTGTGGGGCTTCCGCACAGGAGGGTGACACGAGCAGGCTGGCATTTTGTGGGAGGCTATGGATTAGGATGGGGACACTGGAAGCAGCAAGGCCAGTTTCGGGGATGAAAGCCATCCCAAACCTAGCCTGAACGCACTGGCAGGACCCGCTACATAATTTGCCAGGCAAGTACAAAATGAAAATGCAGGGCTCCTTGTTAAAAAATGATTAAGAATTTCAAGATGGTGATTGCAGAACATTCAACCAAGCACAGGCCCTTCTAAGCATGGGGCCCTCATGAGGTTGAATGCTCAAGAAGTCATCCCTGTTCCTTAGACTAGAGGGGAGGCCATGTGTCTGTCTCCATCTGTCCATCCATCCATCCATCCATCTGTCCACCAGCCCATTTATCCATCCCTACCTGCATTTATTTATCCATTCACTATTTCACTATCCATTCAGCAGCTAGGCCACAGGTTGGGAGCTGATAAGGACACAGTGACAAGTGAGATGGGAGTAGCCCACAGTCCACTGGGTCAAACCTGAGTCTTCACCTTCAGTGCTCTGGGTTGGGAGGGGCCAGGGCTCCTGTGGCATGTTTGTAAAGCTGAGCCCGCCCCCCTAGGGCTAACTGAAAACACCCCGCCCCAAGCTCACTTAGGCTCAGACTCAGGAATGGAGAAGCTGGTGGGGTCACTGCCTCTTGGGTTTTATTTCCCAGTAACCAGAGCAGCAACAAGGATGTGGTAAAACAGCCACAAGAAGCCTGGCAGGGACTCTCAGGGACTAAGGGCAGAGCCAGTTGGACCTCTGGGTCACCGGGCTTCTCTCTAGGCCTCTCCCCTTTAAAGAAGAGAAAACTGTGGCCAGAATGGAGAAGTGATGTGACTGAGAGGTCCGTGGTGCAGAAAACTACCCAGGGGACTCCCATCCCTCGTCAGGACGGCCTCACCCCAGAGAGACTGGAGGCTGAGCCTTGGACCACAGAGGTGGAGCTGGACCTCCCCAGGCCTTCAGAGAGGTGGCAAAGATGTAGCCCCTGTGGTGGAGCAGAGGACAACCCAGGTTCTAGGCTCAGTGTCATCACTGATGATCTTTACGAACTTAGGTGCATCCCTTCGCCTCTCTGGACCTCAGTCTCCCACCGATACAGTAAGCAAGTCCAACCAAGTGACCCAAAAAGTCCTTTTCATCTCTAACATTCAGGAACTTTCTGACCGTCTACGCCTCCCAAGGGACAGCCCTCTCCATCACAGGGCGGAGAAGCTGGCACCTCTAGCAGATGAAAGGTTCCAGACACCTGAGACATCAAATAGCCCTGATCTGAAGTAAGAAGAGAGGATATTAATGCAGTTAAAGCAATATGCTTTGATTTCCAGCCTCCTATACCAGGCTGGGGGTGGAGTGCTCCAGAAAGCATCTGGGAGGGGGCTCTGGGGCCAGGGCTCAGGGGTTCAGGAAGCTCTTTTTCCTGAGGCCCTGGACCTGAAGGCTTGAGAGGGATGCAAGATGGGCTTCTACACTGGAAGCAACAAGTGTGTGAATTCCGCTCCCACTCCCACCAGAGGTGGGCGTCTGTGTCCATTCCTCCCCTCCCCTCTGGACCCCATCATCCGTCTGGGCCAAAGAAAGCCTTGCTTCCTCTTGAAATCAGAGCATGTGGGGTTCGAAAATCCAGCATTGGAAGGGATCTAAAAGGTCCCAGTATCCACGCACAGCCCCTAACAGTCCACCTCCCGACCTTCCTTGCTCACTGTCCCAGGAAAATGGGCATGTGGGGCCCTGAGAAACTGAGCGCATTAAGGGGCTGCTCTAATTGCTAGAAAGTTCCTCCTCGTTATTGCAGGTTAAAGTTTTCCATTAGTGGTCATCGATCCTGCCCTCTTTCTGTAATGTGTAGAGAAAGGGTAAGAAGAAATCCTTTCATTGTGAAGTTAAATATGCATGATCCCTGAGTACACAGCAAGGCTTGTGCGGCTGCCAATCTGGGCTGGCGTGGCTTGGAATCCTGAAATTGTTTTAGGGCTGGAAGAAAGCTTAGCGAGCATCTGGGTCAACCTCCTTGTTTGACTGATGGGAAAACTGAGGCCCCGAGAGGGACTGACTTGCCCACAGTCACACAGGGTTCGAGGGTCTGATGACCACCTCTGGAACACAGCCCCACAGCTGAGGCTCTTTCTCAGAGTTTACTCTGGAACCCCAGGGTGTCCTGGGCCCCATCCAGCCGCTCATCACGGGACTCTGGAGTCAGAAACACGCGGGAGCGAGTCCCAGCTCCACCACTTCCTAGCTGTGGGACTTTGGGCAACTGACTTAACCTCTCTGGCATTTCCTCATCTGTAAAATGGGGAGAGTTTCTATCTACTCCTCGAGGTTGCCGTGATGATTAAATTAGTCCAGCAAATATTTACTGAGAGCTTACTGAATCCCAGGCAAGTGTTAAGCACTGAGGAACACAGCAGTGAACTCGGAGGTAACGGATGTAACACACAATTGAGAGCACATAGAAATGGCTCGGAAGGGTTGGCTCCTGTATGCCATCCTGCCCACGCTGCTTCCTAGCTCAGTGATATGAGCTCTGACCCTGGGGAGGCACCCAACACCCCTTTCCTGCTCTCCTCCCTCCCTGGGTTGCAAGGGAGGACTGTGAAAAGAGTCCCATTCCAGGGACCCACCAGCCCACTGACTAGAGACCCTTGTGTCCCTTTCTCCCTCCCACCAAACCCGGCAGCCTGTCCCGAGCAAAACACCCCAAGCATCCTCCTCCAGCCTGGGAGGCAGCTGGTCTCAGAGTCAGACTGTGGCTTGTGCCTGGAGGAGGGACACAGGCCTTTAGAACACACTTGGGGTCCAGGTCCCTTCCACGGGCACAGCCCTTTGCAGGCTGCAGACCAATTTCATAGCCATGTGGTCCTGTGCAGCAGTGGCCTTAGTCCACCCGTGAAGTGCAGGGGCCGTGCGGAGCACCTGGCCTATGCTGTCGCCTCTTGGAGCCCACATACTGCCCTGCTGTTCACAGGGGAGAAGACTGGGGCCCAGAAAGGCAAGGCGCTGGCCCAGGGTCACACAGTCAGCCAGAGTGGAATCGGGATTAATCCACCGTCGTCTGATGCCCAAGCCTGGTGCCATTTGTCCACAGTGCACATGGCCTCCCAGGGGTGGGAGCAGCCCAGAGAGAGGACATGGGGGTCTGAGGTTGGTCACACAGTGGATGTGAACTGAGCCGGGGCAAGCACCAGGTCTCCGACTCTGCATTCACAGGGCTTTGCGCCGCCCGCCCCACATCTGGGGGCGATTACAGGTCCCAGCGCCTCTTCCCACAGAGCAGGGCGGGCTGCCTGATAACTGCTGTCTGCGAGGGGCTGCCGGCTGGATGGCCTCCTTCCTCTCGCGGGACCAAGCCAGGGCCCGGGTGGACCCTGGAGCAGTCAGACCCAAGGCTGCACTTTCTGCTGGGGAAGGTGCTGAAGCCAGGCGCGGGCTCTGTGGGAGGATGGAGGTTCTCCCCTCTGACCAGCGGCTCCCTGGGGTGCACAGGGGTTAAGTCTTTGGATACAGGCAGACTTTGGCTTAAATACCAACTCTACTAACTGTGTGACCCTGAGAAAGTCACTTAGCCTCTCCAAAGCTCGGTTTCTTCATCTGCAAAATGGGGGTAACAACACCTGTGTAATAACACCGATTGCAAAGACCTGCTGTGAGGATTACGAGGCATGTGAGGTACGAGGCACTGTGCTTGCATGGGGTGGGTGTCCAGTGATGGGGACCACGACTGTATGTATGTCCTGAATGCTGTGGATTCAGGGCCCTTGGAGCCAAGGCAGGACCGCATGACTGCAGAACATCTCACTAGGGGCCTCTGTGTACTCTGGGGGTCACAGAGGCAAACAGAGACACTTCTCCCTGCTTCAACAGAAAAGTGCAGTCTGGAGGAGCCACGTGATGTTCTGGAAGGGCACCTGAAGGAAGGCAGGAGGCCTGGGTTCTGGGCCCAGTGGGTCCCTCCTCCCTCTCACCAGCATGCTTTCTTGGCCCCACCGCCCGCCCCAGGCCTGGGCACCGGGGACAGAACGATTTCTGATGTGCAAAGAGAACACAAACAGGAGAGGGCCAAGCAGCCAGATTCCAGCAGGAAGTGCATGGCAAGCACCTGGAGGACTGTGAGCCCCTGGGAAGGCTGCCTGGAAGAGGTGGGGACGAGGATCCTTGAAAGAAAAGTGATGAGGAAGGGCATTCCAGGCCCGGGCAGAGGGAGGGTAGATCCCACAGGCAGGATGGTGCACATTCCTTCTGGGAATTCTGGGATCCGAGTGGCAGGAACAAAGGGCCTGAGTTTGGGGGAATGGGCAGGAAAGCTTACGACCCCCGAGCTCCGCCGCTTACTAGCTGCGTGGCTGCTGTGAGCCTCAGTTTCCTCATGTGAATGCGGAGGTAAAAGCAGTCGCTCCCAGGATTGTGGCTGAGCATGACGCCAGCTCGTTCTCATCAAACGCTCAGCACAGGCCCGGCGAGCGGTGCCAGTAAGCTGCAGCCGCTGTTAGGGGTCGGGATGTCTACAGGCCCTGGGAGCCACAGCAGGATCTGGGCGGGAAGCGGCGTGAGCAGATTTATGTTTCAGGACAGCACGGAGAAGGGGTAGAGGCCAGAAGGAGGGAGACGACAAGGAGGGCCGAGCAGCCTCCTGGGACCAAAGGGAATGGCCCGGAGGCCAAACCCCTCTTCACAGAGGAGCCCCCAGATTGGGCAGCTGGGCCCCAGATCCCCGGCCCCAGCGGCATGACCGCTAGGTGGGGTTGCCACAGCCCTCCTCTCCCTAGAACTTTCTTAGCTGCTGGGGGCTTGGAAGGACATCTTAGGAATCTGGAAAATTTGCAAATCCATTTAAATCCCCAAAGGTTGCCTAGCGGCTGCCTGCCCCAAAACCAAATGATTCTTAGAAACAAGGCTTGGGCCAAAGGACAGGGGCTGTGGTCCTGAGGTGCCCAGTGCCCTAACAGGTCCCCTTCCCACGTACCCTGCTTGCCTTCTCCCAATTCCCCTCTCCCGTCCCTCCCAGCTCCCCACCCCCACAGACTGTGCTGTGCTTCGGAGGCCCCTGCTCGGCACCCAGAAACCTTAGGGGATGTTTGCTGAGGGCAGGGGGCAGCAGGGGTGAGGAGGCAGAGGTCCCCGCCCCAGAGCAGGGGAAAGGAGAGAACTATCCTCCAGTCTTGACATCCCCCGCAGCCTCCCAGCCTTCTCCCATCTGGTTTTGTCAAAAACATTTTCCATTTTTTTACCTACCCAAAGAGGCGTAGGCTGGGGCAAGGGGACAGGGCAGGGGCTGGGGTTCCCAGGTCTCCCAGCACTTACCTTGCTGCCGATAGCTTCTATCACCCCCTCCAGGAAGTCCTCCTTACTGCCTTCTTCCCGTTGTCAGAAAGACTTGAAATGGGACTTGAATGGACTTGAAATGGGCAACAGTTGGGTAGGCGGGCAGGCAGGACCGCTGCAGGCTCCCCGACACTCCACTCGAAGAAGGGACACAGGGAAGGGGGTGCTGCAGGGCTGAGGAGCAGCCCAGCTTCGCCTCACTCCCAAAGCATCCTCGGGAGGAGCAGAGCCGCCAGAGGGGCTGCCCTGGGTCTGGCCGTCTGTGTGGAGCAGGGCAGAGGCTGCTGCTGGGCGGCTGGGCTGAGGGGCTGCTCTCTCCTCCCCTCTCTCCTCTCCGTTGCTGTGGGTCTGCTCTCTGGCTCCAAGATGCTCACACGGCGATCCTGGGTCCCAGATCGGGCAGACGGGGACTTCGGGCTGCTGGCAGCCCCGGCGCTCACACCACTGTGAGCTTCCCTGCCCGCCCCCACTTGGGGGAAAGGCTATAGGGCGGCCTCTGATTGGCCCGGTAGGGAGAAGGGGGGCGGGGGGCAGGGAGGGTGGACGCGTGCGTCTGTTTTCAATTTCAGGTTTTTTTCCCTTCTCTCTTTCTTTTCCCTTAAGTTTCTTGTTTTTCTTCTTCTTTTCCCTCTGCTTGCTCCCTCCCGTCGCCCGTTCTCTCAGGATGTGAAGGGATGTTTAGAAATTCCACAGCCCACGCCAGCCGCCAGCCGCTGAGTCACTTTTATTAAAGAGTGGCCTGGCCCCAATTGCCTGATGCCCGTCTCGGGTGGTGGGTCCCGCTTGCCATGACACCTGGGGGCGAGTCCTTGCTCCGTGCCTCAGTTTCCCCATCTGTAAAGGAGGCTCTGGTAATCTACGTGGTTGAGTCAGTCAACATTCATTCATTGAACAAGCACACTCAGCACTTACTATGTGCTGGACGCTGTACTGGGGGCCGGGGACACAGCAGGGAGTAAGACACAGTCTCTGCCCTCAGGGGCTCCCAGGCTAGTGGGAGGGACATTCGGTGGGCAGGCAGGTGCCCGCTGGGAGGGCAGGAGGCTGAGAGTGCATTTGGAGGGACACTAACTAAGGCTTGAGAGAGTCAGAGAGCACTTCTGAGAAGAGGTGACCAGGAAGAGATAGAAAGATGCTCCAAGATGATCAGTCACTTTTCAGAAGGAAAATCCAAGGCCCAGGGGTGAATTGGCACAGAGAGGGAAAGTGATTTGCCCAAAGTTACCCAGCACACTTCTTCAGATTTCCAGACACATTCCTTTTAGCATCTCAAAGCCCCGGGGGTACCAGGAAAGGATTATTTGCCCTGTTATACAGATGAGTAAACTGAGGCCCAGGGGAGTAAAATGAGCTTTCCAAGCTCACACAGCAATGGCAGAGCCGGGGCAGAACCAGGTCTTGTGAGTCACATGATAGAAGGGACACAGGTCATCTGACCCTCACCCAAGACCCACATTCCAGTGTAGACTGGCCCTCCTGCCCAGCCTGCTTCCCGGCTGCCCCTGCGGCTTGTTCATTCAGTCAACAAGATATTTTCAACGTCCTGCGGTGTTTCATTTCCATCCTCCCCCATCCTTCCCCACCAGGGTCTGCCAGGCCTCCTCCAGGTCCTCGGCTGGGTCTCTTCTTCCGTCCTTACCTTCTCAGGTCAGAAGGGGTCTCCAGTCACAGACTCCAGCCCTCGGCTGCCGAGGGGCATTGTTCTAAAAGGGCTTAGAGAGCTGAGCTGAGCCACCCCGGCTGTCACTATTATACACATGGGAAACTGAGTCCCGAAGGGGGAAGAAGGTTGTCCCAGGTAACATAGCTAGAGCCTGGCTCTGCCCTCCTGCCACTCTGCCCTCTGCACCTCTGCCTGAGCCTTTTCCTCCCCAGCCCCACCCGGGCCCCTGTTCACAGAGCAAGGGGACTTGCTCGAGCCGAGATTTCATGCCAACCACAGTCTTCTGTCTTGCAATCATGTCTTGGTCTTGTCCCGGTGGAGATTGCTCAGCGGAGCACCTGGGCTGGGCCGCATGGAAGGAGACGTGTTCTCAGACTGGCTCCAGACCACGGGGTGGGGCTCATGAGGGTCCCACAAGAGAGGGAGACTGGGCCGGACGCGGTGGCTCATGCCTGTAATCCTAGCACTCTGGGAGGTTGAGGTGGGAGGATCGTTTGAGCTCAGGAGTTCTAGATTATCTTGAGCACGAGTGAGACCTTATTTCTACCAAAAAGAAAAAAAAAAAAAAGTCAGCTGGGCATTGTGGCATGCACCTGTAGTCCCAGCTACCCGGGATGCTGGGGCGGAAGGATGGCTTAGAGCCCAGGAGTTGGAGGTTGCAGTGAGCTACAATGATGCCACTGCACTCTAGCCTGGGCGACAGAGTGAGACTCTGTCTCAACAATAACAACAAAAATCCCCCAAAAACCAAGGCAACTCGAGAGAGGGAGACTGGCCAGGGCTTGGTGGCAGGGCCACAGGGGAACTTGGGGAGATCCCATAAAGCCCAGGGTCAGGCTCAAATCTTTGTGATTTCTTGTGCCCAAAGACTCCATCAGAAACAGGCTCAAATCTTTGTGATTTCTTGTGCCCAAAGACTCCATCAGAAACTTACAGCTCCCCTCCTAGCATCGGCCTTGGCCATTCACCTCAGAAGCCTTGGCCCAATGCGTGGAAGCAGGACAGCTCAGCGGAAGCAAAGAGGTATTTCAACCCCTAATCCCCAAAGAAGGTGGTCTGGAGTCAGGAGACCTAGCCACTGACTTATTGGGAGACCTTGGATAGGTCCCTCGTCCAGCCTGAGCCTCAGTTTCCCCATCTGTGCTTATGGGGGTGGACGCACTGTGCCGGAAGGCCCTTGGGATGCTCTGTCTGCATTTCCCCTAGAGCCGGACTCTGGCGAGGGAGAGGAGGCCGGCGGGCCCCAGGGCAGGGGTACAGCTGGGGGCCAGAGATGCAGCACAGAGGGGAGGGGGCAGTTGGTGGTGGCTCCCCAGGGAAGCTGGCGGCCTCCGGTTTCCGGCCAGCCCAGCCGTCCGCTGGCCCATCTGGAATCACTTAGCCCCTACCACCATTAACCCTTGGTGGGCACCAGGACTGCTACTCCTCATCTCAACTGAGATGTGGGTGGGAGACGCAGAGCTTCGCGAGCACCACGGGGCACTTGCCCAGGGCAAGACCACTGAGGCAGAAGTGTCACGATTGAGAGGGCAGGTTCTGGAGCCAGATACAGAGCTGGGTTCAAATCTCGGTGTCTCCAGTGTCAAGCTGTGTGACCTTGGGCAAGTCACTTCAACTCCTGGGCCTCGGTTTCCACCTGTGGAAAATGGAGATAATTCAAAGACTGATTCTTAAGACTGTTGAGATTTTTAATGTACTCGAGGGCTCAGTACAGTGCCGAGAAGTGTTATTACTGGAATAGTCAGTTTTCCTCATTTAAGCACCATTCATTCTTGGTGTGCCCCTGGGCCGAGACCTCTCTTCTCTGGGCCTCAGTTTCTCCTTGTGCACTCTGAAGGGGTGGACAATGCTCAGAGCACATGGCAGTACAGCACGGTCACGCTGGGGTGGCCAGCTTGGCCCCCAGCCCCACCGTGAACGGGACAAGCCATGAGCGTTCTCCCGCCTGCCCGGACCCTGGGAGCCCGGCCTGGCCTCGGACAATCCTGCCTTGGGGAAGGCTGCGCTGAGACTGGGTGGGCAGAGCAGGGAGTGTGGGGAACCCCACCTGAGGAGGACTGGGATGGGGTGCAGGGTGAGGGAGGGGCTCTGGGTCTTGGGGTTCAGCTCTGCCCCTCCCCACAGCACGGTGGCATGCTCGGGGTTAAGTGTCTGCGCTCTGATGTTGGCACTTCCAGCCCAGCTCTGCCACTTCCTGGCTGTGTGACCCTGCACGGTGATATGACCTGAGCTCTCTGGACGTCAGTACTGCCAACTGTTAAATGGGGACACAAGCGCCTACATCTCAGGGTTGTGGAGGGGCCTGAATAAGCCATGCAACAGGCATTTTGTGCAAGCTCTAGAGCAGAACAAGAAAGTGCCACAAAAGGTGCTGGATCCTCAGATGTCACTGGGAGCTGTGGTCACAGAAGTCCCCCAGGCCCCCACCATCAGGGCTAAAGGGAAGCTCATCCAAACTGCCCATTTCACAGCTGAGATGACTGAGGCCAGTGATGGAAAGCGACTTGAGCAAGGCCATGTGATGTGTCAGCCACAGACTGGGACTGGAACCAAGGCTTTTGTCTAGACTCTTAGACTCATGCTCTTCTCTAAAGGAGGGAATCAGGCTGAATAGCCCCCCTGCTAAGACCCCCACCCACACTTGTCAGAACCGGAAACAGCAGCTCTCAGTGGGGTGGGGGGAGGAGGCCGGAAAGGGAGTCTGAGTGGGAGAATTCCCAGTGGGCCTGCTCAGCACTCGCTCAGGCAGGGCCAGCAGCCGCCACATCTGGCTCTCCCACGCTCCCCGCACTGCCCCCCGCCTGCACCCCCGCCCCGTGCTCCCCAGGCAGGCGGTGATGGGGGTTGATGAGGAAGCAGCACACATGTCCCAGCCGTCAACAAAGTCATCTTGGATGTCAGGGCCAGAGAGCCTAAAGGGTGTGTCCACTGTATGGGCATGGCAGCTGAGGCCCAGGTAGTGGAGGGGACTTGCCTGAGGTTTGGCGCTGGGGGCCCTTGGTGGCCTTGGAATACAAGACTCCTGACCCCCAGCTCAGTATCCTTCCACCCACTCACACCCTGAGCAGAGCAGGTAGATCCTTGTGCTCGTGGCTGCAGAGTGGCCATCTGAGTGGGCAGGGGGACAGTGTGGGTCTTGGATCACACTCTCCCCCTAGATCCTAGGATCCTCCTGTTGGGCCAGACTGTAGCCACGAGGTCTGCCAGGATCCAGGAGATGAGGGCTTCAAGACACTGCCCGTTCCGCCTCTTCCCAGACCCCTGCTGGCCTCCCTCTCAGTGCCTAGGACCATGGGGAACCGGGGCATGTCCTTCTGGTACACACAGATGGCTCAAGGTCACCAGCAGAGCAGGGCCTTTGGAAGCCACATATCTCACCCGCACTGGACACACTGGCTCCTAAGGTCCAGAGAGGGCCAGAACCTGACTGAGAGCACACAGCAGGTCTGGGATGGGAACACCAGGACTCCAACACCCAGGCTGCCCTGTTCCTCCATCCATCCATCCATGCAACAGAAGTTAATTAAGCACCTATGGTGTGCCCTGTCCTCCTGTCCTTATAGAGTTCACAAGCCAACACAAAGAAAACTGCAAATTAATATTAATCACATCCAAATTTTTTTTTATTCAAGGTCTCACCCTGTTGCCCTGGGTAGAGTGCAGTGGCATCATCATAGCTAACTGCAACCTCAAACTCCTGGGCTCAAGCGATCCTCCTGCCTCAGCCTCCCAAGTAGCTGGGACTACAGGCATGCAACATGATGCCTGACTAATTTTTATTTTTAGTGGAGATAGGGTCTTGCTCTTGCTCAGGCTGGTCTCGAACTCCTGAGCTCAAGCGATCCTCCCACTTTGGCATCCCACAGTGCTAGGATTACAGGCGTGAGCCACTGCACCTGGCCAACAACATCCAATTGTTGTAACTGTGATGAGAGAGACATAGAGAATAATGGGCTGATAGGTGGGGGCTCGTGCTCGGTAGAGTAAGCCTTCTCTGGGGAAGAAACATTTCAGCTGAGACCTGAGGTTGTGAGGCCACGCACATGCAGGAGTGGGAACAGTGCTAGAGAAGGAACAGCATATGCAAAAGCTCAGAGGCCAGAAAGAGCTTGGTGTTTGAACAGAGAGAATACTTGCAGCACAGAGGGGGCAAGGGGGTGTGGCATGAAGTTGGAGAGGCGGTCGGGTGCCAGGCATCAGGGCCCGGTGGGCCTGAGGATGAGTCTACCTTTTATCCTGAGAGTCAGTAGGGTCCACTGCAGGGTTTTGAACAGGGGACTGATGAGGCCAGGCCACAGTGGTGCCCTGTGGAGGCTGACTAAGCGGCAGGAGACGGGGCAGGTGGCCAGTGTGGAGGCTGCTGCAGTCGACCGTGGACTGAATGCGGCACACATCCCCCACCCCGCTGCCCCCAACTCTTTTCCCGTCCGAAAGGCTGCAGGAATGCATCCCAATGGGGAGTTTGGACTTCTGGGTGCCAGTCTGTGCTTGACCACTGACTCACGGGGTGACCCTTTTTCCTTTCCTGGCCTCTGTAACTCCTCTGCACAATGGGTCAGACACAGTGCTCCTCTGATAAGGACATTCTGTGGGCCTCTGGTTCTAGCATCCTCCCTGCTCCCCAAGTGTCTGTGTACAGGGGGCCTGCTATCCAATACGACTCTTTCCCCAGGATGACTTCAGCGGCATCCAGGCCTTTCCTCCAGTAGTACCCTGGAGCGCCAGCAGGTGGCGCCCCTGCCTCTCAAGGGGCGGGAGAAGGGGAAAGGTGTTGGGAGGAGAAGGGTCTGGAAGGCACAGATGCCCCCAGGAGTCCCCGCAGCCACTTGTGAGCCTCGCCTGCCTCCTGCCTGGAGGCGGCAGCGCAGGAATTACCATCCTCCCTGCTGAGGCGGAGGCAGGGGCTCAGGGAGGGCAGTTCACTTGCCCAAGATCACAGAGTGACGTTAGGCTTGGCTGGGACTGGCCCCCGGTCCAAAGCCCTTGGACTACAGTCTAGAGAGAACTTCCAGCTAGTGGTGGGGGCACAGTGTGGCTAACACTTGACCCCGGTGCCCACCTAGGTGCCCAGCTTCTCTTAAGCAAACTATTGCCAACAGAAAGCCCAGTCCAGAAGCTTTTCTCTTCCAGGGCCATAAACCTGATTTAAAAACCAAGTTATCACTAAGATCTTTATGAGGCTGCCACACCCCAGGAGGGCCTGGCCTGTGTGTGAGAGCGGCCTGGAGGAGGCTTCCAGAAGGAAGAGGGGCCTACCCGGGAGCCAGAGGAGGGAGGGGTCCAATAAACAACCACTCCCAGTGATAAGGGGCTGTCAGAGAGGAAGAGGCTGCTCACAGGACAGGGCGGACGGGGCTCCTCCACGCACAGAGCCGTGGCTGGACTGCTGGCACATGGGGAGACTGAGGCCCAGGGGCTCAAGGTCACATGGCGAGTCAGAGGTTAAGGTGGGAGAGGACCTGCAATTTCAGACTCCTGGCCTGGGACTTTTGAACAAGGTTACAGTGTCCTCAGGAGGGGGACTCTGGTGGTGCCACATCTGGGCTGGCTCAGGACTCTGATTGGGGGGGTCCATCTAGGGGTGAGGGCAAGGGGAGAGCAGAGTCTCTTTTGCATGAAGAAGCCAGAGGAGGAAGAGGAACCAGCTATTTGTTTAAGCAAAATCCCAGCTAACCAGTCGGGGGGCGGAGAGGCACACAGAAGCAGGTGGGCTCAGCTGGAGAGGGAAGAAAAACTTCCAGATAGGCCATTGACTTGCATGTGGCCTCAGGCAGGCGACCACCTCTCAGAGCTCCAGTTTCTTCATCTGCAAAATGGGGATAACCATCAACTGTACGTCATTTTGTGCTGTTGTGAGGATGAACTGAGATAACACGTGCAAAGGGCTTGGCATGACACCTGGCACCGAGTAAATGCTCAGTAAATAGCAGTGCTGTTATTGTTATTATTATTATTATTAGTCCAGCACAAAGTAAAGGGCCAAACCCTGCAATCTCAGAGAGACGCAGTGAGAGGACACTGAGCGGGGAGTCGGGAAGCTCGGGATGGGGGTGCGCGGGAACGGTGGAGGCCTCCCCACCCCAGGATGTGTCAGCAGAGTGGGAGCTACAGCCACCTTGGGAGGGCAGGGTACTGAAGGGACCACAGAGCAGTGGGGGTGAGTCCCCGGCTCCCTGGCGCTGCCTTCTCCCCGGTCAGGAAAACAGTCCTTGCTCCGCTCAGAAAGTCCCGTGCTGCCTTGGCCCCCATCTTGCAGCCACCGCCTGAGTCCTGACCACCATCTCCATCTCTCCTGGACCCCTGCCCAGCTCCTTGCTGCTCTCAGGCTGCCCGCCTCTGCCCTGGCACCTGCTCTGCACGCCAGCCTCAGCTGCCTTCCCGCCACTCCCCTCCGCCACCCTAGACCCTAGGTAATAACGTCCCACACCCCTCATCAGGCCTGGCCCACCAGGCCTGCCCTGCCCCTCCGACTCATCTCCTGCCCCTTGCGCTCCAGATTGGTCTTTCAGCGCTAGGGGGCCATGTCCCCTCTGGCCTCAGAGCCTCTGTTCATACTGACCTTTGGCCCCCAGTGCCCTTCCCCACTCCCTGGGCCTTGACTCACATGTCACTGTCACTTCCTCCTGCAAGGCTTCCCTGCTCCTCCCTCTGGGTCAAATCTCCTTATTCCTGGCCCTTGCCAAGATGTCATTTTATCTTTATTTGTGATTATTTGAGTCACACTTGTCCACCCTCAACCCCCAGCCATAAACAGCCTGAGAGCAGGGCCTCACCCGGTACCTAGCACAGTGTCAGCGCAAAGGAGGTGTGTGAATGTATATTTGTCAAACGAATGAATACATAAAGAGATGAGTTCTTACACCTATTCCCAACCTTTAAGCCTATCCTCTAGGTCTGATTTAGCAAACGCTTGGAATTAGAGGGCACCTAGAGAGCACCAACCTCCTCTCAGGGTAGGCATCCTTTGCATAGCATCGTTAACTGGAGACTAACCTCCAGCAGTCACTTACATACTTCCTGTGATGGTGAGCTCACTCTCTCTCATAACAGCCCATTTCATGACGGATGGCCCTTTAGAGAGCACTTTATAATGTATGAATGGGCTGAAATCTTTGTCTGCACCTGCAGCTTTCTCTCTCAGGTCCTAGGCCTGCCCTGTCCCCCTCCCCAAACTCAGTGCACACTCCAGGTCTTCTCCAGTCTCAGCAGTCCCAGTTACTTCAGCTCAGAGCGTGGAGTTCAGTCCTCTTGGGCCTCTTCTCCCTCCTCCGTGTACTTCTCAATTTCTCACCGGCCCCTTGAAAGGTTGGGTCCTGAGCAGAGCCCAGAGCTCCAGATGACTGCAGAGAAAAACTTCACCTCCATGTCCACTCCCTGGCCTGGGAAAGTGAGGCCTTCCGTGCTGAGGCAGCCAGGTGCCTATCCGTGTGCCAGGTGCTCCTCCAAGCACCTGACACACTGGCACGGCTGTGTGCTCCTCCAACGTAGCCAAGTGCTCGCCCCTGTCAGCAACAACCCAGGCATCCCCTTTTCCCCCGCCCACAGCAGACTTCATTTTGCTGCACACATCGGGCACGACCCCCTGTCCTTCCTGGGCCTCAGTGCTTCTGTAGGTACACTGGAAAGAGTTCCTCTGAGCAGGAAGGGCAGCCCGGGGCTTCCTGAGTCCCCAGCTCTGTTTCAGGATCCATCAGAACCCGGGAAGAGCAAGAATCTGACCAGGGCCAGCTTCGTGGGCAGGTCACCCAGTGCTCAGAAGGGCCCTGTGTTTGGTTGAATGCTCAGCTGTCACTATCTTGAAATTCTTAATCATTTTTGAACGAGGGAACTTGTATGTTCATTTTGCACTGGGCCCTGAAAATTATGTCCTGATGGTGAAACATCTGCCTAGCCCTGAGATGGTGCTGACCAGCCCCAGCTAATATGGGGACCCAAGAGAGAGACAGCTTGAACGGATAAGACCCTGATTCTGCCCTCCTTCTAGGGGCCACACAACCCTGCACTTTGAGGGGGCCCCCAGAAAATGTCAGAGGATCAAATCTCATAGGGGGTTTCTGCACGGCTCCTTGGTGCAAAGCCCCTGTGGGGAGGGACCCCCATCTCCCCCAGGCTTCCTGACGCAGAGCCCTGTCCTTCATGAATCCTTCCCCAATCCCTCAGCCTGCCCCCCAACTCCCAGTTCACTGATGCCCCCTCAAGTGTTCCCTGCCGCGACCCTCCAACCCCCCTCCCATCACTGTAAAATGTTTGCCAGTCCTTAATGGGGGGGGCACACATGATACATTTAAAACACCAAGGGGGGCCCAGCTATAATACATGGATCAGGGCTTTAGGATCCTGATTCACACAAACCAATTGCTCAGAAGACATTGCTGAATCAAGTGGAGTACTTTGAATACAAACTCTGTTAGGTAATACCCAGGAATTGGAGTTAATTTGTTAGATGTGTTAATGGCATATTATGTAAGAAAATGTCCATGTGTTGTAGAGATGCACGCTGAAGTATGTAGGGGTAAAATGACATGATGTCTGGAATTTGTTTTAAAATACTTTAGAAAAAGAAGGGAGTAGACGAAATGTGACAAAAACCCTGATAACTGTTGAAGCTGGGTGATGGGTATACAGTAGTTCATTATGTACAACTCTACTTTTGCATATGTTTGAAACTTCTTAATGAAAAACGGTGACCGGGGGTTGCCAAGAGAATTTGGGAAAAATTTCCTGTGATGTCCCCGGAAGACCCCCCTCCCCGGCATGCCTCTGGGTACTTTCTCTAGAGAGCCAACTCAGGCGCCCCCCCCCCCATTGCATGCAGACTCATGTATGTGTATATGTGCATTTCCTCAGGGGAAAACATCCACAGCTTTCATGATAGAGGGGTCGTGACCCCTCGTCCTCAAAAGATTAAGGACCCACTACCTTACAGACGGGAGCACTGTTTGAAGTCGAGTTGCCCCCCTCGCCACGAGTTGGTCACTGCAGAGTGCGCCACAGGTCCGGTGTGGCCGTGTGACGCTGGCCTGGGGTCCCTGTGCCCCTGCGAGCCCGTTTCTCCACCTGTAAAGCGGGGTCGCGGGGCGGTTCACGCGGCCACGGGAAGGACTAGGTGTTCGGGCCCCAAGGCCGCTCGCTTCTCCAGCGATTCCCACACGTGGCGTTGCCTCGACCCTGGCCCAGGACGCGCCCCTACCCTCCCAGGCCCCGGCCAGTCCACCTCCCGCTCCGGGCAGCAATTTGTCTCCTTTTGAACCCCCCGCCCCCGACGGGTTTCCCCCTTTGATTCGCGGCCGGGAGGCTTCCCCCCGCTTTGAAATGCAAACCCGCCTCGGCCGGGGCCGCGGGCGGCTGGGAGCTATAAAAGGCCTGGGTGGGGCGGGCGGCGCAGGGCCGGCGAGTTCAGGTGAGCAGTTGCGCGTCGTCGGGGCGGCCGGCAGCGGCGGCTCCAGGGCCCAGCATGCGCGGGGGGCCCCGCAGCCACCATGTATGTGGGCTATGTGCTGGACAAGGACTCTCCCGTGTACCCCGGCCCCGCCAGACCCGCCAGTCTCGGCCTGGGCCCGCAAGCCTACGGCCCCCCGGCCCCGCCCCCCGTGCCCCCGCAGTACCCCGACTTCGCCAGCTACTCTCACGTGGAGCCGGCGCCCGCGCCCCCTACGGCCTGGGGCGCGCCCTTCCCTGCGCCCAAGGACGACTGGACAGCCGCCTATGGCCCGGGGCCTGCGATCCCCGCGGTCCCCGCCGCCAGCCCAGCTCCTCTGGCATTCGGGCCCCCTCCGGACTTTAGCCCGGTGCCCGCGCCCCCTGGGCCCGGCCCGGGCCTCCTGGCACAGCCCCTCGGAGGCCCGGGCTCACCCTCCTCGCCCGGAGCGCAGAGGCGGACGCCCTACGAGTGGATGCGGCGCAGCGTGGTGGCCGGAGGCGGCGGTGGCAGCGGTAAGGACCCCTCCCTCATCCTGCGCCTCTGGACGGTTCTCCTGCCACCGCAGGTGCTCTGGCGGGGCCTAGGCCACCCACCCCGCGCCCCCGTCTGACCTCTTCTCTGGCCCTGCTTGGGTTCCCACAATGTGGCCCTTCTGACCGCTCTCGTCCCGGGGGCCTGTTCCCTCAGCTTCCCCCTGCTGAATCAGCCTGCTTGGGCCTTAAGAAGCATAACCTAACCCTCTTACAGATAGGGAAACTGAGTCCCCTGCAAAGTGAGGAAATGTGCCTTGTGGTTTCCGGCAAGGCTGCAGCTGGAACTCAGGTCCCCAGACTTGTAGCAACACTGACCCTGGTGGTCTTTGTGTGTCTCTTCCACTCCTAACCTACCCCCAAGCAAAGGCAGCAAACTCTCCCCGGAAGGGACCATCCACTGCCCATTTGAACATGGGCAGGTCACTCTCCTTTGCAGGTCTGAGTCTCCCCAGCTTACGGTAAAGAGACTGGTGGGTCATATCCTTTGGGCTGAAAAACCTTTGGGGTTAGATTGGGGCAAGGGGTCTCTACCTTACCTCGCAGGGCCCTCCCTGAACTCTTGACCCTGGGGGAGGGGAAGCCAGAGCAGTTGGGAAGGTGGCTACTGTTTGGCTCCTGAGCCTGTGAACCTCCTGCCCCCAGGCAGGCCTCTCTGATCCACCCTCTTCAAAGGCAGGGGAGGGAGCAGGACAAAGACTCAGCTTTAATGAGGGGCAGCCTGACCTCCTTTATGGGTCCCCCCTTTGTCATGTAACAGGCTGGGTCTTGGCTCAGTAGTGACTCCTGTTGGCTGGAAAGTGAACACGATTCCCCATTGTCCCAACTGTGTCTGGCCTGTCCTGACAAAGGCCACCTGGCCTTGGGGGCGGGGAAACTGGCCTGCCCACCCTTTGATGTCCAGCCCCTCCTCCCCTTCCCCCAGCTGGGAGTCAGCCCGAGACTTCCCCCACCTCCTCTCTCTCTTCACCCCCATCTCCCCCCACCACCAGCCTGCCTCCAGGGCGGATGCTGGGGAGGGCTTGATCAGCAGCTACAGGCTCTGGCTGTAATCACACACTCTTCTTGGAAGTCCCAGGGATACAGAACCTCCTATCTGCCTCCAGGGAGATAGAGGGGACCAGGCTCTGCCACTTGCTTCTGTGGCCTTGATTAAATAATAGCAGCTAATGTTATGGAACACTTACTAATGGACCAGGCATTGACCTAAACTCTTGCATGTATTAACTCATTTAGCTCTTCTAATGTTACAGGAGGTACTATTATCACCTCTATTTTTAAGACGAAGAAACTATGGCATGGAGAGGTTAAATACTGCCCAAGACCATGTAACCAGTAACTGATGGGGCTGGGATTTGAACCCAGGCAGACGGAGCACCAAGCCTGGGCTCTAATCCACAACTCTTAGGTCAGCTGTCTTTTCTGGGTCTCAGTTTTACTGCCTGTGAAATGAGAGGGAAGGGAGGTTGTACAGTGGTTTGTTCCCTTGTTTGAATTATTAAAGGATTCCTCTGAAAAAATCTGGTGGAAAGTATAAACCTTCTCCCTAGAAAAAAAAATGTTGCATCACTGGGTAGGCAATTTCAGGGGTTCTGGAGGCCCTCACTAGCTTTATCTGTAAATCCTGAGTTAAGAACTCTGCATTAGGTCATAGGAGAGGAGGTGGGAGGGGGCGTGGGCCCTCAGGGTCCTGCAGTTCTGGGTCTGCCAGGCTCTGAAGAAGGAAGCCTGCTTTTCCTACTCTTCTGTTCCACTGACTGCTTCCTGCTGGTCAGGTGACTTTGGAGATAGATGGGGAGGTTCCCCATGGGTGAGGACTTGGAGAGAGGCCACCACTGTGTGAGGGGGAAGGAAAGGGCCAGTTGGGATCAGAGGACTGGTGGGAGCTTGGGGGAGCTTCCAGGCTGTGCGATGTCAGACAAATCACCTTGTCTCTCTGGGCACAAGAGCTTCAGAACCCAGCCCACCCCCTGGTCTCAAGTGTGATTTATACACTGTTGTTTGCAGGCAGATGGACATGGGACTCTGCCCAAGGGCGAAAGCATTTCTGCCATCGCTCTCAGAAAGTAGAGGTAAAGGCCAGGGGAGGTGCAGGGGTCCTGAGGCTCCAGTGGCAGGACTGTCCCACCCTGCTGAGGATGCAGAGCCATGGCTTTCTTGAGGCCAGAGCTGCTGCCTGTCTCCTGGGGGCATCCGATGCTCACCAGTGCTCCTGAAGTGGGGGTGGAATTGGGGTGGGTCACAGGCTCTCCCCGAGAGAGAGGCCAAGGCCCTCCCCTCTTTGGCCTCAGTTTCTCCTGGGCATTAAGGCTCTGGGTTTCCCGTGGTCATTGTCTGGGACAGCTGAGGGAAAGTCAGTGCATGCCACCACCCTCCCCGCCCCCACTGAAGCTGGCCACCAGGTCTTCAACCCGCCACCCTTCTTGGCCAGCGCCTTCTTCTCCCTGGCCTCTAGCATTCCAGAATATCCAAACTGGACAGTTAGGTATCATGCAGATGGGGAAACTGAGGCCCAGAGATTGTAAGGAATGGTCCAGTTGCACACGAGTGGAGGCTAAGCTGGGGTAGATGGCAGACAGATGGGTTAAAATTTTCCTGTGGTTTCCTATCATGCTTAGGATGAACTCCACACCCCTTCCTGCGGTCTGCACAGCATCTGGCCCCTGATCGCTCCCTGGCCTCACCCCAGGCTATTTTCCAAGTTCCAGCCACTCTGGCCTTCTTTTAGTTCCTCAGACCTGCCAAGTCCTACTTCAGGTCTTGTGCATATGCTGTTCCCTCTTCGAGGAATGCCCTCTGCCCTGGTTCTTTGTAAGCCTGGCTCCTTCTCACCCTTCAGGTCTTAGCTTAATGGTCACCTCCTCCAAGAGGCCCTCCATGATCTCCCAAAGTAGACTCCCCCTATAATCATGGATAATTTTTGCTGTGTTCCCCTCAGAGCACTGACTCCAATTCCAGTTTACTCACTTACTTACCTAAGTGTGTGTTTGTATATTGTCTATTTCCGTGAGGTCCAGAGCTGTGTCTATTTGACACACCAATACATCCTGGGGACCCAGCCCAGTGCGTGGCATTTAGTAGGTACTCAGGACATTCTGTTGAATGAATGAACAGGGCAAGTGTGAGGGACAAAAGACATCTCTGGGAGAACACGGGAGGGGGAGATCTCGGACCTGACACGGGTTTCTGAGGTCCCATCCCTGGGGTTGGGACCTGTGGCTGTCTGGCCAAGCAGTTCCATCCAGTGGTGGCAGCCTGGCTGCCCTGTGTCCCCACTTGGACAGTACCCTTGACTTACTTGGGGAACTGGTATAGCTGAGGCTGGTACCAAGACTCCAGCTTTATTCTAAGGAGAGGCTGCTGGACTTCCATCAGTCTTCGATCCATAAACAAAATATTAGTCAGTTCCGAGTGATTAGTATCACTTGACTGAAGCCAGGATAGGAAATGACTAGAAGGGGTTCTACATTTTTGTCTTCTTTCTTTGCATCTATAAATATCAGCGTTTTCATTAGGAGGCTTATAAATCATCCTTATCTGGAAGGCTCGGCCTCCACTTCCCTGTGAATAAACAGTGCTGCACAGGTTAATGGCCCGCTGGGGCACCTGAGATCTCACAGAACTAGGGAGATGTTCACTCAGATGACCAGACTGTTGCAGCAGGCTTTAGATCTTGGTCCAACCTCTTCAGCTTGCAGATGGGGAAACTGAGGCCCATGAAGGGGGCGAACACTTCTCTCCCCTCCACATTGCGGGTCCTCTCCTTTGACCCATTGCCACAGCCACCAACCTGGCCTCTCATCTTCAGCCTCTCTCTGATGCCCCAGCTGTCTTCTAAACCATTGCCAGATTTGCCTTCTCAAAGCACATCCCCAGCTCAAGAATATTCTGTGGCTCCCCACTGCCATGGAATTGACCATTTCTATGCCATTTCATTGCTGTAAAATCCAGCCCCATTTCTGTGGCATTCAAAGCCCTCTTGAGAACTGGCCCCAAGCCTGGATTGAAGCCATTCTCCCACTAGTTTGCCTAGATACAGAGATCCTCCTTGGGGACAATGAAGAGCTGGGACTTGTGAGTCTCACACCTGGCATTGCATTTCTGTTAGAAGCTATATAGCCTCAGACAAGCTAACTTGGACCATTTCTCTGAGCCTGGGTTTCTTCCATTGTGTTAATAACATTAGGATAATAATAGGATTGTACCTTGAAGCAATGGTGCTTGTAAGGCATAGCCCTGCACCTGGCACACAGTAGGTGCTCAGAGCATCAGTGCCTGTGACCACCTCTGCCAATCCTTGGCAGGTGCACTTGAGCACACGTCACACTCCCTGCCTCCCCAGTCTGATCCCTCAGCCACACTGCCCTCCCTTCCCTCTCCTGCAGCTTCACCAGTTCAAATCCTGCTCCTTCTCCAAGCCTACCTCCTCCTAGGAAGCCCTGCTTGTCCCCCTACCACACTGTATGAGGCCCTTGTTTTAACAGCACTCATCACTGACTATCTACTTTCATCATCTTCTCTATCCCTGCCATCTGCCATCTCTGATCCTCTCAAGGACCAGTCCTAATCAGTGCCATCTTTACCCTGCCCCGCACATAGTAGGAGCTCATGATACATAACCATGGCATCATCTGAATCCTTACCACGTGCCAGGCACTGTGCCAAGAGCTTTGCATGATTACTCTCACTTAAGTCTATTCATAGTAACCCTGAGAGGTGTTAGGATCTATCATTAGACTCCTTTCACAGATAAGGTTAATGAGGCTCAGCACAGGTAAGGTGGCCTGCCCAAGCTCACACAGCCAGGACCTGGCAGCACAGCGTTCAGACCCGGAGTCTGCAGCCCAGCGACCATCTGCCAAATAGAGGAACATGCTCAGGGACAGGAGCCTGAGACCCCCGCTCCCACGAGCATCCCAGCCCAGGTAGGGGAAAATGAGGCCAGTCAGGGGATGAGCTAGAAGATGCGGGGTGGGGGGAGGGGCAACAGCAGGGGCTAGGCTGTTTAAAACTGGCTCTCCAGGCAGAAGCTACGTTTGACACCTCATCTCTCAGATGTAGCTGGGAAGGGGAATGACCCAGTTAGAAGGTGGCAGAAGGCTTTTTTTGGTTGGGTGCTTCCCCCCCTGCTTTGGCAGATACTGCTGCATTGAGCTTAGGGAGTCACTGTGAAGGTCCAAATGGCTTTGCCAGCAGCAGGGGCTGGCTGGTCAGTAGGAAATTAGCTTCAGGGGCCGGCCTGTCAGGTTTCTGTCTTGAAGCTTCTGGGACGTGGAAACAGTATTCACGTCTGGAGTTGGGGCCACCACCATGTTAACATGCTGGGCCCTTCCCATGCCACAGCCACCCCTCAGCCCTGTAGGGGCACCCCATGTCGATCCCCTGCATCACCGGAAAGAAGGAGCAGGCTAGGCCCAGCACCCCTCCCATGACTTCCTATTGCTCTTCAAACCAAATCCAAACTCTGCTAGAGGCTCTGCTAGCCTCTCCAGCCTCATCTGGTGCCTCTCTCATTCGTTCACTCCAGCGGGCAGGCAGTAATAGTTTCTGAGTGTCTCTTCTGTGCCAAACACGCTTCTAGGCATTGGAGGCTATGGCCTGAACAAGGCAGACGGGACGCACCCGAGCTCAGGGAGCTGGCGCTCTGCAACCCTCACTCTGCTCCGCGCTGCCTGAGGGCCTTTGCACATGCCGTGCACACCTCCTGAAACAGCCTTCTCAACCTTCCCATCTTGGTTTAAGTGTTGCCTTCTCCAGGAGACCTCCCTTAGCTAAGTAAAGTAGGTCTCTCCCCCACCCCCCCACTCAGTCTAGCTCTCAGCGCCCGGCTCACTTTCCTTCCCGCTACTGATCACGGTTTGTCATTATTTCATTTGTTTGTTTTTAATCTACTGCCCATGAAAGAGGGGAATAAACTATTTACCAAATAAGCCCTGAGCATCTGTTATAGTAATAATAATACGAACTAGCATCTATTGAGCGTTCAGCATGTGCTCAGCATTTTTCCAAATGCAGGATTTCTGACCCCAGAACAGTGCATTTCTTCTCCGTTAGATTAGTGGCCTGGACTATGGCTGTGGGGGCCATGGGACTTTGGAGCTTGAGCTGGCCAGCTGCTGCGGGGGATGTGGGGAGTGAGGGAGACAGGACTCAGAGGTGCCACCTCGTCATTTGGCCGGGGTGGCTGGAGGATGGCGGTGCTGTTTACTGAGATGATGAAGAGAAGTATCAGGTTCGTTTTATGTTTTCACCAAGGATTCATCAGGTACTCATTGCGTGTGTCAGGCACATCAGGGGCGCCAGGTGAGCAAAATGGCATGGTCCGTCCCCTCACCGAGCACGTGAGGAGCTAAGGCCTGAGGGAAGGTACTTACCAAGGTCAGGCAGCCAGTGAGGGGCAGAAAAGGGCTGGAGGCCAGAACCCCTTCCTGTACCCCCACCCCGAATGTGAGACTCGGGACCCACACTTGCAGAGGATGAGTCACTTCCAGACTAGAGGAAGATGGCCAGGTGGGGCAGTGGCCTGGAAACCACCAGGGAACAGCTCAGGGAGGCCTCAAGTTGTTCAGCCTGGGCGGAGACCTGAACAGATGCAATTGCTGTTTGCAAATCTTAGAAGGGCTGTGCTGGGCTGAGGTTGCCCCTTAGTCTGGGTGCCCCTGTGGAAAAACTTAGGAAGAACATAAATGGGCAACAGATGCAAGAACAGGCTGCTTTGCAGCTAGTAGGCACGTACGGCACACACTGTGGGCATCTCGCCCTCGGCGGGAGTTTGACCCAGCGTGACTTTCTGCTGTGATGGACATGCTCCGTACCTGTGCTGTCCGCTGGGATACCCACTGGCACGTGTGGCTGTTGAGCACTGGAAACACAGCTAGTGCGACTAAGAAACAGAATTTTACATTTTGTTGAATTAATTTCAATTTAAATAGCTGCACGTGGCCAGTGGTTGTCATGTTGGACAGCGCAGGGAAGTCCTTGAGACTCCCTAGCATGGTAATCCGGAACACTGAAGAAGCTCTCCTGCTGTTTTGGCTCCTTTGTCTCTGTAGCGTCATCGTCTTCGTCATCATCGTCGTCATCGCAGCTAGTTTTTGTTAATAATTACTTTGTTAACTAGATTATCATATCTGGTCTCCATAACTACCATGTAAAGGAAGCGTTCACGTCTTCGTTTTACAGATAAAGAAACTGGTATTAGAGAGATCCACTGACTTGCCCGGGACATACTGCTGGCACGTGGTTGGGCTGGGCTAGAGCCATCGAGTCCATCTGACTCTAAAGTCCCTTCCTCTTTCCTGCCTCTCGAAGCCAGGTCAGACTGTGGACCTCGATGAAACGGATACGGCGGCAGATGGTGCAAAGGTGGCCCTGGAGGAGGGGCGCGGTGATGACTGAGAACTCTGAGTAGGAAGGAGGGTGGCAGCGGGGAGGAGAGGCCTGGCTAAGGCTGCAGGGCTTCCATAAGCGGCTGGTCCAGCTGTCCCTCACCCCTGCCCCCATGCCAGCCTCATCCCTCCCTGCTCCAGAGCTTGAGTGAGGACCACGAGAGAGCAGCCTGACATTGCCCAATCAGCCAGGACAAGGACCTTTTCGTGGGCCCAACAGAGAGCCTCAGGTCCCAGGAAGGGCATCCGTGCATTGTGGAATGGGTGAGGTCAGAGCTGCACAGCGGAGGTCCTAGCCCTGCTGGTCCAGATGGGGAAACAGGCCCAGGTAGGGGATCCCGTGTCTAGCTGGGGGCCCGGCCAGATCTCCCAGGCCAGTGTGTTCTTTGCCCTGTGGCTCCCCATCAGGTGACATTCCTCCCTCTCCCAAGGGATGCCTCCAGCGTCCCCTTCTGCAAATAGCTCAGTTCTCCTTTTCGTCTCCATAGCTCTCTGCCCTCTACAGACTGCTTTCACATGCACTCTGTTCCCCAGGCAGGGGAAGGAAAGGCCACTTGCAAAGTCCTTCAGCTCGGGATGGCCAGGCTGGGCCACAGCCCAGGCCTCTGCCTCAGCCCAGGTCTGTACGCTGACCTTTCCCAAACCTCGGTAGAGTGTAACGCTGCTAGGATTTAGGCCCCTTACCAGAAGTGCCACCACCTCGGGGCTGGCCCACGCCCTGCCACCTTTACAGCCCCCGCTCCATGTGTTGTCCCGGGTGGGGAGATCCGTCCTCCTGAGCTCCTCTGTCTTTCCCAGCTTTGCCTTTGTTATTTTCCTGCAAGTGACCCAACAACCTCTCTGGACTTACTTCCTCATCTGGGAAAAGGGGGACTCTGCAGTAGGAGTCTATGGCTACCCTACTCCCATCTCCCCGCGCCTCTCCCATCAAAGGCCCTGTGGTCTCCCCTGTGTCATTCCCAGGCTGGCACCACAGGCACAGGTGAGCTCCCTGTCCTGCTGCCCCCAGTGTGGGTCTCTGAGGGACTTGACTGGAGGATGTGCAGGGCAGGCCCTCCCTGTGGGTGTGCCTGGGGCAGCAGGCAGGGACTAGGGCCTGGCCCCTAAGGGAGGACTCAGAGCAGCATGGAACCACAGAGTCCAGAGGGCCCTCAGACTGGTGCACAGGAGAAACTGAGGCCCAGAGAGGAGGAGGGACTTATTCAAGGCTACACGGATGGCTTGGAACTGGGACCAGGACCTGCCGACTCCAGCTGGTGGTTGAGTGCCCAGGGGGCTTGTTAAAAACGGCAGGGAGATTAGGACGGAGTAGATCTGGGGTGGAGCCTGAGGATACATATTTTTAACAAGCCATTGTGTGTGCACGCATGCGTGCCTGTGTGGGTGTCTGTGTGCTGGTGTGTGTGTGTCGGGCGATGGGATCTTGATGCATAGCCAGTTAGGGTTGGACCACCCAGGTAGGGGTCATGGAGGTTTCGGGGCTGCATTTGTGGTCCAGGCCCTGAGGGCCACAGCTGGGCCACAAACCCAGTAGGAAAAGGGCAAAGGAAGTGCCGACCCAAAGGCCACCTGATTTTCTTAGAGCCACTCACGCCACCCTGGAGCAGAGGCCACACCCTGCCTTTGCCTGGCCCAGGCTAGACGGGGGTCCCCGCGGCAGGCTGCAGTGGCTCCTGGCCGCCATCCTCCAGCTGGGCAGGCCCCGTGTCTAGATTCTCAGACTGGGAAATCAGTCTTAGAATTCTTTCAGCTACAATAACAAACACAATCAGAGAATCAACAAACATTGAGAGCCTCATGTTACCAAGTTGGAAGAGACCTTATAAATAAGTGGTCTCTTCCAACACACCGCCCGTCGCACAGATCCGTTTCCTGGCATTCCTGCCAGGTGGTCACCCCAGCGCTGTGGCAAATGAGCACGACCTGCCCCCCCGTGCATCTGCCACAGGCCAGGTAGGTACCGTGCTAGACACTGTCCACCCATCTCAGCGATCCCGTGTGCCTCAGGGTTGGAGATAATCACAGGAGAACTTACGGTGAGTGAGTGGTAGGTTCTGGTGCTGATTCTGAAGCTGGATAAACCTGTTCGAATCCCACCCGCCTGGAGTGTGGATCTCTCTGACTCTCAGTTTTCTCATCTGTAAAATCAGAATAACAGTTACACAACCCCATGGGCTGCTGAGAAATGTATACGAAGTGCCTGGCACATGAATGTGCTGGCTATTATTAGAATAACAATCATCCCCATTTTACGGATGCAGAAAATGAGGCGCAGAGAGGCGGGGAGACTGTCCTAGGTCACCCAGCCAGTGAGAAGCTGCACCCCACAACCCCGGAGTTTTGCTTGCCCGAACAACCACATGTCAGGGTCACCTGGAGAGGTATCCAAGTACTGAGTCCCTGAGCCCCATTTCAGCCCCACTGGATTTGAATTTTGGGAGCCAGAATCTGTGCTTGAAAAAAAAAAAAAAAAGCTCCCCGGCAGTTCTGAGGCTGCTGTTGAGGCATTTGGAGCCCTTAGCCTGTACTGTGTGTGCTGTAGGGGACGGGGATCTGCCCCCTCCCATGGCAGCCTGATTCACATGGTCGGGACACTGTGCATCCCAAAGCCAGATCAGAGGAAGCCTCTCATTTGGGAGAGTAATCTGAAGCTCTTTTCTACTGTGCTTACCCCTCAAGAGCTGGGGGGGGGTCCCCATTCTTCCTCCCACCCGCTTACGCTGGCATCTGGCCAAGAGCGTTACTCATTAGGTGGCTGGGAGTGGCCGGCCCCTCAGCAGACACCTGTTAGAAGAGGCTGGACTTCCCCCTCAGCCCCAGCGTCCCAGGGCCTGTAAATCATTCATCCCGGGCCCTCTACCCGCCCCGCCGCTCTCACGCACCTCCCTGCCCCCTGCTTCCTGGGTGCTGGAGGTGGCACAGGTGCTCAGAGGAGGGGAAGAGGTGACTTGGGGCAGTCAGGAGTTCTCACCCAGAGCTGGGACTAGAGCCCAGGATTCCTGACTGTCATTAAAAATGCAAATTCAGACCGGGCGCGGTGGCTCACACCTGTAATCCTAGCACTCTGGGAGGCTGAGGTGGGCGGATTGTTTGAGCTCAGGAGTTCGAGACCAGCACGAGCAAGAGCGAGACCCTCCGTCTCTACTAAAAAAATAGAAAGAAATTAGCTGGGCAACTAAAAAAACATATATATAAAATTAGCCGGGCATGGTGGCACATGCCTGTAGTCTCAGCTACTCGGGAGGCTGAGACAGGAGGATTGCTGGATCCCAGGAGTTTGAGGTTGCTGTGAGCTAAGCTGATGCTATGGCACTCTAGCCCGGGCAACAAAGTGAGACTCTGTCTAAAAAAAAAAAAAAAATGAAAATTCACATCTGCATGTAGTAAAAATTTAAACACCCCAAAGTCTCCTTCCTACCTGTGGCTTTCCAGCCTCTGGTTCCCTCCTCAGAGGCAGCCCCTACTATTGGCTTCTTGTATATTCTTTCAGAAAGAACTATAGGGGTGTACAGATGTGAGTGTGTGTGTCCCCCATTTTTATGCATAAACTGTACCATACTATTTACACCACTATATGTCTTGCTTTTTTTCACATATCTTCAAAATTGCTCCACATTGGTACATATGGAATTTTTAAATTTCTTTCCTTTCTTTTTTATTTCTGGAGATGAGGTCTTGCTCAGTTGCCCAAGCTAGAGTATAGTGGTATGATCATAGCCCACTGCAGCCTTGAACTCCTGGGCTGAATGGTCCTCCTGCCTCAGCCTCCTGAGTAGCTAGGACTACAGGTGCGTGCCACTATGCCTGGATAATTTTTAAAATTTTTTGTATAGACAAGGTCTTGCTATGTTGCCCGGGCTGGTCTCAAACTCCTGGCCTTAAGCAATCCTCCTGCCTTGGCCTCCCAAGGCACTGGAATTACAGGTGTGATCACTGTGCCCAGCCTATAATTTCCTTTTAATGATGGCATATCGCTCCTCTCCATGGACGTCGCATTTTTATTTAACCAGTTCCCTACTTGTACACATACATGCTGTTTTCAGTTTTATGCTTTTAGAAACATCACTGGGCAGGTGTCTGCAGGGTCAATTCCTGGAAGTGGACTTCAAGGGTCAAAGGGTATGTGCCTGCTAAATGAGGCTAGATGTAGCCAAGTTCAGCTCCAAGGAGGAGGTTCCAGTTATCACTCCCTGGACAGTATATGGGATTCCCTGGTTTCTGGGCCACACAGAGTGATATTAAACATCTTGTTCTTTGGTGGAGCTGTTTTCTTGGCAATTAAATTGTATGCTTCAAATAGCTCTGGCAGATAAAAGTTGGCCAATGGGTCCCTGAGCCTACCAGCCCCTCTCCAGGGCCCAGAGAGGGAGTGACAAGGCCCGTGGGCCCAGTCTTCGCTGCAGCCTTGCCAGGACAGAGAGGAGTAATTGTGCAGCTAAAGCCCTATCCGTCTAGCCCCACCCCCTCCATTCAGGGAGGAGGTGGGCCGGAGGTCAAGACACCTGAGTCCTGGTCATCGCTCTACCAGGCAGGATGGCCTCAGCGAGTGCCCTTTCTGAGCCCATCTGTGAAGGAGTGGGTCCCTGCTTGCTCATCAGAAAGACTGGGAGCGAGAGCTGGGTGCCTAAGGGCCAGGCAGCCTGCATGACCACTGCCTGCCACCCCCAGGCCCAGGTCTGGGTGGCCAGGGAGCCTCATCCCCTGCCTCAGACTCATCTGCCTCCTGGGTGTGGCTGTGAGGCCTCTGGGCATTTTAAAGGCCCCCAGCCTGCAGGCCCTCCAGCCCCAGGCCCACCCTGGGACTCTCAGGGGCCTGTGCTCACCATGGTCCGGCCCCTCCTGTCCCTGCAGTAGAGCGGAGGGGTGGTCTGCAGTTAAACTTCTGCCACCAACACTTAGACCTACCTAGGCCTCCAGGGACCCTGACTATATAGGGAAGTCGGACTAGGCCTCACCAGGCCTCTCCTTTGGACCTTGGTGGCCATGTAACCATCATGAACCACGGTCTCTTCCTCTGTGGAGTGGGAGGAGACTACAGTCCCACCACCCCTTCTGATGTTAGCCTGGTGGACCCAGCGGGGCTGTGGATTCAGAGCCAGGCTGGGCTCTGGGGGCGGTGGTATTAGGGAGAACTGTTTTTGAGCCTGCATTGAATTTTCTAGGCCAAGGAGAGGTCCCCATCTGGAGCCAAGGCCTGGGCAGCCACTCCCTTGGCCCCAGGCCGAGGCTATCCCGTGCTACCCCGGGCAGCGGCCTAAGGTCAGTGGATATGGAGGCCTCCGGTGCGGTTCCGCTGCTCTGGCAGGAAACCCAGGGAAGAGCTGCCCGGGAACATCTGCCGTCTCCCGTTCTCCACAAAACCATTTGGCTCATGGGGAGCCCGGTGGCTCTCCTGCCAAGCTGCGTGGGCTTGGTGGAGGGGGCGTGGGCCAGAACAAGGGAGGGGGTAGTTAGCACAGGGGCGCCGAGGGACAGGCAGGGCCGGGCTGTGACCCAGGAGCTGAAGGCCCGGCTGTTGTCGGGGCACTTGGGTGACCTGGGAGGGGTCGGTGTTTATTCAGAGACCCACCGTGTCCTGGTGGGACACGTGTGGTCTGAAAGTGCTTGTGCGCCTCCTATTTATAGCCACGTGCTCGGCGCCTTACAGAGGAAACTGGTGTCTAGCCAGGCCCCCGCACCGGCCCAGGCCAAGCATGGCTCCTAAGCTTCCCTCCAGACAGACCTCCGGTCCCAGTCCCGAAGAAAGCCCTGACATTAACCCCGGACGGTCCCCGAATCAGGCTCCTGGCCCCAGGCTGAGCCCCATGCAGAAGCCAAGGCACTGCCCTCTCTCTCCTGGGTCATCGTCCATCTCCCCGCACGTCCCCTCCTCCTGCCAGTCTGCTCTCCGTGCAGCAGCCGGAGTCATCTTAAAGCCTAATCGGACCCGAGTCTCCTCCGCTCAGAACCCTGCAATGGCTCCCGCCCCAGACAAAGTAAAACCCACAGCCCCTCCATTGTGTCCCATCCCTGTCCCCTTGCTCCCTGCACCCCAGCCCCACCAGCTTCCTCACTGTCCTCAGACATGTCAGACAGCAGGCATGCTCCCACCTCAGGGCCTTCGTACTTGCTGTTCCCTCTGCCCAGAACCCTCGTCCCAAGAGACCTGCGTGACTCTCTCTCCCTCACCTCCTTTAGATCTCTGCTTAAATTCACCTCCTCAGCTGGGCACAGTGGCTCACACCTGTAATCCCAGCACTTTGGGAGGCTGAGGCAGGAGGATCACTGGAGGCTGGGAGTTCAAGACCAGCCTGAGCAAGAGTGAGACCCCGTCTCTACTAAAAATAGAAAAAATTTTCTGGGCGTGCTAGCACATGCCTGTAGTCTCAGCTACTTGGGAGGCTGAGGCAGGAGGATTGCTTGAGCCCAGGTGTTTGAGGTTGCAGTGAGCTATGATGATGTCACTGCACTCCAGCCTGGGCAACAGAGAGGGACCTTATCTCAAAAAAAAAAAAAAAAAAATTCTCCTTCTCAGTAAGGCCTCCATGGACCACTCTATTTAAAATTGTAAGCCCCCTCCTCCCTAAATTCTCAGTCCTCCTTCCCTGTTTCCTTTTCCTCTGAAATACTTATCATCAACTAGCATGTCAAATATTTTCCATATTACTTTCTTTCTGTCTGTCTCCCTCCCCTAGAACCTAAGCTTCCTGAGGGCAGGGATTTATTTTATTTTGCTCAGTGCTGTACACCCCTGCTTGGTGGACAGCAGGAGCTCAGTGAGTAGATGTGGAGTGACTGAGTCCTCAATCAAGGGTCCTGACTTAGGCAGATCAGCCCCCAGCCCCCGGGACAGCCCCAGCTCAGGGCTAGGTGTCGTGGGCCAGAGCCTTTTGAGGTCCACCAACACCCCTAGTCCTTCTGACTTTGGGGTCAGTCTGTCTGACTTTGGGGGCCATCTTCTGGCATTCAGCCCTCACGCTCGAGACAGTTCCTGAGTCTTCCTGCTTTCCCCTCCACCTGCAGTGGCTCCTCCCTGCTCTCCTCTCACGCACAGGAGGAAGGAGCAGCTGACATCTCTTTAGTCTCAATCACCCTTGCCCGCCAGGCATCCCCTCCACGTCCCTGGCATGCAAACCCGTGGTCTGAGGACCCTGGAATCAGAAGCACCTGGGGAGTTTGCTAAAAGTGCAGATTCCACCCCCAGGCTTTCCGTTTTTTCATGAGCTGTGCAACTGGGAATTGCGGGCTCCAAGCTGGTGGCACTGGCAGTCATAGTAGGGCTGTGGGTCAGGAGACCCAGGTTGAAGCCCCAGCTCCATCAGCAGCTTGCTGTGTAATGCTGAGCAGGGCATGTCCCCTCTCTGAGCCTCGCTGCCTCCCCCATGGGTGTGAGAGGTCAGGCACGCCTGAGCTGGGGAAAGATTGTTTCCCCTAGGACTGGGGTGCGCGTCCCTCCCCTGTTCAGGGTCCTACTTTAGGGAGCCTGTATTGCTTTTCCTCCTGGGAGCCCTGCCTGAGCCTTTTGCAGGGTAACCCTCCCTACTCACCTTCCCTCCTGGCTCCTTCTGCTCCTCAGGTAAGACTCGGACCAAAGACAAGTACCGCGTGGTCTACACCGACCACCAGCGCCTGGAGCTGGAGAAAGAGTTCCATTACAGCCGTTACATCACCATCCGGCGGAAATCAGAGCTCGCTGCCAATCTGGGGCTTACTGAACGGCAGGTGTGTGGGTGTCCCTATCTCCACCATAGGAGCAGTGTGGGGACTATGGTCTCTAGGCTGCCAAGCATATTATGTAGCTCAGTAGAGGAAGAACAGAGAGGGTGAGTCTCCAGGCCATTGTCACACAGCACAGCAGAAACTGAGCTGCTGCTAACCACCGCTCCCCCCCCCCAAAAAAACCTCAATATCCCTGCCCCTAAATAGGGGCCTAAGGGGATCTGATTAGCCATAGGCCATAGCAGGCTGTCAGTGCTGTAGGAGGTGTCGGGTGCTATTTAAATTAGAGGAGGGAGCAGTCACAGGGAGAACAGGGAAGGCTTCCTGGACCAGGGGTGTGAGAGGAGGCCTAGGAAGATGGGGAGGAAGAAGGGAGCAAGATCTGGCCGGGGAGAATGTGTTCACGGTCCGTGCATGCGTGGCTGGAGCAGGAGGGGGGCTCACTGTCCTCCCTCCCTCCCTCTTGCTCTTGTCAGTCCTCCCACCGCCTGCCCCATCTCTGCTCTCTAATCCCGCAGGTGAAGATCTGGTTCCAAAACCGGCGGGCAAAGGAGCGCAAAGTGAACAAGAAGAAGCAGCAGCAGCAGCAACAGCTGCCAGCAGCCCATGATGTCACCCCCACCCCAGCCGGGACACCCCTGGGGGGCCTGTGCCCCAGCAACACCAGCCTCCTGGGCACCTCGTCCCCAATGCCTGTCAAGGAGGAGTTTCTGCCGTAGCCCTGTGCCCAGCCTTGTGGGCGGGGGACCTGCCGACTCAGGTGCTGGGAATGTGGCTCCTGTGGGGGGTCTGAGTCCCAGCCCTGCCACTGACCTTCTGGGTCACTGTGGACAAGTCACCCCAACCCCCACTGCATCCCCTTGGCCCTTTTGTGCAGCGAGCCTGTTGGATAAGGGCCTCTTCCGTCTCCTGTGTTCTAGGCCTCAGGGCAGAGGTCTCAATCTCCTGGGGGCATCTCAAGCCCCAGAGGGCTGGGGGAGGGGCCCAGATAGTCCCCCAGGCCCCACCTCCTCCTCCAAGGGTTCAAGGGGTGGGTGGGAGGCTGCTGTAGGGACCCTGGAGAAAGGGGATGGAGCTGAGAGAAGACGGAATGCTTGCAGACCATGACCGAGGAGGAAGGAATGGTCAGTTCCCCCAGCCTCTTCCTGCAGTCTTACCTTTACCTGCCCCATCTTAACGTGCCTGAACCCCTCCAGGCTAGGTGCTGGGCCACAGCCCACAGCGCTGGGCTCTGATGTCCACCCTGCTGGGTTGCAGAATCTTGTCCCTCACCAGTGTTCTCAGTGAGGCCTGTGATTGAGAGGGAGGCCGCTGGAGGGGAGAAAGGGGCAGAGTTCACCGTGCCAGGTTCCCGCCACCCCGCTAGGCTGTCCATCAGGGCCACGCCCCAGGGAGCCCCCAGAGGACTCTCTCTGGACCGGGCGGAGCTCACAGCTGGACAGGTGCTGTATATAGAGTGGAATCTCTTGGATGTACCTTCAAGAATAAATTTTTTTTCTCTTTTTAAAAATGTGTAAAAGTCATTATACATAGCATTGAAGAAACATTTTTTTTTTTTTTTTGAGACAGAGTCTCACTCTGTTGCCCAGGCTAGAGTGAGTGCCGTGGCGTCAGCCTAGCTCACAGCAACCTCAAACTCCTGAGCTCAAGTGATCCTCCTGTCTCAGCCTCCCGAGTAGCTGGGACTACAGGCATGTGCCACCATGCCCGGCTAATTTTTTCTATATATATATTTTTTTTAGCTGTCCATATAATTTCTTTCTATTTTTAGTAGAGGTGGGGTCTCGCTCTTGCTCAGGCTGGTCTCGAACTCCTGAGCTCAAACGATCCGCCCACCTCGGCCTCCCAGAGAGTGAAGAAACATTTTTAAGACGTAAAAATCATCCTTACCCTTCCCTAACAATTTCGTGTTCCTTTCCTGGTTTCGTCAGCCTGCAACAAGGTCATCTTTAAAAAACATTTGCAAGATCAAAACAGGACATCGTTAGAGTAAGTCTGAGACTATACAAAAATTTGAGTCCATATTGTGTAAGCAGAATCATCAGACTTAATATATCAGTCTTTTGAATTTTCCAAATGCTTTCAGTTCAGGTTTTTCTTTCAACAGATGTCATTGATTGCATACCCCCATGGGCCAGGCCTGGCTGGGCCTGGGAAGCACATAGTCCTCACCCCCAAAAGTCCCCAGCTGAGTGGGGAAGACTGCCAGGTACACAGATGACGCTGGCATAACAGGTTAAGTGCCCATCAGAGGTGTGCTCTGGGCATCAGGGAAGCCAGAGCATCTAGGGATCGCAGAGCATGCTCCTAGCCTATCTTGGCAGGCTGGGAGGCTTCCTGGAGGAGGTAATATTTAAACTGAGACCTAAAGGTCTAGTGGGTGCTGGTCAGGCCAAGAAGGGAGGAAAGGTAAAAAAGAAAGTGAGCGATGTGAACTAAAGCATACTTTTTTAGAACTCCTGGGAGTCTGCCACCTAGGGCCTTCTCTCCCCAGGGGCTCTGGTGCCAGCTGCCTGCCCCTCTGTTTACTGTTCTGGGAGGTGGCCAGGCCATAAAAAGTGTGTACAACCTTCCGTCGTTGCCCTTTGCTCCTGGGGCACATGATAACGCACAAGGTGGCTCTGGGCTTGGCACAGGCCCCTGAAGGGCGGCAGACACTTCTCTATCTGCTCCTATTAGTGGCCTGGGAGACACCATGGCTCCATCAGTAATGGCGGACACCAGAGGCGTGGGAACCAGGGGGCAGCAAAGGAAAGGCCCAGGGTTCCAAGAGCAGAGGGAGGAGGGAGGGGACTAGCGGAAAGGTGGCTGGTACTGAGTGAACAGAGTTTTCAGAACTTCAAAAAATTTGCTCTGTGACCCTGGGGTAACTTTTTCTCCTCTCTGGGTCTCCATTTCCCCATCTGTATAAATGGGGAGTCTGTCTACCAAAAAGAAATGGCTCTGGTCAAGTGAGTTTGGGAAGTCAAGTCGTGCAGACTCCGCTCCTCTGGGAGCGTCACATTGGTATGTTGGCACATCAAAGGCTCTGACAAGGCCTGCAGCAAAGAAACCCATTGAATTTTCCTTAATCCAGCATTCCCCGTGCGTTGCTACCCAGGAGGCCCCTGCTGGTCCCTGCCAGTGTCCCACTGAACTGCACACACTCTGGGTGGGGAACGCAAGGACCACACCTTCTCTGTGACTCAGTGTTTAGCAGCAGCGTTTGCTGTCAGATGGCCTGGCTTTCAGCGTGACTACTTCCACGCTGCCGGACTTCAGGCAAATCACTTAGCTTTTTTGGAGCCTCAGCCTCCTCGTTTGTCACATGGAAATAAAATATCCTAACGATCTTAGAATTGTGTTTTGCCCAGGGCCCAGCACACAGTAAGTGCTTGTGTTTTGGCCACCTGCTCGTGGGGCTGTTGCATCCTGGTGTGAGACGCTGGCAGGCCTGGCTGGTGTTCTGGCCACCCCCCTCCGGCCTCAGGAAGACCTCTGCCCAGCAGGAGGTCAGTGGCCAGGCCTGGCAGGCTGGCGGAGGTTAGGAGGTTGCATGGGGCCCACAGGTTGGGTTGGTGATCACCCATCAATGGGTGTTGGAGCTCTGTGAAAAAGAGAAGTTATCTAAGACAACTTCTAAGCAGCCTAATGGGCTGCCTTGTGCCTTGTGAGTTCCCGTCACCCAAAAAGTTCCACCAGACGTTGGAGTGTTGTAATGGCTCAGGAAAGAGACCCCTCAGGTCCTGTTAGACCCTACAGCCACCCCAGGGGTAAGCAGTGTTCCAGCTCTCCTAGCAGGAATGGCTGATGCTGCTTTACACACGGTGATTTTGTGTTCCCTCGCTGCTGGGTGGCAGGCACTGGTGCTGAAGACTTAGGATCCAGAAAAAAATAGATCTGGCCTGGCCCTCCAAGACCCACAGCTTGGTTGTGGCCTCTGGCAAATCAGAATTGTGCACGTTGGCACTTTGTTTTACAGACAATTTCAGGGAGTCTATAGACCCCAAGTCCTATGTTGAGAACCTGAGCTTGTGGAGGTGACTGCCAAGAGGTCAGTGTGGGCTGAGCGGAGCAGTCACTGCTCTGCTCCAGAGAGGGGCTCAGGGATGGAGGGGAGGGTTCTGAGATCGGGGGGTCTCCAGTAGCTGAGGATGCGTATGCGTGTGTGTGTGTGTGTGTGTGTGTGTGTGTGATGGGCTGTGATGGGGACGGAACTTAGGACAAGGGGACCGTGGAGCTCTGAGGAAAGCAGCCTGGCTCTGGGGGACTGGATGCAGAGCCAGGGGGACGCGGCACAGCCAGGCTAGGCCAGGGCGGCTGTGGGGGGCAGCCCTTCCCAGCGGGGCTGCTCTGGATCCACTTTCTCTGAACCACAGCAGATGGACGAGCAGCCTGGAACCTCGATTTTCACAGTCACCACTCCCTGGTGTGACAAAACACATGCTCTACAGCGATAAAATCTGAACGTTTAAGCAAATTAAAAATGTTTATTTATATGCATTTAAAAATATCTCCCTATATAATAAAAGGAAGTACATTTTCATCTAACACTTTCCTTAAATCAGCACACATCTCCATTTCACTTCTGGTTTGATGTGAGACAGAGAGAGAGAAGGGGGAGAGGGAGGTTGAGTACTTACCATTTGGATCCCGAAGGAGTTATTTCGCTGAGCAGGACCAAAACCCCCTCTGGAATGGGGCAGAGGGGATGGTGGGGGCAGCAATCGTCACATGTGCCTGGTCACTGAACTCCTGGCCAGTTGTATGATCATAAAACTGGAGCTTCAATGGATAGATTGGTTTATGTGAACAATGTCTTCTAGAACATCCTAGTGGTTCATTTGTTTTATGAAAGTGCAGGCTTTCCCAACCAGGGCTGTGGAGACAGAGGAGAGGGTGGCAGAGAGCTGGGATCCGGAGGACAGGGCCTGGGAGAGGTCAGACTCCTGGGTTACAGGCGTGACTCTGTCTCTGCATCCCTGAGTGAGTGCGCCCCCTCTGGGTCTCAGTTTCCCCATCTGAGAGGCACCCCACAGCCCCAGTGACTGCCACTGATGCTCAGTGGTCACTTCATGATGTTTCTGCTCAAGGAAGCCGGAAGTCCTGGCCCTGTTCCCCTCTCCTCCCCCAGGGCTGGCTCTGTGAAGCGGGGGGACCAGGGGCCGCTAGGAAGGGGCCATAAAGAGGCCAGTCTTGCCGGCTTCTGAGCCAGCTCCCCTCCCTACTCCCTGTTCCTGTGGGTCTCTGCGCCTTCCAAAGGGCCTGATGAAACTCAAGCGCCAGTGGGAGGGAGCAGGTCGGCAAGACTGCCACCCCTTCCTGTAGGAGATGCAGAGGCAGGTCCCGGGGACGGGTTGGGGCGGGTCCTGCCTGGGCCCCCTTGGATTCAGGAGGCGCTGGCTTCTGCCTGTCCCCAGGCACAGCCCACGGCTCTCCTGGCTTTATCTCCAAACCCCAGGGACCCAGTGCTCTGTGTGACCTCGGGCACATGATTTTACTCCTCTCAGTTTCCTCAGGTGTTAAATGAGATGCCCTAACCTGTCATCTCAGGCTGTTGGACAGAATTAAAATTGAGATATTTGGTGTTAAAGTCCATCATGAGCGCAGTAGTGCTCAGTAAATGCTCCTTCTCTTCACATTCATGGCCACCCTAGGCCCCATATGAGTTGGGGGGAAGGGGCAGAGGGGACACATTCCTCCTGGGTCTGGAGAGACCCTGGTTCGCCCTGTGCAGCTGGATGGGACCTGGGGAGGACAGGTGGCCCCGGGACCTGGCCAGGCCTATACTCCAGCCCATGCTTTGATTTAAACTCTTGCCTCCTCCTTTCAAACTCCAAGGGTGAAAGAGAGCAGATCCTTATGCTCATCCCTCCCCAAAGGCCTCCCCCATGCCCACCGATGGTAGAGCAACCGGATATATGGTTAATGTCTGAACTGGGACACCCTGAGAGTGAAAGGGACACAATTTATCATGTGTACGGTGGTCCACTAGCATGTATCATTCAGTCCTAGCAAAGCAACGCACACAATTTCTCTAGTCAATTTCTCTAGTCAATTTCTCATCCTAGGCTCATGGCTCGTTTTCCAGATATGAACTCATAACTTTCCCACGGCCATATTGCGGATGGACAGGAACCCAGTTGCCGATAATCTAAGCCACAGACCATCACAATGACATGGTGGCACTTGTCTGTCCCTTCTCCTTGCCCAAACCTTCCCATTTTGCTTTCATCCCAAGGAAAGGAGTGTTGAGGACCCCTACCAGCCTGGAAGGTCCACGAGGTCTGACTCTGTCTCTGGCGTCACCCACTAGTTCTGTGACCTCGAGTAAGTGGCTTAATCTCTCTGTCCTTCAGTTTCCTCATCTGTAAAGTAGGAGTAATAACACCCGCCCTCCAGGCTGAGAAAATAAGACACCTGGCCCGGGACCCGGCACATTTCAGGTGCTCAACAAATAGTGAGAAATATCTGACTAAAGGTGGAGTGCGCAACCCACAGTCGGTGAATAAATGCTAACTAAGCACCTACTATGTGCTGGGCCCTGTGCTAGATGTTTCTATGCTCCATTTCCCTGAATTCCTCACACCCCACTAAGGAAGGTGAGATTCTTATCCCCGTTTTCCAGGTGAAGCGGCAGCATGGGGGCCTTAAGTACGGTCGGTCGCACAGCAAAGGCGATGGGGTAGGGGGATTCTGGAGCCCAAGCCTGGGCTGTTAGTGTCCATGCACGGGGCCTGTCTCCCTAGTGGCCCACCTAAGAAAAGGGAGGCCCAGAGAGGGCAGGTCGCTTGCCCAAGGTCACACAGGAGGCCGAGAGATTCCATCGCGAACCCCCCCTCCCGACTCGCTCGGCCCCTCCAATCCGCAGCTCTGCGTGCGGGGGCGCGCGTATCCGCCGTCTGTCCGTCAGCCCGTCTGTCTGGGTGTCTACGCGGGCTCAGCCGTGCACCCCTCCCCAGCCGCGGGCGCTGCGCAGGGAAAGACAAGGCGTTCGCAGCGCCCGGTCCGCGCTCCACGCCCGCAACCGCCAGACGGCAGCGCCTGCGTCCGTGCCCGCCCCAGCCGGAGCGCGGGAGCCGCGGGGGCAAGGGCGCAGCGGCCGGCGGGCGATCTCTCGCTCCCTCGCCGCTCTCTGCGCTCAGGGAAGCCAAGCGGGCAAGCACAGCCACCAGCCCTCCAAGATGAAGAAGCTGCAGGCAGCTCACCTCCGCAAGGTAGGGCGCCAGGGCGGGGTCAGCCGAGGGAGCGCTGGAGAGGCCCGCCCCCATCGGGACCCCTGGGGAGGCTTTGAGGGGGCACCTGCTGGCTCGGGGCTCTGGGGGAGGCCTGGTGGAGAGGGAGGACAGGGAGGACAGGGGTCATGGTCTGCACCCCAACCCCGCCCCTGCCATCTGGGGATCGGGATGGAGAATGCTGGGGGCAGGGGTACGCTGGGCCAGGCCCTGTGAACAGGTGTCAGCAGCCCCAGGAGGCGCGGGGTAGGGGTGGCCTGGGACCAGGCACGGGTCTCTCCCCAGTCCTGCCGCCTGCTTCCCCCAGGGGCTGACTGCAGGGATGTCAGAATAGCTGGGCACCAGCCTTGAGCTCGACTAATGTCGCTGAGAGGGGTGGGAGGTGGGGGTATGGTCCTGGTGCTCATCTGCGCACTGAAGCAGGCTCCATGAGCCTGGGGAGGGGGACCCTCCTCTTTCCTGCCTGCTCCTGCCCTGCAGGCCCACCACCCGCTTCCTCCCTGCCTCCCCCCATCTCCTGGCAGCCTTAGTGTCCTGGCTGAGACAGCAGGCTGCCCCTTCAAAGGGCTGAAGGGAGGCAAAGGCAGGGAGCGGGAATGGGAGGCCCAGGGATACGGGGGTGGGGTGGAAGCTGGGATGAGAGAGGCGTCATGGGCCCAGACCTCAGCCTGTCCCCACCAAGTTGTAAGTATGTGGGGAGGGGGAATACTGGGGAAGTTTTCTGGCCTTTGGCTTTTGGTTGGGTACCAGTCCTAATCAAAGAGTTAGATCTCCTGGGGACTATTTCTGCGGCTGCCACTTGCCCTGTGACTTTGGACAAGTTCATCCTCTAGCCTGAACGTGGGCTGGGCCACCCCCATCATGGAGGCACCAAAGCAGGCCCTGCTGGGTGTGCGAGGGTGCAGACAGCAATGCTGTGAGCTGGAAGGGGCTGGTAGACGTAAGACTGTTCTCAGGGGCTGGTGTTACAACCCCCACCCCCGCACACACGCACGCGTGCACACACACACACTCATTCATTCAAGCTCTCTGCCCTTGGCAGCTGGGCTTGGAACCACTGTGGTGTGTCTCCTTTATTCACTGACATGAGTGACTTCTTGGGGCCATTTGTGGGTCTCTTGCATCCATCCTCTTCGTCCTGTCCCCATTCTTTTCCACTCCCCTCTGGCCCTCCCTTCCTACAAGACCCCTGCCCCTCTCTGCCACACATGATATAACAGCCACGTTTTGTGAAGGGTGCTAGGCCGGGAGCTTAGCGAGCCTTATCTCATTTAATTCTCCAACAATTCTGGGGGCTGGGTCTTATTATCCCCACTTTATAGACAAGGCAACTGAAGCACAGAGGGGTGAGGCTTACTGCTTACCTGCAGGTAGGCTAAGCAACCTAGAGCTCACGGGGCAGAGGCGGGGCCACCTCCTCTCAGGGTCCCCTGCCCTGGTCTCAAGGAGAAGGGGGCAGGGGGTGAGAAAATGGCATATCAGGAAAGGAGCAGCGTTGCTCAGAGATGAGCACTGGCCTGGGAGTCAGGGGATCTGGGTCCGAGTCTTGCTCTGCCCTTAACTTGCTGTTTGACCTTGGGCTCATCCCTTCCCCTCCCTGAAACTCAGTTTCCTCATCTGTACAATGATCAAGTTGGACTGCAGATTCCCATTATCTCTCTCTGTCCTGAAGAAGGTACGAGAGCCTTGGCTTAGGCAGTCTTGCATTTCCCAGCCCCTGCTGTGGGGACCGCCATCTGCTGCTCCCTAAGGCAGAGGGTGCAGGCCTGACGAACTCAGGTGTGTGTTCCTGCGTGATCCTGGGGTGGGGAGTGGGGGGGCTCAGGAGTGGGAGCCTCACACCCAGGCGGAAGTATGAAGCAACTCATTAAGCTTCCAACCCTGCCCCATTTATTTGATTGCTTCCTTCTGTCCCCCAACCAGTCCCATCCTCACCGTGCCAGCCTCCTGGGATTCATCCTGTGGTGGGGTTGGGGGCTCCAGGTGGGCTCCTGATTGGCTCAGCTTTGGAGGACCCCATCCCCTGCCCCTGGAGCAGAAGCAGGCTTCCCTCTGATTGGGGGAGGAGGGGGACGAGCTGGCAGCATCCTGCTCTTGGAACTCTTGTCACCATGGAAACAGAGAGCCAGGACCGCTCCATGAGCATGGAAAGGGCAGCTTCTCTGAAGGGATCAGAGGAGCCTCATTACCTGGACCTCCTGCCAGTTGGCCTGAATGGGGCTGGGGGTCTCAGGGTGACGGGCCTGCCTCAGCACCCAATGCCAGCGGCCAGTGTCAACTGGCTGCTACCCCATCCCTCCCGGAGCTCACCTGGGAGCAAGAGGTTCCGGAAGGCTGATGCTCACCCAGCTGGAGAGGCAGCCTTGGGGAAAGGGGCATAGGAAGGGAGGGGCGGGTTTCAGGTAAGCCTGGAGCTGCTGCTACCCTCACCTCAGCATGTCCAAGATCACAGCTAAGGACCTGCCAGGCATGTGGGTCTTTAACACTTGGAGCCTAGTTACTACCTTAAAAGCAGCTTTTCCATGCTCTTTGTCATTGTCACCATCACCCATAATCATGCCAGGCTGTCGCTGTCACCACTGCCCCTGTGGCCAATGGCCAGCCTTAGGCTAAATCACCACTGTGATCGCCACTACCACTGAGGGTCTCCGAAGGGAGAATGCCCAATAGACCTCCCACCCACTTTGAACCATGGAAGGGGACGTCGGGGCCTCTGCTCGCCTCTGTGCATTCATCTCTTCTCCAGAGGCGCACTGTTGTGACTTTCTGAGACAGATCAGGGCTTAAGTTGCTTCTTCCTGCACGTGAGCCAAAATTCATGGCTCTCAGTGGGCCCCCCTGAGCCACAGAGCCTAAGTCTAATCCCTCCCCGTGGGGAGCCCACGTCCCTCCAGGTCTTCCCCTTTCTATGCCCAGGGCTCCCAGCTTCTTCCCATTGTCCTCCTGGAACCTCTTTTCCTGAACACCCTCCAGTCTGGCCACCTGGCCTTTGAACTTGCTGCTTACTGTCTCTCCTTCTTAAACTATGGCACCCAGAATGATCAAAACTCCAGCACTGGGGGCGAAGACTCAGGCTTTCGCATCGGGAAGCTCTGGGCTGGGGACCTAGTTCCCCCACTAGCCAGCCTGGTAAAAACCTTGGGTGCGTCATGACACCGCCTGGAGCCTCAGTTTCCTCGTGCTTAGAGTGGAGCTCGGATGAGTTCTCAGCTCATACAGTTGTTTTGTGACTGAAAGCAGGTAATGTGAGTAAAACGTTTAGTGCAGTGAGCACATAGCAAGTACTCAGTACACAGCAACTGTTCTTAAGAAATCATCATCCAACCAGGGCTGTCCCTTCGCTTGACCTCTGTGTTAGCCAGACTATGATCAGGATCATTTTTTTAGTGCCTGAGCCACCCTGCTGGTTCAGTAAGTTTAGAGTCACCCAACACCCCGAGGCTCTCCTGCATGTGACCGTGTCAGCCCAGATAAGAGCACTTGATTATCTGAACTGATAGAGCATCTCTCCATTTAGTCCTGTCTAATTCCATATTCTTGTCTTGGGGTCACAGTTCCAGCCTGGCCTCACCTCCTCCTGCACCCCCTTTGTCTCTTGCTGGTAGCCCGTCACCCCTGACCTGCTGATGACCCCGAGTGACCAGGGTGATGTCGACCTGGACGTGGACTTTGCTGCCGACCGGGGCAACTGGACCGGCAAGCTGGACTTCCTGCTGTCCTGCATCGGCTACTGTGTGGGCCTGGGGAACGTCTGGCGCTTTCCCTACCGAGCCTACACCAACGGAGGAGGTACGGGCCTGAGGGCCCGTTGATGGGTGTCCGGGGCGCTGGGCCAAGGCTCTGGGGTGGACTGAGCTTTTAGATGACCTCAGCCACTGTCTTCTGTGTGACCTTGGGTGGATTTAGTTGAAAGTGTTTTGTAGTGGCCTGGGGCTGGGAGGAGGGAGCTCACCCTGTCTTGTCCCTTTTCATCACCCAAGCCCCTCCTCCTCCTCCCTCTCATCCCAGGATAGACACCCACGTGGTTTTCTCCCTGAGGCTGGGCGCTTCCTGGGCCCTGCGTGGTGGGCAGAGGGAGCTGCCTGCTTCGTGATAAAGAGCTGCATCTGCCTGTCCGTGAGCACCGTAGGCAGCCTCCTCCCCGCCTCCTCCAGAGCCTCCTCCATCAATCATTCCCCCTCTTGAATCTTCAATCTCCCCTTCTCCCCTGGGTCCTTCCGTTCAGACTGCAAATGCAGAATCTCTCTCATCTTAAAAAAAAAATCCCTTTTGTCCTTGCTTCTCCATCGACTTACTGTTCTAGGTCTTAACAATAGCTGGGTGGCGTGCTCACCACCCGTCAGGCCCTGGGCTTCACGCTTTCCATGCCCGTCTCCTTTAACCTTGATGATGATCCTCGTGGGCAGGGACCATGAAGATGTGGCAGCCGGGGCTGGGAGAGGCCCACTTTCTTGCCCAAGGTCACAGGGTGGCAGACCCAACATTCCAACCCAGTACTAGCTTCTCCAGGGCCAATGGGCTCTCACCAGTAATCTGTATCTCTTCACATCTCCACCAAACTCTTTAAGAAGTGTGCATTTATAAAGTGAGAGAACTCCAAATAAAGCCACATGAAGCAAAGCCGGGAGTGGTGGCTCACGCCTGTAATCCCAGTACTCTGGGAAGCCCAAGTGGGAGAATTGCTTGAGCTCAGGAGTTTGAGACCAGCCTGAGCAAAAGTGAGACTCCATCTCTACTAAAATGGAAAAAATTAGCCAGATGTGGTGGTGCTCACCTGTAATCCCAGCTACTCAGGAGGCTGAAGCAGGAGGATCACTTGAGCCCAGGAGTTGGAGATTGCTGTGAGCTAGGCTGATGCCACAGCACTCTAGCCCGGGCAACAGAGTGAGACTCTGTCTCAAAAACAAACAAACAAATAAACAAAAACTAGATGAAGCGGGCCAGGCACAGTGACTCACACCTGTAATCCCAGCACTTTGGGAGGCTGACGTAGGAGGATCACTTGAGTCCAGGAGTTCAAGACCAGCGTGGGCAAACTAGAACAACCCCATTTCTATAAGAAAAAAAAAAAAAAGAAAGAAAGAAAACTAGATGAAGCAAAGAGAAGATAAATTTATAGGGCTAGGACGTGCGGAACTGGAGCTGCCCTCTGAAACTCCAGGAGGTCAACACTGCCCATGGTGTCTCTGGGTCCTCCCTCTCCCGTTTCTTTACTCGTTCTCTCTGTGTGCTGACCTCATTTTTTCCTGAGACAGGCTTTCTCCCTGCAGCTGGGGGTGGGGGGCGGGTGGAGTGGCCACAGACAACTCTGGAATGACTTCATTCTCAGTGGGTTTAGCAACCCCAGAGCTTTCCAGAACTGCTCTATCTGAATGAATCTATACAGAATTGCAGGGAAGGTCTCTGATTGGCCTGGCTTGGGGTAAGTGCCCACGGGGGTTGGGGGGGGCTGGAGGGAGGGCAGGAGCGGGTGGCTGATGTGACTGGCAGCCCTTCCCGAGCCATATGGTGGTGGGCAGTTCTCTAAATGAGGTGGCTGCCGATATGCGAAGAAAATGGGGAGAGCTGTTGTGCCCACAGAACCACAGGTGGCAGCCACAAGTGTCTGGGGTGGCGAGGGGGAGAGGGGCTTGGTGGATGGATCGGGCCAGATTCTGAAGGGCATTGATCTTCTTCGGTAGGGAATTCACTGGTTCCTTCCCTCATTTATTCTTCTGCTCACTCAGCAGGCATTTCTCAGGGTCTGCTCTGAGCCCAGCCCTGTTCTGGGCATGGGGGCTCCAGAGGGGAGCGACTCTCGGCCGGCCCCCTCGGCCCCAGGGATCAGGTGTAAAAGAGCAGAGAGACCTCAGGGCCTCCTCAGGTCCCCAGGTGGTGTCAGCCCCCGGGGAGGAGCGGGGCCAGAGCCGGGCTTTGGGGGGAGCTGCCCCTGAGACCCTTGCTGACCCTCCCTCCGCAGGCGCCTTCCTCGTGCCCTACTTCCTCATGCTGGCCATCTGCGGCATCCCCCTCTTCTTCCTCGAGCTCTCTCTGGGCCAGTTCTCCAGCCTGGGGCCCCTGGCCGTCTGGAAAATCAGCCCCCTCTTCAAAGGTGAGGCCTCCGTGGTCCCCAGGGGGGTGGGTGTCTGCGCCTGGGGCAGCGGGGAGGTTGCCCCACCCCAGCGCCCAGCTCCAGACAGAGAGGGAGGGGAGCCCGGACAGGTGCCGGCCTGCTGGGGGCCACACCGCCGGCCTGCGGAGGGCTCGGCCCAGCAGCCCAGCAGCCTCCCCCCACACCAGGTGCTGGCGCAGCCATGCTGCTCATCGTGGGCCTGGTGGCCATCTACTACAACATGATCATCGCCTACGTCCTCTTCTACCTCTTCGCCTCCCTCACCAGCAACCTGCCCTGGGAGCACTGTGGCAACTGGTGGAACACGGACCTCTGCCTGGAGCACAGAGGCTCCAAGGACGGCAACGGGGCCCTGCCCCTCAACCTCACCTACACCGTCAGCCCCAGCGAGGAGTACTGGAGGTCAGGCCGCCGCCGCCTGGCAGCGGGAGAGGGCCCCACGCCGCCGGGGTGGGCAGAGGGCAGGAGGGCTCCGCGTCCCCAGGGGGCTCAGCGTGCACCTGCAGGATGAGTTCAGGCACTGGTGTGAGGGATACTCTGGCCTCCATCCCAGCTCCTCACCTGACCAGCTGTGCGGCCTTGCACAGTTTATCTGGCTTCCGTTGCTTTGTGTTTAGCGTGGAGTCTATAATAGTCGCTGTTTCCGAGGGCTGTTGGGAAGGTCAAGAGAAGAAAGCACGTGAGTTGTGCAGTCCAGTCTGGTGGATGGTCAGTGCTCGGGAAGGGCTAGCTGGTGATGGTGGTGGTGGTGGTGGTGACAGTAATAGTAATATCAGGAGTCTGTTTCCTCCCCGTAACAGGGGGTGCTGATAGCCCCTACTTTATAGGATGTTATGCAGTCAGTCATTTACACCCTCATTTATTCTTTTAATAAATATTGACTGAGCACCTACTATATCAATAGGTAAAGCACTTACCACAGGGCCAGGACTACACACAGTCAGGACCACCTCAGATTCGTCTAACGGGAGACATAAGACTCTAATAGAGTAAGGGATTGTCACAAGAATTAAACAAGGTAACGCAGGTAAAACTGCCACCCCAGTGCCAGGCACACTGTGGGCCCTGGGAATGGTGGACACTGTTGCTCATCACCCCATCCCAGTGCCCCAGCCCATAGCTGAGTAAACAGCGCCCAGAGCCTTGCTCAGTAGTTAATGACAGAGGTAGTACTGGCACTAAGGCCTCCTGAGTCCTGATCCTGTTCTAGAACATTCTAAAGTAGCCTGGTCCCTGGGTGGGGACCACTGGCTGGCCAGAGAACACAGACTAGACCTATCTTCACCAACAAAGGGCTGCTCTTCGGAATTTTCCCCCAGATGGGCCCCAGGTCTTGAAATGTTTTGGTCTCAAACCTGCAGGTTCTACCCGGTTCATTCATGTGTCTGCACCTGCTGCAGAGCACGTCTGACCAGCGGGAAGGGAAGGGCCTGGGTCCGCAGCTTAAAGCCAAAGAACTTGACGTGGTCGCTGGCAGCCACGAGGGGTCTCCATGGCAATGCCACGGCCCTCTGCGTCAGTCAGGCATGCAGATGGCAGCGGGCAGGGAGCAGATGGCACTGTCAGAGGGCTTACCTGAGGGGAGTTTAGTGAAGGGCCTTCTCAGAGGGTCAGGGAAGCCAGGGGGAAAGGTGAGGCATCAGGGACTGGCCATGGGGAGAGGGTGGCACCACGAACCAAGGAGGCAAGGGGAGGGAACCAGGGGAGGACTGAGCCTCGGAAGAGTGACTGCCCAACGAGAGCTGTGGCTGCAGAGGAACACTGTGGCATGTGTTCCTGATGGCATGTAAGTGCATGCACACATGTATGTGTGCAAATACCGAGACCCCTCGCTCTTCCCACCCTCCAATACCCTGCTGTTGCCTCCCACCCACCAACCCAATGGAAGTCGGAGAGGAAGGGAGCCCGGGTGACGGGGTCTGTAGAGGCCAGCCTCCTGGGTGCAGAGCTGGTCAGAGAGGGACGGGGATGAGGAGGGTGACACGTGGAGAAGAGCAGGAGGGCCTTGCAGGCTGGACTCGGCTCGACTCCATGTCTGTGGACCAGAGGACACTCAGGCCTTTGTCTCCCACAGCCGCTACGTCCTCCACATCCAAGGCAGCCAGGGCATCGGCAGTCCTGGGGCGATCCGCTGGAACCTCTGCCTCTGCCTGCTGCTGGCCTGGGTCATCGTGTTCCTCTGTATCCTCAAGGGTGTGAAGTCCTCCGGCAAGGTGAAGCCTGGGGGGCCCCCGGAGGCCTGAGGGGCTGGGCTGGGGGAGGGCTTCCTGCAGGAGGCAGGGCTCGGGCTGAGTCTGTGGAAATGAATAGACTTCAGCCGGGAAGAGGGGAAGGGAGAGGGCACTGGGGGAAGGGAGAGGGCACTGGGGGAAGGGAGAGGGCACTGGGGGAAGGGAGAGGGCACTGGGGGACGGGCTCTGCCTGCAGAAAGATGTGGAGGTGCAGGCGCGCAGTGGGATCGGCTGCCTTGCTGGGCCAGAGGCTCGCCGAGGCAGGGTCTGCCTGGCACTTGGAAGGAGCTCAGCAAGAGTCTGTTGAATGCTTGAAGGGTGGGTATGTGAGTCAGGACTCTTTGAGATGCAAGTGACCTGAACTCAGCTGTCACACTCACTTGGAAAGTCCAGACGGTGTGCTTTGGGCACAGTTGGGTTTAGGGGGTCAACAGAAGCTGTCTGGGTCTCGGCAGTGCTTTCTTCCAGGTTGGCTTCATTCTCCATGAGGTTGACCCTCCCAGCTCTGGGCTTACATCTTATCTGCTTGGTGAAGGGTTGTCTCCTTCCCTGGCTCACAAATACCCTAGAATTGAGGGTCATTGGGTAAGCGAGGCCATGTACCCATCCCTGAGCTAATCTCTGTGGCCGAGGGTGTGGGATGCTCTGCTTGGTTGGGCCTAGGTCACATGCCCAGCCCTGGAACTGGGAATGGTGTCAGCCCCAGCTAGGGAAAGTGAGAATAATGTTATCTGAAGAAGGCAAACTAAAACTGGGAGGACAAAGCCACAGATGTCTACTTTAGGTGATGAAGGAAGGGGAGGAAGGGTGATGAAGCCATTTCAGAAGGACTTGGAAACCCTAACGGTTTACTGAATCTTTCATAAATTAGATCTTGTCCCTCTGCAAAGTGCTGAGAAGTGTCATCCACGAGGAACAGAGCCATTAGAAGAAACACTAAAAAGACAGGGCAGAAGGCATTTAGAATGAGGGGAGAGGTGATCATGGTCAAAGCCAAGGCCGTGAGATGTTGAGACTTGATAGTGTTTGCTGAAGGAGTGGCTGGCGGTTTGGGAAAAGGAGGAAAAAGGGCAGAGGGGACTTTGGGAACGCCGGAAGTCTGGTGACCGTGTGGAGTGGGTTTGCAGGGGCAGAGAGTGGACACGGGGAGGAGGAGGCCTGGACCAGGTGCCGCATGCAGATGGATTTGGGATGGCCGTGGGAAGCGGGGTGACAGCACTTTGCTGACGCTGGGTGGCTGGAGGAATGAGGGAGGGACAGAGAGGCATCCTGGATGAAGGCTGGCTCCTGGCTTGGCCTACCCAAGGGCTGGGGAGGTGAGTTACCAGGATGAGGATTGTATGAAGAGGAGCAGCGTGGAAGGAGGGTGCCCGGCCTTCAGCTCCCCGCTTACCGTCCCCCAGGTGGTGTATTTCACGGCCACGTTCCCCTACCTCATCCTGCTCATGCTGCTGGTCCGCGGAGTCACCCTCCCGGGGGCCTGGAAGGGCATCCAGTTCTATCTCACCCCCCAGTTCCACCACCTGTTGTCTTCCAAGGTGAGGCCTCAGGGCTGGGCGCAGAGGGAGGGGTCGGGCCAGAGCCGGGGAGTGGAAAGGGGGCTCCTTGGGGACAAGAGGGGGCAGGGCCCGGAGTCTTCCAAGTGGGGAGCCCAGTTCCCGTGCTGTGCCGGGGGGGGGAGGGGGTGGAATGCTCTGCCTGGCTGGGCCCCGGTCACACGCCCACCCCTGGGTCCTGTGTGTCTTTTTAAAATTATTTATTTATTTTATTATTTATTTAGGTTTTCATTTTTAAACTGATAGATAAGACTGTATGCATGTACCAGGTACAGCATGATGTTTTGAAGCACATATACCTCGCGGAATGGTTACCTCTAGCTGCCTGTGCATTACCTCACGTAATTATCATTTTTGTGGTGAGAACATTTATCAATAACATCCATCCACTCTCTCAGCAGTGTTCAAGAATACAATACCTTGTCATTAGCTATATATTATACTTCATTTATTAGTCTCAACAATCCTGTGAAGTAAACGTCATTCTCCCCATTTTACAGATGAAGAAACTGAGGCCCAACAGAGTTGGCTTATAAGCTCACAGTCACACGGCTGGGGAGTGGCAGAGCAGGGCTCCCAGCGCATACCTGTGTGACCCCAAACCCCAAGGCAGGAGTTAGTAATGATGATGCCAACAGTGTACTGACAGCAAACATTTACTACTTACCCACCAGTGACTGTGCCTGACCCTCCTCTAGTGTTTTGCACATATGCAGTGATTTAAGCCCCCCCATCCCCCTCTGAGGGGGGCACTATTCCTATCCCCTCATTACAGATGAGGGTCCTGCGGTCCAGAGAGGTGATGTGGCTTCCCAGGCCGTAAAGCTAGAAAGTGGTGAAGCTGGGACCCAAATCCAGGTCCCTGTGACTCCAGGCAGGAAGTAAAGGAGTTATTTGCTGTCCATACGAATCTACTGAAATTTTACATTAGCCACTACGTGCTTCCGAACTGGACCACGCTTAGAGATCATCTTCTAGATCCTGGGCGGGAAACTGAGGCCCACAGAGGGGAAGGGACTCGCCCATGTCCCACAGTGTGAGCCTTGGGGCAGGGTTTGCTCCCGGCCCACGTCACTTGTGAGCCAGGCTGTTGGCCACACCATCCCTGGACCCGCTGCACTGTCTTCTCTCTCCTTGGCCCTCCGCACACCACCTTGTGCCAGCTCCTCTCTCTGTCCCCGCTCTCCATCCTTCCTGCCACAGGTGTGGATCGAAGCTGCTCTTCAGATCTTCTACTCCCTGGGTGTGGGCTTCGGGGGTCTCCTCACTTTTGCCTCCTACAACACGTTTCACCAGAACATCTATAGGTCAGTGCCTCACAGCCTCCGAGACCCCGGGGGCCAAAGCTGGGAGGAAAGTGGCTGGCCAGGGAGGGCCTGGGGTGTTGAGGGTAAGGCCAGCTCACCCTGGCCTGTGCCTGGACTTCTCCTGGCAGAGACACCTTCATTGTCACTCTGGGCAATGCCATCACCAGCATCCTGGCTGGCTTTGCAATCTTTTCCGTGCTGGGCTACATGTCTCAGGAGCTGGGTGTGCCTGTGGACCAAGTGGCCAAAGCAGGTGGGTAGGCTGCCAGGCCTTGGCGGGGTGAGGGCGTGTGTCGGGCACAGCTAGGGCTGGGCCAGTGAGCCTATGTGTGGACCAGCAAGATTGTGCATGGGTATGTTGTGTGTGTGTGTGTGTGTGTGTGTGCACATGTGCATGCAGATGAGCATGTCCTAACTGGTCTTTGAGTCTCCATATGCAAAGGGATGGGTGTGCGAATGAGTGTGCATGAACCTGTGTCTTTGTGAGATTGTCATGTTTTGTGCCTTGTCATTTGTTTGCACAAATGAAACATTATGTGTTCAGATGTCTGTGTGCAAGTGAATCCAGGATGAGGATGATCTTGGAAGCATGTGTGTCTTATGCCGATGGATGTGTGTTACTGGAATTATTTGTCAAATGATTGTATACATAAGTATTTTCTAATGAGGTTTTATATTTGGGTCTTATGTTTATTCATTTACTTATTAGCTCATCTATTCTATCAACCTATATCTGTTGGGCACCTACGACGTGCCGGCCTGCGTCCTAGGAGTTAAGAAGTATTGGAGTATGCATTGAGCGTACGTTTCTGGGCTTGGCTGAAAAAGCGGCCCAGGAGGGTGTGAGCAGCTGTGTGTTTGAGTGTGCATGTGGGGCCCGCTGCACGCCCCAAGCTGTTGACCGTGTGTGCCCTTGGCCCAGGCCCCGGCCTGGCCTTTGTTGTCTACCCCCAGGCCATGACCATGCTGCCTCTGTCGCCCTTCTGGTCCTTCCTCTTCTTCTTCATGCTTCTGACCCTCGGCTTGGACAGCCAGGTGAGCCTCGTCCACGGCAGCGGGCACCTCGTGGGGTGTGCGTGTGTGTGTGTGTGTGTGTGTGTGTGTGTGGTGGGTGTAGGACTCTGGCCCCCAACCCGTCTCCTCTCCCCAGTTTGCCTTTCTGGAGACCATTGTGACAGCTGTGACGGACGAGTTCCCGTACTACCTGCGGCCCAAGAAGGTGGTGTTCTCGGGGCTCATCTGCGTGGCCATGTACCTGCTGGGGCTGGTCCTCACCACCGAAGTGAGTGGCGCGACAGGGAGGACGGCAGGCCGGGTGGGGCTGGGCCACGAGCCCGCAGCAATGTCTCTGGCCCGGCTGAGTCGTCACTGGGCCACCTACGTCTTCCTCTCTGCGAGGAGCCCAGTCCACCCCAGGCCCTCTGTCCCGGGGGTGGCAGCTTGGCCCTGTGACCCAGAGTCCAGGCTTTGGAGTCTTAGCTGGAAAGACCCGGGTTCAAACCTTGCTCCCGCACCTGCTGAGTGGCTTCAGGACAGTGGCTTCCCCTCCCCGAGCTTGTTTTTCCTCGTTGATAAAATGGGGGCTGTCGTGAGGCTGAGGCGGCTGAGCAGGTGGCCGGCTGTCGTCCTGTCGGCTGGCACCGCCGGTCAGCCCGGCTACTTCCCAATCCCTTCTTGCCAGGCGAAGGGGGCTGCAGCAGGGTGCGAGGCTGGGAGAGGGGACCCCAGCTCTGCGACCTGTGTTCCAGGGGGGCATGTACTGGCTGGTCCTTCTGGACGACTACAGCGCGAGCTTCGGGCTGATGGTGGTGGTGATCACCACGTGCCTCGCCGTGACCCGGGTGTATGGTGAGAAGGGCTGTGGGTGGCGGACGAGGGGCTCCCCGCAGGGGGAGAATGGGAGTCCACACTGGAGCCCCCCTGCACCGGGGTCCCTGGTCCCAAGGGCCAGGGTTTCCGGTGGGGGCAGCTGGGGTAGAGGAGGGGCTGCTGGTGCTTGTGGGGCCTGCGGGTGGGGCCATTCCTCCTCCCCACCCTTGCAGGCATTCAGAGGTTCTGCAGAGACATCCACATGATGCTGGGCTTCAAGCCGGGCCTCTACTTCAGGGCCTGCTGGCTGTTCCTGTCCCCAGCCACGCTCTTGGTAACCAGGGCCAGGAGGGAGGGGTGCTGGCTGGGGCCCCCGGGCTGAGAGCAGGATCCCCTCTGCACGTTCAGTCTGGCAGGGCCGCCCTGGTCCACAGGGGAGCCTCTGTCGGGGCTGTGGGGTGGGCGTCATGTTCCGTGTCTGCACTCACCCCATCCCATGGTGCCCCCGGCTTTTGTGGCTGTGCTGGGCTCTGGTTGGTAAGTGGATGGGGCTTTCCCAGGCCTCAGGGCCTCAGGACTGGGACCTTGAAGCTGCGCTTTCTCCTCTTGGGGTTGGAGCAGCTCAGAGACGGGTCATCTCAGGAGTTGGGGTGCTTCTGAGCTGGGCTGTTGCAGGCCTTGGTGTTGGGTTAGCTTGGAGCTAGCTCAGGCCTTGCAGAGGCTCCCAGATGGACCGTCTCAGGTTCTGGGACAGCTTAGGACATTGGTGGCTCTGGGCTGGACTTTCTCAGGCCTTAAGGTAGCTCAGACCTGGGCTATCCCAAGCCCTGGGGCCCACTGTGACGCTGGGTCCCTGGCCCTGCAGGCCCTGCTGGTGTATAGCATCGTCAAGTACCAGCCCTCAGAGTACGGCAGCTACCGCTTCCCGCCCTGGGCTGAGCTGCTGGGCATCCTAATGGGCCTGCTGTCCTGCCTCCTGATCCCAGCCGGCATGCTGGTGGCCGTGCTTCGAGAGGAGGGCTCGCTCTGGGAGGTGAGTGTCCCACCCTGCCCACTATCAGCCTTCCTGCCCTGTGGCCCCGCCCCGGGCCCCCCTGCCGGAGGAGAAGACAGCTGCACCAGCACCTTATCCAGGGTGTTGCAGGCTTCTTCCAGCCTGAGACAGATCCAGGGGCTGGAGTCCCGCCCTGTGGCACCTTGTGCCACATGGAGCCTCGGGGGAGGGGTGGCACATCCAGTGACCCCTGATGACAGGGGGCTGGCTCAGGTCTCTCGGTGAGTTAGGCAGGGATCGGGACTTGGACTCAGGTCACCAGCCCAGAGCTTCCCTCTGGAACTCAGGGTCAAATGGCAAGACTGAGGGACCCCAGAGGGTGGGTTGTCACCCTTGTCCTGTGCCCACAAGTCCCACCGGTGGCCTGGGATAGAATGATGGTGTGAGCCCTGCCTGTGGCCAGGGTTTTGGAGACGGACCCAGAAAACAGAGTGCAAGCTGCTTGGCACAGGGGTCTGCAGGCCCTGGGAAAGGGGAGAAGTGACCCAGTGCTGTATGACCACAGGGAAATCCGCCCCCCCCCCCCTCGAGCCTCAGGGCACCCTCTGGACACCGAGCCCTTCACTTCTGCGGCCACAGGTGTGGAGTCATCAGGTGGCAAGAGGCTGCCATTGTGCATGGAGCTTGAGTGAGCCTGACGGGGCCCAGAGAGAGTGTGGGGGACCCCGCCCCCAACACACACACACACACACACACACACACGCCACCAGAGGTGCCGGAGACAGCTCCTACTGGTTCATGACAGCTAGTCATGAAACACTCAGGAATGTGTGAGCCAGTTGTTAAACCGTTGATAGCTGGAACCTGACAGTAATAGGAATATTTACACCACTGAAATTGGCTGCAGAGCAGGCCTCCCCTGCCCCGTCCTGCACGCCCACTTAGCAGAGCATTGCTGCCCCCACTGAGTGGCACTGCCCCTCGGCGGCCCTCACCTCATTTCACACCAGTGCCCTGCCACCCTTCCCAGGCAGAAGTGGGTGGTGGCTACAGCCCCCGGACCACAGGGGCAGCCTGGAGTCCAGCCTCTGCTCTGCCTCCAACTGCTGTGTGACTTGGGGCAAACTCCTTTCCGTCTTCGAACCTCAGGAGCTCCACCTGTGCCACTAGAGGAGCCTCGTGTCCTTGCTTGGGAGCCAGGGTGTCTGCAAGGGGAAGGAAGAGAGGGGAGTGCTCAGGGCGGAGGCCCCAGCTCCCAGGAAGCGGGTGATCCTCAAGCCTTGCTAATGAGCCACTGGGAATGCCGGGCTGCCCAGAAGTCACTGCCTCTCCCCTGCCCTGCTGCAGCCGCCCACAGCCAGGTGGAAGGGGCATGTTGTTGGGGGCTCGAAGGGGGCGGTGTGCGCTGCAAGGGAGTGGATGCCTGGCTCAGGAGTGCCACCTTCAGAGAGCAGGGCTTCCACACTGACACACCAGGATTGGAATCCCGGTTCTGCCACTTGCCAGCTGTGTGACTCTAAGCCAGTTACTGCAATGCATTGAATCTCTGTTTCTCTGTCTTTAAAATAGGTACAGTGGCTGGGTGCGGTGGCTCACGCCTGTAATCCTAGCACTCTGGGAGGCCGAGGCGGGTGGATCGTTTGAGCTCAGGAGTTCGAGACCAGCCTGAGCAAGAGCGAGACCCTGTCTCTACTAAAAATAGAAAGAAATTATATGGACATCTAAAAATATACATAGAAAAAATTAGCCGGGCATGGTGGCACATGCCTATAGTCCCAGCTACCCGGGAGGCTGAGGCAGGAGGATCACTTGAGTCCAGGAGTTTGAGGTTGCTGTGAGCTAGGCTGACGCCACGGCACTCTAGCCCGGGCAACAGAGTGAGACTCTGTCTCAAAATAAATAAATTAATAAAATAAAATAAAATAGGTACAGTGATACTACCCATAGGGCTGCTGTGGGAAGAAAAGGAGCTTATCAACCTAGTCAGCATTGTGGGAGGCAGAGAAGCAAAGTATTTTAAAAGTCCAGGATGGATTCAAATCCCAGTGCCACCACTTCCCACCTGTGTGACCTTGACCCACTTAACTAACCTCTCTGGGCTTTAACTTTCAGATAATATCTATGGGGGTAGAGGGTAAAACTAATAATACCCCTCTCATTGGGATACTGTGAAGATTAAGCCAACAATTAGCACAGAGCCATTTGGCCGGGCGTGGTGGCTCACACCTGTAATCCTAGCACCCTGGGAGGCCGAGGCGGGTAGATCGTTGGAGCTCAGGAGTTCGAGACCAGCCTGAGCAAGAGCAGACCCCCGTCTCTACTAAAAATACAATGGACAAGTAAAAATATATAGAAAAAAATAGCCGGGCATGGTGGCACATGCCTGTAGTCCCAGCTACTCGGGAGGCTGAGGCAGGAGGATTGCTTAAGCCCAGGAGTCTGAGGTTGATGTGAGCTAGGCTGACGCCATGGCATTCTAGCCTGGACAACAGAGTGAGACTCTGTCTCAAAAAAAAAAAAAAAGAAAAGAAAAGAAAATCCAATTAGCACAGAGCTGGAGCACAGTGAGTGCTCAATTTTAGGCAAAGGGTTCTCATAGGGGGGTGATTGTGCCCTCAGGGGACATCTGGCACTGTCTGGAGACATTGCTGGTTGCCATGGCTCAAGAGGAGTGCTACTGTCATCTAGTGGATGGAGGTCAGGGATGCTGCTAGATGTCCCATGCACAGGACAGCCCCTGCAGCAGAGGGTTCTCCAGACCAAAATTTCGATAGCGCTCAGGTGCAGAAACCTTGCACTGAGCACTGGTGTCCGGCTGGAAGCAATCTAAGCCCCTGCTCTTGGGGAGCTTGTATGTTAATGTGGGAGACAGGCAATGCACAGACATATAAAGATAAGTGCTATACTTTAAAAACAAACACACAAAACAGAGTACAGGAATAGAGGGATGGAGAATGATACTTTGGCGCCAGTGGAGTCACAGGAGACCTCTCTGAGGCGGTGATAGAGATGTGACTAAATGGACAGCGTGATCCATATGGATATCCAGGGGGAGAGCGTTGCAGGCAGAAGGGCAGCAGGTGCCAAGGCCCTGAGGCCGGAGGGGCTGATGTGTTTGTGGACAGCATCGAGGCCGGTGCTGCAGCTAGAGCAGCGGAAGCACGGAGCGTGGTGGCAGCCGAGGTCGGGGAAGTAGATGGGGCCAGGCCCCGGAGGCCATGGTGAGCACTTAGGATGTCACTCTAAGTGGGGTAGAAGCCATTGGCAGGCTTCTGAGCAGTGGAGTAACAGGCTCGTAACACACTTTCCGAAGTCTCACCCTGCTGTGCCAGGCCCTGGGCTAAGGGCATCGCTCACGGCATCTCCCCCGGGACCCGCGCCCAGTGAGCTGCGCTTCATGCTGGTTCCCGCCCTTTCTTTAAGGGTCCGGGGCTCTTCTCCCTGGCAGAGCCAGCAGAGGGTTTTGGGAACGTGATTGAGGAAGAAGCAATTCTGGAATGTCCAGGCTTAGTCATCATCTTAGTCAGCCCCCTCCTGCCATGGAAACCGGGGCTCCAGAGGGAAAGGTCAGAGCCAGAAGGAGCCAGAAGGTCAGGGCTGGAAGAGACTGGGGCCGTCGGCTGCAATCCCGCCCCAGTTCTTCCGGGTCATGGCTCTTTCCCCGAAAGCTCCCAGCGCCTTAGCGCCCAGGATTTAAGGGAAGACTGCCGGATCAGCCTTTAGATGCTCAGAGCAGGGGCTTGCCAAGTAATTATAACAATAGCCACCACTTCCGGGCCTTACCCTGTCCCCATCACCCTGCCAAGTGCATCATCTCAGTGTCCTCACAACAACCCTGTGAGGAGCTCAGGACTCCCGAGTTACAGACCAGGGGGCAGAGCACGGAGAGCTCGGTGGCCTTGACAAAGGCCATCCAGCTCGTAAGTGGCAGAACGGGATTCTCATCCGGGCATGTGGATCACTCCCTCGGCCCCCCACCCCAGGCCATCGCCCCCCCTCGCCGCCTCCGGTCCCAGGGCTGTTGCAAGGATCCGCCAGGTGACGCGGTGAGGTCGTCGCTGGGAGCCTGGCCCAGCAGGGGCTCTGCCAGCTCTGCCTGTTTTCACGGCTGTCGTTACAGCGGCTCCAGCAGGCCAGCCGGCCGGCCATGGACTGGGGCCCGTCGCTGGAGGAGAACCGGACAGGCATGTACGTGGCCACGCTGGCCGGGAGCCAGTCGCCCAAGCCGCTGATGGTGCACATGCGCAAGTACGGGGGCATCACCAGCTTCGAGAACACGGCCATCGAGGTGGACCGCGAGATTGCCGAGGAGGAGGAGTCCATGATGTGAGGCAGGAGGCAGGCGGACGGAGGCCCCGCCCAGGCCTCACGGTCCCTCCCGAGGGGCCCACAAGGGCCAGCTGTGTCCTCTGGGGTTCTGAGAGGCTGTGGGAGGTGATGCTGGTCCCCCAGTGCAAGTCCCTTTTGTGGCCTCTGCCTCTCCTGAAACCTCGGTCAACTCCCTGTACACGCGCGCACACACACACACACACACACACGCACACACAAACACACATTTAAAGCTGAGAATGACCCAGCTCAGCCCCACTTTGCAGATAGGCAAATTGAGGCCAGAAAGGTGGAGACTTGCTCAAGGTCACATGGCAGAGGGGACTCGACCCCAGGCCTCCTGACCAGCCAGCTCCCTTTCCCATGGGGCAGCTGGCACCACCTTCTCCTCTCTGTTCAGGGCCCACACCCCTCCCTTTTCTCGGGAGCCTGCCCCCACTGCTTCAACACAAGCAGAATCTTGAGCTGGGCGGGGAGAGTCAGGGCCGCAGAGGGGACGGAGGGCCAGTAAGTTAAGTGGGGAGAGAGATCGGGGGGCTCCTGCTGCAGACCTGGTAGGTGGGTCTCATGAAGGAGGTGGGAGTTGAGAGCCCAGGAGGATGGGAAAGGTTTGCAGAACAGGAGAGGAGAGCAGGGTGGGAGGGCCTCTGGGCCAGGAGGAGGCGGAGGTGGGCGGGGCAGAGACCATTGCCAGGTTGCGGGAGGGTTCCAGCGAAACTGACAGCGGGGGAGCCAGGGACAGGACGGGTGGGCAGGGGATGCATAAAGGGGAATATGGTTCTGGGTTTGTGCAGGGAAGACCCCAGGGGGGCAGGGTGGAGGTGGGAGGCCCGTGGAGGAGGGACAAGAGGTGCCAGTGGCCTGAGCCCAGGCGTTGGGCTGCGGGTGGGGACAAAAAGGAGGCCCTGGCATTTCAGAGAAGGGCCACTCCTTCACCCAGCCACCCAGAGCTGCGCAAGCTGGGGAGGTGGGAATGAGGGTCACAGTCCCTCTGCCCTTGCTGCGTCCCGCAGCTCCAGGCAGTCCTGGGAAGCTGGCCTTGGCTGTAGGTGGCGGGGCAGCCTCGAGGCCCGGAGGTGGTCCCCACGCATGCCCAGCTGCTCCGGGTCCTGGCTGGCAGGAGGGCTGGCAGCGAGCAGACGGCAGCCTCGGCCCGTGGGTCCCTGGGAGAGGAGGGTGGGGCGCAGCAATGCCTGAGCAGGACTCGTGCGCACGGCATTCTGCAGAAGGGCAGGGACCCTCGAGCCGCTGTGTAGCCTCTGCGCCCTGTCTCTGGTGTCTCCCCATCCCATCTGTGTTCCGTCGGCCGCTGTTAATAAATACCACGTGAAGTCGTGCTCCTTGGCCTGTCTCCTTCCTGCCGGGAGCCGAGAGGGGGGCAGCACAGGCCTTCCAGCTCCCACTGCACAGATGAGAAAACTGAGGCTCAGCTGCCTCCCTTCCCAGATGAGGACTCCGCCATTTCCCCGACAGTGTGGGTGGGTGGGCTGAGGAAGGAGGAGGAGCTCTAGGCCCTTAGAGACCACTCAGTTCCCGTGGTACATACGGAGGCCGGCGAGGGAAGAGACTTGCTCAGGGCTGCCCAGCCAAGGCGGGCAGAGCCCTTCGCCCCCCCCCCCCCCGCCCCTCCCGGCTGCCTTTTCCTCTCCCCGCACCTCGGCCTTTACCGCAGGTGGGGGCTGGATCTGCAAGACCAGGCTGGGGAGGAGCCAAGAGTTTCCCAGGCAGGAAGAATTTCCTGGTTCCACCCACCCCCTCCTGGCGGGGCCTTGTCATATAAAAGAGCCCCGGGGCCTTTCAAATGCGAGGCCCAGGTGTTTGCGAAGGCTTTGATTGGGGGCGGAAAGGAAGGGCGGCTGCATATTTCAGATATTAATAAATTCCCCCTAACAAAGGGCCAGGCCCCCCTCCCACCCCTCTGTTTGGGGCTCCAGATGGGGGAGAGATGAATTTGCTCATTTGCAAAGGGTGCAAGGACAGCTTCACAATTCAGGGTGCTTCTTCCCACACTGGGTGGGCGGCTGCAGCCCCACTGGCAGGGCCCCCAGCCCTGAGCCCTCCCGGGGTGCCCCAGCGCAGCACCTGGACTGGGGAGTTTCCTCTCCCGGCCTCTCGGCTGCAGCCAGGTGTCCTGGGAGACGGCAAGGGAGGCTCCCAGGAGTGTAGGCTTCTGTTCGCTCCAGATTCCAAGGGTGAGATCCGAGGGTTCGTAGAACCTGTGGGTCCCAGCGGCCTGCCCCGCCCTTGCCTCTGGCCTGTGGTCCCTGTCCTGCCCTCCCTGGCCCAGTCTTCCAGTCTGTCCTGCTTTTTCCATTTCCTCTGCTCTCAGCCATTCCTGCCGCCCCACCCGCTCCTCCCTCCGCTGCCTGCGCCATCTCCCAGCTGCTCCCCTCAGGGTCCCTTCATCGAGGTCAGGTCCTCCCAGCCAGGCCCTGATCGCAGTGGGAGCTGACTGCGGAGCAGGGAGCCCCAGGGGGAGGGACCCGTGACCACACAGTAGGCACCTCAAAGGACACAGCAGCCCTGTCCACAGTGAGACCCCAGCCTGCGATCCCAGAATATCCTAGCTGGTGGCAAACCCACGTGCCTACAGGGCCAGCCGGGGAACCCAGGTGAGCAAAGCTGTCCCTGTGAGCGGGAGAATAATCGGCAACTGGCCCTCAGGGAGTGCTGGAAAGACAAGAGGGAGCAGTGGGGTCTGCGGTGAACTAGAGGAGAAAGCGCAAGGGGGTCTGCCTCTCAGAAGGTGGCCCAGGTTGCCGATGGGCTTTCTGAGAGCAGCTGGGAAGCTGGGTTTTTAGGGGGATTTCCTAGTGTGAAATGTGGACACTGATTCAGAAGTTGTGAAACAGGACGGCTCAGTTAGGGCCTCCTGTCACCTCCCCGCAGGCTGACTGCTCTGCAGACTTAGGGGATGAGCAGCCCAGGGGACAGGGCTTGGCCGAGGACCTAGGTGAGACTGTGGGGCTGAGGCCAGGCCCAGGGCTCCCCCATCACTCGGGCCTCCCTGTCCCGTCTCATCCGCTCCCCGTGATCTGTGTCCGTGGGTACCTGAACTTGGGAGGCTGCTGCGGAGCCCTGGGGGGCGGGGGGGGGCAGCTTACATGCCTGTGGGGTAGGTGCCCTGGGGCCCTCCGTTCCTGTGCGGGGTCTGGTCAGAGGTGTCCCCTGGGTGCCAGGAGACGCTGAGACAGGCACTGGAGCATCTGCATTCGCATCCAGCCTGTGATCTCTGAGAGCGAACACGGCGGGGCAGGGGCCAAGGGGAGCGGAGGAGGGGCTCCTCCCCACACCGTCAGCGTCAGCCATGTTCCCAAGGCCAAGCGAGGGCCACCAGACACCAGGGGTCACACTGGTTTGGTTGCCTTAGTGTTTGGTCCTCGGTAGGCCCTGCCCGCTGGGTTCCCGTCCATCACCAGCCAAGTGCATCCTCACGCTGTGCCCTGAGCAGGCCCAGCTGTGCTGCCTCCCAGCCTTCGCTCAGGCCGCGCCTTCCACTCTGCTCCAGCGTCTTCCATGCACCTCTCGGGATCCTAGCCTTCCTCTCAAGTCCCTCCTGAGCACCCCTCCTCCATAAGCCTTCCTCTGTCCCCGGCCAGACGTGCCTCCTAGAGTCTCCAGGGGTCTGACTCAATCCTGCATCTGGTGATTCCCGACAGCCCAGCCCTGCCTGCCCAGGGCGCCCGTGTCCTTCTGAGACAACGCATTTTATTTCTGTGTTGTTAAGACCTTTATATTGTCCCCTGGGACCCCAGAGCACTCTGGGGCAGCAGCAGGGCCCTGTGCAGAGGGCTCATTCCCATCTCTGCCCCTGCCTGGCTGTGTGGTCTCGGTGAAATCACTTAACCTCTCTAAGCTTTAGTTTCTTTACCTATAAAACATGGGAAATAACTCCTACTTTGCGGCAGCGTCACAGGGGTTTGGGACGGTGCTACAGGGCCCCAGCACGGGGTCTCGGTGAGCATGTGACACACACTTGCTAATGGAAGGAACACATTTGTGTCCACAGCCCTGCCCCACAACCAACGCCTCCTGGACAGAGACTGGACTGTCCTCATCTCTCAGTCCCCCCAGTGACCACACAGGGCTGGTTTACAGCTTTGCACGATGGAGCATCGAACTGAATGCAGTTCTCTGGTGGCTTTGGGGATAACCAGCAAAGAGTTAAGATGGTGTCAGGCCCCTCCAGATCCCACGTGACCCTTGGTGGCGGAGCCTCAGGGTCTGCGGTGGACTCTCTCCTCCAGACTCATTTTTTGCTGGTGGCTCATGGAAAGTTTGGTTCCTTGAGCTCCAGGCCACTCCCTCCGGGGCCTGGGCCTCACTGACGCTGGTCCTGCCCTGGAAGGGCGTCCAGGGCTGCCGGCCCGCCCGCGGATCCTTGGCCAGCATCCCCCTGCGCCATCTCGGCCTGACTTCCTGCCGCCTGGGCCTGCTCCCCCAGGACAGAGCAGCTGCCCGCCCCTCCGGCCACACGGAGGCCTCCTCTCTGCTCCCCCATTCAGGAGCACTCTTTGTTCGGGGAAAAAGCCTTTTTCTGCTCAAGTCCACAGCCTCTGTGAGCTGCAACCCCTGGGGAACTGTAGCCGGTAGGGGCCAAGGAGGCCTTGGGCACCCACTGCTCCGAGTGGGATCCCAGCTCCACAACCCAGCGGAATCTGCTATGTCATCTCTCTGCACCCCAATGTCCTCAGATGTAAAATGGGTAGAATAGTTTTTGCCTTGCAGGGGATTCAATGAGATAATATAGATGCTCAATATATAGCTTTAAAAAATGATCGGACTGCTTAGGGCAAAACATGGCATGTAGAAACCTCCTAGGTGGGGTGGTTCTCCTTAGCCAGCTATTCCTTGTACAGATGAGGAAACTGAGGCTCAGCCTAGGGAGAAGGACGTTGGGGGTTGGCATGGCTGGAGCCAGGGACAGGCCACCCTGGAGGCGCAGGGCACCATCCAGTTCGATGGCAATGTGCCTTGGAGACCAGGCCTCGGTGTCGCCATGTGTGAGATGAATGGGTTGAACAGGAATAGTGGGCCCCCCAGGGGTGCCTGGGGGAGGGAGGCGAGGGGGCCCTCTGCCTCCACCCGCCCCCCTTCAGCCTTTGGCTAGGACCACACCCGGGGAGCTGGGGAGGGGAGCAGCGACCCCTTCTTCAGAGACGGATTTGGCATTGGCTCTGCCAGGTGGGGAGGATGTTTCAATCCTTCTGCAGGACGAGCTGGAGGAATGATGGGGCGCCCTGACGGTATCTCCGCTCTCCTGGTGAGCTGGGATGCCCAGCCAGAGCAGGGTGGGAGTGGGCACAGCAATAACAGCATCCTGGTCCCAAGCCTTGCTTTGACCTTGACTCTGCTGATCCAGGGTTAGGGTCTCAGAGAGCTTCGGGGCTTGGGGAGGAGTGAGAGGCGGGGAGGGGCTGAGTCAGGGAGGAGGACAGGAGCGGCAAGCTGGGGGTGGGGAGAACCCGATAACTGCACCTTCAGGCTCCCATTGTGAGTGGGGGGACTGGGGGAGGGGTGCTCAGTGCAGGGTTCCCAAACCTGGGTGCTTACTAAACTACAGCTGCCTGGACCCCTGCCCGGACTGAGGGTGGGGCCGGAAACATCTGTGTATTTTTAGCAAACTCTCTGGTGATTCTGCAGCAGCCAGCTCAGTTCCTTTATTTGGGGACCACAGGTTCAATGTCATTGTAATAATGAGGAAACTAAGGCCCAGAGAGGGGACGTGACCCATCCAATGTCGCATTGGAGAGAATGGTGATAACCCCCCTTTTTCTTGCGGGGAAGGGACACTCCACCTCTTGCTCCCCGTAACTCCCTCCACCTCCAGCTGAGGCCCCGGGCTGGGGAAGGGACGGCCAGATCAGGCTGCCCCGAGGGAAGTGGCCTCTGAGACCTTGGTGGCCCAAGTGGACAAGGGAGGGTGGGGCTGCTCTCAGGAGGAAGCTCAAGGAGAGGGGCCCGTTCCCATAGCGCCGGACCCGCCCACCTTGCGCTGGGCGAACACTCCCAGCATCTACTGGGGATGTTTCCTAAGGATTTGCTACGACCCAGGTCTGGAGAAGGCCCTGTCCACTGCTGGGGGCCACCCGTGCCCTGGAAAGGCACAGCCATCTCGTGGCAGATTCGGGCTCACTCAGCCCTCTGACATTTCCAGCCTCCTTCCAAGCCTGTTCTCCCCACCCCCTGACCCCTACTTGTTCCGGGCTCTCAGCCTTTGCTCTGGCCTCCACGATCTCCCACCTCTCGCCCCTTCCAGCACCTCCACAACCCCCCCCCCCACGGCCCCATCCCTGTCTTTCCTCCTCCTGCTTCCTCTGGGCTCCTGCGCTGTGCAGCTCCAGGTCCAGCCCCATCCTAGTCTGCCTGGGGACTTGCTTTCCGCATGTCTCTCACTGTCTGGACTGGCACCAGGGATTCCTGGGGGGCAGGAGACAGGTCTGGCTCATCCCTGAGCCTCCCTTGCCGCTCGGTCCAGCTGCAGAATGTCCTAGGGAAGTCCCAGTCTCACCTCCGTCCCGTGTGCCCTGGGCCATCTCGGGCACGTTCTTTCCCCCTTGGGCAGCACAGTCTCCTCATTCACGGAGTGGAGAGAATAACGGTGCCCACAGTGAGGGCCACTCGGGGAGCACCTGTGAAGGAGGTGAGGCGTGCCTGGCGCTCGGTCAGCACCCGGGAAGTGTTAGCCACTGTGACTGCAGAGGCGGGCGGAATATTTGTGCCCATACGGCATCCACTCCTCCCTCATTCCAGCAGCACAGTCTGCCGGGGCTCTACTCTCTGAAGAATGACCACACCTGCCACGTGCATCTCGGGCACGGACAAGATGCCATCCTGCCTTCAAGGCACACACACTTTGTAGACATTTGGTAGGTGACTTTAACCCAGAGACCTGTGGTGAGGGAGGCAGAGGCAGCTGGGGAAGCCCGAGGAAGGACCGAAGCCAGAGTGTGTTGGGCAGTCAGGGAAGCCTTCCCGGAGAAGGAGAGGCTGGAGCTGTGTCCTGCAGGGTGAGGAGCTGCTGCAATGCTCCGAGCAAGAGCATGTGGGGGAGCCAGCCCTCTGCAGCGGGTGTGGACATGCGGCTGCGGGTGTAGACAACTGAGAGAAGGGGCGGCAGCTGGCGGAGGACAGAGGGCTAAAGGGAGGGGAGTGCATGAGAATCCCAGTGGCTACGTGCCGGCTGTCCAGGGATAGGGACCGGGAAGCACAGGCCAGGGCGAGGAAGGCCCCGGAGGGAGCAGAGCGCTGCGCTCTGAGTTAGAAGGCTGGGCCTCTGCGTCTCATTGTTTTCCTCCTCAAATAGGGCTGTTGGAACTGGGACAAGAGGTGCTGTGAAAGCACTTTGTGAACTGTAGAGCGTCATGCTCCTGTGAGATAATAATAGTGTTTTCAAGTGGTGTTGGTACTTTTTCAGAGTTAAAGGACATCTCTTGAGGACAGCTGGGCCCTCCGGGAACATGGTAGATGCTGGGCGGAGGTGCGGGGGCTGGGGTGCCGGGGGGATGAAAAACAACCAAGGACTGCCTATAACCTACTCCTGTGCTGCCACCTGCTGGCGAGTATGTGCCATGGGGCGGGGGGGGGGGGCAATGGCTGCCTATAACCTAATCCTGTGCTGCCACCTGCTGGCGAGTGTGCGCCATGGCGGGGGGCAATGGCTGCTCCTGCTGGCGAGCGTGTGCCATGGGGGGGGGGGGGAGAGAGAGCCAAGGACTGCCTATAACCTGCTCCTGTGCTGCCACCTGCTGGCGAATGTGTGCCATGGCCACCCGAGCCCTCAACCCTCTGCCCAGGCGGGAAGTCCTGGGGCGTGTGAACGTGGAGCTGGGAGGGGTCCTGGCGCTAACACTGGTGGGCTCCAGGGCAGGGGTGCAAGTGGAAGCCCCCAGGCCCCTCTTGCTCTCCTCAGCCTTGTCCTATGCTCTCACTGCGAAGGTCCTCACGTGTGTGCAAGACGCACATCCCCCCAGACACTCCCCCGGGGCCACCCCACACAGCAGCGAGGAGGACAGGCTCAGAAAGTGGCTGGTGCATGGACTCTGGGGGCCCAGGCGCCCGGAGCACAGTCTACAGGGGACTGTGGGCTCCAGCGGGTACATCCCCACGCCCCGTTGCATCTAGGCCTCTTCAGGGTGTGAGCATGTGACCTAGGTTGGCCCAATCAGAATGAAGACCAGGGAGGGCAGATGTAGAACAGAAAACAAACACAAACCTCCCCGTGCAGGGACTTGACCAAGACAGGTAGACATGGAGTGCACAGAAGTTTGTAGCTATTTATTGCACTGAAAACACCAAGAATAAAACAGACACCCCTTCTTCCCTTCCCGCCCCCCTCCCCCAATAGCAGAAAGTTTGAGCAGTGGTCATTCAAGTTCACAGCCACATATTTTAAAAAAAGAAAAGGAAAGAAAAAGAACTGAAACAAAACCCCAAACAAATAGTAACAAAGAAACCAGCATGGGGAATCTGGCGAACACATCCCCCCAAAGGGTCTCCCTTTGAAGGGAGACAGGAGGCCACGGTCAGGGTTTGCACTATGGTGGGCACAAACCCAGGAGAATACTTTCCTGTAAACGTATTTGCACGCTGGAGCCTAGGTTTTGACTTGGGTTCGGATTTTTTTTTTTGCATCTAAAGGATGTTTGGAGGAGCATGGAGTTTGTCTGCTGAGGGTGGGTTCTGGGCAGCTTTTTCTGCCAGTGTCCCCTGCCTGCTGCCTCAGGATCAGCCCTGGTGCCCTGTGAGCTGCACCAGGTCTCTGCCCACCACAGGCGTGGCCTTCCCGGTGGGGGCCGTCTCAGCCTGGGGTAGGGACGTGCCTCCACTTCTCCACACTTGGAGAGGGGCACGGTGGACAGGTGTGTCAGCCAAGGAAAGGCAGGACCTTGGGGTCCTCACGCTCAGTTTCCTCTGGTGGGGAAACCAAGGCCCAGAGAGGGGAGAGGACTAGCCCAAGGTCACGCAGCAGGTGTGGTCAGGGCTGGGAATTGAAGCCTGCTAACCCCCAGACTACTGCTCTCTCTCCCCTGCAGTCCACTGCTGATGAGCAGTTGACAGGCACCAAAGAGGGGGATGAAGGGCAGGTGGGGGAGGGGAGGGCGACTGGCCAGGTCCAGAAGTAAACAGGAGGGGTCCCGCCAGGGGCCAAGCCCGCTAGTTCTCACAGGTACATTGGGCTTCTCATCACCCTACGTCTGATCCTCCCTCGGCCGGATAGGAGCACTTAACCCATTTAACCGATGAGGAAACTGAGGCTAAAGAAGGGCTCAGACCTAGCCTCGGTGATTGTAGCATCCCCTGGCGAAGGCACCTTCACCTGTGGCTGGGGACGGCTGTAGGGGACTGGCAGCTCACGGGGGGACAGGTGGTTTTGCTGCTGGGACAATGGGATCACTGGGCCTTCCTGGGAAGCCCTCTGGGCAAGTTCTCTGCCGAGAACAGAGGCCAGTGATGGACCAGCTTGGAAACCAGGAGGCTGGGGAGCCTCTTTCCTGGCCTGCCGCCCCCACCCAGCCTGCCGCCCCCACCAAGCCTGTCTCACCAGTGTCCGGGCAGCGAGACTTGAGAAAAGAGCCCAGCAGACGGCTCATGACGGGGAAAACTCAGCAAGTCCTGAATCAAACATCCTCACATCCTCACCAGTTCTGCTCCAACCAAGAACACCAGGAGGGTTGGGGGCACCAGAGCCTCCTCCAAATCCCTGGGGATGTGGCTCTTCCTCCCCTAAAATCCTCCAGAGGAGACAGTATCTCATGCTGGCAAAACACGGCCACACAGAGGCCAAAAGCACAGAGAGGCAGCAACATAATTCCGAGTTGGACACTGAGAATACAACCTCTATTTTTTTTTTTTTTTTTTTTGTTCAAAACATGTAGATTGGTTTTCTTGAGTGTTTTTCTTCTTTTTGTTTTGTTTTTTTTCAACATACTTACTGCATATAAAGTCATGCAAAGAAAACAGTGCAGACAGTAGATCCTAGTGGATGTGCCAAGGTATTCCACATCAGAGTCAATCCCAGGGGAGAGGGCAAGAGGGAGAGAGAGTGCAAACCCGAGGCCACAGGAGGAGGCGTGACAAGTAGAAATCCCGTGTTCTGCTTCAGCCATCAGACGCCATGGGGAGAGGGGCGATGAAGACACATGCTCATGGGCCCCCCAGAGGCGGGCGGGGGGCGCTGGGGGCAGCACACAGATATGGTGACATGAGATCCCGGGGAGTGCGGTAGTGAGGACCCCAGTGTGGGAGGGAGGCAAAGAAAAGTCCAGATATTTCCATCCTGACGAGCTCCCTCCCCCTCTCTGCCCTGCCTTGCTGTTTCCTAGTTGGTGCCGCCATCTGATGCTTTCACAGTCCCGAAAGGGACGCCTACGTCAGCTTACCTGGGGACCCAAATGGCAGAGAGGCCCTTCTCCCTGGGGCTGAGTCCACCTCGGCCCCAGATAACCACAGGTGACAAGGTCCACCTCAGAGATGACCAAACAAAAAAAAAATCTAGAACAGAAAGAAACTACTCCTCACCCCTCTTCCTGCCCACCTTCCGAACCCAGCCATTCTCACAATTTGAGAGGTCTAGTTATTACATAGATATCCATGAACGCGAAATTCATTTACGAAATACACAGAAGTTTGGCTATAAAAAGGCATGCGGTCCAAGTAGAAGTGATACCTAAACGTTGCTTTCTTTCGCCCCGAGACAATTAGGTTTCCTCTCTGAGATAAGACGAAGCTGGAATTCTCCAGGGATGATGGGAGGGCGGGGTGGGCGGGTCAGTGCTGGAGGTGAACTTCACCCGGAGGAAGCAGGAAGCGAGTGGGGGCCCCTGAGAGGGTGGCGCCCCCCACGCTGAGGGAAGACTCCGCGGACCACCGTGAGGCCAGCACAGGAGAGGAGAAGCGCTGGGGAAGCAGTTTGAGGCAGGAGGCTCCTGGCGTCTGCTCCTCTTTCACACTCTCCCTCGGGGGGGCTGGGGGCTTCACCTACCCTTCCATGGGGATCCCAGAAGAGGAGAGATCCGGGAGAGGGACAGGTGGACACCCTGTTCCTCGCCACCCCCCTTCCCTCCTTCTCCCCAGGCGCCGGCGAGCACACAGCGGGGCATTCTAGCCTGCAGCCCAGGCAGGGCCAGGCGCCAGCAGCGGGGGAGGAGGGGGCCAGTACCCAGGCCCCAGGAAGCCCCCGCCCTGGCAGGGGAGAGAAAGCGAGAGTGAGAGGTAAGGGGTGGGAGATTTGGCCATTTGCTTTGACGTTGTGATGGCTTTTGTGGACAAGCAGGTTTTCTTGATGCAGGTACAGAGCTGACAGTGTGGGGTGACATGATGGGAGGAATTCCAGCCAAATCCAAGTGGGAGAACCAGCAGCCACATTCCACGGACAAAGAGTGGATCTCCGCGGCACAGCGACGCGGCGACCCCGGCCTGGTGCCTCAGCTGAAAGACACGAGTGTGGTGCTTCTGAGGGCGCGTGTTTTAGGTCGGGCAGCCAAGCCACCCACCGCCCAGGACGGAGTGCCAGCCGCCTCCCAGGGCTCCTGCCCCCTCCTCCCCAGACCTGCGGGCGGCTCGTTCCTGGGGTCTCCCCCCGCCACCCCGCAACTCTGCAGCCTTTCAGAAGCTGAAGGCAGCAGGCTGCTTCCCTACGTGACCCCCTCCAGGTTGGCACCCCCCATTCCTCTAGACCCCTCTGGGGGCCGGGAAGGAGGGACCCTTACTGGGGCAGGACGGAGGGTGCCCCGGATCTGTGGAAGTGGACGATCTGCCATTTGCCATCCCGGCGGTGCCACACGCGGGTCTCCTCGGACTGGGCGGTGCGGGGGATGCCACCGGCGTCCAGGTACTGCGTGATGCGGATGTAGGCGATGCAGGCCGACTCGTCGCCCATCAGGTGGATGTGGGGATTCAGGATGGTGGTGTGCACGGGCTTGCTGTTCCGGGACCACACTGGAGGCGGGGCGGGAGGGGCAGAGGGCATATGCAACAGGGGCCTCCGGCCTCCCCTGCTTCCCTTTCTCAACTCCCAGCAGCCCTCTCCACAGGGGCGTCTCTGCCTGCCTCATCTGCAGGACGGGGCCTCTGGGACAGGGCTCAGCGACCCGGGCGTCAAGGCAGAACTTCTAGGTAACAGGGACATCACGTCCCGGCTTAGATACAGTGGATTTCAGACACGCCACATGCTTCAAACACGGGAAGATGGTGTTTTAGAATCGGAGCCTCTCAGCCGCGCAGAAGGATAGGACCAGGACGGCCACAGACGAGCCCAGACCAGTCTCAAACCCAGATCCCTCCGGGTGCCAGGCAGGCGCATAAACGAGGGGCTGAGCTGGGTAGAAGATGCCGAATGACAACTGACCCTTTGCCTCGGGTCAAGGGGCGAGAGGGAGTGATGGGGACGGGTGAATAAACACCACGTCCCATCTAAAGAGGGCGCCCTGTACACAGCTTGCCTGGTGGCTACAGTGTGAGTGGGACCCAGGCCGATTTCGAGAGAATCTGGAAATCTGGATTTTTACATGGAAACTCTTCATTTTTAATGACCGGAATTTAATTCAAATCTGAAACATCATGCAGGCCCCGTGAATCATATCTGCAGTCCAGACATGGCCCGTGGGCCGCCCTCTGCCACGGCCACTCTACATACACAGAACTGTGGAAACCTGGGGACACTAGAACTGCAGGATCTGAGAACCTTGCATTACAAGGATGGTACTGGGGGTCACGGAGCTTTCCAGAATCTCGGGAGAAATGCAGAACCCTTGTGATCAGGACAGAACTGACACAGCCCCCGACACAAGCTCCCACTATATGAGACACCACCATTATTATATTCTAGAAACTCAAAGTTTTTCATCAACGCAGAAAACAAAAGCGTCGAGAGACGATGACCCAGGGAGGGGGTGGACAGCCGTGGTCAGGACCTTGGGCTCGAGAGGAGCCCTTCCCCTGGTGCAGCCCGCGTGGGGGTCTGCATCAGTGACAGCTGGCTTGAAACACAAGTCCCCCACCCTGCCTTTACAGGGCCCCGCTCAAGAATCCGTAATATTAAAAAGTTCCCTTCCCTGTCCCCACCCCCGATTCTGGCGCCCAGCCAGGTGTGTGAGCCACTTATTTCCTGAAGAATGTAAAACGTCTTCCCCCCCCCCCCCAGAATTGCAGAAAGCAGTCAATAGCGCCCACCCCCTAATACTATAATCACACTACACCCAGGCTTTGGATAAAGGACATAAAATCACCCAAGTGTTAGACATGTAGAATAACAGACTTAGAACTCTGGGCTGTCAGAGATACAGAATAGAGAGTTCTAGCATCACAGACTTGGAAGTGACCTCAGAGGTCAGACCCAGGGGCCCAACTACAGAATTTAAGGAGGCCTCTGTAAGCATCCCTGGTGGCATTTAGGGCTGAAGGCACACGGGACTATCTATTTCAGCGTGTCCATGTAGCAGCTATGGAAACTGAGGTCCAGAGAAACAGTCTGATTTGTTCCAACCTGGGCCAGTTCCTGAGAAAGATGCAGTGGAGTCTACAAGAAATCAGTCTCCAGGTGGGACTGAGTTAGAACAATCTAGAACAATCCCAGGAGGGACAAACAGAGCTTAGCATTGCTGAAGGGACTGGGCCATGCTGTTATCAGTAACAACTGGGTCCTGAGGAGCATTTGCAAAGAAATGCCCCCTAACGTGGTGTCTTTTGAAATGATAAGAGGCTTCTAATATCCGCTTTTGTGGACAGGGTGGGAGACAGGGCCAGGTCCTCAGCAGGAAAAGCCAGGCATCTGGAGGGTGGGGCTTGGCCAGAAGCACAGCAGCTGCTCTGGGTCTTGCTTTTGTGGGGTCTGCCTTTGAAGTGACCAGATGTTTAAGCCTAGGGTCCGGGGGCGGTGCTAAGACGGGCCCACTGAACCGAGGCAGCGTGGGCTGCTTGGCCTCGTCCTGTGTTTATCCCCTTTGCTGCCCCCGAGCCTTTAGAGCTGGGTCTTAGCCTGCTCTCCGCTCTGCTTTGTGGGACTGTCAAGTTCACGCTGGGAACCAGCGCCCCCAGAGGACAGAACGCAGAATGGCGGCCACAGTGATCCAAGAGGGAGCTCCAGGGTGATAGGGACCTCTCATCCCATGAGAACTCAATCTTCATTGCTAGCCTTGCAGAATTAGAGTTTGGTTTGTTAAAGAAAGATGTAGCTTTCTTCTTCACAGCTTTTTGGGGGGTGACCTTGAGCCTCTAAATTCTATACAATTCAGCCACCGAGGGTGCAGGCCAGGAGGGCAGTGTCAGTCCCAGCCCGGTTTGCTAATGTGCATGTGGGCACAGCAGGTGGCACAGGGAAGGGAAGGGGCACCACGGGAGTCAGGTCCCCGTTCTGCCACCAGCTTTCTGGATTCCTTGAACAAGTCACTTCCCCTCTCTGGGCCTCAGTTTCCTCTTCTGTATGATGAATATTGGGACTAGATGTGACTTCTGTGTTATTTTTGAAGTACCACCTTTGTTATTTTTACCATATACAAGTGCCACCGGTATTTACTTCATTAAAATATTTCCCCAAATCAATTCACTTTACTGATTTATATAAATTTATTTTTTTAAACTTTTGAGCATAATTATTAATGAACAATCAATATCACAGAATAAAATTTTAATAATAAGGCCAGCGAAAAGAAAAGAAAGTCATGTAATCCTTGCTCCATGCTCTTGCCTACAAGACAAGCCTGAGATTTGCTCACTCTAAATGAAGAAGGAAGTTAGGAAGTGGCAAAGAAGTGTTAAAGACAGGCTACCGCCCAGCTGAGCCTTTCCCCTTGGTGGAGCCAGAGTACTGAAAGAGATTTAAAAGGAAGCAGCTTCCCCACCGTGTGAAGCAATGCTGACTCAAGTGGTGCCTGGATGTACATGAAATCACTCCGTGTAGCCCAGTGGTACACGCTCTTCACTTTGGGGAACCCTAGATCTACCACCTCTCAGGTCCTTCCTCCCTGTCCTAAGCTGTGTGATTCTAACCTGTATGCCCTGTCTTTCATCTCTGTCTGACCCCTGGCCAAGGGAGACACAGACACAGGCAGAAAGCGTCCTAGGTCAGGCCCAGCCTCAACCCTCTGACAGCCCCTGGTTGCAAAGCTGCCGAGGTCTCTCCTGCAGAGGAGAGGCCCAGGAAGGACAGACATGCAGGACAGAGACCTAGACGAACAGGCAGGGCACAGCAGTGTGAGCTCACCGTCCTCTCCTCTTTCCCAAACTGCCCACCCACAACCCACGAAGCCAGCTCGTGACCAGCTGGGCAGCTGGGATGGCCTCGGGCATCAAGATGACCACAACTTGGGTGCATGAGCCAGTGGGAAGGCTCCCTTATCTATAAAATGGGAGTAAAGGTCCCCTTCAGACCCCTCCCAGGGCCATGGGCAGGAGAGGCCTGGGAGGGCTTGTCATGTGTACCCCTGGTCTCTGGGATGCCCCTCGCCCCCTCCTCAACCACAGGGAACACAGCTGGCAGTTGATGGGCCAGGGGTAGGAGAGGGAACCAAGAGGGTACCAACCCCTGTCCACACGGGATCTTCCGCTTCGCTGGCTCCTGAGCTGCCCCTGGGGCCCTGCCCGTCACCCTGCTGTGCCGTCCGGCAGGACACGGAACGAGAGCAGACAACAGGCACCCCAGAGAGAAGGGATTGCTCACGGTTTTCAAAATAGAATCGATGGAAGTCCAGACCCTCGACCAGGTTCCCCAGGGCCTCGGGTTCAAAGGCTGTCATGCCGGGGTCGCACATCTTCCTGGGGGAAAGAAGCCAGAGGAAACAAGGGCTGGGGCAGCTTCTTGCTGGCCTCGCGGAGGCTGAGCCTGCGGAAGGGGAACGATTGCACCCACCTCACGGGATCAGTGGGGTTAGCGGACGGGAAGGGGCTGGCAAGCTGTAAAGTGTGGGCCGTCGCTGACTGCTCGCTGCCCTGTACAGCCAGGAAGCCTGGGCTCAGGGCCTGGCTCTCCCACTCAATGCTCATGAGACTTCAAGCAAGTGGCTCAACCCCTTGAAGCAAGAGCAGCACGGGTGGTCGTGCAGGGTCGTGCAGCCCACTAAAGCTGCTCTCCAAATCTCACCCCCTGGCCCAGGGCAGTGGATCCAGAGGGGGCTTTTTCTAATTTGTCTTCGGCAGGGGGCCGGGGGGCAGTGTGCTTTTTCCTTCATGCAATAGCGACCTCTGCTCACCAAGCCAGGTGTGTGCCTGGCTGGTACATTTTGCTAGTTTGAGCAAAGGTGCCCGTTGTTAGCAGCAGCCCTGACTGTGAGCCTCAGTTTCTTCTTCTGTAAGATGAGGAAAGTAGCATTAGGCGAGGTAATATCTGGGAGGGAGGAGCACAAGGTGTGACCGAGGAGACATTCACAAATGGAGACTGTGTATTTTCAGCTTGTTGCTCCCTTCCAAGTCTCCAGGGGACCCTGACAGCCAAGTGGGAGACAGGAACAAACTCTCTTTCTCATCTCCAAGTCTCTGGGATCTTTTGTGGCACAATATGGACCCCTGTGACAATAGCAATGAAGCCAGGGACAGGAAATGCCATGGGACAACCAGAGCTCCCAACCCAGGGTGGAATTGGAGATACCCGGAAGAGAGTGTCAGACCCAGCATTATTTGAGCTGGACAAAGCCCTTGCAGGGCGCGCTGTCCCTGCTCTGTCCTGTCTGTTTGGGTGACCCCAGACAACTCAGTTCTTCACTCAGGACCTCAAATCCTCAGCTGGATTAAGCCGGGGGGTGGCGGCCGATGCTCAGGGCCCTTCCAGCTCCAGGATCCTGCAAGGGTGGGGGTCTGAGCACTGAGTGTGCGGGAGACTGAGCACCCCCACTTAAGAGGCCTCACTCCTGGAGGTGTCCGGTGTTCCTGTCTCCTAGAATGAAAGGACTCGGAGGCCATCACCTCCAACTCTATTGTACATGTGGGGAAACCGAGGCTCAGTGAAATAAACAGACTTATTCAAGGTTACACAGGGCCGGAAGGTCATGGCAAGGGATCAGAACCTAGAATAGGCTACAGAAGTCAGAGGAAGTGATGTCACAGAGGTGGAAGGGGTTCCCCAAGACCCCTAGAAGTGGCACTGAGGAGCTTAGGGACCACAGGAGCCACCTCTCTTTCCCTTGCTCCCTGGCTGTGCCCTTCCAGAGCCACTGGCATGATACATTCCAACTTTTTCTAGGACTGGCTACAAGTCCAGCTTAGCCTGTTTCTGTGCTTTTATGCAACATCCAGATACACACATGCACACACACCTGTGCACACTCCTTGTGCACATAATCACGAACGTGCACCCATGTGTACAAGTGCATGCATACATATATGTACATGAGAGCCTCAGTTTCATACATGCTCCTTCCAAGCTCCTTGTTCCTCCACAGGGGAGTGGTGCGTTTCTAGAGGCTTTGCTACCCACTGCTGCTGAAAACCCTCCCACAATTAGAAGGCCCCTGGCTTGCCAAGCCTTTGAGAGACAAACTGCAGCTCCTGGGCATGGTGGAAACCAGGAACAGGCTGCCCAGAGAGCAAACTCCAGCCAGGTTATCCCCAACTCACCCTAACCCAACAGGCAAGGGTCACTCTGCCTTAGTAGGTGATCTTTGTCCACCAAAAAGCAAATGTGGGGTCTCCACACCCAGGTGTTATCAGCAGTGGCCAAACGTTAAGGCCAAAGCCCAAAATGTTTGCTCTTCTTGGGGCCAGCTGAGGGCCTCTGAGGCCTGCTCTGGGCCAGACCAGGAAAGGTGTGCGTGACCAGCGTGGGGTGCTTTGGCCCAGCCCTTGCGCACAGCCGTCCCTCCAAAGGTGGGTCCAGGTCTGTGTGTTTTGTGCAGGCTGCCTTATTCCCCAGAGGGTTTAAGATTCTGCTGTGAGGACTTTTGCTCACCCCTGCCCACAGCAGGTGCACACCTTATGGCTCCTTCTCTGCTCCTACCCATCTGAGGTCAGAGGTCCAAGGAGATCCAGGGTGAGGCCTCAGGCCCACTGGGCAGGACTGAAGGGGGCCTGCCTCCCTCCCCACCCTCCCAGCTCATCTCCTCAGGGGCCCAGGCTGTGCTGGTGACCACCCCCTCCTTCCAGGGGGAAGCAGAGGAGTTTTGTTGGAGTTTCTCCTAGGGAACAAGGTGTGAGGAGGAGGGAGGACAGGAGGAGGGGAACTGAGATACAGAGAAGTGTTGTGAACACAAAGCTCAACATAAGCCTAAAGTCCAAATGCAAAACAGAAATATGAGTTCGGTCTGATTCACAGCACATGCAAAGTGAGTGGATGAGGCTCAGAGACGAGGACTCCCAAAGTGAGCCACCAGCACCCCCTGAACGATGAGCCAGGCAAGACATGCAGAACAAGCCCAGCCGACTCACGTGTAGGACTCAAAGTCTCCATTGCTTATGGCTTCGATCAGCTGCTCTGTCACTTTTATAATTTCCTGTTTCCGCACTGTAAGGCAGAGGGGACACAGAAATAGGAATAATAATAACAATAATAAAATAATAGCGATAGTAATGAAGCACCAACTACCGTTGCCTGAGTCCTTGTCACGTGCCAGACCCTGTGCTGGGATCTGAGGACCTCATGCAGGTTGTCTCATTTATCTCTGCACTGCCCTGGGAGACAGGTACCTTTAGCCTCCTTTCACAGGAGAGGAAACTGAGGCCGGAAAGGTGCAAAAGGTGTGCAATTTCCCTCCACCACACAGGGCAGGGCCAGGGTCTCAGTTGGCAGCTTTTGCCTCCAACAGGCATACTTGGTGGGCTTTCCAGCTTGAGGCCTGATTCGAACCCAGGTCTTGACTCCAAAATATGCATCCCTACCACCTTGCTTTGCCAAGGGAATCAAAACAGGATCAACTGTGGCACTGTCACTAATAGCCAGGAACCAGGGGCTCCCCCATGGCCAAAACTGGGGCTCACCCTTCAGTCTGGGTGAGCTTTTTGCTCCATTTGGGTGCCTATAGGAATCAGGCAGTGAGTTGTCCAGAACTTTCTAGGCAAAACGCATCCCAGCTGCTGAGACCTGGCCCTCCCCCGTCTGCCACTGAAACACCACAAGCAGTTGGTCTTTCTGGTAGAGAGGTAGACAGGTGTACAAGGGGGACATCATTACCCCCCATTCATGCAGAGCTGAACACGCAGTATCCAGGCTTCGCTCTCAGACAAACGTTCATCTAAATTCCAGCCCAGGTCCTTACAAGCTGTGCGACTGTGGGCCGCAAGGCTGTCTGCTGGTCTGTCAGGGGGAGATGACAGTATCCTAATCCCAGGGTTGTATGGGGATGGCGTGGCTCGATGCACACAAAGCGTTGGCCCAAAGCCTGGCACACAGTAGGTGCACATCATAGGTGCTGCTGTTTTCTGCAACAGCCCGCCTCCCCCCACTATGACCGCCTCATCTGTGCCTCACAACGCCCTGGGAGGTAGGCAAGGCCAGCTTCTCCCCGTCCACACGCGGGTGACGGAGCCTCAGTGGGGAGGAATGTGGCCAGGAGTCCTGGCTCCCAGCAGGGCCTGACAGGAGGCTCCCTCGTTTTCTCAGGAACAGGCCCCCTTTCCCTCCTGCCCCGGCCGCAGGCTGGCTTCCAACCGGCCGGCTCGCTGGCCCACTGGAGCAGCCTCAGGTGAGGCAGGTGGACACGCTGCCCGGAGAGCGAGCTCAGCCCTCGGCACCCTCAGTGGGGACTGGGAGGGACACCAAGCCCGGGGGAGGCCCCTACACACCTCCCTCATCAGTTGCCCACGCGGCCCTGGCCACGCCGGGAGAGCTCAGGCCCCGAGGACACACATCACAGAACAGCCACGCTGGAAGCACCCTTGGAGGCCACAGGCTCAAATTCATTATTAAACCACTGGGGAAACTGAGGCCCAGTGAGGGGTTGTGATTTGCCTAAGGACACGGAACATGGCAGGTGCAAAGTGTGGCCCCCAGCCCAGGCCCTTTTCCATGGACCCTGGTGGCCCAGCCCGTATGCTGCTCTTCCCCCCAGCTCAAATGTGAGTTGGCTGAGGCCAGGCCGTGGCCGCTCTTGCCAGCTGCATCCCGGAGCCCGGAACAGGCCAGGCCCTCGCTACTGAATGAATGAGCGAGTGAGTGCGTGCGCTTGGCCCACGCAGTCCCAAAGCCTCCTGGTGCCACTTCACTTCCACCTCTCAGGGGAGCAAACTGAAGGCACGCGAGGCCGAGTGACCTGCCGCAACGGAGCTGGGACCCCGCCAGAGTGGCAGCTCCAGAGCCCATCACGCTGGCCGGCACCGCCCTCGCCACATGCTGGGTGCTCAGGAGACGCTGCAGTTACCGTGCGTGACCTGCTAATTCTTCCTCTCCCGGCTTCAATCAAAATCACCTGGACTGAGAACGAGCCCATCTTAAGGCCACGAGTGCCCCTGGGTCACACGGGCTGGCTTGTTGCCGCCCTCTCTCCGGGGCCTTGCCCTCTCACCTGGGCACAGGTGGCCCTAATATGTATGCACTGAGTGAATGAATCGGTGGGTAGATGGTGCCAAACCAGAGTCTGGGCTGCTCTCTGTGTCCTGTCCCCTGGAATCGCCCAAGTTACCTGGTAGCCGCTGTCCCTAGAAATCCAGAGCCCGGCCTCTGGCCAACTCTTCCCTCCTTCTGGGAAGCTGGAGACGGAGGATGGGCAGAAACCCAGCCCTGCCAGAGCCACCTCGTTCTAGCCACCCCCACATGGAATCGGGGGCAATGACCCACATGCTCCGTGGGCTGTGGGACCTGTGCCACCTGCCTTGCCCTGACCCTCCCAGCTTGCCATTCCACGAGGCTGTGCCTAATGTCCTGGCTCCCGTGGGCTGCTTCTCGCTGCCATCCCGGACAGTCTAGCAGAGTGACTGAGGGCATGCACGCGGGAGCCAGGATTCTGGCTGTGCCACTTAATAACTGTGTGACCTTGGACAAGGGCCTTCCCTGTGCCTCAGTTTCCCCATATGGGTAATGGAGTTACTGACAGTACTTACCTTGCAGAGTTGTTCTGAGGATCGAGTTAAAAACATATCACTAGACATAGCTAACACAGGTATGTCCTCACTGACAGCCAGCTGCCACTCCGAGCCCTTCACATCAGCTCGCTTCTATGACGACTGCTGCGTCACGAAACGCAGTCAGAGCAGTGCCTGGCGCTCCGTAAGTGAGAGCTGTGATCGCTATCATCTGGAAATCTCTGAATCAGAAGTTCCTCCTGGGGACAGCCTCGGGTCCCTCGCCAGGGCAGGGCTGCGTACCAGCGGCCTGATATGTGGTGGTTTGGTCTTGGCTGGAACCCGGGGGCTTGCGGCCTGCCAGGCAGACCACCACGCTGCCGGACAGCCCTCGCTGTGTGCACCACCGCCTTCCTGCGAGTTGAAATCTACCCCCCTGAGAACCCCCAGTTATAGTTCTGGTCTTCTTTCTGCCCTCTGGGGCCAAAAAGCGAACACCTGCTTCCCCAGCCTCTATGCCCTCCCTGAAATCGGTCTTCTCAGGGCTGAGGGCCTCCAAGGTGCGGTTTCCAGGCCCTGACTCAAGCTGGCCATCTACTCCTTGAGGGTCCCCGAGCTGCCTGGATAGCTGTCTGGGTATGAGTACACAATCTCAGGTGTGGTCTGAATAATGAGAATAATGCAGATCTGGGGTAGCACTATCTCCTCCCCAATTCTGGGTCTTATATCTCTATTAATGTAGCCTGAGAAAATGCCTGACTTGGCTGTGTCTTTGGCTCTCAGGACACCAAGTTTGCCAATAGTCAAAGCCTAGTGGGCAGGAATCTCCCTAGTTTTGTTCTCTGGGACAGAAGATCTGGGGGCCCAGAGCTTCTTAGATCTGGAAAAGTCCACTCTGGTTCTGGGTCCTTTCTATGCCCTTAGCAGCCCCGTTGCTGTTTAAGGGGTTCATTCAGCAGCTGCTCAGTAGCAACCTCCGGCTTTTCTCATCTGCCAGGTGTTCCCCTGGACAGTCCGAGAGTGCTCCCTACAGATGGGAAAGCTGAGACCCCAGAGAGGTTAAGGCACTCTCTCAAGATCACACAGCATGCTGAGCCCGAGGGGGAGCAGCATTTCTGACTGATATTTCCCAGATTCTGAGGCAGCTCCTCAGTAGGAGAGAAAATGAATTTTTCATGGCGTTAACCAGGAGGAGAGGAGGTTGGGGAGTGGGGAGGAAGCTGGCAGAGCCTGGCACAGCTCAGAGAGCGAGAGGCCTCTGCGCTCAGCCAGAGGTGCTCTGAAATATTAATGTCTCTTTCTCTCCCCGGGGGAAAACGGTCCCTGGAGGATGACATTTCTAATTAACTTTAATGTCAGGTCAGGGTCCACCCCACCAGCTGCTATTCTCACTTTAGTAAGAAGACTTAACAAATTAACACTGTAAAATGGTTCTCTGGGAACTTTCTCTGGGGCCTGAGAGGCTGGGGGAGGCACAGGGACTCCTGTCTTCTGCCAAACACGAGGCGAAGCTCCTGGCTGAGGTGGCATCTCCTCTATCAGACATGTCTTCTGGGGTTTTTAGACATGTGGGGAAACTGAGGAAGAGAATGGGATCCCAGTTCTGCCATTAATAACCCGTCTGCCCTTTCTCCTCGCTGGGCCTCAGCTTCCTCTCTGTAAAAGGGGTAATTCAAGATGCCAAAATTCAAGACTGCAAATAACCCCATCCGGATCCCTCAAAGCCGAGGACAACGATTGCAAATGTGGGACCTCAGGGACGCAGCCCAAAGCCACTACCCCGGGTGCAAGATGTCTTTGCCAGGTCCTAATTTACATGAATAGTACATATAAATTTTGTACTCTATTTAAAATATTTCTGTTTAACATATAAATTTGTCTTAAAGTAAAATTGATGCTCCAAGAAAATGTCACGTGGTTTCCTGTCATTCCTCGAACTCCAGTTTGAAAAAAAGAAATTAAGATTTATTAAACACTGACTATGTGCAAACACTGCACGAGCTTTATGTCATCCTCTCGTTCCACCTGCACAGCAGTCCTCTGAGGTTGGTGCTGTCATATCACTTCTTTACTTTTTTTTTTGAGAAAGAGTCTCGCTCTGTTGCCCCAGGTAGAGTGCAGTGGCGTCATTATAGCTGACTGCAACCTCAAACTCCTGGGCTCCAGCGATCCTCCTGCCTCAGCCTCCTGAGTAGCTGGGACTACAGTCACACGCCACCACATCTGGATCATTTTCTCTATTTTTTGGTATAGATGGGGTCTAACTCTTGCTCAGGCTGGTCCCAAGCTCCTGAGCTCAAGCCATCCTCCCGCCTCGGCCTCCAAGAGCACTAGGATTACAGGCATGAGCCACTGCGCCTGGCCCCACTTCTTTACTATTAAGGAAACTGAGGCTCAGAGAGGTTGAGCAAGTTGTCTGAGGTCATCCAGCAAATGGGCTCCAGTGGAGAAGTGCAGAGTCAGGTCCCTGTCTGCTCTGAGACCAGGATTATGAGGTCACATCCGGTCTCCTCAGAATCCCAGAGCCCAGTTCTTACCACTGGGCAAGCGAGCCTTGCATGTGGGGTCTCAGAAGCACCATTTCTGGGCCCAACACAGACCTACGGCATCGGAATCTGCAGAGGCAGGGCTGGGACTGTGGTTAGAACATCAGGCTTGTGGAACTAGCAATGCTGACCTACCCTGAATAGGGGATTCTTCTTTGAGATGATATATTACTATTTTAACATATTTATTTATTTGTTTGTTTATTTTAGAGATGGGGTCTCACTATGTTGCCCAGGCTAGAGTGCAGTGGCTATTCACAGTCATGGTCTAATAGCACTCCCTGGCCTAGGTGATCCTCCTGCCTCAGCCTCCCTAGCAGGTCAAGATAATGTGTTTTTGAAGGTTGCCCCTGTTGCCATCACAGAAGGTGGATTTGCTCTAGTGCCAGGCTGTGGTGACACAGTGCCCACCACCCCTCAAGTGGGGAATGACCAGAAAGGGACACACATAGGGGGCCCATCTCGCAGGCACCCTGCAGAGTCAGGAGGCAGTCATGGCGTGTGGTGTGTCAAAACTGCCATAGAACCTGAATCGCAATTATACAAAAATATTTATTATATAATAAAATGCTCTTTTCTGCATTTTTATATTCTATGGCAAAATATCTAAACTCCTAAAAAAAAGGTCTAAACTGCTATGGCTGAGTTCCCTCCAGGTCGGCAGCCTTGTCCTCTGTTCTAGAGACTCCGTGGGCGTCTAGGACATACTCCCGATCGTGCAAAGCCCCGAGCCCCCTGTGCTGGGGAACAAGGAGGGCTGGTTGCTAAGGCATCGAGGATTTGGTGTCCCCTGAGCAGAAGTCAGCGCTCCCTGCTCCTTCCTCCAAGCTCCAGCTAGGTGCGCTTGCCACACACCAAGACCTCAGAGCGGTGGTCACCAGCCAGGCCCCGGAGCCTGGGTTCAAACCCTACCCCTACCCTCCCGAGCTATGGGACCCTGGGCCAATGAACTCAACCTCTCCGACCTCTGTTTCCTCAGCTGTGGAATGGGGTTCATCCCAGCACCCCCTTCCTGGGGCTGTCGTGAAGCTCCAGCAAGTTAGTGCAGGTCAGTCCTGGGACAGCACACGGCGAGCACTGCACAAGTGCAGCCTTGATTAGTATTCCTGTGATGCCCTTTGCGACAGCCCAAGCCCAGCCGCCTGCGACTTTGCCCCTCCTCCGTCCATCTGCGAGCTTCCGAGGTGGCCGTGCTAGACGCCCGGCCACAGTGCGTCAGGGGCCGTATTCCCCACGCTCCAGCCAATTAACTTCCCTAGTTTTCACTGTCCCTTCCTTTAACATTGTCACTTCATGTTTCTCAAATCGATTCTCTTTTTAAAAAATTTCAAGAATACTCATTTCAAAAGGAAAATTTATATCACTACTATACATTTACAACCTGAATATGTTAAACTTTTCTGTGACACACATTAAAGTAAATCCGTGACCTCTAGAATAAGAGAATCTACGTCCCAGCAGTGGTTCCTCAGCCCACGGGGCGAACAATGCCCACGGTGCGCCCAGTTCATGAGGAGCCGAAGCGAAGCTCTTTGTGGAAGAGCAGCCTACGAGACGGGCATGGCGCCCTCTGGGCTGGAACTGTCAGTGAAGGGGTCTGCCCAGCCGGCACCAGGAAGTCGGGGCGCCTAGACCCCGAAGGCGAGGGCCCTCCCTACCTTTGGTGTCTTCGTCCTCGATGGTGGTGTTGGTGCTCTCAGAAGATTCCTGCCAAAGAGAACACAGGGGATGGTGAGGCCGGCCTGGCGCAGGACGAGGCACGGCCAGGCGCGGCTGTCCCGGCTGCCCGATGGCGTGGCCCGCTCTCTGTCGGCCTCCCAGGCTCTGCCATCCAGCTGCTGCCCTGCAAACCCTGTCGGACTCTCCAGCCTAAGGAGGGGGAGGCCCAGCTAAGCAGGGGGCCGGGGGCCGGGGCAGGGATGAAGGGATGGCTGCAAGGAGAACCTTGGCATTTCTGGAAGGGCTGAGAGGGGGTTCCTGGGTCCTTTCTGCTCGAGGGGGCAAAGAGGGGGTGTGGAGGAGCAGAGAGACACCATGGCGGCCGCAGAATGGGGAAGGAACCCACACTGGCAGGAGAGGAAGAGAGAGAGAGGGAGGCCCAGTGTGAGAGAGGGTGGGCTTTTCAGAGGGGAGGAAAAACCACACAACTGAGTGAGACAGCAATGGAACCAGAAGATGAGGGACATAGGCCACCGTGCCACCACTGGAGCCCCTAGACAGAGGCGGGGCTGCTGGCTCCTCTGCCACCGGTGGGCCTGGGTAGCCTTACACACGCTCAGGAGGAGCCTCCATGGCGCCTACCACTTTGGCCAGACCAAGCCCCACCCTCGCCACGACGGGCACAAACCAAGCCTGAGATGAGTTCCAGAGCAGAGGGGCAGGGAGAAGCGAGAAGCCAAGGGCTGGACGGGGGACAGGGTTCAAATCCACCTTTGGACCCGAGGGAGGCCTTAGGTCTGCTGTCAGCCTGCTGGTCTGGGCTGTGGAGTTGGAGGTGTCAACAAAAACACGCAAACAACACACACACACAACACACAAATTGTCACACAAGGCACACGTACCAAGCACGCCCTGAGCACCCTCTCCCCGCCCCAGGTTCCCAGTGCAGCCTGCAGGAGGGAGGCAGGAGCAAGGGTTCGAGGCCCAGCATTTACCGGCGTATAGGAGACGGCAGACACTCACCATTAACTGAACGCTGGAACTGGACTTTCTTTTCTGGAAAAACAAGGAGAAGAGATGGGACAGGAAAAGACACAGCGTGAAAACGGCAGGGAGCAGAGGAACGACAGGGGATGTGTGGAAGGAGGATGGGCCTCAGGGTCATCCTCGCTGGTCCTTTGTCGGCTTGGCCTCGGGACAAGGAGCCAGTGCCCCCAGCAACAGCTGACCTCTCAGCCTGAAGGTTTGGGTTCTCATGCACAGCTGCCGGGGTCTACCGATCTAACAACCAAGCTCAAGGTCAAGGCTCCTTTGGACCAGGGCTGCCCACTATGCCTAGCTCTGATGGGGGAAGCCAATCCTGGCTCTTGGATGCCAGCTGCCTAAGGCCTCCAGAATCCAATGCTCTTGAAGGGAAAAACGGTGCTCAGGTCTGGAGAGGAGGCCCCACGTCTCCCCCTAGCCTCCCTGTGCATCTCTAAGAGGACCCCACTCCCAGTAGACTGTCCTGGTCACTTGGGAAATTTGTCAGAAATATGCAGAATCAGCAGTGGCTCATGCCTGTAATCCTAGCACTCTGGGGGGCTGAGGTGGGAAGATCACTTGAGTTCAGGAATTCGAGACCATCCTGAGCAAGAGCGAGACCCCGTCTCTACTAAAAATAGAAAAATTATCTGGGCATGGTGGCCAGTGCCTATAGTTCCAGCTACTCAGGAGGCTGAGAGGCAGGAGGATAACTTGAGCCCAGAAGTTTGAGATTGCAGTGAGCTACGATGGCGCCATTGCACTCTAGCCTGGACAACAGAGCAAGACTCTGTCTCTAAAAAAAAAATGCAGAACCAGGTCCCCTCTGAGGAGTTTGATAACTAGGTGTGGGGTGGGCCTGGGCATCTGGGCATCTCCATTTCCAACAATAGGCCTGTGAGATTCCCAGGCAGGGCCAAGTGTGGGAGCCAGTCCTCTAAGTGGCCTTTGAAAGCCTGCTTGTATTCACAACTCCCATGACTGCCCTATTCAGCTCCTTTATGCTGATGGGGAAACTGAGGCCCAGCCAGAAATGCAGCTGGGTCTGGACTTGAGTCTTTCGGCCCTGCCATTCAGCCTGTACGAGCATTTTGGGAATGTGTAGCATCCCCTGCGTTGGCTGTGCAACCAAGGGAAGGAGGGCAGGGACAAATGTAGATTTCCTTCTCCTTCCCCCTCCCCCACTCTCTAAGCCAGGAGTCTTAAAGACTCAAATTCACAGATCGCAAATCGAGACTGACACTTGCATCACACAGATGGGAAACTGAGGCCCAGAGAGGGGCAGTGGCCTGTCCAAGGCCTCTCAGCAAGCCACCAGCAGAGCTATGGCTAGAACCCAGGTCTGCGTGAAGGACTCCTTCCTCTTCCTCTCTCCAGGGCTCCAGGCGCCCACAGTCTGACCCCTCTTCAAAGGCTCAGCCTATCCTGGGCACCCTCACATCTGAGAGGCCAGAGGCCTCTCTCCCTGCTGCACCGGAGGGGGAGCAAAGGAGGGGCTGGCAATGCCCTCTGGGTAGGCCCTCGCCATGGGGAGGCACTGGATATTTCTTGACAGTCTCGGGTCTAATTCTGGGCTTTCTGACTCCCAGATCCAGTGAGCCTCTGCGTACCAGGAACCTAAGACCCTGTGCCCTCCATCCCGGGCCTCCACAGACGTGGCGGGGTGGCTCACTGTGCATTCCAGTGCCCATGTGCTCTCAGGAGCACAGATGCTCACAGGCCGGCATCGTCCCCAGCTGGGCTGGACAGCGTGACTCCCGCAGCCAGCAGCCTGCAGCCAGCCTCTCCTCTCCTCCTCTCCTCCCCACCCCTGTCCTCCCTTCGTTCCTCTCTTCTTCCTCTCATCCCCTCCCCTCTCCTCCTAGTGTTGGCCTCACCCCGTGGCTGCAGCCAGACTAGGCACAGTCAGTGTGGGAAAGGGGACAGGCCCACCAAGCTCCGCGGTCGCAGAGACCTGAGGAGCCGCGCAGGGGCCGGGAGGTTCCAGGCGGGACACGAGGAGGGAACACAGAGCAGAGACTGCATCAGATTCGGACGCACAGTGACAGGATGGGACATGGGGGAGAGAGGTCACGACGGCACGGATGGGACACCAACAGGGGCAGTGAGTGGGGCTGAGGGGTGGGAGCTGCCAGCTCCTCCTCACGGAATCAGGGCCTAGGGCTGGCCGGAAGGGGACGTTGCTTCTTGGTGGGAGAAAGGATGGATTTCCCTGAGTCACAAAAGATGACAATACTAACAATCCCGCACTGACCTGCACGTCAGAGCTTGATTTAAAAGGGGCTTTCGCCAAAAGTAGAGTCGCCTCTCTCAGAACCACGTGCAGAAGCATGGTGTAAGGTTAGCAAGGACGAGAGAAATTGAGTATGGTCAAAATTGGCCTTGAAAAGGCCTTAGAAGCCCCCAAAGTACACCGCATGTCACGTCTCTGTGACAACTCCGACCGGGCCAGCATTCCTGCAGCGCTGCCGACAGCCAGGCCTCTTCAGGTGATTTCAGATAGGCCCCAGGTGAACGGGTGGCTTGTCCCTGGGGGCCAAGGTGCAGGAAGAACGTGTGTTTCCCGCTTTGGCTGAAGGTGTGTGAGTTACAGGAGCATCAGGTGTGGCTGCTGTCACCAGCCCCAGCAAACAACTGCTGTGCTCCCCTTGTACAGGTGACAGACCGACAGCCTGGGTCCCCCAGGGAGGGAACTGCAGGGCCGACTCGAACCCATGGCTTCTTGACTTGAGGTCCAGTTTCACTGGTACTGAAAACACGACTGGACCCCCGCCCCTGCTGCCCTCCCCACTCCTTCAGGAGCGCCATGCGGCAGGCTGGGCTCTCCGGATCCCGGCCCAGGGTGGACTTCCCCCTCCTCCATCCTAAGCGAGGGAAGGAGGCTGAGTATGGTCAAAACTGGCCTTTGAGTTTCTCTTCATCCACACCCAGGCCACCCTGAGAAGTCCCCCAGGGTCTGTCCGGTACAGCAGGAGGCGGTGGCGCTGTGTGCAGCCGTGCCCGCTGGAAAGCTTGCAGTGGGCAGAGCCCCGCCAAGCTACGAGCTGTCCTTGCCTCCGACGGCTTCCGCCTCCTGGCCCTGCCCGACAGGAGCCCGACCAGAGTTTCTTCCCAAGACCCAGCCCGAGGGAGGCCCCTCCTGACCCGACACCCAGTGGCTCTGCATCAGCCTTGGCCAGGGCCACACCCAAGAGCCAAGCACCGGGGCAGCCTCTCTCTCTGTCCCCTCCTATTCCACCAACCTGGGCCACAGCCCACGAGTGCCTGTAGCCTCTGTCCCCACGTCCCCCAAATCAGGACCATGGAGTCCACTTCCCCCCAGCTCAGCAGCTCCACTTGGGGGACAGAGAAGGCCCCAGCTGCTGCAAGCCTGGCAGCCCCACATTGCACAAACCTCCGTGACCCTGTCACATTGTGGGGGTAGGCGCGGGGCTGGCCCACAGCGGCAGGCGAGCCCGAACTCAGCGCCGATTGCATTACAGGGTTCGGGATGGGTCTCTTAACTTTATAAATTGACTTGACTTTAGATCCGTGGTTTTCAAATATTTTCTCCAGCAAACTTTGTTTTAAGAGAAATTGTACCCCAAAGTCTGATAACATACAAAACAGAGAAAAAATAACACTGCCCAGCATCTCGTGAGCACGTATCACATGCCGGCACCAGACCAAGCTATCGATGCAATTATGCCAGTTAATCCTCACCAACAGCCCCAGGAGGTGGGACCTCCTTCGACCTCATTGCATGAACGAGGAAACACAAGCTCAGGGAATGTCAATAACCAGCCAAGGTCTAGCTGCTGGGAGCCCACCCGGGCTCTCTCAACCGCCCTGATGGCTGTCACGTGGAGCTGTTCAGGTTGAAGTGGACGTGAGAAGCCCAGAACCCCACCCCATCTGCTGCGGGAAGTGCCTCCCCAGAAGCTTTGGGTTCCAAAGAGTTCAGTTTGCAAACCACTGACTTTGACTAATAACCAAATAATTATGTATTCCTCAAGCACTCAAGATAAGAAGGGAGAATGATTAGATGAGTATTGTTGCTTTTTTGTTTGTTTATAAGCTGAAATCGTAGAAATGATCAAGTCCACAGCCCACCCGTTGTACCTAGTGGGACACTCAAGCTGGGACCAGGCTGAGGGCAGAGGGGAGGCCCAATCCTGGCATGGGCCATCCAGCCCAGACCCCTTACATGCAACCCCTTGACAGACCAAAGCCAGTGGCCCGAGACCATACATGCCGCTCTGAACCGAGCCACGAAGCCGCCAGCACACCTGGGAGGCTGTATTCACACAGAATCCCACACCGTCCAATGTCCTGGGCACAGCCCAGCCCGGGGGCCCTGGCCGGGCCAGGCTCTGAGCCCAGAAAAGGCAGAGTCTCAAGAGACAAGAAGATGGAGAGGCAGAGGAGGAGGGAGCTGCAGAGAGCAGGGGCCAGGCCCCAGAGAGCAGAGGGAGAAGAGAGAAGAGACGGGAAGGAGGGGCCGCCGGGCCGGAGGGAAGTAGCTCAGGCAGGTGCAGGGTGGGACGGGGCCAGGCCCATGGGGGAAGAGGGGATTCTTGGGTGGGCCAGGGGGCACCTCTGGATCCCAAAGCCTAGAGGAATGGCTGTATGTCCTCCACAGGCTTTCTGGGTCGGACTAAGGTGCACTGGGGGGCTGGGGCCCGTTCCAGCGCCCCCACCCTCAGGAAGGAGGAGGTCACCAGTCATGGCCACGTCTGTCTCCTCCTCACACCCTCTTGCTCACCAGTCCTCCAGCCCTGGAGAACCACAGAAATCTCCTTCTGACCTGCCTCTTTCCTTGTGCCGGCCCCCACCCCAGGGTGCCTGCCTCTCTCCCACGGCCCCCACCAATCATGGCGAGCAGGTGGGCACCAAAGCCCAGGTTTGCGGGTCTGGGAACGGCCTGGCCACAGGTGTGACCTGTGTCTGCCCAGGACACCGTCCGGCAAGGGCTGGGTCGCAAGCCAGTCCGCATCAGTGGCAATGCTGCCAGAGACGGCCTGCCGGGCTGCCGGCTGCCGGGGCTTACCTTCACACCATCGTTCTTCTTGTTTCCTCCACTCTTCCCCCCTGCGGAGGAGAAAAAGTAGAGGGTTAGCAACACCAGGCAGGGCACCAGGGCCCACAGGGCGAGGAAGAGCAGCATCCACGAGCAGCCAGAGGGCAGACTGCGGGGACAGAGCCGGCTCAGCAATCCTGGGGGGAGGCCACCGCCACCTCCCTCCTTGGCGGCCCAGGGACTGCCAGTGGCCCACTGGGTGGGCCTGGGCGCCCCCGTTCTCAGCAATCTCGAGTGTAACCCGCTGGCTTCATGGGTTGAGGGAGTTATCCAGTGTGTCCCAGGACTGTGGAGTTGCTATTTCAGCCTGGGGATTCCCTCTGGATCCCAGTCACCCCCGTGCCCGTGGTGGCCAACCCGGAGGCCCGGCTGCCTGGCCCGGGACTGGACGCTCCCTCCCCGCCCTGGCCCTCTCTAATTTTAGCCCCATGCTGCTGCAGAGGTCATGTGTCAGCCCTGCCTACTCACTCCAGACAGCTGCAGGCCGAGTTTTGCCGGTGACAAGAAGCAGATGGCCCCCCGCCGTGGCCCACCCTGCCAGAGCACCCATCCCCTGCCTTTCTCCTCGGGCAGCACAGGCCTCCCCAACCTCAGACTCCGGAGCCCCACACTGGCACTGGCTGTGACCCTGGTGGCAGGGAAAAGCAACAGTTCTCAGGGAGGCCTCCCCGCCCCACCCCGCTGTCATTTCCCTTTCCCTCCCTCCTCACCTCCTGGCAGAGCCCTGCAAGTGGGCACCGGCCAGGAAATGGCCCAAATGCCCCGGCCTGCCCAGCCTGGCGTCCGGCTGCTTCAGACCTTAAGCAAATGCCTGAAACAAGCCGCAATATCTATAAAGGGCTTAGCACAGCCCCTTGACCTGTATGCAGTAGGTGCTCAGTAAATGGTAGCCAGGATAAGACCTTCTCCTGGTAGCCTTGAGAGGGTGAGCTGGGAGGGGGCGTCCCAGGGCCCCTGGGGGTGGGGCTCTGGCTGGCCAGCTTGGCAGTCACCCCACATTTGCACTTACGACCCCCTCGAGGCTCTCGTCTAAAGCTCCCACTCACAAACCAAGGCAGGGGGCACTTGCGGGTGCCACAGCTGAGAGGAGCGGCTATCCGTCCTCCACAGGCTCCGGGTCAGACTAGGATGGGCAGAGGGAGCTCTTGCCCTCGGTCCTCCAGGAGGGTGGGCCCTCTCAGCTCCAGCCACTACTGCGGGCTTCTGGAGGACACAGAGCCTGATTTTCAAGAGATGATAGAAATCTGAGTTTTTCTATGAAATCTCCTGATTTTTAAGTGCTAGAAACCCATTGCAAAAAAATTTTATAACTTTTCAAATACCTTTGGCTGCACAGAGCACACTGAGGGATTAGAGCCAACCCTGGGGCCGCCATATTGTGAGCTCTGGACTAGGGTTCTCTAGGGTGCTTCAGTTGTTAAAAAAAGACTCTGACTGCCTGGGTAGCTCATCTTTCAGTTTAAGGAATGGCAGGATCCTTGTCTGGGGAGAGGGTGGGAGGGCAGTTCACTGTGGTGGGAAAAGCCCAAGTCTGAGGTCCTAGCGTGTGCCCACCTCTGGTCTCAGTCTTCCCAGCTGGTTACATGGGCCGGGGACCTACTCGGTGAAGCCGGGGCAGCCCCCTTCTCAGAGCAGGCCCTGTGCTGTGGTGCTGGCCACATGTCCACAGCAGCTTCCTCGGCTGGCCCCAGCCCCAGCCAGAGGGCCCTTGGGGTGAGCTTCGCTCTATCTGCTATCTATATCTGCTCCGCTGCCCGCCAGCCTCCCGGCTCCCCGGAGAGAAGCCTCTGGCGGACACTGGCCCCGGAGCTCTCCAACGTGCCAAGAGGAGCTTCTTGCTAAGCCCTGACAATAATCCCTTCCCCTTCCCAATTTGAGGCCACATGCCTCAGGTAATTGGGCACTCCCCGCCTTAACCAGCCTGGCTTTGGCCAAGGGCCTGGGAGGCTCCTGCCCTGGCCTCCCTGGTAACCCAGCCTGGTGGAAAGCACTTGCTCTGGGCTTGGTCGAGTCTGTGCTGAATGCAGACCCTGCCTCTCCCTAGCTGTGCGGCCAGGGGCAGTCAGAGCTCACCTCCCTGAGCTCCTGGCAATATCTCCCTGTTGTCTTGTCATGAAGGCCACCTGAGCAGAAGCTCAGGACTGCTCAGCACGGGCTGCAATAAGAGTGTCACTCCCTCGGCCTGGCTCCATCCTGCCTAGACCTGAACCCCCAGCATTCTGGAAGCTTATCCCTCTGGCTGGCCCAGGCTGAGGACCCCAGCACTGCTGCAAGGTAGGGGAGACATATTAAATCTCTAAGCAGTCCTGGTGGGCCCTAGGCTTGCTGACCTTTGACCTCTTTCCACCTCTGGGTACAGGTTTGTGACAGGTGAGCTGCACCCCCCAGTCATGGAGTCCTCCGCAGCCCCCACTGTCCCTAGGACCCCTACCCTGGGGGCACCCAAACATCCAACAGGACAATGCCCCAGCAGACAGGTGCAGGGTGTACTGGGGACTCTGAGGTCCCACCACCTACCAGAGAAGTTCCTGGTGGCCAGCATAGTGGTGAGAATGGCTCCCTGCAAGAGACAAGAGGAGGGCAGTGGGAGGGGAGGCCAGAGGGGAGGAAGCGCAGGAGGGACAGAGAGGGTTTGGGGAAGGAGAGGCAGGTGCTGCCTTCAGAGACGAGCCAAAGCCTCTGCCCCACCCTCCATTCGGCCCCCACCCCCCTCCCAGAGTCCATCCCCCACGGCCCTGGAGAAGTCAGGGTGAGCTAGGCTTTAGCTGGCACAGCTCCGGGGACAAGGCCATCCTAGGAGCAGATATTAATAGGTCCTGAGGCCTGGCTCAAGCTGATGGACTTGAGGACAATAACGGTGGGGGCTTCTAAAGGCCGTGGACGCTTCCTGCTTGGGCAGGGACAGCAGACCTTGCGTCCCTCAGCCCCTCCACCTCTCGGCCCTCTGCGTGGGCTGTGAGCATGTTGCTTTAGAACCAGCTTGTGCCTCGGTGGCCTATGGGCTCAGAACCCTGGAGGATTCTCGGTGTGGAAAAACCTTTTTCTGTCAACGGGTGGGCTGGGGGACAACGGCCTTCCGGTTCTGACGCTGTCTGATTCAGACTTGACTTGGACGCTCATCATCTAACAGTTTACGGTGTTAAGAATCCCTGATTCCGACATGTTGAGACTTCCTCTGTGACACGGTTCCCACTGCAGGATAGGGGTGGCACTCTGCTCTCCTGGCACCTTGCAGACCACCGCCCCCTTAACCCATGTCCCCATCCTGAGCCTCCATTCCAGGCCTGGGGGCAGCGGGTGAGGAGGTTCCAAAGGAGCTGGGGCCTCCGCATCTGCCCCTTGTTGTCCCCAGTGTGCTGATGGCTCCTCTGCCCCGACCAGCTGGGGGCCCCTCGGTGCCCAGCAGGGGCTAGGCCAGGAGCTGCCACAGCTCTGAGAGCCCACAGGACCTGCGAGAGGATGCAGCTCTGGGCCCACCTGGCTTCACTGTGGCTTCCTCTGAGCCATGACCACTGTCTGAGTGTCCCAGCCATTCCCCCCCAGCGCTTGGCAGCTGAGGCCTCTCCCCCGTGGTCCCCTGTTCAGCCACTTCTCACCCACAAACGCTCTCCCCAGCCACTCTGAACCACCTGTGGTCCCCCTAAGGGGCCATGCTCGCACTTCCAGACTTCTGCACAGGCGGCCCACTCTGTCTGGAACATCTTCCCGTTCTGACTCTACTCGGCTAACGCATGCTTGTCCTTCAGGGCTCAGCTTAAGTGCCACTGGCTGCAGGAAGGCGTCCCTGATCCTTCCAGACCTGGGATGCCGGTGCTGTGCAGGGCACTGCCACCGCCTTGGGGCTTGCCCAGGCATGGCACTCACCGCGTCCCGGGCACTTACCTGTCCTCTCTGCTAGACCGAGAGCTCAGTCAGGGTGGGGCTGGAGTCCCATTCACTGCTCACGCCCCAAGCCCAGCCCGCCCTTCAGCATGCAGTAGGTATTCAATAAATGCTTGTTGAATCCATGAAGGAAAGAAGTCGTGAATGAGTCTCTTGGCCTCTGTGGAGACCCAGACCAAGCTACTCCCACGTCTGGGGGTGTGGAGGGTGACGATCCGTTACCTTCAGTTTTCTCCTGGCATTGAACTTCTTCAGGCAGTCCACGGTCTCCTGTCTGTGCATGCAGGAGGCCACGGTGGAGCGGTGCTGGGGGAAGGTGGGGAGAGGTCTGTGAGTGGCAGGCAGGGCTACCCAAGGGTGCCCCTCGGCAGGGCATCGTAAGGGAGATGTGATTGCATCTCGGGGAGGACGAGTCTTTGTTCTAGGGGATGCTGCAGGGTGCTTAGCCACCTGGCACCAGGCATTCGATGCCAGTAGCAGCCCCAGTCATGATGCCAACCTGGGACACCCCTCGTTTCCATATTACCACAGAGAAAAACAGCAGGGTCAGAGTCTCTTGGATTAAGCCCCCTTGGCTCTAGGCTGAGCCTCAGGGAGAAGGGCAGGGCCAGGACTCCATGAGGGCCGGGACCCTGAGGTCTGGAGGGGCTCCCGGGAGCGGCCCTGGAGGGGAAGGCTCACCGAGATCCATGGGTGCTTAAGGGCCTCAGCGGCTGTGATGCGTTTGGACGGGTTGATGGTCAGCATCTTGTTGATCAGATCCTTGGCTTCTGGGGTGACGGTGTCCCATTCTGGCGACGGGAACTGGAAGGGGCAGAGGGGCCAGGTTTGCCCAGCCTGCCCCAGGCCACCCCTGCGATCCCCCAGCCCCTGACTGGCAGGGGAGCAGGCAGGGGTCCTGCTGCCCATCCACGTGGGCATCTGCAACCAGGGGGAGTTGGGGCCCCTCAAAGAAGGGACCCTTCTGGGCCAGGGGAGTGGCAGGGTCCCCTGACCCTGGACCAATCAGAACATGGCCAGAGGGAGAGGAGACCTCCCTGTCATTCTGAGGCTGTGTCTTGTCTGGGGAGCAGCAGGCCAGTGGTTATAGCCCAGACTGCAGAATTGGAAGGCCTGCGCTCAAGTTTTGGCTCTGCCTCCCCGGCTGTGTGACCTGGGCCAGTCACATGACCCCTCGAGCCATCCCTCGAGATGTTGTGAGAGTTAAATATGATATAAAGCATATGGCACATAGCTTAATAGACATCAGCCTTGCGAAAGAGCAGTGTAGCTTGGTAGTTAGAAGCACGGATGCTAGAGCCAGACTACCTGGGTTCAAACCCCAGTTCTACCATTTCTTAACTATGTGATCTGGGCAGTTACTTCACCTCTTGTGCCTCAGTTTCCCTATCTATGTCATAGATTGATGTGAGGATTAAATGTAAGAAGATACATAAAACATTCAGAAGAGTGCTACAGAAGTGTTAGCTGTTATTAATATTTATATATATGAAAGAGAGAAAGACATAAAACCTGGCTGGGGGCCTGCCCCTCCCCTACTCCTCACCCCACATTGCTGCTGCTTCTACCTGCTGGGGCCCCACAGGATAAATCCTGTCACTTTGAGGCCCCAGTCATGAGGCACAGTGTGGACGCTGCCTGGCCCTGGTCAGTCTTCACACTCCCGTGGGGGTCACCCCTGCCCAGTACTGGAGTGGCAGGGGACCTGAGTGTGCTGGGAAGATGGGAGGGAGGCCATCGCAGACCCCCAACCTCACTGGACAGTGGCTTCCACTGGAAGGACGCCAGAGGATACAGGGGCCGGAGGGAGGAGCGACACTCACATCATAGGCACCGGCTTTGATCTGCTGGTACAGGCGGTGCTGGTCCTCATCCCAGAACGGGGGGTACCCAACCAGCAGGATATATAGGATGACCCCTGGAGAGAGAAGCAGAGAGCCTTCAACCCCCTGTGGGGAGGCGGGGGAGTGATGGGAAAGGAGAGAGGGGCCCCAGAGGCGGGGGAAGCCGGGGGCACAAAATGGCCTTTGGATGGACTCACCGCAGGCCCACAGGTCCACGGGCTTCCCGTACGGGTCCTTCCGCAGCACTTCTGGGGAGAGGTATCCAGGTGTCCCTGCGAAGCCTGCTCCCAGACACACAGACAGGCAGACACACACACAGAAGTCGGCATGTAGTACCCTGCAGCAAGACTGCTGGAAAAGGGGATGCGGGTTGCCCTAGGACAGCCCCTGCCCCGGCTGCACGCAGGCCTGCTTCCTGAAACCTGACAAGCCAGCAGAGCCTCTAGATGGGGTCGGCAAGCACATGGCACATCTGTCACCACTCCCCACAGCCTGGGGCAGGCAGCCACAGATCACAGAGCTTCTTCCCACCGGGTTCCGACTCCCGACTTCGAAGCATAACCCTGCCAGCAGCCACTACCAGTCATTTGCTGGTGGCCGTCAGGGTGAACTGTGCTTGCCCTGTCAGCTCCAGGCCGAGCGCTAAACCCCTGCCCACTCTCCGGCCCCTGCAGGAGCTGGTCGTGGGAGTCAGGAGGCCTGTCCTACTCTTGCTTTGCCCCTAAATCCCTTGCGTAGGTCTCTTTACCTTCTTGGCCTCTGTTTCCCCATCTGTCAAAGAGGGATCAGGGATTCCTATCTTAAATACCTCCTGGGGTTGCTGAAAGGATCAACTGAAATAATGGACATGGAAAGTATTCTAACAAGTAATACAGGAACAGCTAGCAGTTGCTGAGTGTGTCTGCTGAGTGCTGGGCTCATGTCATCCGCACACTGCTCTTGAGGAACATACTATTATTGTCCTCATTTTATAGATGAGGAAATGAAGGCTCAGAGAGGTGAAATGATGTGCCCAAAGTCACACACCTGGTAAGTAGCGGAGTTAGGATTTGAACACAGAGCTCCGGTTCTTTAAAAACTGATCAATATCGCCCATTAACAAGTAGCCCCAGACAGCTGAAAGGGACCCAGTTATGCCAAAAATCCCAAAATGTGCTGGATCACCTGACCTGGCTTTTTAAAATCCCTTGACCTTTTCCAAGTTTCTTAGCCTCTGTTTTCTCATCTATAAAATCAGGATAAAAACCTCTAGTACCCAGACTGGTGGGGGAACCCCACGGAAGCCCCTAGCGAACAGCGAAGGTCTGTGCTCATATGAAGAAGCCGTGTGGGTCCATGTGAAGAAGCCGTGGTGGTCCATGTGAAGAAGCCGTGTGGGTCCATGTGAAGAAGCCGTGTGTGTCCATGTGAAGAAGCCGTGTGTGTCCATGTGAAGAAGCCGTGCTACCGTTTTAACGACAACCGTGTCCCTGTGCCTGGCCCCAGGGAGACAGGATGGGCGCTGCCCACCCCCTGAGCCCTGGCCGGCCCCATGTTCATCTCCAGCCACCGCAGCTTGGGCAGGGTTTTCCTAGAGGCGGATTTGCGAACGCCCCCACCAGCCCACCCCACTCACCAAACCATGCCTGCTGCTCTCCTTCCACCTCTATGGCCAGGCCAAAGTCCGCCAGCTTCACCGCGGCGCCCTTGAGCTTGGAGGCCAGCAGCAGATTCTCCGGCTTGCCAGGAGAGAAGAGGGAAAACGGGGAGGAAAAGACCAAGAGACAGTCAGCAGGTGCCGAATCTCACCTCCTGGGCCCAGGCTTACAGCAAGGGCGGCTGGACACTCCAGAGGTCCCTGCCCCCACTTCCAGCCCCAGCCACAGGATCCTGAGCTTCAGTCCTCAGAGAGGGGACTATTTTATGACAAGATCCCCATCTGCTATAACAGAAAGACCCTTCCTCCACCAGTCACCCCTCACGCCCTCCCTTCAGGGTTTGGAGCTGGGGCTGAGGTGAGGGTGGGGGTGGAGGTGGGGGTGGTACAACCACCATCGCAATAAGAAAGAAACAGCAATGTTTATTGTGCCCCTACTATGTGCTAGCCACTGGGCTAAGTGTTCTGCACACACTATCTCATGCATCATCTCAGCAACCCTTTGGGGTAGATGAGATGCCCATTTCCCACAGCAGCCTTCCGACGTCCCTGGAGATAGTCCCGCTTGTTCCTACCTCAGGGCCTTTGCACTTCCTGTTCCCCTGCCTGATCATGAGCTCTCCCCATGAACTCCACAGGGCTGGTCCCTTCTGTTTGTCCAGGTCTCACCCTCATGCCACCCCTTCAAAGAGGCCCTCCCTGACTATTCTATAAAGGAGGAGGCCTCAGGTGTCCTCTGCCTTAGCTCCTGTTGTTACCTTCACAGGTCTCATTGTAATCAGTAATGTTTCCCCCATCTGTCTATGTGCTTGTTCACGATCTGTCAGCCCTGCGGAATGTGAGATCCTTGTCTGTCCCGTTCACCACTGTATCCCCAGCAGCTAGGATTGGGGCGGGGCGTGGCACATAGCAGGCATTTAGTAAGTATTCGTCGTATGTATAATGATGATGGCCAGGCATGGAGTCTCATGCCTGTAATCCCGACGCTTCAGGAGGTAGAGGCAAGAGGGTTGCTTGAGGCCAGGAGTTCAAGACCAGCCTGGGCAACATAGTGAGACCTCATCTCTACAAAAAAAAATTTTTTTAAATAAACAAAGATGAGGAAACTGAGGCTTAGAAAGGTTAAGTGACTTGACCAAGATCACACAGCTGGCAAGTGATAGAGCCAGCATCGAGGCGAAGTCAGAGTCCATCTTAGCCAGTCGAGGCTGAAAGACGGTGGAGCTTACACATGGGACCAGCAGCCAACCTGGGCACGGCCCTACGCCTGGCCTCCGGGGCATCGAGGCTGCTGCCTTTCACCGGCTCAGAGCCCCCAAATTCCTCCACTTCCTGCTGGCCCTCTTCCACCTGGGGGGCCAGGACAGAGGGATGCTAAGAGTGTGGGCTCTGCGCTTAGGTACCCCTGGCTTCTCACCCCAGGGCTGCCACCTCTATGCTGTGCAGTTTTGGCAAATTATTTCACTTTCTGAGCTTTAGTTTCCTCTCAGAAAAATACCCACCTTGTGGGGCGGTACATGGATTGATTAAGACAGTTGCAAAGTACTTCACAGTGGCCTGCAGCAAGCACTCAATCAACCCTGGGATCCGTGTTTTCTACCTGGGGAGGGGCTCGGACTCTCTAGAGTCTTGGTTTCCAGTCCTCCTCTGACCCCCATCCCCAGTGAGACTTCCGAGGAGTCCCCACCTCTCACTGTTCACTGTCCAAAGCTAGGATGGACCCAGACAAGTATAGCTCCCTCTGCCTGGCTTGATAAGGCCTCCTTTGTCCTCTGGGGACTGCGTTCCCAACGTGTCCTGGGTCTCAGTAGCTGTCCTGCCCTGATTTGATGAATGTGTCACTAATTAGTGTATCCAGAGTGGCCTAAATTTGGGCCGCCTCTCCTCCTTCCTCCTCCCGTGCAGGGGCTGTAGCTATAACGGGAACAGGCCCTTAGGGAGAGCCGCCCTGCAGTATGGCCAGAGACCCTCTTCAAGTGTACACTTGCCTAAGTGTCTAGACGGAGCCACAGGGAGCTCACCTGGAGCTCAGGTGAGAAGCCATGGACTGCCCATGACAGTCAGAGGTGGGTAGGGGTTCCATTCAGAGCACGGTGCCCCAAAGAGGGAGCTGGACCGACTGGAGCATTCCCAGGGAGGGTGCCCAGGCAGGGTGCCCAGGATAGGGAGAGCCTGGGAACCACGTCCTGGGTGGGAATGGCGGTGTACAGCCTGCAGGAGACTCAGGAGCTGCGACAAGGCTGCCCCAGTCCCTCTAGGGCTGTTCCAAGCTAGAGGCTTGATTTCTGTGTGGTTCCAAATGGCAGAACTGAGGTTCAGGGCAAAGCTCCCACAGCAGGCAAGATGGAAGGAGTGTTCCCCAATGGGTCAGGGGGCTACCCCATGGGAAGTGAGCTCGTCGTCTCTGAAGGTCAAAAAGCAAAGGTTCGTTGGATACCTGGCAGGGTCACCCTAGATGGGGCTGCTGCAGAAGCAGGGGGGGCTAGATAGAGTGGCTTTTTGACACCAGACTCCCAAGGTCACCAGATCTGGGGTTAGAAGGCCAAGGTGCCCTCATCCTAGCTCAGGACAATTGAATGGCATGTCTGTGGGCAAGTCCCTTGGACTGCTTAGGCCTTAGTTTCCTGCTCTGCAAAACAGGGATGATATGAGCCACCAGCTGCTAATGCCTTGAGGCCCAGCAGAGGAGATCCACAACGTCTGTGCTGGCAGGGCAGGGCTGGGCAACTAGTGCCAGTCCAGACTCCACACCTGCTTAGTCCTGTCCATCTCCTTCAGGTGGGAAGAGGGAGGACTCCAAGGGCCCAGAGTCCTGTTTTTCTTTTCTTCCAGCCTGCCAGAGACTGGGGAACAAAAGTAACAATGTGTCCGTATACCAGGCACTGTGCTATCTCATTTGACATCCTCACCAACTCCGTGCAGGGGTTGCTATGGCAACGCCATAGTAAAGAAGCTGCAGCTCCGGGGGGTCAGGATACTCTAGACTGCGCGGCTGGCAAGTGGCCTGCTTGGGCCTGGGCCCCGGCCTACCTTCTTCGCCACCCCACCGTAGGCAGTCGTGGCAGTCCAGCTGCACCTCGCCTGGCATGGCACAAAGCACATGGGCTGGGAGATGGGAGACCAGGGGCCCAACCCAGGTGCTCCACCTTCCTGAGCTCAGTTTCCTCATCTGAACGGTGGGAAAATATTCCTACCCACCCCCCCTTCCAGCCTTACTCGGGGACATCAAAAGGATTCTGGTAATACTCGGCTCTGCAGGAGGGACGCACAGAGGTGGGCAGGCTTGGGGTGGGCAGGCTCCAGGGGTGAGCCGCACCCGCATGGGTTGCTCACCTTCAGGTCCCGGTGCACCACCCCCATCTGGTGGCAGTGCAGCACAGCCTCCAGGATCTGCTGGATACAGTGACTAGGGAGAGAGAGAGAGGAAGGGGTCACAGTGGTGCCAGCACAGGCCTCCCCTGGGACGCTGACAGAAGGCGAGAGTACCTGACGCCCCGGTGCCATTGCCAGGCAGCACCTGGCACTCACCTGGCATCTGCCTCGCTGTAATACTCCCGGGCCACGATGTCTTCAAACAGCTCCCCGCCAGTGACCCTGCGGAGACAGGCAGAGTCACCCCTCCATAGAGACAGGAAGCTAAGGATGGGGTCCAGGGACCTCAGGACCTCAGCCAGAAAAGGAGGGGCCCCAGGGCCTCTGGGGTGCCCCTGTTATAATCCCCTTCATTTTCCAGCACATCCTTCCGCTGACTCCCCTCCCCTCCCGTTCCCCACCCCTGTCCTTCTCCCCCACTGGGCCCAGGCTGGACCCCAGACATGGGTGCCACTCAGAACACATCACCCGGTCATCAGGAAGCCCACAGCCTCTGCCATCGTTAACGTGTCCAGGCTGTTTGCCTGGACCAGCCCATGGCTGACTCTCACGGCCACCCCAGGAACCCCTGGGGCCTGTCACTTCATCACTGCTTTTCTTCCAATCGACTATCTTTAAAAAATTAAACATATTCCAAAAGGAAACTTTATATTGCCACTGCAAATGGAAAACCAGCATCACTGGCCACAAATAGAAGAGAAACAAAAATAAATATAGGATGAAAGCTAAAAGCGTTTGTTGGTGTTTCAGGAAAACCAACTTGCACTGCTTGGGTGGCAGGCCTACCACATTTGGGGAAACTGTGGAAGAAAAGAAGGAATTCAGCCCAGCCCGATGGCATCTGGAGCCCTCCAGGCCGAGGGGCCCAGCGAGGTCATCCCTGCTCAGGCTGCCCCTGACACCCGAGGCACATCCCAGGGTGAGGCCAAACTCACAGGTCAAAGATCAGGTAGTGGTGTCCCTCCTCTGAGATGCTGTCATGGAGTCGGACTGTGGGAGGGCAGAGGCAGCCGGTTACACCAGGACACGCTGCTGTCCCCACCTCCCGTCCTCTCACCCCTCCTACCGCCAACATCCCGGTTTCCCAGACAGTCAGTCAGTGAGCACAAACTGGGTGCTGGTACTCTGACAAATGCCAGTGAGTAAGAGCTCAACACAAGTACGCCCAGGCCTCGGGCATTATTGAAAGAAGCCTGGGCTTAAAGGCTAAATAAAGACGCCTGTTTTGGTCAGAGTCTGGTCCCCTCCCCTCTCCAACCCTCAGTTTTGTAGCTGGGCAGGCTGGAGTCATAGAACTAGCCTGTGGCTCCAACCTGCCACTTCCTAGCTGTGTGACTTCAGGCAAGTTGCTAGGTCCTTCTGAGCCCCTCTTTCTTTGCCTGAACAATGGGAACGAAACTTCTGCCCTTGCAGGTTTGTTGTGAGAGTTCCATGAGGCACACAGTTGGCACTCACTTGGTGCTGGCCCGGAGCTAATATCCCTGCTCTGCTCCCAGGTCTGAGGAGATAACAGAGAGTGGGGGCTGGAGGCAGGAGTGACGAGGTCCCTGAGTTGCGGCATGCAGAGAAAGTGTCATCTCCTCACATCTCATTTACCAAGAACAGAGGCAAAGCTCCCAGGAGTCCAAGGTCACCCACTGAGCTTTTGCAAGGGAGGGCCCCGAGGCCTGGGGCTGACTCTGGGGCCCGCACCCCATCAGCCAAGGGCAAGTTCTCACAGGATGGGCTCACATCCTTCCCTGAACCCCAACCTCAAAATGTTCACGGAGTGGGGTGCTCCTGCTGGCTCAGTGAATTATGATCCATCCACACAATGGAAAATGACACAGCTGTTAAAATAATGCAGCAGTTATGGATCCAAATTATGTTGTTTGGTGAAAAAGCCAAGTGCAAAACAGTATGTGTAGTAGTTTTTAAAAAAGATGTATTTAAGTTTATATATGGCATAAGTCTCTCTGCAAGAATACAGAGAAGCCGGCATTAGGGGTGCCTTTAGGGAGGGGAAGTGAGGGAGCTGGGTCATGGGGGGAGACTCACTTTTCACTGTGACCCCTACTGCCACCTGAATTTTTGCCATGTGCATGTATTTCTGACTCAGTAGTGCTGAGTCCCTGAGTTGTTCATGGCTCTCATATTTGCTCAGAAAATATGCAGAGTGGACTGAAAGGTGGATGGACATCACATGCCCCAGAGTGAGTGACTTACAGGCAGGGGGATGGGGACCAGAGATGGAGCATGAAGGGGACACAAATTTAAATGAAATTTTAAAACATTTTAAAATGATGACACATATTTATAAATAATAACTGAAAGATGTTTTTAAATATATTTTAAAGTAAAATCTTAAGAACACATATAATACACTGCTGCTTTAATTTCTTTTTTCTTTTTTTTTTTTTTTTTTGAGACAGAGTCTCACTCTGTTGCCCGGGCTAGAGTGAGTGCCATGGCGTCAGCCTAGCTCACAGCAACCTCAAACTCCTGGGCTCAAGCGATCCTCCTGTCTCAGCCTCCCGAGTAGCTGGGACTACAGGCATGCACCACCATGCCCGGCTAATTTTTTCTATATATATTTTTAGCTGTCCATATAATTTCTTTCTATTTTTTAGTAGAGATGGGGTCTCGCTCTTGCTCAGGCTGGTCTCGAACTCCTGAGCTCAAACGATCCGCCCACCTCGGCCTCCCAGAGAGCTAGGATTACAGGCGTGAGCCACCGCGCCCGGCCTGCTTTAATTTCTTATCAACATTTTATTTTATTTTTTATTTTTTTGAGACAGAGTCTCGCTTTGTTGCCCAAGTTAGAATGAGTTCCGTGGCGTCAGCCTAGCTCACAGCAACCTCAAACTCCTGGGCTCAAGCGATCCTCCTGCTTCAGCCTCCTGAGTAGCTGGGACTACAGGCATGCACCACCATGCCCGGCTAATTCTTTGTTTCTATTTTTAGTTGACTGGCTAATGCTTTCTATTTTGTAGTAGAGACAGGGTCTCACTCTTGCTCTGGCTGGTCTCAAACTCCTGACCTCAAGCAATCCTCCTGTCTCGGCCTCCCAGAGTGCTAGGATTACAGGCATGAGCCACCGAGCCCGGCCTCAACATTTTATTATAAAAAGTTTCAGACATACAGTTAAGGGAGCATCTGTACACCCACCGCCTAGAACCTAGATTCTGTCATGAATGTTTTCCTGTACTTGCTTTATTACATTTCTACCCATTCCATTAATTTATTTATGGAATAAATAAATTTATTTTATTTGTCCATTAATTTATTTGAACTTTTTACTGCATTTCAGAATAAATGCTGGCAGGCTTACTTTGTAAAACGTATATATGTATTTAACTGTATTTTTTGTGTGTAAAATCTGACAATACATCTATGCCCTGTCCAGATCCCTTTGGTAAGCTGGTGCCTCCGTTCCCCGGCTGCTGGGAGTGTTGGCTGCTAAGGGCACCCCTGCCTCCCTGTCTCAGGCTCCGGTCCTGGGAAACCTGACCTGAGACGGTGTGTTTAGGTGTACAGTACTTGAGAAGGTGCATATATATCATACGGAAGCATGGATCATAAAACATTAGCTCTAGGTCTGTGGTCCCCAACCCCCGGGCCACAGACGGGTACTGGTCCGTGGCCTGTTAGGGACTAGGCTGCAGAGCTCTGCCATCTTGCCCTGCCCCAGCCATGGAAAAATTGTCTTCCATGAAATTAGGAACGGGGAGGGGGAAAGGGGCGCACAGCAGGAGGTGAATTGCAGCGAGAGGGAAGCTTCCTCTCTGTCTACAGCTGCTCCCCATTGCTCACATCACCACCCGAGCTGCACCCCTGCCCAGCGTCCATGGGAAAACTGTCTTCCATGAAAACTGTCCCCGATGTCAGAAAGGCTGAGGACCTCTGCTCTAGGTGGTGAGGTTGTAGGAGATACTTTTTAAAAAGTATTCGTTTTCTCATTTATTTATAATAAACTTGCATCATTAGTGTATCAAGGTAAAGTTTTGGTAAAGACCCTTTCCTCTCCCCGTCTCCCCCCAAGTGGTCTCCTGGAGAGTGGACCCCTTCCTGTCCACTCCGGGAGGCTGCATGCAGTCTGTACCTTCCCTTTCGTGCATTGAGAAGCTCTGGGAAGCCAGACTCATCTCAGAAAGGGCTTTCAGGCCGGGCGCGGTGGCTCACGCCTGTAATCCTAGCACTCTGGGAGGCCGAGGCGGGTGGATCGCTCAAGGTCAGGAGTTCGAGACCAGCCTGAGCAAGAGGGAGACCCCGTCTCTACTAAAAATAGAAAGAAATTATCTGGCCAACTAAAATATATATAGAAAAAATTAGCCGGGCATGGTGGCGCATGCCTGTAGTCCCAGCTATCCGGGAGGCTGAGGCAGTAGGATCGCTTAAGCCCAGGAGTTTGAGGTTGCTGTGAGCTAGGCTGACGCCACGGCACTCACTCTAGCCCGGGCAACAAAGCGAGACTCTGTCTCAAAAAAAATAAAAAATAAATAAAAAATAGAAAGGGCTTTCAGAACCAGGTCAACAACCTTTGAAAGGAGCCCCAAGAAGACTGGGGTCCCAGATCCCCCTCTGACCAGAGACCCCAGCCCCTTTGGAGAAGGTCCTCAGGGCTCAGGGAAATGTCCAGAATTGAGGGAGGTGTCCTCCAGAGCTGACTCTCACTCGGATGGTGCCTTTGGGCTGATCATAAAAGGCTGCTCCTCTGAGCAGCCAGGTGAGGGGCACACGGGCTGGATTTGTGCCCTCACTTAGGCAGTGCACCACCTGTGCCACGGTACTGGTGTCAGCTTCAGTTCCTGAGTGAAAGCAAATCCCACCTCGAAGCCCAGGAGACAGGACTGTATTTCAGTGCTGGGTTCGTACACGAAGCCTCCCCTCCCGTCTATGGCGGCTGCCCTGAGGACCGACTCAGCCCAAGGCGAAAGGCAGGATTCAAGGGCCACGGGCTCTAGTAACAATCCTGCCTCCTGGCGGGGTGACTGGCATGTCTGTGCCCATTGAATTATGCTGTCACTTTTGACTTTTTAAAATATTGTCATAGAACAAACAAATCTGTAACCTAGTTTTCATTTATGTAGCTGGATTCATGAATTTCTGACATTCCTGTGGTATTTCCAACAGTCACGATTTTTGTCTTGGAGGTTGAAAAATAGTACTGTCTCCTTATCCGCGTGTGCCCCTGACAGCACGCTTGTGGTGTCCACTTGGGAAGCTAAATAGAATGAGAACTTGGGCCCTGGAGTCAGACTTGCTGAGTTTGCCTCCCAGATCCACCTCTTATTAGCTGTGTTACTATCGGCAAATGACCTAACCTCTCTGAACCTCCATTCCTAACAGTGCTGCTAATACCACTGGACTGGTGTGGGTAATTATGGTGACGCTTCTTGTAAAGCACTTAGGACAGTGCCTGGCACTAGGAAAAGCTCAATAAATGACCATATTGTCATCTTCATCATTGACCAACCACATTTCCCTTCTCTACCGCAAATCAACCACTAAATTCTCAGGTTGTCCCTAGCACAGCCCAAGTCCCCTACACCCTGGGGTGGCCTTCTGGGGTCTGTCCCATCTGCAGGTGGTGATGGTTCAGAGAGCAGGGTATTGTCCTCCCAAGCAGGATCTGGGAGGTTAAGGCTTTGTTCACGGTGCAGTTGGACTGACCCGTGCTGAGCCAGGGACCTCCCTGACCTGGGCCCTTGGGGCTGGGCGGTGGCCGCACGTAGGCAGCAACCAGTGATCTTCTCTGGATTCACCAAGTAAGCTGAATAGGACTCAGTGTGGTTTCTCTAGGAATAAACTCACCTCTCAGGTTCGACACTCACACCTGCACCTCTTTGCACTTCTTTGGGAAGATTACAACATACTTTCACATGAGATGCTTGGAGGACACGGAAGGTGCACCCTCCAAGGACCCTTCCAGCCCAGGCAATAGCTCAAAGTTCTTCCAAGAGTGTCCCTGTGCTGGATGCTCATCTTTGCTGTCCTGTTCACTGTGTGTCAACTAGCCCACCCCACGCCGCCCCCATCCCCCCTCCTCATTTCTCCCCCACATTCTCAGTGCCTAGCAGATGCCTTGGCACGAGGTGCGTCCACCATGCACTTGACATCAGGTGAATGAATGAAGGAAGGTGATGATGATGGTGATGAAGATGATAGCTACCATTTGTGAGCTTTTACCACATGCCAGGCTTTGTGCCAAGTGCTTTACTTGCCCTGTCACCTTGAACCCTCCCAACAGTCCAAGAAGGTGGGTACTGTGATTATCCCCACTTCACAGAGGAGGATACTGAGGTTCAGAGAGGTTCATAGCCTGCTCGAGCTCAAACACCTAGTAAACAGCAGAGCTGGGATTGAAACCTGGTGTGTCTGACTGCAAAACCCATTCTCTTAACCACCATGGTATATACAGTGTTTCGGTGAGGATCAAAAATCCTGATGGCTCGGAGAAAAAACAATCTTACAGAGTTTCAGGCAAGGGTATGTCTTCAGGTAAGGTTGTTCTACAGGAAGGTGCAGATTGGGGAAAATGGGGGCAGCGTAATGGTGATAAAGCGCTTGCCTCGGGACTGCCATTGTGCTATGCTCTCTTTTATAATCACAGTCCCATGAAGTAGGTATCGCTTTCACTTTCCAGATAAAGCTAAGCTCCAGAGTGGTTAAGCAACATGTCCAGGGTCACACAGCATTTAAGCAGCAAATCCAGGATTTGAGCTGTAGTCTGTCAGCTCGAGAACCCATAACTGACTGCTCCCCACTACAGCTGGGAATGAGGGGGAGAGGGAGGCACAAACAGGAGGAGGCAGTGTTGACCTGAGACAGCTGCAACTGTGCCACAACACACACACACACACACACACACACACACACTGCCCGCCTCCTTCCTCTGGAGCTGACAGTCTTTAAGAACCATGGAATTTTACAGTCAGAGATCACTCACAAACCCCTCCACCATACACTTGGGGAGTTGGAGGCCCCGGGGTTGGCAGAAACTGCCCAGGGCCACATAAAAGGGACATGAGCAGGTCAGGGACCAGGGTTCAAGCAGGGTTCCTCCCTGCCAGCCTCCTCGCTGCCTCTTCTCTGATGCCGGCCCTGGAGCCTCTGGCTGCTGTTTGTGCAGGGAAGGGGAGGTGCCTTTTGGGTATAAATAGCAGATGGAGATGCTTCTCTCCGGCAGGAGAGTTAACCCTTGGGGCCCTGGGCATGGAGAGAGGTTTCCCTCCCAAGTGAGAAGGCGTGGTGGCTGGTGGAGTGGGAATAGTCCTTAGAGACCACCTAGACCTCCTCCTCCTCCAGCCTTGGCATGGCTTCGGAGCATGCTAGAACTGCAAAATCTCAGACCACCAAGTCAGAGCCTACCTTTTCACAGATGCCCAGGTGATTAAAGAAAGAGAGCCCTCTCTTTGTGAAGATGGGGAAAAGTGTCCCAGAGAGGGTAATGCCCCTCCAGTGTCACACAGCCATTCCCCGCCGGCATTAGATCTCAAACCCGCACTTCCTCCCGTCATGACTCTGGACCCCGACAGGCAGGGATCAGCCCCCAGTTGCACTGGGGGGTGGGAGGGGAGGTCAGTGAGGTGCTGTTTCAGGACCTGGCCCCATGGGTGCTGCCGCCCTGGCTCTGTCCCAGCCCAGCATGGGCCCAGCCTGTGCTCTGTCCGCCCCTCGGGCAGGCCGAGTTGGAGCTGGCCTCAGCGGGGCTGGGGAGGTGGGCACAGGCTGGCTGAGCACAGGGGTGGGTTTGGGGAATGGGCCACACCGGCCAAGGCCAAGCTTCCCCCTCCCCCCAGCCCCGCCCTGGCCGGCCTATTTTCATCTCTCCCAGAGCTTTAGGAGTTTTCCTGAAACAGCTTTTCCGAAGGAGGCTGCCGGCAGTGTGGGATGGGAGGAAGGGCCCTTTCTTCACCTTCCCCCGAAACAAGCTGGCTCTGAGGAATGTGGAAACCATTAAAGACGCCCCCTTTCCCATCTCTGCTGCCTCCATCCCTGAGAAGAGAGCAGCTGCTCTCCACCCCACCCCCATACACCCACGGGCCAGGATGGGCAGGGAGCAGGGCCGGCCTGCACCCCCGCGTGTCCCCAGGGCTCACCGATGTTGGGGTGCTTCAGCAGGCGGCAGATGCGGGCTTCACGCTCCAGCTTCTGATGGTCTGAAACACAGACGCTCAGGTGAGTTCCAGGTGAGGGAGGAAGCTCCGCCCTCTTCTCTCCCTTCTGGCTGCTGCTTATTAGCTCTGCCTCCCAGGGCAGCTCTGGGGGCTGGAGAAGCTCACCTCTTGGCCAGGGACTCTGAGCTCTCCAGGAAGGCAGGGGGACACAGTGGAAAGAGGGAGAGGCCTGCGTTTCAGTGACTCGGGTACATCCCTGCCCCTCTCGGGGCCACTGTTTCCAGGGCTCTCAAAGGAGAGGCATCTCCAAACCCCTTCCTGCATAAGGCCAAGCTCCACGCAGCCCAGCGAGCCCCCAAGGTCTGGCTCCTGCTTCCCCGCTCCAGGCCTGCCCCTCAGGCCCTGCTCTCCAGCCAGACTGAGGCTGAACTTCGCTTCTGCAAGCATACCCTGGGCCCTCTCACTTGGGGAGAAAAACAATCACACATGCATTTCTCCCAGTTTGGAATATTCCCTCTTCCTCCCACCTGTCATTCACTGACCGTCATTCACTCCTGCCTGTCCTTTGATGTCGCCAGCCCCTGGCAGCCTGCCCTGACTGCCAGGTGGGCAGGGGCCTCTCTTCTGTGCTCTCAGGGCCCCCAGACAGCATGTTCCACTCTGTGCCGTGGACATCTAGATCCTTGAGGGCAGGGACTTGATGTGCCCCTGGCAGCTACCTGAATGCCTGGCACTTAGGAGGTGCTCAAGAAATAACTGAATGAAGGGACAAATGATTGAATGGATGCACCTTCTAAGGGAGCGACCATTCTCTCCAGAAGACCTGAATTAACTCCCAGGAGCCGCTTTCCTTTTAGAGGACTCTGGGACCAAGAACACAGAGAGCCCCAAAGAATCTGCAGGGGAGAACTCGTGTGTGGCGGCCGCAGGAGTGCCTTCCTGCCTTCCGGGACTTCCACCCGGATCACCCAGGGGGCTCCCACATGCCTGGGAGAGAGGCCTTGCTCAGGATCTGCCACCTGTGACCTCTGACCCTCAGGCTGCTGGGAACAGTCACACCCACGACCCCACTCAGTACCCCCTACACCCCTGGGCTGTGGCATCACTGTCCCCATTTTATAGATGAGGAAACTGCAGCCTGAGCAAGCAGAGACCTCGGCGGGGGGCAGAGTGGGAACTGAAAATGCATTTCTCAATTCCCTTTTTGGTGCTTTCCTCACAATTTGGTAGTTGATGCCTTAATTAAAAAAAAAAAAAGTAAAAAAAGAAAGCACTAACACGTGCAGAATATTTACTCTGTGCCGGGCACCGTGCAGAGTGCTTTAGATGCCTTTTAAGCCCTCGCAATGAACATTTTAGGGAGATGCTGTCATTTTTCCAGCTTTACAGAGGAGGAAACAGGTTCGGAGGGGTTAAGTACCTGCCCAAAGTCACTCCCATGCTGAGTGGTGGAGCCACGCTTTGCACCCAGGCAGTCAGACTCCAGAGCAGGGCTTTAAACCCCGTGCTCTGCTATTCTCCACACCCGGACTCACAACCTCCACCTCCACCTGCGCCCAGTTCCCGAATGGGAACATCAAGGCCCACGGAGGGGAACCCCTGTGGACACTCAGAGGCGAGCCAGGACTAGGAGCCTGGTCTCTGAGTGGCCCCTAGAGGGTAACCGAGGATGGAGAACGTCCCAGCCCTTGCCTCCAAGCACCCAGTTCCACTTTCCCCTGCCCCCGCCACTGGAGCAATCACTGGCTGTCCTCTAAGGGCGGCAGAAGCCAAGATCAATACCGAAAGGTGGCTTTTCCATAAGCAAAGCAATTAAGTCCAATTCTGTTTCCATGGGCTCAACTCCCCAGCTGAAGACTGGCTGCAAGCTCGGGAAGGGGGGGTGGGGCTGGCTGGGGAGCATTCCTTTGATTCCCCTCCCCCCATATCCTCCAGGGCAGGGGATAAGGGCTCTGGGCAGAGGAGAGGGACTGGCCTGGCTGAGTCCTCAGTAGGAAAGGCTGGGCCCCCTACCCCCTCCCCATCCCACACCATCCCACCCCCAAAGAACCAGAACCCAGGCAGGTCAAGTTCAACCCTGTGAGAGGGGGAAGGGGCCTCCTGGCCTAGGCTACATGTTCCAGGGCCCAGGGCCCAAATCCGGAATTTTGCTGTTTTCTCCCTGTGAAGTTACCCAGGTACTGACGGGACTGAAAAAAGAAAACGTTGATCGCACTTTGAGCTTGTGTCTGGTTACCAGTCCTCACTGCTGGAAAGGCTAGGAACTGACAGTTTTTATAAATCTTTTCATTATCTTGTACATAGTACGATTGCCCTGTGTTGTAACTTTCACTGTGAAAAGTATTAATTTGTTGAATGTAAATATATACAGTGTACAATAATTTCTGTAACTGTTTGCAAGGTTCCCATTTTCTTATACACAGAGAACCTCATGACATATAGGGACCATGTTTCTTTTGATCTCTGCTGCCTTGCTCTGTTATGTAGATGGGGAAACTGAGGCCCGATGCTAAAACAGCAGCCCCTCCATCAAAATCATTAGTCAGGTTGGCCAAGCCTTATTAGAACTCAGAGCTCCAAGGCCCCAACTCTGGGACGATGCCCTCAACACTCCCCCAATTGTCTATGCAGCTGAGGAGTTGATTTTAAGATGTAAATTAGCTCTTATCATTCCCTGGCTTCCAACTCTCCAACAGCTTCCCAGTGTGCTTATGATACGACCCAGACCCCTTCGCTACAGCCAGCAACCCGTGCTGGGTCCTGCCTCACCTCAGCCATGCAGCTCCAGCCACGCAGGCCTCCTCTCTGGCCTCTGGCACACGGAGCTCCTGCCCACCTCAGGGCCTTTGCACCTGCTGTGCCCGCTACCCAGAAGGCTCTTCCCTGGGTCTTCTCATGCTGCCTCCTCCTCATCAGGCCAATCCCAGCACGTCCCCTCCCCGGGGAAGCTTCCCTGGCTGCCTTTTGTAAGCGTGTCCCTCCTGCCGCACCACTTCCCCCTTACACCGTCTTATGTTCTTCATCACACTTGTCAATACCTAAAACTGCCCACCTGATTTTCATGTTTCGTGTCCTTTTCAGTGTCACTCCCTAGAAAACAGGCACAATGAGAGCAAGATCTTGTCTGTTGGTCACTGCCACGTCCCCAGGGCCTGGCGTAGAGTTGCTAAGCAGCTTGTCCCAGGCCCCTGAGCTCGGATTTCAGTCTATGTGTGTAATTACTATACTCTGTTGCTTCCCATCCTAATAATTAATTAATTGCTGAATCAATCCATCCAGCTCAGCAGAGTTGCACACGTTGAGAGGTCTGAGGGAAGCCAGAAGCCTCCAGCCTCTAGTCTGGGCACCTGGGAGGGTTGCCCTAATGCCCACGATGACATCTGCTCCCTCCCCGCTGGACGGTTGGGTCACCGTCCAGGGTGTTGGGGTCAGGGGCACAGCCCCGCCCAGAGCTCAGCAGGCAGGGGTGGGTGGACACTCTGGGGCAAGGTCCCTGGGGCCAGACAGTCACTGCAGGACAGGCCCAGGAGGAAGTGCTCTCAGACACCTCGCAGGGACCTGAACGGAGCTCGGGTGCAGGCTGGATGAGCCGTGCTTCCCACGCAGTGCCCTGAGACCGGCCACCAGGGAACTGAGCAAGTGACCCCTCCATGCCTGAGTGGACAGTGCAGCTTGCAGAGGTCACAGGACCCAGGCCACTGCCTTTGGCTGGCTGTACCAGCTGTGTGGCCAGCGTGCCCTAACATGTTACCCCCGTGTGTGCCCTGGCGGGAGTGAGCCTGAGCCCGTGTGAGCTGTTGCCTCTGCCCACAGGATCCTAAGAACGCAGGCGCTGGGGCCTCACCTGCTGAACCCAACCCTGGGGCTGGAACTCCGGCAGCTGCATTTTTTAAAAAAGCTCCTGAGGGGATTTGGCAGGGATTGGGACAGGCAAAATTTTAACTTTTTGTTTCATTTCTTTATGGTTTCTTTGAATTGTTTATACTATGAGCTTTTTTAAAAGACTGGTTTCAAAATATAGATAAAAATATCTCCTGGGTTTGGGAACCACTCGCTAGAAGAGGCTGCAACTCAGGGTGGGCAAAGGGAAGCCTCCGCTCCCTGGGAGGGGTGGACAGAGGCCCTGGGGGGCGCAGCCCCTGCTGGGAGCCGCTGGGAAGTCACCTAGGAGTGCCAGCAGGAGCCGGTTAGAGCGTGTTGCCAAATATTCAGCACTAACCCCCTCCCCCCGCCCCCAACGCACCATGAGTGGCAAACAAAGAATCCTGCTAAAAGAAGCTCTGCTCCTCATCTCCTGCTAGGGAGAAAAGCAGCTGGCAGTTGGCAGACTTTTCCGGAAGGTTCCCTGATAATCTCCCCACCCCAGCCCTCCACACTCACCTAGGCCTGGGCCAACTTCCTTCCAGGAGGTCAAAGGCTCAACAAATTGCCAAAGAGAGGGGGCTTGGGTGGTTACAGCCTGGCATATCCCAGGGTCTACACTGTCCCAGGGATGCTTGGTCACCTCCCAAAACAGGAGCAATGGCTCTTGCACTTCTCCTGTTTGGTGAACTAGCCTGAGATCCCAGCATCCAGGGGGGGCCTCGGTTCTGACCCTCTCTCCCCTTGGGGCAACCTCAACCCATCACCCCCAAGTCATGACCCTAGTTCTGTCCGGCTATATCTCAGGGATTGGGACATCTCGCTTAATCACTAGAGACGAAAAGCTCAGAGAGGTTACAGGATCGCCACTAGTCACACAGCAAGAACAAGACGGATCCAGGCCCCCGGGCAGGAGGCAGCACTCCTGCCAGCCTTCCTGCCCGCGCTGGCCCCCTGCCCTGGCTCTGGACCTTGCACAGGTCCGGCCTTTTCACACCGACAGGGTGCCACGGGAGGGCCCTGGGCCTCCAGAGACCCCTACCTTACCCCCAGCCACCCCCTCTGCCCTCTGCCCCACCTCTTTTCCCTGCAAGACACAGGGGGAGGTTGGTAACTAGGAGAAAGTGCCGAGCTCCCAGCAACATCGAGCGGAGATGAAAGGCAGCAACATGCAGTCCAACACAGGCCTGCGGGGAGGCCTACGGGGAACAGCGTGATCATGTACCAGCCGCTGTGCACGACCTCCGTGAACCCACACCTGCTGGGCCCTGGCCCAGACACAGCTGCAGCCTGTCAAACACGTGGACACTCTGCCGGCCCCTCAATAACATCCCCCATGCCATACGAGCCAGGGGCTACATGGCCCACACCTGCACCCACCTAGCCCAACAGCCTTCCCGCCACCAGGCAGTGCCCAGGGAAGCTTCCGCACTGTTTCACTTGGGGTGGGGATCAGGGTCTTTGACAATAACCCTCCCCCACACATTGACAATGGTCACCACTGTGACTGTCCTAAACACACGCTAATGGCAAGAAGCACGTCTCCTTGGGGGGCTTCCGAAGCCTTAATGTCCATATAAATCACCCAGGCGTCTTATATTAAAATGCAGATTCAGAGCCTTGAGGTCTATAGCGGGGCTCAGGCTGCATTTCTAACAAGCTCCCGTGACGCGGACGCCCTGGTCCAGGACCATTTCTAAGATCCCAGGGCAGTGGTTCCCAAACTTGTGTGCCAAGTAGAACTACCTGGGCATCTTATACAAAACGCAGGTCACGCCCCAGACCTACTATTTAGGGAGCAGAGCGCGCTGGTGTGGCTGAAGCGAGCACACCTGGAGTTCGCCGGTGGCTCCCTGCGCACCAAGCGCCAGGCGCTGTCCTAGGTGCTGGGCCTGGAGCAGCCCGTGCTCTGGGAGCTCCCGGTCCAAAGGGAGCCAGATGCTAAACAAGGAACTAGCCAGTAGACAGGATGAGTAGAGGCCAGGGACAGCCAGGAGGGAAAGAAACAATAATGACAGAGAGAAAATGGGGGAGACCCCTCAGATTTCCAGGGTCGGGGAAGCCTCTCAAAGGATGTGACTTTGAGCCAAGACCTGAAGGCTGACAAACGGCCGCCCGCGCGAGGAGCCCGGCGGGGGCCTTCAGGCAGAGCAGATGGCAAGAGCAGAGGTCTGGAGGGCAGAGATGACGGGGTGGCAGGAGAACAGGGAAAGGAGGCCCCATCTGGCGCCGTAGCCTTCACCTGTCGGGGCAGAGGGCTTGGCCTGTCTGGGAAAGGCTGTGGGCTCCGGCCTTGATTCCCTGAGAAAGTAAAAGGGGAGTTTCTGCTCATGACACCCTCAGGAAGCAGAGCTCGCCATCAGCATTACCCGGCGGCACAGGCCCGAGTCCTGACTCTAAGTCAAGCAGCAGAGGGAGGGCTGAAGGCAAGGAGAGCGCCCGAGGGCAGGGCAGAGTGCAGGCACCTACCTCTGGCTGAGAGCTTCTTGGTGTTGATGATCTTGGCAGCATACTCCTGGCCGGCCAGCACCTTCACACACCTGCGCACCACCGAGAAGGCGCCCCTAGGAGGGCAGAGAAAGCGAAGAAAGTGAGAGGGGCCCGAGGGCCGAGTCGCTAGGAGATGCAGGAGTTTGTGCAGCTGCGCCACGCTAGCACGGAGCCCTCCATCAGAGCCGCGCCAGCTCACACGGGCTGCTGCGGCTCGGCTTGGGGACAAAGAGACCCAGAAGATGGACCCAGAAGACGATTATCAGCAGTTGGCCTCACGTGAGATGCGCCTTCCAGAGTCACCAAAGTTAGGCCCACCGAGTCATAAAACAGAATCATGTGGTATTGGAACCACAGAATCTAGGTCTCCGAAAGTTTTTAGTTTTTTATTCTTTGAGTAGGTAATACATTGACAGTATTCAAAGTTCAAAAGATACAAACCACTCCCTCCTATCCCTGTGCCCCACCTCCAAGGTCCCCTTCCCAGAGATGACCACTGCTAACCGGGTCCTTGAGTCTCTTTCTGCACAAACAGTACTGGACCTGCGTGCTGTTCTGCACCTTCCCTTTTTCAGTAAATAATGTATTGTGGAGCTGCTCACTCCATGTCATAACATGAAGAGCTCCTCGTTACACAGTAGCATGCGGCTGTATGGCTGTCCCATCCTTCACCCAGCCAGCCCCCACTGGGGGGCAATTAGGGTAGTTCCAATCTATAACTGGTACAAGCACCACCACAATGACTAACCTTGTACGCGGGCATTAGAATTGCACTCCCCATGTGTGCACGTGTCTGTGGGATAAACTTCTAGAATTGGAGTTGTTTGATCACAAGGTAGGCGTTGTTTGGCAGCTCTGACAGTAGTGAGAGATTGTCCCTTTTAGAGATGGCACCAACTTACTTTCCCACTGGTATGCGAGGGGACCGGTTTCCTTTGCCCTTGTCAACACAGTGTGTTATCAAACATTTTTATATTTGCTAGTGAGACAGGTGGAAAATGGCAACCCAGTGTAGATTTAATTGGTAATTGTCATTTTAAAAATGAGCCTGAGCATCTTTTCATGTTTTAAGAGGCTCTTGAGATTTTATCCTCAAAGTATTCGTGATGAGAAGAGAACTTGGGGCAAGGCCTGAAAATTTCTAAGCTCACAGGGAGAAACTGATTGTTGCCATGTGGACCATGGTTCATTTCCCACGTCATCAGATTTTTCAGGGAAAACTGGAAGTCTAGATATTGATGAGAAATTTCCCAATTTTTAAATACCGGCATGTTATTCCAAAAGAATCTGAGCATGGTATCGGTCCAAACAGAACCAGTCTGAGTGCTAGATCCAGAGTCCAGGTGCCATTTTGCACACTTTGCCACAAAGGCCATGGGGTCCAACCACTTGGGGATCACAGAGGAGGCTCCTAGGGGTCTGACAGCAACCACGGTCACCACTATTGCCATCCTAGCCACACACTAATGGCAAGAGGAGAGTCTCCTGGGCAGGATCCCAAACTTAATGTCCACACCAATCCCCCAGGCACCTTGTGAAAAGGCAGATTCTGTTTCCTCAAGTCCGGAGCTCCGTGCGGCTCAGTGTACAGTGCTCAAGGTCACACCGCAAGTTCCAGGCAGAGCCACATCCAGACCTCAGCACTCCTGGGTGCTTGACTTCCACGCCAAGTGAGCCTCCCGCCCCCAGGGACACTGGGCCATGCCCAGGTTCTTGACATGGCCCCACCTGTCACATCCTCCAAACTATGATCCCCTACCCTAAGCTTGTGGGCAGATCCAAGCCACACAGATGAGGCTGACGGGCAGGGGAGGACGCTGGCAGGCACGGAGGGGCCTGCAGGCTGGCACAGATGCCCACTCTCCTGAGCACCGAATCACTGGCTTCCCGCCTGGGAAACTGAGAAGAAGGATGAGGACGACTAGAGACCAGGAAATACGACCTTGCAGGAAAGCTAGAGAGGGCCAGAGTTCCCGGGCAGACGGAGGGCTTCGCTCAGCAATGGATCCTCCCTGGGTGTGCCGCCTGCCTGGCTTTCGAGGGAAGAAAGCAGCAAGCCTCCAGTCACCTTCCCCAAGACACCTCCCCTGCTACAAAGCCCCTCCTGTGTGCTCCCAGAGGACCCCTGAGTAGGAAAAACGCACTTTTCTTTCATCATTCCCACAACACTTCTGCCCACCAAATATGAGGAGGTATTTTCCATACCAGCCAATTCTCCTACTCTTTGGACACCAATTCAATGCAATTATGACACCACCTAGAGTTAGTGCAGACCCCGCAGGCTGAGGGCTAAATCCCACAAGACTGTCCCCCTGCCTCGGGTGCCAATCCCAAGTGGTGGATCCCCAGGGTACCCACAATTCTGTCCAACTTGTCTAGCCACTGGGGGTTCCCACAACCCCCTCCTCAGGTTCAATCATTTTTTATGGTGGCTCACAGAATGCAGGAAAACACTTACATGTACCAGTTTTTGCACAATAAAGGCTATGATAAAGTGTACATTTGAACAGTCAGGTGAATAGGTGCACAGGGCAAGGTCTGGAAGGGTCCTGAGCAGAGGAAGTTTTGTCCCTGTGGAGTTGGGGTGCACCACCCGCCTGGCCCGTGGGTATGTTCACCAGCCTGGAAGCTCTCTGGGTCCTGTACTTTAGGGATCTTTACGGAGGCTTCATCACGTAGGCACGATGGACTATTAACTCAACCCCCAACCCCTCGCCCCTCCCAGAGCATGGAGGATGGGCTGAAAGTGTCAAACTTTTGATCGTGGTTTTGTCTTTCTGGTGACCAGCACCCACCCAGGAGACCACCAAAAGTTGCCACATTAGGACAAAAAATACTCCAATGGAGTTAGGAGCCTGGTGTCAGGAACTGAGTTCAAAGACCAAATATTAGAACAAAAGATGCTATTAGCACCCCTATCACCTGGGAGACTACAAGGGTTTTAGGAGCTCTGGGCCAAAACCCAGGAATGGAGACCAAATATGTATTTCTTATTACATCACAATATCACAATCCTACACCTCCATGTGTAGCCCAGGTTGGTGGCTGCTGGCCTACCTTTGTCACTCCCACCCTGACAGTGAGTTCCTGGGGCCAGGACCCTTACTTTCTCCTCTATGCCCCCAGTACCCGGGTACCCAGTGTCTAGTACCAGTAGGGCCCTGTAAATGTTATTTGCTGGAAAAGGAGGTAGATTTAAGCAAAAGTGAGAGGAACTGAAATGACTCAGGGGTGTTAGGAGCAGGAACAGGCATCCGAGGAAGGTAGGAGATGGCCAGTCTCTCAGGCAGGGGGATGGACCCAAAGACCTTTAGGTCCCTGCCCAGCTGGAGTCATGATTCTCCAAAGCGCCATGGGAGAAAACATGTCCAGTGGCCGCATCCGGGAAAGGTTCCAGGCACTCCAGGAAGAGGAGGTCAGGGAAGGTGAAAGGCTGTGAGCCCTGGGGTGCAGCGGCCGGGGCTTGTCCTGCTCCCAGCGTCTAGCGTGCTTGTCCGGAGCTAGAGTCCAAGTACTATGTGCAGGGTGGGTGGGTGGACGAGGGATGCAGGGATCCATGAAGGGATGGAGGAGGAAGGATGGAGGGACAGAGGGAGGGAAGAAGTGATACAAAATTTCTCCATTAGAGAAACAAAATTCCATTCTAGGTATAGACCTTAGATCAGTGGTTCTCAAGCCGGCTGCTGCAGAGTCTCCTGGGGAATCTTTTGAAAATACAGACTGCAAGTCCCCACCCAGACCTACTACATCAGAAGCGCTGGGTGTGGGCCTAGGGAATCTAATTGCATTTTAACTCTCTCCAGGTGGTTCCTTCCCAGCCATCTGGGCACTGCCCGCCTGCCTTCTGGGGAAGTCCTGCTACATATCCTGCCTGATCCCTGGAAATCAGCATGGACGGGACCCACACATGCAGGGAGGCTCAACAGGCCCGTGAACCTGGGCTCTGGCCCCAGGAACCCAGGCCCTAAGAGCCACAGCTATAAAACAAGAAAAGCCACACTTGCTGCACTTCTTCCTCAGAGCAGCATCAAGCTTTCGTGTAAAATCAGAGGCTCCTAACCAGGGGTCCACGCCAAGGGTGGGGCAGCGCAGGGCCCGGAACCCACTGAGGGACATCTCGTGCACCCGAGTGTAGGTACGTGCATTGTTTTTTCCGGGGCAAGGATGCATAGCTTTTATCAGGTGCTCAAACGAGGAGTTTCTCAAAACCTGTTCGGAGCTACCGATCTAGAGGGCACCGGCCCTCACGTGCCCAGAAGGCATCCTCCATCCCAATGCACATTCGCCGCTAAGCTCCTTCCTGACCCGAGCAGCAACCCCGCAGTCGGAATCATGATCCTCCGCTGGACAGATCGGGAAGCCGGGGCCGCGGGCGAGCGGGCGCATTCCTGGAGAAGCCGTGAAGAGAATCCAGGTCACCTGCACTTTTTCTTCTGACCCCACCACAGGCAAGAGAGTGGTTCTCAAGAGCAGGGGCTCTGGGGTCACAAAGACCTGTGGGCCAATCCCAGTTCACCCCTGCCTGTGTGACATTGAACTTGGCACGTCTCCTCTCTGTGTCTTCCCATACGAGGGCAATAATAGCATCTCCCTCCTGGGTGTGTTGGGGAGATTAGGTAACTGGCGCAGAGCACTTGGCACAGGGCCAAGCACGCAGGACATGGCGAGGATAGAAGGGGGGTGGAAGGGCCAGGGACCCCCTCTTTCCACCTACGCGGCCTCAGGTCTCCACGCACGAGTACAAAAGGCTCACCCCTGCCTGCCACGGCAGTGGAGATCAGAGACGAGTCCTAGCAAAAATGAGAGTGAGGCCAGCGAATGGGCAGCCCTAACCTCCTTTTTAAAATCTTGAGGTTAAAAAAGGCATGTTTCTGTATTCTTGTCCCTCAAGAACGGATGGCCACAGCCCACCAGCCCACTCCTCCCATGCCCCTGAGCTGAGCAGCCGGCCAGCAGGTGGGTGGGTGGGCAGGAGCTTGGGAACAGGACAGGGTGGGAGAGGCTGGGAGGCCAAGGAAGGGAGGGCAGGGGTGGGAGGGTGTGGCTGGGGTCCCAAGAGGAAGGGATGAGGCCTGGGTGTGAGGGCCCTGTGTGCGGGGGGGTGGGATGCCGCTGGGCCGTCCTGGGAGCGCCTGTGAAAGTGCTCCCAGGTGCACAGCGGGAGGGGTGGGGGCAGTGTTTCTGGGTGCAAACGGGTGAGGGGGGCGTTCCTGGGTTCCTAGGGGTGGGGCAGTGTTCCTAGGGGCAACGGGTGGGTGGTTGGCCAGAGGGGTATATCAGCCACCCGTCTAGCCCTTGAGCATATGATGCTGTGAGGTCCTAGGTGTGACAAGGCACACGTGTGTCACCCTGGGTATGAAGTATGTATGCATGTAAGAGGGTCACAGAATGTGGGCAGGCAGGCGGTGTGTGTGAGAGACAGACAGGCAGACACTGGAGGGACCGAATCTCAGGGTCTCAGCCTCGTTGGGAGGTCTTGGGCAGGAATTGGCCCCAACACGGGCCTCAGTTTCTTCATCTGCAACATGGAGGCTGGGGCAGGGATGAGGCTGAATAACACAATGGCCTTTCCAGCTTTAACGTGTGATACCAGCGCTGTCCGGTAGAACCTTCTGTGATGATGGAAATAGCCCAAGTTGTCCAACGTGGCAGCCACTAGCCACGTATGGCTACAGAGCACTTGCAATGTGGCCAGTGAGCACCATGTTGGATAGTGCGATTCTGTGACAATTAGAGCAGGTGCCCTTGAATCCCACCAACCGGAGTTCACGCTGCGGTTCAGCTACTTACTAGCAAGTTCCTTCACCTCAGTAAGCCTGTTTCCTCCCCCGTAAAATTGTGGACAGTGATAATTGTACCCACCCTGTGCAGTTGTTTCAAGGATTCAATGAGATAATAAGGTAGGCAATGCATCTGGCAGTCCCCGGGGTACAGTAAATGCTCAAGAAATAACGCCTTGTATAGACATCGCCATTCACAAACGGATGAGAACAGCTGGCATCGTCAGAAACAAAATGGACCTTGTTTGCCAAGGCCGGGGAGGAAGCAAGCCAGGGAGGGGCTGTGAGGGGACACGGGGAGGAGGGGAAGGGGCTGCGCCCTGGGGCTGAGTGGCCTGCCCTGGGGTGGGTGGGCAGGAGTCTGAGCAGGCAGCACCCCCGCCCAGCACCCGGCAGGGCAGACAGGCGAGAGGGCACAGCCACAGTGGGTCCAGCGTGGCTGGGAATGTGGGAACATGCTAATGGGCTGTGAAAAGCAAGATTCACGCTGGGAAATTGCTTTCCGGCTGCCTGGCTTTCTGGTGTCCAGGGTGTGGCTGGCTGCCAGCCCACAGGGGACCCACCACCCTCTCTGGCCTAGAACACCCCGAAATGTTGACATGGCAGCCAAGTGCAGCCCCAGAAGCACTAGGTGGGGAGCCAGCAGACCTGAGTCCTCACCCAGCAGGGCTGCCAGTTTGCTTGTCCTTCTGGGCCTCAGTTTCCCCACTTGACAGGTAGGGATTCGGAGCCCCAGTTCTACTCCCTCCTGGGGCCATTTGTGAGTGGTCCCTGCTCCCCCAGCCCAGTTGTTGTCAACTCCCTCTAAAGGAAACCTCTCCAGCTCCACCCTGAGCCGCTCAGAGCCCAGGCCACGCCTGTGGGTCTCAGCAGACAGGAGCACTGTTTATCCATCGGGCGGTCTGGGGACAGCACTCTCACCAAACTCCCCCTTACTCGGGCCCCCGGGGGTCTGACTGTCTTGCAGTCTTTAGGGCCTTCCCTTCATTGGCTGCTTCCTCAAGCACACCCAGGTCTACCTCATTCTGGGGAAGTAAACAGCCTCCCCCCCAAAAATAAAACAAAAGAACCAAGAACCTTTCTCCCGACCCAGCAGCCCGGGCTGCTTCCTTCCTCCCTTCCTCTTTGCTGCCAAACTTCCAGAACAAGTGTCCGACATCCGCCGCCTCCTCTTCCCACCTCCCACACTCCATGAACCCACCACAATCTGGCTGCCGCCCCCGGCGCCCCATGGAAGAAAGGCCTGTGCCAGGCTCGCCCACCCAATTCCTCCCCCACCCCCCATGACCTCTTGCAGTCCCCCTTGGGCCTAACTTGCCCAGCCTGCCCCAGCCCAGGTGGCGTCTGGCCCCACCGGCCGCAGCGGGGGCTCACCCGTCCTTCGGTGGCGGGGTCACTGACAGTGCCCGCACAGCCCCATCTCTGCCGCTCCCCGTCTGGGCCCCATCCGCCCTCCGTCCATCCTCTTGCCAGTTCCCCTCCGTCTGCTCTGCCAGGGGCCATCAGCTGTGACCTCTGGGAGACTCTGGGCACCCACGAACCCACTTAAATTTCCACAAACATGATTCTGTTCCTGTGCGTCGTTCTGGCAAAGGATGCGTGTCTTTCATCAGTGCCACAAAGGAGTCCCTGACACCCCAAAAGCTTCAAGCCACTGACCAGCACCCAAGATTGAAATCTACATCCATAGCCCCCTCTTGTCTTCAGAATTCCAATCCCATATTTTTAGCTACTCATCATCGTGCCTGGATGCCACCTGGCAGGCACTTCGTAATCAAAGCCCAGTCTCTTCCCCCGAACGTGCCACTGTCAGTGAAGATACTTAAGCATTCTACCTCTCAGAGATGAGCTGCGGGTGATTTCAGAAAGTTCCTGGGCAAATGCGGACAGACCTGCCACCTGTGAGAGGATTAGCATCCAAGACCTCTTGGTGGTCAGTGACGCATTGCTCAGGCCAGCGGATGGGACCACCCAGGACGTGGAACCCGGAACATACAGGGTCAGAGGGGGGCAGGGAAAGAGCTGGACTTGGCCACAGGAGCAGCGCCACCTGTTGGGCTAGCGGGTGGGCATTCGGAAGCAGGAATACCCACTAATATCTTACTACGACGTCTGCCCCTCCCATTCCATCGATGAAGAAACTGAAGTCGAGACCTTGAACCCAGGACTGTTGACTGATTGCCCATTGCTTTTCTGATACCGGATACTCTCAGATCAGAGGGGGCTCTAACTTGGGGTCCACAGCTGGGCTTTAGGGCAGGGGGCATATCTGTGGAAAATGATATTGGACTGCGTATGCATTTTGATGGGGGAGAGTGCGCGCAGCTGACGTGACGTTCTCTGAGGGCTCCTAATTCCCAAAACAGTTAAACAGCTGGGGTCAGATTCATTCAGAAACAAAAGGAAAACCCTGCACCAGGTGTTTCTACCACACCCACCTCTGCGTCCCTCGAGCAAGTCCCTTTCCCTCCCGGGGCCTCAGCTTGCCCATCTGTGAAATCTGCTGGTAAGTAATTTTCAAGCCCTCTCTTTCTTCCTTTTCCTTTATTTCCCATGTAAGCAGTAGTAGCCTTTCTTAATAGTAAACAAACAAAACCCAGCCATGCAAGTCTCCTAATGGCAAATAGACCAGAGGCGATGGGGCTGGGCGCTCAGGATCCTCTTGGTTTGACTTCCCCCTCCACCCGCTGCTGCTTCGTGGCTCCCTGAAGCAACTCTGTGAGCAGAGCTCCAGAAACCACCGCATTCCACAGCTAGAAAACCCTAGGACCTCTTGCAGAAACCCCACCTCTCCCCTCCTCCCACCTGCCGCGGCTGCAGCCGCCCATTCCCAGACTCCAAAGATGCTGCAGGGACGCCGTGTCTTCCAGCTGTCCCGCACTGCCCCACCCCCCAAACGCCAACCCAGCAGAAGTTTCATGGGGGACACAGAAGGCCTGGGAACTGGAAGATTCTATTTGCTGCAGGGAACATTGAACCAACAGAAGTTCCAACATGTTCCTTGTTTTGGCTGCGCATGGCTTTTCTTGAATGGGTTACAAGAAGAAACACAGAAAAATATTCCCAGTTTCCAGAGGCAGGGCCGGGGCACAGCAGAGCAGGGGAGACGCAGAGGTGCTACTTTCCCCCCAGCCTCTGACGGCCTCCTGACCTGGCCTGTCCACAGCGCACACCCCACGGGCTTTCAGAGGTCCCAGTGTCAGAGCGAGAGGCCCTGAGCTGTAAGACAGCCGGGCACTAGGGTAGAAAGAGGCTGGAGTGCCCAATTCTTGTGCGTCACTGACTGTGTGACCACGGGCAACGCCCTTGCCCTCTCTGGGCCTTAGCTCCCTCTCTGTAAAACAACAGAGCACCCCTTGCTCTGATATCCTGGATGGAACTGAGGGTATCTTGGCCCTAAGCCGTCTCCCTCCTCATTCTCGCAGCAAAGCATCTCCCTAGAAGAGCACAGGAGGGATAAAGGGCGGGACGAGGGGTGTGAATCTGCGCAGGTCTGCCTGCCGAGCACCGGCTCCGGCGGCGGCACCCACCTGTGGGACGGAGGAGCAGTTCTGGCCCTTAGAAAGCTCTTCCTCGTGACTCCTTCCACAGTCAATAAGAAAGGAAGGAAGGAGGGAAGGAAGGAAGGAGGGAAGAAGGGAAGAAAGAAGAAAAGAAGGAATAAAGGAGGGAAGGAAGGAAGAAGGAAGGAAGGAAGAAGGAAGGAAGGAAGGAGGAAGGAAGGAAGGAAGGAAGGAAGGAAGGAAGGAAGGAAGGAAGATCTTCCTTATGTTGAGCTGAATGCCGCCTCTCCTCCCTTACTCTACACATTCGGGGGCTCTGCCCCCAGGGCCTCTTGGGCCCAGGGACAAATCTGCAGACATGAGGGGAGAGGACACAGCCCCAGGGGCTCTGTTCTCCCTGCCAAAGTCCCCCAGTTCCTCAGTGCTTTGTCACTTGATTTGGCTTCCAGACGCTCACCACCCTACCCGGCCCCTCTCCTCCAGACAATCTATAGAATTTTGATACTCCTTCTAGGACCCAGTATCTGGACTTTGGGGGTGGGCTGAACGAGCCAGAGAAGGGTGGGACCTCAGGTCCCCCCGGGGCTGACATGCTCCACTGAAATACATATCTCAGAGCCTTTGAGCTGTTCCCACTCTGAGGAACACTCTTCTACCCTCTTCTCTCTGGTTAATTCAGCCTCCAGCTCCCTGAATTCACCTCCTCACAGAGCCTTCCTCACCCCAACTAGTTGAAGTCTCTCTGCAGCTCATAGCTCCATGACTGTGGTCACAGCCCTTATCCAGTTGCATTTAAGTAGTGATTTCTGAAGTGGTTTAATTAATGTTGGCTTTGCAGCAGACTGTGAGCCCCATGAGGGCAGAGACTACATGAGTCTTGCATGTGGCACCTGCTGGGCTCAGCCCAGGGCTGGGAACAGAGAATGTGCTCAGGAAATATCTGTGGAATAGACGCAAGGATCACAGAGGTGGCCTCCTGTTACATGACTCCAAGACACCAACATTCTCCACCCACTAGCCTTTGAATCCCACTGGCCTTAGGGTCTGACCTGACATGGTGGTGGACAGCCGTGCCCCATGAGGACCTACAGTGCCTGGGCGGGGTCTCCGCAGGTTGGGCTGCAGCAGGCTTGCCCAAGGTGGGAGGCTTCCTACAGTGCCAGGGCAGCTCGCACGCAGGAGAGGGGGACTACGGCAACACGGCGACAGAGACAGAGTGAGACCAGAAAGATGGAGAGAAGGGCACAGAGAGACAGGGACAGACAGAGAGCAAGAGAGAGCCCAGAAGCCCAGCCAGAGTCATCTTGCCACCCCTGCCCTGGGAGGTGGACCTGTGTGTGCTCTAGTCCATGTCACAGCCAGTGCGTGTGTGTCCATGCGCATATGTGCGCTGCTGTGAGCTTGCGTGAGGGTGTGTGTGCGCGCGCGTGCACACGCATCAGCAACAGGATGTGGGCATTGCGTCCCGAGGCTCTGCCCTCACCCCACGGAGAGGGCCACGGCCCCGGACTGCAGGGTGCTGGCAGCAGTGTCACTGTGTGCTTGTGGAGGGAGGAAGGGAGGGAGGGAGGGAGGGAGAGGCTCAGTGGAGTGTCAGTGTGTCTCAGCCTGTGTGGGGGCGGCTGTGTGGGGGCGGAGGGCTGCAGCATGCACCAGAACATGTGCGTGCCTGCCGCTCTGGTGGCTCGGAGGAGAGAGAGGAGAGCCTGTCCCCTTCCCTGTCCCTGCCATCCCCTCCTTGAGATCTTGCCCCCCAGTTTTTCATCATTTGGCCTCTGGTCCCTGTGCATCATTTGGTCCCCTATCCCAGGCCCTGCCTCTCCCTGTGGCCCTGGACAAATCCCTTCTCTCTGGCTGTTGGTTCCCAGAGGCCAAGGCAAGGATATCTACGCAATGAGCAGACAATCTGCCCAGTCCCTCCAATTCTGATGTTCTGGGGGTCTGCAGTCTCCCACGTGTGCCTTCCAGAGAGGGTGGCCACCCTACTGGGGCATTTTGGGCATCTACAGAGGTATTATGACCCCCATTTTACAGATGGTAAAGTTGAGGACACAAAGGACAAGTTCTTCAGCCAGGGTGGCCCAGTAAATTAGAGGCAGAAGCACGACTGGAAAATCAGCAACAGCTCAGAATCCCCCCGCCCTCCGCACACAAGGCCACCGCTTTCTTCCCTTGTTAATGGGTAAGAGAGAGGCTGTTCCCCAGACATGGCACCAGGAGTGGTCCCTCTCTGCGACCTTCCTTCCATATACTGGGTGCCAGAGAAAGGACACAGACCCCTGAGCAGGTCCCTCCACCTCCTTAAGCCACAGTCTCTCGTCTGTAAGACGGATGAGTAAGCCCTGCCCCTCCCTCGGAGATGAGCTCATGGAGGGAGAGGTGCCTCGCCGGCCCCAGAGCACCGTGGAGAGGAGAGGGTAGTAGAGGTGGAATCAACACACCGCCAGGCCTCTGAGTAGTGCATCGATGCCCAGGTGCTCTCTCTCTCCAGCGTGACATTGTCCACACTCCTATCCGCTCTGCCGGGGAAGGTGGGACTGCTAAGCACATTCTACCGATGTTAGAGCTTGGGTTCCAGGGCAGCACTTGACCACCCAGGACCCAGGTCCCGAGCTGCCTCTGGACCACACTGGTACCCGGGGATCGGCCTAGCCCGGCAGGGTTCGTGATGCAAAGCCGCAGAGGTGTGAAGGGGCTCCGGACTCAGGAGCCAGCCCTCTGCTCCGTGTCAACCCTGCCACCTTGCCGGCCAAGCGCAGCCCCTGCAACCCCTCCCCCCACCCCAACATTGCCTTGAGTCAATTTCAGATCCCTGTTTCTAGAGAGAAAAGAGTGGGTTGAGCTCTCTCTCCGATCTGCTCCCTCCCTCTCCCTCTCTCAAGTAAAATCTCCTTCGGAGGCTCTTTCGGTACAGCCCAGTGATTACACAGGCTGCAGGGCAGTTCTCTGCCGTGCCAGCCTCTCCTGGGGGTGGGATCGATGCCACGGGCTGGGCAAGGCTGCTTCTCCACTTCCTTGAACCTGACCCCTTTCCTGGACCCCTCTGGCGCTTCCACACCCCCTGGCCCCCACCACTGCCAGCATCCTGCCTTTCTCAGAGATTCTGGTCTTCAGAGAAAACTGGACATACCAGGAGCTCTGGCCTGGCCACCCCACCCCACCCTGACCTCTGGAGCTCGTGTCACCGCCTCTAGCAAGATTCTGGGCCCCTGGGGTCTGGGCTTTCATTCCCCTCATCCCTGGGACAGAGGAGGACTGGGGTCAAAGGAGGAGGGAGTGAGCTCAGCTCTGGGTCCCGAGAGACAGCCCCACCCCAACCTTCTAGGGGACCTGGAATGGAGTTCTCGCCTCATCTGAATTCACAGGCTTCAGTGGGGACCTTCAGTGCAGTAGCATCAGGGGCTCCGAACCCCCTGCCCAGGGCCCTGACTCCAGCCACAGCCTCCCAGCTGGCTGTCCCCAGGGCTGGAGAGGAGCAGCTCCTCCTGCACCCGTAGCCAGCCCTGCCTGGGCTTCTAGAAGGCCTGCCATCACGAGCCGGACCCCACGGACAGGACGCCAGGAAGCCCTCCCGAGGCACTTGCCTTCCTCTCCACTGGGCAGCCCACTGCCCCAAAGGAGGAGGCCCAAAGCTCCCACGTTCCCTTTTAGGGCCAACCCAGCTGCCTCTTCCAGTCACCCTGCTAGTGATCGAACTGGGCTCTGGAACAGGGGCTCGGCTTTCGGGTGGGGACTGCAGTGTCCCGCCTGGCAGGGGCCGAGGGTCATTGACTGAGGAATGGGCCCTGCAGGTGTCTTCCTTGCTTCCTCACAGAGGAGCCCTTGAGTCACTGCCAGCCCACGGGAGACGGGGCTTGGTCAGCCCCCTTCCCCCACTGGGCAGACTCCAGACAAAAGGCAAACATCTAGCAGGTCCCATTACCTATCTTTAGCCTGCCAGGCTTTGAGGACAACTGTCACCCCAGCAGCGAGCCTGCGTTGGAGGCCCACCGTGTGCCAGGCTCGAGGCTGCATCTCCATAGGCACCATCTCATCGAATCCTCACAGCGCTTCTTTCTCTCCAGATTACAGGTGGGGAAGAGGCACCGACGCCTGCCCAATGTCACAGAGCTATGGATGGTGAGGGACGAAGCCTGTGCCCCTCCTTGCCCTGCCGGCTGCTCAGACTGAAGCTGTTGTGCAGACCGGGAGCCCCAGCCTCCTTGGTGACATGCCCTGGCCTTTCTACAGACCTCAGAAGCTCGGAGCCAGGCTACCTTCTCCCCTTTGCTCCGACACAAGCATCCTTAACCTGAGGTCCAGACACGGACTTCCTGACGTCCTGCAAGCTCTTGATACCGCATGCAGCATTTTGTAGGTTTGCACATTTTTCTGGGGAATGTAGATTTAGCCTTTCATCAGATTCCTGAAGGAATATGTGACCTAAAAAAAGGTTAAGAGCACTGATGGTTCTGGAAGGAAGAGGTCTGAAATGCATTAGACAAGGCCTGGCCATGTCTGCCACTCTCGGTTTTCCTGCCATGGCCACGCTCCAGGGCTCCCTTTCCTCTGGAATTCTCTGTGAAGGCTCATGAAGGAGCCCTCGGCCAAGTTGCCCCCACAAAACCCAGTCTTAGTGACATCCCTCTCCTCTTGGGGCAAACCATCACTTTTATTTTCACTTCGAGCACTTGAGTCACGTCTCAACTCCATCTCACTGTACTCTGTGACGCAGTCCTGCCAGAACCCAGCTGTGGTCGCTCCTTGCAAGGCAGCTCCTGGCGAATCAGGGAATTCTTGGGTTCCAGGTGGACATTGGAAACCAGCTGGACAGGGGTCCCTGTGCAAGTTTGGCAGACAGCCTCCGTTCTCCAGAGCAGCCCTGAACATTTTGTTCCTGCCCCTACCCCTAGCACAAAACATGCTCAGAAAGGCAGGAAGTCTGCAGACAAGAGTGAACACACATCTGCACATGGCTGTGTGTGCACAAGGGAGCTGGAGTGTGCCTGTAGGTGCCAGGATAGCCTGAGAGTGCCCGTGTCTGTGTGTGCAGGCAGCCTCCGTGTACACAGCACAGGCCCACCTCCCACACATATACAGACACCGGCATGAGCTCACACATGCCTACAACACCCATACTCCCACACGAGTCCGTGAGCCCAGGCCTCACACATGCACACACACACGTACACCCTCCCCCTCCATGTGCACGACCCTGGTCCTCACATAGATGTACACGTCCAGACCTCACGGGTCTGCATCCACGTCTCACATGTGCATCCTTACTCACCCCCAGACTTCACACACATGTGCCTCCTGATGTGCACACAGATCTAACCTGACATACATGTGCACACACAGTGACGCATGTCCACACCCTGGCTCCCATGCAACCCAGCCAACTGCACTCCTTGGATACTCACACACATGCACCCTTTCAGGGCACACTTGCACCTCTTCCTGGTGCACACACACAAACACTTGCACACCCTCTCAGTGCACACAAGTGTACCCCAGAGCCAGTCCTTATACAACACAATTTCCCTCAGAAGTCCTTGTACACAGCAATATACATCACCTCCCCTCAAAACGCACCCTGGGGCACACACATTCAGAACTCGCACCTGCTTACAGAGCCCCTCTCCCCTGCGCTCCTGCTGCTATAACAGGAACCCACCAGGCACTGTCGCTCCTTTGCCCACAGGGAAAACTCTGCCTCCACACTGCACCCAACCCTTGATCCACCCCAGGATGCTCCACAGACCTAGCTGGGGACATCCAGAAACCCCTCGCTGACACTCCACAGCCTACTGGGCTACCCCAAGGCTCTCCCGTCTCTCCTCATCCTCCCACCCTTCTTTCCAGAGCAGTCATCAGAGACAGGAAATGACTAGCTCTGGGCTGGGCAACTTTGCCACAGGACCAGAGCTGCTGCAACCTTCGTACCACCAGCCCCTGATACAGCGGTGTCCCCTCCAGCTTGCCTGAATGCCCCACCCCTCCTCCCAACACCCAGGAAGCCTCACCAGCCGCTCAGATATTAACCCCTGCTGCACTGATGCTCTCACTCCTGGCAGGAGCTGGGAAGGGGGAGCTGGGGAGGATACACGCTTACAGGGAGAAGTTGCCCACTCGGCACAGTCGGTGCAGGTGTCTAAAGTCAGGAAGGACTTCCTGGGAGCTGCTGAATTCCCTGTCATGGAGGTATCTAAGTGGAGGCCAGATGGCCACCTCACGCGAAACTAGAGGAAGGATTCCAGCTTTGGACCCAGCCGACTGGGAAAATCCCCGTTTATCCCCGAGTTTCTAAGAATCTGTGTGCAACCAGGCTGTGTGTATTTGTGTGTGTGCGTGTGCATACGTGCACTGGCATACACTGTCAACCTCTCACCCCTACACACGCACACTCGCCTGGTTGGCTTGGCACATCTGTGCACCACAAACATGCCGACACCCGACTCTGGGCACTCTGTGCACATGCAAGTGTCCCCAAACCCATGCAGCCTGCCTTCATCTGTATGCACAAGAATGCTCCCAGAGCACTGCAGGCCCGTGCCCCTGGCCCGAGACGACGACGCCCCCTGCGCCCTCCAGGACTCCCTGAGGCGCAACTCACTTTCCTAGTTCCTCGAAGAGCTGGTACTCTTCTGTGAAGCGGGTGCAGGTGATGGTGGCCATCCTGGTGCTGGGCGGGCAGGCGAGGCTCGGAGCTGGGGGACCAGGACGGAGGCACTGCTGCTCTGCTCCTGGAACTAGGGGCCACTCGCCTGCCCGTGCTGCCGAGTGCAAACAGAGAACCGGCTTGACTGACGAGCCCGGGGCTTCTGAGCAGGGCACTGTGGCTGCTCACAGCCTCGCGAGCCTTCGTCAGCATCCAGGTCCCCATGGCAACCACCTCCGAAACGCCCTGTTCCCGTTGCCCCGGTAACTGCCTCCCCAACACCTGCCTGCCTTCCACTGCGAAAACCTGCTCCCGGACGCCTGGCCCTGCCGAACACAATGCTGCAGGCCTGTGTGGGCCGGGGGGGGCGGATGGACGCAGCACCCCCAGGGTGATGGGCCAAGGGAGGGGTTGGGGGAGGGGGAAGAGAACAAACTTAGTCCACAAGTGATCTTCTCTCTTCCCACCTCCCCCACCTCCAACTGTGGGGCCCTTGTAGCAGACGGGATGGGATTAAGTGGGGCAAAAAGGCAGTTGCCATGGTAACTGCCAGTGGGTGCCGCATTCCGGGATGGTCCCCAGGAAAGACAGGATGCAGTTACCCTGGCAACTTCATCTCCTCTGGAGAGACAGGTATTGCCCCGTTGCCCTGGCAACAGCTGGGTTCTAAGGTTTACAGGGAAACGATGGCTAATTTGTTGGGATGGCTCTCTCTGTGGATCACTGTAGTCTGTAACTGTCTCTCAGTTCCCCTCCGTATTCTTTTTTTTGCCTCTATTTCTGTCTTTCTTATTTAGCTCCTGCTCTCTCTGCTCTTCTACCACCTTGCCCACCACACTAGCACTCTAGCTTGGGGGAGAAGTGCAGAGGACACCCTAGGATTCTGGAAGGATGGCCCTGGCTGCCCACTCACCCCCGCCTCTCCCAGCTGCGATGGTTGCTCCCCTCCTGAGCCCTCTTCCGCAACCTCTCCCCCACCTCATGCCCCCAGAGGGACCGTGGAGATCTGGTCTCCTGGGGCTCATGTCCCAGTTTCTGCCTGTGCTTCAAGTCAAGGTAAAAGAGGCGAGAGGCGGCCGTGGGGAGGCAAGCATGGCCTGGCTTAGCCGGGCAAGGCCAGTGACCGTGCACCTGCCCTGAAATCTGAATTCCCAAATTGTGAGGGCACCTTCCCTGCCAATTTCAACTCTTTAGGGCATCAGCCAGACATAAACCCACAAGATCTCACCCCAAGGCCTGGGGGTTAAGAAGGAAAAGGACTGGAGTTTAAGACTAAGGATCTGTCAAGTTCCAATGACATTTATTAGCTGTGTGACCATGGGCAAGTGACTAACCCTCTCTGAGCCTCCAGCTACTTTTCTATACAACAGTGGAATAAAACTGCCCCTGCAGAGGAAGGCTGTGAAGATGGAGTAGGCTAAGAGCTGTTTTTAGTTTCTAGAAGAAGAAAAGGAAGCCTCTTTTTAGTTTCTAGAAGAAGAAAAGGAAGCTTTAAAGCAGGCCCATGACCACCCCCATCACTCTAGCTTAGACTTAGAATCTCAGACCCTGTGCACCCCCGCCCCCCTCCACTCAGAAAAAAGGATACATTAGCTCATTTCACAGCTTGCAGGGCTGAGACCTCATGCCAGCACCTGTCCCCAATGAGCACGGGCACGATAAATGATCCAGGCATCCAAACCGTCTGGGATTCTACCTCATCCCTTCTGAACCTCCAAATCGCCTTACTGGTCCCCTCATTTGCTAGACATGTTGTCTGCTTGTTGGTATCCTCCAAGCCCAACAAGTCCCTGACGCACCACCCTAAGTCCAGGAGCCCCCTGGAGATATCTGGGCATCCCCCAGTTCTGCCTGTCTTCCCGGGAGTCGGCAGGGGTGGGGGAGAATGATGGGTGAGCTCTCCCATTCAGCCACTTTTCCCAGGAGGGGAAGGGAGGGAGGCAGAGGGGAAGGAGGGGAAGTGAGCAGGGAGGAGGGGGGTAATGGCTTCGCCACTAATTGCACCATTACCACCTTCAGAAAAAGGAAAAACCACTCAGTTTTGTTTCTGCGCACAATATGCTTCCTGCTCGTGCCGCCAACGTTGCAATTTCCAGGCAAAGAGGAGAGGCCTGCACTCAGGGCCCTCACAGCCAGTGGGCAGGGGCAGGGCACAGAACACCGCACCGAGCTAGCGGCATCTGTGGGCAGGTGGGAGGAGGGCTGCATTGCCACCCTCCTGCCCCAGACCCTCTAGCCTGTCGCCAGGAGGGGGTGGCTTCCACAACCAAAAGTGCTGGAATAGCCCTCGATGACCACTGAGGCCACCGGCCGTTGCCCAGAGGAGAGGAGAGGTAGTGCTGTTCAGTAGAGTGACTCCACGACCTACAGGTGTGTGGTTTTGGATGAGTATCACTCATTTGGATGAGTAACTTCTTTGTGCCTCAGTTTCTCCATCTGCACAATCGGGTGACTAACATTCCCTACCTCCAGGCTGTTCTATGGGCACAGCGGCTGACACACGATAAACACTCAGTACGCAGGAGATGACGGAGGAACTCAGAAGTCCTTTCCCCACACACCCCTCTCCCTGAATCACGGAAACACATATCGCCGCCTTCAAGTCCCTGTCCTTGGGGGCGCTGTTCTCTGAGTCCCCCCTGGAGCTCAGCTCATGGTTTGGATATCACCTTGTCCAGGCCTAGTTTGCAGCACTGTCTGCAGAACAAAGCACTGGAGCTAGAAGGAGGGGAGGTCACAAGGACCTACAGTTCATCGTGTGCCAACAGAATGATAATATGGCTTTAAAAATTAACCAGTGAGACAAAAAGCAAATATGCCGTGAGGCTGTGTTAATGGAACTCTAACAGTCTGCACCAAGGAGGTGGTATTCTGCTTGGCTTGGTGCTGGCCTGGCCGCCCTGTCTCTCTCCCTGTCCCTGATGGAGACCAGGGTTGTGGCCTATGTGGCTGCAGGGGGCAGGGCCAACCCAGCCCCACTCCACTCCTGTCCCCTCTGTCTATTCTTCCCACTTCTTTCTCTCCTTTAAACCTCCCTTTCTTCTCTCTTATTCTCTTTCTTGCTGTCTTCCCTCCCTTGCATATTTTCTTCCCAGTTATCTTTCCCATTCCTTTTTACTTCCCTTCTTGTTTCTAACCCCCTCCCCTTCTGTCATTCTTCTCTCCCTCCCCTGGTGGCCCAGACGGTGCTTATGCTACTAGGGGATGGGCAGGTCCCAGGCTGCAGGAGAGATGGCTGGAGGGGCGGAGGAGGGAGGAAGAGGAGAGAAAGAGGTCTCAGCAAGTCTCTCTTACACATGCGCCCACACCCCTCTGAACCTTCCAGGGCCTGGCTGGGGGCTGTGGGCACTGCCTTGCATGGGCACCCCGATCCCGAGTGTACCTGCCACTCGGCTGAGAAGGCACAACTAATTCACTGCCTCCCCTGTGCCGCGAGGCTGGCAGCTGTGCCCGGTGGTGGCGCTGAGAGAATGAGCCGATGATTGCATCAGGGGGATTGTTCCTGCCAAACTCCCCACTCCCCAGGGCCATGGCAGGCATGAGAGCCAGCACGTGTGCCCATCTGCAACACGCGTGTGGTGCTCAAGGGCAGGCCCGCACGCTGTGGGCTGGTGGCCAGGGGTGGGAGCTCTGGAGGTTGCTGAACATGGCCCCGACACGCCAGAATAGGGCTTGGCACGTGTGCACAGGCAGCAGACCGTGGAGACGGGAGGGACGAGAGGAGACCAGGGCCAGGTTCCTGGGTGGGTGATCGCAGCTCCAGCGGCGTTGTGACAGCTGACTCAAATCCCACCTTCCGCAGCCCACACACGTGCTCACATGCACATGCCCGAGTGCCTCAGGGTCCTGCAGGGCCTGGGAAGGCACCAGAGAAAGCGTGCCAGCCAAAGGGTCCCCATGGGGCCTGTCCCACTAAGGGCAGCGAGCATGGGGGGCAGAACGAGCAGAAAGTGGGCCAAGAGAGGAACGATCCTGCGAGGGTCTGGGTGGAGGGCAGTGGGTTCATTCTTTGCGGTAATGCCAGGCCTGCGCACAGAGGGAGGGAAGTCGGGGCAGGGAGCAGCGCTGTCCCCCTGGGGTCCCACGGAGGCTCTCCTTGCAGGGCAGAGTGCAGCAGAGAGCCATGGGACAGAGAACAAGGGCTGCACAGCACGACCTGCAGCTAAAGGAGCCGAGTTCGAGTCCTGGGAGAGCTTGCCGCAGGTCTTTTCCCCAGTGGGGCCTCCACTTCCTCCTGAGAAAGATGGAGCCCAGAGCTCTGCCCCTTGAGCCAGGGGTGGGACTCTCTCCTGGCCCTTGGGGGAGGGCCATCATGGTCCAGGACTCCACAGGCAGGGCCCAGCTTGGACAGGCTGCCCTGGCTCTCTGCCCTATAGCCAGCAGACCTGCTGCCATCTGGTCCAGCCAAGGGAGAAACAGGGGCCCTCACCAGGCATCTCTGGGCTCCACTCCCCCAGATCCATGGCCCGAGGGGCCAGGGCTGCCTCTGGTCTGCCCTCCCTGCCCTCCCCCCACCACAGGGGCTCAAGTGGTATAAGCACCTGCCCAGCAGTGCCAGTCAACAGCCTGGGCAAGAGTCCAGAGCCGGGTCCCCTGGCTGGAGGGAACTCGAGCTGCAAGAGGCAGGAGGCGGGCAGGCGGGAGCCATGCTGATTGCTGGGAAGAACTGAAGCCACAGCATGCAGAGCCTCTCATGGCAGTGCCCGAGACCCTCCGCCAGTCTTGGGCCTGGGCCAGCTGCCAGCTCCGCGTGGACCAGGTTGCAGGCTGAAGCTTGCAGGGGCCCCTGGGCTGTTTGCTGGGTGCTGGGTTGGGCAGGACTCCGAGCTAGGCAAGCTCTGGGCTGGGGCTGAGACTGGACCGAGACCTGAGCTGAGCATCCTTCTCAGAGCACCAGGAGCAGTGCCAGTCCGCTCCCCAGCTGGTCTCTCTTGGTTTGGGGCCAGGTTGGCCCCAGAGAGTAGGCCTTGGGGCTTGGGGACAGCAGAAAGGGCCATCTATGGTCCTGTGCTTGTGGCCACAAAGGGCAGGGGCCGCAGGCAGAGGAGCTGGGGCTGGGGCTGGAGGGTGGGCCTCGGGCAGGGCTGAGTCAGCAGGCCCAGGAGAGGCCTCCGCACAGCGCGTGCAAGCCTGGAGCCGCAGGGAAGCCCTGGCTCTGTGCCACTCTGGAAAGGCCCAGCCCACACAGCTGGGACCAGCACCCAACAGAGCTGGAGTATCCTGAGTAATGGGCAGACTATGGACAACTCATCCCCTGGGATGTGCCGGGCCTGGGACGCTGTCCTAACGGGTGACTTCTTCAGCGCCTCCCTCCCGAACAGGTGAAAGGCTGAAGGTCGCCAGAATCCAGAGGGCCCTGCCAGTCCTGGCCCCTGGCCCACCACAGCCGGGCATCAGCATCACAGAGGCAGGGGGAGGGGCCAGGTGGGACACAGGTGGTCACCTCCACCCAGCAGCCCCAGGCCAGACCCCCACTGCTGGACTCGGCCCCCTGTGCAGCGGCGATGCAGCTCTGTAGCCAGTGCCCGAACCCCCCACCCCCTACCCCCCTATCCTGCTCATCCACAAGCTGACGAGTCCTAACAGGCCTCCTTTGCCAGAGACAAAAATAACTATTTTCAAAATTCACAGCAGGGCTTTCGCCTACACACACTGCGCCGACTGGAACCTGAAGGGAGATGCAGAACGCAGTGTGCGCATGGAGGCGCGCTCTGCAGCAAGCAGGCTCTGCAACCCCCACGCCCCTCTGCCCCGCCGCTCGGCCCGGCCCCGCCGGACACGCACACAGGGGCACCCAGAACGGCCGAATGGGAAGGACTCTTAGACCATCCACTGTGCCCAGGTGGACACTGGGGCGCAGAGAGGCTCAGAGATTTGCCCGGGGCCACACAGTGGGTCTACAGCGGGAGTCCCGTGTGTCCTGCCTCCTAGCCAGGCTGTCCACGTCCTCTGCTGTTCACTCCCCAACTGTGGGCTCACACCTGCCCCCAGGACGCACATGCACACACATACACACACACACACACACACACACGCTCACAGCGCTGCAACCGTCACCTCCGTGTCATGGCACTTTAATCCAGTTCACAGTCTCCTTCACGACCCCTGCCTCAGCCAGTCTTCCGTGCGGGAGGCAGAGCCAGGGCCAGCAGCCCCATTTGCAGGTGGCGAAATCAGGGCCTAGAGGAGAAGGACTGTCCACAAGCTCAAAGGAGAACCCAGGTGTCCTGAGTATTGCTTTGGGGGCTCTTTCCACAGCTGTTTCTACCACCCTTGACCCTGCAGCAGCCAAGGGCCAAGCCAATTGCTCTGGGTGCTGGGTGGCGGGGGCAGGAAACCTTTGCAACACCGCCCCAAAACCAGTCTGGCCTAGGCCATGTGAAGACCCACGGAGTCAACCCCGACCCCTGCACCTCTACCCTCAGCGCTCAGGGGGTCCCGTCCTAGAGCAGCCAGACTGCCACGCTTCAGCTGGGGTCCGGGCCTGGAGCTGCCTCCCTGAGGCCCCTCACCCAAACAGCACCACAGAGATAGATCCAGAGTTAAGGGTGAAGTCTCCCAGGAAGCCCACCATAGTCGCAAAGTCATTGGAGCTCATTTTACAGATGAGGAAACTGAGGCTAAAAGCTAGTGCAGTCACCTGAGGTCACAGAGTAAGTCGGTGAAGTGGCAGGACTGAGACCCAGGCATCCTAGTCTGGTTCACTCCCAGCCCCCAACCAAGTTCCCCACCCGGTTCAACCGAGGGGCTCTGTGCCCTCCAAATCCCTGCAGACGGACGCTGGACCTCAGGCTTCTCCCTGAGAAGGGGCAGGGCCTGAGTGGGGAAAAACATGTGGGGAACAGAGATCCCCGCGCTGCCCCCCATCAGATCCGATGGGACATCAGCCTGGTGTTGAGTTTACGGAAAAAGGATCGAAGCTTGCAAATCTTGCATTTTTTCTTGCGGCGACCCCGAGAGAAGCTTCGAGCCCTGCCTTCCCCTTCCTCCTCTTCCTCGTCTTCCTCGTCGCCAGCCCAGGGCCCCCAAGCACCCCCATTAAAGTCAGGATGGGCGCGGGGGTTCTCAGCCGGGTAGCGCACGGGGATGGCTGTGCGGTTATAGTCGGCCAGGCGGGCCAGCAGGGTGCGGACCACATCGGGCCGCCGGCCGGCCAGGTCCTCCCGTTCGTAAGGGTCAGCACTGATGTTGAAGAGCCACACGGCCTGGCGGACACTGGCCATCCGCTCCAGGTTCCACCAGCTGCCAGGGAAGGCAGCCAGAGTCTGTGGCGGGATCCAGTCGCCATAGCCAGGGTCTCCCGTCAGCAGCTTCCACTCGCCCACGCGGATGGCGGCCTGCACGGCGGTGTTCCAGATGCCAAAGCCGCCCTCCAGGGAGCCGTGCCGGGCGTGGTTGTAGAGCGGATCGATGTTGTGCAGGATCTCCGTGCGCGGCGAGGCCCGGCCCTCGCTGATGGCTGGCCACACGTCATAGCCATCTAGCCCATCGGCTGCCGAGGCGGTGCCCCCTGCCAGACCCACCAGGGTCGGGTACCAGTCAGTGATGTGCACCAGGGCCCGGCTTGTCCGTCGCTTTCGCTTGAGCAGGGGGCTATGGACGAAACCCAGGCCCCGCACGCCACCTTCCCAGTAGGTACCCTTGCGTCCTCGGAGCGGCCAGTTGCTGCCCCCTGAGAAAGTCTGGCCGCCGTTATCACTGGAGAAGATGATGACACTGTTGTTGTAGAAGCCATAGCGCTTGAGGGCCCAGGTGATGTTGTGCACAGCCTCATCCATGCAGGTCACCATGGCTGCGTACTTCCGCCGGGCCACGTTGCCCATGGTGCGGTAGCGGTACAGGTACTCACGAGGGGACTGCAGGGGTGTGTGGACTGCCTGGAAGGCCACGTAGAGGAAGAGGGGCCGCTGGGGGCTGTGGCTGGCCAGGATGTGGCTGGCGCGCTGGGCATAGAGCATAGTAGAGTACTGGCCGCTGAGCCCCCAGGCCACGCTCTCGCCCTCGTGCAGGTCAAAGCCGCACACCCCTGGGCCATCGCAGTTGTCATAGGTGTAGTAGTCCACGTTGCCCGTGAGCGAGCCCAGGAAGGTGTCAAAGCCCCGGCGGGTGGGTAAACACTCCTTCCGGTAGAAGCCCAGGTGCCACTTGCCCACCATGTGGGTGGAGTAACCTGCCTCCTGCAGCTTCTGGGGCAGTGTCACCTGGTCCAGGGGCAGGCAGTTGGGCTGCCGCGGGCGGATGATGGAATGCTGGAGTCCTGTGTGGATCTGGTACCTGGTGCGGGGGAGGGGAGGGCAGAGAAGGCACAGGTCAGCTCCAGACCACTGCTCTGGTCACCCAACCCCCAGTCCCACTCTGGGGTGGGCCCTGATCCCAGCACTACGAGCAACAATGGTAACAGTATTACTACTAATAGCAGGTATTATCTAATGTGCTAAGCACCTCAAATGCATTAACTCATTGAATCCTCAGAATCAGCTGAAGTAGAGATTACTGTCATTTAACAGAGGAGGAGACTGAAGCTCAGAATAGTTAAGCCACTTGCCCAGGATCACACAGCTAGGAAGTTGGGGAGTTATGAGTTGAAGCCAGGTTAATAATGACAACAATAGTAGCTACCACCAAGCACGTGCTGTGTGCTTGGCACTGTGCTAAGCCCCTTATGTGTATTATCTCACTAAATCCTCACTGCAAACTAGGAGGTACATGTTATTATTCCCATTTCCCAAATAAGGAAACTGAGGCTTGGCCAATTAAATTGCTTGCCCAGCGATTCACACGGCTAGCAGCTGGAGTGGGATGGATAGCCCAGGCTCCCTCCAGACTTCAGAGTCCCTAAACTCTAAGCCACTCACTTGCTATGGGGCCTAGAGCAAGTCCTGCTCTCTCAGGCAAACTCTTACTCGCTCTTCAAAGCCCAGCCTAAATGTTACCCCACTGTAAAGTCTGTCACAACTCTCCCACAGAATGAGTCCCCCAGCGTTTAGTACACACCATCATTGCCCTAGCTGGCCATGGGATTATACTCAGTTGTACGTGCCCTTTACTCAACCTTGTATACCTAGCACCCAAGTGATGTGTAAAAGACATTCAATTACTCACGGAATGAATGAATGAATGAATGATACTCAGAGGGACTTAGAGCCAGAAGGGACCCAGCTCATCTTCCAGTTTATCTACCTCATCTTAAATAGCAACTAAGGCGTTTCTAAGTGGCAGCAAAGGGCTTTGCCCAAGGAGACCCAGTGGTCAGGAGCAGAGCCAGGACTTGAACATAAATCCAAGCAGAGCCACGCAGGGACTCTTTTTCAGCAAACTAGGCTGTCTCTTTCCCTGTGGAGGCCTCAGTTTGCTCGTGTGTGGGAGTGAGTCGGTTGAAATGGGAATTCTCTTAGACGTGTCCAGCTCCCAAATTTTTTGAGACCAGCTCCCATGTGCCTGCCTGTGAGCTCATGTGCCCCTTAATCCAGGTCACTCACACAAGCCAACGCCCTGGGGCAGGACTAACCAACCAGTCGGCAGAATCCTGAATTCCTCACTTATTCATTCATATCCCATCTTCCCGCTTCTGTGGTCAAAGCTCCCATGTGATCCGCTTATGGCGTCTTGCCTTTACGCAACTCTTAAAAATCCCAGAGTAAATAAGAAGCCTGGAACTTGACAAGTGTGCTAGAATTCCACACCTTTTTCTCAGCCCCCAGGCATCCGAGTAGAACTAAGACCTGAAAACTTGACACTTTTAACCTGAAAACACTAGAGTGGGTTTCTCTGTTTTGGTTTCCTTATCATAAAGTTGTTATTGTTGTTAGCTATATTTAACACTATGTGTCACACACACATTTTAAATCTCATTTAATCTTCATTTTAAAAATCTACAGGGAAGACTAGTATTAGCCCCATTCTACGGATGATGAAACTGAGGCTCCCAAAAGTGCAGCAACTGGCCCAAAGTCAGACAGCTGACAAGTAGCGGAGCAGAGCTTTGAACCCAGGACTACTCAATTCACACTTAAAATCTTTCAGTGACATGGCCTTTCCAGGCCTCAGTCAAGCTAATAAATGTTTGGAGTTGACAGGAGAGGCACCCCAAGGCCCTAAGTCCCAACTGAGCCTCTCTTCTTATGGGTGGGGCCCCGTGGAGCACTGGTTTGTACGGTGGGTGGGCCAGCTGAGGGTCCGGAGCCCAGCTGCACGTGAGTACCGCGCTGCACTCTGACTCTCTCCAGCTTCCCCACACGCCACCACTGGACACGTTAACAAACACTACCCAGAGCAGTAAGCATCGGTCGGTGGGCTAGAGCCCGCTGCAGGGGGTGGAGGGCACACTCCGGCCGGCCACACTCTGCTAACTCTGCAGATCGGGGGCTGGAGCGCTGCCCTGCTGTCTGCTCATTCCTCTGCTAAAAGCAGAAGTCACCTCTCAGGAGAGAAATGCTACCTTGTACACAACTCTCAGGAATGCAGATGCCTCCTCCCTCCGCAGGCAGAAGTTTGGTCTTCACCACTATCAGCCCCCAACACCCCACAACACAAACACACCCCACCCCCTTCCTCTTTCTCCTGCTCTCTTTCTAGTTCCTGGATCTAAACGTTGCATGCCAGATCATGGAGTGCCAGATTGAAGGAAAGAAGGGCACCCATTTGATCCCCAGCTCCAGGACCCCTGCCAAGCACCTGGCCTCTCAGCCCCCTCTCCTACAGACCCTGAAGTTGGGCACAGGCCCCGAGCTGGGCCCTCCCTGAATCCATGCCTCAGTTTCTCCCACCCAGGAAACAGGGAGATTGAGCTTCTGGTTCCTAAGATCACACTAGCAGCTATTGGGTGGAACTTGGGAGAATGCATGCCTTGGACTCCATCCAGGGAGGATTAGCTTCAGCCCTGCCAAAAGGATTTTCTCCTAAGTGGCCAGAGTTTGCCTTCCACACCCCCACCTCCTGTTTCCCTGCTCTTTTAATCCTGTAATCCTGCTGCCTCGACTGTGGACAACTCCGTACAGAGAAAGCAGCACGTCTCCTTGGGGCTCCCAGCCAACTTGGGCGGAGCTTTCAGATGAAAAAGCAGAGGCTCAGAGAAATGAAGTAACCAGCCTAAGGCTACACAGGCCATGGCCTCCTGTGTGTGTCTTTCTCTTCCACCTATCAACTCCTTGGTTTTCTCCCAATGTAGTCATCAAACAGCGTGGGGACCTGAATCCCTCTGGTTGACATAGGGGCCATTTATTGACAGCCAAGGAGGTTACACACAACTCACTCCACCTTCACCACTTTTTCAAGATAAAATCTGTTCTTTGCTCCATTTTATGGAAGCAAGAAAACTGAGGCTCAGAGAAGTTAAATGACTTCTCAGCAAATGGGGCCCTTCGCTCTGGGTCTCAGGGTCTGTAAACAGAAGCGGCATTCAAAGTAAGTGTCAGAGACTGCCAGGTCCCTCTAACAAAGGGAAGACCAGATGTCTCTTCCACATTGTGTGGAATGTGAGTGTCCTGGATCATCACAGTGAGAAAACCTCAAAGATGGTGGAACCCATTCAGTGCAAGGGTAGGGAAATTGAGGCCCAGAGAGGGCAAGGGACTTACTAATGACCACACAGCCAACTGAAGGCATAATTTGCCCTGAGCCCTGGTTTCCTGGGTCCCAGCATGGGGTTGTACTGGCAGGAGAAATCTATCACTGGGTTTATCTGGGGCTTGGATGCCCAGCCTCAGGGCCTGGGCCATGCCTACCTGCCAGTGAGGAGCTGGCTCCGAGAAGGTGTGCAGATGGGCTGGATGTAATAATTCTCCAACTTGACACCCTCGGCCGCCAGCCGGTCCAGCGTAGGGGTCTCGATATCCGAACCATGGTAGCCCACGTCGTGGTAGCCCTGGTCATCGGTGAGGATGAAGATGATGTGGGGAGGCTGGGGTGGAGCGGCCGAGGGCTGCTCGCCGGCCTCCCCGGGCCCGTCGGCCACGAGGCTCGGCTTGGCCCAGTCCCAGGACAGGTAGCCGAAGCTGAGCAGGCTGACCAGAGAGAAGCCGGTGAGGGCGTGCATCGCCAAGCCGGCCCGCGCGTCCCGGCGCGCAGGGCTCCCGGGGCCTCAGCACGTCGCGCGCCCAGGGCGCACGGCCAGCCCGCCCGCCCGGATGCTGCGAGAGCGCTCAGCGCTCCCGGGGGCGACCTAGAGTCTGGTCCGGGGCCGGCGGCCGGACCTCGGGGCGGGACCTGCGCGGCCGCAGCGGGGCGCTCTGGGGAGGTCAGGCCCGCGCCGAGCGGCCTCCCGCTACCTGCGCGCCCACCCTGCGCCGCCCTCGCCCCTCTCCCCCAGCTCAGCCCGGACAGCCGGAGACGCGGCGTGGAGGCTTCCAAAAGGTGCTCCCCACCATCCTCTGCCTCTCCTCTTCCTTCTTGCCCTGGATTTCTCCCGCCTCCTAATTTCTCTCGCCTCTGCTTTCCTTTTCTCCTCCCCCCTACCCTCCGGCCCCCAGCCCGGCCTCTCGCCCCGCCTGGAGTCCTAGAACAGTCGGGCTCCCCGCGGGGAGGTGGGCAGGACCCCAGGGGGGAAGGGGAGGGAGGCACGGGTTGGGCGGGTCCGCGGAGACACCGCGGGAGAGAATTCGAAAAAGTTGTAACATCTGCCCGGGCCGAGCCCCAGGTGGAGGGGCGGGACGCGGAGCCCCGGCTCCGCCCCCGGGCTGGAAGCCCAGGCCCTCTCGGCCCTCTGGCTCCAGCGCCCGCCCCGCCGGGACTGGGGAAGGAAGGGAGGGGGGCTGCTTGGAATTCGATGGAACAGCTCCGGAACGGCCGGGTCAGACATTCCTAGATCATGGAGTCTTAGCATCTCTGAGTGCCAGCCCTGGAAGCTACGCGCGTAATTTTCTAGTCCAACCGGGTCATTCCACAGATGGAGAAACTGAGGCCCTGAGATGAGCGGGGGAACTCATCTAAGTCGCAGAGCAAGTTAGTGGCTTCTTCCCTGGGCTCACAGAGGCTGTTTCGGTGGCAGCTCCCTTCTGTGAGCCAGCAGAGACGGCAGTGGAGAATGGCAAGCACTTTGGCTAGCGCCGGGAGCTGAGAATCAGGAAACTAGGCTCTGGACTTGCCAACTCCCCTCTCCTCAACTCCTCCCTCTTCCTCACTCTGCAGTTCTCAACCAGAATCTGCACATGCCAGCGCTGGAATCCAGAGGGCAGGGGCTGTTCTGTTCATCTTGCATCCGTAGAGCCCTGCACACATGTGAGCTCAATCAATATCCCTTGCATGAATGGATGGATGAATGGGCCTCGAGGGTCACCCGGCCAACTCCCACCCAAGGAAACCTCGGCAGCAGAGAAGGCAAGCATCATAAATGAGTAAGGCAGGCTGCAGCTGTATGGCCCTAGGGAGGCTCAGGGGCTACAGCCGGTGAAAGACCACAGCCTTGTTTCCAGCTGACTGTAGTCATGCAAGAATGTCGACCAGTGTTTCCAGATCTTCTGATTTTTCAAGAGGAACACCCAAATTCAGGTTATTACGAGAAATATTCCAATTTTTAAATGTTAGTCACTAATTTAATGCAAAATGTAAGCACTTTGTAGGCCACATCAAACCTATCCGAGGACTTTATTAGGCCACTGGTGCTGGTTTGCAACCTCTGCTCTGCACTACTGTTTTCCAGAATTTTACTAGGCTACAGTTTTAAATGGAAAAACTGGGCTAAACAAAACCAGTTAGACTTCTTTACCGCTAGGACTTCAAATGTTTAACATGCACACTGCCGATCTCCAGGAGGGGGTTGGTTAAGGTGCATTTTTCCCAGTGTTATGTGACCAAGGACCCTCTTTTTCCAAGAGCTTCTTGCAGAGCTGGGGTTTAGGAACTTTGGGAGACAAAGGCTGCCCAGGTGCATCTTCTCTCCTAGCATCTTTCCCTTGCCAAGATTCTGTCATGATCCCTTCCCTCTTACTTAAAACCACTATGTGTGGGGAAAGAAACCAGACCTCCAAAATAGCAGCCCGTGTGGATCTGCATTTCGAAATGAGGGCTGCGTGGGGCCAGCCGCTCCTGTTTGCTCAAAGCCCCATATTTAGGGTGACCGGATTTATCAGAAGGGAAAACTGAGCCTGTTGTTCTGGCAGAAGAAATGTTGAGGACAGGAAAAATACAGCCTCCTGAGGGGAAGGCTACTAAAATGGCGCTTTTGGAGGCTTCTGCTGAGGCTGTCCTGGGGGTCAAAGTGGAACAAGTCACCAGGGGTCAGTGGGACTTGGGCTTTGCATTCTTTCCATTGTCCCAGACCTGGGTCAGGAGGAACTGGGCAGGGCTGCCTTGCCCCTACTCCCTGCACAAAGAGAAACGGCAGCGAGATGGGGTGGCGATTCTGCCCAGACCAAGATCCCAGGCTGCAGATCTCTTTGGGGCTGTCACAGGAACAAGACAAGGCAGTATTTCAGAGTTCAAGACTGTGGGCTCTGACATCAGACTGCCTGAGTTCAAATCCTGCCACTTACTAGGGGCCTGGCCTTGGGAAAGTTACTTTACCTGCCTCAGCCTCAATTTTTTCATCTGTAAAATGGGATAATAATATAAATGAGATACAGAACAATGCTTAGTAAAGTGCCCAGCCCATAGTGCACACTCAATGAATGTGAACAGTTGAGTTGTCCTTTGTGCTTTTGAGAGAAGGGACCAAGTCCTGTGGGTGAAAGTTGCAGGAAGAGACATTTCAGGCCAATTTCAGGGATTACTTTTGTAGGAAATCTGGCAGCCGATTTAATAAAAGGATGGCAGTGATCGGTGAGTCACCATGTAGAGAAGAGTGAGAGGACCTCTTGGTCCCAGCTCTTCCTCCCCATTATTCACATTTCTTTTAAGAGTCTCCTGTAATCACCAAAACCCACAGTGGCTCAGAGAGCACCATTCCCCCTGTAATGCTCTAGGGAAATAAACACTGACCCTCCGCAATTCCTTTAGTGCCATAACACAGCTGGGCCAGGCTGAAACATTTAATTTAAGTACTACACCTTTCCAAAGGCTCAGGGATGGGAGAAATAAACACAGAGTATAATGTGAATCCACATCATATAGGTTTCGAGATTGGGTCACTTATCTTCCCTTTATGTTCTCTACAGCTGGGTCCCCAACCCCCGGGCCCCGCACTGGTCCGTGGCCTGTTAGGAACTGGGCTGCACAGCAGGAGGTGAGCCAAGGAAGCTTCATCTGTATTTACAGGCGCTCCCTATTGCTCGCATCACCGCCTGAGGTCCCCGCCCCCGCCCTGTGTCCATGCAAAAATTGTCTTCCATGAAACTCATCCCTGGCACCAAGAGGGCTGGAGACTGCTGCTCTACAAGGTGTTTGCCTGCCTTCTTCCCTGGGACGATGTCCATCAGCCCTATTCCCACCCAAGCAGACTCTCAAAACTGCAAGGTGTCTCAAGTTCAAACCCTAGAAATAAGGCCGAGAGAAACAGACGTCCCCTCTTCGGCCAGGATAAATTAGCCTTTTCAGTTTCTGTCTCAGGCCCCCAGCTGTTTCCAAGATGATTGACACCAGTAATGTCCACCCCATTACAGGAAAAATCTGTCTCCCCATTCACACAGGTGTGCTCTTCTCCCAAAGGACAGCCACATGGAAACACAAGAAACCCAATATCTGCACACGAAATGCAGATCAGATGTGGCAGGAATGTAGTTCTGTTACTTCCCGTCAGAGCTTTCCATTAATGCAATCAGACTTCAGAAAGTCCTGAGCTCCCATTACCGGGTCCGTGCAGGAAGAGGACAATGTGCCCGTCTGTCCAGAAGGCAATAGAAGAGATTCCCAAACTAAAATAGGGAGCAAAATTAAAGGACCTTGAAAGTTCTTTCCCATTTGAAAGCGTCATGATTCTAATTATTTGTTCCCAGACAACTTTTAGAAAATGGAGATACGAAAGTGAAAAACTGGTTGAGTCTGTTTTGTAGCTTCATCTTTCATTGCTCTGTGTGTGTGCACCTGAGTGGGTAGGTACATATGTGAGTTTGGCCATCTTTGAACTAAAATTATCTTAGCACAGATATTATTTCCTTCTGACTTATTGCCCTTGGCCAAGACCTTATGCCCAGACTTACATGCTGTCATCCTCTCTCTGGAGGTTGATTTGTCTGGGCTAGGCCAAATCGAAGACCTACAAGAAAACACGTAAGGCTTCTGAGCAGTCAAAAATATCACAGAGTTCAATCCCTTGACTCAGAGGAGAGCTCCTCAGGCATTCCTCACTCTAAGCCTACTGACTCTTGCTTCACACACAATTCGTGCAAGGTTAATCATTTCATTTCCCAGTCCAAGAACATTAGAAGCATTTCAGATGGAATATATAAGAAGGTGGCTTGAAGCAGTTGCCTATTTTGTAGTAAAATATGTTTATATGTTTCACAATGAAAACGTTAGGGAGAAATAAAAGAATAAACATAAAAATCAGACTGATGAATTCCAGAGGCCTGGGGGTTTAGGGCTATTTGGTGCGGGAGCAAAGAGCTCTATCCACCTGAACAGACCTAAGGGCATCAGCAAATCACAGCCCTGCACAGAAGAGAATGATGAGTCACCTTCCAGAGTTTAAATCCTGACCAGGATCCTCTTTTTAAGAAAGCCAAGAAAGGCATCATCTATTTTTTGCGGTTTCCGTCCAAAATGGTTAATATGAAAGGTTCACAGTGTAAGCTACGCTTCAGTCGTAGAACATCCTCACCGCAGACCCAGGCTCAAGAAGGCAGTAATGTTCTCAGCAGGTTCCGTGGTGACAGGGACTGTGACGCTGAAGGTCATGCTCAGCAATGCAACAAGAGTACACTCTCTCCCCGGAGGACAGGTCCCTCTCGTCCCCCTCCTGCCTCCCCTTGGCAGCCCACAGATGCCAGCACGGTGTTGCCCACGCTTCAAGCCCCACGGGCCTCTGTAGCTGGAAATGGCATGTGGCGCTCGGTGTGGGGCACAGAATCCCACTCTGGTGCCCTCTCAGGCCACTAGGCCACCTCCTCTCGGTGAGCAGCTCCTCTATTTGCAAAGAACCCTGAGAGAGAAACTCCCCAGGACCTCTTGGTCACCTAGTTTAGTGACCACTGGTTCTTACTGTAACTCACTCCCATGCTCTCTGCTAGTGCATCATTAATTCTAATTAATTCATAATGAATGGAAAGGCCAGAGGTGTTTAAGGAAGGCAGGCTGGCTGCATTATGGAGAATGGATTGCAGGGGCCCGGGTTAAAGGTCGGTGTGGAAAGTCCAGGGGGAGACGCGCCTGCCTGGAGGGGTCGCTCTCCCCCGTAGGCGGGCTGAGCGGGTATTTGACGCCCAGTTCTTGCTGGACATCACTTGGGCAAAACGGTTCTGGGAGAAAAGAGGTTTTCCTCTTTGATGCTGGGCCATCCCCTTTATCATTTCGGGGGGAGACACACATCCCGCTCTGACCCTTGCTTCCGGCCCTCTGGGTGGTCTCACTGCGTGCCCCTTGCGTCAGTGGTCAGGTTCCCCATATCAGGCAAAGCCTTGAGCCAGGAGTGGCAAGAGCCTGGGCACCCATAGCCCCTTGCCTTTAACTCTTCATGGGGCCCAGCCCTGGGCATTTCAATGGCTCCTTTCTCTGGCGCTCAATGAAACATTCTTCCAAGTAGATTATTGAAAGCAGAGCTCCAGGTACACAATGGGCGCTCTGTGCTCACAGCCGCTGCCCAATCTGTTTGCCCAGCCTGACTGCGGCCTCACCTCTCCGCATGCTCCCCACCCTCCACCCACCGACCCCGGCCCCACCCCGAGGCCAGCTCAAAGGGAGGCCAGGCTGTATGAAAGGACTTTTCTCCGTGTTCTCAGAAGTTCCCACCGTGGCCTCTGCCAGCCTCGGGAGGAATTAGCCTAATGGGACCCAGGCCGGCTAACGGGACCCAGGCCGGCCTCCAGCGCATCCATCCGGGGCTCTGCCCACTTTGGTGTCCGGAGGCTTCTGTCCTCACTAGTCAGCTGAAGTTTCTCTCTTACACACATACACACACACACACACACACACACACTTTCAAAGAAAAAGGCGAAGTCCCGGAGAATCAGTGGGGGTGCTAAGATGTAGACAAATGGAGGGGCTCCCAAAAGTGAGGATGACAGGCTGCCCACCAGCCCCCCAGCCCCTGAGGGGCTTTGAAGGTTCAGGGAAGGAAAAAGTGTGTCCTGGTTAAATGTGAGACACTTGGAACCAGATTGCCTGTGCTCCGGCCCAGCTCTGCCATTTGCTAGCTGTGTAGTCACTTAGCTACCTGAGTTAACCTCTCTGTTTATTTGTAAAATGGGAATAATAATAATAATATATACCCTCATAAGGTGGTTGTGAGGATTACAATACACAAGTCACGTGAAGCTCTTAGCACAGTGCCTGGTATATAATAAGCTCTCTCAAAATGATGCCATTGTTATTATTGTTACCATACTTAGATTCTATTGTCATTATACTTAGATTCTATTTCTACAAGTGTATAGCCTCAGGACAAAAACCTACATTCCCCTGATCAAGTCATTCTTCTCCTCCAAAATTTTCATAGGCTACGAGCCGCCTGCAATAAAAAGTGTAAGCTCCTTAGCCTGGCTTTCGGCTCTTCGGCTCCAGAATGTCGCCTTCCTTCTTCCTGGTAATAGTCACTGGACACATGGAAGGTAAATGGGTCCCATCACTACTGTTACTGTTGTCATTGTCATCATGAGAAACTGGCTTTTAGCACTAATGATAAGAAGACCCTGCCTGGAAAAAAAAAAAAAAAAAAGAAACCCTGAATTGATATCAAATTAAAATTTGAAAGCAGTAATAATGATAATATAATAACTTGCATTTATTGACCATCTACTATGCCAGATACCATGAACAACTCTTTATATCCTTTATCTCGCTTAATTCCCACACAGTCTTATGAGATAGGTAAAATTGTTATCTTCTACATCTCACAGATGGAGAAAGTGAGAAACACAGAAAGGATAAGGAATTTGCTCAAGGTCACACAGCTAGAAAGTGTCAAAGCCAGGATTTGAACCTAGGTCTCAGACCTAATGTGTGCCGTATTAAAGACCCCACCATCTGCTCTCCTGTTGCTGAGCCTGTGAACGGGGTTTCCTCTGCCCCTGAATGGTTAGATGCCAACAGCCTCAGTGCACCGGAATGCCCTGGCGGTCCCCAGAGGCCCTTGGAGGTGTGGTGGGCCTAGAAATGACGTGGATGCTCGTGGGTGCCCTGGGAGACCCGCCACCACCACCACTGAGTGGGCGTCCTGGATGGAGCTGCCTGCAGCAGTGCTCCCCTCCTCGGGGACAGAATGGGAATGGATCCCTCTTGGAAGCCACCCGTAGGCCTGTCCCCTGCCCTTCCCATTCCCTCCTTGAGGCCCCACTGCCTGCTCTAATACCTTCAGGATGTCCCAAAGCCCTGCAGGGCACAGGCTTCCTCTGTCTATCTTCTCAGACTCAGGTGTCACCTGTCAGCTCTGCCTCTTTGTGACACAAGAGCAATTTCCCAGGGCAGCAATCTTGCTGGGCTTTTCTTCTAAGGGACAGTGCAACCCAGCCCCCACTGCCTCCCGGCCTTGGCTAGACTGCTTGAAGCCAGGGATGCTCACTAATAACAGGGATGAGGCTTGTCTCTGTTCCCATGGCAACTGCTGTGCTCTACTTAGTCAATCACTTTTGAAGCTCCTGTTGGTGTGAAAGTTATTTTGCATAGAAGTGCTGAGTCCTTATCCAAGAACTCTGTTCTGTGTCTTCAGATCCTTCCAGGTCCCTTAAAAGTTTATTTGCTCTCCCCCAACCCTTTGTTGAAGTCCTTTAATCTTTAAAGCCCTGCTCAAATCCCACCTCTTCCAAGAGACCTTTCCAGACCCCTCCTCCCTCCCCTCCCACGAGGAGTCAATCTCTTGCTCCCCACACTCCCCTGGGGCGTGTTTATGGCTCTATTAGATCACAGTCTGCCTGTTTCACAGTTATTTATATGTCTCCTTCTGAGCCCCTGGTGAGTGATCGGCCCATAGTAGGTGCTAAACAAACATTTGTTTGAATTTCCCTTTCAGGGTTTTTAAAAATGACTATTATTAGCAGTACAGACCGTTACTAATAATCCCTTACGCTTGTAAAATTATTTACAGTTTATATATAGCTTCATGCTTGAGGGCACTGCTTTAAACTCCAGCTCCACCCTTCCTAGCTGTGTGACAGTGTACAAGCCTTGTAACCTCTCCCAACCTGCTTCTCACCGGGAAGATGGATTGTTGTAAAGATTAAAATAAACGAGTAAAGAGTTTACTTAGCACAGAGCCAGACGCCTAGTGATGCCTCAAGAAATGTTGGCTAGTATCATAACTCATGGTCTCATTTGGACCTCACAAACGCTCTAGGACGTGAAGAAGGGAGGGATTTTGTTAGTGTCACCATTGTCATCAGTGACATATGAAGAGGCTGGGGCTCAGAGAGGTTAAGATTTGCCCACATGTTCAGACTTTAGCCAAACGCTGTGGTGGGCACCTGCTGTCTGCCCTTTTCTGGTGACAGAACCCAGATTTTCCTCGAAGAGCTACTCTTCCCTGCTGGTGGGTTGGCTCCAGGAGCAGGCTTGGACAATCAGAGCCTCCCACATCCCTGGCCACAGTGATTCGTTCAGTAATGGACAGGTGACCCAAGGCTGGCCAGTGAGACACGATTCTGAGATTTTTTTGTATGAATTTTTGAGAACAAGATTGTCTCTTTTTCTGTTGGACTTGGAGAAAGATTAGAAGCCTGGACCTGCCTGGGGCTCAGCGTGAAGCAAGGTGAGAGGGTGGAGACAGGTTCCTAATCACGTCATTTGAGCACGTGAGTCCTTTCCAGTCATACCTGAAGCTACAGCCACTCAGGGACTTTAGTTAGGTGAGCCGATACATTCCTTCTTTCTTATGCCAGTTTGTGCTGGTGTCTGTCACTTGCTGCGGAATGAGTATCAGCTACTGCGAGCATGCTGTTTCCTCCACACAGCATGTGGAGTCAAGGACAAGTTCTCATTGAGCAACTATTTAGTGCCTTCCACTCCCCTGGGCAGAGACTACAGGGGTAGACAAGACAAACCACCTGGCCCTTCTGGAGTTGAGTGCAATGTCACCACTCCACCCTTGACATATGAAGATACTGAGGCTCAGAGAGGATGCCCCAAAATATGAGTCCTTCACATGAACACGAGTGCTGTGGTCCTGAATGAGCTGGGAGCTGAGGCAGGCAGCTGGGATTGGTTGGACACTGGCAGGAAGGGCTGGTTTAGGGACTAGTGAGTTTTTGCTCAGCAGAAAGTTTCCAGGCCAAGGCTGGAGGTTGGACCTGGAGGCTGAGGCTCTCGTCCCTCGGGCCCAGGATTCCAGGCAGGGGATCGTTTCCTGGGAGCAGCATGGCTCCGAGGTCTCATTGAGGGTGTTGGTTCCCATGCTCCTGGCTTAATGGATGAACTCTCCCTTTGGCCTAGAATTCTGAGTGTTAAAGGGTGCTCCAGCACCAAGATTCTCCTGGAAGGAGGCTTCTTCTCACCGGAGCTTTCAATACACTGGTCAACGGGAAAGGCCCCATTTTAGAGCCTAACCTGAGGCTAGTTTTTTCCTTCACCTGATGAGCCATCCTTGGGGGAACCCAGCCTCCCCAGGGCCAGGCCCCTCAGGGAGGTTGTGACGTCTAGAAGTGGGATTTGCACTCGGCTTGCTGTGTTTGTCGCTGCCTCCTCAGCTCCGAGCACAGGGCCCGGCATATGGTGGATGAGTAAGCCTTTCTCTCAGGAACGTCTGTGGGATTTTTTAAGATGAGGACAGGCGCTCATCCTGAGGCAGATTGACCAGGAAACTAGTGCAGCTTAAGCATCCAGACCCCTCCCTGGCACTGGCCCCTCCCTAAACCCTGCGAGAGCCCCTAGCAATGTGTCATGTGATTATGTGCTTCTGTGAAATTTGAGCAAGTCATTACCTTCAATCAGCTGTGATCAATGACTCTTTTCACTCTGACCACTGTCAGTCTTTATGCCATTTTGCCTCATGTCAGATAGCTTTAGAAGGGCCATGGCATTTTTGGGGTCTGACTCAGGGGATGTCAAATTGGGGATAAAGGTACAGTTAAGTCAGCTGTCTCTGTATAGACATGTCTTCCAGGACTCTTGCTGTCCACTGAGCCGACTCCCCTGGCATAATCACACAAAGGTGTAGGCTCAGAGCTTGGATGGCCATGTCAACGTGTCTTCCAGTGCCTGGCAATACAAGTATGAGTGTTGGAGAAGAAAGACAATTTGAAATCTAGGGAGCCAGGAGCTAGGCTGCAGAAAATTCTTCAATTATCAGACCTATAATATTGTAAGCAGAGAAATCAGTGCTCAGAGACAGCTAAATAAAATGGGAATGATTTCCTGTAAGAAATATTCTCTATAACACAGTGCGTACCATTATAAATGCACCATAACCTTTTTTCCTTTTTAATGGGTATTATGTTGTTTGGGGTACTTCCGCCACCCAAAAAAAAAGATATGTTGAAGCCTTACCCCCAAGTACCTCAAAATGTGATCTTACTTGAAAAGAGGGTCAGGGAGACTGAATGAGTGAGTGAGTGGGTCTGTTTCTCTCCAAAAACAGGAAAAAAAAGAAAAAGAAAACAGGGTTTTTACAGAGGTAATGAGATTAAAATGAAGTCACTAAGGTGGACCCTTAATTCAATATGACTGATGTCCTCATTAAAAAGGAAATTTGGACAGAGACAGATACACAAAGGGAGAACACCTTGTGAAGATGAAAGTGGAGATTGGGGAGGTGCATCCATGAGCCAAGGAACACCAAAGATTGCCAGCAACCACCAGAAGCCAGGAGAGAGGCATGGAACAGATTCTCCCTCACAGCTCTCAGAAGGAACCAACCCTGCCGACACCTTGATCTTGAACTTCAAGCCTTTAGAAATGGGAGGCAATACATTTCTATTGTTTAAGCCACCCAGTCTGTGGTGCTTTGTCGTGGCAGCCCTAGCAAACTAATACTCGTGTAAAATAGAATGAATCAGAAGACCTGCGTCTGTAGGCCGCAAACCTGCAGCAGCAGCACAAACAGTGAGTATATGCGTATGTGAAGTCTCATGTTTTATGCATTCCAGCCATCAAAAATGTAAAAGAAAAATTCAATTAACTATGCAAGAGGAAAGGCTAGATTATCTTTCCATTCTATGTATAGAAAATGATTACAAAACTTTTTCCTATCAAGAGTATACCCAAGATGGCACTTGTGGCCTGTCCTCATCCTGCAAATGCCACACTGCTCCTGCCCTCTGGGCCTTTCTTCCATCCTCTGCTGCCAGGGCCTCCCTCCCCTGGAGCCTGTGTGTGCTCCCCAGGTTCTATTTAAAAAAACAGCCGGCAGGCTCTGCTCCTGTGGGCCCAGACTCAGAATTGAGGTTCTAAAGAATTGAGGGGGCAGAGTGGCCCAGACTCTGCCTCCAAAACTGCCATGTCCATCACTTTCCATTCCTTCCCCCCCCCCCATCTAGAAAATGAAATCAGAGTTATTTCTGCTCAGAACCTGCAAGGATGTTGCCTTCATGTTTGGCCACGAACAGATGAACCGCCTAATTGCCCTGCGAAAGGCCATCTAAACATTGGCCATTCCACTGGGTTTTTCTTTCCACCTTTTCCTCCTCCTCCCCCTGGCCTGGCCTCCAGCCTCCCTTTTGTTTTCCTTGCTCCACGGTGTCCTCAGAGGAACCCCAGCCCTCCCCTCCCTCTACCGCCCACCTCCCGCCTGCCTTTCTGCCTTTACCACCAGCTTCCCTGGCTGACTGTCTGATCAAGTGACCACCAAGCGTCAAGTTTTTCTTAGGATTCTGTCTGGGGCTTCTGTCTCGGGCTAGGGAGAAGCAGAGGGACCCAAAAAGTCATTCAATCACAGTGTCCAGGCTGGGATGTGGTGGCTGATGCTGTGGAGGGTTCTACCTAGAGCACCCTCAAATGCAACTTGAGCCATCAAGATTCTGAACCCAGCACTAACAGGGCATCAATCAGGAGCGTTTGGGTGACAGAAACCCAACGTGCCAGCTTGGGCAAGAAGGAGGACTTCCCCGATGGTGTAACCACAAGGAAAAAGACAGGATAGAACACAACTTCAAAGGTGACCTGAACTCTTTCCGTCTTTTACCCTTACCCCTTTTTGCGTGGTGGTGTTGATCTTACAGACAAGCATCCCTCAGGATGACCAGGAAAACTCACTCCCTGGGTCCAAGCTAACACGTACCAGAGAACTCATACATTGCTGATGGGGTGTACAATGGCGCGGCCCCTGTGGAGAACAGCTTGGTGATTCCTCACAAAGTTAGGCATAGAATTACCACATGACCCGCCAATTCCCCTCCTAGGTGTATGCCCAGAAGAGTTGACAACAGGGACCCAGATACTTGTACATGAATGTTCATACTAGCATTATTCACAACAACCAAAAGGTGGAAACAGCCCAAATGTCCTTTCAATGGAAGAATAAATAAACAAATTGTAGTAAATAAACACAATGGAATACTATTCAACCATAAAAATAAATGAAGTCCTGATATACGCTCCAACTCAGATAAACTTCAAAAACATTGTACTAAGTGAAAGAAACCACACACAAAAGTTCATATGGTGATTCCATTTTTGGGAAATATCCAGTATAGGAAGTAAATCCATAGAGATAAGAATAGAATGGGGACTGGTGGCTGCAGGGTCTGGGGGAAAGGGGAATAGAGAGGGATTCCGTTGCAGATGATGAAAAGGTTTTGGAACTAGGCAGAAGTGGTGGCCGCTCAACATTGTGAATGTACTAAACGCCATTGAACTTGTTTGCTTGAAATGGGTAATTTTAGGTTATGTGAATTTCACCACAATAAAATTTAAAAGTTCCAGAGAGGATCTCTGATTGGCTATCTTGGGTCTGATACTCACCCTGGCCAACCCCAGGGTCTAGGGGTGGGATTTACAAAAGAAGGTACAGCCCCCGTTGGAGCCCCACGATCATACCTGAAGAGTGGGCGACAGAGTTCTCTACTGGGAAAATGCAGCTTTAGTTTAATAAATAAGATGCGACCCAATCAAACATCAGAGCTAGGACAGAATTTAGAACTATTCCATCAACATGGTGGCCACTAGCAACCTGTGGCTATTTAAATTTGAATTAATTCAGTCCCTAAATAGCAATAGCTATCTTTCAAGAGCTAGTTAGTGGTACCACATTGGGAGGCAAAAATATAGAACTTTTCCATCATCACAGAAAGTTCTGTGGGAGAGCATTAACTTAGAGATTGCAGAGTATGACCCCTTCATTTTATCAGTGAGAAAAATGAGGCCTAGAGATAACAAGGGACTTACATAAACCTACGCGACAATTTAGGGTCACAGCCAGAACCAACACTCAGGCCTTGGTTTAGGAGAAGTGGAGATGAAGTTTTTAATTAAACAGAAGCTCTATTGTCTCGCCGTTTATAAAAACATGTTTGTCTCATGCAATTTAGAAAATGTGGGAAAATATTAAGAAAAAATAAAGATCAACATAATTTCCATGACTCAGAGATTGTCATAGTTAACATTTATATATATCCTACTAGGATCTTTTTTTCCTATGCATTTCCACTTATAGACACACATATATGGATACAAACACATTTTATGCATTTTATTATGACTCCTGCTTTTTTTCCACTTAATATATCCTGGACATTTTTTATGTCATCAAATGTAGACTCATGCCATCATTTTAATATCGGTGAGAGATTCGTTTTGAATGGAAGATTCCAAAAGGTTTCTTTGATGCAGTGGCATTTGAACAGGCCCTTGAAATCAGGGAGGCAGAGATGGTGGCCAGGGCACTCTCAACAGAGGGCAGGGTGTAGACGAAGTCAAGTCAGTGACAGGACACTCTGCCCATCTCAGAAGCTGGCTTTTGATAGATGCAGGAATTGGGGCTCAGAGACACAAGGCAACGTTAACAAGGTCTTATGATGAGCCAGTGCCTAGGGCAGGACTTGAACTCAGGACTCTCAATTCTTAGTCCTGGGCTTTGGCCTCCATAAAGTCCAGTCTTGATTCTTCATGTTGGCATTCAAAGCCCTGCATCACCTGAGTCTCACCCACTGTCACTATCTTCTTTTTACTTTTTTTTTTTTAATCTCTTTTTCTTTCCTATTAATGATGGAAGCTAGACCACTTTCATTATCTTAATCCCAGATCACAGCCCATCCTGGACCATCCTCTGCATCTGCTCCATGAGCAGACAGAAGTGAGGTCCATTGAGGGGAAGGGCTGTCTAAGCCTTTGAACTAGACAACAACAATCGCTGGCACTGGCTGGCGTGGAGAGAGCTGGGGCTGGCCTGCACTCTACCAGGAGACCCTCTCCCCCCTGCTCCTCCCCTCTCCCAAGGGGCTGTGCCCATGTGACCCCTGAGTCACCTCGACCTGCCCGCTCCTATGAGTCAGCAGCATTCTTTGTGGCTGACAGCAGCACAGCTCAGCCTCAGGGCCCTTCCCATGTACCCGGGTGAGCCTGGCACTTCCTCCAGCCAGGCTAGACTTAGCAGAGTCAGCCAGATGAGTGGCCTCGGGTCATGACCTGACACCCTGGGAGCTGACCTGTGGGGGCCACAGGGATTCAGGTGACTCAGAGAAACCCCAGCTTGCCTCTGAGCTGTCTGTCCGGAAGCCGGACACTGACCCCGAGTGCCCTCTGCACAGCGTGGAAGGTGCCAGCAACTGTCTGGGCTGAGAGAGGATGGTGGGAGGCAGTAAGAAGGCTGCCTGACACCCCCCTCACCACCCCTTTTTGAGCAAGTCCCTCCCCACCTCTAGTACAGGTTTTGCCACAAGACAAACCTAGGTCGGGGTTGGAGTCCCCACTCTGCCTCTTACTGTGTGACCTTAGCAAGTTGCTTAACCTCTCTGGGCCTCTGAAAATGGGAAAATAGGAAAAACAGTACCTGCTATTGCAGAACCAAATGAGATAATATATATGATGCACTTAGCACTGGATAGGACACAAAAAGCTCTCAGGAATTTGTAGCTGTTTTTAAGATAATAGTAAATATTATCCAAGGTCTCTTCTTACAATATCCTCTTATTTGCTCGTTCATTCATTTAATGAGTACTTACTGAGCACCTGTGGGGTGGGATGTGGGGAATGAGCTCAGAGCAGGGCTTTCTGGGGACCAGGGGTCACCTAGTCCCAGTTGCTGATGTTCGTAGGCAAGGCCTTTGCTGAGCAGAGAAGACACAGATATCGACAGACATGGTTTCTGCCATCGTGGAACGTATATTCTAGGGGGGAAAGTGAGACAATAAACAGACAGACGGGTAACAAGCCGGAAAATGAGAGACATGATGGAGGGTGACGGGAGAGGCCACTGCCGATGGCGTGGCGGGCGGCCTCTCTGAGGAGGTGATGCTTCCCGAGACGGGAGGGCTGAGCCACGAGGGGCAGCCAGGCTGGGGAGGAGGCAGCGGGAGTGTTCCAGGCGCCGCAAGGGCAAGGGCAAGGGCAAGGCAGGCGCCGGTGCCAGGAGAAGGCAGGACTGTGGTGGGAGGGGAGCAGCAGCGGATGAGGGCAGGGAGCGGCAGGACCTTTCAGGCCATGTTAAAACGTGTTCATTTCTTTCTGAACACAAGACCTGCCTCGTAGGCTGGGGCTCCAGAGCCAGACCCTCGAATGCCCGAGTCAGAACTAAGCTGGGGGCCGGGCGTGGTGGCTCACGCCTGTAATCCTAGCACTCTGGGAGGCCGAGGCGGGTGGATCGCTCGAGGTCAGGAGTTCGAGACCAGCCTGAGCAAGACTGAGACCCCGTCTCTACTAAAAATAGAAAGAAATTATATGGACAACTAAAAATATATATAGAAAAAATTAGCCGGGCATGGTGGTGCATGCCTGTAGTCCCAGCTACTCGGGAGGCTGAGGCAGAAGGATCGCTTAAGCCCAGGAGTTTGAGGTTGCTGTGAGCTAGGCTGATGCCACGGCACTCACTCTAGCCCGGGCAACAGAGCGAGACTCTGTCTCAAAAAAAAAAAGAAAAAAAAAGAACTAAGCTGGGAAGAGCCTGACCATTTTTCCCAAGGGACATCCCGTGCCCTGTCCAGACTGCTGTGACCCTCAGTCCTCCCGGCACCAGCAGGAACCTCGAAGGTGAGCCCCTCCCCAGAGCGAGAGGAGAGGCCACGGCAAAGCCACTCCACGCAGCCGCAGCTGCATTCCAGGAGCAAAACTGCCCAAGTGGTTGGACCTGAAGAATGCGGAGCCCACCCCTACCAGAGACACAAGGAGCCTGTTCTCGCTCAGGCCCCTGGAGTGAGGCTTTCCAGGGGCTGGGGGTCACCTGATTTCTGCTGTTTATGGTTAAGGCCTTTGCTGAGCAGAGAAAACACAGCTGTCAGCCAGAGGCTCAGCACAGCACCTGCAGGCAGGGCCGGGCAGGGGAGGGGAGGGGGCTGCCCAGGCTTGCTGGGGTCCTCTCCCTGCCTACAAAGTTAGTCATGCTGGCATTCAAGGACGTGCAGCTACCTTGACTGTCCAAAGCAGGGATGACTGCCATAGAGCCTCTCCTGAAGCCAGAGAGGATAACAGTAATTGCTAGATAATAGTTGCTAACACTGAGAACTTACTATGGGGCAGGCAGTACGGGAAGAGCTTGGCCAACATTTCACAACAACCCTATGGTGTGGTCATTCGTCTTACTGCCATTTTACAGATGAGGAAACTGAGGCTTTGAGCGGTTCAATGACATGCCAAGGGCAAGCAACTGCTACATAGAATCAAGATTTGGGCCGGGCGCGGTGGCTCACGCCTGTAATCCTAGCACTCTGGGAGGCCGAGGCGGGTGGATTGCTCAAGGTCAGGAGTTCGAGACCAGCCTGAGCGAGACCCCGTCTCTACTAAAAATAGAAAGACATTATATGGACACCTAAAAATCTATATAGAAAAAATTAGCCGGGCATAGTGGCACATGCCTGTAGTCCCAGCTACTCGGGAGGCTGAGGCAGTAGGATCGCTTGAGCTCAGGAGTTTGAGGTTGCTGTGAGCTAAGCTGACGCCACGGCACTCACTCTAGCCTGGGCAACAAAGTGAGACTCTGTCTCAACAACAAAAAAAAAAAAAAAAAAAAAAAAAAAAAAAAAGATTTGAACCCAGGCCTTCTGACTCTAAAGCTCACTCTGTGTTTCATAGTGTTTTATTTACTTATATTATTTTTTTTCTCAAAGGAAACTTCTTATTACTACTGTCAGTGAAAAACCCAAAGGTAAAAATAAAAGCAATGAAAACCAAATACCGTTAGTAAATTCTAGCTAGATCGTGTTGCTGTTCAAAGACCTGAGTCTGAGACCTGTTCTCAATTGATGGAAAAGAGAGATTAACGAGTGTAGGAAAGGTGTCGATGATCCACCAGCCCAGCACCGAGGCTTTCTCCTTGCAATGAGCAGAACCCTAAAATGGGATTGAAAAGGGAATGAGATTTTCACTGAGTGCTTCTCTGTTATCTAATGCAGCCTAGCTATGCGGTCTTCATTAGTGCTGTTCAGCAAACATTCCTGGCTTTTGCCTGGCCATGTGGAAGGTTGACACCTCCTGGTCCCTTTGTGATTGGGAGGGGCCACGTGACCAGTTCTGCCCTTTCTAAATGGCAAATTACTTCTGGGCTATAACATTTAATTCCTGATGTGAGGCCAGCCAGCCCTCTCTCTTCCAGAGCCGGGGTCCCAGAGCGGGGACAGTGCAGAGGAGAGAGAGCTCTGCGGCTCAGCCACGATGATTATGTAACACAAACGAGAAAGCTCTGGTGTTATAAGCCATGAAGACTTGAGGTGTTTATTAACTGCAGTATAACCTAAGCTATTCTGACTCAAACAGCACGTCGTCTAGGATCATAGTAAAGACGCAGCCCCCGTTTCAGAGCCCACAGTCTCAATTACGATGCTGTGCGAGGCCTTGCAGATGCTGGTCTGCAGCCCGCACAAGGAGGGCTTAGGTTAGGCGATCTCGGAGAGGCCCCGCTACCTTTCCTGCTGTGGATTTTAGCCCCGAGGACACATAGGCTCAGTGGCAGGAGTTCGGACAAAGGCCAGGACTCCTGGTTCCGCTGACACTGCTTGGGCAATTCCTTCCCTTCCGTGGGGTCTTTCCTCCTTCATCCCCAAAGAGGCTGGCCTGGACGAGAGCCTCCCAGCTTGCTTTTCTGTAGTTCCTTAACACCTGCTGTGCCCTTCCCCAGGAGCCCCGTCCCCGTCCCCGTCCCGTCCCCGTCCCCGTCCCCGCGGCTGCGGCAGTGTCTTTCCTCACTTCATTCAGGTCTTCAGCTCTCAGCAAAGCCTTCCCTGGTCACCCAGCCTAAAACCACACACATATACACAGCCCTGATACTATTTTTCCCCAAAGCATTTATCATTACTTGATATTATACTACACATCTATTTGTAACTTACCCTTTTGCCTGGCTCCCCTACTAGAATATGAGCCCCACGGTGGCAGGGACCTTCTCTATCCTGTTCAACAGGGCACCCCAGGGCTGAACACAGGACTGGGCACCTAGAAGGTACTGGATGTATTTTGGAAGGAAGAGAAGGAGGGAGAGGGGAAGGGAGGCAGAGAGGGAGAGTTTACCTCTGTGTATGAATTTAGCCTAAGAGCACCCGAAATGCCTTTTCTTTCTCACCCTTGCTGTTGCTCAGCTGTGTGTTTTTAGTTTGTATTTATCTGTTCAACCAATACGTATTGCCAGCCAGCTATGCCCAGCTGTGGTGCTGAGCCCAGGTGGTCTGGAGGTGAACCTGAGGCCCAGCCCTCTCCTCCTGGACTCACATGTTCTGAGGAACACACGAGTTAACGCTCAACCCACATAATAAACCAGGACTGCCGTCCGGGAATCAAGGAGGAGAACAGGGGACTATGGCATGTGACTAGGAGACAGAGGACAGCCTGGGGGCAGGGGAAGGCTTCTCAGAGGAAGTGACACGGGCCCTGTGTGGTCACTTTGTGGGTGAGGAGAGAGGTTGGCGGGACTAACAGGACTGGCTCCTGGTGTGGACCATGGCAGTCCAGGGACAGGGCTTGGCCTCCATGCCTGGGACTTTGCTACCAGTTTCTGTGAGAAACTTTTCTCCCCACTTGCCCCCTTAGACCCCCCCGCTGACTAAGCCAAGGCCCGCTCGCCACCCTTTGCACACCGAGGTGGCCAGATCCTGTCTCTCTGAGCCGCCCTGACTTGCCGTGGACTCCTGCCTGTCCCTCCATCCTCTGGGCAGCCCCCCACCTCCGACACACAGTGGGGTCAGGCTCTGGAGACCCTCCCTGACCTCTGCTCCAGCTCCCAGACGGGGCTCCTATCTCTGCAGCCCAGCTTCTAGGGCAGCACCTCTCTGATTCCTTCCACTCCTTTCTGGAAATCCTGGCCCCAAGCAATCCTCCTGCTGCAGCTTCCCAAAGTGCTAGGATTATAGTTGTGAGCCACCAGGCCCAGCCTCCTCCCACTCCTCTCCTTACTCACCTTTTCCCTTCCCCTGAGGCTCGGGCACAGCCCCACATCTCTTCCCGGAGCCAGGACCTGGCCCAGCCCAGGTGACGTTGCAAGACATCCAAGGTGGCCGTTTTCAGGCAGGCTCCACCTTAATCAGAACAGTAAGCGCTTCCCTGTGCCACACATGTCAGCTCATTGAACCCTCATGAGGACTTTCTCCTTAGTCCCATTTTACAGATGAAGGCCCGTGACTCTCCCCATAGTCAGCAGCTGAGCAGGGGCTCCCACGCAGGGCAGTGCATACCAAGCCCTCTGTGCACCCTCTCCTCTCCACGCCTCTCGGGAAGAACAGTGCGGGGCGGGGGGCTCACCCAGGACCACCGAGTGAGCCAAGGGCCTGCTCCTTTTCCAGAGAATCCAGCTGTTTCCTCTAATGAGGGGTGGGACAGGGTTGGGAGGGGATTAGAATCACAGAACTTTTCAAGCTTGGGCAAGACCTCAGAGAAGAGAATGAGAGAGGGATCCTGTCCTCTGGATGCTCTCATAAACATTAATAATTACAAGAGCTGACATTTATCTGGTGCTTACTGTGTACCACTCAGTGTTCTAGGCAATTACACATATGTTAACCAGCTTAATCCTCACAAAAACTATCATCGCCACTTTACAGATAAGGAAACTGAAGCATGAAAGTTATGTCTACACAGCTACTAAGTGACGGAGCCACAACTGAACGCAGCATGTTCCAGAGTCAAGCTCCAATGACGCATTTCTCAGTCACTCACATCACTTTCTGTACACAGAACTGCCCAGGCGCACGCCCACCCCAACCCTGGAACACGCGAGGACAAAGGACCGGTCATCACATCCCACATACACCCAAGCCCTCGTCCTCAACCTTCGGAACGTTTGTTCCCCCACACGAAAGGCCCTTTCTACAGGGATGGGGCTGGACCCCTTTTAGAAGAAAATACAATTTTCTTTTCCACTCAACAAGCCCATGTTTTTCTCCCCTCCCTCCCGCCCCAGTGTTTATTTCGGCAAGAAAATAGCCTTTGAGGTCCTCACATCTTGAAAGCCGAGAGGGAGCGGGAGGCAGAGCAAACATTCAAAAGCATGTCCACGTTTTGGTTGGAACATGAACGTTTTAAGGATTAATAACAGTTTTTGGAATCCGTGGACCCTGTTGCTCTTTCAAGGTGAAAAAAATAACCCCTTCCTTGAATATCACAGCTGTGGGGGGCGGAGGGGAAAACCCGTGGGGAGCCGTGCTGGGGGTCTTCTTAGGCAGAGTCTGATGGGGAACAGCCCCACGTGCTGGCCAAGGGGTGTTTTCATAGCTCTGTGGCTAAAAGACAGTGAGAACAAAGTAGATGTTCTCAAAGCTCCACTCCCTCTGTCGAAAGGATTGTCTTGTACCCGGGGGTTATATCCTTCCTGCTTTGTTTGATGTCAAAAGTCCTTTCTTTAAGGAAATTGTCACTATATTAAACAATATAAAAATACTTCATATTAAATGTACTTCAGCAAAAGAAAATAGTTGGCAATCCTATCCCAGTCTCCCAGTTCTTGCTTTTTTGGACTGTGTCTGGTTTGGGAAATCTCAGTTCTGAGACTACAGATGAAGAGGAAGAAAGAGATGGAAACACATGATCACAACCCCAAGGCAAAACAAGGGCCCCCTGAGACACCACCGCAGCACAGGGGGGTTCAGGGGAGGTCGCTGCAGCTGGGGATCCTGGGCCATGAAGGGCAGGCGCCGCGTCACACCCAGAGCCAAGGAGCGCTCTGAGGAGAGGGAAGGAAATGAGCAAAGCTGTGGAGGAAGGAGCACAACTGTGCCAAGAGGCCACCTGTTTGTCCACGGGCTCCCCCGGAAGCCAATTTCACCTACTTCACCCCACCACCCTGCAAGGAAGGTACCCCCATTATCCCCATCTGACACCTGAGGAAACTGAGGCACAGTAAGGTTACAGGCATGCACAAGGTCATGCAGCAAGCAGGGGCAGAGCTGGGGTGCTCACCCAGACTCCCCGGCAAGACCGACTGCATGATTTGCAGGCCCGGTGGGAAATGAAAATGGGCCCCCTTGTTCATAAGTTATTAAAAATTTAAAAATGATGACAGCAGACCATTCAACCAAGCGTGTGGCCCTTCTAAGGGTGGGACCTGTGCAGTGACTCAGGTTGCACACTCGTGACACTGGCCCTGCTTCTGGGCCTGAGAGTCGAGCTGTTTCTTTTACATGCCACTGCTTTCCATTAGACGGTGGAGTTGAGTTAAACAGGGAAAGCAAAACCTAAAATTATCTATTCCGTGAAATCCACAGTACACCTTTCAGTCAGGTATAGTATACAATATACCAAAGTATTCATCAGTGGGCATATTTGGGGGATGAGACTATGGGCAAATTTTTCCTACTTTTCTGTATAACTACTTTTTAATATAAGTATGAATTTTTTAAAAAAGGAAAGAAGCGGGTCTTTGTTGTGTTTTAGTAGATTTACCTGTAGGACAGGGAAGAATTATGAGATTTCCTGGCCATTCTCCTGGTTTCCCCTCCAGGGCCACTTGGGTCCTCTTTGCCTGTCATCCCTTCTGACTATGAACTTCTACCCTCCCCACTTCCAGGCCCCAGCCTGGCCCTGGCCTACAGCTGGGTGTCAGGACTAGAGTATGCTGTGATCAACCCGAGCTGGTGGGCCAGTGGAGAGACCACCGGCCTGGGAGAGAAACTGGGTCTAGTGCACCAGAAACTGGGTCATGCTCTGCCATGAATGTGCTGTGTGGCCTTGACCAAGTCCCTTTCCCTCTCTGAGCTTGATGTTGCAGCAGGGTCCTTTTACACAGTGTCGTCTACAGTTCAATTACTGCAATAGTCAGGGAAGTAACGCCACCCACAGAGACCCTTTCCTGAGATTCCTCCTTTTCCACAAAGAGCAGAAAGGGGGTGAAGCAGAGTGGTCTGGAGAGAGGCAGTGTGGACAGTGGAGAGAGAGACCCTCAGTTGGAGACAGTCCAGTGAGCAGTATCTGGCCCTCTCGGGACATCTGTCCTCTCTGCTCCAGACTCTGCGTGGCTTCCACCTGCCCCCAGATTAAACCCCCCTTGCCACGGCCCTCCACGGGCATCCTGTTGGCTTCGTCTCTTTCCATTCCTGAGCCTTACTGTGCGCATCCCCCTCTCTCCCGCCCCGTGACAGTCAGCGTGGTGCCAGCAGGGACCTTCTGTCTGGCTCCCCATGGTGTCCTCAGTGCTTAGACTGTCAATAAGTATTTGATGAATGAATGAATGGATCTCTATTTGCCTACCAATACGATGAGTAGTTAAGTATAACTCAGTACTTCCAGTCACAGATGGCTTTTAAAACATAATGAAATTTAGGGATCCTTTCCCCAAAAAAGCACAGACATAAAATCTCACATTCAGTTTGGACACGAGGTCCCTAGCCCCTTTGAAGCCTCCCCCAGAACCCTTGATCTTGCTCAGAGGTTTTCAGTTTGGGGAACAGAAAACAATGAAGATCAAATGGCTGTTCCTTTGATTGTAAGAAGTGCTCAGGATTTGGTGCTGTCTCTTTGTGAAGTTTATGTTTCCTCATTTGGAGCCAAGAGTACCCTTTGCTGCCCCCTCCTGCACCCCCGTCCCTAACTCAGCAGACCCCTTGGCTCGGGTGACCAGGCTTTGCTAATCCTGCTCATTCGTTGGCATCCGTTTTCCTTCTGGCCCCCTCCTCTCCTCTTCCTGCCACTAGGATCTGAAGACAGCGGACTCGGGTCCCTGGAGAAATGGTCTCCCTTAGCACCAACATGGTCCCCCACCTATAAAACCTTTCAACTTCATAAACTCGTAACTGCAGAAATCTGTCCAAACATTCCGGGGCAGTTGTAACTATTGGTGTTGGCTTGCAGACATGAAGTGAGCTGCCAGAACTTTAATGAGGAAATACTTAACAGGCCCAGCCCAGGGTGACGGCCAGGGAGGGCGGGGAGGCTGCGGACGGGTGCCAAGGAGCTGCGAGCTGGCCTCCGCCGGGTACAGTGGACGAGACAGGCTATCCATCATTTTCTCAGAAAAGCAAAATTGACTTAATCCTTTTACCCTTTGGGAATGTGGGCGGAAGAGGGTAAGATGGGTCAGAGATGGCAGGACAGCTGTCAGGAGCGAGAGCTTAGCCAGGTCTGAACTTTGTGTGGAGACCCGCGCAGCCAGACAGATGAAAGAGGCGCTTTCTCCCTCCCAGGCTGAGACGCGCTGTCTTTTCCATGATTAATGTGGAGAGAATGGCTTAGACGCTTTGGAGGGCCGGCGAGGAGAAGTGGTCCTTTTTTCCTCCTCCCCAGGCGCCTGTCTGGAGGATGGTGGGCAGGGAAGGGTCAGGCGTGTTGGTGGGGGCCGCTGCGGGGCCACCTGGAACTCGCACAGGAATCCACATCACTGAACACCCGGGGCCCCTGGCACCCGGGAGGCAGTCTGTGGGCGGCCTCAGGAAGAGGGGACTGCTGCAGTCCCAGCCAGGCAGCTCCCCATGGCATTTCCCCTCCCACCAGCCACATGAAACAGTTCGTGGGGGACAGGGAGAGAGAACACACTTCAGAAGTGGGTGTGAAAATTTGGGCCTGGCAGACAAGATGCCATGCACAAGAAGGGGACAACTCTGGGGCCTCGGACCTCCTGGAGACTTTGCCGAAGGAGTTCCCTTCAGTCTCGTTGTCAGGAGAAAGGGTCCCTTGGCTGTAGCTTGGAAGAAACTGTTGCCCTCCCTTCTCTCCGTAGGGTATGATAAAGGCCTGGGCCCTGGGTAGGGCCACACTTTGAGCCTGTGGCTACATGAGCAATTCTAAAAGCTGAGGGACCCAGAAGTACCAAGTTGGAACAGCATCTCTGACCTCACCACATGGTTCAACCACACCCTTGAGCCCCAGTTTTCAAAGCAGCTGACTCCAGACCAAGGAGAGCCCATAATTTCCAGGGAAATTGTCCAGGCTTGCAGAAGCCGGGGAATAGGGCTCTTTCTCGACAGGGTGATGGGCTTCTTTTCCCTCCATCGTGTCAACAGCTCTCAAGACCTTGTCTTGCTTCGTGTCCCGGCCCCCACAGAGACTCCCCAAGACGCCTTGAATGAAGCCATACTCTCTTTATGGAAAAGACCCCAGAAATCTGCTTGCAGCCCTGGGGAACAGGAAGAGAGTGCTTAGGTGCCTGACTGTTAGACAGAAGGAGAAACTGGGCCCTGGGGAAAAGCTGAGTTCAAGTTATAGAACAGATTTTCCCTTGGAGGCCATTTGGCAACAGGCTGGTTTTACAAAGTGGGAACTTGACATGTAGCTCGGAGAGCGGAGAAGACCGAATCCCCTCCACACGGCATTGCCCTCTGCCCTGGACCCCTGCTCGTGGCCGCCCCTTCATCTGCTCCTGCCTCTGGAGGGGGCTCAGCAGGCTGCTCCCCCAACACAGATTTGCCCCCAGCTCCTGCAAAGGTCAGGCCTGGGCCGAGGAGCCTCAAGAGCTTCGTCACAGCCGAGGAGGCCCCAGAAAGCAGCAGATGCAGGGCAAGGAGTCCAGAAAGCTGGTTTCGGTTCCAGATCTCTGCTGGAAAGCCCATGACTTTGGGGGGCCCTTCACAAACATCCCTAATATCTGAAGAGCATAATGTGTTTTCAAAGGCTTTTTCACATATGTTATTTCATTCTGTCCTTCATCTCTCGGGGCCTCAGTTTCTTCACATCGAAATGAGGGAATTGAACGGACAGATGGCTTCAAGCCTTCCTCTCCCACACGCTAATATTTTGTGAGACTATGTTTTACAGTGTCTCATACATTGTTCGTTTTAGGATTTATGGTGCTAATATCTGTGTTCTGGGATTCTAGAATTCTGGGCTTCTAAAATTCAGTGGTCTTTGATTCTCAGAATATATGACCTTTTGTTCCATGATTGCATGTATCAGTGTTTCCCAAATTTCGTTCATTCCCACACCACCTTTACCACACGGGCTGTGTCTGCATACCACCTGTATTATTATGCACTTAGTCTTTTTCTTTAAATAGACACTTTTTTGACTTAAATAAATGTCTTTAAAATGGAAACTTTATATCACTATTGCAAATGGAAAACCGGTCTCACCTGCCATAAATAGGAGCTAAAAGTAAAAATAAATACAATAAAAACAATGCTATTAAATTCTAACTAGATACTGTTGCTTGCCAAAGGCTCCAAGCCCAAGGCTTGTTCTTTAAAAACAGTTTTTTAATATATATATATTAGCAAGGTTTAGAGAGGTATTAAAGACATGTTAGCATCAAACTGAAACCATATGAGAAGGTCTGGAAATATAACTGAACTTTTCATCTCTTTCTCATTACATGGTTCTGTGGCGGTCAGTGCGGTAGCCGGACATCACCTGCGTTCATCGCAGGGGACGTCCCTTTACTAGGTAAAACGTCTCACTCTGTATGTGAGCCAAGGAGCCTGGACTGTCACCGCCCCTGGACTGTCACCGCCCAGGCCACATGCACATTGTCCAGAAAAGTGCAGTTGCTTTCTTCCCTTTTGAGCTTTGGAAGGCATTGCATTATTGCAAACGCAGGCCCTCGGATTTAGGCCCGGGACTTCCCTCTGCTGGTCTCCCTCTGGATAAGAAAAGGTAGACTAGAAACTCTCCTAGCCTATCACTTGGAGACATGAGTGACACCGGAGCCACCAACAGGACTCAGCCAGGGAGACTCATGCTTGCTTTAGCGCAGGTCTAGTGACAGACAGCTGTGCCTGCAGGTGATGCCTTTGCCTGAGGGGCAGAGAGAGCAGGCACAACCCCTGTGGTGCTGGCCCCCCAGAGTCAGGGCTGGGGGCTGCAAGAAGAGGCTGTTGTGACCCAGCACACCACTGGAGCTGCGCTCACCCTCTCTGGGGCTGTCTGTAGAGCCAGGGTGGTATCAGGACAGGCCCTGACCTGTGGGCAAGAGGTCCCAAGTTCTAATCCCACACATTGCTGGTCCACTGTGGGACCCTGAATAAGTCCCCTCTCCTCTGGAGGGCGACTTCCTCACTGTAAGATCAGGGTGCACACAGACTGGCTGTGTGAGGATTGGTGGTGTCTGATTGCTCGCTGGCCCACAACTGTATCTTCAGCACATGTTCACATGCAAATAAATGGCAGCTGCTATTATTGTTATAACAATAATAATTATTATTTGATCCTCGTGATACTTTGAGGAAAGGTGGCCTGGGCAACAATTTTCTCATTATCGGGGCAATATATGTAAATGTTTCCATATAGAGAAGAACTCCATAAACTTGATAACAATACTTCTTTTTCCTTCCTGCCAGGCCCCGTGGTGCCTGAGGGCAGCATCAGTCCTTGGCCTGGGCTCCGTTTCTAAAGGTGGCCTGGTGACGACTTCTCCATGATAGAATCAGCGCTCTGATTACCTTGGGTAGGTGCCTTGGCTGCTCTGGGCCTCAGTTTCCCCATATGAAATAAAGGGATTAAACTGCCTGACCTCCAAGTTTCTTCCAGTCCTGGCACTGGGAATGGCAGATGCAGTGGTGATCACCACAAAAAGGAAGTGATTTGGCTGCTTAGACTCCCTTGGCTCAATGAAGACGCCATCAGATTTGCAATCAGCAGAATGGGGACAATTTGCCTGGTGGCCCCGGGAGAACAAGGCATATCCTTCATCCACAGACTGTAGACAACCAGAGGATGGGGACCACGCCTGTATTTACAGATCCTCATACCCTCAGCCCTGCAGAGTGCTCAACACATAAAAGTTGCTCAACAGATATTTATCCAATGAATGTATGTATGATTGAACCACCATTCAACGATAAGCATTATTATTAGAAAACTGAGGCTGGAGTCAAATGCATCGAGTTAACACTCCTTGGCCTTAAGCTCCAAAGAGAGAAGGCCCCCTCTTTCTTTCCCTTCGGGTTCAAGCTGCAGCATTAGCCCAGTCTAGGGATGTATGGGGGCTTGAACTATTAACTTATTTTAGCTATCTAGAGAACACTTCAAATCTGTGGGCATCCTTAGGCTTTTTAACAGCTGTTTATCCTGCCCAATAGTCATTCATTGATTTCACAAACACTTCTTGAGAATGACTTTGCAGCTGGGGCAACAGAGAGGGTGTGAGGGACAGGCATGGAATGTGGGGAGCCCGACTCTGATGGGAGTTCTTTGTGTGACCTTAGGCAAGTTGCTTCTCTTCTACAGGTCATAGTGTTCTCATCTGTAAAATGGGGCGTTGGACTTGTTAACATCTAAGAATGTTTCCTTATTATCTATGTTCAAAGTCTTACACCGTGAAGTACAGAATCCTAGCGTAGGAGAACCAGAATTTTTTTAAAAGAGATCTTGGAAGTAATTCATTCATCAAGCATTATCTGTGAATAATACATGAAATTACAACTCCTGTCATGTATGTTGGAGTGAGGAGGCTAATCCACTCTGCAAAAGGTCTCATACTTTAAAAGGTAGGTCCTCCGGTGTGAATGGCATTGGCTATCGTCCTGACTCACACAGAGCTTACAGTCTAGCAAAGATGTAATCCAAAGAACTTGAGTACAATAAAAGAAATAGATGTGGATCCTGAAAGTTCAGAGGCAGAAGGTACCAGTAAAAGGCAAAGAAGTTCTTTTAGGGGTCACAGACCCCACTGAGAATCTGAGAAGTACGGATCCTCCCCCATACAAAAGGTACCAAGTTTTACATACAATTCCTGGGTGCTCATAAGCCTCCAAGTTCATCTCACAGAGCTCATCACAGTTCTTAATCAAGGTTAAGAACTCTTTTATTTTTTTTCTTTCCACATGCGTATTCTGCTTATGTGAAGAATTGGTGTTGATTTAGATAAACCCATAAGCAGAATTCAGGCAGGTCTGGAGCAAATCCCTAACTTGCATTCTTGAACAACAGCACCAGAGACGCACAAGGTCAATGGCCTTGGGACCTGGGGGATATGAGAGAAAAGGGGGCAGGGAAGTGTGGGTGAAATAAACCGTGAGCCATCTTCCCTGTTTCTTCTGCTAGACAAAGCAATTCTTTCCGCTGTTTTGGAAGACCAAACCCATGAGCTTCATAAACATAAAAAGCAGAGCCTCTTAAATCATTGGGGAATTGTTTATGAATATAATTATTGGATTAAATCATCTGTTCATAATAAACAGAGACTGGGGCTGCCAATCCACAACCTCCACGATTGGATGTAGACGAGCAAAGAATCCAGGAGCCTGTGGGGGCGAGACCCCACCCGAGACGGTCCTGTTCAGAGGCAGGGCCACCGGCTAGGAAACTCTGCCTCCCTTCCCATGAACGTGTTCCTCGGGGTAGGAGAAACCTGAGGGGTGTATAACATTTAAAAGGTGAAAATACGCTTTTGATCCTTCAGTGGCAATAATTTTAAAGGTCATGGCCAAAGCTGTCAGCACTACAATTATGCTCAGCAGTCTCACGGCAGAGGACAAAGGACCCGATGGCAAAGCACGGTTTGATTGAGGCTGCTTGGCAGGCAAGGACGGAGACCCCCTGAGTGACTGAGGGGGTGGAATGACTGGAGGGGCCGGTGCTTCTCACATGTTAATGCACATCTGAATCACCAGGCATCTTGTCGCAGTGTGGATTCTGATTCAATAGGTCTGGGATGCAGCTGAGACTCTGCATTTCCAACAGGCTCCCAGGTGATGTCATGATGCTGGTTCACAGGCCACACTTCGAGAGCGAGGCCCAAGATAATGGCAGTGACAACAGAGCATCGCTAAGCCCCATGAACTTCAGAGTCAGACAGGCCTGAGTTCAAACTCTGCCGTCCCTATCCCACTAGCTGAATAACCTTAGTGATCAGCCTGTTTGAGAGTCAGCTCCTTGTCTGCAAAATAGGGAACAGGCACGATTATCTGTTTGTTCAGTAAATATCTATTAAGCATCTACTATGTGTCAGGCTCCTGCTAGGCCCTGGGGAGGCAATGGTGAGACAAAGCAGACCCAGTTCCTGCTCCCGTGAATCTGACAGGCTTTGAGATGATGGATGTGAAGTATTTAGCACAGTGCCTGCTGCGTGGTAAGAGATCAACAAATGATATCTGGTTTTATTAGTAGTTGTAGAGTATCATCAATTTCAAGCACCCAGAGGAGAAGAACTCATCTATTAAGTGCTGACTGCCTGGAAGAATCTGCGCTTCATCCTGTGATACAGGAGTCACAGATGTGCAGCTACACAGTCCCCACCCCCAGGATGGGGAGATGTGTGTTCCCCCCAAGGGTAGCACAAGTCAGAGCAGCCTTCACTCTGTCCACACTCTTGATCCTGATCCACCGGCCTCCTGCGATTCTTAAAGCCAGCCCTGGGTCTCTCTCGATGCCCTGCCCCTAACTGTAGTTTTCTTACTCTGCTGCTCATGTCTACCCTTTCTTTACCATGTTGACTTGAGAAATGCTGTTGCCCCTCAGCAGGGATCGTGAGGCCACACCTGCTGGCCAGACGGGCTGTAGACCTCCCACTCGGAGCTATGCACCGCCCCCTAGGTGTCCCTACCTTTCTGCCCACCAGGGCCACAAGAATGGATCAATCTAGGCCCCTGCGGTATGATGGGGCTCTGGGAAACAATTGCACAGACCCTCAGGGCTCTGTGTTCCAACGGAGTGCTCAAGAGGCTTGGATCTGGGGGTTGGGATCCATGGTGTTGATGAGGAAATGACAGCATGCCCCCGGTGGGCTCGGCTTGGACGCCTGGGTCCGGGCCTCTCCTCCTCCCCTTCCTGGTACAGGCTTTGGTGCAGCCAGGTTCTGAGTCAAGGCCAGTGAGAAGGTGAGACAGGGCAGGGAGCAACTTCAAGGACCAGCTAATGGAAGGAGACCCAGAGGCAGCCTTAATCTTAAAGTTAACTAGAAGTAAGCCACAGAGACTTACTAAAAAACCATCAGGAGCAGCACCGGGACCTGGGGATAGGGTGAGGCTCGAGGCACAGTCCCGGCCCTCGTGGACTTTACAGTCCAGCACGGAAAGCCAACCAGCTGGCAGAGCATTGCAGTATAGCGTGGTGGGCACCATGGGGACGTACCAGAACTGGCGAGACCCACCAGCAGAGGCTTCCCGGGAGGAGGTACCGCAGCTGACACCTGAAGGGGAAGACAGGTTAGGCAGGAAACGGTGAACGGAAAGAACATTCCGAGATGAATAAACGGCACACATAAAGGCCGGATGGAGCACTGTCCATGTGATCAGAGTGGCAAGTGTGAGGAAGGGGCATGGGGAGGGGCCGAGACGGGCCATGGAAGGCTGGCCGCCCCACGGAGCTTGGGTACTCTCCTGAGGGCAAGGGGGAGCCACTGGAGGATTCCGCAGTGCAATTCCACAGTACAGCTATTAGCCTGCCTTTACAGATGGGGAAACTGAGGCACTGGGGCGTGGCTAGGTAACTGGCCTGAGGTCACACTACCAGAAAGTGCTGGGGCCAAGATTCCCTGCAGTCTGAGGCCAGAGTCCACACCCTGCAGCATGCTGTTAAGTACATACACAGATACAAACATACATACATTAAAAAAAAAAAAATGCAGCCAGGGTGTGGGGCTCAGCCAGAGGCCTTACAGGCAAACTCTATTTAAACCCATTTAACAAGGAGCCTCTTAATGATCTCATTAGCCTGGACAGGGCCCTTAGGAAACTTGAGGCGAGGCCCTGCTTTAAATGGGGCTTCTTTGAAGTGGCCACCACCTGAAGCAGCCACCTGAGAGGGTGGCAACAACGCCAGCCTGTGAGCCCCGCGCCCACTTGGGCAGCAGCCACGGGGCCTCTAGCGCTGCAAGACTTGGCCTCGGCGGGGCCCAGGGCGCCTGTCGGGTTTCTATTAGCTTGCTGCCAGCCACCCCCTCTGCGGGCTCGTTCAGATGGGTGATCTGGCTGGCCACAGTGAGGTCATGCATCGTGATGGTGGCGGCCAGAAGGAGCCTGTGGCCTTCCCTGGGCCTCACCTTCTCAGCCTGGTCTGGCTCATGACCAGGGATGCCCCATGGTTCTCCCTGACCCCAGGCTCTCTAACCCCGGTTCCTTTCATGAGTCCTCTTGTCTCTAGACTGACCCCCTTCCCTTCCAGCCACCCAACTCTGATCTCTGCAGGGCTGCCTGATCTTCCATAGGAGCAGCTGCTAGGACCCCACCCAGACACCCGCCCTCCGTCGACCCTGGATGCCTCCTTCTCTGGCCAGCTCTGGGTCCTCTGGGCTCCTCTCTCTCTGGCTGGGTCCAGCATAAAGGGATAGAGTCAGCACCCCAACAAGGCCAGGCCACATAGCTCCTACCTGCCCCCAAAAATGCTTGGGGGTGACAACGTTCTGAGAAATAGCACCCGGCCAATTGTCGCACCATGGGGTACAAAACCCAGACAGGCAGAAGGAACCGATTCACCTTTCCAGAACGGCATGCTGAGGCCCTCCCAGCAGGCTGCGGCTGAGGCCCCTGCCTATTAATAGTCAAGCAGCTGTTTGCTTCCCTGAATGAGACTCTTTATTGCAAGCTGCGTTGACAAAACAGATCCCGCTTCTTCCTGCCCAGAATATTTGGGGGTGGAGGGGCCACAACGAGATGTTCCTTCCTTCCAGGGACACTGAGAAGGTCAGCACCGGGAGAGACCTTAGCAGTGACCCTCTCCAAATCAGGGAGGCCAAAGCCAAGCTCATTACCACCACCCGTTCTGCCCGTTCCTCGCTCCTCCGCCCACGATCCCAGCTTCAGCCGACAGCCCCACTCTTCCCTCGGTGGATTTGCTCAGTGTTCCCATCTCTCCTCTGTCCCACCCCACCCTAGAAGCCTCAAAGTTGAGGCCTTGAGTGACTTCCTGCCGATACCCTGGCCTCACCTCCATGCCCCACCCCTCAATCAACCGTGTGCGTGACCTCGAACGCTCTCCCTCCTCTCCTGGCCTTTGCACATGCCTTTTCCTCTGCCTGCTGCTCCGTTTGCCTGGCTCTTCATGTGCTCAATGGTCCCTTAAGTCTTGGCTTGGAAGAGACCACGCTAGGAAGCTTGTCTCCCAGAGCCCACCTCAGTGTGCCTCCACGCTCTGCCGAACCACCTCCGTACCTGAAGTTCTCTCCAGAACGGTAAGGATGGGGCCTTTTCCTTCATTATTTTCCTCCACCAGCAGCCAGGACACAGTCTGACACTGAGCTGAGTCAGAGAGAGGGTATGTGAGTGTTCTGTCTCCTTCCCCAGGCCCCACCATCTGATCAGTCAAGTCCCGTTCCTTTGCCCTGGCTAAGAGCAGGAGATCTGGAAATAGGCTGCCTGGGTTTGAATCATGGCTCTGCCACTTGCCAGATGAGGGACCTTAGCTAAGTAGTTTTACCTTACAAAGCCTGTTTCCTCGTCTGTCAAATGGAGCCAGTCTTAGTACCTGCCTCATAAGGTTGTAAGAAGTCAATGAATGATGCTTATTATATTCCCAGCCCAGTGCCTGGCACATGCTGCAAATATCAGCTGCATAGATAATTTAACTCAATGTTTCAATCTGACCACAGAAACTTCCCCTACGGGCCCCCCCCCCCCCGCCAATTTAACCACCATCCATGGTGGTTAGTGGGGCACCAGTGGGGCACCATCTTCACATTAGAGCACTCTGGCACAAGTTTGGGTTCCCAGTGACCCTCAGGGTGGCCTAAGGCATGCTCATGCCAGGAGTTAATGGAGTGTGTTCCTTCTCTGCCTGACGGGTGCCTGGAGGAGGGGGTGGGTAGAGGAAGGAGATGTTCATTAGCGCCTTGGAGCTGATGCTTTCTGCTTCCAGAAGGCTGGCTGGCTGCCTCTGCTCCCCTGGGTTCCAGAGCCTTCTTAAATTGTCTTCTGGGAGGGAACACTAAGCCCTGCTTGCGCAGGACTTTTCGGTACCCAAAGCACATTGACTTCCGGGATCTCACTTGCCCCCTAGCTGCTCTCCGTGTGAGCAGACTAAGGCTCTCCCCAGCTTGGCAGATGGTGAAATGGAGGCTCAGAAAAGGTAAGCGCCTCACCTAAGGCCACAGAGTAAGGATGTGGCCATCCTGAGGCTGGAACACAGGTCTCCTGGCTCCTCGTCCAGTGCTCTTACCACTCAACCTGGCTGTTGTACACGGCATGCGGTGGATGGGATGTTCCCTGTGGCATGAGGGAACCATGCGTTTTGTTTTGTTTTTTCCATATTCAATTGAGTGTTACTGAGCACCTACTAAGTGTTAGCCATTGTGTTAGGGATAAAATGACAGGTCTTTGCTTACATTTTGTGTGTGTGTTTTTAACAGGCTTATTGAGGTATAATTGATATAAAAAAAAAAAACCATGCCTACTTAATATACATAGTGTCCAGGTCTTTTAAGCAAAGAGCTCTTTGCCCATAAACATATGAAAAGACGCTCAACCTTTATTAGGATTCAGGGAAATGCAAATTAAGACCATTATGAGATACCTTTTTGTACCCACTAAATTGGTAAGAAATTAAGGAGCCTGACAATACCAAGTGTTGGCAAGGATGTGGATCAACCAGATGCTTATACTGCTGGAGGGAACGTCTGTGGACATAAGTGATTTAGAAAACAATTCAGTGTCATCTTGTAAAGTGGATCATTCACTTTCCCTGCAACGTAGCAGTTCCTCTCCCAAGCAGCACATACTCCCAGGTGTGCACACACCAGTTCTTGCCATTTTGACCACACTCGCTGTTGGAATTTTGAAATACTTCCATGCCAGTCGGTACATAGCTACTATTCCCAGTCTGCCCCACCCTTACCGTGGGATCCCCTGTGATCTGGCTGCCCCAGCCCCTCCCCTGGTCACCCTCCCAGTGTCCTCATGATCCAGCAACGAAAAGGTTAACACCTGGCCTCACAGAATACCCATAGCATTCATTCTGATTGCTTGGGCCCTTACCATTCTGGTTGTTTATTGTTATTGTGTACACCCTAGGGAAACCCTGGCTCGCATGCACCAGGAGAAACGCATGAGGTTATTCATAGCATCAGCGTTCTTAATAGAAACCACCACCACAACCACCACAATAACCAAACAACTGTAAACAACCTGATGTCCGTGGAGAGGAGACGTCCATCCGAGCTGCTTCCTTCTGTCAGCTCAGACAAGCTCCTGTGGGGTTCAGAGCAGATAGAAAAGCTGGGCTCATCTTCTAGCAGGGCCCAGTCAGATTGTCACGCCGGATCACATGGACTAAGCACTCACTCTGTGCCAGATGCTATGTGTCTTGGGCTTGTGTCTTATTTACCAGCCAAAGTGGCAGTTACTGTTCTTCATCCCACTTTACAAGTAAGGATGCTGAACCGTAAGGAAGTAACTTGACCCAGTGTCCACACATCGTGGAGCTGGGGTTTGAGTTCATGTCTGTGAGCTCTGCTTCACCACTGTGAGTGCATTACCATAGACCGGGGGTTCTTGGGGTGCAGGACTTTTTTGGCTTGGAAGCCCCAGCATCTAGCACAGAGCCTGACACATGGACGATGATCAGTAAAAAAAGACTTTGATACAACAAAGGGGTCAATCACTCTGTTGTGACCGGCCTCAGCCTCTGGACTGGGCCTCACTTCCTGCTTATCCCCCGATCTCTGAAATCCAGACCAGAAGGCCATTCCTGCCCTGCCTTCCCTTGTTTCTTGGCTCCTGATTTTGAACCTGGACTTGTGCGACACACCTTCTCTGAGACCACTCCAAATCTTTAAACACAAAGACTGTGACTCTAGTCATTCATTTGTTTATTCCTTTATTCTTTAAATGTTGACGGTGCACCCACACAGCAAGGCACTGAGCTGAGCTTGGGAGAAACAGCAGTAATCAGGTATGGTCCCCGCTTCCTGGAGCTCAGCCTGTCCTGGGCCACCCCAACCCTGAAACACATTCCCCAGCACAGCCCGGTACTGCTCAGCCTGGTGGTCCTGTAACCCAGCAAAATGACAAATCCAGGTGTCTGGTACTGAAGCACTTGGGTGGTTTATCCCCTACATGCCTCTTGTCTGACCTTTCGCCGGAGGAAGAATTTGTTTTTGCTCCGGGAAGAGAGGTATAGCTGTGGGAAATTCAATGTGTTTATTTATTTGTTTGGCTTCCTTAATTTAATCTCTTAAACAAATAAAAATAAAGATAGTATGCTTGCCCAAATAGTGACAGGCTCCACCTGAGATGTTATTATTATCCTTTCCAGAATTAGAATCACACCATTACTGCTGGTGGCCTGCGTGCCCGGGGGCAGTCCAGGGTTAGGAGCCCACATTCCGGCCCAGTTCTGCCAACGATGTGTGATGTTGTAAAAGTCATTTCACCTCTTCAAGTCTTGCTTCCCTTCTTTATAAAATGAAACGGTTGAGCATGCTTATAAAGTCAGAACTTCCACATTCACTAGCTCATTTGGCATTCATAATATCCTGTGAAGGAGGCGTTTTGATCCTTATTTTATTGATGGAGAAATTAAAGCAGAAGAGACAGAAGAGTCCAGGTGACTCAACCAACAACGAGAGCAGAATCCGGGCTCTCAACCCTTGCCTGGGTCCTGTTGTCCTCACCCGGGTTTCTCACACTTGAGCAATGCACAGATACCTTAAAAAAAATTCTGACTGATCTTACGAATATGTCCAGGGATCTTAGGGTCTACAAACCCAAATTTAAGAACCTGCTCCGTGTGATCTACAGCAAAATCTTGGTTTATTCAGGAGGCTGGGAAGTCATTGATTATCCCCGTACCGATGTGATCATAAATACAAACACCAACACGGTGCCAAAGTCACGTGGCCATACAATGTTATATCGTCCAAATGATCCAAAAATATAATTTTCAATTGTTTTGGATTATCGCTGAAATGAAAATTAAACCTTAAACTCTTAAAGAACTTGTCTGAACCACCCCCCTCCCCATTCCGAGATTCTATCACGCTGCCTCCACATTGCCTGCAAACCCCTCCCCATTCTAACAGTCTTTGAGTTTCCCTGGTAACCATCTGCTGGTGGAAATGACAATTAAGCTGTTCAGCTGCTGGGTTCACTTAGTTCCCCCATCATGGCTCTGTGCCAGGGTCAAGAAGGCCAGAGTTTACCCACCTGCAGCAACGTGCCAAAGGAGGGGGAACCTCCCAAGGTCAGGGATGAGTCTAGAAATACAGAGTAGAAAAAGCCTAACCCTGGATGGACTTTGTACATCCATCCACCACCCCCTCCACTCATCCATCCACTCTTCATTCACTCCTGCCTGTTATATTCCAGGTCCTAAATTTGGGGGAGAGAAGGTGAGGTGGAAAAAAGTAAGCAAGGTTTACCGCAGTGTGTGTAATGTGCTACTGTCAATATTATAATATGTACCTATGTCTGTGTATTTGTATCTAAGCTCCGGTGACATTGCTTCCTCCCGAGATGACAACTGAGAAGCCGGGGGACACAGCGGGTGGGAGGGTGGGAGATTTACTTTCCTCTGTACTCTTTTTGTAACTTGGTATTTTTGCATCATGTGTATGTATCACCTACTCCAGAAATAAGTTTCCGTTTTAAACAACATTCCTCACTGCCATTCGGTGCCCTGGCCACTTGAGCGGGCTGACCCCTCAGAGGTGGTGGCGGTGGGGTGATTTGGGGTCAGTAACTGGAATGAAGAAGGAGGCATCTTCAGCCCTACGGCCATGGGCTCTGTGACCTTGTTCAAGAGGCTGCTGGCCCCAGAGGCCTCTACCTACCCTCTCCCGGCCCCAGCTTGTTCCTGTGCTCACTGTGCCCAGGATGAACTGCTTGGAGGTGACTGGGGCACCCTCCTGCCATGGCCTTAAGAGACCTGTTTGTGTAGGTTGGCATGTGGTCGCATATGAGTGAAAGTGACTGGGCACGTGTGTCCTTTTCTTTCCCCAGACAAATATTTTCCTTGGAGTCATCAGATGCTCTCCCAAGCCTGCCACCTGGGGGTGGGGACGCCGGGGGAGGGGGGTGACTGGGCGGTTTTGAGTAGCTGCGGAGTGTCGAGGGTGTGGGACACGTCCTCCGTCCTCTCCTGGCTTTCCCAAGAGATCACGAATGCCACTCTACACACGTCCCTGCCTCCAGTGTCACCAAGCACGGGCTCAGGAGCTGCTCAGGACCCAGGACCAAGAGTGGGAGGGAAGCAGGGGTGAGACCCACGTCCTGCACGTCCCAGCTCCTCCAGAGACCCAGCCCCGCTCTGAGACGCAGTTAGGAGATTTGAAGAGGTTGTGTTGAGCCCTTGGGGCCAGGCGAGACTGGACACTCACGCTGCATGATGGCTCTCAGGCAGCTGCTCCTCCGGAGACTTTTCTCAGCAAATCCCCCTCTCCGTGGGGACTCCAGTACTTCCTGCTGTACATCGGCCTCCTCCTTCCAGCCTCATAGCCTGCCTGAAGCTCAGGGTTGTTCTCACCCTACTTTACAAGTAAAGACGCTGAAGCCCAGAGGTAAAATAACTCACCCCCAAGTTCACCAGCCTGTGAATCGCTCAGCCGGAATTTCAACCCAAGTCCGCCCACTCTAGAGCCCATGCTCCTAACACCCCGCCTGAGGGTCATGGCCTCCTGAGGAGGGCGCCACACTGCGAAATGGCCTCAGCTTGCTGAGTACTGCAGAACCCCAAACCACAGAGGACGTTGACATTGTTGGTTATATTCAAATCTAAAGCCTTTGTGCATCCAAAGACTGCATAAACAAAGGGAAAAGATAAGACCGCAGGATTAGAGCTCCTGCAAATCAATAAGAAAGACACAAACAACCCCATGGAAACGGGGGCAGAGGATTCAAAGGCAATTCACAGGAGAGGAAATCCAAACGAGCAGTGCAATTAGGAAAACGTTTCAACCCCACCGATCAGAGAAAAACAAATTAAAAACAGGAATGGAAGACATTTGGCCCCCGTCGGAGCAGCAAACATTCCCAAGTTCGACAATTGCTGGCGCTTCAGATGCAGCCAGGCAATGGCGGAGACCCCAAGACACGCACACACCCAGCGATGCCCCCCGAGGCCCACGCCAGACGCGTACAGGGGTGGTCACGGCAGTGAAGTTTTTATTGTGGAAAATTGGAAATCAGTCAAATGCCCATCAACAGGAGAATGGATAATAAATTGTGGCGCGTACTTACAATGAAACAGATTGACCGGTGGAAACGTATGTGCCGGTGCTCCACGCATCAGTGCATATAAATTGCATACACAATGTTGAATGAAAACAAGCAAGTTGCAGAAAGCTGTGTACAATACTGTCATTTACAAAAAGTTTAAAGCTGCAAAGCAATATTTTGCATGTTTTATGCATTATATATGTAGCACATGTATATATATATATATATATATATATATAAACACTTAGAGGAACAACTCATGCCAACTTCAGGGACTCGTCTGAGCAGGATGGAGGGGAATGAGCTGAGAGAAGCTATTTATTTGAAATGTTTTCTTTGACAATGTAGATCATTGGAACGCAGAAGCTGTGTGTATGTGTGCCTACATTTTTCATATGTCAAATATCTTAAATGATTAAAACAAAAGTGGGGAGCTGGACAGTTGCCCTAAGGTCCATTGTCTCCCAGGTCACTGTTTGAAAGCTTCCTCTGGAATTAACTTCCCAGTCATTGGCCCCGACTCTGTTCCTGACACTGGCGCCATGCACCCGAATAGGCTCCTGCCCTCAGCAGGCAGACGGTGCGGGCTGGCCACTGAGAGGGGGCCGCATCTCCCAGCCACCCCCTCTACTGGTGTCCCCCTCCACCCTCTTCCACCACCGTCCCCCACCACCCCTTCCGGCCTTCTCAGCAGATGGTGGCTCATGAAGCATGTTCTCTTCTGCAGAAATTCCTTGACAAACCCAGAGGCAAAGGAGACTCAAAAAAACCCTACCTCAGTGGTCAGCAGAGTTCTCTGTGCTAACCGTGGACTGGGCTCAACAAGGGACCCTCAGTGGGAAGGACTGACCTGGGAGTCAGGATTTCCGCTGTTGACTTGCTGGGTGACTTTGAGCAAGTGACACAACCTCTCTGAGCCTCCACAGGTGCACTGAGAGAGGTGGCAGTCTACCCTGGTGGTTTCCAACCTAGAAGCATCAGAATCAACTGGGGAGATTTTTAAAATGCAGATGCAAGGGCCCCTCAGTTGGAATCGCCTGAGGTGGGGCCTTGGGATTATAGCTCCACTGCGTAGCAGGTGGTTCCAATGCACAGCCAAGCTGGGGAATCATTGGACGGTGATTCCAGGTCGGACATTCACATACGTGAGCAAGCTCTGTCCACATCGCCTATTTTCTCTCCCCATCCCCTGTGCCTTTCTGCATCCTTGTTAATCATCACCCTGAATAGTTTATGCCAAGCAGGGTGCTGGGTGAGAATGAGGGAGCAGATGAGCTTCCAGAATGCGGCCCCTCTCAGCCTCCCACTCCTTAGTAACCGCAGGGAAGCTGAGAAAGAAGGCAGGAGGGGGAGCCGGCACTCGTACCCCTCCACAGGTGGAGGAGGGTCTGGGGCGGGGGGAACATGGCCCGTCTGCTGAATTCTTGCTCCTCTGCCCAAGGCCCAGCACCCCAGCTCCTGGGGCGGCTCCTTCTCCCCGCCTCCATCCCACCAAAGGCAGGAGTCACTGCAAATCACAGCCTTCTAGAACATCAAAGGCAGACCAATGTTTTCCCCATGCAGCCATTCACTGCTGTCTTACCACCTGTATATTATTTAATTGGTACTTTCTTTTACATTGACTCACCGTTTTTTACTTGAATGCCTACTTTAGTCCCTTTCTAAGCAATAATACCTGCAAAATAGCAGGTTTGATGTGCTAGGTATTTTTTGTCTAATACACATTTAATAGAAATACATAATGATTTCCATTTTAAAATGTCCATCTATTTATCTCTTGAAGTCACTTTGTGCATCACCACGATTTCAGAAACACTGAACTAGCCCAACCCTGCTGTTTCACAGAGGTGCAGACTGAGGCCCAGGGAGGGGCAGAGCTTGCCAAAGGTCGAGCCACTGGAATTGAACCAGGTATTTCCACACTGGGCAGGCCCCGCCACCCTGGTGACCTTGACCTTTTGGGAGACCTTTCTTTGGTTGTGCACTGCCCCCTCCTGGCTGGTTCTCCTGCAACGCGTGTCCTGGAAGGAGCAGTCAGAAAAGGGGCCTCGTTGCAGAACACAGATGACTCTGCCCAAGGTAGGAAGCAGTCAAGGAAGGCACCATTGAAGAGGTGGCATTTGCACTTGGCTTTGAAAGATGAACAGGAAACAGTCAAACTTGAAAGAGGAAAATGGCAATTCTATCCAAATGGTGTGAAGGCAGTGAGATGTTCCAAGGACAAAGTGTACTCAAGATTTAGTTGCTGCTTTAGATGACAGGAGACACACCAGGGAGCAGGCTGCGATGGGCTTTGAATGCCTGTTAAGAAGATGTGGCTCGAGCTTGTGGTCAGTGGTTCAGCCAGGGGAGCTTTGATAAGCAGGGGAGTGATGCGATGCCAAATCCAGCGTGGAGAGGGAACGGGGACAAGAGACAATGGCGGCAGGGGCAGCCTGCAGGGAAGAGGATGTGGCAGTAGCCCAGGCAAAAAGGCACAGAGCCCTCCTTTACCTCTAGCCCCCTGGGGACCTTAGCAAGTCACTTCCTGTCACTGGGCCTGCCCCCTTGTCAATAAGAGGACAGCACTGGCTAGATGCTCTCCAAGGACCCTTCTAGCTCTAAGATACAAAACCACGAAAATGGGAAATTATGCTGATGAGGCTATGAATTGCTACGACCCTTTTAGCAGTTAATCTGACTTTAGCTATTAAAATAAAACACAGGCACCCCTCTTGACTGCAGCCTACAGAAATGAAAGTTCCAGTCTACAAGGATATATTTACTAGGATATTTGGGGCAACACTGTTGTATTAGCCAAAAAACTAGAAGTGAGTAACCTATATCATGCTGTCTCCCATCTCTGTCTGTCAGTGGTCCTGCCCAGGGAGGGGTTCCAAGACTCCAGCAGCTGGAGCCTGAGCTGCGTGGCCCGGGCCTTATCCTCTCTGAGCCTCAGTTTCCTCATCTACAAACAGGGCTGATAACCATTTACATGCTTCATAGGGTGTTGTGGGGGTTAAGCTGGTAGTATCGTGAGCCTGGAAGCGCAGCTCCAGCTCACTGTACCCACTCTACAAATGTGAGCTGCTACTATTATTCGAAAGGGTGTGGCAGAGCCAAGTGTCTGATATGAAATGGCTCTGATGTGCTGTCATGAAGTGAAAAGAGAGAGTTTCAGGGTTGAGTGTTTAGTACGATCCCTTCTCATGAGAAAGAAAGAAAAGAGAAAGGAAAAAGGGAAAGGGCAGGAAGGACCAACACTGTATGATGAATGTCTGTGTCCGTCTGGGCAGAGGAAGGGCATGAGGGTATCTAATACCAGACCCCTAAGACTGGCTGGGGCGGGGAGGGCTGGGGTGTGGGGAAGTGGGCCAGGAATAGAGAAGAAGGAGGGAAAGACAATTGATTTTGTCTTGACACGTCTCCGAATTGTTTAACTTGCTGCTTCAGTAACAACTTGTAAACCTTTAAGAACTCCTTTGAGATTGAAGAAAAAAGAAGGAAAAATTGTCGTCCCGTAAGAGGGAAGGAAACCGTGGGAAATCTGGCCAAAGTGACTTGGCCCAGGGAAAAGCCACTGTTACAGTGCATGAAGGAGGCCGGGGGCAAGGGCTGGCTTCCCAGATGGGCCCTTCTCTTGATAGGTCCAGCGCTGGAAGGGCCTTTGTCCAACAGCTTCATTTAACAGAAGGTAATGTTAGGACCAGAGAAGGCAAGAAACTGGCCCAAGGCCACACAGGCAAACTGGCCTGGAAGGTAAGCGCGCCTGGCCCAGCAGCCTCTCCTCTGTACCACGCCACCTCCCGCCTCTGTGCCAGAGCCATTCCTGCTGGGAGGAGAGTAGAGTGCCCACCTGCTGCTCATTCTTCCTTCACTCATGTCCCGAGTGCCCGCGCTGTGCCCTGCATGTGAATCCAAGGTGACTAAGGCGTGCTGCTTGCCCAAGGGGTGCTCACAGTTGAGTGGTCTGGAAGCTTCTGGCTTCTACCACTAACAAAGACATCTTTTTTCCTAACTGGTAGAGAAATGCTAAGAGGCTAATTTTTTTTAATGCACTGTTTTGTTTGTTCCTGTCTTAATTGTTGCCATGTTATATTTTATCAGTTTAATGTTCTAATTTTGTGCTTGGGCCCTAAGGCAATTCAGTGAAGGGTATGATTTGGAAAATCAAGGAAATAAAGAAATTGTCCACAGAAGAGCCAGCCTCCCAGGAGCCGAGGACAAAGCATCAGTGCCGACAATGAATTTTATTAGGAACAAAACAAAAACAAACAACCTGTTGCCAGACAGAAGGTATTAGACCATCCTGGTTTTGTTTTATTTTTGTTCTTTAATTTAATACCAGTTCTCCATTTCTTCCAGGGTCAGCCAAGGATGTACAACTCAGTTCCTTCTCCACTGCCTTCTAGAAGCCTTCCACATCCCCGTCTCCGGGCATATACTCTGAGTGAGCGCCCTGCCTGCTCCGCCCTCCCCTCTTCTTCAGGAGATGGTCTGAATGCATCTCCATGCATTTGCCAATATTTATTAAGTGCCTGCTGTGTGCGGGCACAGTGCTAAAGGTTGGAGATAATGCAACCAACAACACCAGCATGAGTCTGCTTTCAGGGCGTCTGCATTCTACTCACCCAGGCTTCCTCAAGTGGGGCCAGAATGCCCTCAAGGGAATGAAAATTGGTGTCGGGGGTTGCGGGGGCTTGGTGAAAAAATTCTGAGGTCTTACAGTGGTTTGCATGCTTATCATATATGTTCATTACCCATCCAGCCACCCAAGCAGAAACCTGGGCACCATCCCCGATCGGAGCTGCCAGCCCTCTCTAATCTTAGTTCCCAACCTCCCAGTGGCCCAGGCCATGCAGGCCTCCACTATCCCCCTGAAAGCTGACCCCATCTGCCTTGCTTCTCTCCCTGCACAGCCTAGATCCCAGAGCCCAGAGATTTAGCTTCTCCTTTGCCAATACATTAGACCCCTGTGCCCTTTTTCCCCACCCATCTGGCAAAGCCCTAGATAAACCTGGATAAATCCCACCGAGTACTTCCCTCTGCCTGTGGCTGGGTAGGAAAGCCCCGATGGAGGCAATCACTCAGCAGGACAGGACACACACACACTAATTACCACCAACCTCAACTGGGTTGCCAAGACTATCAGGTGATTGGGGATTTTGTGGGCAAACTGCTTCTCAACTCTCTGAATGATCATTCTCCTTCCCTCAAACTCCTCACCACCTCTTCCTTACTCTCAGCAGAAGACCTTGCCTCCCACTTTGCAGAAAAAATAGAAGCTCGAAATGAAATCTCCCTTAACATCCCACTTGAAACCTACATCTACATCTGCACCCATTCTCTCTTTGTTCCCACTTTTGGGTTCTAGAGAAGTCATCCCTCCTCCCCCCAAGACCAACCCCTCCACCCACACGCCTGATCCCATCCTCTCACACAAGCTCGCCAACATTACTCACTGTCTCCCCTAGTTCCTGCACCCTGATTAATCTCTCTCCCCTAGATCTGCCATCAGTTTTTAAACAATCTCTAGTCTGTTTCACCTTAAAACACACCTCCTCCAACAAACACACTGACCCTATCACTTCATCTCTCTCTTCCACCTCACACTGAAACTTCTCCAAAGACCTATGCCTCCCTCATCCCTCCTGCACATTGGCTCACTGCCATCTGACCCTCTCCATCACGCCACATAAACAGGCCTCCCCAAGGCCCCCACCAATCTCCATGCCTATTGTTAAGCTGAAGCCCAGGGCTGCATCTTCACCCTCCATCAACTCTTCCCACCTTCCCGGAATGCTTCCCTTGGCCTCCTTCCATACGCCCACACTCCTGGGCTCCCTCCCACCTCTGCAGCCACCCCTGCTCGGCTGTGCGGGCAGATCCTTCTTCACTCAGCCCCAACCAGTGGGTGCGCCTCAGCACTTCATCTTGGGCCACCTCTCTTCTCTCCCCAAGTTCTTCTCCCTGGGCAAGCTTGTCTTCATCCACAGCCACAATTATCTCTCTGTTGACAACTTCCTATCTTTGTCTGCAGCCCAGACCTCTAGGCTGTGCCCAAATCCAGGTTTCCAAGTATCTACTCAACATCCGCACTGGGTGCCTCTAAGGCACTTCAAGCTCAATCGTGTCTAAAGTAGAACTTAGACTTTCCTCTCCCCCTCCACGCCCTCCCCTCCTCACTAAAACCACCCACCATCCCTCCTGTTCCAGTTCTTCCTATCCCAGCAAAAGGTGCTGCCTACCTGTTTGCACAGAAACCTGAGTCCATCCTGACACTACCTCTCCCCTACCCTCCCATCCCAACACATCATCACTGTGACAACTTTCCTTCCTGATTAACTCTAGGAACCTTCCACTGCTCTCCAACTCTGCTGCCACCAGCACACCACCCCCATCTTCTCCCTAGATGCCTGCCTACACTCCTAACCCCAACTTGTCTTTCCACATCTGCTCATACACCCCACTCCACTCTCCACTGGGCACCCACATAGGCCACATTAAAATTCAAGTTTTATCTATCCCTCTTGGCCTTACACTATCAGAGGCTTCCAATTGCTCTCAGGATGAAGAGAAAGACCCCTGACGTGGCAGATCCTTAATGTGGACTGTGCCCTCTGCCCACCTTCTGCACTGCCCAATCCCCTACTCTCCCTCTGGGCCCTGCTACAAAGGCCTTCCCTTGCCCCTTCTCTCAGCTGTACCTTCTGCCTCAGGCCCTTTGCACAGGCTCTTGCCTCTGCCCAGGTTTCTTCTCCCCAACCCTCTCCATTTAGGTTTCCTCATAAACATCACTTCCACAGGGAATCCTTCCCTAACCCCAAGAAAAAATAGATCCCTCCTTTCTGTCAAGTGCATTCACAATAATAACAAACACACACACACTAGGAACACTATGTTTGGAGCTTTTCTAAGCATTTCTGCTTAGAACTCATTCATTCCTCATAACAATCCTACCTCGTGGAAATTATAATTATCTCCGTTTTACAGACAAGGAAACTGAGTCACAGAGGAGTTATATAACTTGCCCAAAGTCACCTAGTTAATGAGGCAAAGCCAGAATTTGAACCCAGGCAGTGTGCCTGCAGCGTAGCTTTTAAATACTATATTATTCCATAAGAATTTTCCTTCCTGCCCTTACCCACGTTTGTAACAGTGTATTGTATGACTGTTTGTTTAGCATGTGTCTCCCTTATTAGACTGTAAGCTCTATAGGAGTACAGATTGTTTCATCCCCAATAGTAGGTACTCAATAAATATTTGCTAAATGGCTGAATGTAGCTTAGTCACTCTCTTCCTCACCCACCGCATTCAGTTAGTCACCTGGTCCTACCCATGTTTCTTCCTGGAGCAGGAGTCCCTTACCCTAGGAGGTCCAGTTATGTTTATCCGTGTCCTGAACTTGGGAGGAAAATGTTATGTTTCTGTACACATTCAACACGTTCTTGAGCAAGGGCTGGGTGGTTTGCAGTGTCATCAGATTCTCAACGGGTCCATGAAGTTAAGAACAGCTGACTCAAATATTCCCCAGCCTAGCTCACCCTTTCCTTGCCAGCCTTCCTTCAACAACTACAGCAGCCTCACATCCGGTTCTCCACAAATTCATCCTCCATGCTTTGGTCATAGCTATCTTTTAAAAACACAAACCCAGCTCACTTTCCTTCATAAAGCCAGAGACTATCTAATGCCCTTAGAGCAAAGTCCAAACTCTGTGGGAGATGGGGGAATGGGGTCACAGGCCCTGTCTACTTCTCCATCCTCACGTGTCCTCATTTCTTCCCTCTCTCCCCCAGCAGCACAGGATGGGCTCTGTGTTTGGGGTTCCCAGTCTAGACTAGGGTGGTTTCTCATGTTTCATGCAATGCCCTCTGCCTGGTGTATCGGTCTTCTCCTTTGCACCTAGAAATTCCTACTCTGTTTTTACGCCTCAGCTTAGATGTCTTTTTGGGGTTAGGTGCCCCTCCTGGGGCTACCATAGGCTGTGCCCGTCCCTGACAATGCATACCAGGCACTGAGCAATAGTTGCTTGGTTACTGACGGTCACCCTGGCCTAGGTGAGCTTTGAGGGCAACCGCCATGTCTTATGCATCTTTTTATCCCCCCAGCCTCCCCAGGTTCTAGCCCAAGGTATGGTGCTCAGTAAAAATCTGTTCAGTGAAGGAATGAATAAACCAATGACCACTCGTGCCCAGTTCGTAGGTCCCCAAAAATTTGTGAAATGAATAAATAAGTGGGTAACTGGAAGTTCAGGTGTAGAGACATGCAGATTACAAAGTTCATAGGTGAGTAAGACCGGTCGCAGCCGTCAGAGAATTAACATGGGAGACAAATCTCTTCAAGGAGCAAGCCTTGAAGATTAAAAAGATGGAGTCACTCCCACCGCGACCGGCCCCGGGGGCGGGTCCAGACCTAACCCCGCCCTGTCCGCCCCAATGGGCGGTCTTGACGCCGTCCGAGTCCCCGCCCCTTTCGCCCGCCGGGGCGGGGTCTACCATTCCTGGAAAGGAGACTACATTTCCCGGCGTGCCCCGCGGCAACGGCGAAAGAGGAGCCGGAAGTGAGACGCGCGAGGTCTAAGGGCGCGAGGGAAGTGGCGGGCGGGGACTGACGGGGGGCGTGCAGGTGAGCCGACCGGCCGGGGGTCGCGGGCATGGCCGAGGCCAGGAAGCGGCGGGAGCTGCTTCCCCTGATCTACCATCATCTGCTGCGGGCGGGCTATGTGCGCGCGGCGCGGGAAGTGAAGGAGCAGAGCGGCCAGGTATGCGTTCGAGGGCCGTGTGTGAGGGCCGCGTGCAAGATCTAGAGATTAGCCGCCCCAGCCCCCTCCGCAGGCGACCTGGCGGGCGCCAGGAGCCAGGTCCCGTGGTGCTCGAGGACACGGGCCAGGGCTGCCGGAGAAGCCACAGCCTCTGCCTCTCCCCTTGCGACTTCCAGCCCTTTGGGCCTCGGTTTCCTCGTCTGTGCAGTGGGCGGGACGGGACGTGTGATCTCAAGTGCAGGGCTTTGTAATTCCCGCGCCCCCTTACCTCCACCCCCTTGCGGATAGCGGCGGTTTTAAGTTTCCTAAGTCTCCAGCCACGTGGCTCGGAGCAGTCTCCCTGGGACGAGAAAGTTGCTGCGAGTCTCAGGGGTAGATTGCGGCCAGCACCGTGGGGGAGCATCTAGAGAAGGGTCCCATGGCCCCTTAGTTGAACTGGAACACAGGCCCTTAGCAACCCTCTGTACTGAGACGGACAAATTTGGGACTCAAACTCACCAAACTCGTGATGCAGTCACTTCTTGCTTGATTCATTCATTTGGCGACTGTTAATCTGATGCCTAGGATGCTGGTGGTAGAATGGTGAGCCTTCCTGGAATTTACAGTCTAGTCGGGGAGACAAATCACAGAATCACAAAAGTGACTGTACTCTTAACACTACTTTGAAAGTGTTAAGAATAAGGGGCACAGGAATGTGGCGGGCTGTCCTTGTCAGGGATATCCAGAACTGCTTCACAAAGGAAGTGGCATTCGATTTGAGATCTGAGGCTGGGCGTGGTGGCTCACGCCTGTAATCCTAGAACTTTGGGAAGCCGAGGCAGGATTGCTTGAGGTCAGGAGTTTGAGGCCAGCCTTAGCAACATAGTGAGACCTCATCTCTACAAAAAACACAAAAATTAGCTGGCCATGGTGGTGCGCGGCTGTATTCCCAGCTACTTGAGAGGCTGGGGCAGGAGGATCACTTGAGCCCAGGCATTTGAGGTTGCAGTGAGCCGTGATGATGCCACTGCACTCTACCCTGGGCAATAGAGTGAGGCCCCGTCTCAAAAAAAAAAAAAAAAAGAGAGAGAGAGAGAGATCTGAAAGAAGGGAGGTGGCTATTTCAGGCTGACATGCAAATGCCCTGTGGTGGGAGGGAGCTTGTGTACTTGCTGGCCTCAGGAAAGCCCACTGTGGCTGAAGGGTGGAGTACAAGGACTCTAGATGCCCATAGGGAAATGGAGTCGGGCTGGCTGGAGTGGTCTCTTGGGCAGTTTGGTCTTCATCTGAAGAGCAGTGGTAAACCACTGGAGGGTTTTAAGCTGGTAAGACAGTACCCTGAGTAGTCAGGATCCCTTTGGCTGTGGTGTAGGCTCTGGTCCTGATGCTTGCTCACAGGGCCTCCTGAAGAAACTGACAGGTGATGGGCCCTGAGATGTTACCTATGCTTTTACCAACCCTCTGTGAACTCCACTTGCCCGTCCTACTCCATTCATATCACTTAACAGATAAGGGGCGTGAGAGATAGTACTCCTGTTCATTGGGGCATATGCCCAAGCAGAAGTATCTGCGTACATTCTAGCAGGAGCAGACAGATGACAAATATAAAATATAACTTAATGATATAGTATATTATGGTGATGGTAGGTGCTAGCTATAAGAATAAGGCAGGCAAAGGGGGTTAGGAATATCAGGATTCAGTTATAAACAGGGCGATCAGGGAAGCCCCGCTGAGAAGGTGACAACTGGGCAAAGACAGGAAGGAAATGAGGGGGTGAGCTGTGTGGTTGGTAACATTCTAAACAACAAGAATAGGAAGGCCCTATCGGGGGCAGGGTGGCCTGACACATTTGAGGACAATGAGGAGGCCACTGTGCCTGGGGTGGAACAGAGTGAAACCAACTCTTGAAGTCCCAGTGTTACTGACTCAGTGTGCTGGGCACTGACGTAGCTTGTTTTGTTCAGACCTGATAGCAGCCTGCAAGCTGGATATTGCTGTCATCCCCTGTTAGAAAGAAGGAAACTGAAGTTTGAAGAGGTGAAGAGATTAGTTAACAGAGGAATGCTGCCTGACTCCAGATGTGCCCTCTTGGCCACTCTGCCCAGGTTCCTGACACCTTCTACCCTTGCCCCACACTGCTTACCTCCTTGGAGCTCTTGACGTTTGCATAGACAATGGGCCCTCTGGCCTCTGCTCGAATGGCCTAGATTCTACTGGATCCCCTCTGATTCTGCCAAGAGACTGGCACTATTTGGGCCCCAGTCTCTTCCCAGCAGACTAGTGGACCGCTGCGGTCATGCCACCTGGATGCCTCTGGTGTCTGGGCTGTGGTTCGTGTTTGCGGAGATTGACTAGCCAGGCCTTTGAAAGCCATTTTAAAGGTCAGAGGTGGGAAAAGCCCTGTCTCGTGGCTGGTAAGTGTGGATAGTGCTAGGGAGGCTGGATAAATGCTAGCTTGGAACATTCCAACTCCATCTTCTCAGCGGTGCCTCTCACCAACAAGTCTTAAAAAGTTTTAGTTGGAGTTGCTTGTCCTTCTTGCCTCTGGAAGGTTTTGGATGGAACTGGCAGGACCAAGCAGACATGCTTCCCAGAACAAAAAGATCCTCTTCTGAACCACCTGTTTGTGCAAGTCATGAGGTCAGGGAGAGCTGGGCCTAAGAAGGACCCTTTCTGTGCTGGGGAGTTAATTGTGGCTCTCTCTTTACTTCTCTGCAGAAAATTTTCCTGGCTCAGCCTGTAACCCTCCTGGACATCTATACGCACTGGCAACAGTAAGTCTGGTGGGGCTGAAGGGGGGCAGTAGGGATACCCCATGCAGTCAGCTCGGAATGAGCTGGGATATTAGTCTAGTCTAAGATCTGTCCCCTTAGCCCACTATGGACACCATGTTACCTCTAAGAAGTCAGGTCGCGTCACATATATGGGTATTTCTGTGTGAACGTCTGGTAGTGGAAGGGGACATTAACAACTATGATCTCTTAGGAAGAAAAGCTTCTCACCAACTTGTTATTCATTTGGTCAACAAACATTTACTGAGTACCTACCTGCTAAATGCCAAGTCCTGTTCTCATTATGGAAATGTTGTCAAAAATGAGCCAGACATGGTTCCTTCTTTCATGCTGCTGACATTGTAGTCAAGGAGGTAGGCATGAATGAGAGGGTGAAAGAATTGAATGTAAAATTACAGTGATAGTAGGGATTATGAAAGAAAGGTACCTGGTGCCACAGCCACATAAATGAGGTGATCTGTGACTTGAGAGCTGCAGGAAGTAGGGGAGTGAACTAGGCAATAGGTATAGAGAGGCAGACAGAACGTACTTGGCAGTGGGGATTGCTAGTGCTGAGGCCTGTGGCCAGGGGACAGTACAGATGATGCTGGGCAGTCGGCAGGGCCCACTCCAGGCAAGGCACGGTCATCCATCGTGAGAAAGTTTGTCTTTGCCAAGAGCAGTAGGAGCCATGGAAGGGTGAAGCTGTGAGTTAGGAGATCGCTCTGCACCATGGTGAGACTGGTCAGGGACATCATCGTCCAGGCAAGAACTGATGGGGCTTGAGACAGGGACAACAAGAGGTAGACAGTAGATTCCAAGAATAGTAGGGGACAAAACCAGGCTCTGTGGGTGGATGGGAGAGGAAGTATATAACTGACTCCCAGGTCTGGCTTGTGTACCTGGGTGGAAGGTGGGTCCATGCATAGAGCTGGAAGAGAACCCAATTTGGAGGGAAAGATTTCATGGACAGGTTGGCTGTAAAATGCCTGTGGAACAACTAAAATTTAAATGCTTTTCAAGGAAGGGAGAATAATCTAAGGCTGTGTCAACAGAGAAATGGCTTGAGAATGAAGGAGGGGAAAATCGTGTTCTCTCTCTGCACTGGCCTCACCATAGCCAACTAGGGAAGTAAAGGACCTATAGATATGTCCCATGAGGAATGGTGGAGAATACTGAAATGTCCTGGATGTAAAAGAGGTGGGAGGAGGTGAGGGACCACTGTCTGCACATCTTTGAGGACAAAGAGAGTAACACGTTCTCTGAAGCCCTGGAAGATAGAAGTGGGTCCCATATGTACTTGCTTTAGAAGGACAGGTTTCAGCTTCTGAATGTAAGCATTTGATCATCAGAACTATCTAAAAATGAGGTAGGCTACAGTGGGAGTGGTGAGCTCCCTGTCATTAGAGGTATGTAAGCAAAGGCAGGAATGGTGTGGAAAGCTCTAGAGAAGAGCCAAGGTCATTGAAAACCCTGCCAGCCCTCAGTTCTTGGCTGTCCTCTGCTTCTAAGGTGAGCACAGGGCACAACCCGTACTTCCTCACCGTCTGACTTGCCCGGATGTGTGAGTGTTATTCATATACTTCCTTCCGCAGAAAACTGCTTCAGTGAGCTGCTCACACCCTTCCCTGCCACTGGCCCCTTTTATGGGTGAGGGTTACTGAGTGGGACAAGCACTTCATACTCACCAAGGCGGCCTAGCCTAATAGTTCCCCACAACTAGCTGTATGACCTTGAGCAAGTTTCTTGGCCTCCCTGAGTCTGTGTCTTCATCTGTAAAATGAAGATAATAATAGTAATTATCTCATTGCATTGTGAGGATTAGACAGTGGTCTATATAAAGCAATAAAACTAGCTCTACTCTCTGCCCCCCAAGTTATTTACTGAGCACCTACTATGAGCCAAGCACTATTCTTAATATAATTGGGAACAGACTAGAGAAAAATTCCTGCTCTTGTCAAACTTACATTCTGCTGGGAGGAGAGAGGCTAAATAAATTGATACGTGTAATAAATGAAACCTGTTTTTAGCAGAAGATTCCTGACAAGTGGGCTTCCTGGGAACAGGGGACCTGAGCATCACATCCCAAACTGCAGAGCAGTGTCCATCCCAGCTGGAAAACATGGGGGTGACTCCCTGGGGGGCAGGAGCGGGGCTCAAAGCGGGTGAGACTTGAAAGTTCAGGGGACTTAGCTGTCTGGGTGCTTATCCTATCAGTGCCCCAAATGTACTTTGGTCCTGGGCAAGTCACTTAGTTGTCCATTTTTTGAGACTTGTGCCAGGCACTGAGGATATTGAGGGTATTGCAGTGAGCTGCCATCTCCCTGCCTTCCCGGGCCTTTCTGTGTAGGTGGGGAGTCAGACAGGAAGTAAATACAATAACAGAAGCCAGAGAAAAGTGCTCTGAGGAAAACGAAACAGAAAGAAAGGGCAGAGAATACCTTGGGGAAGGGGGCAATCAGCGAGGGCCTCTCTGAGGAGCCCACATTAGAGTTGAGACATGAAGGACAAGGACTCGGGCAGAGTCTTCTAGGAAGAGGGCACAGCACAGACAGCAAGTTCTGCAGGAGGAAGAGCCTGGAAGTTTCCTTGAAGTGCCACATGGGCTGGCACCTGTCACTTAAAGACTGTTAGCTACTGCTGTTATATAACATGATGGAGCATTCGTGATTATCTTAAAGACTAATTGAGAATTGTAAAAGCACTTTATGAAATGAGTGAAAATGCAGAATACAAAATTTTACCTACATTGTGTTTTGATCATGGTTTAAACACTGTGCATATTTCCTCTGGGGCCTGGGAGGACGTGGGAACGTCTGTCCATTCAAATCTCCTGGAGTTGTTTTGTTACCCAGTTGGTACAGACAGTCATAGTCACCCTTGTCCTGCAGAACCTCAGAGCTTGGCCGGAAGCAAAAGGCAGAGGCCGATGCGGAACTACTGGCCAAGAAGTCCCGTGTGTCGGACCCCATTAGCAGCTCAGAGAGCTCAGAAGAGGAAGAGGAGGCAGAAGCTGAAACTGCCAAAACCAGTAAGAGCACTGCATGCTGGTCACTGCTGGGGGACATGGGCCTCCCAATCAGGCCCCCCTCATTGGTGCCTGTGGGGACTCAGCCGAGGGCCCTGCACCTTTGGGAACAGGCTATAGGATATTGGATTGTTCCGGGGTAGAGTCCCCTTCCAGCTTCCCCTTTAAGTGAGCCCTGGGAAAACCAGGACCTTTTAAGGGGAAGATTGGGAGGGAACCATGAATCTTTTTCAGCATATATTTGAGCCCTTCCTCTGTGCCAGACATTGTGTCCCCAGGCTCTGAGTATCGAAGGCTGAAACAAAAAAACCAGATGGGTCCTTACAGTCAAAGTCCTACCAGAGAGATTTCAGAAGGCAACTAGCGGACACCGCTTCTGTGGGGCCTGTGGGTGCTTCAGGAGTTGCTGACCTTCCTGTTATTTTTGACGTGTGCATGTTAGCACTGGGGGGTGGTACTGGGCACTCTGGTTTTAGAGCATTGGCGGGGGTAACCCAGTCAAAGCCGTTACAGCCCCTTCTCCCCCCGAGTTCACAGGGCTCCTTGAGCTTTACTCAGCAGCAGCCGTAACTCCACAGAGGAATCGCCATGTCTCCTACACATTGTATCTCTTTTCTATGCATTATATTATTGCTTTTTTGCTTACGTGGAAGACAGTTTCTACAATTTGGCAAATTATTCTTCCGCTTATTTTTCCTGAGCCTTTTTTGTTTTTGAGAGACAGGGTCTCACTATGTTGCCCAGGCTGGAGTGCAGTGGCTGTTCACAGGCATGATCATAGCACACTATAGCCTTGAACTTCTGGGCTCAAGCAGTCCTACCTTTTAGCCTCCCGAGTAGCTGGGACTACAGACATGCATCACCATGCCCAGCTTCCTAAGCCTGCTTTTAAAGATGTTTGAGATCATACTAGATATATATTTTATATCTTGCTTAAATTATAAATGCAAACAAGTTCACTTTGAACTGTACAAAATCATATAGAGAAAAAAGTGAAGATTTCCCATTCTCCTACCCTGTTGCCTTTCATTCCCTAACTGCGTCTCCCAGCGAGTAGCCTTTAAAACTCCCTCCTTTGAGTCAGGCGCGGTGGCTCACGCCTGTAATCCTAGCACTCTGGGAGGCCAAGGCAGGCGGATTGTTTGAGCTCAGGAGTTCGAGACCAGTCTGAGCAAGAGTGAGACCCCGTCTGTACTAAAAATAGAAAGAAATTAGCTAGACAACTAAAAATATATAGAAAAAACTAGCCGGGCATGGTGGCACATGCCTGTAGTCCCAGCTACTTGGGAGGCTGAGGCAGAAGGATTGCTTGAGCCCAGGAGTTTGAGGTTGCTGTGATCCAGGCTGACGCCACAGCACTCTAGCCCGGGCAACAGAGTGAGACTCTGTCTCAAAAAAAATAAAAACTCCCTCCTATGCATCTGTATGCATCCATACATGCATCTGTACAGACCTACATACTATGTAAAACAAAAGTGGTAAAGTTTCATACTGCTGGGCTGTTCGATATTGATCAAGTTTTTAAGCTGTGATAATGGAATTGCAATTGTGCTTTGGGGAGTGGGGGTGGTTTTTGAAACAAAGTCTTGCTATGTTGTTGCCCAGGCTGGCTTCAAACTCATGGCCTCAAGCAATCCTCTCACCTCAGCCTCCCAAGTATGTAATTACACCTTTTGAAGAGCCCTCATTGAGAGAAATATGCTGAAGTATTTGTGGGCAACATGATGGGATGTCTGGCATTTTCTTCCAAGTAATACATGATGGGGAAGGGTAGATGAGACAACAGATGAAACAGGATTGGCCACAAGTTGATACTTCCTCTCTACTTATGAACATGTTTAAAATTTTCCATAATTCCAAAGAGAGAGATGGAGGTAAGTGCCAGCACAAGAATTAGATTGTGCCATTCATCTCAGCAACATTCTTTTCAATAGGAAGGCTGAGATTTAAGGAGACAGTACCCTGGTGTAAAAGCACCAGCATCGAGAATCTAGAAATTTCAACATCTAACTGAGCCCAGGTCTCATGGTTCAGCTTCGTCTTCACTAAGAAACCATTTGAATTCTGAGCAGCTTTCTCTGTGGACCTGGAGCTTGCTGCCTGGCTACTGTCTTTTCTTGCTGAGGACTTTTAGGGCTACAGTGTGGTAGCCTGTGTGGGTGGTACCGCTGGAGTTGTGCAGTGCCTTCGTGCTAGCAGACAGCAGGAACATGAGCAATCCTTCTCACTCTGAGGGCCTCAACTTCTCTTGCCACAGGGGAATTAGGAATCCATCAGAGATACAGACGCATTTTCTTCTCTCCTGCTCGCGGTGGTCATGGCTAATGCATCACAGAGCTCGTTCCCACAAGTCTGGGCTCAGCCATAAATCCTTGTGCCAACACCAGGCAGCCAATACCAACTGAGTTATTAGGTGAGATGAAACCTGTTTGCCGTTCACAGATGAGAAAAGCTCATCTGGCGAGTGTTTGTGTCTTGCAGCCCCAAGACTAGCGTGTACCAACTCCTCAGCCATGGGGGCGGATTTGCTGTCAAGCATGAAAGAAAAGGCCAAGGTGAGTGGGACCTCCTTCCAAGCTGTTGCCTGTGGGAGTTGAAGTGCCCTGTAGGGGGCAGTCGCCTGTGTCAGAGAGGAATAGGGTTGTGAGTAATTGTCCAGCCTGGGTTCAGATCTCAGCCTGTCACCAGCTGCGGGATCTTGGTGAGTCCCTTCATTTCTTTCGGCCTCAGTTTCCTTTTTTATAAGAGAAGAATAATGCTACTGTGGTGGGCCACCACGCACGTTGTGCGTCTTGGTGGGGACAGTGTCTTTCCCCTTCATTCCCTACATTCATTCAGTAGATCTTTACTGAAACCTGTTATGTTCCAGGCACTGTGTAGGCCGTGGAGACAATGTAGTGAACAAGACACCTGTTGTTCTAGAACTCTCTAAAAGTATATTCTAAACAGAAACTACTTAGAAAGTAGAATATCACTTGCTGGTAATCCATAAAGTGGTGCCAAAGACAGGCAGGATTCTGTCTCTGAGATTGCTTGGAGTGTGAGTAACAATGTGTAGAAATAATGACAATATCCACAGAAACTGTTGTTTACCACTTAGCAAGTAACTGCTATGTCCTAAGAACTGTACTTCCACTCTCAACACTTCTGTGAGGGAAAATACCGTTTTGGGGGGAAGCAGAAACTTAGGGAGATCATTTGCCTAAACTCACACAGCCAGAAAGTATTAATAGTAGCATTGGGTTCCGATGCAGGTGGCCTGTGCTCTTAATTCACCATGCTGTACCCGATGTGTCTATCACTCTAATTCTTTGTAGGCAAAGACAGAGACAGCCGGCAAGATGGGGAACTCCATGCCAAATCCTGCCTCTATGAAGACAGTGGCCCACCCCCTCTCTGGGAAGTCACCGAAGATGTCAGGAGAGCCCTCAGCAAATACTGTCTTGGCCTCAGAAACAGAGGAGGAGGGCAGTGTTCCGGCCTTCGGAGCTGCCGCCAAGCCTGGTGAGAATCCCCTACCTCTAGGAGCCAAGCCCCCAGAGTTTGGGCTGGCAAAGTAGGCCTAGGCACTGCTTTGTCAAGTTCTGGGACATTCTGGAGTTGAAAGGTTTGTCTCCGTGACGGTGAGGGTCCTGCCCCTCAGGCCATTTTCCCCTCCCCTACACGAGGAAGGGTCAGCGGCAGGGATACCAGCTCAGGCTTAGCATCCTGGGTAGCGGTTAGAGCATTTTCTGGTTCATTACCCTCTGGTGGGTTACAGGGACCACTGTGGTGTCTAAGAGACTAAACTGAAAGGCCTGGGTTTAATCAACCTCCATTTCTATGTAATATAGGTGCTTGCCCTGCCTGTCTCAGTGGATGTGATGATGGAGGGAGATGCTGTAAACTGTCACGTGCTGGTGCACGTTTGTCGGGTCTTATTATAGCCCTTACCAGGGCCTCAGAGATGTGCAGGAAAATAGGGGAAACGATGGGACCCATCTCAGAAGGGGGCTCCAGGGAGGGCGGGTCTGTAGCTCTGCACATGAGGGTGAGCGAGCAGCACCGGCTTAAATTAGCAGCTGGCATGGGGGGAGGTGCCGGGGAGGGGCAGGTGAGTCTGGAAAGGGTGTCCCTCAGTCCCCTCCATGTCCATCCCTCAGGGACGGTGTCAGCAAGCCAGGCCGACAGCTCCAGCGAGGACACCTCCGGTTCAAGCGATGAGACGGACGTGGAGGTAATTGCTGCCCCTCCTCGGGCCTTGCCCTCTCCAAGCCCTTCTCCCTCCCAGGAGCCTGCCCAGGCTTCTGATGCCAGTGGGCCCAGGTCAGTTCAGCCACTGTGTCAGGCGACCAGGAGCCAGAAAGGCTGCGGCCAGGCGAGAGAGGGAAAGGACTCTGGTGCTGCCCCCCGCACTCTGAGTGTGAGAAGGGGCCAGGTGTGGGAGAGGGTGCCGTCCTTCCTGTGAGGCCAGGCAAGGCTTCTTGGAAGAGGTGGCCCTGGAGCAGGTCCTTGAAGCACAGTGGGCGTCACCAGGAAGGGGTGTGAGGTAGGGCATTCCAATCAGGAAGAGATGCAAGGCCCAGGGGCAGCACTGTGACTGTCATGTGGTGTGGTCAGGGCTGAGGCTGCTGAGAAGATTCTAGGCCCACTGGTGAATGCCAGGCCAAGGCACTTGACCAGAGTTGGGCAGGATCTGTGGCCTTGTCTCTTCTCTGAACTTTGACCTGGGAGAGGTCCCCATAGGTCATTCCTCATTGTGTACCTACTAAGTGCCAGGCCTGGGGAGTCAGGTCGTGGCAAGATGGGCAGGGCTCATGCTGCCATGGAGAAAGGGGAGGGATTTAACTGTGGCAGTGGCTGCTGTGAAGGGAAACAGAGCCGTGAGGGGCAGTCACAGGAACCTGGCACTGAGGCGTAGGCGTAAGCAGAAGGAACAGTGTGTGCAGAGATGGAGACAAGGAGAGTTTGGTACCTTTAAGGAACATTGGTCTGTAATTTCATGGTTGGGGGCAAAGTGATACAAGATGAGGTCACAGGCAGGGGCCAGTTCCACCACTTGACCTTGAGGGCCTCCACAGGGAGTTTGGGTTTTATTCTAGGCTGTGAGAAGGCATTGCACAGTTTCAGGCACAGAGATAAGATGATCTAATTTGTGTTTCAAAAAGATTGCTGGCTATGGCCTGGATTGAGACCATTTAGGGGCTACTGGAATTGATATTGGCAGAAGATGCTGGGGGCTGGGACCAAGGTATCTAGGATATTGTAGAGGGAGAACCAGCAGGTATGAGGGGTGGACTGATCTGGTGCCCAGGGCACTTCTCGCCTCCCTGTCCCGCCTCACCCAGCAACCCTGTGAAGGTTGAGACCTCACCCACATCTACCCCACACCTGGCCATGGGCCTTTCCTCACCTTTAGGCCCTAGGTACCGCCAGTCATAATGATGCTTCTGGCCCTGGGAAACAAGCCCCTAAACACATTTACACACAGCCTCGGTGGGCCAGAGGCCATGCAGACCTCCAACAGAAGCGAGGAGCACACAGATGCCCCAGAAACCCAGGGCCAGGTGGGGGGTCTAGGAAAGAGCTCACAGAAGGAAGGAATGTGCCCAAGGAAGCCCAGCTAGCCAGTGGCGGGCTGGTGTTCAAATCCTGGGCTCCTGGCCCTCAGGGTGGCTACCATGGTCAGATACTTGAGTTTCAGGGGCAGGCAGGGAGGAGCTCTTGATTGAGAGAGACTGCCCCCCACTCCTGGGCTGAACCCTGTGTGTACCAGGTGGGAGACGAGCTGGATGGTTGAGAGTTCTGTCCCTAAAGCCAGGTAGCCACGGGTTCCAATCAGGACTCTGTCCCTTCATATTGCTCTTGAGTGATTTAACTTCTTTAATCCTCTTTTCTGGAAAATGGGATAGAGATAATATCTATCTCAGGAAGTTATTTGAGAATCATAAACTGTGGAGCACCTTTCACACCTAAGGGGAAACGGTTATCATTGGTTTCCTATTTCCATCCTTGTTCCAGGCAAAACCCTCAGTAAAACCAGCCCGGGTCAAAGCCTTGTCAGGCCCTGCCAAGGAGCCTCCATCAAGAAGGGCAGCCCCAGCCCCTGGGAAGGTGGGGGCTGTGACAGCCCAGGTCAGAGGAGGTGCCCCGAGCCCGGCTAAGACAACCAAGAAGCCAGAAGAGGAGTCAGAGAGTAGCGAGGAGTCCTCTGAAAGTGAGGAGGAGGCCCCTGCGGGGACCCCCAGCCAGGTGAGGCCCAGAGGTGGGAGTAGGAGTGGAAGAGAGCGTGCAGACCCCGTCCACGGGGGGCCGCTGCTCCTCGGCTCGGTCAGGTTTGCTGTGCCCAAGGGCTACCAAGTATTGCGTGGGTGTCCATTTTTTTTAGGAGTGCAGATGTAAACTTTTACATAAAATCTACTTTCCCCACATTGACTCAACAATTTAAAAAGAAGCAAGCCAAGCACAGCCTGTCTGGAGCAGCCTGCACCTTCTACACAGGTGCCCATCTCTTAGAAGATGAGAGCTGCTGTTTTCTGCAGGGGTGGCCCAGGGCTGAGTGGCCGGGGCCTGTCCAGGGAAGACGGGCCCTCCTTTTGCCGAGGCCCCAAGGCAGTGCAGAGCCTGAGAGCAGCAAGGCAGAGTTAGTGAAGAGGCCGGCGTGGAGACCTCACCCGTGAGGCTGAGGACGGGCTTCCCAGGGGTCCTGCTGCTTTCCATGTGCAGAGCCCAGGGGGGGCCTCCCCCAGTCCCTTCCTCACGTTCAGAATGCCTCCTCCCCCGGGCCTCTGCACCCCCTCCCCAGCCCAGTCAGCTATGCTCCCACAGGCCGGCGCCTGTGCCCACAGAGCTCTCCAGCTGCTGGGAAGCCAGCAGGGGACAGGCTGTATCTACGCTGTGTTCCAGGGCAGCCCAGGGGCCTCTGGGAGAGCTGCCCTGAAAAAGTAGTGTCTGTCTGGGACCCAGAGGCTGAGGAGGCGGTGGCCAGGTACAATGGGGCAGGGGGCTTGAGGCCCCAGGAGTGAGAGCATGACACTGGCTGATTTTTGAGGAACCAAACTGTGGCGAGAGCACCAGTCAGGGTGGAGGTGGGAGAGAACAGGGTGTCTTAGGTGCCCATTAAGGCCTCTGGGCTTTAGCCTGAAGGCATGCCCAGAGGGTTTTCAGAGACGGGAGAACAACTGCTCTTTCTCTTTTACTAGGTAAAAGCCTCCGAGAAAATTCTTCAGGCCAGAGCTGCCTCGGCCCCTGCCAAGGGGAGTCCTGAGAAAGGGCCCACCCTAGCAGCCCCTGGGAAGGCAGGGCCCACAGCCACCCAGGCCAAAGCAGGGAAGCCGGAGGAAGACTCGGAGAGCAGTAGTGAGGAGGAGTCTGACAGTGAGGAGGAGACACCGGCTGCCAAGGCCCCGCTTCAGGTGAGGCCCAGGGCGGGAGACCCCAGGCGTGCCTCCACCCCAGGCCCTGTGCCCGCCCCCTGTGTGATGTCGTGCACTGTCTGGTCGTCTGTCTCTGCTCTCCTGTGTCTCTTCACACGTCCACCCTCTGGGCTCTGTTCTGTTTCTCACTACAGGCGAGGCCCTCAGAGAAGACCCCCCAGGTCAGAGCTGCCTCAGCCCCTGCCAAGGAGTCCCCAAGAAAAGGGGCGGCCCCAGCACCCCCTGGGAAGACAGGGCCTGCACGCGCCCAGGCCCAGGCGGGGAAGCGGGAGGAGGACTCGGGGAGCAGCATCGAGGAGTCGGACAGCGACGGGGAGGCCCCAGCGGCCGTGAGCCTGGCCCAGGTGAGGCTGGAGGACACCCTGCACGGCCCACGCCCTGCCTCGGAACGCCGCCTGTTCGCTTTCCTTCCCTCTACCTGGCGCCTGTGCGGCTCCATTTGCCCTGCTACTGCCTGTGTCTTCACACACATGCTCCCTCTGGGCTCCCTCCCCTGATCTTGTCCTTTGTCACTCCCAGGCAAAGCCCCTGGGGAAAAACCCCCAGGTGAGACCTGCCCCCACCCTGGGTGTGAAGCCCTCGGGGAAAGGCACCATGGCAGTGCTCCCTGGGAAGGCGGGGACCGCAGCCCCCTTTGCCCAGGTGGGGAAGCAGGAGGACCCAACGAGCAGCAGCGAGGAGTCGTCAGACAGCGAGGGGGAGGCACCCACGGCCGTGGCCCCGGCCCAGGTGAGGTCCCATCTGTCCTGTCAGGCTTCTTTTCCCATCAGAGCAGAGCCCCACGTGGCCCCACCTGCCTGCCCTGTTTCCGCACTGAGACTCTGTCTGCCTTCGCAGTCTCTCGGGTCTGCACACATCTGCCCTGTGGGCCCCCTCTGCTGATCCTGTGTGGTTTTGCTCCAGGCAAAGCCCTCGGGAAAAATCCTCCAAGCCAGACCTGCCTCCAGTCCTGCCAAGGTGCCGTTGGGAAAGGGGACTGTCCCAGTGGGCCCTCAGAAGGCAGGGCCTGTGGCCACCCTGGTCAAGGCTGAAAAGTCCAAGGAAGACTCAGAGAGCAGCGAGGAGTCGTCTGACAGCGAGGAGGAGGCGCCAGCAGCCGTGCCTCCAGCTCAGGTGAGGCCTGACCCACCGCCAGCCCCACAGGGAGCCATGCCAGTCGCGGCGTTTGTTCTGGCTGGTGGGGAAGAACAGCAGTGGGGCTCCACCCCAGAATGGGCGAATGGGGGGCCCTGAATCCAAGAGCCTTCTCCAACCCATCCTCGGTGTCCCCTCAGGCAAAACCAGCTCTGAAAACTCCTCAGACCAAGGCGTCCCCAAGGAAGGGCACCCCCAGTACCCTTGCGTCTGCCAAGACCACTGCGGTACGCGTGGGCACTCCAGCCCCCTGGAAAGCGGGAGCGGTGGCTCCTCCAGCTGCGGCCGGGGGTGCCCAGAGACCAGAGGACTCTTCTAGCAGCGAGGAGTCAGAGAGTGAGGAAGAGGAGACGGCTCCTGTGGCAGCAGTGGGACAGGTGAGACCCGCGTTTGCTGGGCTGGCCTCAGGGCCGGCCCCGCCTCAGGGCTGGCCTCAGGGCCGGCCCCGCCTCAGGGCCGGCCCCCACGTGGTCTTTTGGGGTCCTGTGAGAAACTTCTCTCCCACTTGTCATCCCAGGCGAAGTCTGTGGGGAAAGGCCTCCAAGGGAAAGCTGCCTCGGTGCCCACCACGGGGCCCTCAGGGCAAGGGACTGCCCCAGTCCTCCCTGGGAAGACGGGACTTGCAGTCACCCAGGGCAAAGCAGAGGCGCAGGAAGACTCCGAGAGCAGTGAGGAGGAATCCGACAGTGAGGACGCAGCCACGGCTCCAGCGCAGGTGAGGCCTGGGAGGCACCAGCCCATCCCCCCACGCCTGTGCCTGTGCAGGGCTGAGGAATGGCTTGTCTGGGGCCACTCTTGCCCCCAGCATGCAGAACCGAGATCCCCATTCGTTGCTCTGTGTCTCCCTTGCCCTCCGGAGCTCCAGGGTCTCCTTTGTGGCTTTTTGAGCTCCTACTGATTGCCTGTGCTTTCCACAAGCTCTGTGGCGGTCCCACTCTGCCGGCTGCTGCCCTGCTGGGGGGCTGCTGTGGCCCTGGCCCTCAGGGAGGTCCTGCCTCAACGGGGACATAGATGGCTGCATGGGTGCTTCCAGCATGGTGTGATGGGCTTGTGGTGAGGGTGCGTCTGGGCTGCAGAGGGTGACAGGTGAGAGCGTCGAGGGCTTTTGGAAGAAGCAGTGACGTCTGAACCATGGGCTGAACGAGGTGACCTGGTGAAGTGTCACAGGCAGAGAAAGCAGCCTGTGCGAGGCCGGGGGATGGGGGAGTGCCTGGCTCGGGTGACTCCACAGACGGCACATTCTGGTGCGATCACGCTGTAGGGTGGTGGGGTGGATGGCAGGGGTTGGGAAGCAGACTGCCTGGGTTCGAGTCCCAGCTCCACGTCCTGGCACGTGATGTAGTCCTTCAGAGCCTCTGCTTACTCTTCCGCAGAGTGGAAATCAGCCCTCGCAGGTTAGGGTGAGATCTCCCCTGCCGCACCCAGCAAGGGCCCGCACACAGCCAGCCCTTTCTCCTCCAACCCTGGGGCAGGCAGGCTACTGTGGAACACAATCGAGAGTCCGATGTCCCAGCCCGGAAGAGCGGAGGGTAGTCAAGATAGCTCACTCCCTATACTCACCCACCCACTGTTTATTATTTTTAATTATTCTTTTTTTTTTTTTCCAATAACCACTCAAATTAGTCATTTTTCTTTTCCCTGTACCAGAGGACACATTTCTGTAGATTTTTTTTTTGTCCCCATCTCACTGTTGACTTGTGGAACCCAAGTTCCCAGGATTCCTCCGCTGGGGGTTTCAGCTATGCAGGGGCCCCCTGCAGAGTCTCAGCCCCGCAGGCTCCTCTGCCCTTCTGCAAGCTGCAGGCACATTCCAGACTCAGCCCTGTAGAGTTTCACTGTACAGATCACCTAAATGTTTGTCTTCCCATCTCAGCCTCCTCCCTGTACCGTGAGGTGGGTGTTTTGTTTTTATTCTTTGAACCAGGGGTTATTTAGAAGTGAGATGTTTAATTTCCACATATCTGGGATTATCCAGGTTTCGCTTTGTTACTGATTTCTAATTTAATCATATTGTGGTTGGAGAGCATACTTTGTATGATTTTAATTCTATTTTATGTATGCAGACTTGTTAGGTCAAGTTAGTCTTTGTGTCTTCTGTTTTGTTCTCCCGCATCTGTGTTAGAGACACAGCTCCCGTCTGGCAGACTGAAGTGCTGCTTGGATGAGCACCTCGGCCTCGGTCACACAGTCCACGCCTTAGGGAATTTTTCTTCTTGAAGTCCTGACTCTTGGTTTCGCCTGGTCTCGTGTGGATGAGGGACGCTGGGAGGAGGGGGCATCTTCTGACACTGACGAGATGACATCTCTGAGTGGAGGCAGAGGCCTTGAGATGCTGCCAAGTCCCTCGTTCTTGGTTTCACATTAGCAGGGCTTGCTCTCGTCTCTCTAAGTATGTATTTGCTAGAGACCTGGACAGGCCCTTTGAGGATTCTCTGGATATCCGTTAAGATTAGGTTAAGCTGAAGAAAACCTCAAACAGTAATGGCTTTCTGTCTTGTTCTGCCATCCTCCGTACCTGGCTTTAACTCATAGACTAAGGTGGCTGCTTGAGCTCCATGCTCAGCATTCCAGCCAGCCAGGAGGAGGAAGAGACATGTTTCCTACCTTTTATGGCAATCGACTCACATTCAGTAGCCAGAATTCAATGACATGGCCACCTGGCTGAAAGGGAGCCTAGAAAACACCTTTGTTCTGGGTAGTCTTGTGCTTGGCTAACGCTAAGAAGAGGCTACGATAATGCGTTTATTTGAGTGCTTATTATGTGCCATGCACTGTGTTAAACTCTGAACCTCTTATTTAATCCTCACAATAACTCTATAGGTGGGCCTCATTATTATCCCCATTTCACAGAGGAGGAAACTGAGGCCCAGTGAGATCACATGATTTGCTCGGGTTCACACAGCTATTAAATGGAGGCACCAGACTCTAAACTCAGACATCTGACTCCCGAATTAGTGCTCTTGGCTAACTGCTCTACTGTGTCTCACCTTCTCCCTCTATAATTCCCTTTTCTCATTCCAGGTAAAGGCCTCAGTGAAAGCGCCTCTGGCTAAAGCCAACCTAGCTGCCACCAGAGTGTCTTCAGCCAAAGGGGCAATGTCAGCTCCTGGAAAAGGTGTCCCTGCAGCTGCTCAAACCAAACAGGGGTCCACAGCCAAGGCACGTGGGGCCAGAAGCCACAGGCGGTGTTGGCATTGGGGTGGAGAGGAGGACCAGGCACTGACCCCAGCCTGAGTGGGGGGTGGGTGACCTCCCACAGTTACACCACGGTGGGGAGCTTAACCTAAAAGGATTCCTGTTGTCCACTTCCATCCCTGATACCGTTATCTCACAATTCAGGCAAAACCACCAGCGAGAACCCTCCAGAACAGCACTGTCTCAGTGAGGGCCCAGGCACCTATGCCAAGTGCAGGGAAGGCGGGGGCCACAGCAGCCCAGGCCCAGACAGGGCCGGGAGAGGAGGACTCAGAGAGCAGTGAGGAGTCGTCGGACAGTGAAGAGGAGGCGCCAGCTCCGGTGAGGCCCAGAGAGCAGCCCTGTGCTTTCCTCTCCGTGCGGGAGCCACAGGCGTGCCTTGGGCCCGCCCTGCATGAGGCACAGCTACGTTTGCCCCATCGGTCTCCTGCGTCTCCCCGCACATCCACCCTCCGGGCTCTCCCCTCATTCTGTTTCTCACTGCAGGCAAAGCCTTTGGGGAAGACCCCCCAGGTCAGAGCTGCCTCAGCCCCTGCCAAGGAGTCCCCGAGGAAAGGGGCTGCCCCAGCACCCCCTGGGAAGACAGGACCTGCACGCGCCCAGGCCCAGGCAGGGAAGCAGGAGGAGGACTCGGAGAGCAGCAGCGAGGAGTCGGACAGCGAGGGGGAGGCCCCAGCAACCGTGACCCCAGCCCAGGTGAGACCCACCAGGCCTCCAAGCCACCACCACCCACTCCTCCGTCAGAACTGGGGTTCTGGCCGGGCACGGTGGCTCATGCCTGTAATCCCAGCACTCTGGGAAGCCGAGGCAGGAGGATCACTTGAGGTCAGGAGTTCAAGACCAGCCTGAGCAAGCGTGAGACCATCTCTACAAAAAATAGAAAAATTAGCTGAGCGTGGTGGCACGTGCCTGTAGTCTCAGCTACCTGGGAGGCTGAAGCAGGAGGATCGTTTGAGCCTAGGAGTTTGAGGTTGCAGTGAGCTAAATTGACACCACTGCACTCTGGCCCAGGGGACAGAGCAAGACCTTGTATCAGAAAAAAAAAAAAAAAGAAAAACCCAAGCACTGAGCACTGTTAAATGCTCGTAGCACTAACCTCTGCCTTTAGTACAGCAGACTGACGGCTGGCGATGAAAGACGTTGGCCCTGCCCTCAAGGAGCTTACCGTTTATAGGGCAAGACAGGTGACTGGATTATCACAGAATATTCTGGTGGTGCTGTCTGATGGAGCTGGAGGAACAGGTCTCTGAGAGGTCAGAAGAGGGGATGATTGAGCTGAACTTGAAGGAAAACCAGGCGTTCACGAGACCCAGAGTGGAGAGGGGCCCTCCAGGCGGGGGAAGCAGTGTGTGCAAAGGGGCGGGGCATGCAGACGTGTAGTCAGCAATGGCAGCTGTCCTGCAGGCTGCAGTCCCTTCCAGGTGCCAGGCTAAGACACAGGCCCCAGCCATGTTGTGGCCTGGGCAGTTTTTTAGTTTTCAGTGACTTACTCTATCAGTTGCAATGTCCTAAGCTGCAGGAGAAAACCCAGTTCCAGCGAGCTTACATAATAAAGGGACTGATTAGCTCACAATGCATGTACTGCTGTAAAAGTGGTTCCTTCGGCAACTTGGCATCATTGGTGACCAGATGTCTTCCGTCTCTGTGCCCCACCAGCCTCATTGGCACAGCAGGGCTGCAGCATCTCCTAAAGGGCTAGGAGTAGACGACCCTTCAGGTCTCCTCGTCCAGACCTCGGGTTAGACGTACTGCCCCCAGTTGTTGATAAGGGGCCTGCAGTTCCCATCCTGGCCGGGAGGAGGGGCCACCCTCCCCCAAGCGTGTGGTGGGGGCCACTGGAACAGAGTCAGGGTTTTTTTAGCAAGGGGGACATGGAGGCATGGCTGTTGAGGAGACAACCAGCAGTGTGTGTTACAGTTTTCCCATTTAAAAATTGGGAAATGACATGTTCAAATCAGGATCGTCTAGCTTCTCTTGAGGAATTGGAAGGTCAAGCAGCCTGAGTCCCACTTTTCTTGCTGGACTAAGTGGTAAAAGGTGGCGCCTCTACCCAAGTAGGGACACGCAGCTGTCCCCTAGCCTCCAACTGCAGTGCCCAGCAAGCCGGCCCCCTCATCATGCCTGGCCTGGCAGGGGAGTTGGCTTCTAGGCAGCTCCTGCTTTTAGCTGCATGCATTAGAACCAGATGTGAGCTGTGTTGGGACCACTGGTTCACGCCTGCAACCTTGTCCCAAGCTGCTGTCACCTCATTCAGACTGCGGGCCAACAGCATTGCGGCCCTCAGGTTTTAGCTGCATCTGAGTCATACATCCGCTCCAAGTTCAGAGTCAGCTCTGGAAGGAGGATAGCAGGGCGGGGGTGTGCATTTCCAGTGGCTGCAGGGCATGTTGGACCAGCAGCCATCCCTGCGTGTGTGTAGGAGTGGGCCACACTGCCTTCCTGGGAGAGCCAGAGTGCATGAGGGTCTCTGCCTGCTGGCCGTGTTTCCCCCTCAGCTAATGCCCCCCTCCCCCACCATGTGCACATCCAGGTCTTGTCCCCTCAGAAGAATGGTAACTTGAAAACCGGCAGAAGCAAGAGCCTGGCCCCAGCACCCCCAGACAAGAAGGCAGCAGAGTCCTCGGAGAGCAGTGACGAAGAGCTGCCGGCGAGTCAGGTAGGCCTTGCCTTCCCTCCGAGCACACTGCGGGCTCAGCTGGGCCGCGGGCTTCTGTGGGGGAGGGTGGATCTTTCCCACGTCTCTCCATATTTAAACAGCACTTCATGGTTTCTAGAGCTCTTTCCTCTGTTTTGACAGTCATCAGAACAGTGACCCCGTGAGGCAGGCGGAAGAGCACATTTGAGTACACAGGCTTCAGAGCCAGGCAGTGTCGGGGCGAAGCCCAGCTCTGCCACCCTCCGGCTCCGTGGTCCTGGGCAAATGCCTCCCCGCTCTGAGGCTCAGTGTCCCATCTGTAAAGCAGGGACAACGGTGGTGCCGCTCTCCTCCCTCTGTGCCCTTGTGCCAGTACAGGTAGCACTTGGCACCGTCCCTGCCTGATAAGGAGTGCCTGTTACTGGCAGGAGGGCAGGTGTGTCGCCCCATTTGACAGGTCAGGAATCGAGGCCCTGAGAGTTCCCATGATTCATGCGAGGCTGAGGAAGGTGCGGCCGCTGGCCCCTGGCTCCCTGTATATCTCCATTTCCTGTTCAGGACCGGGGGCCTTCTCCACGGGGTTTGTCAGAATCCATGACCTGCGAACCCTGCCTGAGACCATGACTCAGGCACCCGTGGCACACCCTCACACGCTCTGCGGCACCCAGAGCGGAAAGCCTGTGGGCCTGCCCAGCTACATCCCCGGGGGTGAGACCAAGCCCACCTTATCTCCCCAACTCCAGAGGCCCAAGTCCGCCATGCTGATGTGGTCCAAGCTTCCACGTGAACCCGGGCCCTGCCACCAAACAGCACTGCCCTTTGTCCTCCAGCCCCAAGATCCCAGAAGCTTCTGCCAGGCCCTCAGAGCACAGGTTCCCCTCCCAGGGCCTAACCGGAAATGCTGAAGTCTCACAACCCCTAGGCCAGTGGGGTTGTCTTTTTAACCATCTCCCTTAAATGGCACATACCATGTTCTTTTTTTATTCCCCAGAGAGGTGGGATCTTATTCTGTCACCCAGGCTGGAGTACAGTGGCATGATCACAGCTCACTACAACCTCAAACTCTTGAGCTCAAGTGATCCTCCTGCCTCAGCTTCCTAAGTAGCTGAGATTACAGGCGCACATCACTGTGCCTGGCTAATTATTTTACTTTTTTGTAGAGACATGGTCTTACTGTGTTGCCCAGGCTGGTCTCAAACTCCTGGCCTCATGTGATCCTCCCACCTTGGCCTCCCAAGGTGTGAGCCAGCCACACACCGTGTCGTTACCAATCTGTCAATAAGATCGGATGCTGCTGCACACCAGTGCTCCGGTGGGCGCTCACTGCCCTCTCTTCTCAATAGCACAGATTACAAAAATAATGGTGAACAATGACAAGTGACAGTACTGGTCACTCCCTCTGTGCCAGGCACTGCGCTAAGCCCTATATTTGCATTCTGTTTAATCCCCACAACCACCCTATGAGACAACATCCTTTTTTGTTCCCATTTTAAGGAGGGAATGAGGCTCAGAGAAGTCGAGTGACCTGCCCCAGTGTCACATGGCTGCTAACAAGTGGACAGACCTAGTGTTTGAGCCCAGGCCATCTGTGCTCTGCCCTGCCACCTGGTGCTGCCCCAGCACTCCCCTTTGCAGGGCTGGCACTGCCCTCTGGCTCTGCGCCTTGGTGAGGCCACCTCCCTTTCTGAGGCTCTAAACAGCTGGGAGAGAGGGGGCTGCTTTGCCTCTTTCTGCGGGGGCGGACTAACATAATTAAAATGAACATCATGCTTAAACTGAACCATTTAATTGGTACGTTAGTCCTGAAGATTCTGGAGTCCTTATTTAAGAAGCAGAAGGAGAAAAAATCGGCAGTTTGTACATTCCCCCAGGAGGACTCAGGGAAGACGGGCACAGCCCGGGGAAGCTGCAGCCTCCGCCTAACTGGGGGATTTTTAGCTCCTTATCCCCAGCTCACTAATTATGATTATTATCATTATTATGTATTTATTAAGCACTTCTCTATTGACAAGTTTCACTCTGTTTTTATTATTAGCCCATCAGTGGGGGAAAGGGATGGATGCCAGGATGGTGGGCAGAGCCCCAGGCTGGGAGGCAGAGAGGAGACTGGCTTGATGCCCAGGCCCCTCGCTGTGCTGCAGCCCCGTCGAGCAAGCACTGACCTCAGGCCGGGCCTATGCTGCGGCCTGGGGTGGCTACCAAACTAAGAAGCAAATGATCGGTATGCAAAGTAATGCATATGTTAAATAGCCTAATTTAGCTATTCCACAATGTATACATACATCAAAACATCTTGTTGCATACCATAAATATATATAATTTTTACTTGTCAATTAAAATTAATTTTTTAAGTACCATTTCTTCCATTACTTTGCCAAAAAAGAAAAAGACATAGGCCATACCCCCCAAGTTTTAGGTTGAATCAAAGAGAAAAAGGAAACTCGTAAGAAGCTAAATTAGGGTGTGAAACCAGGGCCTGGCAGAAGATCCTGGAAGGAGCTCCTCTCTGGTGCCTGGAGAACTAACTTCTAATCCCAGCTCTGGCACCATTCTGCTGGTCACCCTGGGCAAGGCCACTTGCCCTCTCTGAGCCTCAACCTTCTCGAGTCCTAGGGTCAGATTCCCTCAGGGCTTGGGAACCCTCCCTTGAAGCTCCAGGCCACATCCCCAAAGAGTGAAATTTCTCAGTCCCCTGAGGTGCAAACAGGACTTGTGGCTATGTCCCTTGCTGGGGTCAGCAAATGAGGCCATCGAGCCCCTACCCCAACTCTATCCCAGACTTGCTAGAATAGGGGCACAGTTATGATGAGCCCGGCTCTGACAGGGGACAGTGTGCACTGTCCAGAAAGCCCCCAGGTTTGGTCCTGCAGGCAGAGGGTCCGGATTCCCTCTGGATCCTCACTGCCCAGCACCTACCGGGAGTGATGGTTTCATTGCTTCACTTTCCAACAAGTTTTTCCGATCCCAGAATTAGACCCCTGTGTGTGCTGTGCTTTGCAGTTCCCAGAGTGCGTCAGAACCCTTCCAGTGGGTGGACCCAGGCTGGGATTGCAATAGTGCTTTCGTCGGGTGGGAAACTGAGGCTCAGGGAGCTCAGGGGCTTGACCACACACGCAGTGAGGTCGTGGCAGAGGTGGGATCAGAAGCGAGTTCATCCCCCACAGCTGCCTCTTTGAACTCTGCAGACTTTGTCCTTGCACTTCCACCACTGCAGTGCTGGCCTGTGGCCCCCCGTGCGCACCCCCCACCCCGCCCTCGGCAGCCAGGCCCCCTGCACCACCTCCCTCCCACAGCCCAGAGGCCGGGCGGGGTGGCGTGGGCAGGTGGAGCTAGGGGGAGGCTTTCACTGCCGAGCTGCTTTTAACATCCCGAGCCGCTATTGTTTGCCTCAGTGGGTTCGGTGCCTCTCTTCGTCCCCGACAATCTGTTCCTCTGTCTTCTCACATATATATAGATCCCCCCTCCCTCAACTGTAAGCCTTCTCCCACTTTCCATCCTTCTCTTTTTTATAACGTGGGAAGGAAGGCTCTGGAAGTGGCAGATCAGAGCAGCCGCGGGGGAGGCTGTTTGGCAGGGGTAGGAAAGGCCTAAGCCCAGCAGAGCTTTCCCCTCAGGCGGGCACCTTTCTGCTTTACTTTCACTTTTCCCCTCTCTCCACGGCACCCTGGGGGACAGGGTGTGCTAAGTCAGGCTCAGGAGCCAGGCAGGGTGGTGCAACAGACAGACGCTGGGTCCTAGACCTGCCCCCGCCCCTCCCTTGGCCGGGGCAGCCCCCTGCTTCTCCTGCCCCGAGTCTCCCCGCTGGCCAGCGGGAGCAGCATCGAAGCAGGTCTGACATCTGGGGAGTGGAAGATGGACTTGCCCAGCTCCCTGGCTCCCGGTTACACGCGCTCATTAGCCGGGGCTTTTCGGAAGGAAACTGACCTGGAGTCCACCGGGCATACCGTGGGCGTGTTCGGGGAGCTGCCCTTCCCAACCAGACTGGCCTGTAGGGTACCAGGGAGCTGCTGCTGCTGCCTTCTCTCTTTTTCCTTTACTGTTTTATTGGAAAATTTAAAGCATTCCCAAAGATAGAATAATGTAAAGAACCCCCGCGTACCGTCCCCAGCCGCAACAGTTACAAACTCCTGAGCAGGCTCGTTTCATGCAAACCCTCCACTCCGTTTGCCAACGCCCCTGGATTACTTTGAATCCAGTCTCAGGCGTGTCATCTCATCCACCAGGGTTGCAGTGTGCAGCTCCAAACGATAGGGACTTTTTCTTTAAAGCACAGCATCCCACCTGAGAAATCGAACTACCCAGTCACTGTCCCCAGTTCCTCAATTGTCTCATGAAGGGTATTTTTATGTTTGGTGTGTTCAAGTAAGAGTCCAATTAAAGGCCACATACTACACTGAGTTCTAAGTCCCTTAAGTCTTAACCGTTGGTTCTACCCACCTTCCCTGTGTTTCCCACGTGCAGTTTATTTGCTGAAGAAACTGGGTCGGTGTAGCTGGGGAGCTGCCCCCTGGGCCACATCTCAGGAGGGCTGCATCAGTCTCTGGGCTGGGGGGAGGGGGGCAACTAGACTGGAAACACCTCCCTGGGTGAATCGTATACTCTGGCCAAGCAGCCTTGGGAAACCCTGCTTAGAGCCCCGCACCCAGCAGGTGGATGTCCCTGAAGTCAGCCAGAGTAAAGAAGGTGAAATTGGACGATCTGGCCCTGGCTCTGCTTCCAGCAGACTGTGTCCTTGGGCGGCCCCCTTCCTCCCTGTGGACTTGCGGTTTTCCCACCTGTACGGTGGTGCCTATGCTGCTGCCCATGGTTCACTGTGAGGGTCAGGTGGGGTGCTGGGTCTTAGCAGGTGCATGGGCTGCAAGTGCCCTGGGCAGCTGGAATGGCCTCTGACTGCCCCCAAGCTCTGCGGACCCCTTGCCTTATAAAACCCTCCCCTACCCTATCTTCCCCTTCCCCTGGCCAAGCCTTTAATCACTGGGGGATTATGTTTTGTTTTTGTTTTTCAAGGTGATTAAAACCCCTCTGATTTTTGTCGACCCTAATCGTAGTCCAGCTGGCCCAGCTGCTACCCCCGCGTTAGCGCAGGCTGCGAGCACCCCGAGAAAGGCCCGGGCCTCGGAGAGCACAGCCAAGAGTTCCTCCTCCGAGAGCGAGGACGAGGACATGATCCCTGCTACACAGTGCTTGACTCCTGGTGAGCATGGCCCCTACACAGTGCTGACCCTGCTGCACCTGCCAGGCTCGGCTTGGGGGGCTGCCAGCACTGCCCCACATTGAGGCCCAGAAGGGAGAGGACACTGGCCAAGCCATATAACAAGGTGTTGGTCAGGAGGGGCTTGGGCCCGGATCTCTGGGCCCTGTGTTGGCCATCCTGATTAGGGTCTGGTCAGACCTGCAGTTCTGAGGGACTAACTGCCAGGGCTTTTCAGTGCCAGCTCCAAGCATGGAACCCAGACCAGTGGCTAGAAGCTGCAGGGACCGAATTCCTACATAGTCTAAGAAAGCTCTGTAACAACTGACTGAATGTGGAACAGCCAGGCAGGGTGGTAGTGAGCTTCCTGTCTTTGGTGGCATGTAAAGGGGTTAGGTCATCTAAGCAGACATTGCAGAGAGGGATTTCATCTATCAGTGGGAGAAGATAGGACCACATCTGGCTTCTTTGAATTCTGAGAATCTGTGATTCCACCAGTGATAACAGGAAAATGGTTAATAGTACTATTATTGTTACTGTAACACTTTTAAGAGGAAATCATACTTGATCTTGGTAGGAGAATTTAAAAATACAGATTAGTGCAAAGGAAAGAATACCACCTCTAATCCCACTGCCCCAAATAATTACTGTTAACATTGGAGCAATGGTAACTTTACAGAAACCTATGTGTGTATGTTTAAAGTGAGACTATCCTGTATATAATGCTCAGTAGCCTTTACTAGATACATTGGGATACCGGAGCTTTTTCTACTGGCCACAGAGAAGTCCTTTGCATGAGCATACTACAGTTTACGTAGCCAGTGCCATGTTGGAGGAAGCAGAGGGGTTTTGTTTCTGGGGGGGTTTGGCTGTTATAAATTGTTCAGTGAACATGGGTGTAACAGCCTCTGCAGATAACCAGGGGGGGGGGGGTCTCAGGAGAGACTGTTTTAACTGCAGGGAGAGTCATCTGGCACCAGTGCTGCAGCCTGTTGCTCAGGAGTAGCAGCCTGGCCAGCTGAGAGAGGAGAAGAGAAAGCCTGGGGTCACTGCCACAGCAGCCACTTGAGCTCCCTGGGCCTTGTCACGTGGTGACATCTCGTACCCAGGAGGCTTGGGGAGGGGAACAAACAAGCTTCTACCTCTGTAGCCTTAAGCACAGTGCCAAGTCCCCAGGAAGGGCTGGCAATTCAGGTTTTTGTCACTGCTAAGGCGGCTGTGGGGCTTCTGTGCCCTGATGTGCCCCCATCCCACTCCATTTCAGCCATTAGAACCAACGTGACTGTGTCCGCCACTCACCCACGGACAACCCCCAAAGCCAGCGTTGCTGGGGCCAGCAACAGCAAGGAGTCCAGCCGGGTGTCAGATGGCAAGAAACAGGAGGGACCAGCTACTCAGGTACCACCTGCTGGGCAAGGGAGGGCCATGCAGGCCGGCAGGGTGGGGGCCCCTCTCCTGCCACAGTCACCCCCACGGCCAGAGGCTCTCCTGGCCTCTGGCTACAGCCCTGGTGCTGGCTTCTCGAATCACCTTTGAGTTGTCAGGAAGAGAAATTTGGGAGTACAGCCTCCAAGTGGGGCCAGCCCTGCACCTTGAGTCCCTCATCAGATTTCAACATGGCTGGGCCTTTTTTTTTTTTTTTTTTTGACAGTCTCACTCTGTTGCCCGGGCTAGAGTGCCGTGGTGTCAGCCTAGCTCACAGCAACCTCAAACTCCTGGGCTCAAGTGATCCTACTGCCTCGGCCTCCCAGAGCTGGGACTATAGGCATGCGCCACCATGCCTGGCTAATTTTTTCTATGTATATATTTTTTTTAGTTGTCTATGTAATTTCTTTCTATTTTTAGTAGAGACAGGGTCTCGCTCTTGCTCAGGCTGGTCCTGAACTCCTAGGCTCAAATGATCCACCCGCCTTGGCCTCCCAGAGTGCTAGGATTACAGGTGTGAGCCACCGCGCCTGGCCTGGTTAGGCTTTTTGATTTTTGTTTTCCTCCTGGTTTTGAAATGCCATGAACAAAAGTTGCCATTTTTAGCGTTTATAATAGCAACTTTAACATTCTTCCCAGGCTTCACGATTTTCAGTGCAATTTTATTTGTTCTGTGCCTAAATTTAGAAGCTGGGAGGGTAGGGTTAATGGCCCATTGTTCAGACCATAAAACTGAGTGCCCACTCCCACCCCCAGAGGGCTGTGGCTAGAGCAGGATTGGGCAAGGCTGGGTCTTCTGACTCCCAGGTCCTTGCTCTCTGGGCCATATAGGTTTGGTTTCCTAGCCCACTGAGAGGCAGAAGCCCACTGCACACCCCATCCCCTTTTTCTGAGGGGCAGGAGCGAGCTGGAGTGGGCTGAGGGGGTGGACATCCCCTGCTCAGAGGGGTGGTGTGCCACCCACTCGCTGGGCTCCCTGGGCTCACCACAGACTCCAGCCCAAGAAGAGCTTCTGGGTGCGTGAGTGCTGGGTGGGTGGCTGGGCTGTGGCTGTCCATTAGGCCCTTCACCCAGCAGATGGTGCTGAGCATCTGTCCATGCCAGGCCCTGGGGAACCGGCAGGAACAAGACAGGGAGGGCCTCTGCCCTCATGGGTTCCCAAGCCAGCAGGGAGGCAGCCATTACATAAGGAAACCAAAATATAAGTAAAGTACTCACCAGCTGGCAGGGGCTTTGAAGGAAACAGCGTAAACTAGAGAATAACAGGGTGATCTGCTTTAGAAAGATGGGCAGGAAGGCCTCCCTGAGGCGGTGACAGTGAAGCTGGGGACGCAGCAGTTACAGGATGAGCCGGCACCCTCCAGGCAGGGAAGCTCCAGGTGCCAGGGCCCTCTGGGGACACACTTGGGGGACAGCTGGCTGGAGTAGCAAGAAGGGTACAGGCCATGGCAAGGGATGTGCCACATCTGAAGGGAAGTGGGAGGTCTGGAGGCTCTCATCAAGGGGTCACGCCAGTTTCTTAAGTCCTGGCTGCTGGTGAGTATAGGAAGTAGGAGTGGCACCAGGGGGGCCACCAGGTTAGAGATTTGTCCCTGAGGAAGACACAGATTGAGTGGTGCGGCCCCCAGTGGGGCCTGAGCTGCTTCCCTTCCCTGAGTCTTTGTGCTCTTTGAGAACAGTGTGATTTGCTCATAGCCTGAAGCCTGCCACCCATTTTGTTGCCCAGATGGTGACGTTGCCCCTTCGACTGCCCCTCAGTCCCATATCCCAGCATCATGGCTCCTGCGACCCAGACAGTACCTGACCAGGGTGTGGCACAGATGGCATGCCAAGGACCTGTGAGTCTCTAGGCTGCCTCTTGCTGCCCACAGGTGACAAAGAGGAACCCAGCTTCCCTCCCACTGACCCAGGTCCTTGCCTAGGAAGCCAGTGAGGCCCAGCCTCCTATTGGTAGGACCCCGTCTTCAAGTGAGGTGAGCTTGGGGGCCAGGGGAAGCAGGCCCACCCAGCCCTGCTACCGGAGGCCAGGCTCAGCTCATCTTTCATCCCTGCCGCAGAGTATGGAAGGGAAGGCACAGACGTGGCCCTGAACCCTGGCACCAGCACCTCCCTGCCTGTGACTTTAGCCCTGGGTTTACCTGCCCAGGCCTCAGCGGCCTGGTCCGTGTGACGGAATTTACAGTACGCTCCTGGAGAGTCGTGTGAGAAGGAGCAAATGTGTGACGCACCCAGCACGGTGCCTAGCCCTCTTGGGGTGTTCAGGAAGGACCAGAACTTTCTCACCCTAATTTTTCCACTCTTTCTCATTTCACCAAATTAGGTTGACAGTGCTGTAGGAACATTCCCTGTGACGGCTTCCCAGAGCATCCCTGTCCAGACCGGAGTGACCAGCAATCCCAAAAAACCCAAGCTCCCTGACAGCCAGCAGGCCACAACCACTCCCTTGGGACACCCCAAGGCCAAAGCCCCCGGGAGCTCAGATGACAGTGAGGACAGCAGCGACAGCTCTTCAGGGAGCGAGGAGGATGCTGAAGGGCCCCCGGTGGCCAAGTCGGCCCAGCAGCCAGGTGAGGGTGCCGGGAAAGGGGTGAGATGCAGCCTGGTGGCATCCTGGGTTCTGGCCTCAGCTCTGCAACTCAACTTGTCCTGTGACCTTAGGCAGGTCCTCCTGCACTGGGCCCCAGTTCCCCAGTTCCCCCCGTGCGGCTCCGTGAGGGATCTGTCCAGATGGTCAGAGACCTGCTTTGCTGTGTGGCCACTCAGCTTTTTGATACCAGCCTCCCTTCACTGATTCCCCAAAGCTTCAGGGCCTTGCCTCCCCCGCAGAGGAGAGCAGGGAAATGTAAGTGGGGCCTCGAGAATTAGAAATGAAGGTTTTGGCATTCAGGTGTCTCACCTAGGATGCTGTGAACAGCACTGGATTTTGTGGGAAGCAGTAGGAAGCCTTGGGCGGGAGGGTAGAGACCAGGGCCTCACGGAGCCCTCCTGAAGGCCCTGCCTTGCCTGGCTGGCAGGGGCCACCCAAGACCGCCAGCAGGATACCTGTGCTTCTCCTGTAGGTCCAGCCACCTCCAGCAGGGAGACTTTGGTGGAGGAGACCACAGAGTCCAGTGAGGATGAGCTGGTGGCGCCTTCCCAGGTAACCGCAAGGGGGAGGACTGGCAGCCTCCAAAGTCTTGGACCTAGAGCACCCAGGTCCAGCTGCCATCCAGCTGGTCCCTCAGGGCATGGGGCTGGGCCCTCCCTCTTCCCAGGGGCCTGGGGCAAGGTCATGTCTGCAGGGCACCAGGTGTGGCCCAGCCAGGCTGTTTCCTCCTCCAGGGCTCTATTCGGAGTAGAGCTGGGAGTACTTAACCTTCTGAGCACTTAACCCTTGGGCTCAGTGGAAAGGATTGACTTTGATTCTAGGTGATACTCGACAAAAACATTCTTTATCAGATTTCTCTTAAGGTGTCTATATGTGGCAAGTGCCAGTGATTTTCTGTTTGCATTAAGAAATTTTCTTTTTAAATGTGTCTAAAAAGTGTATTAATTCAAATAGTTCAGGAAGTCCCCCTCTGGGCCTTAGTGCCCCCCCCCCCATCTGCACTGACTGGGCAGGACCCATCCTAGTCCCTGGGCTGGTTTTCTGGCTGCAGACTGTGCCTGGGGGGCTGGGTGGGGTGGGGGTGCGGCCTCTTTCACACTGGGCTTCTTCAGTCTCTCCTCTCAGGTTATGTGACCCCTGGACTAACCCCAGCCAATTCCCAGGCCTCAAAGGCCATTCCCAGGCCAGACTCCAACCCCTCAGTTTCCTCGACTCCGGCCATCAAAGATGACCCAGATGGCAAGCGGGAGGCCGAGCCCCAACAGGCAGCAGACATCACATCCCTTAAAACAGGTGAGTTGAGGGCTGCAGGAGAGACACAGGACATGGAGGGACAAGGCTGTGGGCCCCCTCTTCCCTTCCTCAGCAACAGTCCCACCAGCATGGTCCTGTCTGGCTGGAGACAGTGAGACCTGTGGCCACGCATTGGGCCTGGGGGTGCTCATCAAAGTGTAGGTGGGGCCCCATGCCCAGGTGTCCGGCTGCCATGGTCTGGGACAGCCTGGAGGTTGGTGTTTATCCAGCCCTGGGGGTGCTGATGCACCGGTAGGGTAGCCCCTGCCTTAGAGGAAGCGGCACCTTGGCTTATGCAGTAGGCCCTGGCGCTCTCTGGCCTTCCTTGTTGACTTTTCTTTGCAGCAAATGGGCTCACGGTGTGGGGAGTGGGGACTTGGAGGGTAGCAGACAAAAGGCTGAGAGTTATGTTTGGAGGAATCTCCAGCGCATGGAAGAGACGCCAGCAATGGACTGGCCCCAGAGCTGTTCTGACTCGCTCCAAGGCCTTAGACAAGCCCCTGGCCACGCTGGGCTCTCTGTTTCTTAACCAGACGCAGCAGAGGTTGATGCATCCAGTCTGTATCGAGGCGTGGCATGCACAGAAAATGGTCACATGCTATTGGGAGGGCAGACTGGAGTACTCAAGTCACCCAGCCTGGGGCTTCCACTGTCCCTGACTCTACCAGAGCTAAGAAGCAAGTATCTGAATTGGGCACATCCGAGACAGCTCTAGAGGTTCCCTAGCCTTGGTGTCTTGGGTTGTTTGCAGACAAGAAGCAGAGAAGTGGGCTCTGGGGAAAGAGATTGCCAGGGCCAACTGTGCCCTCCCCAGCCCCTCTCCAGACAGCTCGTCCCCTCATGAGGAATCACCAAAGGACAGAACTGGGCCTCCATCCATCCTGGGGCCCTCTGCTCAGCTTGCCCCGCCCACTTCCCCTGGCCCACCACAGTCCGGAGCCAGAAGTTGCTGGAGACCCTACATGATGCTGAGAGGCGCTGTCAGGGCTCACTGCACATGGCAGGAGCAGTCCCCAGCCTTGTGTGACACGGTGTGCCTGCCTGGACCCCTCTTAAGACGAACACCTCCAGAGCCAAAGCACTGGGCCACCTTTCAGAGCCTGCTGTGTAGGAGCGTTGTGCCCATGAGGCCCAGCATGGGGCACACAACTGCCTGGGTCACCTGGGAAGTTAAGGCAGAGATGGGACCCAGTCCTGGGCTTCCGGCTGCAGCCTGCCCCGTGCTGGGTCAGAAGAGGAGCCGTTGCTCACTTTCTTCCCCAGTGCTCTCTGTGAGAGGCGGGTGCGACAAGGAGACATTTTAGAGGGGGCTGTGGAAGGTTTTTTTTACACATGTAGTCAGCACACAATTATCAAAGGCAAGCAGAGGCGTGGAAAATTCTAAACAAAGGCTGCACCAGAAGTCGCTCTGGCAGGCGGTAAACCTGCTTAGTCAGCCACCTTGTGCATATGCACTGCTCCCAGCGCCCCCTGGCCCGCCGGACCCCTGGCCAGGAAGGGCCGCGTGGGCAGGCATGAGCTGAGTGTCTGCATGGCCTGCATTTTATTGTAAACCTACAGTGTAGAGCAGAGGGGGAGGGCCACTGTTCATCTAACCCTCAGCCTGCAGGCAGGGACACTGAGACCCAGGGAGGAGCTGGGTCCTGGCCAGGATCACATGGAGAGTTGGTAGAACCAGGTCCCCTTCCTCCCAGCTCTGGACGCCATCTCCCTGACCTTTCAGCTCGTTGACAGATTTCAGGCTCATTAACATTCTAGAGTTGTTTTCTGTCCCCAGCCCTAACTTGAGGGGGGTTTTTGGTGAGGAGACAAAAGGAAAAAGCTTTAAGTTAGAAGTGAGATCAGGGTGTGCAGCTGGTAGGAAAGTGTGAGCTTAGGAGACTGGGTGGGACAGAGTGACTGCTGGGCCTTGCTGTCCCCATCTGTGCCACTGTAAGAAAAGGGGGAGCTGTACCCCCTAAGCTCTCACATACCATAAAATCTGTCCTCCAACTCTCCCAGATCCGTAACCCCAAGTTCTCTCTCCATAGGCAAAAAAGAGGCCGCTTCAGGCACCGTGCCTCAGAAGCCCCGGAAGTCCAAGAAGGGGGCCGGGAACCCCCAGGCATCAACACTGGCGCTGCAGAACGACATCACCCAGCGTCTCCTGGGAGAGGCCTGGCCCCTCAGTGAGGCCCAGGTGCAGGCCTCGGTGGCAAAGGTCCTTGCGGAGCTGCTGGAGCAGGAAAAGAAGGCGGCCACGGATGCCACCAAGGAGAGCAGCAAGAAGGGCCGCAAGCGTAAGCTGTCAGGAGACCAGCTGGCTACCAAGGCCCCCAAGAGCAAGAAGAAGAAACAGCTGGCCACTGGGGAAGGCGGGGAGGGTGCTGTGTCCCCAGAAAAGGCCTCCGTGACTTCCAAGGGGAAAGCAAAGAAAGACAGAGCAAGTGGTGACGTCAAGGAGAAGAAGGGGAAGGGGTCTCCTGGCTCCCAGGGGGCCAAGGACAAGCCAAAAGGGGAGCTTCCGAAGGGGGTGGTAAAGGTGGAGGGTGGCGATCAAGGCAACCCAAAGACCAAGAAAGAGAAGAAGAAATCCGACAAGAGTAAGTGACTGCGCTTCCCCAGGCCCATGCCAAGGGCTGCTGGGTACCCCAGTGGGGCGGGAGGGACCCTCAGCCAGCACCTGGTCTCATTCCTCTCATAGAAGGGAAACAGTCGTTTGTCCAGGCCCGGGCTTCAGCTAGCGGCAAAGCCAGGACTAGATTCCAGAGCATCTGGACCAGCGCTGTCGGGGAGGCTCCCAGAGCCCAGAGTGCTCACTCTCGGCACCCAACAGTCACGTTTTCAGCCTCAGGCTTTTGGAAGGCCCAGGCTCAGGCTATAGCCTGGGTAAGGACAGGGAATCCTGTCCTCTTTCCCCCCAGGCCAAGTCAGCAGATCTTGGGGGAACCTGCTTCTCCAGCCAGCTCCCTGGGTACAGAAGGGACCAAGAACCAGAATGCCTGAGTCCCCATCTCGAGCCCTGTCCTCTCTAGACATCAGTTTCCCCTCGGTGGTACTAGTGGCCCCTACTGAGCTCTGTGCCAGACTCTGCACATAGTAGTCCGTCTAATGTTCATGCCAGCCCTGTCCAGTAGGTGATATTTCATTCCCATTTTCTAGGTAGAAAACCGTGGCTCAACAGTAGAGGCACTCGGGGTCATAGATGTAGGCAGCGCTCAGCACTGCCCTGGGTGGTGGCGAAGAGGTGACAGACTGTGTAGATGCCCAGAGAACCAGCGCATTCTAGAGCGAGACCCAGGCACCCTTAGAGCAGGACATGCGGCTCCTTGGTGCTCAGAACTGTGCTAGATTCCCACTTCTAATAGGGATACATAATGTCCTTTTTATTTATTTTATTTTATTTTATTTTTGAGATAAAGCCTCACTCTGTTGCCCGGGCTAGAGTGCCATGGCGTCAGCCTAGCTCACAGCAGCCTCAAACTCCTGGGTTCAAGCAATCCTACTGCCCCAGTCTCCCAAGTAGCTGGGACTACAGGCATGTGCCACCATGCCCAGCTAATTTTTTCTATATATTTTTAGTTGTCCGGTTAATTGCTTCTATTTTTTAGTAGAGAGGGGGTCTTGCTCTTGCTCAGGCTGGTCTTGAACTCCTGACCTAGAGCAATCCTCCCTCCTCGGCCTCCCAGAGTGCTAGGATTATAGGCGTGAGCCACCATGCCCGGCCAGGTAGTGTCCTTTTTAAATAAATGTGCAGGAGTTTTTAGAAGTGAGTTAATTTAGAGAAAAATGATAGTAGTTCATCCAGGCCAGGCACGGTGGCTCACGCCTGTCATCCCAGCACTTTGGAAGGCTGAGGCAGGAGGCCAAGAGTTTTGACACCAGCCTGAGCAACATAACAAGATTCAGTCTCTATAAAAAAATTTCAAAAACTGGCCAGACGTGGTGACTGCAGGTGTGCCTGTAGTCCCAGCTAATTGGAAGGCTGAGGTAGGAGGATCACTTGAGCTTAGGAGGTTAAGGCTGCAGTGAGCTATCATCATGCCACTGCACTCTAGCCCAGGCAACAGAGTGGGAGGGACCCTGTCTCAAAAAGAAAAAGTAGTCCTAGTCCAGATGGTCCATGGATGGGACAGAAGTCATGAGGCTGGCCCCTGAGGGGCAGGCATGCTGGCCTTGGGATGGTCACCGTGGCTGATGGCTCCCCATGGTGTGGGCAGAGCTGGCAGGGTGAGGTGTAGGGTCTCTGGAGCCCTGTCCCTGGGTGCCTCCCGACATTGTTGCCAACACTCAAGACCACCATCTGTTGCTCAGGAAGTTTACTTTCTTCCCTCAGAAAAAAAAGACAAGGAAAAAAAGGAAAAGAAGAAGAAAGCAAAAAAGACCTCAACCAAAGACCCTGAATTACCAGTCCAGAAGAAAAAGAAGAAAAAGGTAGAATGAATTCAGGGGCGGGGGAAGGGGGGGTCCTCAGGCCAGAAAAGGAACCCAAACCAAACCCCCAGGGAGAATGTTAGCTCTTGCCACACGGCAGACCCAGTCTTTGCTCACTCTCCATGCTGTGGGTCTGCTGGGGGACCTCGTGCGTTGTGACACACTAGGAAAGAGGCCGGGAGGGCATGTCCCCTCCCCTGAGCATGTAGAAGCCATGGAAGTGTCTTGTCTGTGAGGTAGAAGGATGCTGGGACAGGGGGAGTGTCTCCCCAGGGACAGGGGACAGGGAGAACAGTAGGCTTGCAGGTTGCCAGGTGAGAGGAAACGCTGCCTGGGCTGTGTGTGTCCCGGCTGGCAGGGGTTCCCCACCGTGTCTAGTCATGGGTGTCACAGCCTGATGCCCTGAACAGGGGCTGCCTTTACAGCCCGGGGCCCAGCACCTTAGACACAGCTGAAGTTGTCACCACGGCCGCGGCCGGCGAGGCTGCAGCTGTGTTCAAAGCTGAACGTCTGTTGCTGCAGAGCCCTGGGCTCCCTCCCGGAGGCCACCTGAGACGCTGCCCTTGCCCTCCGGGGCCCCTGCAGACCCAGTGTCTGTTCAGGAGGAGCCGCCGGTGCTCAGGAGGTCGGGACGGCAGTGGGTGGGGAGGAGCTGCAGGTCTGAGAGCCTCTCTCGCTTCCCTCCTCACAGAAGAAGACGGCAGAGCCGACCGTGTGAGGGCACAGGCGCCAGGCGCAGGTACTGCGCTTCCCGACCAGCCCTGGGCATTCGGGGCGGGAGGGCAGCTCCGGCACCCACTGTGGTCCCAGAGAGCCAGGCGGACCTGACCCCATAGGCGGGGAAGGGGTTCCATTCCTGTGAGGCCAGCGGGCCGATGTCTGGAGCCGGCACTGCAGCAGCAGAAGGATCCAGAACTGTAAGGGTAGTGGTTGACAGCAAGCATGCCCTGAGTGAAGGCGCTGTGCTTGCCTTGGTGGGTGGGCGCCGGGGTGGCACCTGTGTGTAGGTGAGGTTGGGTACAGCCTGGTCTCTCCCTCGCGCCTGTCCGGCTTCTTTCCTTTTGATCCTGTAACGTTGGGCATTTCCTCTCGGGAAGGAAGATGGTTTGCTCGGGGTGAGCCGTGATAATCTCTGCCTCCCTGTGGAGGAAAGGCCCCACCAGGTGGTGGTGACAGAGTTAACTGCTCCACTGGCTGCGCTGGCCGGTGTCACCCACCCTCCTGTAGATGGGGGTTGACACAGAACCTGCCTCCGAGGCTGCTGGTGAGGCTTATGCGTCGCTAAACGCTGACGCACTCAGCCCGATTCCCAGGGTGTACCAAGCGCTAACAAACGGCCACTGTGGTTAGTTAATGCCCCTCCCCTGCATTGGAGATGCCAGGTTTTATTGTCCTTGATGAAGAAACAGGTCAAAAAATCTTACATCTGAATGTGTTTCCTTCCCCCAGAGATCTCTTAGCCAAGTGGTGACCGTCCCACACCTCTGACCTCGGCCTACCTCTGCCCGCCATGGGTTGGAACTGAATTTTTAACTTCCCTCCCAGAGAAGACGATGGCCAGCTGCAGAGTCCCCGTGCTGGCCAAGCCAGTGAGCCTGCAGGGAGGCTGGTCCCAGAAGAAAGTGGGCCCGGCTCCCGTGACCTCGGCCGCGCCTGCCCCCACCACAGGGCGCTTCGTATAGATGTGTACAGTATATATATTTTTCTAAATGACCCGCCTCTCCCCTGGCAAACCCCAAATGCCCAAGGCCTCAGGACTTTCCGCCCAAGGAAGTCTCTGCAGACCCAGCTCGGCCCCACCTGCAGCTCATCTCCTGCCACGTGGTCTCTGGCGCATCCCGAGGCTTTGTCCTCCTTTTGTCAGTTTTTTTGGTTGTGTTGGGGTTTTTTTTTTTTTCTTTCTTTTTTTTTTTTTTTTTTTTTTACTCAGAAAATAAAAGACTTGAGGGAGAGGTGCAAGTTCTAGTGCCTCTGGGGCAGGCGCGTTGCAGTTGGCTTACCCGTGGAAGGGGCAGTCTGGCCAACACCCAGGATTCCTTGACTGCGCATCGAGGCTCTGGGATTCTGTGGCGGGTAGGACGGGCAGTTTGCCAGAGAAAGACTGGGGAAGCACCCCGGGTAAGGCATTGGTGGGGAAGGCGTCCTGGAAGAGGTGGCATCTAAGCTAAAGGAGAGCTGAGGGAGGGTCACGGTTGGCTTCCCGAATCCAGAGTAGGTCATGCAAACACCCAGAGGCAAAAAATGGAAGGGGACAGCGGGAGCCACCTTGGGGGCCGGCTCTCGAGGCTCGTGGGGGAGGATAGCTGTGGCAGGTACAGCAACAGCAGGAAAACCAATGAGGAGTGAGATGGCTTCACTTCCAGGTAGCGATGGTTCCGTGGTGGCAAGGGCAAGAGGTGCATGAACTGGAAAGACACGTCGGGTGATGTCCACGGGACTTGGCGGTGGCTTGGGTGTGGATGGAGCTGTGGGTGGGGGGTAGCAAAGGGTGTCTCTTGCTATTCCAACCTGGAAATGCAAAGGCCCCCTTCCCTGGGCCCAGAGCAGTGTGGAGTACCAGAGGACCTGGAGATTTCTCCAAAGCTCGTAGCTCTTTGCTAGAGACAGCCAGGGCCGTGCAGAAAAGGAACGCTGGGCTGGAGACACCGCTGGCTTCCAGCTGCGCCCTTGAGCCAGGGCCTTGGGCCGGGCCCTCCCCACCGTAGCCTCTCTGCCCTGCGAGCCTGTTGGTCTAGAACAGAGGCTGCACAGTAGCATCCTCGTTGACCCACAGCACGTCTTTAGACTTAAAAATGGAGCAACTTCACTGATGTTCTGGATTTCTGGCTCCTCTTGAAAGGTCAGCAAATCTGGCAGCAGGGCCTGTGCTTTCTCCCAGCAGCAGCCAGTGAGAGCTGAAGAGCAGCCGGGCCCTCGGCGGGCACGGGCACCCAGCTCTGCACAGTCCCCCACCGCCTGTCCGTCCCTGACACGGGGGCCCCACGTCGGCTGCCATCTGTCATCACACTCGCACTGTTCTTAGTATAGAAATGAAATTGGGGACATGGGAAAATGAAAGCTTGACCAAGAGGAACTTGTGCTTAAAAAACTGTAGGCAAGGGCCTATTTCTTTGCATGTATGTGTTAAACATGCAGCCAGGTGTGTCTGTGTCCAAAGACTATAGCCCCACAGGCATCTCTGTTTGGGCTCCTTGGGCTGCGTTCTCCCACCGGATGACTGAATTTAGGGCCTTCGTTTACCTCCTTGGGGTAAACATCCAGATACCGACAGAAGAGCCAGGAGCCGGAGTGTTCTACTCACTACCTTTTATTCTTACATGAGCTGAGGCCCTGAGGGTGATGACAAGCGTGGCTGAGCAGAGGGCACTAGGTTGGCAGAGAGTGAGGAGGGTCGTGGGTGGAGAGGCTGAGCTGTCCCTTGGGGAGTGATGCTGGGGAGAGGTGGGCAGCAAATGTGTCCAGCCTGGGGTAGGGGTAGGGTTGTCCCTTTTCCCTGTGCCTTTCCACCTCGTCCATGGGATCTCAGAGCCCCATGTTGGAGGTTGCTGTGATGTCAGAAATGAGGGTCTGCCTAGCTTTCGGTCCACCCCGGGCTTTGCGTCTCTGTTGACAGGTGAGGATTGGGCAGCAGGGCCCTGCTGCCTCTGTGCTGTTGTGACTTGATTTGTCATGTCCAAGGATGACGGAGAGCCAGGCGCCAGAGTCTCATGGAATGAGGTGCAGGGGGTGAGGGTAGGTGGGAGGGGAGGGGCTAGAGTTGGGGGACAGAGGGGAACAAAAAAGCTGTGGCCGCGCAGGGCTGGCTGGGTGCTGGAGACTGCCTCCGCTGTTCTCACGCCACGACTATGGAGAGAGAAGCAGCAAGTTGAGGTTGGGGTCACCCGTTCATTGTCCCTGCCCCTCCCCAGCATCCTGGGTCTGCAGAATCTAGGACCGTCCACCCTCCACTGCCCCTGGTCGAGTACAGATACTGCCCTTCATGGATTCAGGTACCCCCCACGACCCTGTTCCTCATCTATGAATTGGTCATCCCAGGGATGTCAGAGAATGGCCCAGGGTCAGGCTCCCTCTTCTGCCAGCTGCTGGTGACCAGATCCCGTCTGCAGGGCCCTTACCTAGGCTCGGCTCCGGCTTGGTCAAGCCCAGCCCAGAAGACAGGTCCTCCATGTCCTGTGGCTCTGCAAAGGAGAGCAAATCCATCGTTCCCTGCCTGCCGCCTGCCCCGCCCAAGATGCCCGAGGGCCTAGCGCAGCTTAGTGGCTGGGGAGGCAGGCAGGACGCCCCTGCAGCTGCACCGAAGAGGTGTGGTTGGGGGCTTGGGAGAGCAAGGCCAAGGAAGGGGGTGATGAAAGACGGGTGGATCTGTAGGACTCCTGGATGCAGGAGGACGGTGCGTGGATGAATGAAGATCACGGAGGAAAGATGGAAGGATAAATGAACAATGTAGACAAGCGTGGATGTAAGACGAGAGATGATAAATGGACAGACGAGGAATGCGCTGGTGAGTGGATGGACAAAGGGCTAGACGCATGCTGACGGTGGCTGCCCCCTGGGAGCTGCATTGCAAGCGTCCTGGTCCCATGTGCTCCAGGGGGGACCTCTTGCCCTCAACCTTCCTAGTCCTTTCTGGTCCTCGGACTCTCGCTAGCACAGTGGCCACTGCTTACCACTGCAGTTATGGTGCCCACGGCTCCTGGTGTGGGGGACCTCGGTGCCGTTGGGGAAGACGCACCAGCAGTAGCCGATGCTCCCATAGCACTGGAGCGGCATATAGTTGCCGTTCTCGTCGCACTTGGGACGGAACGTGCCTGGGTGGACGGCGGGGATGCGGCTGACCTCTTCCTGGCACTTGGTCAGTACTGAAGCGACAGGCATGATGAAGACAGTGAGGGAGTGGGCTCTGGACTGCAGTCTCAGCAGAGCCAGAGACCCACACACCACTGCTGTGGGCCTAATGCCTTCTGCCCAAGTGGCTTTACTCACTCTACCCATTACGCAGATGGGAAAGATGAGGCCTGGCCCAACAAGGTCCAAGATCAAAGAGGAAGTGAATGGCAGTGTGTCTAATTCACTCCAGAACTTGATGATTTCTTCTGATACCCAAAGCCCATCAAAGTTTGGAATTGTACCTATGATTCTGATCTTTAGAGAAAAGCAGTAGACGCCTCAGTATGTCTGTTTCCTGTTGCCAGGAGTTCCCAAGTAGAAATGGGGTTACCATGTGTTGTAGAGGGAATTCAAGCATCAGCTAGGAGCTGATCGGGATAGCATGTGAGGTGCCTTCTCTGAACCTCCTGGAGAAATCGAGGCCCAGGGCGGGGTGGGCCATTGACCTTCCACTTCAGGACACTGAAGCCCAGGGGAAGAGACTTGCCCAGAGTTGCACAGCTAGTTAGAGCCAGCACCAGGATGAAAACAGCGCTTTATGTTAGACCATAGCAGCATGTAAAAAAGGGGAGACGGGGGGTTGCAGTTTAGGACATTCTCCATGAGGTGGAAAACGCCAAGGCCCCCTTGGCTGGCACCGTCTGGCTGTGCAACCTCAGGCCCTCGCTGCGGTTTTGGGGCTAGTGCTGGGAAAGGCAATTACAAGGGTTCCTGCCTGGTGGGTTTCAGGCTGGGTTTGCTCCAGGCCACCTTGTGCGGTGCCATCCTCCACTCATGAGGGGAGGCCTCTACCTGTGGGCCCTTACAGACGGAAAGCAGATCACAGACAAGACGGGGCCCAGGGGGCAGCAAACCAAGAAGGGACAGGAAGGAGCGACAGATGTGAGTGGAGAGAGGATGAGAGGTTCCCGCGGTGCTTGGGTCAGGGGGTGCTGAAGGCCCAGCCGCTGCAGCTGCAGGAGAGCTCAGAGGGAGCTCGCAGAAGCCCTGGCACCCCAAAGCTCCCACTCCCTGTACCTTTTGGCGGAGCCTCAGTGGGCTTTTCCTCCATGGAGTTCTTGCTCATCTCAAACAAGAGCCACTGGTGCATCCAGCTCTCAAAGACCTAACGGGGCCAAAGGTCGGGGGTCAGGCTCAGTAGCCATCACCAAGCCCCTGCCCTGCCTGGCTTTGCCCCTGGGGACAAAAACAGAGGGCCAGACAGGGGCCCAACACCCGGGGTCCCTCTGCAGTCTGGTTCCCCCTTAAAACCCAAGGGGGTTGTCCAGGTGCTTCCTCAACTCCAAGCACTCTTAGCAACCTGAGGCTTTGTGGGTGCTGGTAAGCCCCCTCCAGCTTCCTGAAATGGCTTCCTCAGCCCGCTTCTTCCCAGCCCTACCAGGGACATTGGGAGAAAGAGGGTTCCAGTACAAGGAAACCTACCTTCCAGTCCAGGCTCTCCATGGTGCTCTTCAGGTGTTTCAGGTTCTCTGGGAAGCTCCCCTTCAGCTGCGGGTACACCTTCAGGGGGTCGGCCTTCTGCGGGGTGGCAGGGCAGGAAGCATGTTTAGAAAGAGCTCCCCGGCAGGCAAGGTGAAATGTGTAGCCTGTATTCCCCTGGCGCTCCATTCTGAGGAGTGGACCCGAGCTGCACCAAGCCTGCACCCTGGACCTCAGCCATGAGGGGAGGGGCCAAGTGAGGACAGTTCAGCTACACAGCTACAAGACCCCAGGGCAGCTCTTCCAGTGACCCTCAGTCTTCTCCCTGCAGTACCTGCTCATCTTTCAGGTCGTACTCCTCCAGGAGGACTTCCTTGGCTGTTCCAAGCTAGACTGGGTCCTCTGCCTCTTTCCTCACAAAGCCCCCTGCACCTCCCTCATCACCTGGTCACTTATCTGTCTCCCACACTGGCCTGAGATCCTGTGGCTTCAGGATCTGGGTCCAGTGAGTCCTGATCCCTGCACAGTCCCTGGCAGAATAGACATGCAGTAAAAGTTTAGGGAGGAAAAACGGGGTGTCTTGCTTAAGGTACTTCCAAGCTTTTGGCCTCAGTTTCTCCATCTCAAAAATGGAGGGAGGCCGGGCGCGGTGGCTCATGCCTGTAATGCTAGCACTCTGGGAGGCCGAGGCGGGTGGATCTTTTGAGCTCAGGAGTTCAAGATCAGCCTGAGCAAGAGGGAGACCCCATCTCTACTAAAAAAATAGAAAGAAATTATATGGACAACTAAAAATATATATAGAAAAATTAGCCGGGCATGGTGGCGCATGCCTGTAGTCCCAGCTACTCGGGAGGCTGAGGCAGGAGGATCGCCTGAGCCCAGGAGTTTGAGGTTGCTATGAGCTAGGCTGACACCCGGCACTCTAGCCGGGGCAACAGAGCGAGACTCTGTCTCAAAAAAAAAATGAGGAGAGGCTGGACTGCATATAACATTTAAGGGCCACCCTTGCATCCGTCAACAGTCCAGAGAGCACATGCTAGAAGTCTACAGTGAGCCAGGCGTGGTGGAGGCCTTGGAGATCGCCCTGCCAGGGCCCTGTGGGGGCGGCAGGGCTGCCCGGCTGGCTCTCCTGCACTTACCAGGAGCAGGTGCATCACATGGTCCTCTGTCATGTTGCCGTATTTGGTGGCATTCTGCTTGGGCTGTGGGAGGAAGGAACAGAGCGTTACCAGCACTGGCCTTGGAGGAGGGCGTGTGGAGTAGGAGCCCGTGGCTGGGGTCTGGGTAAGAGTCTGCAGTTCCAGGCAGTCGATGTGCCCATGTCTGCCGCCTCCAAACACGGGAGCCTGAGCAAGTCACTTTATCTTCTGCCTCCATGCCCTTACTGGTCAAACTGGCATAAGCTTTCCTGCCCAGGGCTTTGTCAACAGCAAACCGTTTTGTGAACAGAAACATCGGATACGTGTGTGATATCAAGGGCTTTGGGAGTGGGCGGGGACAGAAAGATGCTGTGGGAACTGAGAAGCACTTTGTAAACAGTAGAGGGCTGGGCTTCCTCCCAGGGCTGGCCCCAAGAGGCTCTTCGCCTGTGGGGTACCGTCTCCTTCCTGAGGGGGCCCTACTCCTCCCCCAGCAGTCAGGACCCTTCCCCCGCTGGGCTCTTCCTAGGACACCTCCTGCCCACCCCCCTTGGCGCCTGTCCTCCATGCAGGCAAGATAACATTCCCCTCCCAGCGCCCGGGCTGTCCTTACCCCCTGGGGCAGGCCTTCCATGGGCAGCGCCTGCATCATCAAGGGGGTGGCCATGCGCATCTTGCTCACGGGCTTGGGAGCTGTGGGGACAGGGAGCACAGCTTGAGTGTGGTCCTGGTGCTCGGGGAGAAGGGTCTCCAGGTCCAGGGGCTGAGATCCCAGACCCGGAAGAGGGGCTGGAATTCCAGACTAGAGGCAGAGGACAGTGGGCCCAGCTGGGTACAAGAATGGGGTCTGCGAGGTGAGGGACAGCGGGGTGGGCGGGGGTAGGCAGGGGATGTCAGGACGGCAGTGGGGCACGCACGCTTGGGAAGCTTCATGCGCAGGCTCTCCAGCTGCAGGTTCTGCGAGGTGACCGTCAGCTTGTCCAGCCGGCCCTGCTGCTGGTACAGGAAGTAGGCGGTGGTGGCCTGGCCTGCCAGGAGCAGAGCCACCAGGACAGAAAAGCCTGTGTACAGGGCTCCGCGGTTGCAATTCCTGGTAGGGGTTGGGGGGAAAGGTTAGAGGAGAATCCCGGCTTCCCCAGGAGTTGGCTGGGAGTGGAGGAGTGTACCCCCATCTCCTTCAGCCCCCTAAGGCACCCCTAATAATCACACTTTAAGCTGGCTATGGAAACGTAGCTTGAAGTCAACCACTGTTCCAACCACTGATGTGCCAAAGTCCTCCCAAGTAGAAATCCTGTAGCTCTGCCCCTGGGCCTAGGTTAAATGGAGACAAGTTCCTTGTCCTCTCTGGGCCTTGGTGTCCCACCTGTGCAATGAGGGGTGGAGATACAGGTTCTCCCCAGGTCCCAGTTGCCACAGGGATCTCCTGAGGATCAGGGCTGCCTTCAAGGGGAAAGAATTTTCTTTTGGGGGTTTTTTGGTTGGGGTTTTTTTGTTTTGTTTTGTTTTGTTTTTTTTGAGACAGGGTCTCGCTTTGTCACCTGGGCTAGAGCACAGTAGCATCATCATGGCTCACTGCAACCTCAAACTCCTGGGTTCAAGCAATCCTCCTGCCTCAGCCTCCCAAGTAGCAGGAACTACAGGTGCACACCACCATGCTCAGCTAATTTTTCTATTTTTTGTGGAGATGGGGTCTCGCTCCTGTTCAGGCTGGTCTTTAACTGGCCTCAAGCAACCCTCCCACTTCAGCCTCCCCAAGTGATAGGAATACAGGCATGAACCACTGTGCCCAGCCTTGTTTTGTTTTTTAATTGACCAAAAAAAAAAAATTGTATATACTTACCGTTTAAAGGGAAAGGGGGTTTTTATTCCTCTACCCACCCCTCACCCCCCCACCCCCCACAGTGGAATCAGATTTAATGAGAAAGGGGAAGGAAGTCGGACCAGGACAGCAGAGCGTGTGGCCCACCTGAAAAGGAGAAGTGGGCTCGACATTTTGGGGGTGGGGGAACACTGGACCGTGAAGGGCTGGAGCAGGCCGGACACCACCCCCTCTGGGGCACATCCTCTGTCCCAGACTCTCCACGTGTCTTTGAGCAAGTCCCTGCCAGTCTCTGCGCCTCTATTCCCTCACCTCTCGCATGGGCACCCCTCACCTCTGCGATTCTAGGATCTGGTGGTCTCTTCTTTGAAGCCAGACCTCACTGTGACCACAGAAGTTCTCGAATGGTAATAGCCACCCAGCGTGGGGCAGATTTCCACAGGAGTATAGATGCCCGCGCCTGTGTGAATTTCTCATGCACCCTGGGCTTGCCATCTGCACGATGAGGGGTGGCCAGACCCTCAGACCTCGGGGAGCCCTTGCAGCTGTGGACACTGGGTACAGTTTTGGGGGCACATGTGCATGTGACAGTATGGAAGATGTAAGGATCCTGCCCCGGGACCCTCAGAGTTCCTGACCTGCTCTCCCTCAACCTACCCCAGCAGAGGGGCCACTAGGACCCTGCTATGGTTAGAATGTGTCCCCTCCAAAATTCAGGTGTTGCCACAGTGGTGCTATTGAGAGGCGACTGGGCTGTGAGGGCTCCTTCCTCATGAACGGGATCAGGTGCCCTCGTAACGGGGTTTGATGGAGGAATTGGTTCTCTCTTGCCCTTCCGCCTTCTGCCATGTGCGAACGCAGCAAAAAGAAAAGCCCTCACCAGACGCCGGAGCCTTGATCTTGGACTTGTCAGCCTCCAGAACTAGGAGAATCAAATTTCTGTTACCCAGTCTGTGGTATTCTGTTCTATATAGCAGCACAAAACGGACTAAGGCAGACACTATTGGAAATTGTCGGGATGAGACTGCACCCTGTGTACTCCAGCAATCCGCGAGGATGGCTTAGGAGACTCCACGGGACCCGTCTGCCTAGTAACACATGACGTCACAGGCATGGCTTATTCTCACGGGCTCTCTGCTTGCCCACCCTCTGTGCTTTCGGAGCTAAGGTCCAGTCCAAGGAAGAGTTATTCTGGAAGGAAAAAGCAAAAACCCTTCGTGGGAAAAGGGAGGAGACTAGACAGGAAGGGAAAACAAATTTTACTTCTTGGCTTTTCCAAGGAATGGGTGGCCTGGCCTGTAAAAATGGTGAAAAGTCCCCCGTCTTGTGTCTCACCTGGGTTCAAGCTCTCCTTGTGATTAAAACGAGTAAGCACATCTACTCCAAGACTGTTACGTTAAATAAGATAATGAGGGTAGAGCTCTTGGCTCCATACTTAGCACGCTGTTAGCACTCTATAAATAAATAACCCTTAGTACTATTCTCAGGGGAGCTAATAGTTAAGTTTAGCATCTCAGTTTCTTCCTCTTTATGAATCTTGAATGTCTGTCCCCTAGTTTTGGTAGAGTGCCAACTGTTGTCATCCCCTCCCCCTTTTATTTCCTCCTTTGCACAGCCTCCTAAAATATTTAAAGAAAAAAAAAAGTAATTGGTCAAAGTCACGAGCCAACCAGAACTAGCAGGAATCATGACACAGATGTTGCCGGGCAGAAGTGTTCACAAAAGGCTCCCAAACAGGCTCCCGTCTGGAATGGCCTGAGCACAGTGCTGGACCGGTTTTAGAAGCAGTAACTGAACCAAATGAAAACCAGGCGAGGTTGTGACGAGAGGGCACCCTCTTTGAACACTGAGCCCACTGGGTCTGCAACTCACTGGGTGGCCTAAGCTTAGAGGGGTCCCACTTCCCCTCCCCACAAATCACACCTCTAAAAGGGGCCAGATGGAGGAGTGAGCTCACACTTTGAAATAAGACTAGTCCTGGGTTCAAATTCTGCCCCCAACACTCACTAGCTGTGATAACTCGGGTAAGTCACTTACCAATATGAGCCTCAACGTCCTCCCCTCTGTAACAAGAGATAATCAAAGTACCCGACTCATAGGGTGACTGCGAGAATTAAGATTGAGTTTAGCCTTTAGTTATGTGTCTGGCAAATAATCGTAGTAATAACTAAGAGCAACTGAGTACTAGAAACAGGTCCACAGTGGATGGGAACTCGTATGGCTATTGTTGTTGTTGTTATTACTGAGAATCAGGGAGAGGCAGTGATTTATCCAAGGTCACACATGACGGTGGCAGAACCTCGACCAGAATCCAGTCCTTACAAGGGAGTCTTCCCTCCTCGCCATGGGATTCCCCAGGGTTTTCACAGGCTGCTGCTCTAACAGTCTGTGTCTGGTTACCTCGTCCCCCAGAACACAGCTCCTCGTGACATCTCTGCGTGTCTCTCCCAAACCCCTTTCTGCCTGGCAACAGCTGACGTCACCTATAGCTGTAAGTGCCTGTAGATCGCAAACGACTTTTTGAAGATTGGGGGAGTAGGGGCATTGGGGTAGCTGTATTCTGGCCCCTTTTGGGAGGAAACGTACGGGTGAGGCCATTTGGGCCTGGGAGAGGGGGTCCGGGGTCCTCTGGCCTCTTGCTTGCAGGGAGCGGGACACAGACAGGAGCACAACTCACTTCAAGCCTTGGCCCCAGAAACTTAGCCAGAGCCCGTCCCTCCTTTCTTGCCCGCCCCCCAACATCTCTCGGTCCCTTCAGTGATGGCAGCCATCCGTCTCCCTCCACTCTACAGACACCTGCTTGGTACAAACACCTGGGCCCACTCAGGTGATTAGGAGGGAACTCCTTTGTGAAGAGCTGCTCCTACCGGTCTCTTGGAGAAACTTTCTCCACTGGGATCTAGGAACTTTCAAAATCCAGTCCAAGGTTTCTAACCTAGGGTTCATGGCTCAGCTTGGGGGACGGTTTCTGTGAAGCTCCTGATATTTTATAAAACTCTAGGCGGAGAACCCAGGGCTCACTTCTGATTTTCAGGAGGGGCCTAACGCAAAGAGGATTCCAAACCCCTGCTCTAAGGGAATCGAAGCCCAGAGTGGGCCGGAGACTTGCTCACGGTCACCCAGAGAGTGTTAGAGTGGAGCCTGAACGCATCCCTTCTGTGACTCCCGGCTGTCCTCCTTCCTGCCTCCCGCACACCTGTGTGCAGTCCAGGATCTGTGTGCTTTCCTGGTGCTCACACGTACCTCTCTGGGGCCCCAGGGCGCTGGGTCAGCATGGGCGTCTGCTCATGGTTGGAGATAAGGTCGCGCTGGTCTTCCATGGCTCTGGCTCTTTCCCCAAGGCTGCTGCTGCTGCTGCCGCCGCCGCTGTCTGTGTGTGTCTGGGACCCAGAACCCCTGGCTCACCTCTTGAAGTTGGTGCTGAGGAGGAATCTGATTCGTCCACAAGAGGACACTCCGCCCACCTGGCAGATGTGGAAGTGAAAGCCACAAAGCTGGAAATACCCCACTTGGGCAAAGCGGCCTTTCATGGGGCAGGAGGAGGAAGGGGCTCTCCCCAGGCAGGCAGGTAGAAAAGCCAGCGCGGTCCCATTGGCTGCCCAGGGCCCTCATCACTTGTTTCTGGGCAGACCTCTGGATTCATACGGCTCTTTAGCTGTTTCAAGAAACAGGCAAATGTCCACTCCCTAGACAGAAACTCACACTGAAGCAGAGAATGTCTTTGTTTGTGTCCCCTTCTCATCCATAGATGAGTGGATGCAGAAAGGGGCTGCGTACCCTCGGTGAGCTTGGACAAGTCCTCTTCTCTGGCCTCAGTTATGTCATCTCAAAAATGGGGAAGAAAGGTTGGAGTGAGGGTTCCCTCTGCTCCCTTCTGACTCTAGCATTGTGAGAACCTAAGAGGCCGTGTTTTAAGGCTCTGGTACTAACACTCGCCGTCACTTACTAAGCCCTCCTTTGTCCCGCACATTTTACCTTTGGCGTGCTGTGTTTCCTGTAATGTTTACGGTGACCCTTTGAGGAGTGTTTTGTTTTATCATCTCCAATTACAGATAGGGACACTGAGGCTTTGAGAGGCTACCTGCTTGCCCAGCGTCACGCACCCAGGAAGTGGTGGAGCTCGTGTTTCTAACCACTCTGCTCATCTGCCTTCTAGTGCTTGAATCCTGTGCTTCCAACCCGGGAGAACGGAGGCCTCTGCAGGGAGGGCAGGGGGCCCTGGGGGAGGTAACTGACAGTGGCGGGAAGGTTTCCTCGCCTTGTCAACGGAAACAAAGCCAAACTCTGCAAAATAATTTTAAAGAGATTTATTCTGAGCCAAATTTGAGGACCATGACCCAGAGCCACACCCAAGAGGCCTTGAGCAAGTGGACTCACTGTGGCTGGGTTACAGTTTGGTTTTATACATTTCAGGGAGACAGGGGTTACAGGTAAAGTCATAAATCAATACGTGGGACGCATACATTGGTTTGGCTCGAAAAGGTGGGCCTTCTCGAAGCAGGGGGGTGGGGCGGCTTACAGGTTATAGGTGGGTTTAAAGATTCTTTGGCTTGTAATTGGTTAAAGACATGAAACTTTGTCTAAAGGTTTGGAATGTTTTAACATAGTTGCTGCTTATCAGAGTTAAGCCACCTGGACATATATTTGTTGTGTAAATTGAGGACCCGCAGGTGCCTCTCACATACCCTGAGGCCTGTTAATGGGCTACAAAGGATGTCCCCAAGAAGGGAGGGGGGCATGATGAGGCATGTCTGACCTCCGTCCTCCTGGCAGGCAATTTAGTTTTAGGATATTCCTTTGGCCATGAGGGCATCCATTTAGTCAGCCAGTGGGGGAGGTGAGACTTAAAATTTTATTTTAGTTCACAGCCTCATGTCTATGGCTTGTATACTGTGACATAAGAAATACATTTGGTCTCTGCCCCTGATTCCATAGAATCTCCGGACTAAGAGGAATGTCATTTTGTATGCTAATCAGATACTGGTGGCCGTAAGTGCCCAGATAGCTTCAGGATGGGGGCCAGTTGCCAGGGGAACCAACCATGTGATGAGATGGTTGGGACTTTCAGAGCCTCACCCCCGAGCCACCCCACTGCGACTTCCAGGGTGGGCAGAGCGGCTGGAGATTGAGTTCAGTCACCAGTGGCCAATGATTTAATCAATCGTGTCTACATAATGGAACCTGCGTAAAAATCTCAAACAACAGGGTTTAGAGAGCTTTCAGGTAAATGAACACATCCACGTGCCAGGAGGGTGGCACACCCCAACTCTACAGGGACAGAAGCTCCTGTGCTCAGAACCGTTCCCCATGCCTTGCCCTAGGTACCTCTGCATCTGGCTGTTCATCTGTACCCTTTATAATAAACTGGTGACAGTAAGTAAAGTGTTTCCCTGAGTTCTGTGTCCCATTATACCAATTTATCAAACATGAGGAGGGGGGTGTCGGTCAGAAGTCCTGGACGCCCGGGACTTGTAGTCGGCATCTGAAGTGGGCACAGCCTTGTGGGACTGAGCCCTGAACCTGTGAGGTCTGCCACTAACCCCAGGTAGACAGTCAGAATCAAACTGAACTGTAGGATGCTTGTTAAAAAAAGAAAACGAAGGCCGGGCACGGTGGCTCACACCTGTAATCCTAGCACTCTGGGAGGCCAAGGCAGGAGGATCACTTGAGGTCAGGAGTTTGAGACCAGCCTGAGCAAGAGCGAGACCCTGTCTCTACTAAAAATAGAAAGAAATTATCTGGCCAACTAAAAATATATATAGAAAAAATTAGCCAGGCATGGTGGCACATGCCTGTAGTCCCAGCTACTTGGGAGGCTGAGGCAGTAGGATCGCTTAACCCCAGGAGTTTGAGGTTGCTGTGAGCCCAGGAGTTTGAGGTTGCTGTGAGCTAGGCTGACACTATGGCACTCACTCTAGCCCAGGCAACAAAGCGAGACTCTGTCTCAAAAAATTAAAAAAAAAAAAAAAAGAAAAAGAAAAAGTTTGCACTAATATATTTTTTTAAATAGACTTTGTGGTTCTAAGATTCAATGAGTCTTGGATTTCAAGAGTCAAGGGATTATAAGTGGGAGCTAGACTATGGCTACACAAGGACAAACAGAATAGTACAATGGACATTGGAAACTCACAAGAGGGGAGGTTGGGAGAGGGTGAGGGATGACAAATTACCCATGGGTACAATGTACACTACTCGGACGACGGGTACACCAAAAGCCCAGCCTCCACCACTCTGAAATATGTACATGTAATGGAATTCAACTTGTATCCTCTAAATCTATTAAAAATTTTTAAAAAGAGAATCAACAACGACAACAAAAAAGAGACAGGGGAGATATTAATAGTACATGTATTTTGGAAGGAGAGAGAACAGATGTGGCCTTTGATGCAGCCAGACCTGAGTTCAAATCCCAAGTCAGAAGCATCCTAGGTGTGTGACCTGAACCAGTTCCTCATGAACCAGTTCCTCAATCGTTCTGAATTTGTTTTCTTCTTTGTAATGTAAGGGTGGTAATACTAACTTCGCAGAGCTATTAGATTAAATAAGCATTTAGGGGCAGGATGCAGTAGCTCATGCCTGTAATCTTAGCACTTTGGGAGGTGAGGCAGGAGGATCACTTGAGGCCAGGAGTTCAAGGTTGCAGTGTGCTATGATCGCACCAGTGCACTCCAGCCTGGGTGACAGAGTGAGACCCTGTCTCTAAAACATAAATAAATAAGCATTTAACACAGAGCTGGTACCACAGAAGATGCTCAAGAAATGAAACTGTTACTATTCAGGTATTTACTATTGTTTTCTGGATAATCAAGACAAATGAAATCATATAACCATACAAAAACTTATACACAAATCAATGTCTGTGGCACCTTTATTCACAATATCCAAAAAGTAAAAACAACACAAATATCCATCAGCTGATGAATGGGTAAACAAAATGTGGAATATACCTCCAATGGAATGTTATTCTCCCATAAACAGGAGTGAATATCTCAAATAGACACTTTTTTTAGTGAAAAGGAATAAAGTACTGATTCATGCTACAATACGGATGAACCTTGAAAACATTTGGCTAAGTGAAATAAGCCAGACACAAAAGGCCACATATTATAGGATTCCATTTAAGTGAAACGTCCAAAATAGGCAAATCCATGGAGACAGAAAGTAGATTAGTTGTTGCCAAGGGCTGGGGGAGGAGGGAATGGGGAGTGGTTGCTAACGGGTATAGAGTTTCCTTTTGGTTGATGAAAATATTCTGGAACTAGTGGTGATGGTTGCACAACTTTGTGGATGTACAGAAAACTGCTGAATTGTACAATTTAAAAGGGAGAATGTTATGGTACATGGTACATGAATTACATCTCGATTTTTTTTTTTAAGAGATAGACTCTCACTCTGTTGCCCAGGCTGGAGTGCAGTGTTGTGATTGTAGCTCACTGTAATCCTCACTCCTAAACACAAGTGAGCCTCCTGCCTCAGCCTCCGAGTAGCTGGTAGCTGGTAGCTGGGACTACAGGCAGATGCCATCATGGCCAGCTAATTTTTTTTTTTTTTTTTTTTTGTATCAATGGAGTCTGGCTATGTTGCCTAGGCTGGTCTTGAACTCCTGGCCTCAAACAATCCTCCTGCCTTGGCCTCCCAAATTGCTGAGATTATAGGCATGAGCCACCACACTCAGCCTCAATTTTTAAAAAGATTTTAATGATGGCTAGAATACCCATTTACTTTTGCTTCCTCTCTTACTTTGCTTCTGTCACTGAAGTGACAATGTGGGTTTTTGTTTTGAGAGAGTCTCTTTCACCTGGGCTAGAGTGCCGCGGTGTCAGCCTAGCTCACGGCAGCCTCAAACTCCTGGGCTCAAGGGATCCTCCTGCCTCAGCCTCCTGAGTAGCTGGAACTATAGGCGCACCGCCACCACGTCCGGCTAATTTTTCTATTTTTAGTAGAGACGGGGTCTCGCTCTCACTCAGGCTGGTCTCGAACTTCTGACCTCCTGCCTCGGCCTCCCAGAGTGCTAGGATTACAGGCGTGAGCCACCGTGCCCAGCCGACAATGGCTTTTTTTTTTTTAAAAAAACATGTAAGTCTATAAGAACAAAGAGAAAAGAAGTGAAAACAATGCATTTTAAAAGCTGGAAAGCAGGTGGATTAATGTTAAGTTCCTTAGCAGACCCCAAAAAGATAAAGTTGCGGCTAGAAAAGCTGAGAAGCCATCTAGTTATGTGACTCGGGAATTGGTGTCACCAGGGTGATAAATGTGGGGCTGAAAAGAGGTTTGTCTGGAAGTCTGTTTACAAAGCGGTTGGAACCCCATGTCCTCCCCCTCCCGGAGTGCCCCCCCACCACCAAAGAGACAACTGGAAGTTTATTCCGCAGACCTGAAGCTGAGAGTCCCAGTCCTGTCCCCACAATGCCAGAGCCAGGCCTCCTCCCTCCAGGCAACAGAGTGGAGGAACCGTCTCTGTGGAACCTGCTCATCCCAGGAGGAAAGACCCGAAGATTCTGACATTGGGGGTTTCCTGTTGGAACAGCCCAGCCAGATAACCCAATAGGACTCAGTTCCGGGGCACAGCTCTCACTCAGTTTTCTAGACAATCAAGAATCATGGGACTGCCAGGTGCGGTGGCTCACGCCTGTAATCCTAGCACGCTGGGAGGCCGAGGCGGGTGGATCGTTCGAGCTCGGGAGTTCGAGACCAGCCTGAGCAAGAGTGAGACCCCATCTCTACTAAAAATAGAAAGAAATTATCTGGCCAACTAAAAATATACATAGAAAAAATTAGCCGGGCATGGTGGCGCATGCCTGTAGTCCCAGCTACTCAGGAGGCTGAGGCAGGAGGATCACTTGAGCCCAGGAGTTTGAGGTTGCTGTGAGCTAGGCTGACGCCACGGCACTCACTCTAGCCTGGGCAACAAAGTGAGACTCTGTCTCAAAAAAAAAAAAAAAAAAAAGAATCATGGGACATCTAACGAAAGCCTTCAACATAAAAGAGAGTTAGCAAAACAAATACCCAAATGGAAAAGGCACCGCGGAGGAAACAAATTACCATTAATAACCTTAGGGAGATAAAGGACAACACTGTACCCATGAAACTAGAATACAATGCTATTAATAGAAAGGTACAAATACTGTAAAAGAGTAAAAAACAGCTCTTGAAGATTTAAAATATGAGGGCAGATATTAAACAATCAGTAGACAGAAGATAAAGTGTTTTTCTTTTAATCTCCCAGAAAGTGGACTACAAAGATAAAGAAAAAAATCAGAGAGAAAAGAGAATTAAATACCAATCGGAGAGATCCAATAGCCAAAATATGAGAGTTCCAGAAATAGAGAACAGAGAAAATAGAGGAGAAGGAATCCTCAGTGAAATAATTCAACACAATTCTCCGAACTCAAAGGCCTAAATTTCCAAACCAGAAGGACCCAGTGAGTACCAAGAACAAGGCACGAAAATCATTTCACAGCAAGGCACGTCGTCGTCGTTTCAGAAAAACAAAGACAAAGAGAAGATTCTGCAGATTTTCAGAAAGGAAAAACCAAGCCATACACAAAGGATCAGGAATCAGAATGACTTTAGACTTCTTAACAATAGTGCTAGAAACCAGAAGATAAATGAAGAAAGCCTCCGAAATCCTCTGGAAAAATGATTTCCACCCTAGAATCTTTACAGAGCTAAATTATCAAACAGGTATGAGGGTATCACTAAGATATTTTCAGACATCCCGTATCTCAAAATAATTTCCTTTCATAACGTCCTTTCTCAGAGAGCTTCAGGAAAGTATGCTCTGTCTAAATGAAGGAGTTCACTAAGAAAAAAAAGAAGACAGAATACAGGAAACTAAAATTTAACTCACGAGAGGGCATGGGGAGCCCCGGGATGCTGATAGAGAGAAACCCCAGGAGGGAAGCAGCAGGTCCAGATTGGATCAGGTCCCAGGGCTCGGAAAGACATTTTTTTTTTTTTTTTTTTTTTTTTGAGTCAGAGTCTCGCTCTGTTGCCCGGGCTAGAGTGAGTGCCATGGCATCAGCCTAGCTCACAGCAACCTCAAACTCCTGGGCTTAAGCGATCCTACTGCCTCAGCCTCCCGAGTAGCTGGGACTACAGGCATGTGCCACCATGCCCGGCTAATTTTTTCTATATATGTTTTTTTTTTTTTTTAGTTGTCCATATAATTTCTTTCTATTTTTAGTAGAGACGGGGTCTCGCTCTCGCTCAGGCTGGTCTCGAACTCCTGACCTCGAGCGATCCACCCGCCTCGGCCTCCCAGAGTGCTAGGATTACAGGTGTGAGCCACCACGCCCGGCCGGAAAGACATTTTTTTTTAATTTTTTTTTTCAGCATATTACGGGGGTACAAAAGTTTAGGTTACCTATATTGCCCTTGCCCCACCCCCAGTCAGAGCTTCAAGCATGTCCATCCCCCAGACGGTGCGCATCGCACTTTTTTTTTTTTTTGAGACAGAGTCTCACTCTGTTGCCCAGGCTAGAGTGAGTGCCGTGGCATTAGCCTAGCTCACAGCAACCTCAAACTCCTGAGCTCAAGCGATCCTCCTGTCTCAGCCTCCCGAGTAGCTGGGACTACAGGCATGCACCACCATGCCCGGCTAATTTTTTTTTCTATATATATTTTTAGGTGTCCATATAATTTCTTTCTATTTTTAGTAGAGATGGGGTCTCGCTCTTGCTCAGGCTGGTCTCGAACTTCTGAGCTCAAACGATCCGCCCACCTCGGCCTCCCAGAGTGCTAGGATTACAGGCGTGAGCCACCGCGCCCGGCCCGCATCGCACTCTTTATGTATATATACACCCATCCCCTCCCTCCCCACATCTGCCTGACACCCGATTAATGTTATTCCTAAACGTGCTCTTAGGTGATAAGATATTTTTTCAATAAGTTCGAATTGCTAAATATCTGATATGTCTGAAAGTACCAACAGGCAATTTAGATCATTTTTAGAGAGTACGAGGTTGAATTATAATTTCATAGAAAATTAAGCAAACCAAAAACCAAGACCGCTACTAACTCTTGGGAAAACAAAAGCTATATAGGAAATGAGTAGTAAATCCAGTAGACTATGTCAATCGGCTACGAATAGCATTATGTTGTCATAACGTGGTAAAGGTTGCACACTGATCAACCAAACGCCTGACGAAGACACGGGAGATGAGAAGGCGGGAAGGGGAACGCAGGGAGCGGGGGAGGGAAGAGAGCTCAATGTTCATCTTCCATAGCGAAAAGCCAACCACTAATGTCTAAAGTGGAAACATCGGGAAGTGACAATACTAGAAAGCGATTCAGAAATATGAAGGTACCAAAAGAATTGACTGGAAAATTTTGAAAGTGGTGAGGATCTGCTATTTTTCACAGTAATCCTTGTAGAGGTATTTGAATCTTTTAACTATCTGAATTGATAATTTCAATACAAGGTAAACTAAATTTAAAATAAAGAAAAAAATGCATCAAAGTCAATAGATTTAAAACTGATTGTGATAAAATGGCAATTCAAAGCCCTTTCCCTGGAGGGGCACACTTGCTCATGCCTGTAATCCCAGCACACTGGGAGGATTGCTTGAGGCAGGGAGTTCAAGACCCACCTGGGCAACATAGCGAGACCCTGTCTCTACAAAAAATAATTTTTAAAAAATTAGCTGGGAGTGGTGGCACGCACTGTAGCCCCAGCTACTCAGGAGGCTGAGGTGGGAGGATCACTTGAGCCCAGGAGTCCAAGGCTACAGCGAGCTACGATCACGTCACTGCACTCTAGCCTGGGCAGCAGAGTGAGACCCCCTCTCAAAAATAAATAAATACATAAATAAACAAACAAACAAACAAATAAATAACAAAGCCTTTTCCCTGTGGAGTGACTGTAGGGCAAGGCTGAGGGTAACCCCAAGGTCATCCTGCCCTTGCCCACAGGAGGCTGGAGACTGATTCCAGGAAGGTGGGTCCCAAGACTGAGTTCCCCAAGGGGGGCTGGATGATGGCTCCCTCCATCTCTCCTAACAGGTAAGAGGTCCCAGTTCCCCAGCTGTCACACAGGCCCCACTGCCCAGCGGAGGAGCCCTCACCCGCCTGCATGGGGAGGGAAGCAGAGTGGCAAGAAGCAGGGGGCTCGGATGCCACACGCTTGTGTGGATATGGAGTGGGTGGGATCTAGCTCCCCCATTGTTCATACGGAGAGAGTCTGACTCAGAAGGGAAAAGGAACTGGCCCCAGGTCACACAGAGCTGGAACTGGCCCCTGCAGTATGACATGAGTGTTAATGGCAAAAGAGCTGGAGGCAGACTGCCCGGGGTCACACCCCAGTTTCAGAACAAGCGGTTCCAGGCCTGGGAAGGGGAAAATGCAGGTGAGTCTGAGATATCTTGAGTCTGAGATAGCTTTGTTTTTTTTCTTTCCAGAAAGAAGGCCAGGAAGGCCTCAAAGATTCCTGGGGTTTGTCAGAAGGACCCAGGAGCCAACTTAAAGGGGCACCTGCCAGCCAAATATGGGACAGTGCCAGACTCAATTAGAATAATTTATCCTGCCTCTTGGGAAGGAATTATAGTTCAGTCCCTGTGGACGAGGGGAAACTGGTCTTTATGGGAGAACGCAATAGAAGAGAAGATAGAATCAGGAAATTGCCTTTCTGTAACCCCCAGTGTAATAACTGAAGAGGAAAGGACCACCCACGGATGCCAAAACCATGTGACAAAAGGTTGGGGGACAGCAGAACAGTCACAGGGCAAAGTGTCAACCCAAAGCTCCTTGCTGGTGGCCAGGAGGGAAAGGTGCTTTGCAACAGTAAGAAATGGTGCTGTCTTGCTGTCCCCACTCTCAGCAAGTGTCTAAACTTTGCATCACCAGTAGTGGGACAACCTGACATTATGTGTCTCCTGATGGGACACAACAACAACAACGACAACAATAATAATACTCAGCATCAGCTGGGCAGGATCTTTGCTGGAGATTTGTTAACCTGAATCTGCCTTTGACCCTAAATTCCAGTTTAGAGTAAATACAGGGGGTAGACGAACAAGTTAAATAACACGATAAGGAAACAATTGGACAAATCCAGGGCCAGCCTCCAAAGTAACACTGGCACCTTTCAAAGTCAATGGCACAAAAAAATGGGGTTGCGTGTGTGTGTGTGTGTGTGTGTGTGTATGGTGTATGTGTGTAGAGGGTTCTACATTTTAAAAGATTAAAGAAACAATAAACCAAATGCCATTTGTAAATTTTGACAAAACGGGTTAAAAAAAGGTATAAAAGATATTTTTTAGAAGCTGGAGAAATTTGAATATCAGATGACATTTGGGAATTATTAATGCTGCTGCTAGGTGTGATAATGGAATTTTAATCTGGTAGGAGAATCCTCTTTTCAGTAGATGAAGGCTGAAGTCCTTGGAGGAGACATGGCATGATGTTCACAATTTATTTCCACATTGATTAGAAAAGAGAGAGAAAATTAACAGTAGTTAAATCTGGTGGTGGGTATATGAATGATCAACTTTTCTGTATGTTTAAAAGTTTTCATAATGAATGGTTGGAAAAGAATTTTAAGGCAACTGTGTACCAATCCAGTGTCCTTTGTACAGGGATCGTCCCAGCTGCTGAGAAGACACTGTGTTCCCGTTGTTGTTACATTGACACTTGTGGGGACAGCGGGCTCTTTCACAGCATAGGCACATAATGTACGTTTTAATCCTCATCGACATTTCTCAATAACTACCAAAAGTTTTCCATTTTACTAGGAAAACAATTTCAACTCCAGCACTTAGCAGATGTGTGATTTGAGCAAGTCACTGGCCTCCTCTGTGCCTCAGTTTCCTCCCCCATAAAAGGAGCATGCTGGGAGAACCGTCTCACCCGCTTGTCGGAAGGATCGAATGAATTGATGCACACGCCTGAAAGTGTGCGCTGAGTGTCGAATAGTTCAGTGATATGTTTTTTTCTGCAAACTTGTTACACCTGAATCTGCCTGGAGAGGATTATGACTTGCCCAAGGGCATGTGTTCTACACCCAGCTCAGGGCCTGGGACTCCTCGGTCTTCTCCCGGGACAGGCGCCATCTGGCAGGGGTGAGCAGCATGGCTTTGGCCCCGTGATATCTGCTAGTGTGTCTGGGCAGCACCCAGTCCTCCCCGAAGGTCCGCTCATTCCCCAGGTATTTACTGAGTACCAGGTACGGGCCAGGCACCGATCCGCACCAGGGGCTGGGTCCCCCGGGCACTTACAGACACCTGGGAGGGCTGAGCCTGTCCCTGGTGGGGTCAGGTATTAGCTGGACACCAGGCTACCAGAGGCTGGGCTTGGGCTTAGGGGTTGGGGACACTCTGGGACTGGGGTCAGCTCACAGCTGAGGACAGGAAGACTTTCAGAAGGCTGTGGTGTCAAACTGGAGAGACAAGGCCTGATGGGGCTGCTGAAGTCAGAGGTCCCTCTTCCTACCACAAAAGGTCAGGTGAAAAAAGAGAGAGAGAGAGAGAAATGGACCAATCAGGCCGGACTGTGTGGAGAGAGGGGAGGGGCCCAGGCGCCGCTGAGCTTTCCTGTTGGGGTGATGGAGAAGATGATCTCACTCTAAAAACAGGAAGGTGTTCGCACATTGAGGAACAGAAAGAAGCGCAGTGCGTCATCGAGGGGTGGGGACAAGGGGTTTCAGGTGTTTGCTGAAGAGACAGGTGGGAGATCACATAGGCCGAGTAGCCTCTTGGACATCATGCCAAGGGCGGCGGGAAGCCAGGGAGGGTTGGGCAGCAGGGCAGCGAGGTGCCAGTCTGGTCTACGTTTGGAAGTGATCTGAGGCCTAGAGATCTAAGGGGGCGGGAGCGGGAGCCGGGAGACTAGTTAGGAGGGAAGTGGTGGAGACGGGGAGGAGGGCCGAGGCCAGAGCTAGTGGAAGGTAGAAATGTCAGGACTTGCCCTGGCAGAGAGGGGAGAGGGGCGAAGCTGGGGCCGGGCTCGGGGCTGCCAGTGCACGGTGGTGGCCTGGTGGTGGCCTCCACGAGAGGGGGACCCCTGGGGGAGAAGCACGTTCTGGTGTAGGTGGATCCGGAGTCTTGTTCTGCTGTGTGCCGTGGGACACCATGTGTAGACATCAAGGGGGTGGCTGAGGATGTAACAGACTGAAACTTTAAAAGAGTGAACATGTAACTTGTGAGTTGTCAACACGCCGACAGTATTTAAACCACAGGCCTAGGGCCGGGTGCTGAGGGGCCTCAACACTCAGAGAGGCGGCCCTGACCGGTGAGGAGGGAGGAGGACAGGGAGCCGGGCCACCGCAGCCCCCAGTGAAGGCTGGGAGCAGGGCGTGGTCAAATGAGGGCAGAGAAACGCCCGTGGGACTTGGCCGCATGATGTCATGGGTGACGTTGATAAGGCAGGTCTGGGAACTGGGTTCGGGGTGAGGGGGCAGCCCCGGGAGGGGCAGAGGCGGGCAGCAGCGGGCAGGGCGCGGGCCCTGGGTGCGAGCACGCTGTCTGCTGTGGGAGGGGACGCAAAAAGAAGGGGTCCTGCCCCTCCAGAGGCAGAGGACAGGGCCCTGGGGGGCCTCTCCAAGCAGCCAGACCAGCTCCCTGTCACCCTCCTTTGTTCCTGCCCCATCCCCCGGACTCAGACCTCCCTGCTCAGCCTGGCCACTCATCTCCTCAACCTGCCCCCACAGCCCCCAACTTCCAACTCACACAAAGGCCCCAGCCCTGCCCGCCATTCCGTCTCGGGGGGGCCCTGCCTCACCTGTTTGATGTAAAGTGTTCCCATGTGGCTGTCATGTTGTTGTCACAACAAGCCCTGTGAGTCTCAGAGGGATCAAATGAGCTACCCAAGCACCAGCTAAGTGCTAGTAAGTCTTGCTGTGTTCCCCTGGCTTGTCTTGAACTCCTGGCCTCAAGCAATCCCTCTGCCTCGGCCTCCTGAAGTACAGGCGTGAGCCACGCACCGAGCTGAGTGCATTCTCTTGATCCCGTGCCACGCTGCCTCCCACTGGCCTCTCACCCATTCTGAGTAGCCTCAGTGAGCCTCTGTCCCCAAGGGGACGAGTTAGGGAGGCAGATGAGATTCCTTCCCAATCATTGTTTCCTATGGGCAATTTCTACCTCCATAAATCTCCAGACAAGATTAATATCAGTCCTCCAGGCTCTGTCCTACCCAGGGATGATGCCTTTTGAGCATTTCCTCATACCCCTAATGGTCTACTTGCATGTCTCCAGAGACAGGAAGCTCACTACCTCCATAAGCAACCCTCTCTAGCAGTAGGACAGCATGACAATTCAGAGCATGGACTCTGATCCAAGTTGCTTTGGTTGAATATCAACTCTGCTGCCTACTGGCATCCTGTGCCTCACTTTCCTCATCTGTAAAATGGCAATAATAGTAGTACCTCCTTCCTAGTGTGATTATGAGAGTCAAATAAGGTGCTACACATAAATTGCTTGGTAAGTGCTTAACAAATTTGAGCTACTAACATCATTATCATTATTTTTTCTGGGGTGGAGCTGCAACTTACCTCCCTGTAACCTCCGTGCTTTAGGTCTAGCCTTGTCCACTGGAATTCTACCCTCTTTTGTACTCATTTGCATGCTATTCCTAATGTGCTTCATTTCTTAATTTTCACTTTCTCCTGATGCCAGATTTTCTTTTTCTAAGTTCAGTTTTTCATCATGCAAACATGATTTCTCCAAGAAATCATGACAGAGTCACTGGTTGTTTGCCAAGCAAGCTTAGCCTTGCCAAACACACAACTGGGGGTGGGAGAACGGTAGCTCCAGGGCCTTGTGTCCTGCACTCACAGGCCTGCTTATCTGCTGCCAGGATTTCGCAGTCCCTGGATTTGGAATCCGTCAGTGGGCCCTGCTGCATGCACACCCAAGCATCTACCATCGGGACAGGATTATGTCATGATGAGCAGCCCAGACTCTGGAGCCAGACAGAGGTAGGTTCAAATCCAGACTCTTCCATTTACACGCTGTGTGATCTTGGCTAAGGGGTGGGGAACCCACAGCCTCAATGCCACACGTGGCCTTCCAGATCCCCAAATGCAGCCCCTCAACTGAATCCAAACTTCACAGAACCAATTCCTTTAGTAAAAGGATTTTCTGTAAAATTTGGATTCAGTCAAAAGACCACACTCAAGGATCCAGAAGGCCACAGTTTCCTCTTCTGCAAAATGGGCATAACAACAATCTTGCCTACTTCATGGGGTGTCATGACGATTGATTAAAATAATGCTCATAAAGCACTCAGCATGGTACCTACCTCAGTGAATGTTCGATATTAATATCTAGGGCTGTGCTGTCTACCATGGCAGCCACTAGCCCATGTGATGGCTGAGCCCTTGAAATGTGGCTAGTCCAAATCGAAATGCGCTGTAAGTATAAAATGCACAATGGATTTCAGACTTGGTACAAAAAAAGAGTAAAACATCTTCACAATAATTTTTCTATTGATTACATGTTGAAATGAAAATATTTTGGATATATTGCGTTAAATAAAATATGTTATTATAATTAATGTCACTTTTTTGCACTTTATTATTCCCCACCTACCCACTGGTTTCTCCCGAGGGGGAGAAAATCACCTTTCTTTTTTTTGAGCCAGGGTCTTGCTATGTTGCCCAGGCTAGCCTCAAATTTCTGGACTCAAGCCATCCTCCTGCCTCACCCTCCCGAGTAGTTGGGACTACAAGTAACACCACCATGCCAAACTATATTTATTTAGATGGCTATTAGAAAATTTGAAATGACATATATGGCTCACTTTTGTGGCTTGCAGTATGTTTCTTTCAGTGCTAATTCTAGTGGGGTTTTTTTTGGTCGTTTCTCAACAGGGGAGAAGAGAGATGGTACGTTTGGTTTGGGGGCATTTGAATTTTACTGGCTGCACCTTTCTGTTACCTGTGGTATCTGAGCTGCCAGGGCTCTTTTCAGATCATAGAGATGAAAACTCCTCTCTGTAAAGATGAGGAAAGTGGGGCATATAAGAACTAGGATAAGCTAAGGGCCACAGAACTAAAGGTGGCAGAAGCCAAATCAGAACCAAGGCACCAACATAGCAGGCAGCTTGTTGTCAGAACAATGCTGCCACCTGGTGGCCACCCAGGTATGACTGATGCACACTCCCACGCAACTGGGATCCCTTCAGGGTGACGTGGTGATGAAGGGCACAGTCTACATCTACAGACTAGCATAGGCTCGAATCCTTCCTAGCTGTGTGCCCCCAGACAAGTCACTTAACCTCTCTGACCCTGTTTCCCCACATGTAAAATGTAGATAATAGTACTTCAAAGCGATTGAATGAGGTAATGATACTTGTAATTTGAGTCAACAAATATTTATTGAACACCAGGTATGCATTGTTCCAGGTGCTGGGATACAGCAGTGACCTGAACAGACAATTCCAGTAGTCACCAAGTCCAGTGGTCATCGAAGTGTGGTCTCTGGACCATCAATATCAGACTTACTAGAAATGCAAATCTCTGGTCGGGCGTGGTGGCTCACGCCTATAATGCTGGCACTCTGGGAGGCTGAGGTGGGTGGATCGTTTGAGCCCAGGAGTTCGAGACTAGCCTGAGCAAGAGCGAGACCCCGTCTCTACTAAAAAAAAAAAAAAAAAAATAGAAAGAAATTAGCTGGACAACTAAAAATATAGAGAGAAAAAAATTAGCCGGGCATGGTGGCACGTGCCTGTAGTCCCAGCTACTTGGGAGGCTGAGGCAGAAGGATTGCTTGAGGCCAGGAGTTTGAGATTGCTGTGAGCTAGGCTGATGCCACGGCACTCTAGCTTGGGCAACAGAGCGGGATTGTCTCAAAAAGAAAAAAAAAGAAATGCAAATCCTGGCCCAGCATTGGTGGCTCACGCCTGTAATCCTAGCACTCTGGGAGGCCGAGGCAGGAGGATTGCTCGAGGTCAGGAGTTCGAGACCAGCCTGAGCAAGAGCAAGACCCATCTCTACTAAAAATAGAAATAAATTAGCTAGACAACTGAAAAAAAAAAAAAATATATATATATATATAAAAATTAGCTGGGCATGGTGGCTCATGCCTGTAGTCCCAGCTACTGGGGAGGCTGAGGCAGAAGGATCCCTTGAGCCCAGGAGCTTGAGGCTACGATGACACCACTGTACTTTAGCCCAGGCAACAGAGTAAGACTCTGTCAAAAGAAAAGAAAGAGAAGAAAGGAAGGAAGAAGAGAAGAGAAGAGAAGAAAAGAAAAAAGAAAGAAAGACAAATCTTCAGGCCTCCATCCCAGATCTCCCGAATCGGAAAGTCTGGGTGCGCAGCCTAGAAGTCTGACTCCGATGTGCTTGCATGCTCATGTTTAAGAACCACTGGACTTGGTGATATAGACGCGTTTCTGACATAACTAGCTTTTGGGGTTTCATTTACACTTGTATCTCTCCAAAGATGGAGAGATCACTATTTCACGAAGCAGTTTTATTCCTTCTTTGAGCAGCTTTTGTAGAAAATGCCTCTTTATTTGATGGTCATGTCTACCTCTCTACGACTCCTGCCCTGGCCAACTTCTGCCACCTTGGGACTGCACATAACAAGTCAGCCGCTTCTTCTCCCTGACAGACTCTATTGAGCATTGAAAGCCAATAATGGTAGGTACCCTGCAGCCACATCTTGGGAAGAGTCTTCCTGATCCTGCATCAAGAGATTGAGAATGGCCTGGACAGTACCCTCTCTGGACAACAGGGGGCCCCCACAGCATCCACCCAGGTGAATGAACGACACCTGGAAGCCAGAACAGCCGGCAAGGCCAGTGTCTACCTCAGGCAGCACTCAGGGGAAGCCATGCGGAAACATATTCCATTCCAGTCCTCTTGGAACCTTCTCTCTGTTCTGTAATTTCTTCAGATTTATTTCCAGTTCAGTAACCCTTCCTTCAGCTAGCTCTAATCTGCCATTTAACCTACCCACTGAGTACTTAATTTTCAACGATCATATGTATTTTTGAGAGTTTTCTTGGGCTCATTTTCAAATATACCTGGTTACTATTTATAGCTTTTGCCTGCTCTTTTTTGTTCCACTGTGTATTTCTTTAAAAATTTCATATGTAGTTATATTCTGACTCTGATGCCATCCGAAGTCTTTGGGGGTATCTAAATCTGTTTTTTGTTTCTGCTAGCTCTTGCTGTGGTGGCTTATCTGTGTGTGCGTGTTGATTTTTTCTTGTGGGCCCGTATTTGGTTTTACCTAATCTGTGGGAAACCAGAGGGGCCTCAACTGTGGTTTTTCTCAGAGGATTTGCTTTTGCTTTTGCCAAGAGCTCAGGGACATTCCTGCCTGGGACCACGTTAGCCCAGAAATATGAGTATTTCTGGCTTAACATGAATGCCAAGTTCAGCTACCTCACTTTGGACTTGGGTTTGGGGTGGGGACAGAGCCTAGGCTTAACTTCCTGGCCACTCTCAGGGCTACCCCACCCTTCCTTGCCTACAGCTTTCCATTCTCTAATCTACTTCATCCTGATGTCCTTTTTCTTTCTCATTTCTTTAAGGCCCTTGGAGATTTCCTTTACTTCTTTGGAATCCTGGAATGCATGTTTTGTTTGAACTTATTCAGACTCTAGAAAAAGCCCTTCAAACCACAGTCATCCCTCTGTATCCACGTGAGATTGTTTTCAGGACCTCTGAACAAGCCAAAATCCACGATGTTCAAGTCCCAACTATAAAATAGTGTAGTATTTACACGTAACCCACACACATCCTCCCGTGTACTGTAAAGCATCTCTAGGTTACTGATAATACCTAATACAATGTAAATGCCATATAAATAGTTGCTATATACTGCATTATTATCTGCGTTACTTTTTATGTTGTATTGTTATCACTTTGTTTTTTTCAAATATTTTTGATGTGCAGTTGGTTGAATTCATGGATGCGGAATCCGGGGATACGAAGGGCTGACTTTATCCAGCTGGCTGAATATAGAAGGGGGGAGTCCACTGATCCCTTCTCTCAGTGATTCATCAAACACATCTCTTTCGAGCCCCTACGTTGTGCAGACTGGGCTAGGTGCTGGGGCGGCAGACGTTGAACAAGACATGCTCCTGCCCTCTCAGAGCTCAGAGATTGCGGGGAAACAGGCTACTGCGGTAGAGCGTGAGCAGTGGCACACGCGGGAATGGGGGTGTTGGGGAATTCAGTGGAGAGGCTCCCTGGGGAGCATCCAGGAAGACAACATCGAGAGTGGGATGAAAAATTGATTCCAGCAGATGAGCAGGAGCTAGTGAGGCCAAGTGGGGGAGAGCAGAGGCTGAACGAGCCACGCTGGGGGCAGAAGCACACTGGCAAGGCTGAAGGCTCGAGGGGCGAGAGCGCAGGAGACCCGAGAGGAACCAGCTTTGGCTAGAGGAGAGTGAGAGGAGGGTGAAGGGCAGGGCAGGGGGAGACAAAACACTGAGGAGAGTCACCGAGGACACTGGGTTCCATTCTGAAGGCAGCAGGGTGGGGCAGTGATGAAATGCAGGGGAGAGGCTGCATCCCAGCAGGTTCAGATCACAGGGCTGCAGTGCGATCCCCCTGGGGATGTGCCGGGGCCAGACAGGCAGCCATGGCGAGAGCTCAGGTGGGAGAAGGCAGCCAGGAGAGGAGCAGGGACATCTCTAGGGTAGGGGCCTGGTTGGTGCTGCAGAGCTACAGCCCCCAGCTTCGGGCTCACCTGCTTAGGCTGGGCGTCCAGGGTCTGCAGCCTCGGGCAGGCAACAGCCCACCCAGTCCGGTCCTGCCTGCCTCAGCAGTGAGTACGCTGCTACGTCCCAGCCTGAGCCACGCCACGACTTGGCTCTCCTTGCAAACAAAACCTCCAAAAAGAACTGCTTTCAAAGATCCAGCTGATTCCATCTCTGTTTACCAGGAAGCAGCAGGACAAGTCACGAAGTCCCATCACAGGAAATAAAAATGCCCCAGCAACAGGCAGCATTTCTCCACCAGGACTCCAGCCTGGTGTCCTTTATGCCAGCGGTCCCCAACCTTTCTGACACCAGGGACCGGTTTCATGCAAGACAGTTTTTCCACAGAGGGGCAGGGATGGGGGTTGGGAACCACAGCTTAACGCTGCTTGGCACTGAGCAGGCATAAGAATAGCAGCAGCTTCTTCAGTGGCAGGCACCGTGCTGAACACTTTCATCCTGGGACCCCTTACGAGGCAGCCACCACCACAGGGGTTCCCACTAAACGGCTGAGGTTAAGTACTCTGCCTGAGGCTGGACAGTCTGAAGCTGCGGAATAGGATTTTCACGTAGGGACGTCGACCTCTGGGTCTGTGCACCCCATCCTGCTTTAGAAATCAGACTGACAGAAAGCACCCCTCATTTTCTTCTAATAATTTGATTTTGGGATAATTTTAAGTTTACTAAAAGTTGCAAAGATAATATAGCATTTCTGGGGACCCACTTTCCCCTATTAGTACCTTACATCACCATGATACATTTGTCAAAAGACACAAACATTGGTAGGTTACCAGTTGAACTTGAGATTTTATGTGGATTTCACTAGTTTTTACACTGAACCCTCTTTTGGTTCCAGGATACCACATTGCATTTAGTTATCTTGTCTCCTTCATCTCCTCTGCCCTTGTTTTTCACGAGTTTTAACAATTTAAGGAGCATTTTGGAGAATGTCCTCTGCTTGGAGTATGGGTTTCCTGTGTTTAGACTGCGTTATGTATGGGTTTTTACGAAGACTATCACAGAGGTGATTTTTCACAAGTGGTAACAACCTTAATTTGGTTAAGTCAGCATATGCTAGGTTTCTCCACAAAGTTACTGTTTCCCTTTTCCATGTTCTACTCACTGGAAAGCGAGACACTAAGTCCAACCCACTCTAAGGGCAGGGGAGCTCCACTTACTAGGAGAAGAGTATCTACTTAGATTATTTTGAATTCTTTTATAAGGAAGATTTGTACCTTCTGTCCTTCATTTTTAAGATGAACAAACAAATTCAAAGGGTTGATTTGTCCAACACCACAGGGCAAGTTCTAGACCCAGGCCTCCAGGGCTCTTCCAAGGAGAAAAAAGGTTGTAGAGTGTAGTCTGCACAATCACGCAATGCAGTATCATCACGCAATGAAAAGGAATGAAGCATTGGTTCGTGCTTCAACATGGATGAACCTTAAAACATTATGCCGAGGCCGGGTGCAGTGGCTCACGCCTGTAATCCTAGAACTCTGGGAGGCCAAGCTGGGTGGATCGTTTGAGTTCAGGAGTTCGAGACCAGCCTGAACAAGAGCGAGACCCCGTCTCTACTAAAAATAGAAATTATCTGGACAACTAAAAATATATAGAAAAAATTAGCCGGGCATGGTGGTGCATGCCTGTAGTCCCAGCTACTCGGGAGGCTGAGGCAGGAGGATTGCTTGAGCCCAGGAGTTTGAGGTTGCTGTGAGCTAGGCTGACGCCAGGGCACTCTAGCCTGGGCAACAGAGTGAGATTCTGTCTCAAAAAAAAACACATTATGCTGAGTTAAAGAACTTACACATAAGACCACATAATGTAGACTCTTGTACCCCATGTGGTCCCACAAGCTCATAAACCATATTTCTACTGTACCTTTCCTACATTTAGATACATACTTACCATCGTTGCAATTGCCTGCAGCACTCAGTACAGCAGCCTAGGAGCAATAGGCTACACCACCTAGGTTTGTGCCAAGTACAATGTGTTTGCACAAACTGGACATCACCGAACTACCTGACGCATTTCTCAGAACACATCCCTATGGTTAAGTACTGCACGCCTGTGTATGAAAGGCCCGAACAGACAAAGCTATAGATGGATTAGACTGCCCAGGGCAGGGGAAGGAGTGATTGCTAATGGGTTTGTTTTGGTGTATGGGGGTGCACCAAAAGGGGTGAAAATGCCCTAAAATTGATTGTGGTGATTGTTGCACAATCTGAATCTTAACATAATACTAGAAACCGCTGTACACTTTAAATACATGACTTGCATGGTATGTGAATGTCTTTCAACAAATGTTATCATCTTAATAAAGCTGTTATTCAAAAAGTACAGCTTAGGAGTCAGAACCAAGATCCTTTTAAAAGCTGTGCCTTTGCCAAGTTACTTTCTGTGCTGGATTTCTTAGTTGCATTATGGAGGTAACAGTACCTTTTCCAACAGGTTGAAGATTCAGTGAGCTGACTGAAATGCCTAGCAGGCTCTAGCATGTAACCAGTGCATCCCAGCAACCCACACTTCTCCCGGGACCTTTCCATTTGTTTATTCCCTCTGTCCGAAACATGCCATCACGGCTTTGCCCTAACAGGATCCCTAAACTTCCCCCTTACTGGTGTTTTTCTCAAGAACTTACTCCCACCCTGTGTTCTCCACGCCTTCACCTCTCCAGCCCAGGACCCTCAGCACTCTCTCCCCTCCACAAGGCCTGGCTGATCCTACTCCTCCAGCGGCCCCTGTCCTGCCTCTCTCAACCACAGCAGGCACAGGGTCCCGTGGCAATCCCTTGAAGAACACTCAGTACCATCTGGTGTCACCGGGACCTTGGAGCTGGATGCAAGCTTCCGGAAAGCAAGAACTTTATCTTTATCGCTGATGAAAATAGGACTTGGTGTGTATTTGTGGGGTGAATCTTTATGTACTTTATGTACTGATGTGGAACAATCTTCAAGATGTGCCAAGTGGAAAAAAGATGCAGTAGAGTGAGCGCCCAATTCCGCACAGAAGGTGTGGGGGGAGCACACACACCCACGTGTGTTTATATATGGCTCGGGTCTGGAAGGCTCCTCTTCTGCTCAGGCTACACTTGGATCAACTGTTCCCACTCTGCTCTGGCTCTTTAAGAAAATTGGTCTATTTTTAGAACCATCTCTACTTCCAAAACAAGGTCCCCAAGGTGTTGGTCTGCTTTAGATGACCAAGGCAACTGCATGCCACAACAGTGTGGAAAAGACCCAACTGCAGCCCAGCATCTCGGCTCTCCTGCGAGGAGGCCAGTTCACAGAACACAGGCTCACTCTGGCCCGTCAGGGGCTGAAACAACCCTCCTGACAGCTCACCTCCATCCTCTGAAGCAGTGTGCCCTGCTTGCTGCTTCACCACCGCACCTGTGACCGCAAGTCGGCCCCACACCCTGATCAAACCTAGACAGGAGGAAGGAATCAAATATCCCTAAGTGGCCCTATGCGAAGGAGGAAAGACTAGAGTTGAAATAGTTCACACGAAGGCAATTTATTAACAGAAAATATCGTGAGTAGTCCAGTTCACAGTCGGCGACCACGGCGACCCCCCTTCCTGCGGGTGCTGTCGGAGGGGATGGGAGTGACGTCCTCTGTGGGGAGGAAGAGAAAGTATCATTGCCTGGAGCTGGATGGGAAGGACCCCCAGGCCAATGGCCTAGCCCATCAGCAGTGGAGCCTGTGCTCCCCGAATGACTCCTCAGTACATAACAGATGAACACAGAGCTGCCCTGTTTTCTCAAATTTCCTGCTGTGGTCCTTAACTCCCTTTCTAGAAATGGAAACAGGCTCTAAGACAGTACAGAAGCAGAGGACAAATCCAGGTTTCTGACACTGACTTCTCCAGCGGAAAAGCCCACTGGATACAGTGAGCTATGACTGCACCGGTGCACTCCAGCCTGGGCACCAGAGTGAGACCCTGTCTCCTAACCCTCCTCAACAGGGCAACCGCGACTGACTCCTTTTCAGTACGTAAAAGGAGGGTGAAAATAGTCTAAAACTTTAGACCACAAAGGATCAGTACACACTGCTACTAACTGCACACAAACAGCGGGGAAGGGCTAATACCTCCTTTCTAGGAGCTATAATGGGCCAGGAGATCACAAACTTGAGGGTATTAATGGAAGTTGTTAGCCGCCCCCAAGTCATTTTTGGTTGTCACAACTGGCACACCCTACTGATACTTAGCAGGCAGAAACCAAGGGTGCTGAATGTCCCACAATGCAGGAGACCGGCACACACAAAGGGCCAATAGCAATGCCCCCGAGAAACACTAGGAAGGAAGGACAATTCATTTTCCATCAGTTTCACCAGCCTGTCTCAACCCCTGTACCAGGAAGTGTGCGGCAGAGGTTCATAAATGAAACTGGGCTGTCCCATGGCAGATGGACCGACATTCATATCAAGGTGACAGAGATATTCAGGAAGAGATTCTAAGTCACAAGGTGCCTCTTGCAACCTCTTTTAACAAACCAAACTGCAAACAGTCACCAGAACAGCCCCTACATCCACTGAGCACATCGCATGCCTTCTGGGCCCGATGTGTCAAAATAAATCCAAGTGTTAGCTAGAGAGAGGAGGGGACTTACCAATCCGCCCGATCTTCATACCAGAGCGGGCCAGGGCTCTGAGGGCTGACTGGGCTCCAGGTCCAGGGGTCTTAGTCCTAGGAAACAAAGGTTTGAGAAAAGCCATTGGCCAAGTCAGTGGGAGCGTTAAGATCCCACAACCCTCTAGAGTTCAGGAAATCTGCAAACTTTCTGTAAAGGGCCAGACAGCTATTCTGGCTTTCATGCCCCCTCACCCCCAGCTAAAGTCCACATCCTTACCCTGTCCTGCAAGACCCAGCAAGACTCCACCCCTTCCCCTCTCTGATCACTTTTTATGCCACTCTTTCCTTCACAGGTGCCCAAGTTCACCATGACTCTAGCTGGAATATTCTCTCCTTGTCCCTCCTTCACTGGAAGGACTTTTACTCTTCATTCAAACTTTCATTTAAATTATACTTTATCACCAATTCCTTACTTTTGCTTCCTGGCATCTGCCACAAATGAAAACCACATACATACCCACCCCTCCCCTACTGCTCTGTTGTTTAAAGTTTGACGTCCCACAAGCCTAAGTGCCACACTAGGGGCTGGGCGCAGAGGCTCACGCCTGTAATCCTAGCATATAGAAGGCTGAGTGGGAGGACTTCTTGAGGTCAGGAGTTCAAGACCAGCCTGAACAAGAGCGGGACCCTGTCTCCATAAAAAATAGAAACGTTAGCTAGCCAGGACAACAGAGCCAGACCTCATCTCTACAGAACTCAGCACCTGATAGGCAGTGGATATTCAATAAACACAAAGTTTCGGGGGGAGGGGTGCACAAAGGGGCCAACTATTAAATATGTATATGACCAAAATATCTTGTTCAAGGTCACAACAACAACAAAAAAATCCAAGTGCTCTGGCACCCAAGCCCAGTGGTCTTATCACCACCCAGCCAGCCTGATGTACCTATTTCCTCCGGTGGCCCGGAGTTTGATGTGCAGGGCAGTGATGCCCAGCTCCTTGCACCTCTGGGCCACATCCTGGGCAGCCAGCATGGCAGCATACGGTGAGGATTCATCACGGTCGGCCTTCACCTTCATCCCACCGGTCACTCGGCAGATGGTTTCCCTGGGGGCAGACAAAAAGCGCTGGGTCATTTCTTTCTCGTCCAACAAGGATTCACTTAATGCTTATCACGTCCTAATGAGCGAGGAGCACCACAGCTCAGGCATGGCAGACGATGGAGGATGGTCGACTTGGAACATGAATACTGATCCCAGACAAGACCACCACGGGCTCTGCCTTCATGGGGTTGAGAGGCTCAGCACTGCTAAACTTCTTATTAACATTTTATATGCTACCACACTCTAAGGACAGAATGTGTCTCCTCTCTTGTAACTCCTAGGAAATCACATGTGTGGACTAAACGAGCATGCATGTGTTTTCACCTGAACACCACAGTAATTCTTCAGAGAGAGCCCCCTAAACTGCTACCCAGTCCCAGGGTCATTTCTTCCCCCAGCCTCTTGTGCCTCTCTGCCCAGGTGTACTCACTTGCCAGAAAGATCAGTGACATGAACAAAGGTGTCATTGAAGGACGCAAAGATGTGGCACACACCAAATACATTCTCTCCTTCGGCCACCTGAGGTCCAAGGCTTATGACCTGTTCTTCCTTCTTTTCCTTCCCCTTTCGAGGTGCCATTTCTGAAGGGGAAAAAAACTTCAATGTTAACAGACAAAAAGTTCCCAGAACGCTTTTCCCTAGGCAAAAGAAACCCCAAGTTTTGCTCCTGTTTCCCTCCATCCAAGACTATGCTATACACTCTCATCTCTGCCTCATTAAAACTCATTTCTCCCTACACTTGGGGGTGTCTCCTGGGGGCTAAAAAGCAAGGTACCATGATCGGTAACCTTTCCCCAGAAACTACCAAAAGCACCGCTCACAACACCTACAGGATAGAAGCTTAGGGTTATAGCAGCAGATGATTAAGCATCCCTAAATTTTCACCTCGTGGGCCTCCAAATACGGACACCATACTGGCATAGGTCTCTAGAGACCTCTGAGATCAACTGAGCAAACCTGGGGAAACGGGATTCCCCTCTCTGGGCCTTATTGTTTCTAACAGATAAGCTGAAAGGCTTTTATCATGTGTTCTGGGTGACACAGCAAGTCAGCTGCAGAGCAGAAATCAGACCCAGGTTAGGGGACTCTCAGCCCCCACACAACACTTCCAATACCAGGAGTGCTGCTGCGTTTCCCAGCCCCAGATACCATTTACAGGCGAGGCCAAAGAACCCTGAACGACAATACCCCAAAAGGCAAGAAGCAGCCCAAGACAGACCCATGTATTGGTGAATACTGTTCTGAAGACCCTTATTTGAGGAAAAGGCGGGGGGACAACCCCAAAACTCATCGCCTGACTGGACTTCTGTACCAACCCCAACTCAGAATTCCAGGGTCCCTTATCAATACAGCCCTCAAGCCTCATCTCCTATTTCCTGTGTTCCACGTTCCACCTGATCCCTTCGAAAGCCAACCCAAGTGCTCTCTCTCATCCTGTGGCAAGTCATCTCCTGGTATCCTTCCACAACTATTTAGAACCAACCCTTAAATTTTTACTAGGATCAAATATTAAAGGCACTAAAGTATGTCCAAAAGGAAGGCTAGTGGAAAAGACCCATCCAAGATATTTAATGTGTCTGCGAAACCAAAGAGCTCTAATGACCTGATATGGCCTGTAAGTGCAATCACACTGTCAAGAGACCTGAGCAAGGGAGACAACGACAGAAGGGGGCGAGGCTAGCAGAGGGCTGCTGCCTGCCTAGCGCCCCAGGCCTTCTGAACCTCCTGAGGCTCAGGCATCACAACAATTTGCTAAAAAAGCACCTTAACTCCCAGTTCAACACTCTGCCTGGTGCCAAGAACGCCTCTACTCCACAAATAACTACCCCAGACCTGAAAGTCTGTCTCAAGCGTTTGTAGATTTCTCCAGTCCTTACTTACATAACGTTTAGTGAGTATGTGATCACAATAAGCACTAGAAGTGTAGGTCTGGGGTGTACAAAGTTAACTGTTCCTACTCTCAAATTAGACTAATGAGCGTGACCCATTGGCCAACTACCGTAAGGAAGGTGCCCCAGGAGAGAAGCCCAAAGTACTGCCTGGAGAAGCCTAGAAAGGATCCAGTAGATCTCAACTACGTAAGCATGAATAGAAGTTTCGGCATGGTGGCCGTTCATTAAATGTTCATTTGCAGTTTCCCAATCCTAACGTCGCCCAAAAGTGGTAAGAAAAGTGGTCATCTGGGGATACACAAACGCATGGCAAATGCTTAGCAAACACTGCTGCTGGGCCCTGAGAACCCAGAACGCGCAACGCGCCCAATGCAGCGATGTCAAGAATCATCCAGCTTTAAGAAGCACCCAAAACAGCGTCAGAGTTTTCCCTGCATTCCTTTCTTGGATCATAACTACAACTTCATGACACTGGTGTTACTGTCGTTCCTATTTTGCTAAGAAGAAAACAAGTCAATTTCAGGTGCGGGCCTGCGCTCATCCAGAACGAAGCTAGCGAGGTTGGGGGGTGGGCCCACGTCGACCAGGGTGTTCCCGCTTGCCCAACCACGCTTTGCGGTCGCTCAAACGTGGCCGTGGCTGCAGCGCGCGGCCGAGGCCTTAAGAGCTGGACCCGCACTCACCCCCACTTCACAAGCTCTTCCCTGACACAAGATCGCGGCCTTCCGAGACCCGGCGCGAACTTGACCCGGGGTAGGCCAGGAGCCGTGGACCAGACGCGCGTCTCCCGGCCGGCACCTGGCTCCGTTTCGGCGGAAAGACCCCAGTCCCGCGCCCGCAGCCTCACTGGGCCCCCTATGCCGAAGGATGCCACCCGATTGTCCGCACCGCAGCCTCTTACCTGCGTGTCGTCTCCAGACTCCGCACCGGAAAGAGAGCGTTGGAGGGGGCGGAGCGACGGGTCACTTCCGTGTCCCGGAAGTGTACCTCTGAGGTCAGCGGGCGAGGCCGGCTCCCGGAAGAGGCCGCCTTTATTGCTTCCAAAGAGATTAAGACTCGCCCTTGCGAAAGACAGTTTATTTAAGGCAGAGTGAAAGGAGACAGGGGGCCGGTGTCGCTGCGAGCCGATCTTGCTACGCGAGTGTACAAAGCTGCTACACCAGCGGGGTGAGGCGCGCCTGTGTTCCAAGATGGCGGTGGCCGCGGCTAGACGGACTTCCGGCATTCTGACTCTGGGTCTGGCAGCCTGGGAGCGGCAGCGCACCTTGTGTTGCGGAGGGGAATAACAACAACAAAACCTATGTGATCAAAGCTGGGCGGGTGGCTTGAGCCTGCTGGCGAAGCTGAGGTGGGAGGACCCCGTGAGCCAGCAGTTCGAGTCCGGTCTGGACAACATAAAGAGACCTCCCCGCCCCCCAACACACACGGTCTTTAAAAAAAAGAAAAAGAAAAGAAAAACCCATCGTAATTACATACTTTTGCCTACTATGTACTGGGCAAAATAAGAATATATTATTTAGGCCGGGCGCGGTGGCTCACGCCTGTAATCCTAGCACTCTGGGAGGCCGAGGTGGGCGGATCGTTTGAGCTCAGGAGTTCGAGACCAGCCTGAGCCAGAGCGAGACCCCATCTCTACTAAAAATAGAAAGAAATTATATGGACAGCTAAAAATATATATAGAAAAAATTAGCCGGGCATGGTGGCGCATGCCTGTAGTCCCAGCTACTCGGGAGGCTGAGACAGGAGGATCGCTTGAGCTCAGGAGTTTGAGGTTGCTGTGAGCTAGGCTGACGCCACGGCACTCACGCTAGCCTGGGCAACAGAGTGAGACTCTGTCTCAAAAAAAAAAAAAAAAAAAAAAAAAAAAAAAAAAGAATATATTATTTATATACCAGCCTGGGTTAAGCAATTTACATGCATCACTTCATTTAATTTTCACAACGTTATCAAACAGATACTATTTTGATTTCCCTTTTACGGATAAGGGATGTTAACTGAGATCACACATTTGTGGCCAGTTTGGAATTCTAACTTCAATACCCATATGTTTAACAGCTACTTCCATATATCCCTCTAATAACCATACTGAAGGACCTTGAAGGATTGGAAGAATATGCAAATGGAGATACGGGGAAGGGCCAAGAAGTGTACCTAGCGGAGCCTGGCAAACAATAGGTACATTACAGATACACAAAGACATGTGTGCCCATATATGCACACATATATATGTATGTAAAACCTATATGATGAAAAATATACATAGCATACATATAAATTTTTTGAACAAAATGAATGATTATGCAAAATAGCATATAGCTCTTTGTGTACTGGAATTGACACCACTCTGAATGGCTGCAGGTCCTTTTAGGGAAGAACTTCTTTTTAAAAAGGTAGTGCCCTTGGCACTCACGCCTGTAATCCTAGCACTCTGGAGGCCGAGGCGGGAGGATCGCTTGAGGTCAGGAGTTCGAGACCAGCCTGAGCAAGAGCGAGACCCTGTCTGTACTAAAAATGGAAAGAAATTAGCTAGACAACTAAAAATATATAGAAAAAATTAGCTGGGCATGGTGGCACATGCCTGTAGTCCCAGCTACTTGGGAGGCTGTGGCAGAAGGATTGCTTAAGCCCAGGAGTTTGAGGTTGCTGTGAGCCAGGCTGATGCCACGGCACTCTAGCCAGGGCAACAGAGTGAGACTCTGTCTCAAAAAAAAAAAAAAAAAAAAAAAAAAACCACCAAAATAACAACAAAAAAATGTAGTGCTCTCTTTCCCCTTTATAAAAGAAATTAATCACAGAAAACCCATAAAACAGGCCGGGCGAGGTGGCTCACGCCTGTAATCCTAGCACTCTGGGAGGCCAAGGGGGGGGGTGGATCGCTCAAGGTCAGGAGTTTGAGACCAGCCTGAGCAAGAGCGAGACCCCGTCTCTACTAAAAATAGAAAGAAATGATCTGGACAACCAAAATATATATAGAAAAAATTAGCCGGGCATGGTGGCGCATGCCTGTAGTCCCAGCTACTCGGGAGGCTGAGGCAGGAGGATTGCTTAAGCCCAGGAGTTTGAGGTTGCTGTGAGCTAGGCTGACGCCACGGCACTCACTCTAGCCAGGGCAACAAAGTGACACTCTGTCTCAAAAAAAAAAAAAAAAAAAAAAGAAAACCCATAAAACAGAAACATGTAGAAAGGAGAAGAAGAAGAAGAAAGGAATAACAGTCTTATCCACTGCTACATACAGGAAAGAGTTGTCTTTTTTTTTTTTTTTTTTTTTTTTTTTTTTTTGAGGCACAGTCTCACTCTCTTGCTTGGGCTAGAGTGCCATGGTATCAGCCTGGCTCACAGCAACCTTAAACTCTTGAGCTCAAGCGATCCTCCTGCCTCAGCCTCCAGGGTAGCTGAGACTACCGGCACGCACCACCATGCTCGGCTAATTTTTTCTATTTTTAGTTTTTCGGCTAATTTCATTCTATTTTTAGCAGAGACTGGGGGGGGGGGGGGTCTCGTTCTTGCTCAGGCTGGTCTCGAACTCCTGAGCTCAAGCAATCGTACTGCCTCGGCCTCCCAGGTGCCATTTAAACACAGGCCAGGTGGGGAGAATTCTCAGGTTAACACAACAGCCTGTGGGAAGGTCTTGAGTGAAAAGGAAACTTGGCTCATTGGGGCATTTGGGAGAAGTTCCCTGTGGCTGACGGGAGGGAGTGGTGGCAGGTGAGATCTAAGATCAGCGGATGGGCCTCGGGGCGGTAGGGAAGGCCTCCGTCCCGCCACCCACCGGAGGCAGCCCCTTTGTTTGATCCTAGACAAAGCTCTACCCTGGGAGGAAGGTCGGGGGGCCTGGGGAGCGGCCCCACCCACGGCGAAGGGAACTGCAGGGCAGAGTCCTGCTTTGCCGCAGTGCCCGCTAGATGGCGCCCGATCTCCGTGCTGCCCGGGGCCTTGGCTGGGGCGGGGATGGGGGGCGGATGATGCTTTAGTTTCTGAGCCCAGAAGTTTTGTGTGTGTGTGTGTGTGTGTGTGTGTGTGTGTGTGTAAATGTGCCCCTCATCCCACCTAGGTCGCAGCTGATGTGAGGAGGGCCTTGGTGTACACACTCTCCTTTTGTGTCTCATCACACTCCTGGAGCCCAGTTTATTATCCTATTTTACAGAGTGGAAAGCTAAAAAGCAGGAGGTCAGGGTCGTGCCCGAGGTCACTCTCCTGGTTCAGAATGGGGTAGGTGGGCAAAGACTGCATCCAGGCCTCTGTGCGCTTTTCCACGCCGCAGGCGGGCTTGCAGAAGGCTGCTGAGTCCTCCAAAGGGAAGAACAGGCCCCCGTGGAGTGGCAGTACTAAGATATGGATCGTGAGTCATTTCTTCCTTCAGCACATTTATTGAGCACCTACTATGTGCCAGGCACTGGTGAGCGATAGAGCGATGGATAACATAGATGGGTCTCTCTCCCCATGGAAGGGGCAATCTAATGGAGGAGACAGCCAGATGTTATACAGGTGACAGAAACAGACAGACCCAAGAAGGCTACAGGGGTGGGCTCACTCTCTTGGGGGGGCAGGGCAGGCAGGCACAGGACTCTGAGGAAGAGAGAAGCTGAGATCTGAAGGGTGAGAAGGTGCAGCCGCCAGGCGAGCTGGAGACACAGCGTTTGGGACAGAGGGGACATCTGGTGCGCAAGCTGCCATGGGGAAGAGCCTGAGGAATTGCCAGGAGCTGGGGCTGGGACCAGGAGGAGGGAAGGCAGTGAGGTCGTCCAGGAGGGCAGGAGCGAGGTGATGGGGGCTCAGACCACGACGGACAGCTTCTATGAAGATGGACAACAACATCCTGATCTGAGAGATACATGAGAAGTAGAGTCTATGGTGTTTTCAGATGAATTGGATACAGGTGTGAGGATGATCCCAGGTTCTAAGCATAAGCAATGGGTGGACCAAGGCAGGGAGGCCTGGGGTAGGTCACGGCTCGGGTGGAGGGTGGGACTCTAGCTCACGCCCTGCTGTTTTGGGAACCATCTGTGTGATGTCCCAGTAGAACAATGGGGCGGGCAGTTGGAGCTCACTGGAAAGATGGGGGCCACAGATGCAACTTCAGGAGCTTCTAGGTTGTATTTAATATCAAGGGATCAGATGAGATCGCTTCAAACAGCCCACAGTCTGGGCAGGTCTACAACAGTAAGCAGTGAAGCCCCCATGAGTGCGGCGTGAGGGGGAAGGCTGGCTGATGCCGGTCATGGCAGCTTAGGGAGAGGAGGCTACACTGAGAGAAGGTGGAACAAAATGTTTATTATTCTTTTTTTATTCTTCTTTTTTTATAGAGATGGAGTCTCTCTCTTGATCAGGTTAGTTTCGAACTCCTAACCTCAAGCAATCCTCCCATCCTTGTCCTCTTAGAGTGCTACGATTACAGGTTCGAGCCACCGTGCCCAGTCTGGTGGAACAAAATGAACCCTGAGGATGCCGGAGACCAAGACTCAGGTGCCCCTGGGGCCCTTTGGAGGAGCTGGCGGTGCTGACTCTGTCTCTTTGTCTGGTTAGATCTCCTTTCCCAGGGACACCCTTCCCCCACCACCATCTGGCAGGACCGAGAGACACAGACCCTGGGGTGGGGTGGGGGTGGGGGCCGCCTGGGGGATGGGGCTGTAATTTCAGCTGGGGGCAGAGCTCCTGAGTTTCAGCCACCTGGTGTGAGGTTCCTCTTTCTGGCACCTTCCCCATGACTATCTCGCCTGACAGCTCCACCCCAGCAACTGCAGCTACTCAGCATCTCTCTGGGAGAGGGCCCAGCCCAGGGAGCAGCTCCCTGCCACTTTCCCACCTGGAAAGGCTTTGAGTCAGGTGGCAAGGCACCTCTGGGGGGGTGAGGGGGATCGGAGGGGGCTGCCAAGCTTAATTAGTGGTTGGGGATCCCTGGAACCTGCATCTGAGAGGCCCCCCAGACTTTCATCTTCAAAACCTCCCCACCAACCTGGATGAAAGGGCCAGGGAGGGGCCAGGTATTAATTGTAATTATTAGTTTCGCTAATAAAGAGAAGAAATGGGATTATCACCACGCTCAACAAGGTCTCCCCTCTTTGTCTAACTCCTCTCCCCTTCCTGTGGGCTCCATTTTCTTTCCTCTTTTGCTCCTCCCCTCCTCTTTCTTTTTCTCTTTTTCTCTAGCCTTGCCACTTCCGTCTGTCCTTGTGTCAAGGCCTGCGGGTCGGCCTCGCTCTCTTGGTTTCCACAGCTGTCTGTACCGGGGTGTCTCTGGCACTGGGACATTCAGGGAACACACTGTGCTTGTCTGGGTTGCAGAGGAAGAGTGGGAGGAGACATAAGGCTGGGAGAAGGTGTGTGTTAGGGTGTCTGTGTCCCTTCATTCATTCACTGTTTTACAAATAGTTCTTGCACACATACTGTGTGCCTAACACTGCGCTGGGTGCAGAGGATTCAGTGCTGAACAGGACAGACACTGGCCCTTCCCTTGCAAGTCGATGTTCTGGCAGGGAAGATGGACAGTTAACAGTAAACTGACAAATAGGTACGCTAGAAAGGAATAAATAGCAGATATGATGGAGAGATACCTGGGTGGCTGCTTCAGACTGAGTGACCGTGGCGGCGACATTTGGGCAGAGGCCTGAAAGGTGAGAAGGACCCAGTTATGAGGGAAGATTGGGAACAGGTCCCTGATAGGAAGAACAGCCTTTGCAAAAGCCCCTACTTAGCACGCATGAGGACGGGAAAGGAGGGTAAAGCTGCCGCGGGAGGACCCGAGGGAGCAGGAGCGAGATAGCTGGGGACAGGGCTGGTGCCGTGGGCACACAGCCTCCGCAGCCACACAGCGCCCCGTGCTTGGTTAAATGCTCTGCAGTTGCTGTCCTGAAATTTGTAATGATTTTTAAACAAGGGCTTTTGCATTTTGATTTTGCACTGGGCCCTGCCAATTATGTAGCTGGCCCAGGTTGGGGAGTGGGTGTCTGGGTGTAGAAACAGGAGGGCCCCTTGGCTGGTGTTTGGTAGATGAATGAATGAATGAAGCTGTGTGTGCACATGTGGAGCTCATCTATCAGGCTGTCAGAGGGCCACATTAGCCTAGACCGAGGACTCACACACAGATGGCCCTAGGGCGGCCCCTGCATCCTGCCGTGCCTGCTGCCTGCAGGGCCGTGCTGTGTGCACCAGACCTGAAGTGGCACCATGAACAGGTGGGTGAGGCCAGGCTTGGCCCAGGCCCGGCTTTGGGAAACAGGGTGACTCCTCCACTTTGGATGGAGGTGGCCCTGTCTTGCCTGTGAGTCCTGAGATTTTAGAACCAGGCAGACTGGAATGCAAAGGGGGCTTTGACACTCTGATTAGTGGATGCGACTAAGTAGACTTTACGCTGTTGATTTGCTTCTCTGAGCCTCAGTTTCCTTATCCGTAAAATGGGCATCACTACTTCTTAGAACTGTTGAGAGGATTAAACAAGGTAATAAGAAGAAACTCTTGGCAGAGTCAGAGCTTGGGAAATATTTGCAACAATAATAATAATGTTATTATTATCATACAATCTCTGGAGACTTGGGTAAACATTTGCTTCTGCCCCTAAATGTCTGCGTAATCATGAACAAGTCACTTAATCCTCCTGGGCCTCAGTTTCTGTTAAATTGGGAAGATAACTCTAACCAGGATGGTCAGGGCCATCCAACAGGAGCACCTTTGTAAACTGATGTGCGCAGGTGAGTTCCTTGCACACTCCTGACCCCATCTCCCCCATCTTGGGGAGGCTTTCTCCAAATCTGCCCACCCAGAAGAAAAGCCCCCTTCAGTTCTTGGCAGTTCCTGGATTCTCAGCCCTGAGTTGCTGCCTTCATGCCGGAAAGTCTGCCTGGGAGTGAACCTTAGGTTCCAGGCCCGTGGTTGGGCAAGAAAGAGGAAGGTTCAAGTTGGGCGCAGTGGCTCACGCCTGTAATCCTAGCAATCTGGGAGGCCGAGGCGAGAGGATTGCTTGAGGCTGGGAGTTCAAGACCAGCCTGAGCATGGGTGAGACCCCATCTCTACAAAAATAGAAAAATTAGCCAGGTGTAGTGGTGTACGCCTGTAGTCCCAGCTACTCAGGAGGCTGAGGCAGGAGGATCGCTTGAGCCCAGGAGTTGGAGGTCGCAGTGAGCTGTGATGATGCCACTGCACTCTATCTGGGGCAACACAGCAAGCCTTTGTCTTAAAAAACAAAAACAAAGAAAAAGGAAGGTCCAGAAGTTGGGGTTGGGAGGGGGAGGCTGAGCTGAGGGAAGACAAAGGAGCTGGAGCCAAAATCCCCTGGTGGCTTTGCTTCCTGCCTCGCTCTGCGGCAGGAAGCAGCCAGAAAGCTGCAGAGAATTAGTGTCTGACAAAGGGCCTGGGCAGCAGTCTCAGGCTGGGCAGAGACTTCATCTCCCACGTGTACCCAGAAGGCTGATTTGCAGGAGCCTCCAAAACTCATGGGAAGCCCTAGCAGCACCAGCCCGGGAAGGAGGCCTCGTCCCCCAGGGGAGTCTTGCCCAAGAAACAGGGAGGAGCAGCTAAAAGGGGCTCAGAGCCACCCCAGAGCGAGGAGCACGAGGTCTGGAGTCAGGCTGCTTGGGTCCAAGTCCAGGCTGTGCTGCAAAGCAGCGGTGTGATCTCGGGGCTGTGTGCCTCTCCATGCCTCAGTTTCCTCACCTGGAGCACAGAGATAATAGTCACACCTTCCCATAGTGCTGCTGGGAGAACGGAGTGCTCTGAAGTTCTCAACAAAGCCTGGTGCGTAGTGAGTGCTTTAGAAAGGTTAGTTATTATTATATTCTTTTTTAAAAGGCCACCCAGCAAGTTGTGACAATCTGTCAGATCTCCTGATAGACTAGTTCAAAGCCTTCCCTATATTTTGCTTTATTTTGGGCTGGCAGTTTTCATTCATTCATTTGTTTATTCAATAAATATTTATGGGGTATGTTTATGGCAGCAAAAGGTGGCAGATAGGAGGCCCTAGGACCCGATTGGTGCCCAGAGCGGCATCTGAGTGAGAACTAACATTTATTTAGCAACTACGGGCTCAGCTTATATACACTCAGATTCTCACTAGTCTGGAAATGGGCGTTACTCAGTTAGCAGAGGAGGGAGCCCCCGTGAAGCCATGGACACGAGATCACACGGCTACAGAGTAGCAGCTCTGGGCACTTGAATCCAAGCCGCTTCACTCCAAAATATGTGCTTTTTCAAATCTAGGTTCCAGGCTTCCCTTCCTGCTGTGCTCCTAGCGCTCCCTCCCAGCCCACCAACCCACCTGCTTTGGCAGAGCCAGCTCCCTGGAGGCCAAAGGCCAGCTGTTTTCTGTCACCCTCTGTAGCAGGATCTTTGTCACTTCCTCCCCGATCCTCCTGACCACTCGGAACAACCTCGGGGCTTTGCTCACAGGGGAAGCCCGGTCTGGAAGCAGCCCATGGAAAAAGTGGCTGGGGTGACTCCTGACATTTGTCTCCTCGGCTGCAAAGTGTCTGGGCCCCCAGGAGCAGAGCAGGGAGGGGGCTTGCTCAGTGGGTGCTGAGCCAGTGACTCCCCAGGGCCTGGACGCAGCCTCCCCCTGGCTCTGTGGCCTGAGATGAGTCACAGCCCCTCTCTGGGCATCAGCGTCCCCACCTATAAAGAAGGGGAGCAGTGACAAAGTTCCAGCAGTGGCTCTCTGCTCTGTGTCTGGGTTGGGAGTTATCAGCTGATGGCAGCCGCACCTCCCCCCCGCCCCCCCACACCCCTCGCTTTTCCTCTGGGGCTCTTGAGAATAAAATGGGACTGTGGGGCCGGGCGCGGTGGCTCATGCCTGTAATCCTAGCACTCTGGGAGGCCGAGGTGGGCGGATCGTTTGAGCTCAGGAGTTCGAGACCAGCCTGAGCAAGAGCGAGACCCCATCTCTACTAAAAATAGAAAGAAATTATATGGACAGCTAAAAAAATATATATAGAAAAAATTAGCCGGGCATGGTGGTGCATGCCTGTAGTCCCAACTACTCGGGAGGCTGAGACAGAAGGATCCCTTGAGCTCAGGAGTTTGAGGTTGCTGTGAGCTGACGCCACGGCACTCACTCTAGCCTGGGCAACAAAGTGAGACTCTGTCTCAAAAAAAAAAAAAAAATAAATAAAATAAAATAAAATGGGACTGTGGCCACAAAAGAACTTTGAAATGGAGTCCAGAGCTGGATGATGGAGCAGGTGCAGAGGCTGATTGCTGTGACTGAGACCCTCACCACCCAGCTGCAGCTTCAGGCCTCACCCATGCTGCTGTCTGGGCCCAAGCCCATTTCCTCAGACCCCTGCAGGACTGTGGTTCTGGGCAAGGAAGTTCCTGGCCAAGGTTCCAGCCAGGAGGCTTCTGGGCCTGGCATGAGCATGCTGCTATGGTCTGAATGTTTGTGTCCCCCTGCAAACCCATATGTTGAAATCCTAACCCCCAAGGTGATGGTATCAGGAGTTGGGGACTTTGAGGGGATTAGGTCAGGAGGGCAGAGCCCTCATGCATGGGATCAGTGCCCTTATAAAAGAGACCCAAAGGAACTCGTTCGCCCCTTCTACCATGTGACAACACTGTGCCATCCGTGAACCAGGAAGCTGGTGCTCACCAGACACCGAACCTGCCAGGGCCTTGATCTTGAACTTCCCAGCCTTCAGAACCATGAGAAACAGATTTCTGTTGTTTCTGAAGTACCCAGTCTATGGTATTTCAGTATAGCAGCCCAAATGGACTAAGTCACCTCCCAAAGCCAGGAAGTCATCCACCTGGATATAACACCACCAACGGGGGCCTCCCCCCAGCCTCCCTGACATCCTGCCTTGCCGGGTTTGCCCTTGGTTTGCCCTTGGTTTGCCCCACAGGTGGGGGTGGAAGAGGGAGTTTGGGGTAGGAAGCCGGGAGGTGTTCCTCCTGGCAGAGCACAACACTCACCTCGTGCATAGCTTGGAAAACCCCTTCTGTCCTGGGGCCTCAGTTTCCCCAACTGCACTGTAAGAGGCATCTGTCACATGCCCTCAGAGAGCCCTTCTGGCTCTCCAAGCCCCAGGCCATGGCCTCCGATTTTGCCCTCCCCAGGCCCCCGGGCTCCAGCCTTGAGCACACGGAGACCAGCCCCACCCTCTGGGGATTCATTCTGGGGTTTTCGCTCCCCAGCTGCATCTGCTGCTGCGGCCCCAGATGCTCTCCGGAGTGGACAGAAACCAAGGGGAGGAGGCAGGGGCACGCCCCCTCCCCAGGAGGACTGGAGGCCAGGGGTCTCACTTCCAGGCTAGAGCACATGGACATGTGGACAGAGAGAAGCCGTGCTGGAGGAATGGCGGAGAGGTGGCTCCACGTGGAGGGGCCAGATGGTGGGGCAGCCGAGGGAGGGCTCTTTGCTCTGTCCGCCCCACAGGCTCTGCAGGGATCCGACTCTTTCCACACAAAAGATATGTGGGGAGAAGCCTTCCCCTAACGCAGACCTGGGGCTCGCGAAACATTTGAACCTGGTGGAATCACAGTTGTAGTATTCTAGAACCTCAGAGTGCTGCAGAATTCTAGCATCTCAGGGGCACAGCATCCTGGAATTTTAGGATTTTAGGTTTGTGAATTGTGGTGCCCCACACTGGCCACTAGTCACGTGTGGCTGTGGAGCACTTAGCGTGTGATCAGTTTGAGCTGAGATGTGCTGCAGATATACAGTATATCGTGGATGTTGAAGATTTGGTACAAAAGAAATAATTTAAACCATTTAATTCATGATTTCTTTATATAATTACATGTCAAATGATAACGTGTTGGGTACGTTGAGTTAAATATATTTCTTTTTTTTTTTTTTTTTTTTTTTTTTTTTTTTTTTTTTTTTTTTTTTTTTTTTTTTTTTTTTTGTTGAGACAGAGTCTCACTTTGTTGCCCAGGCTAGAGTGAGTGCCGTGGCCTCAGGTTAGCTCACAGCAACCTCAAACTCCTGGGCTTAAGCGATCCTACTGCCTCAGCCTCCCGAGTAGCTGGGACTACAGGCATGCGCCACTATGCCCGGCTAATTTTTTCTATATAGATTTTTAGGTGTCCATATAATGTCTTTCTATTTTTAGTAGAGACGGGGTCTCGCTCAGGCTGGTCTCGAACTCCTGACCTTGAGCAATCCACCCGCCTCGGCCTCCCAGAGTGCTAGGATTACAGGCGTGAGCCACCGCGCCCGGCCTGAGTTAAATATATTTCTAAAAATAATTTCACCCGCTTCTTTTTACTTTTTAAAATGTGGCTACTGGAAAATGTAAAAGCTCCTATGTGGCTCACGTTGTATTTCTAATGGACAGAGCAGTTCTAGAACCTCAGAATCATATTTTAAAATCTCAGGATCATGAAATTATCACATTTCAGAAATTTAAAGTGACAAAATTTTAGAACCAGATTTCCAGATCTTTAGATCACTGACTTTGAATTTTACTTTTTTATTTTTATTTATTATTATTATTATTTTGGTGCTGAAACCCAGGATTGAATGACTTTGAATTTTAGACACTAACTCCCAGAGCCTGAAAGAATTTGTTTGACAAGAGTCCTGATCCATCTCCCATCCAAAGCAGGGATCCTTCTGGCCCACCCTGACCAGCGCTGACCCAGCCTCTGCCTTTTGCCAAGTGGAGCACTCACCCCCGACAAGGCCACTAGGCTTTTTCAATGGTTAGTGAGGGTGTCCCGATGTTGCGTGGGACCTGCTTCCCGCAGCAGCTTCTTCCGCTCCCACGATGGGGTCCCTCAGCACCTCCCAGGGCCTCCCAGGGCAGGTCTGCACTCTCCTGCCCAGGGGGACGGGAGTCTGGATCCTGCCCCTTCCTCTCCCAGCAACTCTCCTACAGGCTGCAGGGCCTACCTTGACACTGGTCCCTACAAGTGGGCTTCAGGGACCCCACTGGGACCTTCAACTCCTGACAACCCTCTCTGCTTCCCCATCCCTGAGCAGAACTGTTCCTGGGACCCCAGCCGTGGAGCAGGGGTCCTTCCAGCCTCTGCCAGTTTTACTGATAGATTATCTTGTCTCCCCATCCGGGTGTCTGGCCTGCACCTCCTGGTTTCTAGGCCCTGCCTGTTCCCAGGTCGGGGCAGAGGTGCGGTGAGTGTCTACAGGTGCTGGGGTGAGAAGTGGCACAGGAATCAGGAGATTGATTTAAGGAGCCCTAAGTCTGCCTGAAAAACACTTTTTTTCAATTCTAAGAGACTCTGGAGAGGAAGAAGGAAGAGGCTTTCTCACCTACAGAGTCAGGAATTCCAAGGCAGCACTGAGTGGCAATGACTCACTCAGAGGCCTCTGCACAGAGGAGGGAGACTAGAGGTCAGGAAGGCTTCCTGGAGGAGATAAGAGTGGAGCTGCAGGAAAGCGGGTGCTGGTGTTGTGAAGCGGTGAGGGCAGGGAGCGTGGGTAAAAGCAACAGCAGCTACAGCTAGGCCAGGCATGCTGCTCAGCCAGGCCGTTTCCTAGTATCTCATTTAATCCTCTCAGCAACCCTATGAGCTAAGTGCTGTTATCTTCATTCTACAAATAAACAATTGAAGCCACGTTAAATGACAGCAAGGGCTGACCCTGGATTCCAATACAAGACAGTCTGACCCAGAGTCCAGCGCTGGATGGAGGGGGGTTGTGGGGATGTTGGTGGGGGTGTGTGTGGTTCGTGCAGAGTCTAAGTGTGAGTGTGACTGTGGGCTTCGTGTGTACAGGGGGTGTCCCTGCCATTTCCCTCACTCTTCCTGCCCCCAGCCCAGCTCTGTCTCAGCACAGACCCGGCCCAGACAGGTCGGAGTGAAGAGAGGGCCTTGGAATGATGATCATGTCCATGCCTGTTGGAGCAGAGAGGCCCAGACAGGGGCTGGCCGCCATGCCAGTCCCAGAGCCGACTTCCCGTGGGGTCAGCACTGCCCCACTCCCGTGCTGGTACATCTACGAGGACCCAGGAATGGTGTCTGGCCTTGACCAAACCCAGATGCCAACAGGGGCCAGGAGAATACTGCAGACAAACACTATGGGTGGGGAGTGTGTGTGTATGCAGCCGTGGGGACCAGGGAGAACTGGATGGCAACGTCCAGACCAGGTGACCTCCACCATCCCTTCTTGCTTCGTTCAGTGGGAGCCTTTCCAGATTCTTCTGTGGAGGCACCAGGCCCCTGAGCCAGCCACTTAACTTCTCAGCCTCGGTTTCTTTTCGTGCTGCCTGCCCCACCCCTACTCTGCAGCAGTGATGAGGAGGAGCGAGAATGACAGATGGGATTGATGTGGAGGAATCCTGCCTGCTTTTTTGGTTAATCTAATCTTTTGATTTGAGTGATGTTAGCAGTGTTAGCTCTAAAGTGAAGAGACTGGCAGAATGAGGGAGTCAGATGGTAGAATGAGGAAGTCAGATGGTGGAGGAGTGGACGAGGAACAGCGTGGGAAAGAGCATTCTGGGATGGCCCTTGTACCTCCCGCCTGCCCTGACCACACTGAGCCAAGCACTCTGCTGCCCAGGCCTGGACTGGGCCCTCCGCGTCCACCTGGCCTTACCCTCAGGGGACTTTGAGCCTACTGCTGATAAGGGTCATTTAAGGACCACTTGTGCTTGGGAGTGTTTTTCTTTTGTCACTTCAATGAAGAGGGTAAGGGGGAAATTAACCAATTTACATTTGTTTGCAGAAACCATTATCTTTCCAGTGTGAGGGTTTTGCAGATCTTTTTCACCCTCCATCCCAGTTCTCTTAGTCAAGTTTAAAACCTCTGGGGACTGAAGATCCCAGTTTAGCTGCAGCTTAGCTCTTTCGCAGGCTGAGAGGATCTCCTGCATGTTGGCCAAACCTTCATTTACTCTCATGTAAAATGGGAGTGAAAAAAATCTCCACTGTATCTATCTCTCAGAGCCACTGTGGGGCCACAGGAATTGGTGTACAGAATGGGAAAATGCTTTCTAAAAACCAGAAAAAGTGGCTGGGTGAGGTGGCTCATGCTTGTAATCCCAGCACTTTGGGAGGCTGAGGTGGGAGGATCCAGGAGTTCAAGACCAGTCTGGGCAAGAGAGTGGGACCCCCATCTCTACAAAAAATTAAAAATTAAAAAAATTTAGCTGAGCAATTTAGGTGGCCTGTGCCTGTAGTCCCAGCTACTCGGGAGGCTGAGGCAGGAGGATTGCTTGAGCCCAGGAGTTTGAGGATGTTGTGGGCTATGATCGTGCCACTGTACTCTAGCCCAGGTGACAGAGTGAGATCTTGTCTCTAAACAAACAGACAAACAAACAAAAGATCCAGAAAAAGAACTACCTGTGAGAGGATTTTGCTAGTTAACCCTGGGAGAGAGGGACAGTCTGGCCATAACATGCATCCTTAGGCTCTGTCTGAAACAGAAAGCTTGGTCCTCAAGATGAGACTGCTTTGGGAACCAGCTGGAAATGTTCCTCAAACAGCAGCAGCATTGGTGAAAGTGGTGTGTAGAAGAAAAGGGTGGGAGGGAAGCCCATGGAAGTGAGGAAAAGAGGCACAGAGCCCAGGTGGTATTGGCTGGTTGGGGGTGGGCAGTGGTGGCCCTAGGGCACCAGGAGGTAGGGTGGCCAGAAGAACTTAGTCTTTTGGTTGGGTGGACCTGGATTTGAAACCTCTTTTGCCTCCTGTCTGTGTGACCTTAGGGAAATTGCTTCACCTCTCTGAGCTGCATGCTCTCTGGGAGCTGAGTAACAACCAGAAGAGAGCAGGTGGCATGCAGCAGAGTAATAATTGCTGTTAATTGCCTCCTTCCCCTGTCTCAGACAGTCTTTGGTTTCCAGAACATCTTATATCCATTGTTCATCTCAGGCGTGGGAAACCTGCCCATTTTACAGGTTTTCTCCCTCATTTGTTTAACAGATATCAAGGTCTGCCAGGAAGCAAATAGTCCTTATCCTTGAAGAGTTCAGTGTGTGTGTGTGTGTGTGTGTGTGTGAGAGAGAGAGAGAGAGAGAGAGAGAGAGGAAACTGTTACACCATGTGGTCAATGCTATAATTATGGTGGACATGTTCTCCAAACCACAAATTAGGTCACATGGTCTGACAGAGGCTATTTTCTGCCTCCACTGAAGTCCAAACATGAAATCACATGTAGTTACACATTCATTGAATCACCTTTTATTTTTTTAAAGAAGCAAATGACATGAAATTTGGACTGTCCTTGACAAATCCCACTATATTCCCAGGGAACCAGTAGAGCGGCGACTGGGGCCATACTGACCTCTCGCAGGAGCAGGAAGCTTTCCCAGAGGAAGTGCTACGGAAGTGGGACCTTGAAGGCTGAATAGGAGGTCTCCAGGCAGAGAAAGAGGGGGCGACCTGAATGGCCTTGGGACAGGACCTACTCTTCCTGCCCTAAGGACGGCCCTGCTGGGAATTGATGTCGCAGCCTAAAGTAGGCAACAGTTTGTTTTCAGTTAACTTTTCACTTTCATTGTTCCAAAGACCCACCCTAGCCTCCTGGGAAACAAAATTGTTACAGACCATTAAAACAACACGGTTACATTGTATTGTCTCTTCCTGTGTATTTACAAGTCTGTCTGCCCTGCCCCGCTGAGCTCAGGGGCTACACGTCTTCTTTTCTGTGTCCCCCACTTCGCCTCCCCAACCAGGATAAATGTCAAGTGAATGAATGAATGAAGTACCATGGATGGGCATTTTGTTAGGTAGACAATGTCCTCTGTTTTGTGGTGAATCTATGAGACACACGCAGTCCTGCCCGCACAGAGCTCACACTCTAGAGGGAGAGAATGTAACTACGAGTGTGATGAAGACAGGGACATCAAGTGTATACCCGGAGGCCTGGGCTGGATTAGGGGCTGCGGGAAAGCCCAGGAGGAAATGAAGTTTAACCTGAGACCTAAAGGATCCTACTGGATCACTTAACTAACATTTATACGGTCAGCCCTCTGTATCCACGTGTTCTGCGTCTGTGGGTTCAACCAATCATGGACCGAAAATATTTGGAAAAAAGTTGTGTCTGTACTAAACATGCACAGACTTTTTTGGGGTTATTATTCCCTAAACAATACAGCATAGCAACTATTTAGATAACATTTACATTGTATTAGGTATTATAAGTAACCTAGAGATGATTTAACGTATACATGGGCAGATATACCCAGGTTATATGCAAATAATATGCCATTTCATATGAGGGTCTCGGGCATCCACTCACTTTGGTATCCACAGGAGGTCCTGGAACCATCCCCCCTCCTCCCCCAGGAGGAATGACTATATAGTGCTTATCATGAGACAGATGTCACACTAAAGGCTTTACATATTTAACTCATTTAATTCTCACAGAAGCCCTAGGAGGTACATGCTATCATTATCCACCTTTACAGATGAGGACACTGAGCACAGAAAGGTTGAAAAACTGGTCTGGGTTAGGCGTGGTGGCTCACACCTGTAATTCCAGCACTTTGAGAGGCCTAGGAGGGAGGATCCCTTGAGCCCAGGAGTTTGAGACCAGCCTGGGCAACACAGTGAGACCCTGACTCTACAAAAAATTTAAAGATTAGGTGGCGGTGGCGGTGGCAGTAGCTCATGCTTGTAACCTTAGCATCTGGGAGGCCGAGGTGGGAGGATCACTTGAGGTCAGGAGCCCGAGCAAGAGTGAGACCCTGTCTTTCCTAAAAATAGAAAAAATGAGCCAGGTATGGTGGCATGCACCTGTAGTCCCAGCTATTCGGGAGGCTGAGGTGAGAGGATCGCTTGAGTCTGGAAGTTAGAGGTTACAGTGAGCTGTGATCATATTGTTGCACTGGCACACCTGGGTGACAGAGTGAGACCCTGTCTCCAAAAAAAAAAAAAAAAAAGAAAAGAAAACTGGCCCAAGGTCACATAGTTTTATGTGTGGCAGAGCCAGGATTCAAACCCGGGGGAAGGTGACATATGCCATTTAGGACAAAGAAGCCATGAGCCTGGCCAGCAAGGCAGAGAACTTATCCTGAGAGCAAGGGGAAGCCATTGGTTTTGAGTAGGAGTTGGGCACTATGAGGTTGCATCAGAGGCAAGAAGGGAGGGAGAGAGTACAGTGAAGACGCCGTTAACACGGGTCAGGGAAGAGACACTCAGGGTGCAGGGTGGCTTGGACTAGGGTAGTGATGAGGAAGAAAAAGGGTTGGGTTAGAGAAAAAAACTGTAGGCAGGACCAATGCGACTGGCTCATGGATGCGATGTAGGGACGGGGGGTAGTGTCAGATTTCTGGACTGGACACACAGGAGGAGGGGGAGAAGCAGGTTGGTGAGTTCAGTTTTGACTTGCTGACTTGGAGCTGACCTTGGGGCAGCCAAGGGGGACTGTCAAGTGGGCAGTGGGGGCCACCTGGGGTTGGGGGGGCTCTGGGCAAGAAGTTCCCAAGGGGAGGGAGGAGCAGGGCATCTCAAGGGTGGTCTTACTCAGAACCTCCCAGAGGTGTGGTTAGCAATGTAGGTCCTATGCTTCACCTAGACCTATGGTGGCCAACTCCTTGGGTGGGGCCTGAGCTTCACCTCCTTATAGGCTCTTCAGGCGGGTGACAGACAGCTGGAAGGCTCTGGGCCCAGTTCACTGAACAGCAACTTTGAAGACTTGGGTAGTAAAAGCTATCAGAGATATGGAGTTACCCCAACTCACAGGCTGTCCCCAAATGCTGAGGGTCAGCCTGCTTTGGATCTGCAGCTCCACTGGTGAGCCGCCAGCTCTCGCTCAGCTGGGGCAGGAGGGTGGCCCCCTGATCGGATTGACCTCCTTGCTTCCAACCCCTCCCCTCCCCTCCATGCTCCCGTAGGTGACTCTTGTCATCTCCTTCACTTGCTTGCAGCCTTCTCACTGCACCAGACCCTCAGGACGAGGTCTAGTCCATGGACCTTATTACACACAAGGTCACCCATCATCTGCTCCTGAGTCTCCTCTCCAGTTTTCTTGCTCATTCTTTCCTTCCTGCCTCCCCTCTCCCCCCTCCCCATGCAACACTCTGCTTTTTCCTGAGCCTTTCCCACGTGGCCCTTGCACGGGTTGTTCCCGTGCTGAGAATGTCTATCTCTCCACCCCAATGTCACCCATTCTTCCTGATCCTGCTCAAAGGCTGCTTTCCTCTAACTTTCTGCATTTGCTCCTCTCTTCCTCCCTCAGAGCCGTAGCATTGCCCTGTACCTCCCTGGTAGCACTCAGCTCCACCGGCCTCTGGACACAAGGAGGTGACCTCCAAACAAGCATGGACATTTCCTGAGAGTGCAAGAGCATGTCTTTTTCAACTCTGCATCTCCCTTGCCAGGAGCACAGCGCCTGGCACAGAGGAGGTGCTCACAGGGCCTCATGCAGATGGAACGGACCTTCTAAAGCAGAGATTAGCCCGAGTAAGATTCTAGGGACTTGTTTAACCTGTCCAAGACCCAGACCATCTCCAAGGACTTTAGATTGCTAACCACAGGAACACAGATCACCGAGGAGAATTTGCTGGTCTATGCTGAGTCCCCTTGCCAAACTGGTGGGGTGACTGGAGTAGGTACTAAGGATGTCACAAGCCTATCTTTGTATGTGGCCTGCAGTTTGGGCTTGAGGCCACCACCATGAGGTTCAGTCTTATCTGACTATCACCCATCCAAAGGTGTCATGTGGCACATATGGGAGTCAGAATTCTGGTCCCATCCCCCTGCCTGTCCCCCTGTTCAGGCCTCAACTTATTTCCCCCTCTGAGACCTGAGCAGGCTGACAGAAAACCCCTTTCCCCCAGCACAAGGAGGTCACCCTTTGCAGGAAACAGGATGAGTCTGCCCTTCATGTGTCTAGCTTAGCTTCTCTATGTTCTTTTTCTTTGCTCTGGTTGCTGATGTATTTTGTGAGCTTTGTTTCAATGGTTGGATAATCTCGAGACCCTGAAGGTCTTTAGGAATTCATCAATCCCCTGTCTTTCAAATTTGCCCCAGCTTTACCCCAGACCTGCAGAATCAGGGTCTCCAGGGGACGGGCCTGGTGATCTGCATCATTAGCAAGGTCCTTAAGGGATTCACTACTTGCACCCCAGTCTGTCCTTTTACAGGCTGGCTCCTGGGTGCCAGAAAGCCCTGGGCTGGGAGCAGTTGCATCTGAGTGCCAGCTAGGGCTCTCAGCTACGTGTGACTCCCCCAAATCATCTCATGTCTCTGGCTCTCATTGTTCCCACCTGTTTAATGGGGACGACCACTGTAATCTTGCCTAATGTGCAGGGTCCTTGGGCTGGTTGGAATAACACATGAAGGGGGAAACAGGCTCAGTGGGAGAAGAGATTTGCACAAGGTCATCTACCTCTTTATCTGCCTGTTATGTACCAGGCTGGGGGATTCAGCTGGGAATAACTTGTTGGGGGAGATGACATTCTAGCAAACAATGAAACCAGTAAATGAACCAGATAATCACAATAAAGGAAATAAATGGGTTTTTGAGAGTGAGGGCAAAGGTGTGTGTGCGGTGGGGAGGGTCTGCCCAGGAGGAGTCACTCCGGCAGAGAACTGGTTGGGGGTAGGGGACAGTCCCAGGAGGCCTTGGAGGGTTGTCACAAGCCCAGTGGTGGCAGGGCCCCGAGGTCCTCTCTGGCCCAGCCAGGGCGCCTCCCGGGCCCCACGAGGCGCAGCGGGCGAGGGTCTTTGTCTCCCACGTTCTCTCAGCTGCTTCTCTCAACCCCCAGCGCTGTTTCTTTGCTGACCCCGAATAACTTGTTGGCTTCCCCCAGGCTTTGTTTCCCCGGGGTCACAGCCTCGGGGACGCCCGGCAGCTGCCCAGGGCCCTTGTGGGTCCTGCATCTGACACCCCCTCCGGCCCCCGCCCCCTACCCGCTCGGAGACTGGGGTCAAAGGCAGCCCGCGTCACGTGGTCGCCGAGCAGCACCGAATCGGTCGGGAGAGCCGAGGGAGAATCAGGGTGGAAGCCGAGAAATCCAGCCCCGATAGCAGCGCCCGGTCCCTCCCCGGCCCACGCCCCGGGGCGCTCGCCACGCGCCCGCCGGCCGCCCCGGCCTCTGGAGCCCATCTCCGGCCCGCACCCACGCGCCATCACGGGATCGAACCCCGCTCCCAGCGGCCACGGCTCGGGGAGGTAGGCGCGGGCACGAGGGTAAGGGGAGACCGGTCGGGGGGCCCTGGGCGCGCGGGTACGCCCCTCTGTGCCCCGCAGGCCGGAGGGGCGAGACAGCGCGCCCCAACTTCTAGTGTTCGGGGAGACCCCCTCCCCACCCGGGACGTGGGGGCGGCAGCGGGCTGCCCCGGCGCGGCGCGGGGCCGGGACTGGGGGCTGGGCACCGGGAGGGAGGGGCGGGGGAGGAGAGCGAGCGGGAGGCGGAGCGGGCGGCCGCGGCTGCGGCGTGGGGCGGGGGTGGGAGCGGCGGCAGCGGCCGCGAAGGGGTTAACCCCGGCCGGGGCCAGAGCCCAGAGGCGCACGCACTGCCCGGGGGACCCAGGCGTCCCGCTCCTCGCCGGGAGCGCCCCTTTCCCGGGTGACGCCCCAGCCGCAGCAGGTAAGAGGCCGGGAGGGCCGGGGCCTGCCAGTCCCCTGTCGCCGAGCCGGCGGGGCCCGAGCCGGGCGTGCAGGCCGCGCGGGGCCCGAGCGGCCGCCGGCGCAAGTTTGGTACGGGCGGGCGCCGGGCGGGCGGGTGGAGTCTGCGGGGCCCCGCGCGCGGGGGCGGGAGGACAAAGGGTGGGGGGCCGCGCGGGGCCGGGGCAGGCCGGGGTGCAGGCGAGGGCAGCGCGGCAGCTGTAGGTCACGGATAATGTCACTCACGAGGAATGCCCCCTCCCCCTCCCCCGCTCCCGAACAGGGGAAACTTTTGTCTAGTGTGGGAGGGGGTTAGAGGCCGGGTCCTGGCTTCCGGAAGGGTAAGGCGGCCGGACCGGTTTTCTCCGGGTTCTGAGCGGCCTGGTCTCTAACTCCCCTCCTCCCTAGGTTCTCCAGAGCAAGGAGTCCCCCCTTTAAAGCTGCTCTTTAACGCCCTGGGACCGGGGTGAGGAAGGGGCGCCGGTGGGACGGGTGGGCTCTGGGACCGGCCAGGAATCTGGGGACAGGCCACCTGGCTCTTTCCCGGATTCGATCACTTCTGCGTGTCAGGAGCTGTGCCAGCCAGGCTCAGGGGATAGAGCCCCACCTCCTGCACGCCCCGTTGTCCCCCTCCCGCCCCAGGAGAACATTCAGAATGGCCTGGGACTGTCTTGTCCCCTGGTCTGAGGCTCAGACAGTCTCAAGTGTTTGTCACTTCCCAGCTGTGTGACCTTAAGCTGGTTCCTTACCTTCCCCTAGCCTCAGTTTCTTCACCTGTAAAATGGGGAAAATACAGTATTTGCCAGAGTGAGGATGAGACTAGTCTGTGGTGCCTCAGCAAATAGTGGCTTGCTTGTATTCAACAGGTATCTATTGCATGTTTACTATGTGCCAGGCACTGGGCTAATTAATGGCTTTACATACATTATCTCACTTAATTCTCCGACATCACTTTTTTTTTTTTTTTTTTTTTTGAGACAGGGTCTTGTTCTGTTGCCCCAGCTAGAGTGCAGTGGCATCATCATAGCTCACTGCAACCTCAAACTCCTGGGCTCAAGCAATTCTCCTGCCTTAAACTCCTAGAGTAGCTGGGACCACAGGCAAGTGCCACCATGCCTGGATAATTTTTCTATTTTTTATAGAGGCAGGATCTCCCTCTTGCTCAGGCTGGGACATTACTGTTAATCACATTTTACAGAGGGGAAACTGAGGCACAGAATGGTAAAGATCACAATGGTAGGAAGTGGTGGAGCTGAGATTTGACCTCCCTCTTCCAGCCTGTGTCTCAGCCTCAGGTCTCTGCAAGGACTTGCTGTGACCTAGTCATGGTTTCATTTTCAGTTGTGATTATATGGACATCTGCCCCTCTCCCCCATGCCCCTTACCCCCAGGTGATGCTCCCTTCTGCCCTGTGCTTGTTCTAGGTGAGGTCTTGTGCCCCGGCTCTTGTGAGTGTGGGCAGCTGGAGCAGGAGGGGAGGTCAGTGTGAGCCTGGGCCTGGAGCTCCGTGATGGTCCAAGTCCTGTTGCTGGCTGGGTCCGTGGCAGGAACGTTCTCCCAGTGCGGGTGGTGCAGGGAGGAGCCCGTCTCCTGGCTCTGACTGGGGACAGCTGGTGGCTTTGTCAACATGCCTCTCCCTAGCACCCAGGGATGGCAGAACCTTTCATTTCCATTCAGACCAGGGCACTTTCACATCAGCAGGGGGCAGAGGTAGGGCTGAGAAGTGGAGCCTTTGGGCAGATGAGAGTTCTAAAGCCAAGGGATTTATACCCCAGGGGGGCTCTTATGTGACTTGGCCATTGGCAGGGTCCTCATTGCTAACTAATGGGTGGGTCTAGATGCCTCAGCCCCAGACGCCCTTCAGGATAGTAATGGAGGCTGGACTTTGATCAGTGCCAGGATTGCAGAATCCTAACGGAGAACATGTGTGTACAGGTTCCTGAGTCCAGCTTGCACAGTGTCGGGCACCCTGTAGGCCCTCAGTAAATACCTCCGGTGTGAATGTATGTGGTGGCCCAGACTTCCGCTGGCTTTCACACCGTGGGCCGGCCCAACCTTTTGGTGGGGGTGACATCTTTTGATTACTCATCAGGCTGTGATTGGAGGCCTTAATTACTTTAAAAATGGAAAACAAATTGCTATTTAATTATTATTATCATTTTTTCACACGGAAGTCAGGTGTACAGCTATTTAATTAATGACACCTTAAAACCTAGGGCCGAGGAAGAGAGTGGTGGGTGGGAGTAGACAATGACAGAAGTTCTTGGGGGAGGAGAGTTTGTGCATTATAGCCTATAGCCCTAATGCTCTGAGGGCTGTTCCAGCACCGTGTCTGGGATTTGCAGGGTTTGTAGGCTTTTCTGGGCCCAGGGAAAAGGGGGCCCTCCTGGGCTGACAGTTCACCATCGCCTTGTAAGAACAAGAGTGGAAATTCCACTACTTAGCTGGACATTGAGGGGACTCAGAAAAGCCAAGTATTGAATGGAGGGGCTGGAAGGCTGAGAGGGTTCCTGAGGGATGGGGCTGTTCCTTGTTATGTGGTCGGACTCTCCTTGTCATTGTGATCAGAGCAGGAGAAGAGGCCTGCAAGAGAAGATGGATAGTGAGCCTCCTGTCACAGAGAGGTATGCAAGGAACAGTTTTGCAATCACAAGTTGAGGATGTGGTCAAGATTTTGAAATCAAGGATTTGAACTCTGCATCTCAACAACTTAGGAATGGGCTGTGGTCTCAGCAGCCCGAAGCTTTCTCTGCCCTGGATTTTGGACCCCCTTGACCATGCTTTGGCCACACTTCCAGGCCTTGGGACCAAAGCCAGGCCTGCAAGTCTCTTGAGACTGGGCCGACTTCTACTGGCTTGGAATTTGGTTTGGGGTATGGCTTGAAATATCTGGACTGTTTGGAGCACTTGGACATTCTTTACTTGAAATGGAATGTTGGGGTAATTTGTTAAATATGTATGGAAAATGTCTGTGGCCAGGGGTGACAGGGGACATGAAATGGGGAGAGGTGCTGCTGGATTCTGCCTGGAGAGGCTGCTGGTCTGATGGGGGAGGGAAGACGACCCAAGTGATGGTGGAGAGGCAGGACGTGACCAGTGATAAATGGGCTTTGGAAGGTCAGTGGAGGGAAAAGCTCTCTGGCTGTTAATGTCAGCACGGCTTCCTAGAGGAGGAAGTGTTTGCGAGGATGGAGGCGGTGGGAGGGGGGCACTGAGAGATTAGACTGGGTCGTGGGGAGCCTGCAGTGTCCTGCTCGGGAGTTTGGATTTTATTCTGTAGCTGATAGAGAGGACAGAGGGTTGTAAGTAGCTCGTTGACGCGATGCCTGTTACTGTGCCTTGTGTCAGGCACTGTGCCAGGCTCTTTACAGACACTCCATTGAAATCTCACAATACCCTGCAAAGTAGCTGCTGCTGCTGCTGCTGCCACTGCTAACCCCTGTCCCATTTTCAGATGGGGAAGTGGAGGATCAGAGGGTGGAATCACTCACAGAGCTGCAGTTTGAACCCAGGCCTGAACTGTTTCTGCCCTGTTGTGTTGCTTCTCCTGGGAGTCATTTAGCCAAAAATGGTGGCAAGACGGGCAGGTTGAGACCAGCCCAGAGACGCTGCTTATCACGGTCCAGCAGAGAGCTGACCAAAGTTTGACTCAAGCCGTAGGATTGAGAGGCAAGGATGGGGAGGCTGCAGGACTTTGTAACTATCTTGGGGATTGGGGCCATCACAGGTGGTCTGAGGTTTGGGGAAGGACACTTAAGGGGCAGTATGACTGCTTTCAAATCCCTGAAAGGCGCTCTATGGACAGAGGGCTTTAGTCCTGTCCTGTGGGGCTCCTAAGGGCGGAGACAGCAACAAGGGTGACCGCTCCAGGGAAGCTAACAGGGGAGTAAGCTGCTAGGGAGGAGGCTGAAGGTATGCAAAGAGACTGGAGGGTTGTAGCGCTTGCAGGAGGATGTACCAGCAGGGTCAGGCCTGGGTGACTGTTCTCAGTTCCCTTTTCACCCGGAATCTCAGCTTTTGGGTGGTGCCTGGCCTGCTTTCATCCCCTGCTTTTCTCATAGCTCTTACACTGTCATTCCTGCGCATCTTGGGAAGTTCATGCTGCCTGGCGTGCAGAGCTCTGCCTGGGAGAGTCCTTGCCCTTTGGAATACACTCAGTCCAGCTGGCCTTTGAGGGGCCCCTCGGGGATGTCTGGGGCAGTGGCCAGAGCCTGGGCTGCTGGGGACTGTGGTTGCACAGGGAACTTGAACCTTCTGCTTGCATTTCCATGTCTGTGAAATGGGGTCAGTCTCTCTTTGTCAACTGTGAGGAAATAAGGCTGAATCATGAATCAGGCTGAATCAGTAGGGGTTGGGGAAAAGGGCTGGTGGGCTGTGAATTTGAAGGTGAGGAGCAGGCCAGGGCATGGGGGTGCCATGGCAAGGTTGTTCCCCTCCTTCCCCGCAGTGGAGGTTAAAGGAGGGTCTCCTGATCTCTGGGAGTCACCAGCAAAGCTGCTTTCTCCGCCTGTGGGGCTCTTTCAAAACTCTGCCCATCGGCTTCCGTCTTGGAGGTTTGGAGCTCTTTGGAGCTCGGTGGAAGGAGTGGATGTTTCTGGGGCAGAGGTCTTGGACCACGTGACCTCAGGGCTAAAGCCAGTCTGCCATCAGAGCTCTTATCTAGATGGAGGAGAGTTTGTGCTAAGTTGCCTGCTGGCCCTTTTTATTCCTACCTGCCTTATTAATCTGATTTGAAGATGTGCGTGGCGAGTGAGCGTTTGCTTATTTGAGGGCAAGGTGAGGGGGTGCCTGCCGTGTGACTGCAGTGCCCCATCTCCCGTTCCCTCCCACCCCTCAGGCAGGACCTGCCTCTTTCCTCCTCCCTGGCTATGCCCCCGGCCCTTCCTGCCTCCATCTCTGCTCATGGCGGGGATGCTGCACCCCAGTCACTTCCCCTCACCCACCCCAAACCCTCCCCTGCCAATGCCCAGTTCCAGGGTCACCTCTTCCATGCAGCCATTTCTAATTCCCCAGAGCTGGCACTGCACACACCCTCCTTCACATGTGCAAAACCTGTCATCTGGACCTCCCACGGAGCCCTTCCACTCCTGGCTTTGAACTGTGGTTCCTTAAAGACACAGCTCATCTCTTCTAGGCTCCGTGCCCTGGAGGCAGGGACTACATGTGGCCCATTTCCAGTGGGGTGGGCAGCATTGCCGAATGGAGTCAAAAGCCCTGGGTTCAGATCCCAGTTCTGCCGCCATTAGCTGTGTGATCTAGGGCACATGACCTAAATCTCTCTGAATGTCAGTTTCCTCATTGGCACGATGGAGATAATGATAGTTCTGTTTTGGCAGGGAGGTTGAGCAAAGAAGTGCTTGACATAGTTAAGAGCCCAGTAAGTAGAAGCTGTTTAAAGATAACAATGGTTATGAATATTGTTTATAGCTAGGAGGTGATCTGTCCTTTTAGAGACGAGAGAAGAATCCCCAAAATTTGTTTCTGAACTTTCTGCCTGGTGACCTGAGATGGCTTGAACAGATGAGGAAACTGAGGCCTGGAGAGAAAGGGCCATTTGCATGGCGTGCGGGAGCTGCTGGTCTCATCTAGGAAGCCCGACGGGATTTCCTCTGTTTGTTACACCTCTGTTTTTCCTCTTCCCTCCTGTCATCAAGGTCAAGGTGCTGAAGTTTCACAGGCTCAGTCTCCTCCCTGGTGACCATGTTGAAGGGTGTCTAAAGCATGTACCAGATAAGTTGGGCTGGCTGGAAGGCCCCTTTGGGCTGATGGCCCTAGAGCTGCCTTTATACCCAGGGACCCATACTCTAGACTGCATGGGCCGGAGTTTTGGGGGACCTCTCACCCAGCATCCCTGTTCCCTGGGAAGGGAGAGAGGATGGTGGCAGGGAGAGGTGACAGGGCTCGGTCTTGGGACAGGTGACTAGGAGATTCAGACAGAGCAAAGCTTGGGAGTTAGGCTCTGGAGCCAGATGGTCTGGGTTCAAATCCCTGCTGGGCAACTTCCTACTTGTGTGACCTCTGGCCAGCTGTTTAGTTCTTCATCTGTACAAGTGGATAATAATTGTCGTCATCTCACAAGATATAAAAGGATAATGCAGGGAAGATGCTTAACTATGAGCCCAATTCATCTTAGTTATGGTTATTGTTGTAGTTGATATTATTGATAAGGAGCTCATTTGACTCTCAACAGCAGTAGGAGATAGGCCTGCTGATTCTCCCCTTTTAGCAGCGTGGCAACGAAGGCACAGGGAGGTGGGAGGATCCGCCTGGAGAAATTTAGACTCAGGGATTGCAGTCAGGGTCTGCTGCTCTCTGAGGGGCTGCTCTGGCCAGAGGAAGTGGCCTTGCTCTGTGAGGCACTGGGAGGTGAATCCAGTGGGTGGATGGGTCGGGGGAGACTAACTTCAATTCAGTGGAATGGGGAAACTTAGACAAAATCAGAGCAAGCCAGGGTGGAAGGGGCTGTGTCTGGAGGGACTGATCGCCCTGTTTCTGGAGGTGGGAACAGCAGCTCGTGTGATTAAGACGTCTGGTGGATTCTGGCCTCGTTCAGACCTGAGGTCTGGCTCTGTAAGGGAGGGCGTGGATTCTCGTCCTCCCCAGGCCGGCCACAGATTGGCTTGTCTGGGCAGGTCCTGGGTGGCGTTAGGTTTGCTGTAGTCACTGCCTAGCACCAGCCGCCTCTCGCTTACACCACCGGCCTTGCAAATGCTACCTGCCCAGGCAGAGGCCAGGTGAGGAAAAATGAATGTTGTCATAGCAGAGCCTTCACTCATGCTGTGCCCTCTGCCTGTGTTCCCTCCTGCCTTGCACCTGGGCAACTCCTGCTCCTGCTTTGATAGGAGTCTAAGCATCATCTGTTCACAGAAGCTCTACCTGCTTCAGCTGCAGGTTGACTCAGTGCTTCTAAAAGTTGAGTTCTGGACCAGTAGCATCAGCATTACCTGGGAACTTGGTCGAAGTGCAACTTCGCTGTGTCCTGGACCTACTGAATCACATGCTCTGGTGGGGTGGGATTCAGCAGTCTGTTTTAAGAAGCCCTCCAGGTGATTCTGATGCTTGCTAAAGTTTGAGAAATGCTGGGTTAGGGCATTAAAAAAAAAACCTGATGCCTCTTTCCTGAGGCTCTCCTGTTTTCAGCATATTCAGACACCCAGCAGATGTGGGGGACCCCGAGGAAAGCCCAGTTTCTCTCTGCCCTATCTCCAAGGAGCCACTGTCTTGTAACAGCCCCGGGGGAAACAATCTTGTGACACAGTGATGGATAACAACAGAACCCCACCATGATTTCAGGAGACGTTGCTGGGGCAACTTGAGGAAGGAAGGATTGGGGTCCTAAAAAGTGAGGGAAGGGCCGGGCGCGGTGGCTCACGCCTGTAATCCTAGCACTCTGGGAGGCCGAGACGGGTGGATCGCTGGAGGTCAGGAGTTCGAGACCAGCCTGAGCAAGAGCGAGACCCCGTCTCTACTAAAAATAGAAAGAAATTATATGGACAACTAAAATATATATATACAAAAAATTAGCCGGGCATGGTGGCACATGCCTGTAGTCCCAGCTACTCGGGAGGCTGAGGCAGTAGGATCGCTTAAGCCCAGGAGTTTGAGGTTGCTGTGAGCTAGGCTGACGCCACGGCACTCACTCTATCCAGGGCAACAGAGTGAGACTCTGTCTCAAAAAAAAAAAAAAGAAAAAAAAAAAAAAAAAAAAAGTGAGGGAAGTTTTGTGGGTGGCAAGGATGGGTTCTGGGAACACACCAGCTCTGTTCTGGGGCTGGGGTCAGGATGGGGCCAGGCAGAGAGTGAGGGCCCTGCCTTAGAGAATGGTGTGCTGGGGGGTGTGTGTGTGTGCCAGTGCACGCGTGTGCGAGTACAATGGCCAGGTGTGGTCTGAGAGGGTTGAGGGGCCTTAGCTGTCCACAGTCCAGCGGTTTTTAAGCATCTAAATAATTTCCATGATGACGGTTATACTCACCGCTCACATTTATTGACAGCATGTAAATGCTTACTAGGCCCTTCCTTGCCACCCTGTCTGGAGTAATCCTCAGAGCAATCCTATAAGGTAGGCACTGTTACTGTCCCCATTTGATAGATGAAATACCAAGGCCATGCAGCTATAAGGAGGTCGATCTAGGACTTCTATAGGGTACCTAGAAACATGATCTCATTGGAAGAAGGGCAGAGGGGAATTGTCTTGGAGGGCTTGTATAGCAGGCACAACTTAGGTTGGTTTTCTAGAGATGTCCCCAAACATATACTCATCAAATGCGTGAATTAGGCTTGGGGGAGGGCTGATGGGATTGTTTTGGGGTGGTTAGGGCTCCAGCCTCCAAGTTGGTGCCTCCACTGCAGGCATTGTTATTCTCCTGTTTTGTGGATGGGCCATCCAAGGCTCAAAGAGATTCAGGCCAGCGCGGTGGCTCACGCCTGTAATCCTAGCACTCTGGGAGGCTGAGGCAGGAGGTCAGGAGTTCAAGACCAGCCTGAGCAAGAGCGAGACCCCATCTCTACTAAAAATAGAAAAATCAGCCAGGCATGGTGGCGAGCGCCTGTAGTCCCAGCTACTCGGGGAGCTGAGGCAGGAGGATCACTTGAGCCCAGGAGTTTGAGGTTGCTGTGAGCTAGGCTGATGCCACGGCACTTGCCCGGGGAAAAGAGTGAGACTCTGTAAAAGGAAAAAAAAAAGAGATTCAGTGGTGGGTTCAAGGTCCCATAGCTAGGGCAAGAGATCAAATCAGAGACAGAAAAGTGAATCTCCTTTGGTTCTAGCAGGAGGGGGTGTGAGGTTCAAGATCAGAGCCCGCAGTCCACTCTGCTGTTCTTTCCTGCCTCAGTGTCCCCAAGCTACTGCACAGGAGGCCAAGGGCCTCCCTGACACAATGTAGGAAACTCTTCATTTCCCAGTTAGGGCACTGAGGCCCAGAGAGGAGCAGGGACACGCCCACGGCCACAGAGTGTCGGAGTTACGGTGAGACCAGAACCCAGAATTGTCTCTGTTCTGACCAGGGTAGGTTTGTTTCTCAAAAACTATTCTGCCCCACCCCGTCTTTGGCAGGCTGCGTAGCCGTGGCCCTCAGGGTGGCCGAGAGCAATTCTGGGGGCAGAGATGGGGGTGCGCTGGGCGAAGGCTGCCAAGAAGGGGTGGGACAGCTTCAAGAGGAAGAACACCAAGAAGCCCAGACCCCAGGCGGAAACCAAATGTATTTTCTAGGTCCTGAGAGGATATTTGGAACAATGGAAGTGGGATGGGGGAAGTTGGACTATAAAAAGGGCTTCTTGATATCCTTAAACAAAAAAAAAAAAAAAAAAAATAGAGGCTTTAGGTTTGACTTTTGTTTCTCTAAAGGATGTTTATGTAACTTCCTGAGAGCAGGATCCCAGAGCTTTGTGCGTTTTGTCGGGGGCCGTTTATAGACTCGGGGCTTTGGAGCTGGGAAGAACTTGGTCGGGTAATCTCCCATTGTACAGTTGGTGAAGTGGAGGCTGCGAGGTGAGAAGGCCTGTTTGAGCTCACACAGCGAGGCAGCAGAGGGCTGTGGTCTTCCCGTGCCTTGGCAGGGGCTGTTCAATTTGACTTAGCACCCCCAGGGCCCCCGCTGGCGTGGAGGCTGGGCAGGGGCTACGGAGGCGTCCCCTTTGGAAACGCACGCTGCTGCTGGGGTTGGGATAAGGCCCGGCCTGGTCTCCAGCAAGGTGGGCCCACCGGTGGGGAAAAGGCTGAGATGGTGCGCTTGGTGATGCCACCCACATCCAGATGCCGGGCCCAGCTGTGCGTCGTCTGCCGAGCAGCTGGGAGCTGTGAGTCACACCCAGTGGGTACAGAGGCGCAGGCCATTGTGTGTCGTGATTCATTCTGTTCTCCCAGCCCTGAAGGGATGACTAGGCCCTAAGCCTCGATTCATGCCCACGCCCGTGGATGAAGGCTGCTGTGGGTTTGGGCTCCGAGGTTGCAGAAATAAGGGGGCCAGAGGGCCTGGGAGAGTCTTTTCCCCCACCACCTCCTGTCTCTTAAGTGTCCCGCGATCTTGACCTGTGCTTTCCCACCAGTGCAGGGGTCTGTGGGCCTGAAGTCAGGTGCAACATTTAGTAGGCATTTCTGTGCTTGCTTTTTCTGAAGAAAGAGTCTGCCGGTTCCATCAGGTTGTCAGAAGACGGGGTGTCCCTGCGAGTGCTGACAGGGGGCTGCACGCGCTGCAGGCTTGAGAGACTGGCAGTGAGGTGCAAGCAGAAAGTAGCCTGGTGGCAGTGTGGCATCGAGGTTTGGGGTGTGGTCTCGGAGACCCGCTGGTGGCTTCTAAGCCAGCTCCTCCACTTACCTTGGGTAAGTTACTCTGCCTGTGCTTCAATGTCCGCATCTGTAAAATGGCAATAATAATGTTTATCTCGTGGGGTTATAGTTAGACTTTTAGATAAGATAATGTGCGTAAAGGACTTATCTCAGTGCCCGGTACAAAGTAATCACTTGGTAAGAGCTTTCTATTATTATTGGTTCTAGCTCTGCCACTCATTTGCTGTGTGGTCCTGCAAATGCCTTATCGTGGGGTCTTAGTCCTCACCCCTGGCTCTGCACTCTGCCTTGGGCTTTCCGGGAGCTGCAGGACGAGGTTGGTTGGAGAGCAGGGATGGGCCAGGGACGGGGACGGGGACGGAGGAGAGCCCTTTCTGCATTCTGGGACTCCCTAGTCCAGGCCCTCCCTGGCTTTGTCCTGAGGCAGGGTTATGTAACCAGCCCGCCTGGCCAGGCAGGATTCTCAGCCTCCTTTGTCCCTCCCTTGTCTCTTGCCCTCCCTCCTGCCCATGGAGCTGTTGTTAGCTGACCCGTTCCTCAAGCTCCAGGGAGGAAATCGGACCCCAGCCATTCTGCCTCTGATTGATTGAGTCGATTTAGTCCGGAGGTTTGCTGGGCTGACAGTCCCTCCTTGCGCCACCTGGGGACAGAACAGAGCTGCTGCCTTTTTGCCTCCTTTTTGGAGGGAAAGGCAGGCCATCTAGAAAGCTTGGGCTCTCGGTCCAGTCTGCCAGGTGGTAGGGCCAGGAGGCTCCCGCCATGGCCCCTGTGGTTGCAGTGGTACACCCCACTCCCCACCCACGCTTGCAGCGCAGCACCAATGCCTCCTCTCCCAGGAAGCCCTCTCTGGTGCCTCAGCTGCAGGGAAGCTGGCCTCTACTGAGCTCCACAGTGTGTTCTCTGATCCTTTTAAGAAAACAGAGGTCACAAACTGGCAGGCCACCTCTGCCCTGTGGGCAGATTTTGTTTGGCCCATGCCAGATATCGAGCTGGTTGCCAATGGGAGGTTTTACATAAAAATACAGACTTCTGGCTTTACTTCAAAAATTGGAAGATAGGAAAACCTTGAGCCTATCTTCTCCAGTGGCCACTGCTGGAGATGAGGCACTTAAGCTCCACTTTGCCCCATCCCCAGCCAGCCACTTCGTACACTTACATGGTCTTTCAGGTCCCCAGAGGCATCTGAGTTGGCAGCCCTGTCCTTAAGGTGTGGACTACTTTCTCTTCTGTGTTTTCCTTTGTGGGCTCTTTGAGGGCAGTGGGGGCTGGAGGCTGACTCACTTATGTGTACCTGGAAGCATTGTACATAGGCTCAGGGCTGTGTACTGAGCAGGAGCATAATAAGTGCTTCCTGTGTGAAGGAAGGCGTGGCAGCGGTCTGTCCCTGCCAGCTGTGACGGTTCCATTTACTAGAGGCCTCTGGATCAGCCTGCCCTGTGGCCCCGGCATCCTCCCCGCCGATAAGCTCTGGCTGCTTAACCACTGACCCAGGCAGCTTCTTAAGCTGCGGATAAACAGTGCCTGAAAGTTGTTGTCCCCACACTGCAGTGTAACAGGAGAGGAGCATTTCAGCTGTCCCCAGGTTTCACTCTCACAGGGGGCTTGGAGGAGTTTGGGGAGGGGGGGACTGGGCTCGGCAGCCGTCAGAGACTGCCAGGTCCAGACCTGTGTGTCGGGGGGCGGGGGGTGTGGATCAGTTCAGATGCTCGCTGGTCTGGGCTTCCTGTCCGCGGGCCTTTCTCAGCCGCTTCTCCTCCTGGAGTATGTTACCTTGTCTGTCAGCTCCTTTGTCTAGCTGTCTGACCATTCAAGGTTTGTTTGGCTCTTTTAATTGAAATCTTAACTGTCCCTCAAGGCCTGCTAAGGTGCTCCTCCTAGAGATCTTAGCTGAGAGGTCGCAATGGTTCTGGGTACAAGAAAAGCCTGGGAAGCTTGCAACAAACACGTGCTGATCTCTGTCCCGTTCCCCCCTCCCTGCCTCCCATTCCTTCAGTCTAGGGTATAGCCTCCCGCTCCCCAGAAGATTCAGAATCAGTGGGGGGGGGGGGCAGTAGACCATGCCTTGAGGACCCTGTCTTAGTGCACAGAGCCCAGGGCTGGTCAGGACGACCTGGGTGACGTTGTGCCGGGTGACATCAACGTGCCCCTTTCTCTCTCTGGGCTTCCTTTCGCCCTCCGTGCTAACATGCTGGGCTCCTCCTGATTGTTGGGCTGAGGGCCTTGTGAGCCATCCTTGGAGAGGATAACAGAGGGGATCAGGGCAGGTGCCAGTATCTGGGGGGGGTGCTCCCAGTCCTGGCCCCCACCCGGCCAGGCCCAGAGGCGTTTCACATTCACAGTGGGTAACAGCTTGGGAGAGGAGTGCTCTGATCCAGGGCACAGGGTGGGCGGGAAGCCCGGGTCGAAGTGGGCAGGGGCTGTGCCCCAGTATCAGGCCCACAGGGGAGGCCTGGCCTGGGTGGCTCAGTGACCTGGCTACAGGCTTAGGGGCTCCCCTGCTGTGTGGTCCTGTGGCCGGTAGGCTGAGACGGCGAGGGTGGGCCTGAACAAGCTGTTTACAGCTGGGTAAACTGAGGTACATAGAGGGAGGAGAGTCTCCTGAGGTCACACATGAGCACATGGAAAGTCGTTCTAGGACCCCAGGTCCCCTGATTCCAGGCCAGGCCATGCTCCTCTGGCCCCACCTCCCTCCACAGGGCCAGCTGTGGACAGTCTGATTGTCTGTGACCACCTAGTTAGAGCCTGGAAAAGTGAACCATGGTCACAGCCACCCTGGAGGCATGAAACCAGTTGGGTGTGCAAATTGCCACTCAAACATCCTCCATCTCTCTTTCTGTTTTTCCTTAAACTGTCTCTGATGGGCCAGCTGCCTCTGTGCCCGCTTCCGCCTGGCACTGGGCTTCATGCTCTTTATTCTGAGAACAAAGCTTCCTTCTGAGGGCCCCCTGCTGACCACAGGAGAAGGGCAGGCGTGGCACGGCCTCCCTCCTCTGCGTCCTCTTGCTGGGAGCACGGGGCACGCAGCCATGGGCAGATGCCAGGCCCCGGCCACACTGGTGGGCTGTCAGGGAGGGCGGTGGCAGCCCAGTTCATGTTCTCTCTGGTGGCCCAGGTGTCAGCACCCAGAAGTTCTCCCCCCGTGGCCAAAAGGATGGGCAAAGGCACCAGACAGGGACAAATGTAAAGTCCTGTCCATTGGTCCCAACAGTATTTGTCCCAGCACAGGACTGGGGACCTGGCTGAGAGCTGGTCTTGTGAAACCCTCTGGTTTCAGCAGGCCCAGGTGGAGCATCCTATCAGCCCAGGTAACCCTGATCTCCAGAGACCAAAGGTGTGTTCAGACGAGGGAGGACATAGTCCCTCCTTCAGCGATCTTTATTGAACATCACTTTGGTCCCGGCCCTTCTGTAGGTGCTAGGACACGGCGGGGAGCGAAACAGACCAGGTCCCTGTTGGGCGTGGGGGGGCTGACATTCTAGTGGTGGTGGGGGGGGACCAGCAAACCCACAGATGTGTCTGTTCCTCAGGTGCTGAGACGGGCCTGGAAGAAAAATAAAGCTGGATCGGGGGTAGAGAGTGTGATTTGAGGGAGTGGCCCTGCCACGTCAGGTGGTCAGGGATGGTCCCTGGTGAGGGGCCGCAGACTCCAGGTGGGAGGCGGGGAGCCGGGGGATCTGGGAAGAGCTTTCTAGGCGGAGGGCGCAGCCTGCAGAGGCTTTGCAGCAGGAGGGTGTGGGGTGGGGGCGTGTGAGGCATAGCCAGGAGGCGGGGGTGGCTGGCTGGAAGGTAAGTCACTGAGGTCAGAGATGGGGCCCGAGGGCTGGCGGCAGATGGGTTAGGCCTTTGGCCCACCGAGAGGACTTTGTTTTCTAAGTCCGAGTGATAGGGAGGCTGTTGGAGGGCTTGGGTCTGAGGACTGACTTGTTCCGACATACATTTGAGAGAGACTGTGAGGCCACCGTGCAGAGGGTGGCAAGGGTGGGCGTGGGACAGCCGGCCAGGAGGCTGCTGCCGTCACGCCACGAGAGAGGACAGGCTGGTCAGGGGCAGGGACGGTGGAAGGCAACCCAGGGTCGGGTTCTGGATTTATTTTGCAGGATGAGCTGATAGGATTTGCTGATGGATTAGATATGGGGTGTGAGGAGAATAAGGTTTCTGGCCTGAGGACAGTGTTGCTATTTACCGAGACAGGGAAGGCTGCAGGGCAGGCAGGTTTGGGGAGAGAAATTGAGATTTCGGGTCAGCTGTGTTAGGTTGGGACCTACACTGGTGGTTTGGGACACATGGGTCTGGGGTCCTGCTGCTTCCTGTTGCTGCCGGGGCTATTCCTGCAGGGGTGTGTTGGGGGGGCCCGGAGGCTCCTCCCCAACGCTGGGAGTCTGTTCTGTAAGAGCAAATGTGTCCTGGTCCCTTTACGTCCTTGACCCTCTCTGCAGACCTCCCCCTGCTTCCTCTTCCTTCTGGACAGAGAAGGAAGATTCTGAGTCTCCATTGTCACAGTGGAGGTCCCGTCCCAGCCCTGCTGCCTGGCATGTCTTGTGGGCGGGAGTTCCTTCCGGGGCAGAAGGAACGGAAGGGAGGCTGGAGGCCTCAGGCCTTATCCTGGCTCTGCTGCCAACAGAGAGAGCTCTGTGCCTTAGTTTCCCCTCCTGTGCGTAGAAGTGTTGGGCCGGCTCCAGGGTTCAAAGGGTGACAGGGAGCATTTGAGGAGGCTGTTGGAGTCAGGCAAGCGTGGGTGCGAATCCTCGCTCTGCTGCTTGGCTGTGAGACTCTGGGCAAGTGACGTAACCTCCCTGAGCCTCAGTTTCTCATCTGTAAAAACGGGACAATTATAGTAGCTGCCTCACAGGTTTACTGTGAGGGTTAAATGAGAAAATGTCCATAACGCACTTAGCAAAGGTCTTGGCGCATAGCACGCCCGGTTAAAACAGAGGCTGTCACAGTGACCCGGGTAGTCGGTCGGGTTAGGGGGCCTTGCCCAGTGGGTGGCATGTCATTGCACAGGAGCATATTAGGGGGCCTTGCCCAGTGGGTGGCATGTCATTGCACAGGAGCATATTAGGCATGTGGTTTGATGGGGCAGCCGTGAGCATGGAGACCTGGGCTGAGTTCTTTCAGCAAGTCCCTGAGCCCCTCTGCCTTCCAGACGAGAGCTGAGGGCTGCTGTAATGGACTCTCTCCCCTTCCCCAGCCGAGGTCCTCATTGCCTTGGCATGGGCAGCCTCTGTCCTGCACAGGTCCCTCGGGAATGGGGCTGGTCATTTTCCTGAAGGTCTCCTACAGGACTCCTCATCTCTATATCCCAGTGGCCGGCCTTTAGGGAATTGGGAGTGAGGGCTTGGTGCGGGGTGGGTGACACTGAGTGGACTTAAGTTGCATGTAGGGCTCTGGACAGGGCTGGCGGGGCGGGGCGGGGCAGGGCCTGGAGTGGCATTCCCTTGGGCACTTGGCGTGACCTCGGTTCCTGGGCTGGGTCCAGGCTGGGTGGTGCTTGCTCCAGTGGAGCCATGGAGAGGTTGACAATGGGCGGAATGTGGCCCTCTCAGGACCCACACTTCACTGGTGCCCAGGCATGCCAGCCAAGCCCTGTGCTTCTCCAAGCCTGTTTCCAAGCAGTTGAGCTGTTCCAGGACGGCCAAGGACATTTCAGAGTCCCCGGGGCTCATAGCCAGGCCGTCACCAGGCATTGCTGTTGTTTTCCCAGGGTGCAAGGGTCTTTAGGGATGGAGTGGGTTTTGGAGATATTCCAGGGACTTTTCTTAACAGCCGGATAAATTGAGGTCCAGAGAGAGCAAGACACTTGACCAAGGTCTCACAAGGCCTTCTCCGCCATATCTGTCACCTCCCTCTGTTCCCAGGTAGGTCCCTTGCTGAGACTCCTGGCTTTCTGCCCGGACGTTTGTAACAGCTTCCCTCTTGTGGGCTCCCTTAGAAGTTTGTTTGTCCTTCTGTTATCATAAGCATGCCATAACCTGTCAGGCACACACACTGTTTGATGTGTCTGCCTCCTGTCCCCTCCAGGAACTGCCTGTGACAGTCTCCCAGACAGAGCTGCACAGCACAGTTTAGGCCCCAGGCTCTGGGGCACACAGAGCTTGGTTTGAATGCCAGCTCTGCCGCTTCTGGTGCAGTGACCCTGGACATGATACCTGACATTTCTGAGCCGCTGTGTCTCTAGTCTGTGAAATGAAAACAGGTGCAGTGCTTAATTTCTGGGGATGTCGAGGTGGTTAAATGAGATAATATGTGAAGTGCTGAGTACAATACCTGGCATCGAGTAAACTCTCAAAAATGGTCATTGTTGTCCCAAAGGCCCATCCAGTGCTGGTTGACCTGGAAAGTTGAGAGCATGGAGGAGCAGATGCAGCCCCGGGCAGGGAGGCAGAGGATGTGGGCCCCAAGTTCATCTCAGACATTGCCTCCTCGTGTGCTTCTTGGGAAGTCACTTATCTTCTAGGAAGCCCACTTTCCTCTTCTGAGAAAGGAGGAAGAAATCCCCACTCTACTTTTCTAAATTGTCATGTGACACCAAAGCAACGCCTGTGAAAAAGCTTTGCATCTGTGCAATGATTTAAAAATGACCCAGCGGTGGTTGTGGTGTGCTGATGGCAGTGACGGCATTGTAACCACTGTGGTGGACAAATGGCCGGGCTGGAGGCTGGTGAGTCTGCAAATGCTCAGTGCCCACGCGGATGTCCCCATCCCCGCCTGGCCACCAGCCTGCCTGCACATTAGCCTCGGCATTATATGCTGGAAAATGTGGGAGGTGCAAAGAGCCGATGGCATTTTCCTGGCCCCGGTAGGTTTTGGGTTATCTGTGGCTGATGCTGTGGAATGTGGGGATTAAGAGCCAGACAGACGCTGGTTCGAATCTCAGCTAAGCACTTCCCAACTGCGAGCTTGAGCAGGTTGCTTAACCTCTGTGAACCTCAGTTTCCACATTTATGAAACGAGGCCCTGAAGAAGTGGAGGCCAAGCATTTAGCAAAGGGCCCAGCACGTGGTGGTGCAGGGTAGTTGTGTAATGTGCATTCTGCGTGGAACATGGTGACAGGCGGGTTTATCCGCAGCAGGGAGCTGGGACGGTTGCACCTGTTTCTGGGGCTTTGCTGCAGAGGTCAGTTACGCTCCCTGCAGAATCACCCGGTTAGGAGAGTCCATGGGATCATCTGGTACAATTCCATGTTTTAAATTAATTAATTTCTAATTGTATTTATTTTTTTGAGATGGAGCATGATCATAGCTCACTGTAACCTCAGACTCCTTGGCTCAATTGATCCTCCCATCTCAGCCTCCTGAGTAGCTGGGACTATAGGTGCACGCCACCATGCCCGGCCAATTGTTTTCTTATTTTTTTTTGTAGAGACGGAGTCTTGCTATGTCACCCAGGCTGGTTTTGAACTCCTGACCTCAAGTGATCCTCTTACCTCAGCTAAAGTGATCCTTTTGCCTTGGCCTGTCAGAGTGCTGGGATTATAGGTGTGAACCATGGCACCTGGCCAGAAGTAAAAAGTGCTGTGGCTCACACTGATAATCCCAGCACTTTGGGAGGCTGAGGCAGGAGGATCACTTGAGCCCAGGAGTTCGAGGCTGCAATGAGCTGTGCATGCTCCACTGCACTTCAGTCTGGGTGACAGAGCAAGACCCTGTCTCTAAGCAGAATAAAAATGAAAATAAATTCTTTAAATTTTTATTTATTTATTTATTTTTGAGATCATTATGGTTTTTTGTTTGTTTGTTTGTTTGTTTTGAGAGTCTCAGTCTGTCGCCTGGGCTGGAGGGCCATGGCGTCAACCTCAAACTCCTGTGCTCAAGCGATCCTCCTGCCTCAGCTTCCTGAGTAGCTGGAACTACAGGCGTGTGCCACCACGCCTGGCTAATTTTTCTATTTTTAGTAGAGATAGGGTCTCGCTCTTGCTCAGGCTGGTCTCAAACTCCTGACCTCAAGAGATTCTCCCGCCTCGGCCTCCCAGAATGCTAGGATTACAGGCATGAGCCACTGTGCCCAGCCAAATTTTACTTTTTTAGGGATGGAGTCTTGCTATGTTGCCCAGGCTGGACTTGAACTCCTGGGCTCAAGCGATCCTCCAGCCTCAGCCTCCCGAGGAGCTGGGATTACAGGTGTGGGCCACCAAGCCCAGGGTTGTGATTCCATTTTATGTGAACAAAGCAGGGCCCGGAAAGGAGTGGTGCCTGCCTGAGGTCACAGGCAGTTGGCGCGAGGCTGGGAATAGGGAGAGGCATGTGGGGCATCTAGGTGCAGAGTCTCAGGAGGCCCCCGAGCCCAGGCCCGGGTTCGTGCTTCATCTAGGACTTGAACTGTGGTCTTCTGACCCTGTGAACTGTTCGAGACCCCTGTGAGGCACCTTCTGGAGTCTCACTGAGGCCTGTGAGGCCCTTTAAAAGCAGGCTGGGTGAGTTAGGTCACCGGGCACTTTTTGCCATGTCCCTGCTCTCTAGCTGTCTGTGTTCTAGAGAAAGCCAGGCCCCTGCACACCTCCCCCAGCCCCTGCGCCTCCGTCTGCCAGCTGCGCCTCCGTGTCACTGTGTGGAGCCCCTCACAGCCGAGGCATGTTGGCAGCAGGCTCTTGTCCTAGTGACAAGCCCCAGCAGGTCTGGAGGGACAGGCTGCTTTCATGTGGGCCTCAGTGAAGCCCCTTGGTCTCAGCAGGCCCCTTGTCGTGCCCGCCAGGCCTCCGGGAGATTAGGGGGCTTCTGCGGCTCCAAAGACCTCAAAGCTTTTCCCTTCCCCTGTGTCTTCCGCAGCCCACCTGACTGCCTCCTCTCTGGCCACGGGCCTGAAGGCTTCTCGGTTTCCCCAGGGCTTTGATAATTTCCGTCGTGCGCTGGCCTTGGGGTGTCCACCCGGGCAGTCTCCCTGTCACCACTGCTGGGCCTGTCTGCTGGGTCCCAGGTCACTTCTCAAGAGGTGGCCAAGGCTACGAATCCCTGGAAGGGGCTCCTAGGGTTTCCCTGGGGCTGGTGGGACCCTTGGCCACCCTTATGGTGTGACACAAGGTGGAACCAGCCCGGTCTCCATCCCTCAACCCCGCACACATAAACACACCACTTTTTTTTTTTTTTTTTTTTTTTCCTCCTACTGCAGCTCTTGGGCCCTGAAATTCTACCATTAGCAAATTGCCTTGTGCTTCCCTGGTGTCCTCTAAGAAGGCAAGTGCCCTTTCAGGTGGACACTTTGAAGTGTTTCATGTTTAAGTGAACACGGACGTCAAGAAGCAAACCCAGCTGGCCTTGCCCTTTGCCACCTTACTGTGTGACCACGGCCAGGCTGCTTCTCCTCTCTGGGCCTTGGCTTTGCAAGGCCCTGTTCAGCTCTAGCATTTTTGACACTCTGGCATGGATTCTAACACCCTCCACACCTTTGTCCCTCACTTTTCTTCCGTCTCTGCAGGCAAAAGCCAGCATTGTATCAGCTGGGCACATCAGGGCAGCTCTTTTTCTCAGGACAGGGGGGGAAACTGAAGTCTGGAGGAGGCAGGGCCTTGCCCGAGGTCGAGTAGGAAGTCAGGGAGAGCTGGAACCAGAACTCAGTTACCCTTACTGCCCGCAATGGCTCCTTCCGTTCTGGCTTCCACCTGTCTTGAGAGGGACCAGGGCACCCACTGGCATGAGGTCAGGGACATGCTTCTCCTCTTCCAGGGAGGGCCCCTCAAGGCAGGGTCCCTGCCTGCTATGGGGACCCCTGGGCATGGGGCAAAATTGTGGGGGGCGCATCCCCTTTCTGAGATCAAGGAGGTAGGCTGTAGGGGCTGGCCGCCCTGACAAGGGAGGTGGCGATGGGGGAGGCTGGAGGTTTCTGGGAACGTGGTTGGTGGCTCCGGGTGCCCTAGGGCTACCTCCCTCCCTCCCTCCCTCCTTTCTTCCCTCCCTCCTGGGGAGGGGACTGGGCCGACAGTAATGCCATTTGTCCTGGCTCTGGGATTAGGTGCAGCCATCGAGAGGACGTAGTGAAGGGAAGAGGAGCCACGCAGCCGCCGCCTGAGCTCCGGTAGGTCTGGTCTTCTCTCCTGGGTTCCTGTCCCTCTGACCATTGTCCCCGGTGCCGTGCCCTGTCCAGTCCTTGCAGGTCTGAGTGCGTATGTGAGCGCTGTGTGTGTGTGCCCGTTCTACCCCGGGGGGTGCTGGGTCCCGTCTGCGCCCAGGGTCAGAGGCGGGCTCCTCCAGCGTCCCAGCCCCTGGGTTGCCCCAGGGAGAGGCCACAGCTGACCTGGCCAGTTCCTGATGGAGGAGGAGGAGGAGGAGGCTGCGGGACGGGGAGCAAGGGCTCCGCTTCTCTTAGAGCGGCTTCTCTGACAGCTGGGCAAGTCCGCAAAGGCACCTGAAGCCAGCGGTCCCAGGAGTTAAAGATTCACTTCAGGGCCACAGGGGAAGCTGGAATGGGGAGGTCCCGGGGCGCTCAGACCTTCTGGACCCTGGGAGCTGTGGCCTGTTGAAGCCAGTGGCGCCCCTAGAGAGTTTCCATCTCTTAACTTGGCTTTTGGTGGGGCTCATCCCAACCACCCTGAATCTGTGTGTCTGGGGAGAGTCTGCTACCAGTCGCCACTGGATTCCCAAAGGGTTCTGTAGCCCCCAGAGGGTCACCCACTTCTGCTCTAGTCCACACCCCTCGTTGCGCAGTTGAGGAAACAGAGAGGGAAGGGTCTTGCCCACAGGGAGTGATGGGGGGGTTCACTCAGAGGAGACACTTCCCTCTCGTCCCCCGAGTGTCCAGAGCCTGGGGAGGGGCTGGGAGGCTGATGTGGGTTCCAGGCTCACATGGATTTTGGCTTCTGCTTCCATGAGATGGGGGCCCCTGAGTCTGCCTGCTCCTTGGGGTCTCTCGGGGGCGTCTGCGGCCTGGAGTTGGGTGTGCGGGAGGGTAGGGCTGATGACGACCAGCGCTTCCCAGCTCCTCCTCAGGGGAGGCAGACAGGGGAGAAGCTCAGAGTGTGATATAATTATTTTTACTTCATTAGAAATATATGACAAATAAACGGAGTAAGGACTGGGGAGAGCTTGGGGTAGTACCTGGCACGTACCCAGCCCATGAGGCACGCTGGTCACCATTGTCCTTTGTGCTATGCCTGCTAGCTGAGGTCTTCTGCTTCTGGCCCTCACTCCTGCCTCTTTCTTCTTCCTTAGCGTGAGACTTCTCCCTGGGGCAGGGGGTAGCCCCCTTTTCTTATATGGGACCGGTGGGGGGAGTCTCTCTGGCTGAGGAACTGCCTTTCTGGGGGCCCCTGGTGTCCCACACTGTCAGGGCAGGCTTTCCCAGGGGGCTGAAACTTGCCATTGCTAGAGAAGCTGGGTCAGCAGCCCCCCGGCTGGTCACCTGCAGGAAGCCACGTCTCTCCTGGGTGGCAGAACGGCTTAGGGAGGGTGTGGGATGCTGGGCAGCAGGGCTGTGTAGGGGTTATAAACAGGGGCTCCGAGGGCTGGAAGGGGCGTCCTAGCCCCAGTTCTGCCCAGCTGTGTGACGTTGAGTCAGTAACTTGCCTTCTCTGATCTTCCATTTCCTTGTCTGTAAAGTGCACATGCCAGCAACACCACCTCTGGGCGGTGGGGCAGGGGAGGGTTGAGTGTGGTGAAGCAGGGAAAGCTTCTAGCATAGTCCCCTGAGTTAGCAGGAGCTCGATCAGTGTTGGCTCATGTCAGCGAGGGAGGTTATGGTATTTGTAGGGAAATGTTTTCTTTCTTTTGATTTTGACCTGAGCCTAAGAAAAATAGTTTGGGATGGATCTGACTCTGCTGTAGGCAGATTTGGCACCTGGGCGGAGAGAGGAGCCCTATCTTGGGAGGCTCCCTGGGCCACGGAGTGGCATTCCCTGCCGTGGTCGGGTGTGAGGAGCTCGGTGGGACTGGGGAGCTTGTCCTCGGGCCTGGAGGGCGCTGGTCCTGGCCTGCCTTGTCTCCACACGGCCCCTCCCCCTGAGGCTGTCTAGTTTGTTTGCTGGGTAAACCTTTTCTTCAGAGCTGGTACAAAGGTAAACTCTCAACTGAAGCCCTGTTGGAAGAAAGACAACTTCTCAACAAGTGAGGTCTAAGTTGCCGAGGTTTTCTGTTGGGCCTTCCCTGCCGGGGAACCCAGGACCAGCTCCCCAGTTGAGAACCAGGGAGGGAACCTGAGCTCTATGCTCTGCTTGTTGATCGATGGGTGATTTATGGGGCTGCTTCCAAGAAGGAGCTATTAGAGGCTACTTGTGATGTTAAAACACACATAACATGGTTGAAAACAAAGACAGAAAGAGAACCATTCAAAGGGAGCAAAGAATGGGGTGTGCGGGGCACCCCACCGTCAGCTGTCTCAGGTGAGCACAGAAGGGCTGTGGAGCTGAGGGAGGGACAGCCAGGCTCTGGCTTTGTGCTGAAGTTGCCATTCGCCTACCCGTTAGCCCTGTGGGCTGCGGCAAGTCGCCGGCCCTCTCTGGGCCTCAATTCCTCATCTGTGAAATGGGAATATAGGTCACGGTGCTGTGTTAAGGGCGAAATAGTAGCGTGTAACACAGACCTAGTGTGCCTCGTAAGTGGAAGTTAATATTAGTAATGCATTTAGCTTGGAGCTGCCTCGGAGCGGATTCACAAAGCGGAATGTCATTGGCAAGGGTGCGTTGCTCTCGAGCACCTACCGTGGGCAGGAGACCACTTGTGCCTTGGAAAACTTTCGGTGAAGTTGGAGACCAGCATTCTGGTTGTTGTCATGAGAGCAGCTGACAGCTGGCACTGAATGGTGGGATGCAGAGCAGGAGAGCTCAGCTAGGACTTCTGACACACACAGCCAGCAGAGCCCAGCTCCCTGCTGGGGCTGGCCTTGAAGGAGGGACAGGGTTTTAATGGACAAGAAAATGGGCCACAGTAGGTAGGAGTAGGGCTGGCCTGCCCAGTGCAAGGGCAGGGAGGCCTTCCCCCTGTCTGAGGCCCCGTGTCCCTGAGTGCTTACTGCAAGGTGGACTGTGCTCTTGACTTCCCACAGCCCCTCCCTTGGTGTGGTGGCCCTGGACTGGGGTGGGGTGACTGACAGGCGGCAGCTTGGCACCCAGCCAGGCGGCACTGCAGGGGTGGTGGGGGAGGGGGCGTGCAGCGAATTCCAGCAGAGGAAGGGATTTGCTTCTGGTCTGGCCTCCCAGGGATGCAGTTGCGCTGGAGAAACTCCCGCACAGCTGGGAAGCAAATGTGGAGGATTTTCCTTGCTGCGCTGGACGCGGTGGGTGGGTGGGGCAGGCTGTGGCAGGGTGGCTGGTGGAGCTGGGCGGCTGTGGGTGTGCCTGGATGGGGGGGGGGTGTGACTGTGCTGGGGGTGTGACAGGCTGGGAGGGGCTGGGTCAGCTGTGGGGAGTGGCCCTGGGTGTATATGTGGCTACCAGTGCCTGGGCCAGCAGCCGCCACCGCCTCCTCTCCTGCTCAAGTCCCTGCCCAGAGTCCCCGCCCGAGCCCGGGTGCCCATTCACATACTTTTGAACCTGCTTGCAGGGCTCTTCCTGCGCTGGCCTCCTCTCAGCCACCCCCCTACCCCCTGTGCATGTTGTCCCCATGCCTGTGATAACACCATTTAAGCATGTCACTACCCTGTGAGTTTGCCTGTGAATTCATTTGCGTGTCAGTGGTGTGTGTATTGGAGGAGGGTGGCCTGCAGGGGGCGTGCTCGGGAAGGACCCAGGCTGGAAATAAAATGTGAGCTGGGTGAGCATTTGGGGCTGTGGGGACCTCGCCCATTCACCCCGCAGCAGCATCACTCCAGAGACCTAAAGCCCTGGAGCCCAAAGACCTCTAGAAAGCATTGCGGGAAGGTCTTGTTGGCCACTGCATTTTCAGTGCCTACTTCTGTGCTTGGTACCTAGTGGTGCTCAATAAATGCAGAGTAAAGAACAGGGAGTGGATCATTTGCTTGTTCCCAACTCTCAGTGTGATCTCAAACCTTTCATTTCTTCCTGGAGCCCACTCTCTTGCTCTTCCCCGCTGGCTTCAGCCTGACCTCCCTTCTTCTCTCTTTGTCCACCCACTGTTAATTTGATATGTAGTTTGGACCAGTTCCTTCTTGAGCCTCAGTTGCCACATCTGTTAATGGATAATCATTTCCTTAGCCAGGCACTGAGCTCAGTGTTTTATACACATCATTTCTCTTTGTCTTGGAAGCAGCCCTGTGAGATAGTTCAGTAGTATAAACCCTGTTTTACAGTTAGGCAAACTGAGGCTCAGAGAGGTTGACAGATTTGCTCCAAGGTCATAGTGCTAGTAAATAATGGAGCCAAGATTCAAGCCCAGGCAGGCTGGCTCCAGTCTGAGCCCTTAACTGTGATGCCAGCTGCCACCGCTAGGGTGCGCTAGCGTGACGCACACAGCCCTTTCCGGGAGGTCTGCTGGCACACAGTAGGCACCTAGTACGTGTGAGTTGGGCACAGCTGGCTCCGTCTCTGCTCCCAGGGAACTCTTATTCTCATTCCTGGAGCCCACCCATTCGTCCAGGGCCCAAGGTAGACCTGTTTCCTGGTCCCAGTCTTTGGACAGCTTGCTCCGTAAGATGGTCCTTTTTCAGCCCCCTTTTTCTTGTGAATCCTGGGGAGGACTGTGGGGAACCAGAGCATTTTTGGTGGGGGGGGGTGGAATGGGGAGTGACTTTCAACTCCAGAGCAGTGGCCACGGTTACCGTGGTATTTCCCGAAAGTGCCGCATTGCCATGGCGTCTCCATGACAACCAGAGCATCTCATTCATTATCCTCAACTTGGCAGGGAAAGCTGGGACTAGGGCTGGAAGAGTGCAGTGGGAGCCTGGCTGAGGGCTGGGGTTCTGGGTAGCTGAGGTTCCCCCTCATTCTCCTGCCTACCCCCAGCCAGGGTTCCCCCACAGGCTCTGGAATTATCTCCTCCTCACGGGGTGTGGGTTCAAATTTCAGCTCTGCCACTCTGTGATTTTGGGTAAATGACTTAACCTCTCCGAGCCTCATTTTCTTCAACTGTATATGTGGATAATGACAGGATTAGTTGTAATGATTAAATGAGATGAGGTATGAAAATGCTTAGCACAGTGCCAGGCTAACAGTGGTAGCAGTATTAATAATGACGATAATTATAATGGTGTTGTTATTATTTTATTATAGAAACCCCTGGGTTTAATGGAGGACTAAAAGACCAAAGGCAAAGTCAGGAGGGAAACCTGTTTGAGTCAAGATTTAGTTGTTTCAGGCCGGGCGTGGTGGCTCACACTTGTAATCCTAGCACTCTGGGAGACTTAGGCAGGAGGATCGCTTGAGGTCAGGAGTTCAAGACCAGCCAGAGCAAGAGGGAGACCCCATCTCTACTAAAAATAAAAAAAAATTAGCTGGTTGTGGTGGTGCATGCCTGTAGTCCCAGCTACTCAGGAGGCTAAGGCAGGAGGATCGCTTGAGCCCAGGAGTTTGAGGTTGCTGTGAGCTAGGCTGACGCCATGGCATCTAGCCCGGGCAATAGAGTGAGACTCCATCTCAAAAAAAAAAAAAAAAAAGAGCGGTTTCCATGTGACTGTGGCAAGTCACTTAAGTCATTTCACCTTGGAGGCTTCCTCTCTTTGTAAGTACTAAAGCTGCTCATTAATTCGTATCCACAGTATGGAGGTGGTCCTGGGAAGAGTGGGAGCTCCACGATGCATCGGACTTGGCCCCTGCCCTTGAGTGGCACCCAGGCTTGGGGGGAGGGGGAAGAAAGGACACTTCCTTGCTGAGGGCTTCTGTGTGCCAGGTGCCGGGCAGGGCTCCCCACGCAGAGATGTCAGTCCTGCTCCACGGGCAGCAGGAGGCAGAGCCGTGTGTAGAAACGCCCCAGGTTTACTGCACACAGACCGCACGCTCAGGTGCACCCAGGGGCTGGGCAGGAAGCCAGGCAAGGGGGGAGGCTGGCTGTGAGGCTGTAGAGAGGGGCCGTGATTGTGCCAAGTGGAGGACGCACAGCCCGTGTGAGGCGAGCACTCTGGTGAGGATGTGTGCCCGGCGTCACCGGAACATACCCTCTTGAAAGAGGAGTTACATGTTCTGATTTCTACATAAAATCTCCTAATTTTGAAATGTTAATAACAAATTCCAAATTAAAGAAAAATGCCATGTAAGCCAAAGAACACATAAACATCTGCGTTTTGTTTTGGCCCGAGGGTCCTGCACTGTGGGGTGGGGATGGGGCGGGAGCCTGAGGAATGGGACTGGGGGTAGGAGCGGGGGTGGGGGTTGGAGATGACTTCAGAGGGTGATGACTTTGGAACTGGGATCTTGAAGGATGAGTAAGTATCCCAGGGGGTTGGCGGAGGCATTCCAGGCAATGGGAACTTCATCAGCAAAGGCCCAGACGTTTGACCGACATTGGTGACTGGCTGGGAGAGGCTGGAGTCCAGGGGTGGAGATGTCAGCAAGGCCCAGCAGGCCAGGGTGGTGGGGGGCGTTGAGGCCCCAGCCCCAGCTGTCCTTGAGGCCTTGGTGGCTCCAGGAGGATTAGAAGCCCCCCCCAGTTCTTTACCCCTGAGCCACAGGGGCTCTGGAGTGCAGGCGGGTGGGGAAGGCCTGGAATCGCTGGCGACAGGCCTGGGGTGGGTTGCAGGGGGGCTGTGCTGGAGGCCCCTGCTTTGCTGGCAAGCTGGGTGGTTAGCACTTTGCTTACAAAGCAACTGGCTTTCCCTCCACCTACTCTGGGGACAGGGGCTACTTTGCACTCTGTGTGGCCTGAGTTTTGCCACAGCCTTATCCTAAGCCTCCTGGCTTCTAATTGTGGATCCATCCATCTGGCTCCTGGGGAAGGCCCCGGCCTCCAAAGGGGAGGCTTCTTTTCAGGCATGCAGCGAGGGGAGGAGGCAGTCTTGGGCCGCCTGGGTCCCTCCGTGTAAGGAGCAGGCTCATCTGCCCCAGCCCTTGCCCTCCCTCTGTGGCAGGAGCCAGCATGCTCCCCCTGCCTGACTCACAGGGCTGCAGACTTAGGGATGAGGGAGAGGGGAAGTGCTTTGGGAGCTAAGCTGTGAGTATGTTAAATAAGCAACAAGGGCACATGATAACAGCAGCTGTGTGCCAGCCATGGTTCTGAGCATTTTATGTATCAGCTCATTTAATTTTCACAACCTTGGGAAATATGTAAAATTTTCCTGTTTTACATATGAGGAAACTGAGGCACCGAGAAGTTAAATAACTGGCCCAAGATCACACAGCTACGAGGTGGTGGAGCTTGGGTTTGAAAGACGGAGCCCCGAACTCCATTCTGCACATGTAGCTGGTGGCCTCCGTTAATCTAGGACTTTAGTTCCATGGATAGGCTTGAGGGGGGCTCTGAACACGTTGAAATTGTTGCTTTTTCCAGTGTGTGTGTGTGTGTGTGTGTATGTACACGCACGATTGTATTTTTTACATGCCGTCCTTCACTACTGTGAGAAAAAGGCTTTATTTTTTGGAGCAGTTTTAGGTTTGCAGCATAACGGAGAAGAAGGTACAGAGATTTCCCATATGCTCCTGCCCCCCAGTGTGCACAGCCTCCCCGCTGTGGACTTGCCCCACCAGAGCGGCACATCTGTGACAGCTGTTGAGCCTACATTGACACGATGCCATTATCGCCCAGAGTGCAGTTTACGTTAGGGTTCACTCCTGGTGCCGTGCGTCCTATGGGCTTGGGCAGATGCAGAATAGCATGTGTCCACCGCTGTGGCCTCAGACAGAGCCCTTGCACTGCCAAAAAATTGCTCTTTGCTTCACTGATTCATCTCCCCAACCCCCAACCTCTGGCAACCGTGTGCGTCTTTTTTAAATGTGCATATTTTTTATTTCTGAAAAATCTTGTCAGACTCCCACAGGGGTCCGTGACCCCCAGATGCCTGGGCCTCAGCGGATTGCATCATGAACGTGCTGATAGGCCGTTACTGTGACAGCAGGAGGGCCGGCCACTGCAGCGCTCAGGCCTGCGGGGAGTGGGATTCGGTGGCCAGCGTGGGCAGGGCACCATCAGCGCATCCCTACCTCCCCTCCACTGTGCTTCTGTCCTGGCTCCAGGCCTAGCGGTGGGGCTCGGCTGTGGCGACAGGCTGCCGTATCAGTGGCAAATGGAACATGGTGCACCTTGGGCATAAGCAGGACCAGTCACCCCGGGCTTCCTGGATCTGCCCAGGATACCTGCACCTTCTTGCACTGTTCTCAGCTACTATTGCAGGGAGTCCCCGGAAAGTGCTGCCTTATGTCCAAGCTGGGCATGTGCCATTCCCTCTTCCTACCCCTGGCCAGCCCTTACTGCTTGTTCTGGTCAGCTCAGGTGCCACTTCCTCCAGGAAGCCTTCCTAGTCCCCCCTACCCCTTCCAGAAGGGTTAAGTACCCCTCAGTTCTCCCAAACACCTTTCCCTGTCCCCACTGTGACACTCATCGTCTGTCCCCTTGCACTGTAGATGCCTGTTTTTTTGGCTGCCTCTGCTTCCCCAGGGTGTCGGCACATAGCGGCGACTGAAATGTAGAATATCAGTGGTGGAAGAGCCCCCAGAAATCATCTGCCCCAACCCCCCTCTAAAAGGCAGGAAGCGACGATAGGGTATGCTTGAGGTCACACAGTGCCTCATAGCAGAGCCGGGACCAGACATGCTGTCCCAGCCATCAGGCAAAAAGTGGAAAATGGAAATCACCCAGAGATAATCACTGTTAGTGCTTTTTTGTGTTTAGCACCAGTTTCTAGCCTATGCACAAAAATGTTTAACAAAAATATGACCATACGTACAAACTGTTTTATGAATGTTTTCCGCTTTAACAATATATATGGTAATTACATTTCTGTATCAGTGAATGTACTTCTTCGACATATTGTAAATGGCTGCCTAGGATTCCATCACAGGCTTGCATTATAATTTCTAAAGACATTCCCCTATTGTCGGCATTTGCTATTATAAATAGCACTGGGATTCGTATTCTCGTGGGGAAATCTATACACACTTCCGCAGTAAGTACCTCTAGGATGAATCCCTAGAAGCGCAGCTGTGGGGTCTGGGGCATGCTGTGCCCACGCCGAGCACACCGTACAGTCTTAGGGCCGGGGAGGAGCCCAGAGATCTTTACCCCCAAGGCTGGGCCCGGGCCTTGCATTCCACCCCGGCTGCCGTAGGGCAGGCTCTCTCTCTCACCTTCCCTTCTGGTCCGGGAGAGCTCGCCTGCTGGCTTTCAGCAGCTGCAACTGATAGAAAGGTGCTTGGATTGCTGGAAGACCTCATTCCCTGTGGCTTTGACTCATGTTTAAGGGAGACCGGAGGGCTGTGCTTGGGCTTGTTGTTTGGAGGGAGGGAGTTAGGGCCTTTGTGCGGTGTATGTGGGTCTTCATCAGCTCCTTCCTGTGAGATGAGTGCAGGTGGCCTGGCCTGGGTTGTGGGTTCGGGCTGAGGGGGGCAGGCTGGAACCCAGAGTTCTGGCTGCCGGGGTGGAAGAAGGCCCAGTGCAGGGGAGGCTTCCCCACCCATCCCATGACAAGCTGGGAATCCTCGGACAGGGTGTTTGGTCACTTGCTGTTCTGGGCTGCCGTGTGTACCTGTGGGCCCAGACCTCGAGGATGGCAAATACCTGGTTGCGTTAGGGACAAATATGTCAGCTGCCATTTCTGAGTGTTTCTTGTGTGACGCTCCTCAGACACGTTTATACAGTTAGCCCTCGGCCCCAGTCGGTGCTGCAGGGGTGGTGACCTTACAGAGGAGCTCACTGTTGCTCGAGAGGTGCCACGACTTGCCCCTGGCACAGCCGGGGCACGAATCCTGGCTGTGAGTGCTGGCTTGGCTGCTTCTGCCAAAGACTCAGTCTTTTCATCTGTCACAGGGGGCTGCTGGGCACATTCAGGGTGAGCAATGGATGAGGAAGTGAAGGAAGATGGCGAGGACGTGGTGTTTGGTAGTATTTAGAATTCCACCTCTAGCTCTCAGGCCTTGCAAGTGTTCATTGTCTTTCTTTGTCCTTCCCGCTTCTGGATTTTTCTTGGCGCAGTCTTGGACTCCGATAATAGCAACTACCATTTGTAGATGCCAGGTGCTGGCTATTGCTCTAAGTCATTTATAAACATTGTTTGTATCCATTGTTAAATATCCAATCTCTTATGAGAATGGGTACTATTTGTTTGCCACATTTCACAAATGGAGAAACTGAGGCTCGGAGCAATTAAAGAGCTTGTCCCACGTCATGCAACCAGTTTGGGCAGCACTACTTGACCTTGGGCCCACCTGGGTTAGGTCCTGTGTGTCCTCAGTCAGCTGATCCCCGAAGCCCACGCTCTGACTCTCCTGTTCTCTCCACAGCCTCAGCCCCGTGGGCCCCACGGAGTGAGTGTCATGCGACATCCCCAGGCCTGCCCAGGGTCCTCTGGCCCACGGCCCAGACCCCCCAGGAGGCCTTGACGCCCTGGGGCACTTCTGCTCTGCACAGGACCACCAGGGGGTTTGCCATGGTGACATAAAGGGGCGCAGAGGAAGGAAGGAGCGCGACCAGCCTGCGGACTGCGCCCCTGGCTGGGGGGAAGGGCCAGGGGCCCGGATCCTCCACTCCCACTGCCCACCGAGGGCCTCGCTTCCGAAGTCTCTGTGAATTTCTTGGTCAGTGGACGACTCTCGTGTCTCCTGTGTGGGGCCTTGGGGTGGCCAGGGCAGGCCAGGCCTCCGGTGGCCGAGGTCTCGGGGCCCAGGATGCCTGCCCTGGCGTGCCTCCGGAGGTTGTGTCGGCACGTGTCCCCGCAGGCTGTCCTTTTCCTGCTGTTCGTCTTCTGTCTGTTCAGCGTTTTCGTCTCGGCCTACTACCTATATGGCTGGAAGCGGGGCCTGGAGCCCTCGGCGGATGCCCCTGAGCCCGACTGTGGGGACCCGCCTCCCGTGGCCCCCAGTCGCCTGCTGCCGCTCAAGCCTGTGCAGGCAGCCGCCCCTTCCCGCACGGACCCGTTGGTGCTGGTGTTTGTGGAGAGCCTCTACTCGCAGCTGGGCCAGGAGGTGGTGGCCATCCTGGAGTCCAGCCGCTTCAAGTACCGCACAGAGATCGCGCCGGGCAAGGGGGACATGCCCACGCTCACAGACAAGGGCCGTGGCCGCTTCGCCCTCATCATCTATGAGAACATCCTCAAGTACGTCAACCTGGACGCCTGGAACCGGGAGCTGCTGGACAAGTACTGTGTAGCCTACGGCGTGGGCATCATTGGCTTCTTCAAGGTACGCAGGGAGCAGGGTCCCCGAACAGTTCAGAGCCCCATCTCCACACTCGTGAGTCGAGTGCCAGACTCCTCGTCTGTGAAGTGGGTATAATTGCAGCACGTCCCTCCCAGGGTGGTTGGGAAGGTAAACGGGTACATGCAAAGCACTCGGAGCGCACAGTGAGTGCTTTATAAGTATTAGGGGAGCACGGTAGGGGACTGCCTGCCATACCTGGGGTCCAGCATGCAACAGGCACTTGCCTAAAGGAGGCCCCGGGGGTGGGTGCAAGATAGGAGGGGTATGCTCTGCTAGGTACCCCAAAGCTGCATGGCAGTCCTCCCCAAGGAGGGCTTCTGTCCTCATGTTGCAGATGAGCAATCCAGTGCTCAGGGGAGTTTAGGTTACTAATCTGAGGCTATGCAGCGTCTAAGTGGGCAAGCTGAGATTTGAACCCAGACGTATACGGTGTGGGCTATCCATCCCATGCTCATTCTTCTTGGCTGCAGCAGGGTGTGGAGTTTATGCACCTCCTGACCCAGAGCCATTTTGCACTGGGAGAAAGAGGAGAGAAATCCTACTGGGCAGGTGGGGAGCTGCTCTGGGGTCCTTGCTGAAGGGTGTCATGGAGAGACTCTGTCCTTGGGGAGGGGAGGTTGTGAACGGTAGGTGGGGCCCCCAGAGACTGTGGTTGGAGAACTGTGATCTGCAGGATGAAATCAGGTGCTGGCTGGGACTCCAGTCGTGTGCTCTGGAGGGCATTTGTTCCTTCATTCTACAGGTATTTGCTGAGCGCTTTCAGTGTTCCCGGTCCTGTGCTAGGCACTGGGGACACAGGGGTGATCGGAATGGACGGATTCCCTGCTCTCATGGAGCTGGCATTGCAGTGCAGTGGGAGTAGGCTGGGTGACAGGCAGTGAACAAATAAACCTAGGCTGTGGCAGGTGGTGATTAATACAAAAGGAAACAAAGCAGGGAAAGGGCACAGAGGGTAGTGGGTGTGGGAGCTGGACGCTATTTTTGATAGAACAGCCAGGGAAGTCGTCTTTGATGAGTGACCTGAAGGAAGAGCGGGGAGGAGCCGTGTGGCTCTCTGTGCCAAGAGGCTTCCAGGCAGAAGCAGCAGGAAGTGCACAGGTCCTAAAGCAGCCTCCTGCTTGGCGTGAGCGAGGAGAGGGGGAGCAGGAGATGGGTAGGGGTGGCCCATGCCCGCTGCGGGGTGCCCGCTCCTGCCGAACCTCCCCGGCCCTCTGTGCATGGGCCTGTGCTCGGTGCTGGGAGGGGCTGGTGTAGGCAGGGTTTCTCACCCAATGTTCTTTCACGCACTAACACGGTGGGAAGCCCGGCCACTGAAAAGGCACCGTGAGCCAAGAGCGAAGGCCCTTCGAAGTCCCGCCGTAGAGCAGCCCGTCGAGGTTTGTTCCCCAACGGGCTTGATCACAAAACCCTTTCTTTCACAGAGCACCCTCAGGGGACGCTGGCCTGGTTTACGGCTTTGTAGTGGCATCAAGTCGGACTGTCGCCATTGTCTGTTTTTCTCTCTTCTCCTGGGCTCTGTACTCTCTCCTGCCATGAACTTCATTAAGTTTGGTTCAGAGCCCCAGGCCTGGCTCGCGTCAGGATGGCCGACATTTATTGAGTGTTCGTTCGGTGCTGTGTGCCATCTATGTGCTTTACGAGCATTAACTCCCTTCGTGCCAGTGAGCTGTCCTGTGCGGCAGGTGGCTGGCATCCTGATTTAAGAGAGGTTAGGGAATGTGCCCAAGCCCACATCTCTGATAAGTTTAGATCTAGGATTTGAACCCAGGCAGTCTGGCTCCGAGGCCTTAGCCTTCCTCACTGTGTGATGAGTCCAGGAGCCTCAGGTACTGTTTACTTAGGGGAAGTTGCGTCAGAGGCTACATGCAGTACACGGTGCTCCCGCAGTCTCTGGGACCAGGCCGGGGGCTGCGGGCCTCGGGCAGTTGGTACAATGAGGCTTGGGCCCTATCTGGCCCCAGTTCCTTGCTCTAGAAGGTGAACAGGAGGCCCAGGAGGGGCAGGGACATGCTCAGAGTCTCGCTGTGGGGTCAGTGGCAACTGCAGGACTTCGTGCTCTTCCTACCCTATTGCATAAGACGAGGCCCCTCTTGGTTTGGAGCAGCGGCCTGTGCTTTTCTGTTCAAGTGCATGCCCCCTGGTGGTCAAGGCGCGTCTTTTGGCTGTTTGCAAGACCAGTCTTGGCGCCCTGCGTGGTGCTTGCAGATGGGAGTATTTGTGGACTCAGGGATCTGAGACTTCCATTTGCCAGTTCCCCTGGTGCTGGGTTCCCAGGGCAATGTGAGAGCAGGGGCTCAAAAGTCCAGAAAGGTTCCAGTCTTCCTGTCACTTAGAAGTAGAGTGACTTTGGGCAGGACACTCAACCCATCTGTAAACGGGGCCGATTACACTTGCCTCACCGGGCTGCATTGAAGATAAAACAAGACAGCAGGCGGGAAGCACTGAGCCCAGTGCCTGGTACCTGGAACCAGTTGAGAGCAGCCGTCATGCTTTGTCATCTCCAAGTTCAGCAAACGCAGCAGTGGTAGCACCTTGGCTGTCTTGTGACCCTGACCAATATGTGACCCTGTGAGGTCCTGGAGGGTGGGAATTGGGTCATCCTCACCTGGAGCCCCAGTTCTTGGCCCTGTCACACCTCAGCCTTGCAACTGCAGGTGCCCTGGGGCCGAGCACACCTGGCAGAGGTCTGGCAAAGGCTACCTGGCCTCTTTCGTTGAGCACTTACTGCGTGCCGGACACTGAGCTCGTTGCTATTTCCAGGCACTATCGTGTTTAATTCTCACAACTACCCCATGAAGTAGGCACTTCATTTTCAGTAAGGCCCTGAGGCTGCAAAAGTCAAATGGCTTTTCCAGAGTGACATAGCTACAGATTGAGTACCCCTTATCCGAAATATTTGGGACCAGAAGTGTTTCGGATTTTGGAATATTTACATTCTACTTACTGGTTGAGCATCTCTAATCTGAAAATGTTGAAATTTGAAATGCTCCAATCAGCATTTTCTTTGAGCATGACCTTTGAGTATCATATTGGTGCTCAAAAATTTTGGATTTTGGAGCATTTTGAATTTTCAGATTAGGGACGCTCAATCTGTAGTAGGTCATAGAGCTAGGATTTCGTAATCAAGCTTGTTGCTTCTAACCCAGTATGAGAGCAAACTGACCGATGGGCAGCCTGAGGCCTGGAGAGGAGATCGGGGTCCCCAGGGTCATCCAGCTGGTTAGCGGTTCAGTCTGTGCTAGGTGAGACCGCTACCTCCCCATTCCCAAATCAGGACTCTTCCTTCCTCTGCCTGGGCGACCCCACTGGAAGACTTGGTATCTCCTGAGTGGGTCCTCAGTGGTGCGGAACGGGAGGGACTTCCGCTCTGAGCATGTCCCTGCTCCTCGTGGGGTGAGGCCTGCAGTAGGGGCCGGCCTCTGCCATGCCAAGGCTCCCCACTCCCCTCCACGGCTGGGCTGGGCCATCAGTGACTTGGCTTCCTCCCTTCCTCGATGGCCGGGCAGCTGGCTGGGCTGCCAGCCCCTGGCAGTCAGCTCAGCGTTGGGACTTTGAAATGGGATCCCCCAGCACCCGTGGTCCAGTGTGGCATCCCAGGCCTCAGCAGGTGATAGGCAGGGCCTGAAATGTCTCTGGCCCCCACTGCTTTTGCCCCCACATAGCCTGAGCAGTTCCCGTACTTGGCCAGTGCTGCCTTGGGGTCAGGGGACACCTGGAGGTAGCCTCTGAGTGTCGGGCTGTGCGCTGGGCCTCACCCCGAGGCTGGCTCAGGACAGGGTGGGGAGCTGGCAGGTGGGTACTCCTGTGTTTGGAGAGTGATGTGCAGGCTACTTATTGCAGTTTACAAGGTCAGGGCCCTGCAGAGACTCTCTGGGGGTCAGAGAAAAGCACTTCCGCGTGGAGATTAGTAAAAGGCACTTTCCTGGACAGGTGCAACTCTGCACCTGGGCACAAGGCTCAGCTGAGATTTTACCCTACTCACCGCCCAGCTGCATGCCCTCCTACAGTGCACCCCGCCCTCGTACAGTGCTCCCCTGAGTAGCCCTCCATAGGGCCCTGCACATGACCCTGTCTCCCTCTCCAAACTCATTTTCTGCCCTTTGTTCACTCTTGCTTTGCCCCACCCCATGTGGATCTTGTAAAATTGCAAATTGGAACCTGTCACGCCAGGCTTCAGAACCCTTTGATGAAGTCTTTGATGACTTCCTGCTGCCACTTCAAGCTTCCAAGGTCCTGCAGGTCTGGCCCCAGCTGACCTTTCTGCCCCGTCTCCTCCTCTCCCTCTTGATCACTCTGCTGGCTTCTTGCTATTCCTTGATCATGCTGAGGCCTTTCCTACCTCAGGGCCTTTGCACTTGCTGTTCTTGGAACTTGGTCCCTACCTTTCCCCTAGCTGGTGCTTGCTTGTTCTGTAAATGTTGGCTTGAAAGTCCCAGGTACAGTCAGTTGCCTCCTGAGCCAACGGACTGTGCCCAGCAACCTCCTCTTCTATAGCTGCGCAGCTCCTCTGTGCAGCGTGTGCTACGCTGCAGTTCTGTGTTCATTCCTGTGATTTTTCATGGACGCCTCTCTTCCCTGCTTGTCTTTAAGGTTTATGGAGGCAGGGGCCATGCCTGTTTTTTATCACTGTGTCAATGGCCCTTGATACAGTGTCTCGCCCAGTGAATAATTGTGGAATGAACAGATGAAACCTGTATTGAACAGCTTTCATGTGCCAGGTACTGGGGACCTGTCTGTTCCTCTTTCATTCTTTTAGAGAGTCCAGTTACTCATCAAACTGTGTGCTCCCACCGGGTACCAGGCCTGTGCAGGGCACCAGGGGTCCAAAGGTGGAAACGACATAGTCCCTGCCCTCAAGGGGTTGCAGGCTGGTGGGAGAGAGACCCTGAGCAGATAACGCAGCAGCTGGGGTGAGAAGTGCTGCAGCTGAGGCTTTAAAGTGGTCCCAGGATCGGGCGTTGGGCAAGGGGGGGAGGGAGGAGGGGATGGGTATATTCACACCTAATGGGTGCAGTGGGCACTGTCTGGCGGATGGGCACGCTTGTAGCTCTTACTCAGGCGGTGCAAAGGCAATATGTGTAACCTAAATGCTTGTACCCCCGTAATATTCTGAAATAAAAAAAAATATAAAAAAATAAAATGAAAGAAAGGAAGGAAGAAAGAAAGAAAGTGGTCCCAGGGAGTCCAGTGCAGAGAGGAGGGCACATGCATTGGGTTTTGAAGGATGAGCAGGAGTTTGCTAGGCTAAGATATGACAGAATGGAACAAGGACAAATTGTACCATATCCAGAGGAGATGGGGGGCTGTGAGCACTGTCTGCAGATCCCCAGGGAGCTGGGCAGCAGCAGGCCCTGGGAGGAGTAGGGAGGCAGAGACCTCACCATGGCCAGCAGTGACTGGGTGGGCATGGGAGCTGGACTCCTGTGAAGGGGTGGCCTCAGGGGCTTTAGGGAGATATGGGGAATTTGGGATACTGTGGGGCTCCCCCAGCAGACACCTCCTCTTTGATATTCTATTAATACATGGCATCCATGTAAGGTTTCTCCTGAAGAAAGGGTTATGTGGCCAAAGCCAGCGGGGCAGCCCCAGGCAGCTGAGCCTGGTGGTCAGGCATGTGGCACCAGGGCCAGGCTTCCTGTCTGCGAGTCATGGCTCCTGCTGACCCCTGTGCTCCTGAGGGCAGTGCTCCCTCCAAGCCTCAGTTTCCTCACTGTGAGGCGGAATAACCAGGCCGATGCGAAGACTGAATGAGCGATTGATCATGCCATGGGCCCCATTCTGAGCACTTTGCCAGCACTAATACTGATCATCCTCCACCACCCTAGAGGTATTTACTGTTCTTAGCCACATCTTACAGCAGAGGAAACTGAGGCACAGAGAGGTGACATAACTTGTCCAAAAGCCAGGCAGTCTGGCAGCGTCCATGCTCTCAACTGCTAGGCTTTCCTTGTGATTTAGCCTCTCCAGGCCTCAGTCTCCTCATCTGTAAAATGGGTATGACAGCAGCGCCTCCGTCATGGGGTCACTGGGAGGATTGACAGCATTCCTGCATGCAAAGTGCACGGAACCCAGTGCCAGGCTTTGGTAAGTGAGTCACACGTGTTCGCCAGTATATTACTGTGGGAGGGCGGAGCACAGGGCCAGGGATATGGCGAGCCCTCCATGAATGTTGGTGATTATTGTTGATGTCGCTGTTAGTGGTCTACCTGTGAGATTCTGGGTCCCTTGGGGTTCTGGATCTGATGGCTTTTCCCCTCCCCACTCCTGCCACCCACCCTGGCTGCAGGCCAATGAGAACAGCCTGCTGAGCGCGCAGCTCAAGGGCTTTCCCTTGTTCCTGCATTCGAACCTGGGCCTGAAGGACTGCAGCATCAACCCCAAGTCCCCGCTGCTCTATGTGACGCGGCCCAGCGAGGTGGAGAAGGGCGTGCTGCCCGGTGAGGACTGGACCGTGTTCCAGTCGAACCACTCAACCTACGAGCCGGTGCTGCTGGCCAAGACACGCTCGTCCGAGTCCATCCCGCACCTGGGCGCCGACGCCGGCCTGCACGCCGCGCTGCACGCCACCGTGGTCCAGGACCTGGGCCTCCACGACGGCATCCAGCGCGTGCTGTTTGGCAACAACCTCAACTTCTGGCTGCACAAGCTCGTCTTTGTCGACGCCGTGGCCTTCCTCACGGGGAAGCGCCTCTCGTTGCCTTTGGACCGCTACATCCTGGTGGACATCGACGACATCTTTGTGGGCAAGGAAGGCACGCGCATGAAGGTGGAGGATGTGAAGGTACGGCCGGGTGGCAGAGCGGGTGAGGCAGGGCCTTACGGATGTCAGACCTTCGTGTGGCCGTCAGGACCCTGCCTGGTCTGCAGCTCCCCTGCGCTCTTGGTTATTTAAAGTACAGTCCCACCCCCACTCCCTACCCTGGCCACTCGGTTTTTATTAATTATCTTAAGTGGTATTTAAAATTTTAAGTATTGAATATAGAGGAATTTTGCACCTGGGGTGCAGAGTTCAATATCTACGGAAGAAGAGACCCAATCACTGAAACACAAAGATGGGAGCTGTGCAGTGTTATTTAAAATTAAATTTCACCTTTTAATTTAGATACGGTTTTTACCTCTTAAAAATGTTTATAGTCGGGCGCAGTGGCTCATGCCTGTAATCCCAGCACTTTGGGAGTGATCCTCCCAGCGGTGTGGGAGGATTGCTTGAGGCCAGGAGTTCTAGACCAGCTTGGGCAACATAGTGAGACCCTGTCTCTACAAAAAGGTAAAAAAAAAAATTAGCCAACTGTAATCCCAGCTACTGGGGAGACCAAGACAGAAGGATCCTTCAAGCCCAGGAGTTTCAGGTTACAGTGAGCTATGATTGCACCACTGCACTGCAGCCTGGGAGACAGAGAGACACTGTCTGTAAAAAAAAAAAAAAGGGCCAGGCGCGGTGGCTCACGCCTATAACGCTAGCACTCTGGGAGGCCGAGGCGGGAGGATCGCTCGAGGTCAGGAGTTCGAGACCAGCCTGAGTAAGAGTGAGACCCTCTCTCTACTAAAAAGTAGAAAGAAGTTAGTTGCACAACTAAAAATATGTAGAAAAAATTAGCTGGGCGTGGTGGCGCATGCCTTAGTCCCAGCTACTCGGGAGGCTGAGGCAGAAGGATTGCTTGAGCCCAGGAGTTTGAGGTTGCTGTGAGCCAGGCTGATGCCACAGCACTTTAGCCTGGGCAACAGAGTGAGACTCTATCTCAAAAAAAAAAAAAAAAAAAAGAAAGAAAAAAAAGTTTATGTTAATGTCAGAGCTTCTATAAAACTCTTAAAACAAGAATGAGAGCTTGAATCACACATAAAGCATATTTTAACCGAGGTATATATAGATAGTGGAATGCACGTGTCTCATTCAAAAAGTGTTTACCAAACAAAACTATATGTAAAAACACTTTGTAAACCACAAAATTTTACAGACATGTAAACTATCACTGTGAAAGAGAAGCCTCCAAATTAAGACCATTAAGCAATCTTTAAAATAACAGTTTCCATCTACTCACTATTTTACTTAAAGTTATTTGCAGGGGAGCTGGCATCCTGGTGTAAATGGGAACTCAGGATCGGTTGCCATAAATAGAGGGCCACCATAACAATAAATCCTATGAAAACAAAACAGGGGGATTAAATGCTGGAGAGACTCTGCAGCCTGCCGACAGCCTGTTCTCTCTTATGGGAGATTAGCAAGCGTTAGGAGCATATTAGCACCACACCAAGACTTCGCTTTGATGTCAGTAGGAGGCTTTACAAAGAGACTTCTAAGAGGCATGCTTTTCTCCCTGAGTGATTCAGGCTCGTGCGTGCTGTGTTCTCCGTCCACCTAAGATCACTGGTAGGGGTTGGCTGTGGGGCCTGGAAGGAAGGTCCTGGTGGGGTTCGCCGCCTGCCTTGGTGAGGAGTGAACCCCCTGCCCTTCCTCAGTCCTCCGGAGCAGGAGCAGAAGAGCAGAGCGGAGGGTGTCGGGGAGCAGACACTGGCTGGGGAGTCAAGACCTAATCTGACCCTGATTGACTAGGTGACTTGGGCAAGTCCCTTTCTGTTTCTGAGCCTCAGCTGTAACACGCTAGGGTGCATAGGAGGTTCTCAGTCTTCCCTTGTGCCCCAGGGGTTTCCCGGAGGTGCCTGGATAGCTAGGGTAGGGGTGAGGGGGGTGATTAGGGGGCCAGGCTCAGCCCTCCAGGCTCCTGCCTCAGCTGGACAGGGCGGTGTCGCCCTGGTCTGCTTTCACGAATCGTATTTCCTCCTGAAATTTCATTCCCCCAAGGGCTCGCCTGTTTAAAGAAAATTTTAGCCTTCCAAACTCTGTCTTCATGCAATGCCGCGACCTACCTCCGGCGAAGTAGATTGCTCTGTTTTCCACTTAGGATTTTCTTCTGGTGGCCCAAGCTTGTTCTCTCCTGCTAGAGCCCAGGTCCTTACTATCTGTCTAGGGGGAGTCCAGGTGAGACTGTGGTCCTGGGTTGACCCCACGAGGAAATCAGGCTGCGGGGCTTACTGTGTCCCCCGTGAACCCTGGATTGCCCTCTTTGGTTTCTGATTTTCCCTGTTTTTAAAATGTGAGGAATGATAGCAGTTTGGAGCCATTTCTAAGGAAGAATATGAATAGAAACTATAAACAGAAAAATAGAATACAAATAGAAAACTGCAAACAGAGGCACCCTCTCCCGTGCACCCAGCTCGGTTCAGACTGCAAAGTGCTTCTCCAGCCAGGGTCTCGTTTGCCTTAAACATCCTTGGGAGTCAGAAAGGGCACACTGTTTTCCTCTTTAATCCCAAGCACAGACCACAACTGAGCCTCCTTTCAGAGACATGAATGTCGCCTCATTAGCTTGTACCATCCTGGCTGTGCAGCGCGATTTGAATAATACCAACAGCAGCCGCTTATTCAGGGCTCGGTGGGTGCCAGGCCCTGTGCTGGGCCCTCTCTGGGCTTTGCTGGTCCTCACGGCAGCCCTGTGAGGTGGGTATTGCTGTGAATCCCATCTTGCAGAGCAGGGCACTGGGCTCAACGTAACTTGCCCCAGGCCACGCAGCTAGAGCGTGCACGTCCCCTACGCAGTGCGTGGCCGGGACTTTCAGTGAGCAGAGTATCCTAATAGCAGGCTCCTAGGGGTTTCCTAGCGGCTTTGTGAATCACGCAGCCCTAACCCCAGAGTACAATCGTCCATTTGTTTCACAAGTGTCGACATCCCTTCATTGACTTGCAAAGTGCTGGGTGCCCGTGCATGGGGGCGTTGCCTCGCTGGGTACGCAGCACGGCCTCGGGAAGGTCACGCTCCTTTGACCTCAGCCTTGCATTCCACCACCGAGGAGAAATCCTTCACACTGGACAGATGAAGACACAGGCTCACCGTGGCAGTGACCACAGATGTAGCAGTGGCCACCATTTTTCATCATTTACCAAACGTTAGCAGTTTTACACGCAGTATCTCACTTGATTCTCCCAAGAGCCCCATGAGGGAGATATTATCATCCTTATTTTATACTTGAGGAAACCGAGGCCTAGAGAAGTTACGAAGCTTTTTCAAGGACCCGTAGCAGAGCCAGGCTGGGGTGCAGGTCTCCTCTGGCCAGAGGGCGGGGTGCAGGAGGCGGCACTGGGCTGGCTTTGTGGGGGTGCAACCTGTCGGTCACGCAGCCCTGTGCTCAGAAGGGCCCGTGCATGGGGTAATGCTCTGCTGTTGCCTTCTTCACGTTCTTCATCCTCTGTGAACAAGGGTCCCAGAGTTTCATTTTTCACCGGGCCCTGCAAGCTTTGCAGCTGGCCCTGGAGCAGCAGGGTGCTTCTGGGGCCCTGGGTGGGAGCAGCAGGGAGCTCCTGGCCTCCCTTCACTCCCTCCTTTCTCCTTTGCCTACCCTAGGCCCTGTTTGACACCCAGAATGAGCTACGCACGCACATCCCAAACTTCACCTTCAACCTGGGCTACTCAGGGAAATTCTTCCACACAGGTAAGCTGGCCTGCCCGTGCCCTAAAGCAACTCCCACAGGCTCCTCAAAGCACCGTGCACGAGGGTAGCACGTGGGCCTCCTGAGCCAGCAGCCCTCGAGAGCAGTCACAGCCCCAGGCAGAGGCCATTTGGGGATAGCAGCTGCAGCAACAGCAGCAACAGGGGTTTCCGCTCGTCCCTCCCTGGCCTTCCAGGCTGTGCTGTCCTGCATGGGGCACCTTCCCCCTCTTGTCTCTTCCTCACCCCCCACCTTTTAAATTATTTGTATTCCTTCTTCTCATAAAAGAAACTGGCTGAATTTTAAGACTATTACAGAAATACAGAGCATAGAAAGTGAAAATGCCTTGTACTTCTACCCACCCCAGGACGACAAGTGTCCTGAATTTACTGTAGAGCCACAGGGTTGAGGTTGAGGGCCGTGGGTTGCGTGGTTCACGCCTTACTTCCTCTTTCGGGCTCTCGGCTTCCTCCCCTGCTGCCTTCAGGGGCTGTGCAAAAGGGAGCAGCCCCTGAGCTGGTCACCTGCGGTGGCCGTTTCTGCTGCTCAGGCCACAGTGAGGACAGCCTCTCTTGAATTCCAGGCAAAACTGGACTAGCCAACAATTCAGAGGAGGGAGATGTGCAGCATAGCCCCAAAGCCAAGTAGGAGTGATTCTGCACTGGTGGTCTGTCTGCATTTTTATATTCGTAACCCTCAGCACATCGGAGGTGGTGGTGGTAATGCAAATGAGGCAGAGGGCTAAGCATCCTGTGTGTATACAGAGAGCTGCTACAGATCAGTAGGTAGAAGACAGATGGCCCAGACTGGGTCGTTGGAATAAGATCAGAGCAGGGATATGAGAGGTGGGAGAAACCCTCGAGATCATCGACTCTGAACCCCATGTTGCACAGATGGGGCCCCAGGGCCCAGAGAGGAGAGAGTCTTGGCCAAGGTCCCTCGCTGAGTCAAGGGCACGCTCTAGACTAGAATTCAGGGCTCTGGACTGGGGCTCTGTCTGCTCCTGTGCTGTGGCTCAGAGCGGCCACTCCAGGCAGCTCCTTGGTGGCCATGGCCATGAGCTCCTCTTCCCGGGCACAGGCCCAGGTTAGGGGGCCTCACGGCCAGTGGGCCGGGCTGAGCTGCCTGTGCCGGGCTGCAGGTACCGATGCCGAGGACGCTGGGGACGACCTGCTGCTGTCGTACGTGAAGGAGTTCTGGTGGTTCCCCCACATGTGGAGCCACATGCAGCCCCACCTTTTCCACAACCAGTCCGTGCTGGCCGAGCAGATGGCCCTGAACAAGAAGTTCGCTGTCGTGAGTAAGATTCCCTACGGGGCAGAGTCGGGCGGGCCAGGGGCTGGGCTGGGGGTCTGGACTGCCGGCCTCTCACTGCCTTCGCAGTGTGCTCTGACGGGTTTTTGCTAACATCTCTGTGCCAGGGCCCAGGGCGAGCTGCGTTTTAGCCATTGTCTCCTCCAAGCCTCCAGAGAATAGTCCCACTTTACAGAGCAGAAACTGAGGCTCAGCGGGGTCACACCAGTCCTGAGAGGTCCAGCCAGGACTTAAACCCGGGCCTGTTTGTTTCCTGAGCCCAGGCTCTTACTAGGGCAGGAGGCTCCGGAAAGCTGGAAGAGGTGCTCCATGAGGAGGGACTGAGCCCTGGGTGCCAGGTAGGCTAGCTTGGGCCCCCAGCCAAGTGGAGGCGAGAAGAAGCAGGAAAAGGCCCCGTCCTTTGCCCTCGCTACAGGGTGCTTGAGTCCTCTGCGCTGGAGGCCACGTGCGCGGGACCAGGAGGCAGGAGACCTGGGTTCTAGTCCCAGCTCTGCCAGTCACTCGCTCTGAGATTCTGGGCACATCCCCCTCTCTCCCAGGCCTCAGCTTCCTCGTCTGTACCGTGAGGGCCTGGACCACTGCCCTGCCCTCTGGCCTCTGATTTCTCTCTCCCGTTCTACAAGGGGGAATAAGGCCCAAGGGGAAGGACCCCCAGGCTCATCCTGCCCTGGTCGTCCTCTCCCCAGGAGCACGGCATTCCCACGGACATGGGCTACGCGGTGGCGCCCCACCACTCGGGCGTGTACCCTGTGCACGTGCAGCTGTATGAGGCCTGGAAGCAGGTGTGGGGCATCCGCGTGACCAGCACGGAGGAGTACCCCCACCTGAAGCCAGCCCGCTACCGCCGTGGCTTCATCCACAACGGCATCATGGTAAGCGGGCCCCTGGCAGCCGGGGAGGTGGGAGGACGGTGGGCACAGCCTGTCCGGTGCATGTGTGTGTGTGCCCACGTGGCGTCCTGGAAAGTGTGGCCTAGGGGCTGCAGACGAGTTTCTGCCACCTGCTCTGGCATCTGTGGCTCTCTCCCCTAGGGAAGGTGGGCTGCCAGGCGGCCCCTTTCATGAGCTCCTTCGAAGCTTCCGTGACAGAGGATCAAGGAGTGGGCATGCCTTTTGAAAGGGGCTTCTGATGAGGACGTGGCACAGGGCTCTGCTGCGTTCATTTGTTTGCTCATTTAAAGATGCTTCTTGAGCTGTTACTATGCATAGGTCCATTTGCTGGGCACTGGGGACACAGAAGTACACACAACTGAGAAAAGTTCCTCCCTTTGCAGGCCTGACGTGCTAGGGCAGGAGACAGTGTGCTCATGCATGTGTGAAATGTGGTCAGATGGTGATAAGTGCTGTGGAGAGAGGTCAGCCGGGAAGGGAGATAAGGAGTGTGGGGGGAGAGGAGAGGGGCGAAATGAGGGGCTGTTTTGTGTTTTTTAGAAGCAGGGTCTCGCTCTGTCACCTAGGTTGGAGAACAGTGGTGTAATCACAGCCCACTGCAGCCTCGAACTCCTGTCCTCAAGTGATCCTCTCACCTTGGCCTCCCAAAGTGCTGGGATTACGGGGATCAGCCAGGAGAAGCTATTTTAAATGAGGTGGTTAAGAAGGCCTTTGTGGGAATCAGCCATGCTGCTATATAAGGAAGAGCATTCAAGGTAGTGAGAACAGCAAGTGCAAAGGCCCTGAGGCAGGTTGTCCAGGGTGTGTTTGAGGGCCACTTAGGAGGTCAGTATGGCTGGCGGGCAGCAAGTGAGGGGAGGTGGGTAGCTGAGGACAGACAGGTGATGTGCCAGATTGTTAGGGCCACATAAGCCCAGCCAGTGGATGGACTTCACCTTTTAGTCTGAGATGGGAAGGTTTTGGATGGAGCATGATCCGACTGGTCTTTTAAAAGAACTTCTATTCTCTGGCTGTTGTGTGGATCAGAGACTGTTGGGGATGAGGGTTGAGGCAGGGGACCAGTTGGGAAGCACTGCGGTTGGACCCAGGCACAGTGTTGGGGCAGGGTCACATTCTGGACTTGGAATGGTTACAGCCAATGTGTTAGAGGCCTGGGAGATAGGGTGTGGGGGGGAGAGAGGAGTCAAGCATGACTGTAAGGGTTTTAGCCTGAGGCGCCGGGAGGGTGAGTTGTCCCCGGTAGGGTGGGCAGCTGTGGGAAGGCAGGTTTGTGCCTTCATCACCCACCCGCCCACCACCGACCTCCGCAGTACTCAGTGAGCTCTGGTGACGAGGTGGTGACAAGGCAGGCGTGTTCCCTGCTCCCTGGGAGCCCACAGTTTCATGAGGGAAGACAGACAACAAATGCTAAGCCCGAGAGTGATCACAAGGCCACCAGTGAGGTTTGAATGCTGTGAGGGGGCCTATAGGGCGCACCCAGGAGCTGCTTTAGGGAGGACCAAGGATCCTTGCTGCGAATGGTCCAACTTTCCAGAAACATTCCCACCTGGTTACTTTTGGGCCTGCTCATTTTGTGCAGAGAATAGCAGTGAAGTTGGTAAAGCAGCGAGGGCCTGTGGCTCACTCGGGGGAATGTCGAAGGCTGCGGAGAGTCTTTGGGGGCTGGGTGGCCACGTGGAGGCTGCCCTTCTGAGGAGACACCCTGGCCCTTCTCCCGAGGAAGGGTCCTCCCGCCACCGCCCATGCCCGGAGATGCCATAGCTCCTCTTGCCCGCCCCATCCCCAGGTCCTCCCGAGGCAGACCTGCGGCCTCTTCACACACACCATCTTCTACAACGAGTACCCCGGTGGCTCCAGCGAGCTGGACAAGATCATCAATGGGGGCGAACTCTTCCTCACCGTGCTCCTCAATCCTGTGAGTGCTCCACAGCGTGGCTGGTGGTGCGGGGGCAGCTGGACAGCCCGTCTGCGTCCGACGCAGGCTTTCCGGAGCCAGGAAAGGGCGGAGAGCCGCGAGGGAGGGACTGGCAGTTGGGAGACCTGCTCTTCCCGGAGCCCCGGCCACGTCCTGCCCCTGCCGTGTGACCGTGGCTACAGAATCAGAGCTTGCTTGTTTAACTTTAATACAGAAGTGTTAGCATTTTTGTGCATGTTTCCCTTTCCTGCCCCCCCGCCCCAATTTACAAAACAAAACACAAATAGCTCCCACATCAGGTCCGTGTCCCATTTCTGGGTTCACACCTGGCTATGTCCAGTCCAAGGTCATATAGCGAGTTTGTTGGTGGCCCCAGGACACCTTGCCCTGGTCATTGGGCAGCCCTGCATGCTGAAGTAGGGTCAGAAGGGTCAGAGGTGGCGTGAGGGTGGCTCAGATGCTGACCAGCCCCTGCCTCCCTCCTCGCCTCCCCTGGAGCAGATCAGCATCTTCATGACACACCTGTCCAACTATGGGAACGACCGCCTGGGCCTGTACACCTTCAAGCATCTGGTGCGCTTCCTGCACTCCTGGACCAACCTCCGGCTGCAGACGCTGCCCCCGGTGCAGCTGGCCCAGAAGTACTTCCAGATCTTCTCCGAGGAGAAGGACCCGCTCTGGCAGGTGGGGGGCCGGGCAGCCTGGGCACCTTGCTGCAGGGGTGGAATGCCCACTGCTCACAGGCACGTGATCCAGGCACGGGCTCAAGGCTCGGCACCCCCCACGCCCTCACACTCTCTCTTGAATGTAAACTCAGGTGCACATTTGCTCACCAATGTGGGCACACTTGCTCCTGTGCAAACATATGTGTACATGTATATACGTGTACACACCTCCCCACACAGACCCACATGCATGCACACTCATGCACAGCCTTGGGAAAAAGTGTTCAAAAACTGAGTGAACACAATATAGGTGACACGTAGAAAGCGACTGCCCTGCCTTGGTTAGACCCTTTGATAATCACTGTGCCCCCTTCTAACTCCAGCAGGCTCTGAGCTGCTGGGAAGGGGACTGATGGGAGAGTTTGGAGATAGTTCTTGGGAAAGTCTGCGCCTAGGGACTGTTAAAAACTGGAAGCAGAAGCTGGAATTGGTCTCACAGTTCAGACCAGGGGTCCACAAACCATGACTTCTGGGCTAAATCCAGGCTGCGGTCTGTTTTTGTAAATAAAAGTTTATTGGAACACAGCCACGCTCCTTCTTGTATGTACTGTCTGTGGCTGCTTTCATGGTATAATAGCAGAGCTGGGTCATTGCAACAGACACTGGATAGTAGCCAAAGCCTAAAATATTTACTAAACTTTTACTAAAAGATTTACTAAGCTCTATAGGAAAAGTTTGCAGACCCCTGGTTCAGACGTAGCTTGTTCAGTTAAATTCAACAAGTGCTCGTGAGTCCCTATTTTCCAGGCTCCTTGGGGGCATGTCAGCCACTCCGTATCTGGAGGTGGGGCTGTGACAAGGACACATGTAGGTAATATGCCAGTCAGGGCTGTCGAAGCCACATATCTGTGTGCAGTGGGAGTCCATCCACTGGGTTCTTGGGCACCCTCACTTCCCTTCCACTGTTGTTTTAGGATCCCTGTGAGGACAAACGCCACAAAGACATCTGGTCCAAAGAGAAGACTTGTGACCGCTTCCCGAAGCTCCTCATCATCGGCCCCCAGAAAACAGGTAGGTCTCTTGTTCTTGGCCCAACTTCCCCCCCTGCCTACTGTCTCAGCCACAGAATGCTGGAGAGCACCTCACCCCTGCCCACTCCCCAGTAATCTGCTCCCTCTTCCCCAGGAAGTAGGAGTGAAGTTGGGGTGAATTGCCTTTCAGTATGGAGGTGGGAAGGGGGTAGAGGGTGGGCATGGAACTCTTCTATTTTTCCTGAATTGCAACCTCGGGGAGCTTTCCCTGTGTCCTCCTGGGACAGGGAAAGTCTAGTCTAGGCAGAGAAGCCCAGATCAGCTGCTCTGCAAGTTTAAGCAGTGCCAGGCAAAAGTAGTTCAGTGCAAAGAGGACTATGATCAACTAGTCATGTCTGCCAGAGGTGCAGGAAGAAGTATTGGGCAAGCATTTGCCATCCACACAACCCTGCAAGGCACAAATGGGTACTCCCATTTTATAGCCAAGAAACTCAAGGCTCAGAGAAATTAAGTGACTTCCCTTAACACATTTAGTTAGGTAATGGCAGTTCTAGGTCTTGAACCCTGGTCTCTGTGACCTCAAAGCTTATACTTTTAATTACCAAACTCTATAGCCTCTTTCTCTTCTGGGCCCTCTCATTATAACATATAAACCGTAGATTCACATCACAGGGAATGAATGAACTCCCCAAGGAGGAGGTAGGGTAGGGAGCATGGGGTGGGGGTGGGGCACCCAAAATAGGAGACATTGGAGCTAGATTTCTTAGGTCTTCAAGAATTTCACATTAGCAGAACTGGAGGGTCATGAGCTCCTCCAAAGTGCCAGAGAGGAGAGAGGTTCAGAGCTGGAAAGGACCACCAGAAAGCATCTAGTTCAGGGATTCTGGGAAGACAGCAATCAGTTGGGCATGGCTGTGGAGTACAGTGGTGAGAAGGATTCAGAGGCCAAGTCTTTGTTTAGTGATGAAGAATGCTGTGATGGATTAGTGATGTCTGCAGTGGGTACAGGAGTTAGGGTGTCCACATGCATGCTATGTGTTTGCCATCCTGGATTTAGTATAGTTCCTTCGTTATAATGATGATGAAACTAAGACCCAGAGAAGGAAAGAGACTTTCCCAGGATTTCCCAGTGGACAATGGCGAGCTAGGCCCAGACCCAGATGCCATCTTTTCGTTGGGAGCTGGGCTCTGGGTCTCAGCCGCCTCCCCTCCCCATAGGCACCACAGCTCTCTACCTGTTCCTGGGCATGCACCCGGACCTAAGCAGCAACTACCCCAGCTCAGAGACCTTTGAGGAGATCCAGTTTTTTAACGGCCACAACTATCACAAAGGCATCGACTGGTGAGTGGGCCTTTCTGTCCATAGCAGGATGGGAAGGCCATCATGGAGCCTTCCCAGGGGGCCAGCTGTGGCCGCGGCAGGAAGCAGCTGGTGCTTACTCACACGCAGCTAAAGTCCCTGTAAACAGGGACAAAGCACGGTGAACCTGAGTCATGGCATGAGAATGTTGTCACAGACAGGACACTTGAGGAGGAAGCCCTTTACACCCTTGCCTTGTCACCTGGGGCCAGAGACTGCTGAAGTCTGAGTCCACTCCTCCTTTTCTTGCATAGAAACATCCTGAGTCCTAGGGGAGGAGAGGGACTTGCCCAAGGTCCCCAGGTCTGCTGGGGACAGAGCAGGGCCTAAAGTACAAATGTCTGACCCTTCCCATCGTGTGAGCTGGCCCTTCCCACTGCATGTAGCCTGCATGTGGCTGGTGGCGGAGCAGGTGTCCTGGTGGGTCCCTCAGAGGCAACTCACCAGCCTTAAGGTGTCACCTAGGGAGGTGGTGAAAATGGTGGCTTCCCACCAGAACCTGTCAGCAGAGGTTACCTGAAGGGTGTGGGGGCCAGTGCAGAGATGGCTTTCCTCTCCAGTTTTTCAGCTTGCATCTTTCTCTCCTGTTTGCCTTTTAAAATCTTGTGCGTATCTTACCATTATTTATTTATTCTATGTTAGCGGGTTACCTGGGTGGAGAGATTATGGGCCTTCTATTTGTTCTATTTTTTTCCCATGTGTACTTCTCTTTTATCTGTCTTTCCATCCATCCGTCTGTCTGTCTGTCTGCCTGTGTATCTATGTATCCATCCATCCGTCCGTTCATCCATCCATCCATCTGTATCTCTAACATGTCCACAATCTCTTATCTAAAACCCTTTGTGCCCAGGCGTGTTATTGGAAGTCAACATTTTCCAGATTTTAGAGAGGTGATGTGATATGAAACCATGTATTTGGCAACATGTTCAGCAGCGCCTGGGGCAGCACCCACTGGCAAATACCTTACCATGTCCATAGCAAAGTGTGTGCATATTGACACTAAGTAAGATATTAATACGTCAGGTTTTGCTGCCAAATGGCTTTGCTACAAACTTAGGAAACAAAGCTTCTGTTTTTGGAGTTTTCTCAATTTAGATATTCCAAGCAAAAGGTTGTGGACAAAGACAATTCAGAAAGATGAGACAGAGTGCAATTCCTTGGCCCCATTCCTGAGGTTTTGATTTTGTAGGTATGTCTTGGTGGGGTGGGGGGGCACAAGAACCTAACAAGCCCCCAGGTGACTTTGATAAAAGGGGTCTTTGGGGCTTTCCCGGGATATAGGAGGGATCCTATAACCTTAATTAGGGTGGGCTTTGCTTCCCACAAACCCCCTGAAGTTGTACTCCAGTTTTGCATAAACAGGTGCCCTCGGGAGGGTCTAGAGTGTTTTTGTTTTCAGATGGTCTTTAATCCAGAGGGTACTAATGCCATACCCTACCCATCACGCCAGGTGGGGTATGGGCCTTAGTCTGGAAAGCTGTGCTCACCCACGGCAGGCTGGGGAAGGGGATATGGGTGGCAGTAGGTGACCCCCTCTTGTCTCCTGGTCCTCAGTGACAGCCTAGAAAGTGCCATCCCAGGTCAGGAAAGAAACCCCGCCCTCTGGAGGGAGAAGGGGGCCTCCCTCCTCCCTGCCCTGGCCCTCCCGGGTCAGCCAGCCACAGAGCTGCTCTGAGCCCCAGCGCGCCCCCTGGAGGCAGAGAGAGTTAGAGCCCTGTGCATGTAGCTGCAGGAGCATAGCAGGGCAGTGGGCAGGATCCCGGGGTTTGGGACTGAATGACAACCCCCCTCCCCATGCCCTGCAGCCTGTGGCATACCTATGAGCCTTCAGACCCTCCAGACCCCACAGCGTCCCCTGCAAAGGAATGAAGTTGGAACAGGGAGACTGCCCAGTGGCCATTCCCCCCTAGAATCCCCGCCAGAGTGAGCCCTTGTTGGATTGGGAGCCGTGTGCCCCGCTTGCTTTCTGGGGAAGCTCTACCCCCAGCGACCCTCACCCTCTCGTGCTGCCTTCCCCAGGCCCCTTCCTCATGAGTCTTGCCTGTGAGCCCCGCTCTCTGGGCTTCCTGCAGGTACATGGAGTTCTTCCCTATCCCTTCCAACACCACCTCCGACTTCTACTTTGAGAAAAGCGCCAACTACTTTGATTCAGAAGTGGCGCCGCGGCGGGCAGCAGCCCTTTTGCCCAAGGCCAAGGTCCTGACCATCCTCATCAACCCAGCGGACCGGGCCTATTCCTGGTACCAGGTGAGTGGGGCTGGAGTGGTCTCTCTGAGTTGGGGGTGCGGGGCTCGGTCTGACAATCAGATACTCATTCAATCAACAAATATTTATTAAGCACCTACTGTATGCGGGCTGTGCGTGAGGTACCTGGAATGTGGTGGTAGGTAAGAACAGAGTCCCCTGGTCGAGGACACAGGCAGAAATTGATGGCAAAAGCCAAGCTTCACGTGTGGTCCCGCCCTGATTCTGGTACTGACAAGAAGTGGGGTCTGGGTGAACCTCGAAGCGTAGACTTGGTGAACAGTGGTCTGGGCTCGTGCCGACTGCAGCTTCCTTGCTGCGCACTGGGGTGGCGTGGGGTGGGGTGGGAGCTCTGGGGACGGGACACAGGATCTGCCATCTCAGTGGAGGGTGCAAACCCCTGCTCAGGTAAGGCGGTTACCTGGACTGCGGTACACGCTAGAGGTATGACTCCTAGTCCCTGCTTGAGACACGGCAGAAGCAGAACTTTCTTTAACTTCTATGACCTGAATTAATTTATTCTGAGTGCCAGCCCCCTGGGCTTAAAGGAACACTTTGAGGCCTTTTGTGGGGGTGGGAGCAAGTCCCTCCCCTGGCTGTCAGTCTTCCTGGGATTATGCCACACTGCTGAGCATTTTGATTCAGAAGTGGCACCCTAGCAGGCAGCTGCCCTGTTGTCCAAGGCCAAAGTCCTGACCATCCTCATCAACCCAGCAGACTGGGCGTCTTCCTGGTGTTGGGGGCACCGTGGGCTAAGTTACTTGGGAAGTGCCCACTGTCCTGGTTAGGAAGGCCCCTTCAGGCTTGGCCACTTCTGGTAGCTCCCTGCCCCACTTTGGGCCTCTCACTTGAGTACTTCAGTGGCTGCTCCTGTCTGGGGCGTCACCGTGTCCCCCGCAGTGCTGGCAGGAGGCAGGTGCAGAAGCTCTTTGCTCCCAGTCCCACAGGACTCTCTCCCCCTCCTGTCACTCCTGGAGCCTGATGGGGAAGCCCTCGCTTCCCCTTGCACCCCTGGGCTTCTGTTTATGCCCTGAGGCCTTTCCTGTGGGCCTTTTCTTTACGGGAAAAAACCTCAGAAACACTCACAGGGCATTTCTCTCTTCTGCCGTGCCATGTGCCCCACCTCCTGGCGATGAGCAGAGAGCTATCTGCTGGAGGGGTTTGTGTGTCCCCTTCTCGCAGATGAGAAAACCAGCATTCAGCAAGTTTCACTCGGTGGCATGGTGAATCCAGGTCTTCTAAATCTAAGACCCTATTTCTTCTGTCCACAATTGAGAGGGGTGAGGGAGATAAGGAGAAGAGACTAGTTCCCACCAGGAGGGTCTAGGAAGGTGCTGGAAGGATGGTGCTGGGCTGTCTCAGGAGGAGGTCAGGATGAAGAGGAGCCTGCTGTGCACCATTATTGCCGCTGCCCTGGGCTGGGTGGGATCCTCGGTGGAGGGGTTTTCCTGGTGAGGGTCTCGCCCAAACTCTGGACTTTGAGAATTCTGCAGATTCTCATGATCCGTGGCATTGGTTTAGGTGGTTCAGACTTAGCAGCTTCCTGTTTACAGTTCTTTCCCAATCCTTCTGATTTCAGAAAGGAAAAATGCTCATTTTGGTTCAAGTGGCTCTTTTGTCCTTTCTAACACTGCTAAGCTCTGTTTTCAATAAAGAGAGTATAAGCCTTGGGTTCCGGGCCTGTAGCAGACATTTGTATCTGGCTGGAGTTTGAGAACATTGCTTTGTTTTTCTGCATTTATGAATGGTTGTGTTCTATATGTGATAACTGAGCCTAGTTTTCTGTTTATGGAGGTGATATTGAGTTTTCTTTTGAAATAAATTTTTGTGAAAAAGAAAGGCGAGTCAGTATAAAGAACATTATGTTGACATTGGCACATACAAGTGGTTTGTGGATGTGGCAGGAAACACAGAGATGGGGTACAAATGACCGATCTTTGTTAAAAGCCCTGGTTTAGTCCAACTCCCGTCTTGCAGAGATGGGGAAACGGGGCCTCTGGGCCCAGTGGCTTCCCTGAGGCCAGATGGCAGAGAGGCAGAGCCAGGACTTGAACCCAGCGCTCCTGGTTCCAGCCCAGGATCTGTCCACCTCATGGTGTCCCACAAAGGCCACTTCCTTTGTGCCTTCCCTGTGACATGCCGACCTTCTCCCCTTGCCTGCAGCACCAGCGAGCCCATGATGACCCAGTGGCCCTGAAGTACACCTTCCATGAGGTGATCACGGCCGGCCCTGATGCGTCCTCAAAGCTGCGCGCCCTCCAGAACCGCTGCTTGGTCCCCGGCTGGTACGCCACCCACATCGAGCGCTGGCTCAGCGCCTTTCACGCCAACCAGGTAGCTGCCTGTCCCTGACCCTTGGGAGGCAATCACAGTGCTGGCGTGCTGTAGCTAGCAGAAAGCCCAGGATCTCCCTCACCAGTCCCGGGGCCACAAACGCCCTCACTGGAGAGCCAGACCTTTGGGTCTCCAACAGGGTTTTAGCCCTGTTTGTCCCCAGGTTGTTACATGAGAACTCCCCAAGCCCGTGTCCCATCACCATAGCTCCGGAGCCCTAAGGGGACCAGAAATCCCTGGGCTGGGCAGCTGGGAGCAAGGAGACTGGGAGGGAGAGCCTGGTTGGAGGGGCAGGCAGGGGCTAGATCACAGGAGGCCTTTAGGGAAACACTTGGAGCATCTGAGCAGGAGACACGTGGGCCTGAAGCTCGGAGAGAGGCTGGAAGAGAGATGCATGGCTATGAGGGGCAGGCAGGGTTTTGGTTGTAGGTTAAATTCTAAGAGAGAATGACATCGGGCAGGGGAAGCTGGCAGAGAGTTAGACCACAGAGGACTGAGGCTCGGAGATACCTGTTATCCAACTGCAGCGGAAGAACCAGATTCTAGAGAGGGCAGGGTCCCAAGTTTGTAAGCAGGCCCGTGCCTGCTGCTGTGCGTGCTGCCCCTGTTTGCCGCTAGAGTGGAAGCAGGTCCAGATCACCTTTCTCTTTCTCCTTCTTCCCAGATCCTGGTCTTGGATGGCAAACTGCTGCGAACAGAACCTGCCAAAGTGATGGACACCGTGCAGAAGTTTCTTGGGGTGACCAACACCGTTGACTACCACAAAACTTTGGCGTGAGTGTTGTCTTGGCCTTTCAGCAGGGCAATTTCCCTGATCGGGGACCTGGGCCGGAAAGCCAAAGGCTTGAATAATTATGGGAAAGACACAGGTTCGTTAATCAGCAAGTATGAAATTTTATTAATATGACTCAAGTCATATTAATAAAGGTATCAACTTAAGAAAAAAGGAGGTAATTAATCTGTCCTACTCTATTCAGCCCACCCTGGGGTGTTCTCTTCAGTCTGGGCTGAACGTTTTTAGAGTGTTTTATCTAAATAAGTTAGACCAGCAGTGAGCAGCCCCAATTCCCACAGGCATTCTTAGCATTAGATTTTGACTTAAAATACAATTTCAGGAAAAGAAAACTACACATGTAATTGTCGTGGCTAATAAACTCCTTCACTCAGAACCCGGTACCAGTGCACTGAAAATGCCCTCCCGTGGTGCGTAAGCGCCCGCCCGCACTGCCGGGGCTCAGGGCTGGGAGCCGCTGCCTTCCAGGACTGTCACAGGTCAGGCCGGATGAGGAGCCTCAAGAGAAGGAGGAATGGAGTCACCGTCTGTGACTCCATTCCTGGGAAAGCCTTGCAGCGAGAACCTTCCTTTCTCACTGTCGTGGAAGGTGAAGGTGGAGAAGGGAGGGAAATCAGTCCTGCCCCTTGAGGCAGAAAGGGGCACCTGCCAAGGGTGTGGGCTGTGGTGTCAGGGACGCCTGCATTAGGGTCCCAGGTCCATTTCCTTAGCCTTTCCAGCTTCGCTGTCCTCATCTGTAAGGAAGTTGGGGATAAGATGATAATTCTTATCTCCGGAGGATCACTGAATTGGATGAAAGCATGCATGTGAAGCTCTTAGCTCCGTGCCTGGCATGTACTAAGTGCTCAGTAAATGGTGGCTGCTATTGTCTTTGTCATCGTCATCATCACCATCATCTATGCCTATGCTGTGACCCATTCAGAAATCCCTCTCTTTCACCTGCCAGATTGTGAATTCTGTTTTCCTGACGTCCTCATGCTCAGGACTGTCCTAAAGCCTCCTGATCTGGGCTGCATTCTATTACCAGTGTGCCTCCCTTCCGTGACAGCTTCAGATCTCATATCCCCAAAATGCCTTTGGAGGGAGCATGATGTTGGATACGGAAGGCAGTCTTGCCCTGTCATTTCTGAAAGTTACTCCAAAAAAACGAAACTCTCAAGTGGTAGGCGTGCTTAAGCGCAGCTGCCGACATTGCATTTCTTGGCCAGGCGCAGTGGCTCACACCTGTAATCCTAGCACTCTGGGAGGCTGAGGCGGGAGGATCGCTTGAGCTCAGGAGTTCGAGACCAGCCTGAGCCAGAGCAAGACCCCATCTCTACCTAAAATAAAAAAATTAGCCTGGTGTGGTGGCACACGCCTGTAGTCCCAACTACTTGGGAGGCTGAGGCAGGAGGATCGCTTGAGCCCAGGTGTTTGAGGTTGCTGTGAGCTAGGCTGATGCTACGGCTCTCTAGCCCAGGGTACAGAATGAGACTCTGTCTCCAAAAAAATAAAAAAATAAAAATAAAAAAAAGACAGATATTGTATTTCTTGTTAAGATGCAGTTTATTAAAAAGCAAAAGAACCTTTACTGAGCTTTTTTCTCCCCTGTTGTCACTTGAAGCTGGGAGGGGTAAAGAAGGCTTCTTGGGTAAAAAAAAAAAAAAAAAAAAGTTACATACCACTGAATTAGAGAATGCTCGGAAAAGATTTCCCAGAACAGTGAAGGATAGGAAAGTGTTCATTTCCTGTCAGAGAAGGCTGCACGGCCCAGAGAAGGCTCAGAGTATGTGAGATGCCCTTTGCTGGGAAGAAGGGCAGGTGTGTTTGGTGTCGCCCAGGGAAAAGTGTGAGCCGACAGACGGCAAATAGGAGCCCACCCGGTCAGCACGGGTTCGAGCGTGTGCGCAGGGGAGTAGATTCCCTGAGCTGGGCTCCGCCATTCCTGGGGTGCATGAGCATTGCCGTAAGGTGGGCAGAGGATGGGCTGGGCTAGCTCTCATCCAGAGGCTTCCCCCCGCCCCGCAGGTTTGATCCAAAGAAAGGATTTTGGTGCCAACTGCTCGAAGGAGGAAAAACCAAGTGTCTGGGCAAAAGCAAGGGCCGGAAATACCCAGAGATGGACTTGGATGTAAGTGGTGGACATACCGCCCGTGGCAGCTGCATGCGTGGGAGGGGTCTCTGAATGGGAGGAGCCTTTTCTTGGACAGTATTCTTAAGAGGAGGAAATACAGGCTGGGACGGGGTCAGAATTGAGTTAGTCAAACAAGTATTTATTACCTTCTACGAAGGGCTGAGTGCTGTGGGGTTTTTTTTTTTCTAATTTCAGAATATTGCAGTGGTACACATATTTTGGTTACATATATTGCTTTTGTACAGTTTGAGTCAGTGGGGTCTTGCTCTGCCTCCCAGGCTGGAGCGCAGTGGGCTGATCATAGAAGGGGGTCGTGAGGATGTCAGACATGGTCTCTGCCTTCAGGGAACTCCTAGTCTAGGAGAGGAGTCACACGTGCCACTGAGTATAATAGAATACAAGGCAGAGAGTGCTTTGAGCAGTAAGAGGGGCACCCGAGGGCTCTGGGAATTGAGAGCAAGGGGATGTCCCTTGCAGCTGGGAGAGGTAAAGGAGGCTTCTCAAAGGAGGGGTGGCAGTCTCCGGAGTTGGCCCTGGAAGGATGGGGTTCAGCCCATAGGATTAGGACTTTGGAATGGGAGGATGGGCCATTCTTGAGGACAGAACAGCATGTGGAAAAACAAGGGGAAAGGTCACGGACTGTGAATCTTGTGGTGTTTCCCTTTTCCTGTTTGTCCCTGGTTTTGATTAATTCTCTCTCTTTTCTCCCTATCACAAGAATTTTGACCTTGTGGGCTATATTTTGGTGCTCCTACTACACAGGAGTTTTCTGTTGGAAGCTACCATTTAGAAGACAATTGGGAATAACTAAGAGGTGTATGGGATGGTGCCAGCAGAGTGGTGGTTTTGAAGAGGGGGTCACTCTTGAGTCAGCACGTCACCGAGATCTGAGCTTTCCTTCCCGTTACAGTCCCGAGCCTTCCTGAAGGACTATTACCGGGACCATAACATCGAGCTTTCCAAGCTGCTGTACAAGATGGGCCAGACACTGCCCACCTGGCTGCGGGAGGACCTCCAGAACACCAGGTAGCCGTGGCCACCACAGCCAGACCGAATGTTTGTGACGGCAGGGACGTCCCGCCGCACGCTGAGCCAGACCCTGCGGAGTGGGGAGCGGGCCGGGCCGGCCAAGCACTTATGAGCAATACTCTGCTGCGGCCCACGTGGGGCCGGGAGAAGAGCCCAGGCAGGTCCGCAAGCGCCTCAGGACACCCACTGCTGGTCTGTGGCCCACAGGACCTCCCAGCCACCAGAGGTCCATTCTGTTCACAGCCTTTCCTGGGGAGGCCACTGCCTGTCGGTGGACGGCCACTTCCTGTTGGTGGACGGCCACTTCCTGTCGGTGGACGGCCATTTCCTGGTAGGGGGAGTCCACAAACTCTCTTGTCTGTCCCTCACTGTGTTCTCCCAACCCTCCCCTCTCCTTCATCCTGTCACTCCCTGCTCCCGCAGGGCGTCCCCTCAGTATTAGCTGCCATATTTTCCCTGTCCTCTGACAATAAGGGAGAAGAGCCCAGCCGGGCCTTTTGCCAAACCAGGGAGAGAGACTGGACACTTCCCTGGCTTGTTTCGAGCCAGGCTCTTCAAAGGGGTCGGCCGGATACCCAGAGTCAGTCCCTGGGCCGGATGTGAGGGTGGCCACCTCGAGAGAACTCTGAGCCTCCTCGTGCGGTTCACACCTTCGCATCTCACCTTCCCGTTTAGGGGAAAGACTCTGGTCCCTACAGTATCCATCCAGGCCCCCAGGCCTCCTGCAGGGCCCCGGGGCACTGCCGTGCCATTTGGGCCCAGAGACCCAGGCCTCGGCTGGACCCCTGCTTCACCCTGGGGAATGACGTGTGTGGTATTTCCTGTGGTAAAAGACCGAGGCGGTGCAGGAGTCTGCCGGGCTGCGTGTTCCCCTGTACAGACGCGCCCCCACACCCACCCAGCCTCGGCTCCTGGCAGACGAGGGCAGAGCTGGTGAGATGCCGGCCACTGCTCTGCCCCAGCTTCCTGTGGCTGAGGGTTTCCAGAGACCCCCTTAACCTCCCAAATACTAAGAAGCTAAAGTATTTTAATATTTTGTTTTTTTTTTTCTTGGTGCCAGAGTTTATACCCTGGGTGCTGGGGTCGCACTGTGTTTTTTATATATATATATATATATATATATATATATAATGTGTATATATATATATTATATTTTTTTTGGTTGGGTTTGTTTTTAATTCAGTCGTACAAAATGGTGGTAAGCCCCAGTCTCAGGGGGTGTCCTATCTTAGTGCTAGAGAATGAGATGGAAGGGAGGGAGGGTGTGTCTGTCTGTGTCTGGGCCTCAAGGAGACAGAACGAAGGTGCCCTCGGAGAGGTCTCTCTTCGCTCTCCCCAGTGCCGCGGCTGTCCTGGGGCCACCCTGGGTGAACAGAGGTGGTGAGACCTGCTCTCTCCAGGAAATCTGGCTTCCTGAAGCCCGTGACCCTGGGAAAATTTTGGCCAAAGGAAACAGCCAGGGCTGGGATGGGAGAGCTGGGGCCGAAGCCGGCCCGTCCCCTCTCCCTCACATGGTGCTAGGCTGGGAGCTGCTCTGGGCGTTGGGGTGCCCGCCGGCACCCACAGCACCGCCTCCCGGCCCCTGTAGACAGTGGGATTTCTGGGCTGATTTCTGATCGGGGTCTGCTCCTCTCCCCCCTTAACAATGTGAAGTGACTGAGGCTGGGGTGCTTCTCCCCGGCCCCCTCCAACTGCCAGTTCAGTTTTGAATTGACACCCGGGAAGTGCTTTCTGGAGAGCCTGTCTTGCTCAGAAGACTCTAGCGTCTTGGGCTGGAAGGGTCCTTCGACGGGTATGATGCGGGCCTGCTTGGCGGGTGTCACGGAGCTGGCTGGGAGCAGGGCCGAGCCTTGAACCTGAGGCCCCCGATTCCGAGTCTAGTGCTCTTCTTCCAATGCCACACTGCCTCTGAGCCCTTCTGGGGACCCTGCTCTGTGCCAGGTTCCTGTCCCTCCCTCAGTCACAACTGTGGTCATTCCAGAAAATGGGGACAAACCACTCCTTCCCAGCCAGGGTGCCTTCGAGCCTCCCCACCCCCAGGTGCGCATGTACGTCGCCGTCTTCTCTCCGCCTGGAGGTCCTGCCCCAGCCCGCGCGCCCGGGTCCGTTCTGAACTGATGCCCTTTTCTCGAGTTCTCCACTGGGGCGGAGAAGAAAGTTGGACACTCAGGGGACCAGCCGCTGTGGTTTCATTGTGTAGACGGCAGCGCCCCCTCACGCTTCTCAGTGGGGCCTGCAAGCCTGGGAGCCCTGGGCGTTGTTGGCCCAGCAGGGACGAGGAGCGGGTGTCTGAGGACAGGGTGGCACGTCTACTTGTACACTCTTGGCCGCACCGTGGAGCCAGACTCCCGGAGAGGGGGCGGCTTCCGTAGTGCAAACCCTGGGTAATTAGGCTGCACGGGTTTTGCCTTTTGCGCTGACTTGACAGCTTTACTTCTTACCTGTCAGCGAGGGGACCGGGCTCTGTGATCCGTGAAGACCTTACAGCTCCCACGTTCCGAAATCCACCCTCTGGGCCTGGGGAGCTGCTTCCTTCTCTCGGAGCTTGGAATGCAGAGTCGGGCTGGCCTGGGGCTGGTCTGGGGCTGGCCCTCCTTGGCAGGCAGCTGCTCTTCCCTGTGCTCTGGCCTCAGGGAGGAGTGGGCAGATTTGGGATCCTGCGAGAGCAGAGGAGATATTTGTGCCCAGGCCCTTCAGGGAGCCTGGGGACCGGACTTGCCACGTGTCCCAAATCCGTCTGTCTAGGGCGCTTCTGCTGCTACTTCCCTTCCCACTAACAGATCTTTCTTGAGGACCCACGAGGCCCAGACACAGCCGGGACCTGCAGGTACTGCGTGGGGGAGGGGGAGTTAGCTGCCCTGGGGGCTCTCGGCTACTAGGCACACAGACGCCCCCTCCCGGGAAGAGAAGACCAGAGGTGAGTGGGGCAGCGTGGCCAGTCTTCAATGTCCACTAATTCACTGTAAGCGTTGGCCAAAAAAATAGAGAACGGGCTTAACTTGTGCAGGTGACTGCACCATCCATGCTGCAGGCCCCTCCACGAACCTTTGCCTTGGGAGGGTGCCGGGGGGAGGTGTCACCTACAGCCGCCTCAGTTGTTGGGTTCTAGAGCCTTCCATGATGTGGGCATCTTGCCGCTCAGAGGACGAATGTGAAGCTTAGAGATGGGGCTTTCCGAGCCCTGTATACAAGCAGTCGGTGCTCCTGGGCCCAGCTAAGGAAGCTGGACGGCTGGACTGGCCCGCAGAGGTTGGTGGTCCTAACACAGAGTTGTGCCCGCAGGCTTGTTAATGGGAAGAGCGAGTACAAAAGTATTTTCCCGGACATTTCACTATCACCTCCGCCCACCCAGCATCTAGATTTAAAATTATTAACATTTTGTCACATTTGTTTCTCTCTCATTCTGTACATATATATATTTTTTTCTGACCTAGTTTAAAAGTATGTTGCAAGGGTCGTGGGACTTTACCCCTAAATGCTTCAGCCTGCAACTCCTAAGAGTTAGGCGTTTTCCCACATATTGGTCCAACATCGCAGTCAAGACAACAAGTCATTTCCTAACAACAACTGCTATCCAGTCTATATTCAATTGTCCCCGATTGTCCCCCAAATAGCTTTTACCTGGTTTTGGAATCGGGCTCCAGTCAAGGTGCAGACATTGCAATTTTCTACCTGTGTTTTTTAAATCTCTTTGAATGGTGAAAAGTCTTCCCTCTGCCTATTTTGAGTTTCTTAAATGACATCGTTTTTGAGACCAGCAGGCCTCCTGTCCTGTCGAAGTCCCCCATTCTGGATTTGTGGGATTGTTCCCTCATAGTGTCATATGACCACTTCCTCTGTCCCCTGTGTTTTCAAGGGCAAGTCAGGCTACGTGGGTTTTTGCCTTTTGCGCTGACTTGACAGCTTCGCTCCTGCCTAAGATGCGCCTCCACTGTCACCTGTACCAAGTGCCAAAGCAGCAGAGGAGCCTGTCAGAGCTCCAGGAGCCCAGGGGAGGGCCAGGGAGGCTCCCTGGAGAAGGCAGCGTCAGGCTGGGCCTGGGAGGGAGGGACGGAGGGCTCTCTGGAAGGAGGCTGGGCCAGGCAGCCTTGGGACCTGCTGGGAAGGAGCCGTCTCTGGCTTGAGAGTGCCTGTGCCGCCCCCTCTGACCCTGGGGATGGACCACAGGGCCCCGAACACAGCATTTCTCTCTCTGTCTCTCTCTGTTTTATGGTCCCAGGGTTCTCGCTTCCCGGAGGCCTGTGGTCTGTGCCCTGGAGCAGAGCTGGGCCTCTGGGGTACACCAGGGAAAGGTCTCCCCCAGTTGCAGTGTGAGGAGAACACTAGGCGGGAGGCAGGAGCTGTGAGATCTCCCCACTGGGTGCATTTAGTAGCAGCCTGGCCATCTTCCTCCCAGGGCCTCTGCTCCCCATCTGTGGAACGAGCAGGTGGGGTACAGCTGCAGCTGGGGTTTTCACACGTGCAGGAAGGAAGCAGCTCTGCCCTAGTTGAAATGAGGATGGGGGCCCAGAGCTGCCCCCCGCCCCAGGCCCTCAAGACAACGCTGGGTCCCTGGTTTGCCGTCTCTGAGCCGATACTCTCACCGGCTCAGACAGCCAGAGATTGTGTTAGTTCCCCCGAGGGATGGGCATTGGCTTTATGTGGGGTCAATGCCAAGGGCTTGGGGGAGACTCTGGCAGTGTTTTGTCCTAAGAAGTTTATCCCGCCTGCTCTTCTTCCTCTTTCTGGCCCTAATGAGGGAGGAGAGGGTTTTCTATGACTGTGCTAGCTTTTATTTTCAGCAAGAGGGCTCCTTTTGTAATTTGTGCATGAAATTCATGTCATTTCCTGGGGAGAGGAGAGGGCTGACTGGAGAGGGTGGGGGGCACACTAGGGGAGCAGGCAGAGGTTTCCTTCCCTTGTGGGGGGTGGGGAAAGGGGTGGAGAGGGGGTGCTACCCAGCTCACCTGTGAGGGCTCTCGAACCAGCCGTTTTGGGTTGTGTTAAAGGTGGGAACCTTCCTCCATTAATGTACAATCTCGAACTAACTGCTAATAAAGTGGGGTTCTGTTTGTACACATTGGTCCTGTCTGTCTGTCTGTCTGTCTGTCGGACCTTTTTTGCAAGGCCTGCAGGGGAGGGTGGAGATAGGAGTGTTTGCACGCATAGCCAAACCCCCCTGCAATCCCGTTCGCGCGTGTGCGCACGGACACACACACACACACACACACACGGTGACTTGATCAAATCAGATCATTTCCACTGGGTTATAAATTGAAGCTTTTCCAGATATAGCAGAGACATATCCCAGGGCAGCTGGATTGTTCAGAACTGCCGGGGACGGAGCACTGGACTGAGAGGGGACTCAGGGGCAGGCACCATTTCTGTCACTAATGTACATTGGGATGGGGGGCAGGTTACTTTTACTTTCTGATCCTCAGTTTCCCTCATCTTCTGGGGGTGTGGAGGGAGTTGGACTCAGTGACCTCACCTGGAGAACTTGCCCAAAATGCAGATTCCCAGGCCCACTTCCAGGGATTCAACTCTAGCAGATGTGGGGTGGGGCCCAAGCATCTGCATTTTAAACAAGCTCCCCGGCAGGTGAGACACTCCACTTTGGGAAACCCAGGCTCGGATCGATGGTTCCTATGGGTTCTAATTAATGCAGAGAGCCCCACTGTCCAAGAAAACCTTGGGCACAACCAATGACTTTCTAGCCCTCCCAGCCTACCTGCGGGGTGGGGGCCAGCTGCCTGCAGTGCAGGTGTCGGGATCTGCTCCCTCAGCATCCCTCGGGAAGCTTTCAAGGGTGCACATTCCTGGGCTCTCCCCAAATGTACTCACTGAGAAGCCCCAGGAGTAGGACACAGCACTGGGTATTTTAAGAGACTCCCTTACGCTCAAGAAAATCTGGGAACACTGGATCAGGCCACCAAGTGTGAGCCTGAGAAGGTCCACAGAAATGTGCACAGACAGCTTGACGGGCAGAGGAGGGGCCGCTGGGGGCACAGCTGGGTGGTCCTGGTTCCCAGGACCCAGGAGACGAACACAGCTGGACGCTGCATTGGCAGGAAGGGATCTAGAAGGCATGATACAGAAGGAACACCTGTGCAGCTGAGGGGTCCGACTACATCCGAGGGTTCTGAATTTTAAAACAGCTGAGATTCTTTTTTGAAAGAGTCACTTCATGGACAACCAGGTGAAGGTGAGGGTGCTCTGGCGGGAGTAGGGGTGAGGCTCTGGACTCTCTCCAGCTCCCCTCCTCCCTGTCTCCCATCCTGTGTTGGAACCCTAAGAGTCCTTGAAACATCGTGAAAACCCAGCCCAGCTGCTCGGAGCGGTCCCGAGATTCCTGGAATTCTATTAATAATAGGTTCCATGAATAAAAGTCCTTCAGCCCGTCCTCATCCCCTACAGCGAGGAGTCCACCCGGGCAACCTGGCACACCGGAGTGGTTCGGGCTTCTAGAGGTGGGCGGTTCCCGCGGAGACAGCCCGAGTCACCTGCAATAGAGTGGCGTGTTTCATAACAGCAAGACTCGGAACAACGCAGATGTCCCTGCGCAGGGCGGCCGTCACATCACCTCTAGTGTATCCATCCGCTGTAGCATGATGCTGCCGTTGAAAATAATTAGCTCAATCTCCATGTCCTGCCAGGGAAATTTCTATAAGACCGACTATACATCGTGCCTATCGTGGAAAGAGAACACTACAGAGTATGTTTTTTTCCTGGGGATATTATATATAATCTCACAACAAACTGATAACAGTGAGAAGGGGAGGTTTCAAAGGGGACTTCAGCCTTGGCTGAAATACTTTTTTTTTTCAAGACAAGGATAATGTATTCATGTATCCTTTACAAAATGAAAAAAATCTTCAATAAAAACGGAGGCAGCAGAAAGGAGGACTCCCGGCGCTAGATTTACGGGCTGGTGCCATGAAGGCCAGCACTGCTTTACCCAGCCCTCAACCCCCTTCCAGAGCTAAGGTGTGCAGGAGGCCCAGAGTGGTGGTGGTCAATTTCTTGTCTTGCCACATTTATCCTGAGACTTGTCAAGACCCTGGGCTGAGGAGCCTGATCTTCAAGTGACTATAGACTCCTCTGTGGCCCTAGGAGCTTAGCTTCCCCATGCTCACAGACGGGAGGATAGAGTTAGCACCGCCAGTGCTGGGAGAAATTGACACCATGTATCTCCTGATGTGATGCTCTCAGAAGGACCCAGCCTAACACCTGTGAATTTTTTTTTTCTTTTTTTTTTTTTTTTGAGATGGAGTCTCACTCTGTCACCCGGGCTAGAGTGCCATGGCATCAGCCTCGCTCACAGCATCCTCAAACTCCTGGGCTCAGGTGATCCTCCTGCCTCAGCCTCCTGAGTAGCTGGGACTACAGGCATGTGCCACCATGCCCGGCTAATTTTTTCCATATATACTTTTAGCTGTCCATATAATTTCTTTCTATTTTTAGTAGAGATGGGGTCTTGCTCTTGCTCAGGCTGGTCTTGAACTCCTGAGCTCAAACAATCCACCCACCTCGGCCTCCCGGAGTGCTAGGATTACAGGCGTGAGCCACCGCGCCCGGCCACATCTGTGAATTTTTGACAAAAACAATATGAATCTCTCCAGGGGGAAATGGCAGACACATTCTTATCGAGGGACATTTTGCAAAATAACTGGCCTGAACTCTAGCAACGTCAAGGTCATGAAAGATACACAAAGGCTAAGAAATGGCTCAGGATTAAAGGATACTAAAGAGACGAAGTATCCTATGCCATGTGTGACCCCGGTGGGATCCTGGACCAGGCAGCAATTAGCTATCAAAGACAGCATCAGGACAACTGGGAAAGTGTGGATTTGGACTGTGTGGATTAAATAATGGTATTCTATAAGTGTTAAATTTTGTGATTTTGATTATTTTACTGTTATGTAAGAGGATATCATTGTCCTTAAGAAGTACACCCTGAAATATTTAGGGGTAAATGGGAAGAAATGAAGCTGAATTTTGTTTGACTCACGCTCTTTCTCTAGTGGGTCAGATTGGTGCTTCTCTGGTGCAGTCTAGACTGTGTCCACCAGGGGGCACCATCATCCAGCCTTTCGCAGGATAGTTGCGTGCGCCTCCCCTGCAAAGACTGGGCTGCTGGGTAATGGTGGTGGGGTAATGTTATAAATAATAAAATCAATAAATAATATAAATAATAAAAAGTATTTCTCACTCTGTGTCAGGCAGGCACTCTGCTCATCTCTTTTAATCCTCGTAACAATCCTCTGAGGCAGGTATTATCATCATTCCCCTTGTATAGATGAGGAATCTGAGGTTCAGAGAGGTTAAGTAACTCTCCCAGGATCACACAGCTGGGAGCCTTTGGCCCATGAGACTCCACAGCCTGACGTCCTCCAGGCTGTTCTGCCTCTGGGCGCCTGGTGGAGAATTATTTGCTGCTTTGCTCGGCAGCTGATGGGGGGCTCCTCTGCCATAGGTTCTCAAGGAGGCTTTGCTCTGTTATACCTTTTAGGGAGGGAGGGAGAAGCCAGAGCTTGAATTCCCCAACCTTTGCCCCATTCTGGGGTGTTCTCCCTTGGGGAATGAATGAGGCTGTATAGCATAGTCATCAAAATGCACACAGCTGGGCAGATCCGGTTTCAAGTGTGGGCTCATAATGGCTGTGTGACCTTGGGCAAGTTCTTCCCGCCTCTGAGCCTCAGTCTCCGCATTTGTGAAATGGGAATGGTGACAGGCCCATTGCGAAGACTAAGGAGACAGTGTTGGGAAGCCCTCAGCAGGAGCCTGCACAGTGAGCGCTCAGTGAAGTCTGCTCTGGTTCTCGGGGTCGTGCAGCCCCCATGTCTGAGCTGAGCCTGGGGGTGGCACTGCCACCTTTGTTCTGTGGCTGTTGAGGATGGGCTGGGGCATGTGGAAACTTATTATACCTGATTGTTCCCCCCTGGGGCCTTGAAATGGAAGTGGTTGGGTGATCTTAGGCACTGAGAATGACCCTTCAAAACACAGACACAATTACTGACTTCACAGAAAAAAGAGGAGCACAAGAGACTACTATGAGCAGCTGTGTACGAACACACTGGATGACCTACATGGAATGAACAAATTCCTAGGGGTACACAAACTACCAAAACTGATGTAAGAAGACATAGAAAATCTGAATAGCTGTATAACAAGTCAGGAGATTGAATCAGTGATCAAAAAACTCCCAGGAAAGAAAAGCCTAGCACCAGATGGTTTCACTGGTGAATTCTACCAAACATTTAAAGGAGAATTAACACCAATCCTTCAAACTCTTATGAGTAATTTAAACAGTAGGGAACGCCTCCTAACTCATTCTATAAGACCAGCATTACCCTCGTACTGAAGCTAGAAAAAGATTCTACAAAAAAATAGAAACTTGCAAACCAATATCCTTTATGAATATAGATGCAGAAATCCTCAACAAAATATTAGCAAACCAAATTCAGCAGCATGTTGTCAGAATTATATGCCACAATCAAGTGGGTTTTATCCCAGGAATGCAAGGATGAATTAATATATGAGAACCAATCAAAGTAGTGTACCACATTAATAAAATGAAGGGAAAAAAAAACATGATCATCTCAATTGATACATAAAAAGCATTTGACAAAATCCAACACCCTTTCATGATAAAATTGCTTAATAAACTAGAACTAGAAAAGAATGTCCTCAACATGATAAATGCCAGATATGGAAAACTAACAGCTAACATCATTCTCGATCATGAAAGCCTGAAAGCTTTCCCCCTAGCATCAGGAACAAAACAAGGATGTCTGTTTTCAACACTTCTATTCAAAATCAGAAACTTTGATTCAACAGAACACTGGAAGTGCTAGCCAGAGCAATTAGACAAGAAAAAGAAATAAAAGGCATCTAAACTGGAAAGGAAGAAGTGAAACTCTTCTCTGCTTACAGATGACATGATCTTATATCTAGAAAACCCTAAAGAATCCATACACACATAAAAAATATTAGAGCTAATAAACTGAGTGAAGTTGCAGGATACAAAGTCAACACGAAAAAAATCCGTTGTGGCCGGGCGTGAAGGGTGCCTGTAATCCTAGCACTTTGGAAGGCCAAGGTGGGCAGATCACTTGAGGCCAGGAGTTTGAGATCAGCCTGGGCAACATAGCGAGACCTGCTACAAAAATAATTTTTTAAAAAATTAGCTGGATGCAGTGTCATACACCTGTCGTCCCAGCTACTCAGGAGGCTGAGGTGGGAGGACTGCTTGAGCCCAGGGGTTTGAGGTTGCAGTAAGCTGTGATTGTGCCATTGTACTCCAGCCTGAGTGACAGAGTGAGATCCTGTCTCTAAAGGAAAAAAAGTAATTGTATTTCCATAAACTAGTAAAGAGCAATCCAAAAAGGAATTTAAGAAAATAATTCCATTTCCAAAAGCATCAAAAGAATAAAATATGTAGGAATAAATTTAATCAAGGAGGTGAAAGACTTGTATACTGAAAACTACAAAATATTGCTTAAAGAAATTAAAGAAGACCTAAATAAATGGAAAGACATGCCATGTTTGATTAAAAGACAATACTGTTAAGATTACAATACTACCCAAAGGAATATACAGATTCAATGCAATTCTTATCAAAATCCCAACAAGGTTTTTTCCCCAGAAATGAAAAAATCCATCATAATATTCATATGGAATCTGAAGAGACCAAGAGTGGTCAAAACAGTCTTGAAAAAGAGGAACAGAGTTGGAGGACTCACACTTTCTGGTTTCAAAACTTATAATCTCCAGCCTGAGCAAGAGCGAGACCCCATCTCTACTAAAAATAGAAAGAAATTATATGGACAGCTAAAAATATATATAGAAAAAGTTAGCCGGGCATGGTGGCGCATGCCTGTAGTCCCAGCTACTCGGGAGGCTGAGACAGGAGGATCCTTAGAGGTCAGGAGTTTGAGGTTGCTGTGAGCTAGGCTGACGCCACGGCACTCACTCTAGCCTGGGCAACAGAGTGAGACTCTGTCTCAAAAAAAAAAAAAACAAAAAAAAAAAAACAAAACTTATAATCTACAGTAATCAAAACAGTGGGGTACAGGCATAGGTTAGACATATAGATCATGGAATAGAACTGAGAGCCCAGAAACAAACCCTCACATCTATTGTAGATTAATTTAAAAGACAAGGGTGCTAAGACCATTCACTGGGGAAAGAATGGTCTCTTCAACAAATGGTACTGCCAAATCTGGACATCACAGGCAGAAGAATGAAGTTGGACCTTTACCTTACACCATATACAAAGATTAACTCAACAATGGGTCAAAGACCTAAATCTAAGAGCTTAACTATAAAACTATTAGAAGAAAACATAGGTGCAAATCTTCATAACCTTGGATTTGGTAATGGTTTCTTAATATGACACCAAAAACACAGGCAACAAAAGAAAAGAAATAGATAAATTGGTTATTAAAGTTTTTAAAACTTTTCTGCAGCAAAGGGCACTATCAAGAGAGTGAAGAAGAAAATCCACAGGATGGGAGAAAATATTTGCAAATCATATGTCTGATCAGGGTTTAGTATCCAAAATATATAAAGAACAACAACTCAACAACAAAAAGACAAACAACCCAATTCAAAAATGAGCAGAGGACTTGAATAGACCTTTCTCCAAAGAAGACGCACTGGGCCAATGGGCACATGAAATGGTGCTCACCATCATTAGTCATAGGGAAATGCAAATCAAAATAACTTCACACCTACTAGGATGGCTGTAATTTTTTTAAAAAACAAAAATAAGTTTTGGTGAGAATGTGGAGAAACTGAAATCCTCATACATTGCTGGTGGGAATATAAAATGGTGCAGTTGCTATGGCACACAGATAGTTCATCAAAAAGTTTAACATTATTCAGAATAGCCAAAAGCTGAAACAACCCAAGTTTCCATCAACAGATGAATGGATGGACAAAATGTGGTATATGCATATACATACAGTAGAATATTATTCAGCCAGAAAAGGGAATGAAGTCCTGTTATATGGTACAACATGAATTAACATTAAAAACATTATGCTAAGTAAAACAAGCCAGACACAAAAACCCAAATATTGTGTGATTTCACATATATGAAATATCTAGGATAGGCAAACACAGAGATAATAAGTAGATCAGAGGTTACCAGGACTGAGGGGAGAGGGGGAAGGGTTGTTGCTTAATGAGCCTGGTGTTTCTCCTCGGGGGCGATGGAAAATGTTGAAAACAGATGGTGGTGATGGTTGCATAATAGTGTGACTGTCCTTAATGCCACTGAATTGTACACTTAAAAATGGTTAAAATGGCAAATTTTATGTTATATGTATTTCCACAATAAAAATACACATACAGCATTCAAGGAAGCTCTATTTTAAAAAATTGAGATATAATCCACATACATAAAAGAATATTTGAAAGTGTATAATTCAGAGGTTATTAGTATATTCACAAAGTTGTGCAACCATGACCACTGTCTAATTCCAGATCATTTCATCACCTCGAAAAGAAATTCCATATCCAGTAGCAGTCCTTCCCCACTCTTCCCTTCTCTCAGCCCCTGGCAAACTCCAAACTACTTTCTCTTTCTATGGATTGCTTATTTTGGCCACATCACATACATGGAATCCTACAATATGTGGCCTTTTGTGTGTGTGTTTTTTTTTTACTTAGCATAATGTTTTCAAGTTCCATCCGTGTTGTGGCACGTCTCAATAGTTCATTTTTAATGGCTGAATAATATTCCCCCGCATGGCATATTTTGTTTATCCATTCATCAACTTTTGAGTTGTTTCCACTTTTGGCTATCGTGAATAGTGCTGCTATGAACATTCATATACAACAGCGGTCCCCAACCTTTTTAGCACCGGGGGCCAGTTTCGTGGAAGACAGTTTTTCCACAGATCGGGGGTGGGGATGGTTTTAGAATGATTCAAGCGCATCACATTTATTGTGCAGTCAAACCTCGCTGCTAATGATAATCTGTATTTGCAGCCGCTCCCCAGCGCTAGCATCACCTCAGCTCCACCTTAGATCGTCGGGCACTAGGTTCTCATAAGGAGCGCCCAATGCAGATCCCTCGCATGCGCAGTTTACAGTAGGGTTCGCGCTCCTATGAGCATCTAATGCCGCTGCTGATCTGGCAGGAGGCGGAGCTTATGCAGTGATGCAAACAACAGGGAGCCGCTGTAAATACAGATGAAGCTTTGCTTGCTGGTCTGCTGCTCACCTCCTGCTGTGCGGCCCAGTTCCTAACAGGCCCAGGGGTTGGGAACTGCAGATGCACACGTATCTGTTTGAAATTCTTTTAGGCATATACCCAGGAGGGAAGTGCTGGCTCATAAGGTAATTCTAGGTTTAACTTTTGAGGAACCAACCACCAAACTTTTTTCCACAGCAGTTGAATCATTTTGCATTCCCACCAGCAATGTACAAGGGTTCCAATTTCTCCACATCCTCCCCAAAACTTTCCGTGTTTTTGATTATAGCCATCCTGGTGGATGTGAAGTGGTACCTCATGGTAGTTTTGATTTGCATGTCCCTAATGACTAAGGATGTTGATCGTCTCTTCATGTGTCTGTTGGCCATTTATACATCTCTTTGGAAGACTGTTTATTCAAGTCCTTTGCCCATTTTTTGAATTGGATTGTTTTGTCTTTTTGTATTGATAAGAGTTCTTTATGTATTTTGGAGACTAGCGTCTTATCAGATAGATCATTAGGTCTTTGTTTCATTCTGAGTTAATTTTTGTACATGGCATATGGATATCCAGTTGTCCCAGCACCATTTGTTAAAAAGACTATTCTTTCCCCCATTGAACTGTCATGGCACCCTTGTCAGATACCAGTTGACGACAAATATAAGTATATACATACACTCTCAGTTCTATTTTCTTGATCTATTTTTCCTTGAGCAAGTTCCACACAGTCCTGATTACTGTAACTTTGTCATAATTATTTAAATTGGGAAGCATGAGTCCTCTAGATTTGTTCTTCCTTTTCAAGATGGTTTTGGTTATTTTGAGTTCCTTGCGATTTAGATTTTAGATCAGCTTGTCAATTTCTGCAAAAAAAGGTACCTGGGATTTTGATAGGGAATGAGTTGAATCTGTTGATCAATTTAGGGAGTGTTAACATATACCTTAACAATGTCAAGTCTTCCAAGCCATGAACAGGGGACATCTTTCCATTTATTTACACCCTCTTCAATTGTTTTCAGTGAGACTCTGTGGTTTGCATTGTCTCCAGTCTGACTCTGCTGTTTGTATAATGACATAGAAAATGTTTAGAGTATGACAAAGGCGTGTGGGTAGAAATGGCAATTGGAACTGAGTTGGCTTGGGGAGGTGTGACCTGGGTCAGGGATGACATGGCTTCAGGGGCCCCTCTGGAAAAGGAGGTTCTGATCTTGGGGACAGAGTTGGAATTTGCGACTCTCCCCTGCCCTGTAGGATCCCAGATGGGGGAACTGGGCCAGTCGCGTGGCTGAGCCTGGAAGGGGGAGTCCGAAGGTAGGTGAGGGGAGCCCTAGGCTGGGGCTTTCCGCTCCCAGGCCTGGGCCTGCTGCCTGTGATATGGGACGTGTGCTGCCTGGTCCCCTGGCCCCGGGCTGTCCAGCACATTGCCTTTCTCAGTGCCCAGCAGGGAGAGCCCCTGACAAACTGCATGGCCAGAAAATGGTCCCCACGTGTTTTTCCCTCTGCTGCTTCTCCACCCCTTGTTTTTGCTCCCATGATTCCCTCTGCCTGGCCTGTTTTTCCTTTCCCATCCTACCACCTGAATCCTCCCAAACTTCTGGGTACCTTTCCAGAAAGCCTTCTGAGGCCCTCTCCTACCCCTGCTCTCCCTCCTCTGGGCTCCCCCAGCACCAAGCTCAGATGGCTGACGTGGGGGTCTGGGCCCCTTACTAGGTGATGAGCTTTCCAAGGGCCCCCAGCCCGATCAGGCCCCAGGCATGGGGTGGCACCTGGCTGCCTGGCAATGCCTGTGCCCTGTGGTTGGTTGATGGCACACAGGGCAGGATGTGCAGATCATGGTGAGTCCCCCACCCAACATTCTGTCCACAGACACTGGGAACTCTGGGCCTGAACACCTACCTGTGTCAGACTTCTAGCCTCAGAATCCACCAGGCAATTATGAAAATCTCAAATGCTCAGGCCTTTCTGCCCTAGATTCTGACTCAGAAGGGCCCAGGAGTCTGTGTTTTACCAAGTTCCTCGGAGGTCCTGTGGTGTAGCCAGGTTATTCCAGTGAGCTTTCCTCCTGTCCTCTACCACGCCAGGCTGTGTGTTGCTAGGGTGGAATATGGACATGTATCTCTTCCCTGGGTGACCCCCCAAAAACCTATAAGTCCCCTCATTCTCAAATCTCTTCCTTCTCCTCCATTATGGCCTTTATGGAGGCTCATTTCCCTGCCTGTCAAAGTCATATCCCTTAAATCTCCCTTCTTACAGGAAGGCTTCCTGGCTTGCCTCCACACACTCTCTGATCACAGCTATCCATAGATGGTCATTAAAAATATAGAAATATAATAGTAAGGAGTATGATATAGTAATATACAATATGTATGGGTTATATTACAGGAAATTTTATTGTAGCACATGTTTATGTTATCATATAGCATATATTTATATTGTATTACCGCTAGATATATTACAGGCATTTAGGCCTAGTGCATAGATTCAAGGGTTAATCATGATATGGTAGAGCTGAGAAGCCCATCTAATCTGTTACTTCTTGTCTTCCCCATTTCACAGATAGGTGAATTGAGGCCCAGGTGCATAGGTAATGGGGCTCAGGTGACGAGAATCCTTGGCCCCATGCCCTGCTCCCTTGGATGTAAGCCCACTCAGGTTTGTGTAGGCCTCCCCTCTCCCCAGCTCTGCCCCCAGTTCTCTAGCTCATGGTTCCTGCCGGCTCTAGGCAGGGGAGGCCCAGGGCAATCCTCAGCCCCATCCGGCCCCCAGTGTGAGTGAGGGCCAGGGCCCATCTGCACAGCTGGAGCCGGTTACCCAGCTGTTTATGGGTCTCTGCCTCTGGTGTTTATAGTTCCGCCTTTGGGTCTGCTTCACGTCCCCACTAATTAGAACAAGGCCCCAGGAGGCGGCGTGGGGTGGTGGGAGCCCGCTGGACGGGGAGCAGCGGGCTGGGCCTGTGCCCCGGCTTCTGCACTGTCTGGTTCCAATGAGGATTTCAGACTTTTCACAAGGACACAGGAAGGACAGCAAGATGGTGCACAGTTAAGACTGGGTGAGAAACAGACACATGGGTCGAGAGAGAGAGAGAGAGGAAGGGAGGAAAAGGCTAAAAATGCAGTCAGCCGTGACTTAGGCACTTAGGACAAGCAAAAACTAGGGCCAAATATTTCCTTTTAAGAAAATACACTTTTTGCCATCACAAAAGTTATAAATGTCCATTGTGGAAACTTTAGAACATCCAGATGCATAAGAAGAAAATTTAAATGTCTGTATCCCACGGCCCCAGGATAACCACTGCTTGAGGACTTTTGCTTTCTGCCTGATATACAAAGTTGTTTTTGCAAAAAGGAGAATATGCGTACACTCTATTTTACAAGCCTCTTTGTAATCATAATAAATTGTCAACATCTTTACGTGGTATTAAATATTTTTCTACTCCATCAAATTATGTTATTTCCATTTTTATTATAAAACAAGATTATTGTGAAAGAATTGCAATCATTAGCGAACAAAATCAAAAGCCCAAGTGTCCCCCTCATCTCTGTTTCCGGGGCAACTCTAACTCTTTGGTGGGGGTCCCTCAGACCTTCTCCCGTGTACATTGCAAACGCATGCACGTGGTATAGCTGTGTCATCATTTGTTGAAAGGATCCCCTCGCACTGGGCATTGAAGTTAGGTGCACGGCTGCGGCTTGAAGCCCAGAAGCAGCCAGGGTGACTGGGGAAGGCTCCTGGTTCCAAGAGCAGATCAGCTTCTCCCAGAAGATCCCAGCAGGACAACCTCACGCGCAATGGCCTCCACAACGTGCTGGCGGTAAACACAGGACTGAGTTCCAGTGGGCTGTTTCCTTGTAGAGTCACGTTTGCTCTGACTTTTTAAATTAATACAGATAATACACGTTCACTGCAGAGAGATTTTAAACTACCGGTGAGCAAATGTAAGAAAACGAACCCTCCCCGCCCCCATGCTGTGGGGGTAAGCGCTGGCCACGTTTGCTGTTCGTGATGTTCACCGGGTGGCCGGCCTGTGCCTCCCCGCGGCGCCGAGTGGCTAGCGTGCGTCCCTGCGGTTCCCGGTTCATAAATGGCACACCTCTGGCCTCCTGGGTTTGGTGGATCACCCAGTCTCCCGGCTGCAAGGTGGCAGAGTCTCCCCGGTCCGAAGCACCCCTCGCTCCACACCCTCAGTTGCTTTCTCGTGTCTGCCCGGAGGTTTTTTCTCCTCCAACGTGAGATTTTATAATCTGCTTTTTTTCCACTTGGAGATAAATTGTGACCATTTCCTCGTGGTGTCAAATATTCTTCTTCATGGATTCCATTTTGAGAATCGACCACACTTTATTTAATTGTCAAATATGTGGCTTATTTTAGACATCTTAGCATCGTAAACAAAACCATGCTGAACATTTCTGTGGCTTAACCCTTGAGCACGTCCGCGGTTATTTCCACAGGGCTGTTTCCTCTCCTGGCCCTCACTGAGCCATTATCCCGCAGGGCAGGGGTGGGGGTGACTCTGGGCAGGGGATCGGGCACCCAGTTCTCGGCTGGGCCCGACTCAGCTTGAGGGAGACATCCTCGTCTAGGCAGGAGACAGCAGGCCGGCTTGCTCTTTTTTTTTTTTTTTTTTTTTTTTGAGACAGAGTCTCACTCTGTTGCCCAGGCTAGAGTGAGTGCCGTGGCGTCAGCCTAGCTCACAGCAACCTCAAACTCCTGAGCTCAAGCGATCCTCCTGTCTCAGCCTCCCGAGTAGCTGGGACTACAGGCATGCACCACCATGCCCAGCTAATTTTTTCTATATATATTTTTAGCTGTCTATATAATTTCTTTCTATTTTTAGTAGAGATGGGGTCTCGCACTTGCTCAGGCTGGTCTCGAACTCCTGAGCTCAAACGATCCGCCCACCTCGGCCTCCCAGAGTGCTAGGATTACAGGCGTGAGCCACCGCGCCCGGCCCGGCTTGCTCTTAAGTGGTCTTCCAGAAACGGTCTCTCGGCTGAGCTCAGAGAACCACCGACAGCCGGGAGGTGGACATGACCGCTCCGCCCATGAAGCCCACGCACACATGTGAGTGCAGCCCCACCGCGCTGCAGACAGTTGAGTGAGAAGAGGAGCAAGAGAAAAGCAGTCTGAAAAGGGTGGCGTCTCTGTCTGCAACAGAGGGGAGAGGATGCGGTTCCTTCCTCTGCACAGATGGATTCTGAATTTGGGGCAACTCCCAGAGGTCCCAGGGCTCTGCTCCTGGAAGCACTTGTGGGGCCTAACCTAGTCATGCTGGTGCATGGAGTGTTTGGCTGAGTCTGGGAGGACTAGTTCCCACGGGTAGACGGGAGAGGGTTCCAGGCCGGGGAAAGACAGCCCAGCCTGGCGGCGAGAGACTGAGGGCCAAGGCTGCGAAGGACGGGACAGCCCCGGCCTGCAGAGCGGAGGTTAGGGGCAGGGATGGTGTGGGCATGGCTGGGGTGAGGAGCTCAGCACTTCACCCCTTGGGGATGGGACACTACTCTGGTTCCGTAAGGAGAGACACGATGAGGGTCGGGCCTCCCCCGACATTTCCTCCCTCCCTCCCCTGAGCTCTCAAACACCCCGGAGCCCCTTCCCCGTGTTGGGCTGTGGGGATGCTGGGGAGAGGCGGGGAGGAGGATGTGGCCCTGGGCGCTGGAGACGGGGCCTTTGGAAGCTCTGGGGCAGGAAGGAGGCTGAGCAGGGTTGCCAGGGAGAGCGGGCGCTCTCTGCCCACCCGGCCACTGCCCTGTGCCGGCCACCCCTGTGGGAGGCGGTGTGGAGGCCCCGCAGGGTGTGTGGCTACACATCCCAGCTCTCCCGGTCCTCCAGGTCCTCCACCGTGTGGCCATGGCCTGGTTGCCCACCCTGTCTGAGTCATAGTTTCGTTATATGTCAATGGGAACAATGATAAAAGAAGGCGGATAAAATTAGTTAAGGTCCGTAATGCCCGGGGTGCAGCACCCCAAAAGTGCTCAGAACACATCAGCTGTTCCTGTCTACAGCCCAGTCCGCAGTGGCCCGGGCGGCAGGGCCTTCGTGGAGCCGAGGTCTGCCCCTGCAGCTCTCTCTGTGAGGCCCCTTCGAAGTGTGGGGGAGCCACAGAGACCCCGGCCTGGAGCTGGGGACACCAAAGCCAACTGTAGCCTCCCCCTTCACAGAGGCCAGCCCCAGCCTCTTGGAGGCAGCCCCCGTGCTCCAAGCTGAGCCCCCTCCTCTCTCCCAGGAAATCGAGTTGTGAGCGCCCCGGCAGGTGGGACTAGCCTCCAGGTACCAAGTGCACACTATGGGCCAGGCCCACGGTGTGCGCCACGCATCCTGTCGTTGAGTCCTCGCAGGCCTGCGTGAGGGGCTCTAGCGCTGCCTTTGATCCGGAGGCTGCAGCCAGGCTCAGAGAGGTCTATGAGTTGCCCAGACTTAGACTGTGGGTGGCAGGGCCGGGACCCCAGCCCTGTCTGTCTGGCCACAGGCCCTGGCTCGTGACTGCTGTGCTGTGCTGTCCTGGCCCCCGCCCGGGGTCCCCTTGCATTCCTCCCTCCCGGAGCCTGCCCCACCTGGCCCGCCCTGGCCCTGCCATGGAGGTGAGCCCTGCGGCGCTCTCACAAGGCACCATTCATCCAGGCAGGCTGCTGATTAAAACCATGTGTGGTGTGGCCGGCCAAGGTGGCGGCAGCTCCGGAAGCCAGGCCTGGCCCGGGACCTGTGGGCCCTGAGAGGGCTGGGGGAGGGGGTCGGCTGACCCTCGGGCCTGCCAGGTTGGGGGTGCTCTGGGGCAGGACTGACCTCCCCCTACCATGTGCACACATCACAGGGACTCTGAGCTGAGACCCTGACTCCTGGGCCCGGGCTGGGGATATGGAAGGCAGAGAGGGCCCCTCCAGGTGAGGGTGGGGAGCCAGGCTTGGAATGCCTGAGGCCCTTGCAGGGCCCTTTCCAAGGCTGCCTGGGAAGGGCAGGCCCTGTCGGCAGGGTTTGGTTACTACGGAAAGTGTGTGTGCACGCGCCCACTCGCACGCAGGCATGCACATGTGTGCTGAATCTGTGCAGGGTGCCCCTGAGCCCCTGCACTCAGGATCACTTAAGGGTTTCCAAAGGACAGTGTGGTGCAGTGGTTAAGGCCAGGGCCTCCGAAGGCTCACAGACCTGGATCTGAGTTCCGCTTCTGCTGCTGCTGGGCTGTGTGACCAGAGGCAAGCTGCCCGGCCTCTCTGAGCCCCCTCCTCATTCACCAAATAATGGCAGAGGCCTGGTCAGAGTGGCTGAGCAAAGGTGGAGCCACCTTGGCTGGGGTGGGCTTTTATTTTATTTAATTTATTTATTTTAAAATTTTTATTTATTTATTTATTCGTAGAGACAGAGTCTTACTATGTTACCCAGGCTGATCTCGGACTCCTGGGCTCAAGAGATCCCTCCTGCTTTGGCCTCCCAAAGTGCTGGGAGTACAGGCATGAGCCACTGTGCCCGGCTGAGGATGGGCTTTTAGATGCTCATGATTGGCCTTGCTGGCCCCTAGCCCCAGAGCCCCTAAGTCCTTTAGGCCCGGACTCCCGACCTCTGAGTTGCGGCCTGTCCGTGAGCTGGGAGGGTGCTAAGCGTGGGGCGTCTGGGTTTTCTCTGAGGCTTGAAAGTGCCAGTTAGTGGGGGTGAGCAGGGGAGTGTTGGACCCCAGCCCGGCATGAGGTGCTGCTGGATTAGCTACCCCCACCCAGGCCAAGAACAGAGTGGGGCATTGTTCACAGGGCCGCCTCCCCTGGCACTGAGGCCCCACAGGAAAGGGTGGGCGGGTGGACCAGGCCATGGCCGGCACTGACCGCAGGCTTGGCTGAGCCGGGACCCTTCGGGGGCCTGGTCTCTCAGAAGGCATCCTGGTTTCCCAAGGAATGCGTGTTCTTCTGGGCAGCTCAGGCCTGCTCTAGCCTGAGGCTGGGGAGAGAGACGGTTTGAGGACATTCCGTCCCGACTGGGCAGCTTTCATGGGATGGTCTCAGTACCCTCTCCAAGAGTGGGACTAGCCCCCAAATAGGAGCTCCCTGGAGATAGGGGTTCCCCAGACCCTACCCTGCATACCAAGGCCGGGTGTTCCACACCAAACCTGGAAGCGCCCTGCCCCAAGGCGATGCCGGGTCCAGGAGGAAGGGGGTGCCGAGTCACCCAGAGTCCGTGAGCAGAAGCTCGGTGCTTCTCTTCGAGGTGGGCTGCTGGGGTGATGGGAGTGAGCAGATGGCTGTCGTGAGGAGGTGACTCAGAGCTGGTGTGGAACAACCTCTACCGGGGCTATGTGACTGGGGTGGCCACCTGCCCTCTCTGAGCCTCTCCGTCCTCTCCTAAAGCAGGGAAGAGAATTCCACTGCAGGGGACTCTGTGAGGGCTGAGGAGATGAGTTAGTGATGCAGAGCCTCAGATGAAGCATGTGCTCTGGAGGCAACCTGGGTTCAAAGCCCAGCTTTTCCCCCTGCCAGTTTTTTGACCTTGGGCAAGTCACATTCTTATAGAAGAAAAGAATTAAAAAAAAATCTTCCATATGGTATTGTTGGGGAAACAAATCAGCTGATGTATAGTGTTGGGCTTGCCATCACTTTTTTTTCTTTAATTTTGATTTTTAGAGATGGGGTCTTGCTATGTTGGCCAGGCTGGTCTTGAACTCCTGAGCTCAAGCAATCCTCCTGCCTCAGCCTCCCAAGTAGCTGGGACTACAGGCTTGTCATCACTTTTGGTACATGTTGTGATGGTCACTTTTATGTGCCGATTTGGCTAGGCTACAGACCCCAGATATTCAGTTAGATACTAATCTAGGTGTTGTCGCCAGGGTACCGTGTAGATGTGATTAAAGTCTATAATCAGTTGATTTTTAATAAGGGAGATTATCCTAGATAATCTGGGTAGGCCTGATTTCATCGGTTTGAGGCCTTAAAAGCAGAGACAAAGTCTTCCCGAAAAAGAGGGTATTGTACCTGTGGACACCAGCTTCAGCTTGCGTTGTGCCCGAGAGCTCCAGCCTGCCCTTCCTGAGGGCTGCCCTGCGGTATTAGTCAAGGTTCTTCAGAGAAACAGAGCCAAGAGGGTGTGTGTGTGTGTGTGTGTGTGTGTGTGTGTATTTATACAGAGACAAAAGGAGTTGTTAAAAGGAAGTGGCTTGTGAGATTCCGAAGGCTGACCAGCCCCGAGATCTGCAGTCTGCAAGCTGGGGACCCAGGAGCTGATGGGGTAGTTCTACTCTGAGTCTGAAGGCCTGAGAAGCAGGAGAGCTGATGTTTCAGTTCAAGTCCAAAGGCAAGAAGAAGCTGATGCCCCAGTGTCGGGGCAGTCAGGCAGAAAGATTTCTTCCTTTCTCAAGGGAGGGGCAGCCTTTTTCTATTCAGGCCTCCAGGTGATTGGATGAGGCCACGTTGGGGAAGGCAATCCACTTTACTCGGTCCAGTGATTCAAATATTAATCTCATCAAAAAACATCCTTACGGAAACACCCAGAATAATGTTTGACGACTGGGCACCCCACGGCCCAGTCAAGTTGACACATAAAATCGACCATCACGCCTGTGGATTTCAGACTTGCCTAGTGAGCCCCTACAGTCATGTAAGCCAAGCCCTTGCATGAATGTCTCACTGGGTGTCTCTTACCTGTGTGTTTCTCTGGCTGAACCCTGGCTGATATGCAGAGCGAGCTGTAGAAAGAGTAGCAGTCGTAAGATTGTCGTCTTCTCTGAGACGTCCCCAGCAGTGGGTCTGCACATAGTAGGCCCTTGGCCAACACCAAGGAGTCCCATCTTATAAGGGGAGCAGAAGTTTCTCCCATGACTCCAAAGGGTCAGGGCAGTAAGAACAAGTCCCTCCCCAAGCCTTCAGCCTCACGTCCTGCCCGTGCTCCCACACCACGACCAGGCTGGCTTCTCTGGGGGCCAAACATGCAAAGGAAGAACCACTCATATAGCTCCATTGCATGCCAGGCCCTTTACTGAATACTTCACCTAGTAACTCATTTAATTTTACAAAAGCCCTTTGAGGTGGCTACTATAATTCTCCCCATTTCACTGAAGGGGAAACTAAGTCTCAGGGAAGCTCCTTATGTGCCCAAGATGTCACAGATGGGACGTGGAAGAACAGGGGCCCACCCTGAATAAGACTCTCCACGTTGCTGCCTTCTGGGCAGCCCTGGGCCTGCCACTTCAGGGCACGGCAAGAGGTTTTGGAGCAACAGCGACAGGTTCCTTTTCGGTTTTCCCCTTTACAGGCTGGTAGTGTTGGTCTGTGGAGCTTTGATCTCAGTTTGAATTCAGTTTTGCCCCTAGAGTGTCTGATTCATTTTTGCATCCTGAGCATTTGGCATGTAGTAGGTGTTCAATAAATATTAATTGTCACATCTTTTTCTTCTGGGCCTCAGTTTTCTCAGTTATATGGTGGGGATCCTGATATCGGGTTTGAGCTTTTTAGGTGTCCAATAGATTGATTTCCTTCTTTCTCCCTTACTTTTGCCACTTCCCTTGTGTATACACGCTTTTTCCCCAATACCATTCCCACTCCCTGTGGGATGTAAGGAGAGGAAAAGGAAGCATCAGAAAGGAGGGGGAGAGATGTAGGACATAAAGAAGAAAAGGACCAAGACAGGGATGTCCACCTCCTCTACTCAACATTGAACTAGAGGCTGTAGTCAGGGCAATTGGTCAAGGAAAAGAAATAAAAGGCATCCAAACTGAAAAGGAACAAGCAAAACTCTCTCTATTCACAGATGAGATGATTTTTTTTGTAGAAAATCCTCAGGAATCCACTAAAAAACTATTAGAACTAATAAACCAGTATAGTAACATTGCAGGATACAAGATCAATATACAAAAATCAAGTCCAGCATAGTGGTGCATGCCTGTAGTCCCAGCTACTCAGGAGGCTGAGGCAGGAGGATCACTTCAGCCCAAGAGTTTGAGGCTAGCCTGGGCAACATAGCAAGACCCTATCTCTGAAAAAAAAGAAGAATCAATTGTATTGCTATACATTCTTAATGAACAATCCAGAAATTAAGAAAACAATTCCATCCACAGTAGCATTCAAAAGAATAAAATACACATAAATAAATTTACCAAAAGAAGTACAAAACTTACACTCTGAAGACTACAAAATTTGTCGAAAGAAATTAAAATTCTAAGTAACTGGAAAAAGTCATATATTCATGGACTGGAAGACTCCACATCATTAAGATGGCAATCCTCTCCAAGTTGATCCACAGATTCAAAACAATCCCTATCAAAATGCCAGCTGACGTCTTTGTAAAAATTGACAAGCTGATTCTAAATTCACATGGAATTTCAAGGGATTTCCAGCCAAAACAATCCTGAAAAAGAAGATTAAGGTAGGAGGACTCATACTTCCCGATTACTGCAAAGCAACAGTGCCAGTGTGGTGTTTGCACAGGGATATGTGTGTCGATGGTATAGAACTGAGTCCAGAAACAAATCCATCTATGGTCAACTGACTTTCAACAAGGATGCCAAGACTTCAGTGGGGAAAGAATAGTGTTTTCCACAGAAGAGAAGGGCAAGACAGCTTGGGCTCTGGGATCGGGCAGACTCCCTGTGAGACTCGCCATTGTCTCACTGTGGGACTCTGAGCAAGTGACCTTGTGCCTCTGAGCCTGAGTTTTCTCATGTGTCAATGGGAGGGCAATGAGGGGGTGCTCGTCTCGCGGGCATAGACACTCAAGATCCGCCCCAGTGTGTGAAGTGCTTAGCAGAGCTGGCCCCTTGGGCAAGTCCTGCGGGCAGGGGCCACAGTGGGAGTGGGACCGTGCTAGCGAGAGTTAGGGTCTGGTGCTCCCGCCACATCCTTCCCTCCGGGGAGCCCCTTTCTTGGGAACAGGCAGGGCCAGTGGGGCTTGAGTCTGCAGACCCGGCTTGGCGGCTTGGCCGTTCTGTGGGTGGTAATAAATGAACAGGAAAGGAGATTCCATTACGCAGGAATGTCTGGGGAGGGGGTGGGGAAGGAGCCGGCTGCTCTCCCAGCACCAGCCAGGCCTGCAGCTTTGATTGATGTGCCTTGCACCGCGGCAGCAGCGGTCTGGTGGAAGCAGGGGCCCTCGCTCACCCTCCTGGAGCTAGGCCAGCAGCCAGATGTTCTGGCCTTTGGGGAGCTGGAATGGGGGCAGGGGAGGCCGGCAGTGGGCCAGAGGGCAGCTGCCCAGATGTTGAGCCTTCCTGCCTCCTCCTCAGCAGCTGGGCTCAGGTGGCCTTGGTTCCACTGCTGACCTTTGGCCAGGGGCTGTGTATCCCTGGGCTTTGACCTTTCAGAATTGGGGATGGGGGTCGTGACTCGCTCTGGACTGCTGGGAGAGGCACATAGCTGCCCAGGAAAGGCTTTCGGCTCCAAAGAGGAAAACGTCCCACCTGCCCAAGGTTCTTGTATTATTCTGGCCAGGGCCTGAGCCCTCCATGGAGTAGGGAAATCCAGGCGAGGGCCTTGGATCTGTGATTTGGGGAGCGGGTCTGGAGCAGACCCCGGGCTGCTGTTCGGAGAAGGTTCCTCCCGTTAAGATAGACCTAAGGTATGTGGCCCCACGAGCTCTTCTCAGACATCACGATTATAGCAGAGAGTTTTTTTTTTTTTTTTTTTTTTTTGAGACAGAGTCTCGCTCTGTTGCCCGGGCTAGAGTGCCGTGGCGTCAGCCTAGCTCACAGCAACCTCAAACTCCTGGGCTTAAGTGATCCTTCTGCCTCAGCCTCCCAAGTAGCTGGGACTACAGGCATGCGCCACCATGCCTGACTAATTTTTTTTCTATATATATTTTTAGCTGTCCAGATCATTTCTTTCTATTTTTAGTAGAAACGGGGTCTCGCTCTTGCTCAGGCTGGTCTCAAACTCCTGACCTCGAGCAATCCTCCCGCCTCGGCCTCCCAGAGTGCTAGGATTACAGGCGTGAGCCACCGCGCCCGACCTGTAGCAGAGAGTTGCACAGCACCATCTCTGGTCCTTCCAAGGATTTTTTTTTTTTATTAAACACATAATAACTAGAAGAGAAAAGAAAAGAATATATAATGAACAACCAAAAAGAGAGTTAAATATCACCCAAGATTCCCTATGTAAAATAACTGACTGCTAATATGTTGGCGTAAGTTCCCTGTTATTTACATTCTGGGTCTATGTATGTATGTGTGTAGGTAGATTTGCCAAGACAGTGGGCTCATGGTATAGATCTGGCGCTGTAAGTAGCCTTGCTTCACTCAGCAGTGCTGCACATCTGCCCGTGTTAGGAAAGTAGATCTATGTCGCCCTTTTTAGTGCTTTTCCATGTGTGGCTGCCCCACGTCACTGGGCTGTTAGGTGATTTTCAAAATTTCCGTAATATGGACAATGCAACACTGAATCCCTTTGTACCTGCACCTTTGTACACATGTGGATTATTTCTGTGGGATAAATTCCAACACGTAGAACTGCTCAGGCGAAGAGTATGTCATATGAACTAATTTACCTTCACACACAGGCCCTGGTTCCCCCAGCTCTGCTCATGCCTGTCCCCCAGGAGCTGCCCTCCATGTCCGCTGGGCCCTGACCCCACCTTTGGAGGAAGGTGGTTGGTAGTGCCTGCAGAGTCCCTCACCTGTGGCTGTGGTGGCACTCTGGCCAGATGGGGTCTGCCTGCAGGCCCCAAACACATCCTTCCCCGTTGTTCCCTCTCCAGAGGAAACCATGGAGTGGGGAGGTCCTGGACCAGAACGGGGGTACCTTGGCTGAGTCCCTACCTGTGACTGGGGGAGCCAGGGTCACTGTCCTCATCAGTTCATATGGTCTGTGAGTGACAGCAGCTCCTCTGCAATCCTCCCGGTGGCAGGGACTTGTGTGACTGGCAGAGACTACGGTGGGCACGAGGGCAGGCCATTCGTGGCATGGGCACTTGCCCCAGGCACAGGCCTGTGCCATGACAAACCAGCTTGCCACTCACAGCCACGGGGAAGACCTTCCAGGGTGAGAGCAGCTCAGCCCTGGAGTGAGCTACTAAGGAAGACTCAGCCACTCCTCCTCGGGGACAAGGAGGTGTGACAAAGCAACATGAGCTGCAACCTCTCAGAGAAGGGTGGAGGAGGGTAATGGACTTGGGGGTGACCTCATGAGGCTTCCTGGAACTCAAGGATCCTGTCAACTGCACGGAGCTGGCACCTTTTGGGACATTCTCGTGCACACACTCTGATTTAACTTTGCATGCAGACCTGCTTGTCAACTACTGCCAGCAGCATTCTCTACCCTGCACACACACACACACACCACACACACAGGAGGCTACGCTTTCATTGCCTCACATAAGCATGATCACGTGCAGACACACAATAATAATATAATGATAATTGTAATACCCTATTTATTGAGCATTTACTATGTGCCAGGCCCTTCCCAGGCATTGTCTAATCCTCCCATTGTTAGCTCTATTGCATGGACAAGGTGAAGTCACCAGCCTAAGGTCACAGAGGTGCTGAGCAGAGGAGCCCCGCCCTTGGCACACACTCAGACACACCCTCCCCCCACCGCGGCCTCCGGGGCCTGAGGTAGCTCAGTGCTCACCACATAAATCCCCTCGGGCCTCACCCAGCCCTTGGTACACAGTCGAACAGACCTGGCTTGTCCAGATTTAGGCAGCTGGAGACGCAGTAAATCCAGGCTGTAAACCACCTTCCCGGCTTCTCATGTGGACCCAGCGTTTTCCCCAGGCCCGTGCTTCTGAGCTGAATGGGGGCAGCTGTGCCCACCCCTGCACCCCCGGTGCTGAGTCCTGTCCCCTTCCCTCCCTCGCGCTCTCTGCCTCCTGCCCTCTGGCCCTTTGCTCCCTCGAGCCACCCTTGAGGACCTCCCTACCCGCTGTGTGCCTGGTGGGGAGGGGAGCCCGGGTCCCCACCCTCAGGGAACTGACAGCCTCCCCAATGTGGCGGGTGCGTGTATGCGCCAGCACTTCCTATGCATCTCTTACATCCCTGGTAACCCAGCAAGTAGATACTATTATTACCATCTTTCCCTATTTTACAGATAAAAAAACCAAGGCTCGCAGCCAGTCAAGACTCAAACCTGGGTCTGTTTTCTCTAAAATCCCAGCTCTGCCAGTGGGCTGCACGGCCTTGGATGAGGCTTTGGCAGGGAGCTGGGATTTGAGCAGCCCTGAAAAACGATGGGAGGAGAGAGGGGCATTCTGGGAAGTGGGCACTGTTGGAAACAAGGTATGGAGGCTGAAATGTGCCTGGTGAACCCCAGGGTGGGGCAGAGCAGTCGGGGTGGGGGGATTATGGCTAAGGGAGCCATGGGAGCGCTTGGCATCCTCAGATTTTGTCCTTGGAGGAAGGACCAACAGGTAAGCCTGGCCCAGGTACCCAGGTCTGGGGAGCCCTTGGAGGCTCTGCCAGGGTTGGCCCCAGAGGAGCCGCTGGACGCCCTGAGCGGGGCAAAGGTCTCCTTGGCGTCATAAACCAGGCTCCATGGAAGGAGGAGCCAAGAGGCCCCTAGTGGCTGTGCCACCCCCACAGAGGGACGCTGCCAGGGGCCGGCACGGGCACCAGGCTCCGAAGGTCCTCAGGACACGTCGGCATCAAGTTCCTGGGTGTACGGGGCAGCTGCAAGCCAGTGTGCAGGGCTGGCGGAGGTGAGTGCCAGGCAGAGGCTGCCCCTGTCCTTGGCAGACCCGGTGGGGCTGGAAAATGGGGGAAGGAGAAGGGAAACCCCATCCCTGCCAGTCGTGTCTCTCTAGGAAGCTGAGGCCAATGCTGCGATGTGCTCAGTCAAATCCCAAAGTCACAGAGCTTTGAACCAATCACACTGTACCGGAGCCTGTGAATGACTCAGCCGGGACCCTCCTAAGCACACCCGGTGGGCTCCCTTCCCACCTTGATTCCCCGTCTTCCAGCTGCGTGCCCCCTCCTCCTTCAGGCCTCAGCCCAGGTGACTCCTCCTCAGGGAAGCCTGCCCTGATGCCTGCCCCTACCCCCACTACAAACTGGAGATGGGCTCAGACTCCTCCAGAACATCATGCTAAAACTGGGGCTTCCCGTATCATAGTTTGCAATTATATATACTCACTCATTCGTGGGATTATTTGGTTGACATTGTGCCTTCTCTAGCTGCAAGCTCTGAGAGGGCAGGAGATGTGTCTGTCATGTTCACCAGAATAGGCTTGGACCCTGTTGAACAAGCGGATAAATGGAAGGGTGGATGTATATACTATACGTATGCACATGTGGATGGATGGATGGACGGATGGTGGATGGATGGGTGGGTGGGTGAGTGGAAGAATGTATAGATGAACGGATGCTGGGTCAGTAGCGGGAGTGGATGGGTGGATGGGTGGGGGATGGAAGATAGATGGAGGGATGGCTTACTGGATGTGTGGGTGGAGCTTTAAAATATTAGACTTGTAGAATGTTAATAATCATGAAACTCTTGAATGCTAAAGTCATATACTTTTTATTGATCATATTGTTAAAACATAGCTCAGCGTTATAATTAGAAGGGGCAATTCCAAATTTTAAGAGGTGAGCAGGTAGCCTCTGAGAAGTAAAATACATTTGTCCAAGGCCACACAGCAAATTAGGTGACCCCCAAATCCCTGTTTTTTCACCACTCTGGGAAACAACCTCTGGGAAAGGGCTCGAAATCCCTCTATCTAGTCCTATCTCTTCTGAGGTTTCCTTGTGACCTGGAACACGTTGTTGGGATTCCATTTTCTCTTTAAAAGAAAAGGTTGGCTCTTTCCCGGGGCCCAAATCTAGCATTTCCTTTGCATTCCGGGAAGGCCGGGCTCGTTGGGCTTCGTCAGGCCTGGGTGCAGCTGCCCCCTGCACCTTTCTCAAAGCCCAGGGGGGCTGTTGGGGCTGCACCAGGCCGTGGGGGTGAAGTGAGGCCCGGTCCTGGGGGACAGACAAGCCTCCCTGCTCCCTCGAGCCAGCCTGACCCCGAGCTGCGTCTCCACACGTGATTTTCCACTCTCTGGGGTGCCCCGGACTGCAGGCTGCGGAAGGGCCCCTTAGTGAGTTTCTGGCTCCACACACCCTGCCTGGAACTTCCTTATGGCCCTGGACTCCTGCAACCCAGCCCTGACCCCCGAAGCTGTTAGGGGGTGCTCTCTGGGGTGAACTCCCCCAGAGCCGGCCTCGACCTGCCTGTCCTCCACGGTTGGCAAGGGAGGGCTTCCGTGGCAGCCGTGGAAGAAGCAGGTCTTAGGTGTGCTCAGAGCCCAGACTCAGGACGGTGAGCGTCAGAGAGAAGGGGGCTCATTCCGTTCGTGCATGTGAGGGGACAAGAACCACGCCATGTGGCAGAGGTGTCGGTGTGGGGAGTGGGGAGACGGGGACAGAGGAGAGAAGGGGAGGCTGGGGCGGTGCTCCCAGGGGCTCCCAGGGGCCATAAAGTCAGGCTGAGGCCTTTGGACTTTAACCTGTACAGAGTACAGAACCATTTGTTTTAAAAAAAAACCTTTTGCATTTTTTGACATTAAAAAATTCATATAGCACACTCATTGTTAAAAAAAAAAGCAAACAGTACAACTGAATGTTCAATGAAATATAAATTTCCCTTCCCCTCCCGTAGTTCCCTCCCGAGAAGCAACCCCTGTGGACAGGTCTTGTACACCCTTGGATTAACGGCCTAAGCTATGTTGATTCAGTGTGTCCGCCCCTCCCTTCGTAAGTGGCAGCATATTAAACACACCATTCTCTGTTCCAGTGTAGCTTCATAGACCCTTTCTCAGCAGCACCTGTGTGTCCGTCTGTGGGTTTGGCCCCACTTGCTGTCCTGCACACGGACGCTCCACACTTCGTCACCAGTCCTTCCAGATGGACATTGACATCGTTTCTAGGCTTTTGCTTACACAAACAATCCTGCGACAGATATATCCTGGTGCGTCCACCTTTGAGCACACGTGCTGGTACATGTGCTGGGTGGCTTCCCAGCAGCGCACCGCTGGCCAGAGGGCATGTGCGTGCAACTCAGCAGATATCACCGCATTGCCACCTCAGGAGGCTCAGAGGAGGGCAATGACAGGCGGCCTCCCAGGTCTAGTCAATTGCTGATGCATTTGGCAGGGGACGGAAAGAGCAAAATGTTGGATTATGAGCCACGCAGTCTTGAGGTCTGAGATGGGCTAAAGGATCTTCAAATGAGGATTCCTTCTGAGTCCCCGGGAGCCTTTCCAAGCCCCCGGCTCCTGTGCTCTCTCTGGTGCTTTCTGGAGCCTGGAAGAGAAGAGCCCCAGAAGACGGTTCCTTTGCTGTGGGGAGAGAGGTCCCCAGCTCACAGGCCATGCAAGGACCCTCATCCACCTGGGGTGGCTGCAAACAGCCTAGTAGGGGGAGGACAGGCTGCCGACAGCTGCGAGGAGCCGAGTTCAGCCAAAACCCGCGCGGAGGGCTGCCAAGAGTTTCCTCTTTTCATTTTTCCAAGCCTTGTGCTTTGGGCTGGGGCACAGTGTCATCCTCATGTTTCCTATTACTTTACAAGGCTCCCATCAAAGCGCCAGCCGCGCAGGCCCTTTGATGTCTGGGCTGGAGCCTGCCTCCGCCTTGGGGGGAAGCATCTTTGCTGAGGGGCAAGAGGGGAGTGAGGCCTGTGATGCTCCCCACGCCACTCCCCTGTGTGTCCTCCTGGCTCCACTCCGGCTGGGACCCAGGCCCCTGGAGCGGGGCAGAGGGACCACCACAGGGTGGCCAAGCTGAAAGGCCTCTATGACAGAGCCCAGGGATGCAGAGGCCCAGAGAGGGCAAGGGGGCTGCTCCAGGCCACACAGCAAGTTGGTGGAGCACTCCAGCGCTGGTGGCGATCAGATGCTGGGTGGGACGCAGAGGCGCTTCTGCCAGGGGCAAGGCGAGCCTGGCAGGCAGCCTTTGCTTCTCCAGGTCTCTCAGTTTCCCTCCCTCACGTCCTAGAACTCTCTGGGAGCTGATACCCTGCAGCTGAGGGTGGTGCTTATGTGCGGGTGTCCGCAGCCACCCTGCCCTGCCTGGGTTCAAATCCTGGGCTCCGTCCCTTTTAGCTATGTGACCTTGAGCAAGTTACTTAACACATCCGAGCCTCTCCGTGATGGGATGATGGCAATTCCCGCCTCTGAGGGTCCCTGTGAGGGTGGGTGAGAGGATGCATGGAAAGGACTTAGGACAGCGCCTGCCTGCTACGGGACAGTCTCAGAAAGAATGGCTCTTGCTGATGAAGGAGAAGAAGAAGAAGAGGAAGAAGGCAATGCTTTCTAGAGAAGGGGCTCATGTGGAAGAGACTTGCTGGTGTCCTCCCCCGGACCCGGTCCTGGTCCGGGGGGGCTGGGTCCTCACTGCAGCCCAGGGAATTAGCTCCTTCCCTGCTCCCCTCCCAGCCCCCACCTCTCACCCCAGGGCTCTCTCTGAGCCCCAGGGTTGGGCTCAGAGGGGGTGGGGGACAGATGAGGACAAGGTGCCAGGCATGGGGTGGGGGCACCGCTGGTGTCTGGACCGGAAGGTCTGGTCGGTGGGAGGGGTGTCTGGAGGACGTGGCCCTGCAGCCCTGACTGCCAGAGGCAGCCAGAGTGGAAGGGGGGTGGGATTCTTGGCAAGGCTGAAAAGGGCTGGATTTGACTTGGAAACACATTGAGAAGTCCCTGGCGGCTGCCTCCTCAGAAACAGCCTCTCTGAAGTCGAGCCCGGGCCAGGGAGGCTGTTTTGTATAAAGCGGCTCTGGGGACCTCAGTGATGGAGAACCGGCCGAAACCTCTCCCCCAGAATTGCAACACACGCAGAGAGCCTCCGGCACTTCCTACAGGCCTGCCCTGGGGGGCTGGAGAATTCCAGCCGTCCAGCAAGTGCAGGACAGGGGACAGGCCAGGGCAGGAGGGGACCCCGGAGCTCACAGATGGGGAATGGGAGAAGTGCCTTCTCAGATGGCCCCAGCCTTGGTCGCCTGGCCTCCACCTTCCTGCTTTTTGTCATATCTGTGTTTAGCCTGTGATATGACTTATGTAACATTTTAAAAATATTGGTTCACTTTTGAAAACTTGAATACAATTATTTCAGAAGGAACTTTATTTTGCTACTCTAAAGGGAGGACTTCAGTGTCTTGAGTATCACTTGCCGAACATAGTAACCATATAAATAAAAGACAATAAAAACAAAACCATGTTGTTAAACTTTACCTAGAGCCTGAGGCGGGCTCCCTCTCTGATACAAAGGGAGACTAGCAAGCGTGAGAGCTGTGTTAAAGACAGGCTAGCGCTCCACTAAGACTTCCTTCTTGGTTAGACTTGCCAGACCCAATGCAAGACATCCAGTTAAACTTGAATTTCAGGTAAACAATGAATTATTTCTTTAGTATAAGTATGTCCCAAATATTGCATAGGCCCTACCTATACTGGAAAAAGGTTATTTGTTGTTTATCTGAGATTCAACTTTAACTGGGCATCCTGTATTTTTACTTTCTAAATCTGACAACCCTACCTTTGATGAATGAAGACTTTTTAAGAATTTTTAAAGGGACAATTTTTTCTTTGTGAAGAGATCAGCTGTTTCCATGTGGTGTCTCTGTCTTTATGCCGCCAGAAAAAAAAAAAAAAAAAAAAATTCTTGAGAATGACTGTTGAGATTCCAGGTGGATTTAGAGCAACGAGGCACACTAGGGTGGGGGTTTGGAGGTGGGCAAGAGCATTCGGGGTTGGGGGGATTCTGAATGCTCCAGGGGGAGAAGGAGGCCCTGGGGCTGGGCCCTGGAGGTCAGCTAGCGCAAGGCAACAATCCCGGAGTTCTGAGCACCCTTCCCCTCTCTGACCTGTGGCCTGAGGGACAGAGGACACTCCTCGGGTATAAAGGCCTGACCCCGCCCTCAGAGGACAGAGGAGCTTGTGTTGGAGTGACTGCGGTTTGTGAGCAGGAGTGACTCTGTGTGTTTGCCCACATCACACCCTCTCGGGACGGAAAAGGGCTTTTGAAGGCTTCTCCTCTAACTTTTCCTCCCACCTCTGCTCACCCCACGTGGGAATCTAAAACTTGTCTCGAGTGACAGGGTGCTCACTACCTACCAAGGTATCGCTTTCCATGACTGGGCAGCTTTGACTTGTAGAAAGCTCTTCCTTCAACCGAATAGAAATCCACCTCCCCATAGAGTCCCTGTAGATTCACTTCTGCCTTCTGAACAGGGTGCCCCACTCTGGCCCAGGACAACCCTTCAGAGGTTTGTCAGCGTGGCGATAGCCCACCAGAGACCCAACTCTTCGGAGTGTACCCCTTACGGTCTGGTCTCTGGCTTCCTCGTTCACAGAGAAAGGGGCTTGGGACCCTGGCCTTGGTCATACCTGGAGTGGCCCCGACATGTGTGCTGTCTCCAGGCAGGGAGCGAGGAAGAGGCTGGCCATGGGAACGCTGGGAGCGGAGGCCAGGACAGAACCAGGACAGGGCGGGAAGTTCCTAGCCTGCGGATGCTCAGTCTGCAGGGGTTGCAGGAGGAACCCTGGAGCCGTGGGTTCTGTTCCCCGCGCAGTCCCTAATTTGCTCCATGACTTCAGGGACTCGTCTCTCCTTTCTGGGCCTTAGCTCTGTTTTACATGCTGTGAGTGGCTCGGTCTATTTTTACAGGCAAGAACATTCGGGTCTGTTCTGGTTGGTCGGCGCTGGCTGGAGTTCTGTGATAAGAAGGCGTCTGAGGCAGTGTCTGGGTTTGGAGGGGACACGGACAGTGTGTGGCCAGTGGAATGGTGGTCTGGGAGCTGCGCAGGTGCCTGCTGTGGTCTTGAGGGGGCTGCCAGCTCTGGCAGTGTGTGGCTCTGGAATGACAAAGCCCCACGAAATGACGCGGTCCGTGAAGTCAGATTTGGGGTAGGGCATGTCCCTTCTGGGCGGAGGGGGCTGCCCTGCATGGCTGTGCTGACCCTGGCGCTGTCCCTCTCCAGCCTGCCGACGGTCAGGTGTGTGTTAGCTGCCACCCTGCCACCCAGATGGCCGGAGGACAGAGGCGCTCTGTGGGATCCTGCGTGCAGCCAGGACTCACGCTTGAGAGGGTGTGGAGGGCAGCAGGGGAGCTGGGCGATTGCAGGTGGGGCTTCTCTGCCAGAGGGAGGGTCTTTAGGGAGCAGAAACTTGGGTCAGAGCTCGGGCTTGGCTGCTGCATAAGGGGCTTTCTCTCCATCTCTGCCTCGAGGGGCTGGGGGGCTAGAAGAGGGGAAAGCCCAGACTGAGTATCTCAGAGGGGTCCTGTTGAGTATTCAAGCTGGGCAGAGTCCCTGAAAATCACCCAGTCTTTCCCTCGACCTGCAGACAGGCCTTCCTGACCCATGGCCAAGGAAGTGGGTGTTGCTAACCTGCCTGGCCTCCCTTTGCCCCTGGATCTGCTGCTGTCTCACTGTGTGGCCTTTGTCCAGCCCCTTTCCCTCTCTGAGCCTCCATTTCCCCAACCCTAGGAGGGAGGATTTGTGTAGCTGGTCCCGGGTCCCACATTTGCAGACTCCAAGTTCTCCATCATCATCATAGTACGCTCTTAGAGTTCCCAGAACATTTTCTTAGTGACCATTTAGTTTCTCTCCCAACAACCTGGTGAGTGGGCATGGTGAGCAGTATCCCTCCAAATATTTATTCATTCATTTTTTGAGACAGGATCTCACTCTGTCACCCAGGTTGGAGTATAGCGGCGTGATCATAGCTCACTGCAGCCCCAAACTCCTGGGCTCAAGTGATCCTCTCACCTCAACCTCCGGAGTAGCTGGGACTACAGGTGTGCATCACCACACCTGGCTAATTTTTTCATTTTTTGTAGGGACAGGGTCTTGCTGTGTTGCCCAGGCTGGTCTCAAACTCCTGGCCTCACCAGATCCTCCCGCCTTACCCTCCCAAAATGCTGGGATTACAGGTGTGAACCACCATGCCCAGCCCTCCAATTTGTTTCAGATGATAAAATTGAGGCTCAGAGACGGGGAAGGCTCTTTGAAGATCACACAGGGAGGTAGTAGTTGAGCTGGGACTCCTGCCACTGCATTGAGACCTCCATCCACAGCCCCGGGAGTTTGCAAGGGGCTTCAGTGGGACCCCAGATGCTGTGGAGGAGCAGAGTGTGGGGGAGGAAGGGGACAGGTTGGAGCAGGTGCAATTGCTTCATTGCCTGCTTTCTGTAGGGATTTCCATGTAGGAAGTCTTTTGAGGAAAAAATATGTATGTCTAAAAGGTTTGAAAGCCAGGCCGGGCGCGGTGGCTCATGCCTGTAATCCTAGCACTCTGGGAGGCCGAGGCGGGTGGATCGCTCGAGGTCAGGAGTTCGAGACCAGCCTGAGCAAGAGCGAGATCCCATCTCTACTAAAAATAGAAAGAAATTATCTGACCAACTAAAATATATATAGAAAAAATTAGCCGGGCATGGTGGTGCATGCCTGTAGTCCCAGCTACTGGGGAGGCTGAGGCAGAAGGATTGCTTAAGCCCAGGAGTTTGAGGTTGCCGTAAGCTAGGCTGATGCCACGGCCCTCACTCTAGCCTGGGCAACAAAGCAAGACTCTGTCTCAAAAAAAAAAAAAAAAAAAAAAAAAAAAGAATTGAAAGCCATGTACTATTGCAGAACTTCTCAGGTGGAAGCTAAGACGAACCGTCTTGTGAGCTGTACAAGCTCTGGGTTGGATTAAGCAAGAATTTCATGTGTCTAATGGAAATGAAGGGGATTTGCACATTTCAGATCAGAGACATTTAGCACATGATGACACTGGGTTGGGGCAGAAAACTTCAAAACACATAAAAGTACAAATTATGAAAATGTGAGCATCACAAAGTGTTAATGCTGGAAGGATCTTTATTTTATTTTTTGTATTTTAGAGACGGGGTCTTGCTCTTGCTCAGGGCTCAGGCTGGTCTTGAACTCCAGAGCTCAAGCGATCCTCCCGCCTTGGCCTCCCAAAGTGCTAGGATTATAGGCGTGAGCCACCGTGCCCAGCCTTGAAAGGATCTTTAGAAACCATCTGGCCCATCCGGACCTCCCTGCTCTTTACTAAAGGGAAACTGAGGCCCAGAGAGAGGAGGGAATTTGGCCTAGTTCACACAGCATCAGTGACAGAGACAGGACTAGAATTTGGGTCTCCTGGCTTCCCTGACAATTTAGGCACAGGCCACTTTCTGGGGAGGTGACAGGGGAGGGGGACAGGGGAGGGGGAAGGAAAGAAGGGGTGGGGGCCTGGGGACAGGCAGACGAGAGGTATGTGGGGCCCAGCCACTCGCTGATAAGAGACCCACAATACCATTCCAAGGGGATATTTTATCAAGATGTAATTTTTCCCGCTGCAGACACTATTTTCTTTCTCGTGCAGACTGTGCTGGCCTTCGAGATAAGGCGCCTAGACATGTTCACACTAAGGCAGCCAAAACATGAGGCAGGAGGAAAGAAATTCCCTTCTTAGTCTCCCCCGACCCGAGTCCGCTCCCCCCTCATTTCCTCTCATTCTCTCCAAGTTCTCATGCCCCCCCACCCCCAGCTGGCTGGCCCCTTCCTGCCTTCCCGTAAGTCAGCCCAAAGGAGCCAGGAAGGTATGTGGCCAGCGCAGGTCAAAGGAGAGAAGCATGGAGGGGCGTCCCCCTGGGAAAAGAGGCCCCGGCCAAGGCTCTCCCATGACTGTGCAGGGCGGGCAGGTGGGGGTGGGGCCTGGTGCCTTCTCCCCCAACCCCAGTCTCGGAGCAGAGCACGGAGCTTGCTCTGGTTTGGGGGTTTAAGCTGCAGGTGATTAAAGCTCCCCCAACTGCAGATTTTCTACTTCCTGACCCCCATTCCTGATCTCCTAATCCACGGTTTGATGGGGATTCCTAGGGTGGGGGGCTTCCCTGCCTACTTCCATATAAAGACCCCCAGACTGAAGAGATCTGGCCAGGGAGGAGATCTGGGATCCTGACCCAACGAATCCACCAGTCACTCACTGTTGGACTAGTCCCTTCTGCTCTCTAGGCCCTCTCGGCCTCAGTTTCCCCATCTGCCCCTGAAGGGGGCTGGACTCATATATGTTGGCCGTGAAATTCTACCTCTGGCTTTTTCAGAAGACGATAGAACACATCCCAGGCCTCCTGGGTACTTGGAGAGCTGACGGCATGGCCCCCGTGCACCAGTACCCCGCCCCTGCTCTGCTCAGGAAGCCCACCCCGCCCTCCACATCTGGATGGAATTTACCCCCCAAGGCAACTCAATTACCAGCGATCTGATCAGGACGGCTCATGTGTCAGAGGGGGCCCTGGTGGAGGTTGCTCTGCCAGAGATGAGGGTTCCCGGGCCTGCAATCTTCCACCCCTCTCACTGCCCAGGGGACCTTCCTGAGGTCCCTGGGGAGATGGGGTCCAATAAGCCATGTCCTGCTCTTATCCTCCTAGCAAGGGGAGGGGACCCTGAGGGGTTGCCCCCTCCTGCACTGGCTTAGGCCCCCCATTCAAAGCCCCGAATCAGGACATGGAGGCTGGAGTGTGAGGGAAGATGGTGTACGAATTTTACACCCCCTGGTCCACAAAGCGCCCTGCCAATGGTGTCTTCTCGGGGTGGTGCCCTCCTGACTTCTGTCTGCATTCTGAACCCAAGCAGGGAGCCTGGGTGGTAAGGCGGGTAGGCGAGTGAGGGTGTGGGCTAGTGCTGTGTCTTGGTAAGCCCTAGGAAGTCAGGATAATCCTGCTGTCTTCCTGTGGCTTCTGCCAAGCTGGCTGGTGGGCTTTGGGGCTTCCTGTTCCTTTACGTCTACACTTGAGACCTCTTATTCTGCACCTGTTGCTCAGGTACTGCTTTCCTGGACATTGCACCTTCTTGCTGCCTCCCGCCCCTCACCATCAGGGTGCACAGGAGGCTCACTGAGCCCAGGAGTTCTGGGCCGGAGTGTGCTGTGCTGATTGGACTTCCACATTCGATTTGGATCCATATAGTGACTTCCTGGGAGTGGGAGACCACCAGGTTACCTATGGAGGGGTGAACTGGCCGGGATCGGAAACAGAGTGGGTCAGAACCCTCAAGCTCATCAGCCGAAGGATCCCACCTGTGCACAGGCACTGCCCTCCAGGCGACACCGCGGTCATGGGCTCCACGAAGGCCGGGTAGAGCCTTCCAGGCTGCGGAAGCAGTGCACACACCGGCGGACACACTGCCTCCCTGCACCCGAGAGTCTAGGCAGGGCCACTGTGGTGTTCAATCCAGCCAATACTCACTAATGCAAGTTCAGAACAAGGCGCTGTGCTTGTCGCTGCTGCGGGGAGAAGAAAAGCCTGAGGCCGAGTGTCACTCCTCGAGGGGCTCACCCCTGTCACTGGGGATAGAAAACACTGACCCCAGGGCCAGTCTGTGCAGCAGGTTAGAGCACAGGCTGGCGCCAGCGGCCACACCTGGGTACTGGCTGTGCCACCGACAGGCTGGGGGGCGTTAGGCAAACGGTTCCGTCTCCCACCCAGTCTCATGTGGTTGTCAAGAAGGAGCGTGTGACGCATGTGAAACCCTCAGCGCTGTGCCCAGCATAGCGTCAGTGCTCCACGAATGGCAGTTTTATTTTTATTTTGTGAAATAATTGACATCCAGACGATAACTTCGCACCTACCTGGAAAATTTCCTAATGCAGAAGCTAGGCCAGAACTCCCAGGAAGCTCCCCTTCTAAAAAGGCCTCAAGCTGTTACTGATGGAGAGTTCCGCGTCTGTGCACCAAAGCCCGTAGGCCGTCCTCGTCCTCACAGGGAGCTGGCGAGGAAGTGGAAGGGACGGCTGTGACGGTGGTCGGGGGAAGGGCTGCCCCGAGGGGGTGGCCGATGTGGGTGGAGGGTCTGGGGTTGGGAGGAAGAGGGAGATGAAGGGGGTCAGGCTCACAGGGGTATCGAACCTCCTCTAAACCCCTGGACAGCGTGGGGCGCTGCTGTTCTCTGTGGGGGTGCCCAGACAGAAGGGCTTCCTCAGAAGCTGGCTGTGGGTGCAGGTGCAGGTTACATGGGGCCACCCGTGGGCAAGGAGGCCGGTCGGGGCCTGTCGGGACTCAGACAGGATTTAATGCCAGGATCCATCTGCAACATAAAATTCCAGACGGGGAAATCACCACGTCCTGGGTGAAGCCCCTCTCACATGCTTTATGTCACGTGATCTTCACAGTTCAGGGAAACGCTTATCTCTGCTTCACAGGTGAGAAACTGTGTGCTTAGAGAAGGGACCTCACACAGCTCGTCTGTGGCCGGGCGAGGCTGAGAACTCGGGTCTCCTGCTCCAGCATCAATACTCCTTTTTCCTGGAGGGTCTGGGGTGTCTGCCTGGCAGGGCCAGGAGAGTGACTGTTATTAGATGCAGAGACATTCAGGGGAACGGGGTGCCGGGCTGTCTTGGGACCAGGGCTGGGGCCAAGCAATGAGGGAGCCCCCTGAGGGCCACACGCCCCGGCTGGGGACCAGCCCCACCACTTACCACCAGTGTCGCTGGGAAGCATCTGAAGCTCTCTGAGCCTCAGTTGCCCTCAAATGGGGACAACTGTGGCACCCACTGCAAGGCGTGTCGGTGAAGACGGAGGCTCTTTCTGTGCTGCAGCATGGGAGGGCGTGGGCCGTCTCGCAGTGACTGCTGCAGCCCTGGCGCTGGGCACGGCTTGGGCACGGCAGGGCCTAGTCAATATCATTCGAATAAATGGTTTGCGCTGTGCTGACCACCGAACTAAATGGAAGGTTGGCCAGCTGGGGGCCAGGACTGAATTCTAACAGGAGAGGGGAGCTGAGGCTGCCTCTGGAGGATGAGCAGACACCCCGGGGAAGCTGTGCAGACCAGGAGGAAGGGGCCCTGACTGCAGGCAGCTGGGGACAGCTCGGCGCCAGAGCCACGCCAACAAGCACAGGCTCAGAAGATCCAGGTTCAATGTTCTGTTCTGCTGTCCTCTTGCTGTGTGACTCTGGCCCTCTCTGGGCCTCTGTTTGAGTTCCCAGAGGACAGATGGAGGGCATAGGGTGACTGGGAGCTGAGCTGTCAGGGAGGGAGGCTCCTGCACCTGAGGCCTCCGGGCCTGTTGGGATCTGCCGGCCCGAAGGGGATTTCCTGGGGCCGGCCCAGTTCCCAGCCCTGCTGACGTCGCCCCTGGATGGGTGCCCAGAGCAGCACTCCAGGGGAAAGGCAGGCGGGCACTCTCCCAGCCCACATGCCGGGCCTCCCTCTGGCTCTGGGGTCTCCCCACCTCCACCCCCAGGTGAGGAAATGGGGGATCCCTCCTGTTGAGAGAAGACAGGCACTGACTCTTGGCCCAAGATCCCGATTTGCTGTGTGACCTCAGGCAAGTTCCTGCCCCTTTCTGGGCCTTGGTCCCCGGTCTTTGCAAGAGGAGAGCGGAGATTGCCAAGCTCTTTTGGAACTCTAACACTCTAGGATCCGACTGGGGGCTGGGGTCCTGGGAGAGGGAATGGCGTGGGGGGCTGGATTCTAGGGACTGGCTTCCCGCTATAGCGCAGAAGGCGTGGGGCAGCGGGGGCGTGCCGGGGGCGAAAGGGAGCCCCAAGTCCTCCAGGTGGCTCCAAGAGGGGGCAACACAAGCCCGAGGTTTTAGAAACATATTTATTTTTAAGTGTCCTGTGTCACTGGGGGCTTTCTCTTTGGGTTTTGAAATGCTCCAGAAGTCAGCGCCCTGCATGCGTCTGTTTGCCGAGCGGAACATGGGCTGTATTTATTCATCCTTTAGCCCGAGCCCTTAAAAATATAGACGGCTAATGTCTTCAGTATGTATGAAATATCCCATATGCTCGGAAACAAAAGGGGCTCTGTTATTAAAGTTTCATTTCCACACGCCCCCTCCCCTCCCTCCCGCCCGCCCCCCTGACACCCTGCCCTCCTCCCATCCCGCTCAGCCTGCTCGAGACGGAGGAGAGCGAGGCTGCAGGCGGGCAGGCGGCGGGCAGCCGGGCAGCCGCGGATGGGGCCCGGGCACAGCCGGTCCCTGTGTCAGTGGGTGCGGCGTCCGGCTCCAGGTGAGGGGGCGACCTCGGCGAGAGAGACCGGGGTCTTCCAGGGGAGAGGGACCTCGGGGTCCCCGGGATGGCCAGAGGGAGAGTAGGGGTGGAGGTGGCCCTTCTTGTGGGCGCCTGTGGGGCCGGGGCCCTGGCAGGGCCCTGCTGTCTGGGACGGAAATGCCCGCTCTGCCGCTAACTGAAACCACATGTGTCTCCCAGGCAGCGGGGCAGAGACGCCGCCAAGCCTGGGGCTTGGGGCTGGGGGAGGAAAGATGCAGGCTGGCCCCGCCGCGTGCCCCGGGTGGGTGAGGGGCCGCGCAGGAGGGCTTGGGGTCACTCGCATCTGTACAAGTGAGAGTGTGTCGAAGAGTGTGAGTGAACGTCGGAGTTCCACGTGTGTGCCTGTTGCGTGAGTGTGTGTGCATGTGTGTCTGCGCGTGAGCCCGGCTGCAGGTCGCAGTGTCCCTGCTCGCCGTGGTCCCCCTCTTGGCCTCCTGTGGCCGGAGCCCTCGGGAGACTCCTGCCTGTCACCCAGAGCTTGGGGCCTTCTGGCTGCCTCCTGGGAGGGTCCTGTGGGGTGGGGAGACACCCCAGCTGAGTGGGTGGGCGTCCTCACCAAGCTGGGACTCCCTGTGGCCACCATCGTCCTCTGTTCCTCCTGCCCAGCTCCGTCTCTGGCACCTGCACATCCTCTCCCCGCCTCCCAGAGGGACACGCTGGGAAGCAGAGCAGGGAGGTGATAACAGTCCCTTCTCCCACATCTGTTTCCATCTTTTCAGAGTAGTCACCTCCGGGAGCTGGGCACTGTCACTATAGCCCTGGAAGGGGACAGCTTGCCTGTGGCCATCACGGAGATGGTGGTGGGGCTGTCCAGACCCATCCAGGGGGCTCAGAAGATACTGGGACATGGGTTCAGCCTCGGGGAAAGGGCTGAGGCTGCACTCTCGGGTTCTATGGCAAATGAGGCCCCCTCAAGGGCTCAGGTGATCCGAGTCCTGGGTTGTGTCTCCCTAAAGAATGAGCCTTGCTGGGAGCCAGGCCCTGGGTTCTGGTGGCGGCCCTGCCACTTTCTTGCTGTGGATGTTGGACAGGTCTCCTCCCACCTCTGGGCCTCAGTTTCCCCATCCCTACAATGGTAATGTTGGGCCAGGATAAGGCGTCCCAAAGTGTGGTGTGCACACCTCTGGCAGCTCATGGGCGGGTGCCACATGGATAGCTTGGGTGTTAGTTTTACCTACATTAGGGAAAGATGTATAAATAGCATATCCAACCATGAGTAGGTATAAATAAAAGTTTAATCGCCCCAAAGGAATGAAAGCTGGGGACCAGTAGAAGACCCCTGGGTCCTGTCCATTTTGACGATGGGCTTCCACCCTTTTAAGTGCTTATTAGAATGTTGGTTCTGGCTGTCCAGGGCCCGAAGATGTGATCTGCTGTGTAGACCATCTTTTGGCCCCTGCAAACTAGCAGCCTTATAATTCTGTGATTACAGAGTGGGAAGCCCGTGTGCCACCTTGGGCTGTGTGTGTGGGGTGTGTGTGTGCATGTGTGCGTGTGTGCGCATGCACGCACTGTGTGTGCCATGGCGGGGGGGGGGCAGGATGGAATGGGCAGAGCTGGGGAAAAGATCAGTCCAGCCCAGGTGAGGGCAGGATGCCCAAGGTCAAGGGCAGGGAGTTTGGGAAAGAGATTTGTCTCCTGACTGACATTCTCAAGTGCTTTGTCCGGCCTCAGCCTTGCTCTGAATCACCGGAGTAGGGGTGTAGGTGAGAGGCCACCCTGGCCTTGGCCTTTCCTGCCATTCAGCTCTGGCCCGTGGCCACTTGGCTGCATTTTATCTGCCAGCCCGGGACTGGCCCGGGAGGGGTGCACTGAGAGGATGCAGAGGTTTTGGAGGATCCCCTTGGCTGAGCTCCCCACTAACTTCTCCAGGCTGGGCTGGTCAGTGCTGGCATCCTTGAGGACATACCCCTCACTCCCTCCCTTCCTGTGTGTTTGCTGTTGCTGTTACTGTTACCTGGGACGGTACGTGCTCGTATGTGGATATTCCTTGGCGATTTGTCTTATCACCAGCTCTTTAGGGAAGCCTGACCCTGCTCTGTTGCAAGAAGTGCAGCTTCCAGGATTGTTCTTTCTTGTCTCATCGTGCAGCTGGCAAAGGGTACTAAGCTTTGGCTCAAGGCTGTGGACAGTGTCCTTGGGTGGGGATGAACTCACGGCCCTTTCTTGGGGAGGCAGCAGATGCAGAGGAAGGAGCCCCAGGCTGGGTCCATCGAGCCCTGACACTAACCTGCTGTGTGACCCTAGGCGAGCTCCTTGCCCTCTCGGGCCCTCCTCTTCTCTACTCCCAGGAGCTCATCCTTAATGAGGCTGAAGTGATTCTCTAGCTCTGCCCTAAAGCGGAGCAACATCCTACTTCTAGGGGATTCTTGTTCTTATGGAAAGGTGCCTTTTTTATGGGGAAGAATGCTGTGAGTTTTGGGGTTGGGCTCCCTACAGCAGGGTCCACGTGGAGTCATCCATACTCTGTGGGCTACTCCTTGGGTCTAGGTTCCCGGGAGGCCTGGGCCAGCTGTTGCAAACCCTGGGGAAGCAGCTGGCCAGGGGCAGGGGCACAGTCCCTGCCTGCAGAACTTGTCGCAGTCTAACTGGGCTTCAGTGGCCTCATGGGTCCTGCTGAACCACTAGTAGCTACACCCAAGGCCAAGGCCAAGGGCAAACAGAGACCTGCTTCATGATGGCCTGGGCAGCTTTACGGGCATCACTATAGAGAGATCTGTCTGACCTGAGGGTGGGAGGTGGCACATGAACCTAAAGAGCAACTCCTTCCCAAGGAAATGTTCTCATTTAGAAAATGAAACTGTTCACATAACCAAGGTCTGCATCTGTCACCCTTGGTGGGCTTAGCAGTGGGATTGGGATGGAGGCGGAGGATTCTAGTTAAACTTGGCTTACCCACTGACAGTGATGCCCTGGGCTCTCTGCTTCCTTAGATTTCACCTTGATTTCTTCCTTCTGGGTTTGGTAGAGGCAGAGCGTGGAAGTGGTGACAAAGCAGTTTACCTACTGAGTCACATCCAGGTCTGTTGGTGACAATATTAACTGCAGGCAAGGGAAAACCGAAGTGTGCTGTCAGGTTAGGAAAAAGAAAAAGAAGTCAGGTGAACTGGTGCTCTGCTCCTGCACCAGCTGTGGGAACTTGCCAGATCATCGCATCCCTTCAGTTCTACGCACCTGGTCTGTAAAATGGGTTTTCACAGAGCTTCACAAGATGCCGGTACAGAAGCCCTGGCACCTGATAAATTGTAGTTCAAAGGTATCTATCAGGGCTGCGGATAATTCTGCTCACTTAAGGAGAGGGTTTCATTGTCTCCCCTTTACAGAGGGGAGAACAGGACACTGAGTGATGTGCCCCAAGATGAGGGAAGAACACCAACTCCTTCCCAGGCCTGGGTTCCAGTCCCACCCTGGCCCCGCTAGCTCTGCAACTTCAGGTTACTTAACCCCTCCCAGTCTCAGTGTCCTCATCTATAAAATGGGCAGGAATAGTACCTATCTCAGGGCAGCTATGAGATTACATAAGCCAACTCAAAGCTCCTGACACATAGTAGGTGCTCAGTGAACACTGCTCTAGTTGAATGGAAACCAAGAAGGCTTTGCCCCTCAAGCTGCCCCCCTCCAATGTCCCCTCTAGTCCCCAGTGGGGCCACGGCCTTTGTGAGTAGTCAGGCCAGGCGGCCGAAGGCCCTGGAGCCCCACGTGTGGCTCTGCCCCAGGGGCTGGTCTCAAATCTTGCCACAAACACTACCAAAGACACCTCCTGGAATGTTCTGCCTGAGTCTCCCTGGACGGTGGGTGGTCAATACCAGTGCTCTCTCTCAGCACTGACAGCAGGAAGAGCGCGATGGTTTCATACCTGAAGGGTATTTAGAGAAATGAGGACAGTCTGGAGACTGAGCCCAGAGAGGGGGAAGGGGCCTGAGGCAGGGCTGGAGGGGTGGAGGCCAGAGAGTGGGAAAACCTGCGGGGACAGGGAAGGGAAGCCCCCAGTACCTGCCCTGGCAGGGCTTCCCTTCAGCTCCACTGGAAGCAGGAACGGGTTAAAGGGGAACCGGAAAGGAGAGGAAAAAGCAAACAGTCGGGAGAAAGCCTGGAGCGGGCTTGCTGGGGCTGCTTGGTCTGGCCCAGCCACCTCCTGGGCCACTCCCAGTGGCTCTGTGGTGGGCTCCTCACCCCACCACATGCATGCGTGTGTGTGTGTGTGTGTGTGTGTGTGCACACAATGCACATGCAGACACAGAGACACAGACATACACAACTGCACACAGGCACACAGACACACAAACACATGCAGACAGATACACATATTACACACAGATACACACAGAGACATACATACACACAGACACATAACACACACAGCTGCACACAGGCACACAGACACACAAACACATGCAGACAGATACACATATTACACACAGATACACACAGAGACATACATACACACAGACACAAAACACACACAGCTGCACACAGGCACACAGGCACACAAACACATGCAGACAGATACACATATTACACACAGATACACACAGAGACATACATACACACAGACACACAACACACAGCTGCACACAGGCACACAGGCACACAAACACATGCAGACAGATACACATATTACACACAGATACACACAGAGACATATATACACACAGACACACAACACACACAGCTGCACACAGGCACACAGGCACACAAACACATGCAGACAGATACACATATTACACATGGACAGATATACACAGAGACATACATACACACAGATACACACAGATATACAAAGAAACACATAGAGATACACAGACACACACAAAAGATATATACACAGACACACACATGCATACACAGAGACATGGACATACACAGACACACACAGATACAGACACAAACACACAGGCATATAGACACACACACACACGCAGAGAGATATGCATATATACACATGGACAGATATACACAGAGACAAACATACACACAGATATACACATATATACCCAGAGACATACATATACATACACACGCATACACACAGTCACATAGACACACACAGAGGAACACAGTTAGACAGATATACACACAGACACATACAGACACACATATATACAGAGACATACACAGACACACACAGAAGATATATATACACACAGACACAGATATAGACATAGGTACATAACAGACACATAGATGCACACAGATACACACATGTACACAGACACCCACAGACCCATGCGGACATACACATGTGCACACAGATTCACACACAAATGCACACATACACGGACACAGACTACGTGCGCACGTGCACAGATGCGCAGCAGGGAAGCTCCAAGCTGGAGGCAGGCGCTGGGATGGAGGGTCTTTGAAGCTTCTTTGAGCTCAACCTCCTCCCTCCCCTCTGCCCCAGCAACCCGCACTAGCTGGACCGCCTCACTGTGACAATAACATCACCTGCCACGTTTTGAGCACTCGCTGCGGGCCAGGCTGTGCTCTAAGCTCTTCTGTTAACTTGTTTAATCCTCACAACCACCCTGTGAGGTGGGTACTGTGATTAGCCTTGGTTTGCAGAGGGGGAAACGGAGGCCCAGAGAGGAGCGGTAACTTGCCCAAGGTCACACAGCTTGTGCAGTGGCTAGTCCAAAGCAGGCCTCCAGGTGCGGAGCCCATGGGCTGGCCGCTGCTCCGCACCGCCTGCGAGGGCACCTCCACTACTGCCCTGCCAAGCGAAGCAGCAACGTGAGTTTGCCTTTTCTCAGGCCCAGGGAGGGGAGGTGGCCTGCCCACGGCCACAGGGAGGGGAGGAGCAGGGCTGGCATCTGAGTGTATGCTGGGCTGTGGCTGCAGGGAGGAGGAGAGGCAGGGCTGGGGCTGGCCGGGCTGCCAACTCTGCAGGGCTCAGCTGGGCACCCTCCAGCCTCCTCTTTCAGCATCTTCAATCCGCCCCCACTCCGAGCCCTCACCTCGGTCCCTCAGACCTTACCTGTCCAGCATCTCACCCCTCCACTGTTCCTCCACCAGCCATTGCCTCAACAAGTGTATCTTGAACTTTTAAAATAATAGCTCTGGGTAACTGTTGACAAAACATATTTCCCTCCTGTCATTTTATTTCATCCTGAGTGTGTGGTAGGAGGAAGGGTTATTATCTTCTTTTGCTAGGTTGCATTTGGCTCTGCCCCTTACCCAGAGTCCTTGCCAGCTGGGGGCCAAACAAACAAAACCCACCCATTCTTTTTTATTTCCCCCACAAATTTACTTTCAAACTTTATTGATTTTCTCCTTCTTTTGAATTTACCTCCTTTCTTGGTCCTAGTTTTGTCCTGTGCAGGCGCATGGCAGAATCTGTACCCCCTTCCGTAAAGAATGTGTTCTTTTAATGATAAGGAATATTTTTTGAATACTAACTAAGTACCAGGCTCTATTCTCTGCTTACATGAGCAGCCTCATCCAATCACTGTAACCCCGTTAGATAATTTCTTTTAATGTCTTGATGAATTGACTGTTCGAGGCTGAGTCAGGGTTTGAACTCAGGCAGTTCCAGGCCAGAGCCCATATCAGTACCATTTTTCTTACTTTGCCTTTTATTTTTCTTTTTTTCCCTTCTCAGATCTAGATATCCCTTCCTAGATCTAGATATCCCTTCCTGTCGGGATTAATACAATTTTTTTTTTTTTTTTTTTTTTATGAAACCCTGTGAGTTAAAAAATGGAGCAGGGGCCAGGCATGATGGCTCACTCTGGGAGTAATCCTAGCACTCTGGGAGGCCAAGGGGGGAGGATCGCTTGAGCTCAGGAGTTCGAGACCAGCCTGAGCAACAGCAAGACCTCGTCTCTAAAAAAAAAATAGAAAAATTAGCTGGGCATGGTGGCGCACCTGTAGTCCCAGCTACTACTCAGGAGGCTGAGGCAGGAGGATCACTTAAGCCCAGGAGTTTGAGGTTGCAGTGAGCTATAATGATGCCACTGCACTGTAGCCAGGGGGACAGAGCAAGACTCTGTCTAAAAAAAAAAAAAAAAAACAAGGAGCAGGAATGAGGGGTCTGCACTGTCCACATCCAAGTGCGGTTGCTGGACAGCTACATAGTGCTTGCAAAGAGCCAGTGGTTCCCAAACCCACCTGCACATGGGAATCGCCTGGGAAGCTTCAAAACATACTGATCCCCGGTCCTCTTTCCTCAGAGGTTGTGATTTAATTCATCTAGGGTGTGGCTGGGTCTCTGGAGCATGTAAACAATTCTCAGGTGATTCTAATGTGTGGTCAAGTTTGGGAACCATGGCGCTAACCCAAAGGGGCACAAGAGCACGTAGCCCTCCCACCAGCAGGTGTGGCTGGGGTTTACAGACGGAAAAATGGAGGCTCAGAAGTAAAGCAACTGGCTCGAGTTCAGCCAGCCAGGAAACGGGCGTGGTGGGAATTCAGTAGCCATGGTTTTAACCAGTGGTGTGCTGATAAACGTTTAACTGGCTCCTGGGGTTGGGCAGGGAGCCTTGATCTGTAGTGTTCTGCTTGTTTCCGTGGTGTAGCGACTCCCACCATGGCCCATTTCAAGCCCCCAGCTTGATGTCCCTGAGTGCAGAGTTGGGGAAGGGTGTGCACATTGGCTGAATCATTACGGCTGACATTAGCACATGGCTGGACCACTTGGCATGGTGAAGAGGGGGTCCTACTGGGTGGGAAGTAGATATGGTTAGGAATTTTCTGAATTTTTAGTCCCAGAACCCTTTCTCCGGTGAAATATTTGAGAATCTCAATGCATGCAACAGATAAAAAGTAGCATGACTGGGCATGGTGGCTCATGCTGGTAATCCCAGCACTTTGGGAACCTGAGGTGGGAGGACTGCTTGAAGCCAGGAGTTCAAGACCAGCCTGGGCAATATAGCAAGACCCTGTCTGTACAAAAAATAAGAAAAATTAGCCAGGTATGGTGGTGTGCACCTGTGGTCCCAGCTACTTGGGAGGCTGAGGCGAGAGGATCGCTTGAGCCCAGGAGTTTGAGGTTGCGGTGAGCTACGATGACATCACCGCACTCTAGTCCGGGCAACAGAGTGAGACCCTGTCTCAAAAAAAAAAAAAAAAAAAAAAAAAAAAAGCAGTACGTTATCAGCGTAAGTTTATTTTTTAAATATAACCCATGACATCACGCTCTTGTTCAAACTAGGCTAGCCCTCAGGGCAGGATGAGGGGGGGACTTGTGAATGTGGATCAGGGGTGACAGTGAGGAACAGCCTCACACCCAGGGGCTTTGTGCTGTGTGGCCTTGGGCAAGTCCCTCCCCGGCTGGGTCCCCATTTTCTTGATGTGGCCAAGAGGATTCCGGACTGCGTGCAGGGTGTGGCTTTCCAGGCTGGCCCTGGCCCTGCCACCCCACCCCCCGACCCTGGCCGGCCTCGGCCCTGTATTTATAGCTGTGATTTCAGTCTCCCCAGTTCCCCCTAAAGCCGGTTCCCTGGCCCGCGTATTTATAAACGCAGCAGGGCAGAAATAGAAGTGACGTGCAGGGGACTTGGCTGGTGCTGCGAACAGGCTGGATTCAGCGAGTCCGTTTGGAATGGGCCCGGGTCCCCCCGCGTTCTGGGTCCACAGGCAACCCAGAGCTGGAAGAGCACTCGGAGGCCCCAGCCCCAGCCCTATGATTGTGTGGTGGGGGTCGCCAAGCCCCAGGCGTGGGGGGTCGTGGCCAAGCCGTTGCGCTGTGTGAAACAGCCTCTCCTGGACCCTCAGGAAACCTCCAGGGATCATCCCAGACCCCACACACCTGCCAGGTCCCAGCTTGGTCATTTTCCTGCCCTGGGACCCTGGGCAGAGACTCACCCTCCCTGAGCCTTCCTTTGCTCACCTGTTCATTGGGACAGCAGCAGGTGCCGGCCTCGTAATGCTACCGTGAGGAGGAAACGAGATCATAATCAATCCCGTGTACAAGTGCAGGGCCCGGCACATGCTAAATGGTCAATGAATGGCAGCCAGCATTCCTCAGTCACCCCTCCGCATGATAATGATAATGGTAATGACCTATACTGGCTACTTTATTTAATCTTCACAACCACCATGTGACATCGTTATCATCATCCTCGGACTCGTTGTATACCACATGTTTTACGTCGAGGAGATGCTCTATTGATTTAATGAAGTTAGGAGAGAATGTTCTCAAAAAATAATGCTAATATGTGAAATCATGTTTTTTAATATACAGGGTAACAAAAAATAGTCCTCAATGGCAGACACAGCCATCGTGGAATAGGAAGGTTCTAAAATGAAGAACCACTGAGTAATCAGAATATTAGCATAAGAAATCTCTCTCAGGGGTTTGTGGGGCTTATGTTTCTGAGTTTGCCACCTCATGTTGATTTTATGTTTTCTATAATTGCATATGAAAAGTTAACATAATAGTGAACTTGAAATACACAAGCCGTATGTGGCATCTGTCAAGGTTTCTCATATTAATACCACTGTTTTCTCTATCTTAATGACACATGGCACTCCCTGGCCCCCTTGCTGGCCTATTTTTCCATTGTATTTAGCACCATCTGACATACTTTCTTATTTATTCATTATCTGTCCACCCCAGCTAACATGTGAGCTTCACATGGGCAGGGTTCCTTTCTCTTTTGTTCACTGTGTACCGCCAGCACTTAAAATAGTGACGGCGCATAGCGGGCGTCGGGTGAATCCGTGTCGAGTGAACAGATGAATAAATGAATGACTGGTCTCCATTCTGCCAAAAGGGCACCTGAAATTCAGTAAGATGAAGTGACTCATCCAAAGTTACCAGCTATCATGAGGCTGAACTGAGACCACCCAGCATGCCCAGCTGGGAGTTCTTCCCAGCCTCTCACCACTGCCTGGTATCAAGGGATGGCTTCCTGCGGCTCCCAGAGCCCCCCTCAGCTCCATCTCATGCCCACCCAACACCGGGCCCTTCGGCCCCAGGAGGTGCACGGGAGGGAGTGAGGGAGGAGAGAAGGAGGGAGGAAGGAGAAGAGGTCAGGCAGGCCGGGCAGCCAGGGTGGTGATGCTGAGACAGGGAGGAAAGAGGCCAGGACTGGTCAGTGTGTCCCACAGCACTAGAGGGAGGGGTGGGCAGTGTGGGGACCACAGTGCACATCCCCCTGGGACTGACTCCGCCCACTGGAAAACACTGGGACGGGGCAGGTCCAGAGAGGATTCAGGTGTGGCGTCAAACTCGGCTGCCACCACCCCCACCAGCCACTCTGCCCAGGGCCTTTTTCAGCTGGGGACACTGAGACCCTGTTGTAGAAGGAAGTGATTCTTCCAAGAATGCATAGCAAGGCAATGGAAGATGCCAGGCTTCCTCGTGCTCACCAGTTCTGGAGGTCGGAAGGGCTGGGATTCCTCCGCTTTGGAGCCATGGGGAAGGAACCCCTACCTTGGCTCCCCTCCCCTCCTTGGGAGAGAAACACTAAGGCAGGAACATGCTCTTAGGTCAGATTTTTGAGGACAACAGAAGTTCTCTTCCTAGTGGCAGGGAGGACTCAGCTCTGGGCAGGCCATAGGCTCCCCCCACCCCACTCTAGTGCTGACAGTGCTGCCACGTGGGGGTGGGGTGGGCAGGCGCACCCTGAGCCATCTGCACCCCTATCTATGTATAGTTAATCTCTCTGTCTATCTATATATAATAGTTGAATGTGAATGTTCATTTCACATTCAAATTGTTTCCACTTGATAAATATTGAGTGTCTACAATGTGCCAGGCCTCAGAGAGAATCTCCTCCCTCCCTCCCTCCCTCCCTCCCATCCTTCCATCTTCCCATCCTTTTCTTTCCTTCATTCATCCTTTCGTTCTTTTATTCAGCAACACTACCGAGCTAGTACAGCCTCATGGGTGAGTGATATTTGGAGCCAGACTATCAGGATGTGAACCCCGACTCAGCCACTTACTAGCTGTGTGAGCTTGGCAGGTCACATAAGCTCGATTTCCTTATCTGTAGAATGGGGATAATAATAGCACATTCCTTATAGGGTTGTGACGAGGATCAAATGAGTTGATGCATGCTACGTGTCTAAAATAGCACCTGTCATAATAAACACTTCATAAACATCAGCTATTATCATTGTTATTGTTTTATGTGCTTGGCGCTGTGCCAGGTACTGAGGCAATTGCTCCAAAATGCTTCCCCCACAGGGACTCCTGCACACCAGCCCTTGTTTAAGTCCCCTGCCTTCTGCTCTGGCCTTGCTGTCCCCAGCCCTGACCACAGAGCTGGGCCTTGTGGTGGTTTCCCCCAGTCCTGCAGGGCTGCCCCCTACATTGTCTCTCCAGCCAGCAGGAGAGAGTCCAGGCAAAAAGAAAAGCCCATCGCAATCTTTTCTCCCAGCCTTACCTCCCTTAGCCCTTCTATACATGCCCTAACCTCAGCCCATCCAAGCCTGGGGTGCTTCATATGCATCCTCAATGGTCCTGCCTTCTTGCCTTCATTGGGCCTTGATGGATCCTCACCCCAGGAAGCCCTCCTTCATGCCCCTCAGCCAAGAAACATGAGGTCTGCCTTCGAATCCACGTTTGCAACATCGCTTTATTCTGTGAGCAATGGGGAGCCATGGAATGCTCTTGAGCAGCTGAGTGACACATTCAGAGCAACACTTAAAGAAAATGGATCAGACTCTGTATAGGAGGATGGAGACAGGAAGAAACTGTAGGTGGGAAGGCCAGGTAGGAAGACTTCTTCCAGAAAGGTCTTTGGAGGAATGAGGGTCTAGCTTCCTGTACTGTCTCCCCTCTCAGCCTACTTTAGCCTTCCACTGTAGAATCAGATCCTCTGATCTCCCCAGCGTGACTCAATGAGTCAATGGGAGAGCCAAAACAAGGACCCCATGCCCTGCCCCCTGCAATGTACCTGCTTAAGCCCCGATGCTCAGAGCTGCCCCTCACTCCCTCTACATTCTGCTATAGCCACAAGGCAGGCTCTTCTGGCCAGTGAGGACACTACAGATAACAGGGGATCAGAGTGAGGTTGGACTGTGCCTTACACTCACTGCAGCCTGTGCGCACCAAGCACGGGGCCCTGAATGGCAGGCTCCCCAATATCGCAGAGCCCAGCAGGTGAGCAGCACACAGCAGCGCTCTCTCATTCCCTGCTGGGTGAAGGAATGAGCCTATATTTTCTCTATTAATCCCTACAAACAACCCTGGGAAGTAGCTCCTGTTTTAAGCCCTATTTTGCAGACAGTGCAAATGAAGCTCAGAAAGCAGAGACTTGCCCAGGGTCAGGCAGCCACTGGGTGGTGGAGTCAGAATTTGAACCCAGATCTGATTCCAAAGCCAGTGCCCTTCCCCATCCACATAGAAAGCAGTAGAAGGGACAGGAGGGTCCCAAGGCCACATTCCCTGGGTCCACCCATTGCAGAAGCCAACAACAGAAGGAGCCCTGGGAAGACTCAGCCAGCCCTTAGGGCTGCAGAGCGTCTGAGAGTCAGCTGGGCTGTAGCCCGGGGGCCCTGCTGGGACTCATGGGAGGTAAGGGGAGGGAGAAGGGGAGGCTGAGCCCTCAGGCGAGCAGGGCTAACCTGAGGAGCTGGAGCTGGAGTGTATGTGTACCTGGGTCCCAGTCCCAAGCCTGCCTCTGACTTGTTATACTACCCCGAGTCCTTCCCCTGAGAGGACCATGGGTTTGATGGGCTCTATCAGCTCTTCCTGCCAAGGCTTAGGTGTTTAGAGCTGGTGACCACATGAGGAGTATGGATTTGGGGGACTGGAATAGAGCTTTGCAAGATCCTCTCCCATACCTACGGAGGCTGGAGTGGGCCGTCTCCCGCCTACAGAGGAGATCTGCCCACATGTGGGCCGGCCGTCTGAGCTGTGGTTGAGCTGAGCAGTCTCAGGGTCTGTGGGGGTCCCTGGAACCCGAATCTGCAGCTGCTGAGAGCAGCGGGTAAGAGCACAGACCCCAGCAGTCTCACTTCACATCCTGCTTTGCCACTCACCACCTGTGTGACTCTGGATATGGTGGTTACCGCTCTGTGCCTCAGTTTCCCCATCTATAGACTGCACTCATACGACTGCCCCACGAGAGTGCCAGGGAAAGGGCTCAGCCCAGCACCTATCAGGTGCTCAGTAAGTGGCAGCTGCCAGTATTGTTGTGGGTCCCGAGACCCACAGCTCCTGGGCAGGGGTGGGTGCTCCGGGGCTCAGGCCTGCACAGGGCCTGCCCCAGCCCCCCACTGGGTTGGGAGTCCTCCTCCCTCCTTGGAACGGAGCCTCGAATCAGGGTGCTGCTGCCAACCCCTCCCTCCTGGCTTGGCAACGTGAAGACAACGCCGGCCAAAAATATTTGTGTGGGTGGCGGAAAGTTAACTTTTCCGCCTCTCTCTTCTTTCCTGGAAACCGTGGCCACCGTCAAATACAGCAAAACAGAAGCAGGGATAGAGTGGGGCGAGGCCCCTGCGGGGACTCAGAGGAGCCCTGCTCCCTCCCCACGCCCACTCGTCTGCCTCTGGCCATCTGGCTCTGCTGGGGTGGCGGGGGTCGGGGGGGCTGGCTTAGAATCTGGGTCCTGCAATGCCAGAGTTGGATGGACCCTTCAGCATCGTCTGGGTCAGCCCTGCCATTGTGCCTTTGGGGAACTGACTCCAGAGTGCTGAGAGCACCGGCCAAGGTCACACGGCCAGGCCAGTCGGGTCTCTTCAGAATTCCACTGGCTCTTCCCGAGGGTCTAAGAGTCTTTGAAACTCAAATGGCAGAAATGTGTTGGCAGCCGGTGAGTGAGACAGCACCTGGAAGGAGTGAGGGCCTGGAGCCGTCTCTTCCGTGTCTCTGTGGCCACCATCAAGGTCAAGGTGTTAGAGCCAGGTTAGTGTCCCAGCCCAGTCACTCATTAGCTGTGTGACTTAGGTGAGAAGTCACTTCACCTATCTGAGCCTCTGCTTCCTCCCCACTGCGATGGGACAGTAATAAGGTACTGCTGTCATGGGGTTATTTCGAGAACTTGCTGCAATAACCCGAGTGAGGAGCCCAGGATGAAATAAGTACTCAGTACTGTGAGCTCCTCTTCCTCCCCCCGGGGCAGAAGGTGGGCTTTTTTCCCTGATTTCCCTGCCAAGCTGGGGCTGATAGAACAGGTGCCAGGGTATCTTTCTGATCCTGACGCTTGTCACTTGTTTGCCTTTCCCCTGGTTGGCTCTGATTTGCCCCGGGGCCTGGTAATGCGCTTATCTCTCCGCCCGCCTACCGCACTCTCCTGACACAGCCCCAACCAGAAGCCTGGGCCTTGACCAGCCCGCTGGGCTAGAGGGTGCCTGACCCCTGCTTGGGGGCGGAGGCATGACCACAGTGGCTGAGGTCAGTCCAGTCCCTGGGGTCACTCGTGTCCAGAGACTTTCACAATTTTCAGGATTCTTACTGCCCATGGGAAGCCAGTGTGTGTGGGGTGGGGGTGGGGGGGTACTTCTCTCCCCATTTTGCAATAGGATGAACGAGATTAGGAGAGTTCACACTTGCCTGAGTTCGCACAGCTAAGCAGTGGTGAAATCCAGTCTTTAAGTAAGATCTGTTAATTCCAGGCTTTCCTCCCAAGTGTAATTGGCCATGAGCTCTGTCTTAAGCGCTACCCGCCCACCCTGGGGATCTCGTCCACCCCCACCCTATGCTTCCACAAATGATTCCTAAACCTTTGTCCCCAGCTGGCACCCTCCCCTGCTCTCCAGGCCCCCCGTGGAACTGCCCGCTGCTCATCTCCCCCAGAAATCCAAAACCTAACGCATCCTCCTGCTCCACGGAACACCTGCTCCTTCCCGTTTATCCCTGATCTCTATTAACAAAATCACTGTCACCAGAGCTAGGAGCCTGGGCTGCATCGGAGACTCCTCCCTCTCCCTCCACACCCACTCTCCATCTGCCTCCGAGCCCAGCCAATTCTCCCGCCCAAGTCTCTCTCCCATGCGCCCCTCCCCACCAGCCCCTGCAGGAAGCCTCCATCCCCTCTCTCCCTGATCATCGTCAATCTTAACATTTATAAATAATCCTCCTAATATTATTTTTGTTCTTGTTATCATTAACAGCTCTCCCACCAGATTTTAAGGCTTCATGAGCCAGAGTACCATATCATCTCTAGTCCCCACTATGTCCCCAGGACTTTTTATGGTATCTGAAATATAATAATAGGAGTTTAAGAAATGTTTGTGGAATGAAAGAAATAGCCAATATGTATTAAGTTAGGGCTTAGAAACTGTGCTAGGCCCTCTGCATGCATTTTCTCATGTAATCCTCCGTGCAACAGTAAGTGGGAGTTGTTACAATACCCATTTTACAGATGGGGAGGTGGAGGTTCAGAGAGGTCGTACGGCTTGCTGACCGCCACACAAGTGACAGGGCTGGGATTCTAACTCAAAGCCTGGGCACCATCTCTCTAGGTGCCCAGCCTCCTTCTTCCTTCTTCTGCCCCATTCCTGGGATTCCAGGACAGAATTCTTTTTAGGGGGTGCCCAGATAAGTATCTTTAAATAACTTGATGTTTATTTAATGTGCATTGGGGGGAAAACGACTTAGCACAATATACTTGTGGTTTTCCTGCAATTATTGCTTAAGGTAAGTCTAAAGCAATAGAAGTAAGTTATTTAAAGTTGACTAAAGGAAAAATATTAAGTAAATAAAGTTTCAGGTAGCATAAGAATATGGTGAAATTCTGGGATGTTGAGTGACTGAAGCTTGGGAAACGCTGTGGAAGTGTGGGACCTGTACCTCAAACCCCAGCCGGTTCTCAGAGTCACCTGAGAGTGGGCAGGTCTCAGAAATTCAGCCGGGAACACCCAGCGAGCTGTCTCATGTGCCGTTTCCTTTCTCCCTGTGCAGACAGATCGCCCTGAAGGGTCTCGCACACCGGGTTGGGTTAAGAAGGAGGGCTTGGAGGTCCACCACGCCACCCAGCCCCAGGAGGACTCATCTTCCCCCTCAGCCAGACCTCACCCCAACTCTGTGACTCAGCAGAGGAAGGCAAAGCTGCAAAGAGCCAGAGGAGACCCCCCCAAGAGGAGCAGAGACCAGTGTCACACAGGTGCCCCGGCCCAGGCCCTGCCCGGGCCCAGGAGCCAGCTTCTCCGCATCGTTGGGGAGAGGCAGCACCATGCTGGGCCCTCACCTGCCACCTCCACCCCTTGGGCCTAGCGAAGGGAGGCCCGCCCCCTGCGCCTTCCGGATCCCCGACGGGAGCTACAGGTGTCTGGCTCTGGAGGCCGAGGAGAGCAGCGGCGAGGAGGGCCAGCAGGGAGAGGCGGGGCTCATGGACCTGGAAGAGGATGAGGTGGTCAGCAGGAGTGGGGACAACTCTGCCTGCAGAGCCACCCAAGGGTCACCGCAGCTGCCCGGAGCCCTGGACCTCCAGCCACCCAGCTGCTCCAGGGAGGTGCAAGGGGGGCCGCAGCAAGACAGGGCTGGCCAGGACCAGGATGTGGCGAAGGCCCGGCAGGTGACACCGACCAGCCCCAGCCCTGGGCCTGGGCCCAGGGTAGCCCAGAAACCAGGTAAGCTTGTGTTTCTTTTTGCCCGGACTGCCAGAGTCACAGGGAACCCCATGGGTCCTTAACACAGGAGCTCCTGCCACATTTTCCCATGATACATAAAAGCCATCATGGTCCCACGGGCATGCCCAGATCAACAGCTGCAGAGAGACTGGAGCGGCTGTGAGCGCAGCGCGGCTGCAGCTGTACCGTGTCTAACCCCACGCCTTCCTCTGCTAAACAGGGCACGTGAGAAGGCGGTGAGACAGAGCCACCTTAGCTTGCTTGGTTTAAAAAAAAAAGGGTCCATCTCTCATGTGCCCTGTAATCATTAGTGGAAGCAAATGCCCGTGGAGTCTTGGGCGACCGACGGGCAGGACATCCTTAGTAAATGTACTGAGTGACGCCTACTCGGGGGTGCCGGGGACGCAGCACTGAGGGGACAAAACAGACATGGTCACTGACTCGTGGCGCTTATGAGGGAGAGACGAAGCCTTTGATCTAATGTGACCGCTCAATTTTACAGAGTGAGGAAGAGACTGCTCAAGGTCACTGGGCACATTAGTGGCTGAGCTGGGCCCACATTCCTCACCTAGGCCTCGGTTCCCCATCTGTTAGAGATGACAAAGGCAGGACCCATGCCACCTGGGCTGCAGTGAGATCCAATGACAGCGCGTGGGGAGAGCTGGGAAGGGAGAATGATGATCATTTTCCCGCAGGCGGCTGGAGTCCGCGGAGCGGGGCGGGACAGGGAAGGCCACGCTGAATCACCTCCGCCGCCAGGCCCATGGAAACGCTGAAGTGGGTCCAGATGGGGAGGACGTGAGCCGGGCCACGCTTGGCTCAGGCAGGAGCCGCTGCCAGCAGAGCCCGGGGGTGCGGGGCGTGCGGGGGACACAGTCCTGGGAGTGCTTGTGCGTCAGGAAACTGAAGGAACACTTCATTTCTCTGCAGGCGTCGCTGACGCCCAGCTGGCATCTCACCAACCTTCCTGCCCACTCCTCTCTCTGAAATAAGCCTCTTCAGGCTCTGATCACCCCCATGGCCACCATTCCCGCCCCCAGGCTTGGGTCACACAGGGAGCTGGGCGGGAGCAAGGAGGGACCTTCAGTGCCCCTGGGGCAGGAAGAAGGAGGACTCAGAGAGGCTCAGCAGTCTTGAACTTGGCAGTGGGCCCTCACACCAGAGTCAGCCCAAATCTGGGTCTCTTAGAGCCTGAAGCCCCCAGGCCCTTCCCCTCTCACAGACTGAGGCTGGGAGTCAGGAGACACGGACGCTGGTTCTAGACCCCAATGCTGACCAGCCAACCCCTAGCACCTTCCTTTCCTTTGACGAGCTTCAGTTTCCTCATCTATGAAAAGAAAATTAAAACATGAGTCCTGTCTACCTCAGAGAGCTGTTGTGAAGTTGCAGCGATCTTAGACGTGGCAGTGTTTTGGAAATTTTAGAGGAATATAGATAAATATGTGAGGGATGCTGATAATTAACTTAAATTATCATCAGTTCACCAGTATGACTGATGCTGTTTGTTAAGCACTTACGTGCTAAGACCACGGTGCTAAGAGCTTTACATTTATTTATGTATTTATTTATTGAATTGGGGGATTGTGAAGAGGGGTGTTCAGTTGCTTTGTTGGTTTTTGTTGAGACAGAGTCTCCCTCCATCATCCTGGGTAGAGTGCAGTGGTGTCATTGTAGCTCACTGCAACCTCCAGCTCCTGGTAGCTGGGACTACAGGCTTGCACCACAACACCTGGGTGAGCTTTCTTTTTTTAATTTCTTTTTGGCAGAGACAGGATCTCTCTCTTACTTAGGCTGGTCTCGAACTCCTGAGCTCAAACAATCCTCCCGGCTTGGCCTCCCAGAGTGCTAGGATTACAGGCATGAGCTACTGCTCCCAGCCTACACTTTTCATTTAATTTAATCTCATAGCAATCGCCATGAGGGAATACTGCTATTATCTCCATTACACAGATGGGAAGATTGAGGCTCAGAAAATATAAGTGACTTGTCCAAGATGCATGGCTGGCAAGCTACTAAGTCATGATACAGTCACAGTTTTTGAACATGGGGCTTGTGCTCTTAGCCACCACTCTCTTCTGGAGTTGTAAGGGTAAAGTGTTGTCTGGGGACACCCTGGAGTGAAAGAGAACATGAATGGAGAGGAGAGAAGGGACTACCTTAATGAACCCTGTTGGCAGGTCATTTGATAGAATCTTACTCTTGTTATTGTACTATAACCTTCAAGGCAGGTATTATTCCCCCATTTTACAGACGAGGCAACTGAGGCTCAGAGATTTAAGTCTTCTGCTCAAGGTCACACAGGCAGTGCCAGAGCCGAGACTACGATCGTGTTCTTCTTGCGTTGAACTGTCTGGTTCATTCCTCTCTTTAACATCCAGCCAGTTGGCCATCCAGTTCCTATCTGAATGTTTCTAGGGACAGAGGGCACGGGAGTGACCTCAGAAGGATGGAATGGACAGGGAAGACTTCTTGGAGATGGAGGCAGGAGGGAAGCTGGGTCTTGCAGAAGAGTCAAAATCTGGGTGGTCTTGGGTCAGAGCCGACACTGGCCTTTCTGCTCCCTTGGGAAAGGGAGTGGCCAGAGTCCTTTCTCTTTGCCCGGAGATCCGGAGGGAAGAAGCCTGTGGGCTGCCAGGTTATTAGTGGATTAGAACTTCCTCTTAAAGCTTCCTCCCATTACGCCGGAGGATTATAAGCATCTTCAGACAATTACACCCATCCTTCCGCAATTACGCCTGCCTCTGTAGAGGGCTCCCTGGCAGTTTGAAGTATGGGCCATGGCATTTTCTGCCTTGGGCACCAAAGAGATCTTTATTTGGGGTCAGTGGGTACCAGTGCCATTTCTCTAAGGCCTGAGTACTGGCTGAGCAGGGTAGAACAGGGTCCTTGGCAGGCTGGAGGGGCAGGGGGTACGGAAAGATGAGGTGGGCAGCAGCTCAGCTCCAGTTTCCTGCCACCACCTGCTGCCAACTTGGGGGAATATATGTGGGAAGGAAAGTGTCATGTAGCTCATCAGGCCTCAGCCGGCACTAGCTGACCTACAGCTTGCCAAGAGAGCCCCACACTGTGGCCATCTCCACAAAGCTGGTCATGATTGGCAGGGCTCACTGAGATTATTGTGCAGATGGAGACTCTGAAGCCCAGAGATGGCAAGCAACCTCTCCAAAGTCACACAGTAAGTTGATGGCAAACCTGGGGCTAGAATCCAGGGCTTCTGTATCCCAGTTCACCTGCCAGGGATTACTTCATTTCATCCTCTAAAAACCCTGTGACGTCCACACTTCCCTTATCTCTGTTTTACAGACGAGGAAACTAAGGCATAAGGAGTTTAAGTGGATTGTCAAAGTCTCACTGCCTGCCGGTGGAGATTTGAACCCCGGGAGGTCTGGGCCCATGCTTTTAATCACCCTCTCTGCTGCCTTGTCTCCATGGCGACAGGCAGCAGGCTGTGTTCTTCCACCCACCTGGGGCTGGAAAAAGGTTGTTCAGGCTCTGGCAGTTAGTGGGAGGTTCTGCCAAGCCACATTCCCTCCCCCTCAGATGTGCTGGGGACACCTGGGGCCCACCGCTGATCCAGCCCCTCCTTTGCCGGTGACCATTTGTTATTGGGGGTCAGGGGCGTCTAGAGCATTAAGAGGCCTTTCCAACTCTAGTGGATACGGTTCTGAGCCTCCGGCTGGGGATGGAGTGTGGGTCTGTGTTGTCAGATGAGCCCTGTCCCTGGTCATGCATGTCTTGTTGAGGCAGAGGAACTGTGCCCATGTTAGGAGCTGCCAGTGGTCACTGGGCCAAGGACAAGGCCCCTGCTCCTCAGGCTGTGGGAGAGAGGGCAGACAGAGCAGGAGGCTGGGCAGGAGGCTGCCCACTGCCCCTCCCACTCCCCCACTCCACAGTCACTGTGACAGGAGGATGATGGCAAGGGATATTGCTCACAGGTTCACATATACCTCGCTGTGAACTCACATGTACACGCTTTCGCCCACATGCCTAAACACACATGTAGACACACTGTGTAGACGCCACCTTCTCATGCAAACATTCACATGTATGCACTCACACATCTGCATACTCGTGGATGCCCTCAGACACTCAGACATCCACGCATGGGGTACGCACCGTCACACACCCTCCCGAAGGCCCCCTCACCCTTGCATGCCTGTCACACGTGGGCACGTGTCTCAGATTTGCTTACAGAGCTACAGTTCCAAAAACATACAAGCAGACATGTGCATCCTTTCTCATATAAGCACACACATTCCCTCCCATAGATACAGGCTAAAAGCATGTTCTTTTCTCCATTTTCTTTTGCTACACACCTACACTTTGAAATCTCTCTTGCATTCACACATTCTCCCCTACAGGCACAGCCACTCTTGCACGCCCACTGTCGCACACCTACGTATAGGCTGAACCACTTTCTCTCCCTTCTTTTCCCATCTCTTTCTCTCTCATGCCACCCACACAGTAATCCTAGCCTCTCTCTCTCTCTTTCCCTCTCACCCACACAGTTTCCTGGTTTCCCACAGGCTGGGCTGCAGCCATTTCCCCAGCACATGCGCTCTCCGCTCTCCGGGTAGGCAATACCCTGCCTGGTGCCAACCGCCAGGACCCCCTCTCGAGCCCCTCTCCCAGCACAATAGGACAAGCGCAGCCACAGGGTCAGAGAGACTCTCTGAAGCTCATGAGGCCAGGCGGAGGGATGGGAGCTGGCAGGGGTTTTTTTCCCCTCTGTCACTTGACTTCCTGCACTCAGAGTCTGCCCACTGGGGACAGGGGGCACCCCAAACCCAGGCCACCTGCAGGTCTGTGTTTCACAAAACCTTGAGTGGGGCGGGCTTACACCAGCACATTTCTAACTTCCTGTCGCAGAGCTCTAAACCCAGAACTCTTAATATAGAAGACAGATGAAAGTGGAACCACCCTGATTGGAGGGGTGGGGAACCACGGGAAACTTGGGTGAAAACCCAGCATGTTTCCAAGGGTGGTTCTGCTTCAAAATGATCAGGGCTGTGGAGAGTACTTGGCATCAGTCCTGATGCCTGGCATCCTGTCCTGAGCCCACCAACTGCCCCCTGGGAGGGGGCGCTGGACTGCGGGGATCTGGCCTGTTAACAGCATCCCCGGGAGACTCCCACGCACCCCGACCACGGCCACTGGGCTCTGCCCACTAGATCCGCACGGCATTTGTTCAGCGAAAAGCACGCCACCCTTTGCTGCTGGCCCACTAGTTAAGTCCGGGGATGGCAGCAGGCTGGTGGGGAGGTGCCAACTCTCTGCGGTCACCATTTGCCCGAGTCCTACCAAGAGAGACAGTTATTCTAGTCACTGGGGCTGAGAAATGGGGTGAAGGCGGGCCTGAGGGAGTACCGCATCCTGGTCTGGAAAGAAAGGGGACACAGGGGGTGGGGTGGGAGGTGGTGTCAGCTATGGGGACAGAAGCACAAAGGCAGATTTAAAAGGGGGTAGTGGGAAGAATAGAGAAAAGAGAGGGAGACACAAAGAAACTGGGTGAGAGAGAAAACAGAAAGATTTAGGGACAGACCGACGGACCATACAGAAAATGATAAGGAAACGGAGAGACCGACAACCAGGCAGCAGAAAGTCAGGCCCGGCGAGAGGAAAGACGGAGAGAGGAGGACCCGCCTAGAGTCGGGAGGCCGAGCCGGTGAGGAGGGAGTCGCACCCCCAGGGCGGGGCGGGCGGGGCGGCGCTAGGGCCCCGGGGAGCAGGCGACAGGAGCGCGGCTGGCCCGCCCGCCAGCCCCGCGCTCCAGGCTCCGGGTCCCGGGTCCTGGAGTGGCCGGCCAGGCGGTGGCGGCGGCGGCGGCGGTGGCGGTGGCGGTGGCGGTGGCGGCGAGGAGGGGGCGTCGGGCGCGGAGCCGATGCCTGGCGCGGGGCGCGGGTGACGGGGATCTCGGGGCGGGGCGCCCTGACGGACGCGGCCAGGTGTGCCGAGGCGGCGGCGCCCGGGAGCTGGGGGACCGCGCGCAGCGGCCGGAGGTGAGTGAGGGGCGCTGGCCTGGCAGGGGTGCGGGCGCCGCGCGAGCCTCGCCCCTTCCCACCTGCGCCGTTCGCGGCGCCGCCCAGGAGGAGGTGGCACATCTGGGCTCCTGTCCCAGCTTGCTGGGTGACCTTGGCCAAGTCGCGCCTACACTCTGGGCCTCAGTTTCCCCACCTGTAGGGGAGAGGGAGGGATCTCGAGGCTGTCGAGCAGCTCAGGAGCGGGGGGGAAGCCCGGACACCGGGAATCTACTCTTCGGGCTGCTCGGGGGCTCCGGCGCTTGCGCCCCTTCCCGCAGCGGACCAGGGGACAAGGCAGCCCCGGGCTCACTAGTGGCAACAGTCCTGGGTCTGTGCCCCCCAGCCCGCTCTGGGAAAAGTCGGAACGGCTTGACCCAGGAAAACGGCAGGTTGGGCTCTGCCAGGGGCAGACCAACATGGGCGGCTGTGGGGGCAGCGGGAACGCAGTGTGCTGGGCCGTGCCCCCCTTCCCGCGGGTGGGGCCACGGGGCGCGGGGGGCTGGCTGTGCAGGCGGGACACCAGGATACCAAACTGCCACATCGCGGGACCACCTGGCCCAAGCCCCACCTGGGGCAAATTAAGGCCTTTCCTGAGCACCTTGGGGAGAGGGGCAATGTCCTGAGGGCCTCACATCACGGCCTCACATCACGACGCCCCTGCTGTTGTCCCGCCTGCTGAGGTGAGAAGCGAGGCCCTAGAGGTGGAGTGAGTGGAGGGTGGGGCTCCTTGCTAAGCACTACACTGGGCAATGGGGGGGGGGGGCTCCATCCAGGGCCCTGGCACCACCTCTTTGAAGACTCTGGGGAAAAGGTGTCCTTTCCTCCCCTGGCATCACCCCAAGTTATGAGCTTATTCGGGATGGGGACAGGGACCCTCCTGGCTTCCATGCCCAGGTTGTGTAGAAGGGACAAGAGCTGAGTAGGAAGCAGCATGCACCTCATTGCTCACTCCCCACCCTGTCATGAGTGGCAGGTGGCACTGTAATGAACCGACTTGCTGTGGATCTTGGAGCAAGCCCCTTGCTCTCTCTGGTCCCGGGGAGAGGGTTGGCAAGGTGGCCCCTGAGGAGGCAACTGCACTGGGGACAGCAGGGCTGGTGGTGGCTGTAGGCCTAGCCAGAGGGTGCCCTGCCCCCTGTCGTGTTGGAAAGTGTGTGGGGGGTGAGATTGGATGAGGATCAGGAGGACCAGGGTGCGCTGGGGCAAGGGATTGGAAGTCTTACCAGTGCCAGCCTGCCCTGTCACCAACCCCAGACCTGGCCCTGTCCCATGCTGAGGGTCACAGCCACCAACGTAAACTGATGATGTGGTCCCCCCACTACTTACCATATTACCTCTGACAGTCAGATGAGACCCCTCAGGGGAGTTGAAAATGTCCCTGCCTCTGTCTCCATATGAGATCTTGGGTTGGTTCTGGTCCTCAGTTTCTCCATCAGTACCGGGGGGACGGACTAGCATCACTCTAGCTTGACATTCGGAGAACTTCCCCCAGGCAAATTGTTTGCTGCTGCTGTGCTTGGATTGCAGCCCCCACTTTTCAGGCCTGCCCCCACTTTGCAAGTCATGGGACCGCTCCCTCCCACCCCCCAACTAGCACCTAAACTAAGCTGTGGTTGGACTCAGCATTTACATGGTTAAAACAAGGCCTTTAACTCCTTCCCTCCTTGGTCAGCTGTGGCCCTTATCCACTCCCCTTCCCCTCCAGGGTGGAAAAAAAAACCCCAAACCTGTGGCATCCAGGTGCCTGGTTCCTGGCTGCTCCTGGGCCTCTTCGGTCGGCATTTTACCCAATCTCCAATGTTAGAGTAGGGGAGACTGAGGCCAAGGAGGGGGAGAGATCTATCTGCACAGGGTGATTCTGTGGGCAGCAAGACCCCTCTCCTTGGGAAGGAGCAGCTCCTTGGTAAGGGGGAGGGGGCTGGTGACCGTGGAGCATCTGGAGAGAGGGGAGGAGCACAGGAGACTCCTTCCGTCTCCTCTCTGCCTCTAGTCATGCCCCACGTCTGGGATGACGTGTCTCCCTGAGCCCACTTCACGGCTCTGGGAGGCGGCTGGGCAGGGGTCAGCACACCGCCTCCACCTGCCAGGGCCGCCCTCCCACAAGGCTGAACACACCTCCAGGCCTTGGGCCTGGCCCGGGAGGCACCTTTTCCTTCAGGGCAGCTCCCAGGCTTCCAGACATGAGCTCATCAGAACCGCTGGTGCCAGGAAGGGAGGGACTGAGGGGAAGCAGGCAGGGCTGCCCAGATAGGGGCACGGGGCGAGGGCCTGCAGGCTCTGGCTCCCCCTGTAGTGAGGAGGCAGGGGCGAGATAGACCAGCTGAGGGTCAACTGAGAGGGGTTGCGACAGGCCAGTGCCCTGGGCTGCAGTGTTGGGCCAACCTCTGCCACCTACTCACTTGCTGTGTGACGTTGGGTAAGTCCCTTGCCCTCTGTGAACCTTAGTGTCCCTGGCTAGCAGTGAGGGGGGGAGGTGGGAGCTTAGGCACTGGGGTTATAGTAGTGAACAAGACAGACCCCTCCCTGCCTTTAAGGAGCTTGCATTGTAACTGGGGAGATAGGCAAGAAAAGGGGGAGCAAATAAATCATCGAAATAGTTTCAGAAGGGCAAAGAGCCATGAAAAACATAAGCCATGCTGTTAGGATGGAGAGCAGTTAGGGAAGGCCTCTCTCAGGAGGTGGTTTTGGAGCGGAGACCTGAATGGTATTTAAAGGAGTGCTCAAGGCTTCCTGGAGGAGGCGTATCTGGAACTGGGGCCTAGAAGAACGGGAGGGATTTGGTTGAGGGGGAGGATGTTCTAAACTAGGGGCTAGGCTGGGGTGGGGTGGGCACTGGTTGTAGGTTGCATCCTGTGGGGCATCAAACTGCAGACCCCCAATTGCTCCGCCGGAGAGAGAGGGGTGGCCGGGCCTGCCTGTGGAGAGGCTCTGCTGAGTTAGGCTGGTGTGTGTGTGAGCCCAGAGTCCTTTGTGCACTGTCCCTGGACGTTGGGGCTCAATTGCCACCCAGCGTGGCCAGAGGAGGAGTCAACATGGAAACAGCCTCCAGGCCCTGTAATTCCAGAGGCTTACAAATGCCCTCTCTCCAGAATGAAATCTTTACCAACTGGCTGCTGCCTGAAATTCCACCATCCTAGCTTCAGCTTTTCCACTTGGTGGAAGGGTAGCATAGTCCTGTGAACACCCTGCCCTACCCGACCCTGCCTGGCCTCCCAGGGCTGCTGAGGGTGGAGCAAAATTCCGTCTACTCCTGACTTTCTGCGGGAATGCCTCCCGCCTGGCTAATCCACAGATTCTGAGCTTGGACCCCTGCGTCCCTCCTGGCTAGCTAGCTGGGAGATCCCAAGTATGTTATGTAACCTCTCTGGGCTTTTGTTTCCTCATCTGTAAAGTAGAAGCAATAACAGACCCTATCTTGTACTGCTGTTCCAAAAATTAAGTGAGATGATAAATGCTTAAAAAATGAGCTACTACTTATTAATACTATCATTGTGTTTTGATCTCTGTTAAAATAGCAAGCCCTTGAGGAGATGGGCTCTCATTCAGGACTCGCTCATATATCAGTATAAATTACTTTTGACGTGTGGCCAGGAACAGGTTTTGCTGGTGGGAGAATGGGCACAAGCACAGTGGGAACGGGCCTAGACTGAGCCTCAGGAGCGGACACTTGAACCTCCAGTCTTAGCTGACCGGCTGGTGGTCTGGGCAAATTGTTTGGTTCTCTAGGCCTCAGGCTTCAGTTCTGACTGCTCTGAAATGGGCTACCTGGGGTCAGTAGACACCAAAAACATGGGGCCAGCAGGAGGGCTGACACCGTGGTGTCAAAGGTCAAGGAAGGGGCTGGCTGGATGAGCCCCTCGGACAGGAAAGTGGGCTGACCTGAGACACTCGCATCTGACCCTCCAGGGTAAGATCTCTTGGAGCCTAAGAGCAGTCAACAGATAAAAGCCACGGTTCTTGAAAAATAGTTGTTTACTGTTACTTGCTATGTGCCACGAATGTTCCAAGTTCTTTACATGTCAACAACTCCATGAGGTAAGTACTGTTATTATCACTACTTTATAGATGGGAAACTGAGGCACGGAGAGGTTGGTTAAGGGAGCTCCTAAAGTCACACAGCCGGTAAGTAGCCAGGTTCAAACCCAGGCAGTCTGGCCCCCCAAACTACATGCTTAACTGCTGTACAACACTGTCTCTCCCACATTAGATGGAGTGCCAGAGGCTCAGAGAGGCTAAGCCACTTGTCCAGGAACACACAGTATTTCTCTTTGATCCCCATCATCGCTGCTGTGATGGTCCTGGAAGGAGAAGCCTCACGGGGTCTAAGGTTTAGGGCTCTGAGGTTGGTCCTTGAACCAGCTCAGCCTCTTTCCTTCCCCTCCCCCGTGCCCCTGAGAGTAGGTCAGAGAGGATCAAGTGTGCCCTGCGGGCACTGTGGGCACAGCAGGCTCTGCCAGGGCATGATGAGTGGGCGTTGGAAGTGCCATGGAGCTTGAGTGGATCCCAAGTGCCTGAGCTGTAATAAACGCCCGTGCAGTCTGGCACGCCCCCATCATTGTACAGTTGGGGGAAACTGAGTCCAGAGACCAGCCCAAGGTCCCACAGACAGGAGGACGCCCTCCATCCCTGGGCCTCCTGTTCTGCCTTCAGGGCTGCTTAGTACTTGTGGGCACCAAGGCGAGGTGGGACGTTGGGGACCCTCCTCTTAATCCCAAGGTGGCCCTAGCCTCAGCCAGGACGCGAGTCCCGATATGGGGCCCTTTGAGAGGGCACACAGAGTTGGGGGATGGGGAGGGTACTGATTAAAAAATAGACTGTCACGCGCATGGAGAGCAAGCCTGCCACGGTACCCAGCCCGAGCCAGTTGGCTCCCTCCTGCCCAGCTGCCAGGCCCCACTCAGGTCTCCTGCTGGGGGCTCCGCCCACCCCACCCTGGCTCTGGGCCCCAGGCTGGATGCTCCCAGCCACCCTCTTCTCTCCCTCCTCCACCCCTGCCCAGCCTCCAGGCAGATGGTGCTCTTGCTGAGCTTGGGTGGGCCTGAAGCTCAGCTGGTGGCTTTAAGCTGTGCCAGGGGGGTCTGGCATCAGTACACACTGGCTGTGTGGCCTTTGATGAGGCCCTTTCCCTCTCTGGGCCGCAGACATTCACAGAGGAATGCTGTCAATTAGAGCTCTTCACAGCTTTCAAGCCTTTCCCAGATCTCTTCTCTCATTTAGACCTGGCAAACAGTGCTGGAGACCCCACTCAGGGAGGTGACATGAACTACAAAGGCCACTCAGCTGGTAGCAGAGCAGAGGCCTATACCCAGATAATCTTGCAAATCCCAGTCCTGTACAACTCTGGGTGAGCAAGGTCACATGGATCACGGAGGCGGAAGGCTTTGCAGGAGTACAGCGAGCAGTGTTTTACTCATTTGTTCTTCCACTCAGTCAACATCGCCCAGCCGTGACCTAGGCACCGGGCACGGACACAGCCAAGGTCCCTGCTCTGTGGGGGCAGGGCAGGCTGACGTTAAAACAAAACGGATGGAATTAAAAATCTGACCAGAGCCTGGAGGGTGCTGTGGTGGGGGAGGGTGGCCTCCGAGGGTGGGGAAGAGCCCGGGAGCCCTGTGAACAGGGGGTGAGGAGTATGGTGAGAAGGTGCAACTGAGGGTAAGTGAAGAAGGGGCTCTAGGAGCAAGAGCAGCTCGTGCAAAGGCCCTGAGGTGAGAAGGTGCTTGGCGTGTTGTCTGAGCTCATGAAGGAGGGCCAGCGTGGCTGCAGCCTAGGGAGGAGAGCCACTGCGTGGGGTCCTGGGGCCGTGCGGCTGCTCGTGCAGGGCCTGGAGCCCGCCAAGGGGTTGAAGCAGATCCTAGGAAGGAGGAGCAGTCCTGTACCGGTCTGGGAGGCTGGTCCTGTCTCCTTTCTTTTCCTCTTTCCCTTGGCTGCGAGTGCTATCCGCAGGCCCCTCCGCCTCGTCCAGCCGTCATGGGACGACTGAAGGCAGAGTCCTCTTCCTGGATCTCGTTTGCGGCATCCTGCCTGCAAGGAGGGCTGTGACGGTCCGCAGGCCTCAGATGCAAGCTGGGGAGGACACGTTCTTGGGCAGGAGGTTGCAGTCGCTCAAGCTGAGCACCTCTGTGCAGGTGAATCCTTATTTCCTCTTATTCCTTGTGGGAGTCTGTGCACCCCAGAAGTTCACCTTTTCTTGGCTGAAGGAAGGCCTGTCCCTGGACCAACTCCCACTGCCTGTCCCCTGTGCCACCCCAGGCACCAAAGCTCTCTGGGGCCAAAGCCCTGGGATGGCAGTCAGGAGGCTTGTGTTCGAGCCCAGCTCTGCTATACGCTCTTGGCGCATCCCTTTTCCTCTCTGGGCCTCAGTTTCCCTACCTATACTGTAGGGAAATACTCTAGTTTTTCTGTACTCAGTATGGCCCGTGGATGCAGTGTCAGTATCACTCAAAAGCTTGTTAGAAATACAGAATCTCTGGCCCCACCCCAGACCTCCTGGATCAGAATGTGCATTTTAACAACATCCCTGAGTCACTTCTATGTACTTTAAAGTATGAGCAGCATTGTTCTAGGTCAGTCATTTTTAAACTTAAAAAAAAAAAATCTATAGAATCTTCTTTCTTCTCCAAAATTTTACATAAAAAACACATAAGGGGGGACCCACCCATTCTGTGTTTATTCATCCCACGAACAAGGAGGGGCAGGAGTGGGGAGGGGTAACGGCTTTGTTAGGATGGGTTCAGAAGGGAGGAGGAAAAGATGCAGCGGCCTGGTGGAGGGGGCCGCCTTCTCAGGCCCCTCCTTTACCCCTTGAGAGCTCCTGAGCAGGTGGAGTTCAGCTCTGATCTGCAGGGTCTTTCAGCCTTCCCCTGCTTGTCCCCATCTTGGTGCCCTGCCCTCTTCCCTCTGGAATCCCTGAAAGAGTAGCTGGTGCTATTCTTAGCATGACATGGTGGTGAGAAGAGAACATATTAGTGCATTATTTATGCCTCTGAGTCAACAGGATTACACCCAGGGCTCCCAGAACATGCTCCTCCCAGCGTGGCCTTTGTCACGGCCATGGCAGGCGGTCTGCTTTGTGCAGACAGGCGGGCAACTTCCCAGGACCCAGAACCCATCCCCTGTGGCCCTGACTATCCCAGCTCAGGGCCGCTCGCCCGCAAGCTGGGAAATGGATCATGAAATGCAACGGTCACTTAGGACTAGGAGAGAGCGGCTTGGGCCATGTCATTTCATGTCGTCATCGGTTGAGCCCATATTTATTGAGCACATGTTACATGCAGAAGGTGTGGGTGCATGGATGGATGAAACGGGGTTCCTGCCTTCTAGGAGCGCACACTTTAGCCAGAGAGTTGATGTGCCATATCATAGGCGCCAGGCATTTGCACGTGTGAGAGCCGATCTGTCACCCAGCAGGGTTGGAATTTAGAGACCATTTCAGAGGAGGAAACAGAGGCTCCACATATACAAGGCTTGCTAAGGCTCATCGTAGCCAGTGATCAGACTGAACTCAGATTGGCTAGAACAAAATGACCATTTTCTTTATTTATTTTATGTATTATTTTTTCCCTACCCTTCTTTTGCTGCAAAAGCAACCGTTTTAGATTAAATGGTAGCATGTAGCGTTAAGGCTTTGGGAGCCCCTGCACTGCCCAGTGAGAGGGACCTTGTGGCTGGAAGGAAACTAACTGGCTGACGTCCCATTCTCCGTGAACCCTGAGTTACTGGAGAAGTCGGGTGTATCCAGAGTTTTCACGAACCTGGAATTGAAGGACAGCTACACCGTGGGCTGGAAGTCAAAACCATATGGGATGAGCAGACGAGGCCCCACGAGGCGGCACATCTCACGAAGCCGTGCCAAGGTGTCTGGCTGGGAGCCAAAGCCCCGCATGCAGTGACATCCTGGCCAGGTCCCTTGGCCTTTCTCTGCCTCACTTTTCTAGTCTGTAAAATGGTGTAACGATCCCTGCTCAGCCTCTATTTCTGATGAATGAAGGGTGCTAGGAAAACTATAAAAGTGTTGTGCATATTTAAGGGATGGTTTATAATTACTATGTGTAATTATGTATATAAATATATTTTATTAGACTCTTATTATGTGCCAGAATACATTCCAGCATTTTCCTATGTATTAATTTATAAACTTATTTATAACATCATGGGCTTTAAAGCCCAGTGGGTCCCCAAGCTGGATGCGCATCAGAACCCCTAGGGGGCCTGTTAAAGCGTATATTCTGTGGGCCCCGGGTAGGGGGTGAGCCCCGGAATCTGCATTTTGACCACATGCCCTGAGGGATTCTGAGGCACCTGTGAGTTCCCGATCGGCCAGAAAGGAGAAGAGACTTGCCTGAGGCCTCGCATTGAGCTGGAGACCAGGTTGAGAGTAAAATCCAGGCCTCCAGCTCCGGGTCTGGTCCTTTCCTTCTACCCTAGGGCTGCCCCCCGGCCCCCTGGAAGGGTGAAGCTGGGCACCGCGCGACATGTGAGAATGCCGGGAGTGGCGCTAACGTGTACCGTGCTGTGCTAGGCATTTCACGTGGCTCATCCTGTTTAAGTGCAGTAGGGGTGGATGGGGGACATTCTCCACAGCAACAAGATCCCCTGGGACATTTGAGCATCAGGTGGCAGATTTTAATGTACCCCTGGGAAAGGGAGACTATGACTGAGGGGCAGAGATATCGGAGAAGTGAATCGGAAACCACACCATTGGTGCATTTGCCATCCTCCAGTGGCTGGACCCTCAAGGCAAGGGGCGTCCGGTGACTCCGTTACCCGAAGACAGGGCAGGCTGGCAGGAGGGAGACACGCACGCTCCCACGCACAAGGTGTGTACCTGATGCACATCCACCATGCCAGTCTTCCACGCGAGTCCCGTGTGCCTGCGGGTGTTCAGTGTGCACACATTCGTGTGCATCTCCTGCCCCCTCTCTGGGGGTGCACGCATGCCTGCGCATGCTCTGCTCTGTGCAGTGCGCGTTAGAAGCAACAGCACCTCTGTGTGTGGGCATATGTGCAGAGGAGGATGTGCTGCTGCCTGCTGAAGCCGCGCCAGCACTAAGAGGCTATTGAGAATGTGTGTGTTGCAGGGGTGTGTGTGTGTGTGTGTGCAAATGGTTGCAACGCAGATCCCTGAAACTCCTAAGGTCAGAGGTAGAAAGGCCATTAGAGAACCCACTTTCTTTATTCACGTCCCACCTCCACGTTGTATGCACCACCCTCAAACCCGCCAGGCACCAGCCTGCCTCAGGACCTTAGCACTTGCTGTTCCCTCTGCCTGGCCGCTTTTCCCCTAGACATGCATGCGCCTCACCCCCTCACCTTCCTCACTTCTTTGCTCAGATGTGCTTCTCAGTGAGGATGACTTTGATTGCCATGGTTACCTTTGCAAACCACTCCCCACCTTATGCAATTCGTATAGCTCTGGCCCCAGCTTTACTTTTCCCTATAGCATTTACCATCTGACTGACTTGCGCATATATTGTCTTGCTCCCCCGCCGGAATGCAAGCGGAGATTTTTATCGGTTTCTCTTCGTGGCTGTGAACAGTGCCTGGCCCTTAGTTCGTGCGCAGTAAGTACTGGTTGAATGAGTGAACGCATGCGCCACCTATATTTACTTTTCTTTAAGTTGTCTAATTTTGTTACTGAAATATCCACTTTGGCCTTCCCCTAAGCAGTAATATACCTGAGATCACAGGTTTGGTGTGTTTATTATACCCCTTTTCCAATGAACATTTGAAATTTACATAACTATTAAGATTTTAAATATCAAGGTACCACCAAAATCCTCTCTGCTTCTACTAGAGCTGTTGGCGTGCCACACTCTGAGAGTCAGTGGTCCAGTCCAATCTCTCCTTCGAACAGATGGACAAACTGAGGCCCGAAGAGGGTCAGGGATTCCTTCAATGTCTCACCCAAATGGTGACAGGACAGATCCTGAACCTAAATTTCCTGATTCCCCCCCCACCACCCCGTCTTCTTTTCTTTTGTAGTTTGTGGAAAAGGGGAGGGCAGGACTGGAGGATTCAGCCTCTCCTTTGGCAGGAGACTCCTGCTGGAGGGGGCCAGACATGCCTGGCAAGGGGTGAATGGTGTGGGGGGGGGCATGGCAGGGTCAGCAGCCTCCAGCACCCCAGAGCCATGGTGCCCTCCTCTGGGGGGCCTGGGGTTCACACCCGGTTCTCGCTGCTGCAGCACATTGGCTAGAGGTGACACTGGGACCCCCTGTGCAGAGAGGATGCGGGGGTGGGGGGTGATGGGCTTGGGCTGTGCCTGCTGTGAGCAGAAGGGAGACCAGACTCAGAGACGGCTGGAGAAGACAGAGAGAGAGAGACAGAGGCCCAGCCTGATGGAGTTCTGCAGAGGGGGTTTGTGCAAAAGCCTGCAGTTAAACCCCGCTCAGGTGTGACAGTACTTTGTACTCTATGTCATTTCGGCATCTCATTTGCTCGGCCGATGTTATCATCCCAGTTTTACTGATGAGCAAGTTGAGACTCAGAGAGGTGAAGGGATTGACTAAAGGTAGCCCAGCAAGTTGAATGGGATGCCCTGTTGAGCCCCTCGGATTGGATTTGGCAAAGGAGGGCTGTTTGCCGGGGACAGGAGGGCCGAATGGGTTTGGGAGCAGGAGGTGGCGCTGGAAACCCACAGTCTGCTCCCTGGCCAGATAACCTTAGCCAATCATGAAACCTTTTTGAGCCTCAGTTTCCTCATCTGTAAAATGGGAATAACTGGCACTCCCTACCTCACAGCTTGTGAGGATAAAATAAAATGACACAGGCCGGGCACGGTGGCTCACGCTTGTAATCTTAGCACTCTGGGAGGCCAAGGCGGGTGGATTGTTTGAGCTCAGAAGTTTGAGACCAGCCTGAGCAAGAGCGAGACCCCGTCTCTACTAAAAATAAAAATAAATTATATGGACAGCTAAAAATATATATAGAAAAATTAGCCAGGCATGGTGGCACATGCCTGTAGTCCTAGCTACTCAGGAGGCTGGCGCAGGAGGATCGCTTGAGTCCAGGAGTTTGAGGTTGCTGTGAGCTAGGCTGATGCCATGGCACTCTAGCCTGGGCAACAGAGTGAGACTCTGACTCAAATAAATACATAAATAAATAAAACAACACAATAAAAATGATGATAGTTAAGCCAAGCGTCTTGCACATAAGAAGTGCTCAATAAGCAGCCACTCGAGTAATGAAAAGGAACACAAGTGGTCACAGCCGGGACTGAGGGGTTCCCAGCGCCTTCTCAGGCAGATGTGAGTGAACCTGAAACCCAGAGAGGGTTGTCACCGCCTGGGGGACCCGTGAGGTGCTGGGGGCAGGTCCGTGTGTCCCAGAGCCCCAGGCTGGAGCTGAGGCCTCCTGGCGAGAAATAGCGCTAATAAAGCTCTTCCCGGCTCTGCTGTTTACCCCGTGCGCTGTGACTCCAGCGCTTGGGCCGTCATTATCATTCCTCCTGCGTTTTTTTCTCCAGTGGTTATTTATTTTTCTGTGAGGAAGGAATGTGGGGAATTTACCGCAGGGTGCCGGCCTTCGCTTTCAGTGGCCTCTTCTATAAGAAGGAAGCAGCCGAGACAGATGGCAGGAGAGGCGGAGGGGGCGGAGGGTCCGGGCTGGCTCCGTGGCCCGTGCACTGGGGCAGTTATGTAACCCACCCAGAGGCCCAGGGCAGATACCACAGTGTTCTGGTCTCCGGGCATGAGCCTTGCCATGGACACAGCCCCTGTGGAACAGGGCCTGGCTCACTGCATCCACCCCCGGCCCCTGGGCAAGCCCCGTGGGTGTGTTCCTCTTTCAAAGTTTCCTTTCTCTCCAGCTGGTCTTGATCTGGGGTATGGGGTGGGTAGGGGAGTGGGGTGGGGATGACTTTGAGCTTTCTAGTCTCTGCTGAGCTGTCCTCATTGCTTAGAATGACTCTTCATCTCTATCTTTCAAGACCTAGGGCATATGTCACTCCCTCCAGGAAGCCTTCCTGGATTGCTCCCCCCTAATTCATCTCTCTCTTTGGGTATGTTCTCCCTTCTCTTCATGAAAGACTCTGCCTCCTTAGTGATTTCAGGTTTCATCTCCCTCTGCCCACAAACTTACTTTCTTCTTTTTTCTCCCCCTTGCCTCCAGAAACAACCCTCTAGATCTCTACTCTACAGTCTAGACGAATCTTGGATCTACACAAATCTAAAATTCATCTCCAGGGGTGAATGGTGGAGCAAAAGGTGAAGGTGGGAGGCTTTGGATTCTGGGAGTGCTCGTCCTTCAGCAGTTTATTTATCGGACACTCAATGAACCCCTTCTGGGTGATGGCATCTGCTGGCGCTTGGGGCATTTAGAGAGGATGGAGACCAGCCCTGGCCCCAGGCTGGCACAGGGTGAAGCGGGAGGACTGCATCTTTGGAGGGCCCAGAGTGTGCCAGGCCCTGGGATGAGTGGAGGGGACCCAGGCCACACCCTGGCCCTGGCAGAGGTTTAGAGGAGTCCACCTCTTCCTTGCCCTGGCTCGCTCCCGTTTTGTCTCCTGGATTATGGGTTTTCTTTGGGAGGGTGGGGTGTGATGGTCCCTTCTGTACTCCCAAGGCTTCCAGGGAACTGGGGGGAGGGTGACGCAGCAGGAGGGGCTTGGCGAATGCAGGCCTGGTATGCCAGGGTTGGACTGGGAGGTAGGAGCCTGGTCTCCGATCTTGGCTTTCTGTGTACCGGCCCCTTCCAGGTTGCTGTATACCTAGGGCTCGGCCTGCCTCTCTGGTTTGCTGTTTCCAAGTTTCTGGAAATCTACGGCTTATAAATTAGCGATTAGGCCAGTAGATCAGGCAAGAGGGGGACGGGGGCCTCTGGCGGGGACCCTGCAGCAGGGCCCTGGACAGCCAGTGGTGAGCAGGGCTTGTGGCCTGCAGGGTACTGGCCAGGCCAGGCCTGGGCTGACGTGGGAGCCCTCACCTTAGTTTCCCCTTCCCTTCCATCTCTGCCCTGCCTGGTCCGACCCACTGCCAGCAGGGAGAGAGAAACCGGGAGTTTGGCCAGGCCCAGCCTTCTTCCCCTGTATTCCTGGACTTTCTCAATCTGCTCTTTCATCCGAGCCCCACTCCTGCTCTGAGGCCTCTGGGCCAGGTTGAGCAGGGGAAGAGCACTGATCTAGGAGTCTGTCTGGATTGATGAGGACTTCCTGGAAGAAGCGGCAGTTGGGCTGGGCATGGGGCAGTGGGTGGGGAAAGTGAGTGGGCTTTGCGGGTGGAGCTTTCCAGAAGGAAGGCGCTGCCCCAGGCTTGGGATCAGTCAGGCTGCCCAACTCTGCTCTGCCCCTCGCTAGCTGTGAGACCTGGGATGAGTTCTGTGTGCCTCGTTTTCCTCATCCATAAAATAGGGATAAAAGAACCTTCTTTGTGGGTCGTCGTGAGAATCGAATGAGAAAAGACAGGTTAAGCCCTAAGCTTGGCAGCATCTGGTGCTCCCAAAATGTTGGCTACTGTCATCCTTATGGACTTCATGATTATTCTGCAAGCACCTGTGGCAGGTGTGGGGGAGGGGAAGGGAGGACGACAGAAGTGACACAGTGGAGCCCCTGCCCTCAAGGCTCTTGCAGTCTGTGGGGGAAAATAGGCCCCAGACCCTGATTGCTGCAAAGCATAACATTGGGAGGGGGCACCGTGGCCCACGTCATGGGCCCTGGATGGGGTGTTGGGCCGGCCTGGGCTTGAATCCCAGCCCTGCCTCTGTCTGACTGTGCAACCTTGAGCAAGTCACCGCACCACTCTGTGCCAGTTTCTCCTCTGACATGGCGATGAGGGTACTGCTGGCTCATGAGCTGCTGTGAAAGTGAATGAGCACGGGCCTGTCAGGTGCCTGGCATGTGGCGAACACACCCCTGAGAGGTAACTTTTACTAAAGCGCGTAATATGCAAAGCGATGAAGTTCTTGAGCGGTGCAGATAAAACACTGGTGGGTCAGGGGTGGCGGCATTCGAGCTAGGTGGGAAGGCTGGGGGTTTGGGGCACGTGGAGAGGATGCTGGACAGAGCAGGGGTCCAGGAGCAGGGATCTGTGCAAACCATGCTCCCCACGGGGAGCTGTGGAACCGCGAGCCGTTGACCTGCCCCCGCCACTGCCCAGGGCACAGAGGGAAGGGTAACGTGCGCTCTTGAGCCGGCCCTGATGCCAGGGGCTTCGAATGCCAGGATGCGGACTCTCCTCTTGTTCCTCCATGTCCTGGGGAGGCGGCGGAGGGTTCTGAGCAGGAGAGAGGCATGAGTGGGGAGCCAGGGGGAGGAAGATGAATCTGGCAGCGTGGGGCGGGTAGATTGGCGGGGGAGAGACTGGGGGTGGAGAGGCCATTTAAAAGGCTGTTGCAAAATCGGTTTTCCTGATAAAGAGCCGGCTGAGTCATCTGTGGAGGAGAACAGTCATATCCAGCTCCTCCGTGTTGCTGTAGATGTGGGATTTTCCTGTCTTCGTCAGCCAGGCGATTGGCTGCCTTTCCGGGCGCTCTGAGAACCGAGGCTGCAGGCCGGGGAGAGCACCTGGGGGAAGCTGGGCTGCAGGGAGGACCCAGCTGCAGTGAGTAAGAGGAGCACCCAGAGGTGCCTTTGCGGCTTGGGGTATGTGATTTAGGGCATGTGGCATCCCCTCTGTGATCTCAGTTTCCCCTCTGGCCATCAAGGGAGAGGCATACGGTGACTTCTGCCAGCCTGTGGGTGGCGAGGCTGGGGCTCGGCCTGGGGCCCCCCCGCCCCGTTTCTGTGTCCTCTCTCCTGCCCGGCGGTCTTTCCCACCTAAGCCCGGATTACTCTGCTCCAGAGAGGAGCCCTGGCAGCCTGCCGGGCCTCAGCCAGGTTGCACTCACCATGACTCTGGCTGGCTGGAGAGCTCCCCAGGGCACGGAGACTGTGTCATTTCCTCCTTTCGGTGGGGAGGATGTGGGGCAGGGGCTGGCAAGGTAGCCAGGCCATTACTCAGGCCTCTTCATCTTCCTGCCCCCAGCTCAGCCAGAGGTTGTGCAGCGGCCACCCATTGGCTCCTTCCTGACCTCGCCAGGGGGGCAGTTTACGCAGCCTGTTTACCCTTCCTGTTGCCAAGACTCCCGGGCAGCCACAATGGGCTGCCTTGAGCCAGTCTCTGTTCCTACCCCTGGTTCCCTGTCCCACCCCACCCACCCACCCCGGCCTGGACACTCCCATTGACGGCAGCCGTGTGAAGAAGCATTTCCTTGAATTCTCCCTGTCCTGACCTTCTCCCGTGGCCTCCCTTCCCCTGCCCTCCCTCCCTCCTGCAGAGCCTCGGTCCACACAGACCCAGTGACGGGCACAACAGGCAGCTGCCTGCAGAGGGTGACGGGTTGGGGAAAGGGCTTGTCCCTGCCTGAGCCAAACTGGAACTGGGGTCTCCTGACTCCCAACCCTGTGATCTTTCCACTCAACTAGTCTTTCATGCCCTATCAGTCATTTCTACCTTAGTAAGAATGAGTTTATCAGCTCTTCTGAGGGGAAGAAGGGAGAGCGCATGAGTTGTTCTAGGCAGCTGAGTTTCCAGGGGAGAGGGCCCTGCAGAGGAGCGTGATCAGGAGATGAGGAAGCAGAGGGCCCTGCCCACCATCATCCAGGAGCACCGGAGCGCCTCTTGGTACCTCCTTCCAGGGACCCGGTGTGGAAGGCAGAGTAGTGAAGGGATGGGACTGAGCAGCCAGACTTGCTGAGTTTTGAATTGCAGCTCTGCCACTTCCAAGTTGTGTGACCCTGGGCAGGTCTCTCTGAGAGCCGGTTTCATCTGCAAAATGGGAAGAATAACAATACTTCTCTCGGGGCTGCTGTGAGGACTGAACGAGGTGAGGAGCACAGGGGGCTCGGCACTGCATTTGGGGCTCAGCGAGGTCTCGGCGGTCACAGCAGCCATCGCGATCCTCGGTGGTGTCACAGCTGGGCCGGGGCTTCTCCCCCATCCTCCACTTCGGGACTTGCCCTGTCGGACCCTGTTGGACCCAGATCTCCTGACCCCAGGCAGCTCCTCTCCTGAAGGCCTGGCTTCAGGGCTCCTGAACCCACGTCCAACTTGGCTCTTTAAAGGGCCAGCACCCCAACCTGGCCCTGCAGGGGCTTAGACTTGGAGGGGGAAGGGGCGGTGGTGCATCGTGACCTGCACAGGTGCAGGTTACAGACAGGCAGATTGAGGGCTCAGTGAGGTCCTTCTGGCCCTTAGCCATCTTCTGCCTCTCTGGCGCCAGGGAGCACAATCTTGGACCGGCTGGCTCGGGCATTGCCAGAGGTGGCAGTTCCCTAGTCTGGGGAATTGTAGATGGAGCTGCAACCCTCCCCCCCCCCCCCCATGCCCTGAGACAAAGGACGGACTCTGGGGTGCCTGTAATTGGCCAAGCCGCCCCTTCTCCCAGCTTTGTTTGTATAGGGTGGCAAAAATCGTCTGGATTGCTGGCTGGGTCTGGTCCAAACCTCCTGCCGAATTCCTTTTCTGTGGAGTCACTGTGGGTTGGGGTGGGGGCTGTGGGAGCTCTCCTCGGAGGGCAGGGCTCACTTGCCTCCTGGCCTTTTCTGCTGTTCCTCTTGTCCCAGAACAGTAGCTTAGGGATGGTTCCGAGCTCAGAGAGGTGTTGGCGGAGGGTCAGCAGCGCAGCCCAGGCTGCAAATGGAGCCCAGCTGGGAGCCAGCAGACCTCGGTCCTTGGCCCACGGCCTCCTCTGTGACCTCGTCCCTCACTGAGCCTCCCAGCCCAGCTTATCTCAGAGGGCCTTTCACACTCTGACAGTTGAGGATTTTCTAAACCCATTGCCTTTTTTAGCCAGCCTGGGGATGGGACTGAAACAGAAAGATAAGGAGTAAGCAGAAAAATGCAGCGATGTTGAGCAGTCTGGGTCATTCAAACACGGGGACCTTCTATGAGCCGCACAGCGTGGGAGCCAGCCAGCCAGGAGCCCGGCACTCTGCACTCACGTAGTGGCAGGTGTGAACCCAGCTCTACTCTGTTCTGGCTCTGTGACCTCGGGCTGCTCACTTTACCTCTCTGAGCCTTAGTTTTCTCATGAATAAAATGTGCATAATAATACACTGGGCTTTGTAGCGTTGTTTGGGGAATTAAGCAGTATTTGTAAAGTGCAGGTATCCAGTAAGTACATCAGTGTTAGCTGCTATTGCTGCAACTGTGTCACAAGAAACACTGGCAGGACGAGGGATGGTTATCCTGACCGTGTCCTGTGGGGACACGATTTGTATCTGCAAATCTCTGCAGGACTGTCAGGCTGGACAGAGACCACTTTTTATCTGTGTAGCCCCGGGGGGCAGAACCACATCAAGAAGTGGATGAAAGTTAGTATGAGGAGCAACTTCATAGCTGAGGAATGTTAATTAGTGGACGACACCTCCTGGGGGAGTGAGTTCATGTCAAATGAGTATGTAAGCAGAGGCTTGCACACTCGGACATGGCTTTGGGGACACAAGATTGGGTGGGGGTTGGGCTCATTGGCAGCTACCCGTGAGATGCTGAGGTTTGGGGCAATACGCTCTGCCTCCCCATAACTCTGGACCCCTGCTGTTTGATCTTCAGGACCCTGATCAACGCGGTGCATCTCCTGTGCTAGAAGATCTGATTCCTTCCAGGGAATAGAGTGGGATGACCAGTTTATCCCAGGGGAGCATGAGCCTTCTGCCTGTCTACCTGGGCTTGGTGGCAATAAGCCACTGGCATTCATGACCTCTTTGTGGCCTCCCAAACCTAATGTCAACTGCCTTACCCTGTATCAGTGGAGGTGGCTATGGCTCTGAGAGGAACAGTAGCTTGCCAGGGTCACACAGCTAGCTGATGGCAGAGATTGGCGTCAGGCCAGGAGGCCTGGTTTCTAAGCAGAGCAGAGGGGATGGACTCCGCAGGAGCTGAGCAAGCCCTCATGGCCCTCCCGTGTGGCTGGCGATCTCCTAGTTAGGCCCCCCGCAGGGGAACAGCCTGGGTGAATCCTTCATCTTTCACAGGGGGCGTGATCCAGGCGGGAGAGGAGTCTCACCAGGTGCAGCAGGTGTCATGGGTGGTAGGGTGGGCTGTGTGCTTGAACTGTTTCTAACAGGTGGGGGAAAGCCAGCCCTGATGGCAGGTGGGAAAAAGGAGGTTGGTGCCAGAAAGCCTGTGGCTGCTCGGCCTGGTCCCCGTGAAGCTGCTCTCTGTAGCTCCTGTGCTCTGTGCGGGCCTCCCTGCCGGCTCCAGTGTGGGGGTCAGCAGGCTCCACCCTGGGCTACTCTCGGGACCTCAGTTTCCCCATCTATAAAATGGGGTGGTGGTGAAATGGGGCCTCTATAAGCGCTCTTCCAGCTCTGGGAGTCCGTGAATTCTGAGCCTCATGACTGGCAAGATGCCTAGAAAGACTGTCCCTGGAGGCCTCCTCAGCATGTCGTGGCCAGTGCTAATGGGCAAGGTGGGAGGAGGGCAGGGTCAGATTCCTCAAGAACTAATTAGCTTCCCACAGAGGGGAGGAGAAGGGGGAGGTGGGGAGGAATGTTCTCAGCCGCTGACTGAGCTCCTGACCCTGGCCACAGGCTGGTCCATCCATCTGTCTGTCCGGTCCATTTGTTCATTTATTATTCAACAAGTATAAATTGAGCACCAGCTGTGTGCCAGCCAGGCGCTGGGGCTAGAAGGAGAAATGGTTGCCTGCAGTGAATTTACAGATTAACAGGGGACTGACCCCGGCCTGATCCCCAACCCCCTGCTGATTTTGTCCCCCCATATGTCCAAAAGGGACGTTTTGGGATGAGCAGACAGCTGAGCATGGGCTGTGGACCCAGGGGGAACTTATTCTGACTCCAGCTTTGCCGCCTCTAGCTGTGTGACCTTCGGTCTGTTACTTAGAAGTCTCTGAACCTCAGTTTCCTCTTCTGTAAAACATGGGCAAATAATGCTTGTCTCAGAGAGTTCTTACGAGGATAAGGTGAAAGAATGCAATGTTCTAGTGTAGGCACTGCTGAAATTAGCCCAATTTATTACTTTTTTGGTGTTAAAATATGTGAATTTTTTAAATGATTGTTTAAATAAAGATGGGAAGAAATTCTGGAAGGATATAGAAGAGCCTAACAACAGGGGTTACCTGACTGTGGGGTGGAGCAGTCAGGAATGGAGCACTGCATACCTTTTTGTGCTTTTATATTTAGACCATGTGAACGTATTACCTGTTCTAAAATGGGAAAGTGTCAGTGGCATCTTTTTATAAAATCAAAGCAAACTACTGTAAGTTTGAAAGTATAAAGGGCCCTAAGAAAGGCACATAGCAAATGCTATGGGGGCTCATTTGTGCATTCAGTCACGTCTACCAAGGGTCCACGGTAGGCCAGGCGCTGTTCTGGGGGCCGAGATTAGAGTGGTAAACAAGTCAAGCAAGGTCACTGCCCTCTTAGAGCTATGCTCTAGGTGAGGAGACAGGTAATAAACAAGGAAACATACAGAAGATCGTTTCAAATTGTGGTGTCTGCTATGAAGAAAATAAAACAGAGACGGGATAGAAGGGAAGGCCCCTCCAGAGAGGTGACATTCCAGCTGAGACCTGAGCAGCTGGAAGGAGCCAACAGGGAATGCCACCTGGAAAAGATTATTCCAAGCACAGGAAACAGCAAGTACAAAGGCCCTGGGGCAGGAACATACTAGGCATGCTCAAAGAACGGAAAGCCAATGTGGCAGAGCCTAGTGAGAGGGGAGAAGGGTCATGGAGGATGAGTTGGGGATGGAGTGGGCCTTGACTTCCACGGTGAGGTGCTCATACTCAGTTTGGTAAAGTGCCATAGCAACAACTTTCAGCGGGAGTCCAGTGAAGGACCAGTTAATCCTGAATGGATAATCAGGGAAGGCTTCACAGAGGTGGTGGCATTTGAGTTGGGCCATGAAGGGGGTCAGCGACCTTTACGAGGAGAGCTGATTCTAGGAAATAGTGAGTAAAGGTCAAATTCCAAAGGAAAGGATCCTATTCCTGTTGCTAACCGGGCCTCTGTACCTCTCTGCAGCGTTGGGCCGGAGCACTAGCCTCGCCGAGAAGGACCTGAAAGAGGCCAAGGCGCGGAGCCAGCAGATCGCAGCCCAGCTGACCACCCCTCCCAGCTCCAATTCCCGGGGTGTCCAGCTCTTCAACAGGCGCCGGCAGAGGGTGAACGAGTTCACCTTGGAGAGCCACGGCCAGAGGGGACCGAAGCCCAGCCAGGAGTCCCTCAGCGTGCTCCCTGCGAGCCCCCCAGGCCATGCCCCAGGGCTCAGCCTGAGTCCCACCTCACCGCCTGAGCCAGGCCCTCCAAGGCACCCCAAGCCCCAGAGCCCCGGCAGAGGGGTCCCTGGCCACAGCATGGAGGGCTACTCAGAGGAGGCCAGCTTGCTGCGGCACCTGGAGCGGGTGGCCAGTGAGGAGGAGGAGGTACCACTGGTGGTGTATCTAAAGGAGAACGCAGCCCTGCTGACGGCCAATGGGCTCCACCTGTCCCAGAACCGCGAGGCCCAGCAGTCCCCGCCGACCCCACCTCCGGCCGAGGTCCACAGCCCAGCCGCAGATGTCAACCAGAACCTTTCCTCGCCCAGCGCCACACTCACCACACCAGCTTCTAACAGCAGCCACAACCTGCCGGCCACCGATGTCAATCAGAACCCACCGGCGACTGTCGTCCCGCAGAGCCTGCCTCTTGCTAGCGCCCAGCAGAATTCCTCAGAGGCCCATCTCCCGCCGAACGGCACAGTGCCAGATGCCAAACCCAGCACCCTGTGTGCCGACGGGCAAGCCCAGGGGCCAGGTGCGGAGGTGAGATCCAGCACCCTCCTAATTGACAAGGTGTCGACTCCACCTACCACCACCAGCACCTTCTCCAGGGAAGCTACTCTCCTTCCCAGCGCCGGGGCCCCGGCCCCAGATTTCATGTCTAGCTCCCTCCTCATCGACGTCCAGCCCCATACCCTAGTGGTGTCAGAACAAGAGATGTCTGGGCGGGCAACCGCCACCACGCCCACCAAGGTGTACAGTGAGGTCCACTTCACCCTGGCCAAGCCCCCCTCGGTGGTCAACAGGACGGCCAGGCCTTTTGGGATCCAGGCGCCAGGGGGCACCAGCCAGATGGAGCGGAGCCCCATGATAGAGAGACGACATTTTGGGGAGAAGGCCTCGGCCCCCCAGCCCTCCAGTGTGGCAGACAGGAGCCCCCGGCCACAGAGACACGTGATGTCGCACAGCCCCATGGTGGAGAGGAGGCTGGTGGGGCAGCTCAGCCCAGCCTCAGAGAGACGCCCTGTGGGGAACTTCGCCCCACCCCCCACCTACGCTGAGACTTTGTCCACAGCTCCTCTGGCTTCCCGGGTCCGGTCCCCACCGTCTTATTCTGCCCTGTACCCCAGCTCTGACCCCAGGCCTTCTCATCTGAAGGGCCAGGCAGTTCCTGCCAGCAAGACGGGCATTCTGGAGGAGTCGATGGCCCGCCGGGGCAGCCGCAAAGCCATGTTCACCTTCGTGGAGAAGCCCAAGGTGACCCCAAATCCAGACCTGCTGGATCTGGTACAGACGGCCGATGAGAAGCGGAGGCAGAGGGACCAGGGGGAGGTGGGCGTGGAGGAAGAGCCCTTCGCGCTGGGGGCTGAGGCCTCCAACTTCCAGCAGGTGCCAGCACCTCGGGACAGGGCCAGCCCTGCAGCAGCTGAGGAGGCCGTCCCAGAGTGGGCCTCCTGCCTCAAGTCGCCCCGAATCCAGGCCAAGCCAAAGCCCAAACCCAACCAGAACCTCTCCGAGGCCTCTGGGAAGGGGGCTGAGCTCTATGCCCGCCGCCAGTCGCGGATGGAGAAATATGTCATCGAGTCTTCAGGCCCCACAGAGCTGGCCCGCTGCCCTTCACCCACCATGTCCCTGCCTTCATCCTGGAAATACTCCACTAACGCCCCTGGGGGCTTCCGAGTGGCCTCCCGAAGCCCAGCTCGGACCCCGCCTGCCTCCCTCTACCATGGGTACCTGCCTGAGAACGGGGTCCTGCGCCCAGAGCCCACCAAGCAGCAGCAGCCATACCAGCTGCGGCCCTCGCTCTTTGTCCTCTCGCCCATCAAGGAGCCTGCCAAGCCCCTGCCCAGGGCCGCCTCGCCCAGAGCTGCCTCGCCCAGAGCCGCCTCGCCCGCCAAGCCGAGCTCCCTGGACCTGGTGCCCAGCCTGCCCAAGGGTCTCCCTCCGTCGCCTGCCCTGCCTCGGCCCTCCCGCTCCTCCCTGGGCCTCTGCACCTCACCTGGCCAGGACGGCCTCCAGCCCACTGCCGTGAGCCCTCCCTACAGCGGCGACATCTCCCCCGTGTCTCCCTCCAGGGCGTGGCCTCCCCGAGCCAAGCAGGCCCCCAGGCCCTCCTTCTCCACCCGGAACGCCGGGATCGAGGCTCAGGTGTGGAAGCCTTCCTTCTGCTTCAAGTAATGGACCCACAGGGGTCCCACTGCCAGTCAAGGCCCCCTCCCTGAGGGCTGGATGGAGAGCAGATGTGGCAGGAAATGGCACAGAGCTGAGTGAGGAGAACAGGGAGTCCGAGGCTCAAGGTCGGATGCTGCCACCAGCTGGCTTTGTGACCTTGGGCGAGTGCCTCTCCTCTGAGTGCGGCTGCCCCTTCTCTACTCCCGGGGGGTTGGACTCCATGTCTGAGCAGGGAGGAAGGCCATGGAGAGAGAACCCCCTTGGCAGGCCCCGAGGAGGATAAGGGCTGCTTCTGGCCTTCCTGAGCTGTAGGGATGCTGAGTCGGATGCCAGCGTCTTGCTGGGAGTGGCCTAACAGGGGATCCCACCAGGGACTTCGGGAGCAGAAAGAGCCTGCCGGTGCCTGTGGAATCATCTGTCCCAGCGGGGCCCCTCGTGAGGCCCAAGCTCCTGGCATCTTTCTTCCTGCTGCTGGATTCTCACCTCCACGGGCCTGTCTCTTCCACCTCTGCCTTCTGGACGCCTCTCCGCTGCACCAGAGAGCTTGCCTTGCCTCCGCCTCTGCTGCCCTCCTGGTCCTTCCGCGGGCTGCGGACTCAGCCCACCACTGCTGTCTGATGCTTCTCTTCCTCCCTCTCCAAGACCCGGCTCCGCTTTAGGGAGACTCCTGGGCCCAGACCTCAGTCCTGGTTCCGCCTGGCTTGCCCTCATTGTCCTGGGCGGGGGACGTCCCAGGGGAACCCCCGAGAGGAGAGCCCCGCAGAAGGCTGTGCAGATGTGGTGTGCTGCTAAGAGGGCGGCCCTAGCTACGTATCCACTGGTGGTTTGGGGTTCAACCTTAGCCAAGATCTCCCTGACTCAAAGAAGCCACCTCAGTGCAGTGGAACAGGCCCCAGGGAGAGAGGCAGGGGAGGAGGGTTCTTGTCCCTTCTCAGCCTCCCCTTTGCTATGTGACCTCGGCCAAGTCACTCTCCTTCTTAGGCCTTGGTTTTCTCATTTATATGATGAGGGTCCTTCTAGCTGTGACAGTCTGTAAGGATTGAGATAGGCTGGTGCTTTGGGAGAAAGGCCTTGTAAGTGACAAGACAGTCCCCTGGGAAGAGAGGGAAAGGAAATGGGCTGTTGCCAAAGGACAGATGGGGTTAGATGTCTGTGAGGGTGACCTGGCGAGGGTGTGGCTGGGATAAGATGCCGCAGGAGACCAGGGGATGAGCCGCTTGGGTTGGGATGCCCGGGATCACCTGAGACAGTGGGAGCATGGCAAGGGCTGAGGCCAGCCACAGCAGCTCGGGGGAAGGGACAGGTGGGACCTTCAGGTTTTGAGGAAAAGTCTGGGGCTCAAGAGATCTGGGTTCTAACAGACTGACTGCATGCATGTCTTTGGGTCTCAGTTTCCCCATGCGTACAGTGAGGGGGTTGAGTCGGGTAGTCTGAGACCCCCACCACCGCTGACACCTTGAATGTGATGCAGCCCCCTACCCGGGCTTTGTAGGGGGGAGAGAATACAGACACAAGAGGCAGGATTCAGATGGAAGCTTCCCAAGGCTGGGGGCCGAGGACCACCCACTTCTCTTTCCCAGCCCTATTTCTGGGCTCCCCAGCGGGGCAAGGGGTGGTGGAGGCGGTGCCCATGCTGGGCTGAGCCTGCAGTTTTCGTGAGCTCTGGGCTCGTCTCCATGGCAACAGGGGGTGCCTTCTCAGTGAGCTCATTCCACACAGATCGAGGGGGTATGCGTGGGGGAGTGGTGAGTGAGCTCAGCCCCTTCATGCCTGGCCCCTCCCAGAACAGAGTGAAGCCTCTGCCCCCTGCTCCCTTCGACCCCCGACCCCCGAGGGCCAGCAATGGAACAGCCCACCCTCCATTCTGCAGCTCCTGCGGCCAGGCTGAGCTCTTTCCCCAACTCTGTTTTCTCTCCTGTTCTCAATACACTCTGCCTCAAACCGTCTTGCTTCTTTCTTTCTTCTGCGCTGCTGGCAGTCAGGGCTCCCTTCCTCCTCCTATTCTAGCTGGGGAAGTGGAGTGGGACCGCTCGGTTGTTGTGTGTGGAAGTGCGGCTGTGTCTGCCGTGGGTACAGACGCGTGCTGGCTTGAAGTGAGGGCTCCCTCTCTCCTCCCCAGGACAGCACTCAGGGCGCCAGGACCCCGTGCAGATCGCCTTCCTTTGTTTTCTCCTTCCCTTAGAGTTTGGCCAAAAATGCTGTAGAGGATTTTGGGAAAAACACACTGCCCCTTCTGGTCCAGGCTTGTTTGGGTTGTTTAAAAACGGAATTGAAATTCCTTTAGCCAGAGCATTCACTCTCTAGTTCCTTCAGGTCCCCTCCCACCCCATTATCTAAATCCGGCCATTTCCCACATTTGTCATCGTCACTGGCTGGCCCCTGAAAGCCCCTGGTGGAGAGGAAAGAACTGCCATTGAGAGTCAGAACTGGTGCACCTGACTCCTGTGTGACCTTGACCAGCCTCTTTCCATCTCTGGGCCCAGTTTCCCCTTCTGTTCAGTGAAAGCATTGCAGAAGGTGGTCTGGGGCTCCATTTGGTCTCCGACAGTCCATGTCTGAGTCTGCTCTGCTCCTGCCTTCACCCCAAACATGTGCCCTGCTTTGGGGCTGGTGCTGGGCGGAGGGGACGCTACTTTCTGAATTTTCACCCACTGCATTTCCATGGAGTTCCGGCATCTATATGGTGCATTGAGCTCTCTGCCAGAAAGCGAACAGTTCTGAGCTCCTGGAGCCTTTTCGCATTGTGTACCCCTCCGCCCCCCGACACATACAGAGTCAGTGCCCAGACATGGCAGTTCGCATGAGGTCAAGTTCTGGCCCCTCTCCAGATGACAAAGAGCTGCTTACAGTGCCCCCAACATTCCAACCTCTGCTTGAGCCATTCTGTTTCACAGTCTTGGCTGAATTCTGTTCCTCTTCCACTTGTTGGCCCCAATATTCCCCCTGTGGCCACCAAAGGCAGAGAAAAACGCTTTAGAGATTTTTAATAGCTATCATGGCCCTCCTTGACCCAGCCTACTCTTCTGGCTGAAGAGCCTAGGTTCCGCTGCCTCAGTGGTTGTTGACTGGCTTGGGTAATGAGCTCTTGGCCCCACCTCCCTGCTCAAGGTGGCACTGTGGTCGGGTATTGGGGCATGCCTGAACCCACCCCATTTTGCCCTGAGACTCTGGTCTCAGCCTCTAGTCCTTCCCATCTGGCCCAGAGGCCAGGACCTCCCTCCTGGCTCCTCTCCCTAAGTCTTGGGGTCTGCCTCCCGCAGCTGGCAGGACGGAAAGCTTCCTGGGTTGTGTCACATACAGAGCAGCTCCCAGTGTCTCTGGCTCATGTATACACAACTCAGACCAGGGGAGTAAAAGAGGTGGGTCCCGCACTGAGCCTTAACTTTTCTGCTTGATGACTGGGAACTTGGATGTCCCCAGGAAATCTCTAAGGGTCACTCCAGCATTACCACCCCATGAAAAATGTTCCGTTCAGGCTGTTGACCAACATTCCTCTTTAGGGGAAAGGGCTCCAATTCTGAGTCTGGGTTTACCTAGCGGCTGCTACATTCTGTTTGGAGAAAACATGTTTCCTTTTGATTGGGAGGGATTCAATTCTCAATTGGATGAGAGGATGACTGGCTTGGCTATGGCTATGGCTCATTGATTGGATGAAAGAACGGAGGTTGTGGATGGTTCTAGATTTTGATTGGGTAGGAGATATGGAATGGACTGGATCTCTCTGGACTCTGATGGATGAGTGCTGATGGATTTGGATTGGGTTGGGAGGCCAAGTGGACTGGTTCTTGCTGGCATGTGATTGGATGAACAGTTGGAAGGTTCAGGAGATACATGCCAGGCTTGGATTCTCAAGCACTCCACTTTCAAGCCAGTTCAAACTGCTTCAACATGTTGTAGGCTTTGGGCAGCAGATAGTCACACACACACAGGTGCACAATGCATGCACACACACACACACACACACATTTCCTGGTGGGTCAGAACACATTGGGTTGTTATTTATGCCTCTGAGCTTCATTTTCATCATTAGTAAAATGGGTGTGATAATACCAGTTACGTCACCAGTCTGTTGTGAGGGGCTAATGAGGTAAAGGATGGGAATGAACCCTGTAGACTGAAAAGCCCCCAGACAGGTAGGAGACAGGTATGGCAGTGCACAGCAGAGCAGTGCTTTGTGGCCTCAAAGCTGTTCACGCCCTTGGCCTCACCAGAGCCGCACGCCCCTCCCCGTGCTGTGAAGTCCAGTGAGGGAGTGTGCTGCCTGGGGGAACCATCCCAGATTCCTGTTGTATTCGCATTTGTCAGGGGACCTTCCTCCCTGCTTGGTCATCCAGGGAAAAATGAGGTAACCATGGCAACAAGGCAGGAGCTTGGGGCTGAGAGGATCTTTCACTAAATCCAACTTTAATAATAGTCAATATTTTTAAATTTTTGAATAGATAATACTTCCATATGGTTCAAAAATCTAAACTTATATAAAAGGTAGTACATTAAAAAGCCTATTCCCACCCCCTGTGGCTGTGTACATACCCTGTTCCTGTTCACTCCATTTCCTGACAGATAAGCACTTTGGTTAGTTTCACGTGTATCCCTCCAGTATTTCTTTACAGTAATTAACATCGATTGAGCACTTTCTTCCAAGGGATGTTCTAATATATGTAATGTTCCTTTCCATGAGTTATCTCATTTAACCCTCACAACAACCCTGTGGGGTGAGTAGTTGTTATAGCCCATTTTACAGAGGAGGCAACTGAAGCGCAGAGGGGTGAAGCAACTTGCCCAAGATCACTCAGTAAGTTACGGAGTCTGTCTTCAAAGCGAAGAGCGAGCGTTCTTAACTCCCGGGCGTCTGCCTCCCGGTCAAACGCAGTGGCAGACACCAGACGGCGTGGGCTCTCTAAAGCGTTCTGGGCTGCGAGTTTGGGACCTGCGTTTCACTGGAGGCACTCACTGACTCGGTCGGTGGCTTCCCGTCTCTGTATTTTGGACAAATCATACTCGGCCCCTTTCAAAACCCCGGCATAGCGGACCCCAGCACTAATGCCTGCCCCCACCCCCTCTGCTCTCTCCCCAGGACCGCCGGGAGAGCCTGCCCACCTCCCCGCCCTGGACGCCGGGCGCGTCCCGGCCCCCCAGCAGCCTAGACGGCTGGGTGAGCCCGGGGCCGTGGGAGCCGGGCCGCGGGAGCAGCATGAGCAGCCCCCCGCCGCTGCCGCCGCCGCCGCCCATGTCCCCATCGTGGAGCGAGCGCTCCGTGTCCCCGCTGCGACCCGAGACCGACGCGCGGCCCCCCAGCCGCCAGCTGCAGGCGCTCCTGGCGCGAAACATCATCAACGCGGCCCGGCGCAAGAGCGCCTCCCCGCGGCCGGCGGGCGCCGAGAGCCTGCGGCCCTTCTCCCCGCCGACGGCGCCGCCGCCGCCGCCGCCGCGCATGCGCTCGCCGCAGCCCGCCCGCCCGGGCCCGGCCTCGGCGCCAGGGGCGGCTTTCGCCCCGATCCCGCGGAGCCCGCTGCCCGCCGGGCCTTCGTCCTGCGCCAGTCCCCGGAGCCCGCTGCCCGTGCCGCTCAGGCCCTTCCTCTACCGCCGCTCGCCCACGGACTCCGACGTATCCCTCGACTCCGAGGACTCCGGGGCTAAGTCGCCCGGCATCCTCGGCTATAACATCTGCCCCCGCGGCTGGAACGGCAGCCTGCGGCTCAAGCGTGGCAGCCTCCCCGCTGAGGCCTCCTGCACCACCTAAAGCCCCACCCCTCATCCCCAACCCATGGAAAGCCGAGCCCGAAGAAGAGTCATCAGGCCTGGGGAACCCAAGGGGTCCGGCCTCTTTGGACAGCCCCAGAGATAAGGGATCAGGGGAGGAGAGCACTGGGTTTGGGGATGGGTGAGCCATGCAAGCTTCGGTGCTAGCCCTTGCTCTACCATTCGGTATGGATGTGTGATCTGGGGCAAGACCCTTCCCCCGTCTGACCCTCAGCTTTCCCATCTGTTTAATGTGGCTTCTGCTGCCAAGGCAATCTCCAAACGTCTAAATTCCACCCTCCCCCCCAAGTGGTAGGGTGCTGTACATATGGGCCCTTAGACTTGTCACATCCAGGGTTCCATACTCCTCCCTCCCCTCCTGGCTCTGCAAGTGAGGTGTGTTCAGAAGATCCTAGGCCTGTGTCCCACGGCCAGGCCCTGGCTTGACCATCCGGCTCCCTGGCACCAAGTCCCAGGCAGGAGCAGCTGTTTTCCATCCCTTCCCAGACAAGCTCTATTTTTACTACGGTGACCTTTAGTGAGGTCTCCCAGGCCAGCTCAAGGTGCCTCGCTGGCCTTTTGGAGAGAAGAGGCAGGAAGATGTTCCCCTGGCCTTTGTCATGCTATTTTCTCCAACCCAGCCTAGGCTAACCACGGACGGCATCTTATCTACAGCCAGGGAAGACAGCTATAAGGCAATGATTTCCCCCAGGTCCAGGACTTGGGCCTCCAGCCCATCTGTCCTTTTGGGCCCATTCATGGCAGGTTCTGGGCTCAAAGCTGAGCTGAGGAGAGAAGAGAGATGCAGCCTGTGGCTCTGGTTGTCATCAGTTTGGGGCTGCCTATCTGAAAGAGGGAAGCAAAGAGTTTCTTGTTATGGGAAGTATATAAGCTGTGGCCAGGATGCCTAGAAGAGGTTCTAGCAGGGGGTGGGATTGGCTCAGAGGACCTCCGAGTCCTGAATTGCATTCCATGGTGTTAGGAAGTAGGGGAAGGTGGTGGAGGAGGATTGGCTGGGCATGAATTCTGGGGCAGATGGGCTTGGGTGGTTGAGTGAGGGATTAGGCCAGGATCTGCCTGTGTCTCTGGCCTCCTAGGAAGTACCCCCTCTTCAGTTTCAGATCCCAGCCCCAGTGTCCATATCATGCCCAGAAGAGTGCACACTGTCCCAACCCATTTCTTTCCCATCGCACTCTGGCCTAGCTAGTGCCTGCTGCCCAGCGACCTTGGGGAGCCCGGCTGCAAGCCCTAGCCTGTCCCTTAAACTTTGGTGGCTCTGATTCCATTCCCCAGGAGGGACACAGGGAGGAATATGGCTGAGTTCTGTAGTTTCCAGAGGTGGCTGGTAGTGCCTTCTAGAGGTTCAGAATATCAGCTTCAGGATACTCTAGAGAGCTGGAATTGGTCGAGGATCAAAGGTATGTAGGTGAAAGGATACCAGGATGTTGCTAAAGGTGAGGGACAGAGTGTGACTTGGGGACTTACCCAACCATCAGGATGATGTTCAATCTGGAACCCCCAAGTGAGGCTGGGGAAAGTTAGGGTCAGGAAGAAAGATAGTCAGGGTTGGGTGGGGTGCTCTGGAATGATAGTGTGATCCCAGAAGGTTCCTAGGGTCTAAGGAATGGGGCCATGGGTCCTGTTGGTGGGAAGATGAGAGGGTGCTCCTGCTCAGTTAATGGTGACTGACCACATTTACTGAAGCCCCCACCTACTGCAGGGTCCCTTGTAACACAGGAGACTGGGCCTAAGGGCCCCCCAGCAGAGAAGAGACCCGATGAGGCCTCTGGCTGCTGCAGTGGCAGAGAGGATCCACTTCTACCTGCATGTCCCCAAGGGCCAGCAGGAGGCAGCCTTGCAAAGTTGCTGCTCCTAAACCAGTCTCGACTGTTCTCTTACTATCACTGCCCTCTCCCCCTCCTCGCCTTTGACCCACTACAGCTTGCCTGTGTCCTGCGTCTAGCCTCCTGTAGAATTCAGCTCTGGCCCTCAATAAATGCTTCCTGCACTCTTCTGCCTCCTGTGTCATTTACAGCCCTGTCTGACACACTTCCCTTCTACCCACGCAGGCCATGGGACTCTGGGTGGATGGGAATATTTGAGGCATGTGGATGGGAGCTTGGGAAGGAGCAGCCATGAGGAGAGAGGGGGAACAATGGAAAAACTTGCAGCCATAGAGGAAGTCCCTGGGTTGAAGTCCTGGTCCTGTCACTGACTAGCTAGGTGAGCCCACTCCTTCTCCAGGCCTCAGCTTCCCCATCTGTAGAATGGGGACAGTTGGGCGCCAGGCAATGTCCCAGGATGGTACTGTCCAGGCCCTGACCCCAGGGCACTGTCCCCAGTGTGGGCAGGGCCAGGCTGGATCAGGGCCCGGTGCTCTGGAGCTGCTCCCTCATGGAGTGTCGAGGCTCCAGGGCAGGAATAGGAGCCGCCATGAGAGGTTGCTTGTGAGTCTGGGCAACCCCAGTGAGGTCAGGACTCTGTCAGAAGTCCTCCTCTCTTGACAGAGCATCCTTTGCCCAGAGAGGGGACTGTGGCCCAGCTTCCAGGTGAGGCTGAGCCTGCCCTGGGAACGGACCTCCCTCTTCCTCTCTAGCAGCTCAGGCCCACCCGAGGGGCAGAAAGCTAAGCTCAGGGCAGTCCTCAGCAGGGTCCAGGCTTCTGTCCTGAGAGAGCATCAGAAATACACCCTGGGCCGGTCTGTACTGACACATAGATACCAGTGTTCCCCGCCCTGGTCCCAGGGCATCCCTGCTAGGTCCACCGTTCCTGGGAGTACTTTGTGTGTCCCTGACCCGGTCTTCATCATCAGCTGGAACCTCTCCTGAGCACAGTGTCCTACTGCCTCCTGGTGATCTCATGCCAGTCCCCGGACACCTCAAAGCAAGTTCACCCAAAACTAAACTCAGTGTCTGCCCCGACGCCTGCTTGCTCCTCTCTGATACCTGCCTTAATCTCCCAAGCCAGAACCAGGGGCACGGGGCTCCTCGCTTTCCTCCCCTCCCACACCAATCCCTCTCCAGGACCTGCGGGCTCTCCAAATACCCCTCCATTCCGTCTCGCCACCATCATGCTGTTGTCACTGCCCTGGCCCGGGAACCCTACCTCTCGCCTGGTGACAGTGAAATTCTCCTGCCTCCAATCTGGCCCCCTCCAACCCATTTTCCACATGGCACTAGAGACTTCTTGGGAAAACGCCAATCTGACCACTCCATTTCACCACTTTAATCCCTTTAGCAGCCCTTTATAGACACAGTTTCTTTTGGAAAAGCCCGCTGGGCTGGCCCCTGCCCACCTGTCTGGGCTCATCTCTCAGCACTGCGGTCCCACCAGCTCTGGCTCTACTTGCTAGCCCCTACCATCCTTACACGTGCCATGTCCTCTGCCCGCCATGTCCGTGTCCCTTCTCTGCCCAGGGAACTCCCACTCATCCTTTAAGGCCCAACTTGAATGTCTCCTCCTCTGGGAAGCCCTCCCTCCCCTGCACACTCCCGGAGCGTTTCCCAAAGCTTGTTTACTGCGCTGAATCTGACCTGGCTGAGCTCCTTGAGGACAGAGCCCCAGCCCTATTTATTTTCAGTCCTTAGGGTGCGGCTCAGGGAATGTGAGAAGGTGGAAGGAGGGAGGGAGGGAGAAAAGGAGGAAGGAAGCAGAAGGAAGAAAAACAGGCAGGAAAGAAGAAAGGAAGGAAGAAAAAGATAAGTCAAGCGAAGATACTGAGATACAACGCATCCATCCGTCCATCCATCCATTCAACGAATGTCTATTGCGTTCCTATCAGGCACCGTGCTAGGCACTAAGGATAAAACAGTTAGCAAGCTGAAGCCAACCTCGGCTGACCCTCGGCATTTCCAGGTGACTTTGTTGTGTGCATGCGTGAGTGCGTGTGTACACTTGAGCGCCTTTCTGTCCGCAAGGGCCGACTGCCGGGCACCTGTCTTCCCCAGGGCCTGGTGCTTTTAGCGTCTGGCCCCAGCTCCTATTGCAGCCTGAAATTAGGCTGTGACCCACGACAGGGCAGGAGTGATTCTCGTCAGCTGAAGCCAGAGCTGGCTGCAGGGCACACCCTGCTTGCTGACCGCCGACTGCTGACCGTCGACACGGGCACCACGCAGCTCGCAGCTTCCCGACAGGGGTGTTCATCTTGAGGGTCTGACATTCCCTCCTGCCCACTGCGGTGCCATCCTCTCAGGTACCAGGATCGTAGGGGAGCGCGGGGAACCGTGGGGAGCAGGCAGAGGGGATGAGCCGATTACCAGAGCACCTTTCCTCAGCAGAGCAAGGGCCCTGCAGAGGGCCTGGGGAGTCGGGGGCCTCGTGGAAGCCTGGATCCTGGATTGGGAGGAGAGGAACTCTAAGCTCTAGGTTACCCCACGTTAAATGGGGAGGGGGTGGCTGGGATCGGAGGTGGGGGTGAGGCAATGGCTCTGCTCAGGACTTCAGGATCTTTTAGGCAGTAGAGGGAAGCAACAAAGAAGCAAATTCCCAGCATCTGTGAATTTCTGTAAGGGGAGTTTTTATCGAGAAACAGATCTGTGGACTGTGGAATCCTAAACGGTCACAGAGCATTCCCAATCACCTCGTGACCCTCACCCCAAATGCATGCAGACACACTCATGTTTGCATCCAGTTTTAGGGGGGTTGTAGATGCCTTGAAGCCCATCCATGGATCCCTTTGATTTAGAGGGGGAAACTGAGGCACAGAGCTGGAGAGCTACATGCTCACAGTTACAGAGGAAGTCGGGGATACGCGTTGGAATCCATGTTGCCCAGCTCAGTGCCCACCGGGCCAGGGCCCCTTGTGGGTGTCGGGGGCACAGACGGAGGCAGGTCATTTTCTAAAGGAAGGAGCTTGGGAAACCCGCAGCAAAGGGGAGGGGCTCCAGGTGGGTAGTCAGCCAGGCCTCAAGGGCTCTGCCTGTTCTCCTGGGGGCAAGTTAGGGAACCTGGATTTGGGGCCTGCAGGGGTTCTCTGGGGCTCTGGACCGCATTTTATTTGTAACTCTCTTCCAAGATTCCTGGAAAGTGCTATGAGATACCAGCGGAGGAGGAGGGAGAGAAGGGGTGAGGGAGAAGAGAGCACCATGGATGGCAGCCCAGGGATGGGGAGACAGGGAGGACGGGTGGTGGTTCTCTCCACTTTGCTGGGCCAGCCTGTGCCCTCGAGCCTCAGGGCCAAGCACCAGGGATGGGAGGGGAGCCCCCATCTTGCAGACCCCAGGGGAGCCACAGACTCACCCAAGCTCCCTTGCCCCAAACTCTCTCAGCCCCTGACTAGTGCTCTCCTGGGTCAGCAGATGACAGTGGAGGCTGAGACCCCTGCCTCCCCCACTCCAGATGTCCCAGGCACCTGCTCACCTCTGATCAGGGTGCCAGGCCTGGGGAAAGCCCTAGAAACCAGCCCAGAAGATAGTGTGCTTCCCTAGCAATGCAGAAATCGATTTGTGTGACCTTGAGCACCTTCCTTTCACTCCCCAGGCCCCAGCCTCCTCTGTACAGAGACCCCAGAGGCCCATCCAGTTCAGATATCCCTTGCTTGTGACGCTGGGGTGGGCCAAGACCAGTCAGGGCTGGGGCGGTGGACCAGGGACATGGAGGAGGTCAGGGGAGGTGGAAACAGCCTGGCTCATCGGTGGGAATCTCTTTTCCACAGGATGATCCCCAAGGAGCAGAAGGAGCCAGTGATGGCTGCCATGGGGGACCTTGCTGGACCAGGTAAGGTGGGCCCAGCCCAGTGCTGTCCTCAGACTCCATCCTTTCTCGGTCCCAGACTGGCGTCCACTCTGGCCTGCTGGCTCCAGGCCTGGGCAGACACATGTGAGTTCCAAGCCAGCGTGAGGGAGAGCCTGTGGAATCTACCGCCTGGGCTCGGAAGCTTCCCAAGGCATTGGGAGGGACCTTGCCCTTGTGTCCACAGACCCCAGAGCTGCAGTTGAGTGCCCCAGCCTGGGCCATGTCCCTGTCCCTGTCCTCAGCCAAGGCTTTACCTCAGCCCCAAATTGAGCTCTGAGGGCTCTGGTCCCAGGTTCCGCCCTGCCTGTGGCCCAAGCTCCCCACACACTCGTCCTCGATTATTGGGACTCTGAGCCTCCCCAAGGCCTTGGGACAGCCCAGGCGGCCCAGCCCCAGGGAGGGGGTCAGGGTGAAAGAGCAGGCTGCCCAAGTGGACTCAAACCATTTTACTTAAAAGCCAACCCATCTAATGAACAAGTCATCCAAAACTCATGGTTATCAACTTTATTAAGTCTCTTGGTGTAATTTTAGAGTCTGTTCATTTGGTCTACTTTAGAGCATTTCAAATATTTTAAACATTAATTCAATTAAGTCAGGGCTCTCAAACTTTCGTGTGAGTCATAGTGACTTGGTGTTGATTAAAAATACAGATTCCTGGCATCTACCCCAGGGATCCTGACTCAGTGCACCTGGGATAGGGCCTGTCCCTTCGCCGTTTAGACAAGTACTGAGGGGACGCGCGTGCGGGTGGACAGTGAGCAGCTCGGATAAACCCTGGGCCCAGAGCCCTTCTGCAGTGAGACTCCTTTAGAGTCCTAAGGAGTTGACCATGTTGTATAACTTTATATGTGAGTCCTCCTTTTAACTTATTTTGTGTGTTCTTGCCTCTTTTTGCTGTTGTCAAGTTTCTTTCTCCCCCCATGATTTTGTGTGCTTAAATATGAAAATTTTGTGAGTATTGATGTTCCAACTGGAAGAGTCAGGCGATGTGTTCTCTTTTCTCTAGTCTAAGTAATTAATTCATTACAGACCCTCAAATATTGACGCACAACAGCTCTGTACGTTAGATGTCAGCACCCCCGTTTGGAAATGAGAAGGCTGCGGCTCAGGGGGGTGGGGGGTCACATCTGGCAGGTACAGAGCTGCGACGTCACTCCAGGTCTCTTTGCCTCCAGAGCTGTTTCTTCACTATATGGTTATACGATAATATAATACAATATTCATACATAAATTTTTAACAATATTCATTTGCCATTGACTTGGTGTAAACAAAAAAAATAAAAGTCAGACAAAACAGACATGAATGACTTTGAAAGTGGAAGTTGCTCCTGATGGAACCATCTGGAGAGAACCACTGTTAACATATTTGTGTAAATTCCTCTTCTGTTCTCATCTATATATTTATATAAACGCATGTACATGTGGGCTAAATACTATCTGCTGTGCTCTTCAGCTTGTTTTTTTTTTTTTTCATTTAGCTGCATATCATCCTAATACGACTTATCTCACCACCTCCCTCCCTGCTGCTCCCCGCATGTCATATATATTTAATGACCCCAAATGGTGGCCATGATGCTTGTCTTAGGTGGGATGCTTAGGGAGGGGCAATCGCTGAGCAGGGCTGTGGGCTCCGCGCAGTCCAGGTTCAGGCTGACCCTGTGGGGGGCTCTCGAGCACGAATTGCTCCACGGAATTCAACCCACCTGCGGCAGCTTTCCTTCCACTGGGCGGTTCTCAGCAGAAGGCGGCCGTGGGAACCATTAGCTGCTAATAAAAGGCCACTGGGCAGCATCCACCACAAGACTGATTTCCAGTTTTCACTATTTGAAACCCCACTGCAATACACATCCTTGTACATACACCTTTAGACATATTTATTCAACTTTTTCCCCAAGAATAAATTCCTCAAAATAGAATTACTTAGTCAAATACGTTTTATCTTTTTCTTTTTTTTGAACATTGCACTCAACTTACCTGCATAGTATCTGAGACTATGATCCTGGGGCCCTTTATTATGTATTTAGGTATAAATATCCTTTCATATTTTGAAGTAGGTGGTACTCTTTCTTGTTAAAAACACGAACAACAGAACAATGTAAACAATTTCCAGCCCTCCTCCTTCCCATGTCCCATAAATAGTCACTGCTAATATTTGGCAGGTCTCCTCGGAGAGTTTTCAATGCATGCACAAACGTATACCAATTTTTTAATATATAAATGGGATCTTAGAATACATATTCTTCTGAAACTTACTTTTCTCCCCAATTAACCTAAAGTGGATTTCTTTGTGATCTTGGCATGTACCTCTTTATATATTTGTTGAAAGAATGAAAAAAAACCCAGCCTCCTATTTTGAACAGCTGTTCAGGATTCCATGAATGGAGTGATTCACGGCACCTGAACGACCTTCAATGCTGCCTGGTAGCTACGTCCATCTCCCTAGTCCGTTCGCCCTCCCGTACTACTCTCTTAGATGGCTTTGGCCAGCCCCACCTCTCCCCTCAAACCTCCAATACTCCTCGCACGTCCTCGTTCTCAGCTAATGACCTTGCTGTTTATTTCCCTGAGAAAAATGGAATAACTAGAAGAGAACTTCTGTAAGACCCTCCACCACGTCTGTCTGCTTCCCTGCACCTGTGCCTGTGTTTGCGGTTTTCCTTCTTGATACGGTGGATGAACGCTCCTCACGTCTGTCTGGTGCCAACCCCTTCTGGCTGGGCACGGTCCACTCTGCCTCCTGTCGCTCATGCTCAAGGACACTCCTTCAGCAATTCTCCTTGCCAAATGTTCCCATCAGCTAACACACATGCTGTTATTTCTCCCTCTTTCCAAACAAACAAACAACCCCCTCTTAAGTCCATAGCTGCCTCCAGCTACAGTCCTTGAAAGCAGGGGTCCCCAACCTATGGTGAGTTGTAGAATTATTTCATCATATATTACAATGTAATAATAATAGAAATAAAATGCACAGTACATGGAATGTGTTTGAACAGTCCTGAAACCATCCCCCAGACCCTGGTCCGTGGAAAAATCGTCTTCCATGAAAATGGTCCCTGGTGCCAAAAAGGTTGGGGACCGCTGCTTTAAAGCACAACTCCTGCAAGCAGTTATCTATATTTTTCTTCCCACTTTCTCTTTCTCTCTTTTTCACATTTTATTATGTCAATTTCCAAATATACACAAAGTAGAGAGTACAAATCCCCACAGCCCCTTCCTTGTTCCTAAATTCCAAGGCTAATACCAAAGAGCAGGTCATTTCATCCCCCAAAATCTTTAGAATGCATCAAAAATAAATAATAAAAAGGATATTTCATTACATGCCACGAAGATATTAGCACACTGAACAAAATTAGCAGTAATGATTTAACAGCATTTAATAAGCAGTCCCATATTCAACTTTCTCCAACTTTCTAGTTTCAGGATCCAAACAAGGGCCACAGTTTTTATTTGGTTGCTATGGCTCTTAAATCTCCTTTCATCTAAAACAATCCCTCCTCCCCCTTTTTTCCATGTCATTCACTTGTTTGAAACACCAGGCCAGTTGTCCTTAGAATGTCTTGCATCCTGGATCAAGCTCATTGCTTCCTCGCCCTGTGGCTAAACTTGTTCCTCTGTCCATTTTCTGTTGAACCCTCTCCAATCAGGCTTTCACACCCCAACGCTCCCTGGAAACCGCCTTACTGAAGATTACCAATGAGCCCATGTTACTAAATAGAATAGGCGACTTTCAGCGCTCATCTTACTGGACATATCAACAGCGTTTGACTCCCTTGGTCTCTCCATCATCCCTGAAATGCTTTCATCATTCATTCCCAGGACAGCGTCCTCTTCAGTGTCCTTCTGCCTCACTGGCTGCTCCTTCCTAGGCTCCAGGCCTGGATCATCTAAATGTCGGAGGCTGCAGGGCTCAGGCTGTGGCTGTCTTCTCCTCTCATTTCTTCAAGTCTCATCCAGCCTCCCAGCTTAAATGCCATTATGCAGCTGGAACAGGAAACTCGGCGTATTTTATTTTAGCGATGGGCAATGCAGGCTGTGCTGCCCACACAGCACTCTCTCCTGCCACGGTCCTCACCATTCTGCCCCTCCTGTCCTCCAAAAGGCTTCGCTTGGTGGTCGAATGTAAAAGCGTGCGTTCTACTGGGGAGGAAGCACAAAGGATAGGGATGGGTTCCAAGCTACTAAGGACAGTCATCAACTCTGGAGATCCTCTCAACGGCTGTAAGGACTAGTCCTAACTATGAGATAAGAATTCAATGTAATGTTTTTCATTGAAAAACCACAACAGCAGCAAATTCCATTTATAAGCTCCTGATGCCCAAATTTTTATCTCCAGGGCAGTTTTCTCTCCTGACCTCCAGATGCGCACATCCAGCCCCCCTCAGCCTCCCCACCTGGGTGTGTCCAAGGCGTCTCAAACTTAACATGCCCAATCTGGGAGACAAGGAGGAGAGTTTGAATAAGGACTGGACATTGGATAAAACAAAAATGTGTTCACTTGGAGAGGTGAAGATCTTTAAGTACTATTAATAAAAACAAGCTACAAAGCATGTATGCTACGATTTCATTTTGGTTAAAAACTCATATGTGAATATATAGTCATTGAAAAAGATATGGAAGGACACACACTAAGGCGTTAACAGTGGCGATCTCTGGGTTAGAAATAATTGTTTTTTTCTCTTTTCTTTCCATCTGTATTTTCTGACTTTCCTCAATGCACATATGTGCTGTTTTTTATGATAGTAAAGACTATTTTAAAACTAATAGAACAGATCTAAAACTGAACTCCGGGTCTTTCCCCAAACTTTCTCCTCCCTCGGGCTCCGTCTCAGTGAGTGGCTGCTCCGTCCTTCCAGAGGCTCAGGCCAGACCCTTGCCCTCTCTCCCTCTCTCTCTCTCTCTCTCTCTCGTACCCCATTCTCATGGATTAGCTTTAAAGATATCTAGAATCTGATCATTTCTCACTACTTCCACCACTAAGGCCAAAGAGCTGCACAGGGAATTCATGGAATAAATGCAAATTGCCAAAGAAACAGGGTGCGATTTCACTGAGTATCAAACACATGCAAGTTCAACTCTGAGGTGTCATTTTTGCTCATTGGAGGGGCAAAGATTCCAAAACATGGTGACCCCCAGCGTCGGCGAGTGTGGGGAGAAAGTGCACAAGGCATGCTTACACACAGCGTGGGATGCTGTGATGAGGTGCCTCGGGGTTTGGGTGCTGAGAGCCCGCTCTGGCCTCCCCCGGCAGTGCCCTCGCTGGACCTGGGCAAGAAGCTGAGCGTACCCCAGGACCTGATGATAGAGGAGCTGTCACTGCGCAACAACCGAGGGTCCCTCCTCTTCCAGAAGAGGCAGCGCCGTGTGCAGAAGTTCACGTTTGAGTTGGCGGAAAGTCAGCGGGCGGTGAGTAAGCCTCCATTGTGCTCTTGGGGAAACTGAGGCCCAGAGAGAGCCATTGGTTAGCCTAAAGCTGAACGGCGAGCCAGGCTGAAGACTGTGATGTTCCCGGCAGATTGAGCCCCTGCTTTGCTGTATGAAGGGACTCTGGCACCCATAAACCAAGCTGAAGACTAGTCATGTACTCCGGGCTAAATCCGCAGCAGGCAGGATCTAGTTCAGACTTGAGCTTTTTCTAAGACAGAAAATGAATGCCTTGTTTTCTTCTTCCTACTGGAAGAAGGAAAAGCCATGGAACAATGTGCTGGTAGAGAAAGCTGCAAGAATGGTTTTCCCCAGGCTTCAGAAAGGCAGTGGGCAGCTTCAGGTACTTCCAGTGAAGTCTGGAGTATTCCGTTCATACCCCACTCAATTTCTGGGCTAGACAGGAGGTGACTGAGAGAGTGATGTGGCAGAAGAGTAAAGATGGCAAAACACCCACCTTTGCTATGTGCCCGACACTGCTAGCTAATCACCTTACACCTATGGTCTCGTTAACGCTGGTAGAACCCCACGAGGTAGATATCATCATCATCATGATCATATAGAGAAAGAAACTGAGGCTCAGGGAAGTTAAGTATCTTGGCCAGACTCAGTATTATTATACAAAAGCAATGAGCACATATAGAGTATTTCTCTGTCCCACACATTGGGCGTAAGTAACGCTGTAAACTATTAACTCAGCCTTCCAACATCCCTTGGAGGTGGGCGCTAGGATTTTGTCTTTCCCCTTTTTTGGTGGAGGGAGAGCCCTGCCCCCTGCCCCCTGATCCTCCCTGTGGTTTACTTGCCGCCCCCCTCCCCAGATGCTGGCTGGAAGCGCCAAGGGGAAGGGGACCCGAGCAGCGGCGCCGGAGGCTGGGACGGTGAGCGTGGAGCAGACCCACCGGAGGGGAAGCGCGGGAGAAGGGGCGGCGGCTCAAGGGCGCCCACCCGCGGCCTCTGAGCGCCCGCCCCTGTGCCCAGGTTGCCAATGGCCCTGAGGGCCAGAACTACCGCTCGGAGCTCCACATCTTGCCGGCCTCGTCCGGGGGTCCCGAGGACGCCCACTTTGCAGCTGCCCCCGCGGAGCGCGCCCGCAGCCCCAGCGCGCTGGCGCCAGGTGAGTGGCCTCCCGGGTCTGGGGCCCAGGGCTGGGGAGCTGGGAGCGGGGGTGCGCTCGAACACGGGGCAGGAAGAGCTCTCGGAGAGTGGCTGGTCCCCCTTCCCCAACACACACACACACACACACACACACACACACACACACACCCCCTGCTTCACAGACCCACACACCAGCCCAGAGAAGCGCATCGACGCGCCCAAGGTCACGCAGCAAGTCAGAGTCCGAGCCAAGACTGAACCCGCGCCCCGAACTTGCGGTTCCCTTGCTCCAGGCCTCCTTGTTTCCTGGGGTGGGGAAGGGTCCCCCTCGCTGGAGCGACTTTGGCATCCCCTCCCCCTACTCCTCTTGCCTAACCCCGATGTTCCCTCCCCCAACCACGTCCGCGGGGTGGGGGTAGGAGAGGGGGCTGAGAGGGACACCGCAGAGGCGACCCGGTCCACCCGCCCCTACCCCCGCTGCCCCACCCCCAGGCTACGCTGAGCCGCTGAAAGGCGTCCCGCCGGAGAAGTTCAACCACACCGCCATCCCCAAGGGCTACCGCTGCCCGTGGCAGGAGTTCATCAGCTACCGGGACTACCTGAGCAATGGCCCCAGTCACACCCCCAGCCCCGCGGACTACCGAAATTTCAACAAGTAAGGCAGGGCGGGCGGCTGGGAGAGAGGCCGGGAGGGCGCAGGCAGCCAGCCGCAGCCACAGGGTAGCCCGGGCGCATTCCTGAGCACTGTGTGGGTGCCGGGCTCCGTCCTGAGCGCCTCCTATACATTTATTGAGCTCTTGCTAGACCAGTGCCTCAGCACCTAGTAGGTGCTCAATAAATGTAGGAGGCATGAATGGTGAATGCGCCACACATCTTGTTGGGTCCTCTCCGCAATAGAGTGGGGCAGGCGCTACAGTTTTCCTCTTCTGCAGATGACGAGATGAACACCTGCCCAAAGTCACAGGACAAGGAAGCAGCAGTGGGGCTGGAGTCAAGTCTGGGTTTGTCTGACCCCAGAGCCCAATGTCCTGTAACTGCTGTGTGTCACCTCTTTGATGGACATCTAGGTTTGCGTCCTTCTCTGAGGGGTCTCCAAATCTTACCAGTTCCAAGCCAGCCCGGCCTTTTCTTACTTTCACCAATGGCCTAGAAGATGGCTTTGAGGCTGCCCCAAAGCAAGGAGTGCCAGTGAGACCCTGGACGCCAGAAGGGAGGGCCACAGAGAAGGGGCTTAGGCTGGTTTAGCGCGTGGGGCCTCCACCTGGGCTTAAATGCAGACTCCAGGCCTAGCTGTGTGACCGTGGCCAAGTGACTTAACTTCTCTGAGCCCTCATTGCTCCACCTGTAAAAAGAGGCTTTTATGGTAACTACTTTATAAGATTGCTGTGGAGATGACACGAGAAGCCACAGGCCATTTCTGGGAAGTATAAGCTGTCAATAAACAGTAGCTTTTGTTATTATTTACAGGCTGAAATGATGATTAGAAAAGCTAACAGAGGAGAAGGTGAAAGGGATAAATTTAACATTCTGCACTGGGGGTCCCCAAACTAACCCTGGGAGCGAAGACGGGAGTTTGGCACTGGGGGAAGGCCTGGGGCCGGGGGATACATTTCAGCTGCAGTTGGCTTCCTCCGTCCGATGCTATTTCTGAATGCGCTCCTCTGGCGGGGCTGCGTTAAGTGAGGAAAGGGGGAGTCCACAGAGAGGAGGCCACGGTCCAGCTCTTCTGGCACCTGCTCAGACCACACGTGGAGACTGTGTCTGTCTGACGGAGACAGACGGGTGGGTGCCAGGGCCCAGGCCTTCTGGGGAAGGGCCGAAGGCACAGGCGGTGGGTGATGAGCCTTGCGGAGAGGTGGCTCAAGAGAGACGTAACTGCCCTCGCACGGCTGAATACCGGGGAGGCCCAGCAGGCACCGTGTGAGCCACGAGCCACTGGCAGACGTCCTGGAGGCCCCGCCAGGCAGGACTGCCCTGTCTCCTCCGGGCCTCGGAGCCTGCCCGCCCAGCTAGTTTAACCCTCCGCAGACATTCAGTCCTGGCAGGCAGCTCCAGGCTGGCTGAGTCGGGTTGTATGTCCCGCCCTCGTGCCTTAGACGTGACAGGCTGAGGCACACTCCCACCAGCAGAAGGAGGGCCTTAGGGAGCCCTGAGCTCTTCTGGGGCAGAAAGAGCAACTGAGGCATAGAGAAGAGAAACAGCAGTTTTGGTAGCCAAGCTGCGCTCGGAATGCAGGGCTCTGGGATCCCAGTCAAGGGCCCGACTTTGAGGCCTGCTTGCTTGGCCACCGCCCAGCCTGTTCCCGCGAGGCCTGGCTGTTGCCACCACAGCTGGGGTGGTCCAGGCAGAAATGGTTTCCTGGCCGGAGCCCAGGCCCTGGCGCAAGCTTTGCCTTTCCACCCCAGAGGCAAGCACTCTCTTCTTCCGACTGGTCCCAGGCTGCAGGAAAAACCCGACGCAAGCAATGCTTTCATTTTTCTTACAGTTAAGAAATAGCATGAAAATCACATACATGGATTCTTTTTTTAAAAAAAAATTAGGCCAATACAAATGAAGGTAGGGCCCCTTGGTTTCCCATCCTTCAATTCCGATTGCCTTCCCAAAGGTAGCACTGTTTCAAGTTGGCCTGTGTGTTTTTAGAACATTTTGTACTGGCAGCTGCATGCCTATAGGCTGTGGTCCCCCACCCTGGGGCCACAGCCCAGTACCCGTCCGTGGCCTGTTAGGAAACCAGCAGTGTATCACCCCCTGAGCTCCACACCACCTCCCCTACCCACGACAGCCCACCCCTCTGCCCTCGGTCCATGGAAAAATTGTCTTCCATGAAACCAGTCTCTGGTGCCAAAAAGGTTGGGGACTGCTGCCTGTAAGTGATAGGGCACTGGGGGGTGTGTGTGTGTGTGTGTTTTTTCTTGGAGACAGGATCTTACTCTGTCGCCAGGCTACAGTGCAGTGGTATCATTGTAGCTCACTGCAGCCTCAACCTCCTGGCTTCAGTGATCCTCCTGCCTCAGCCTCCCACGGTAGCAGCAGTAATTTACAGTGTACCCTCTGACCAGCAGCACAGGAATGAAACTTTGCCCCTCCACCTCACCAACTTTGCCCCATTATCAAACTGTTTCACTGTGCCAGTCCTGCGGGGGGATGTCTGTTGTTCTAAGGGGAGGTGAGGAGAGGAAGGAAAAACCCTACGTCCAAATCTGCTCCCTTCTGGAGCTTCCTTGGGGGAGCCCAGAGTTTTGGCTAGGGCAAGCCAATTCTAACTCTGAAAATGTCAACAGGCCACCCCCACTAGGGGCAGACTTGGGAATGGGCAGAGCTGGAGAAACCTGGTAAAGATGGTACAAAACCTGGCTGTAGAGATGGGGAAACTGAGGCCCAGAGAGGGGCAGGGAGGGGCCCACACATGGTGACCTGTATGACAGTGTTCTGCCATCCCTCTCCCGCACAGCCTACCTCTCCTGCTGCTCTCTTTCCCCAGGACCCCGGTGCCGTTTGGAGGACCGTTTGTGGGGGACACCATTCCCAGGGCAGGCACCCCCTTCGTCCCGGAGCTCCTCAGTGGCTTGGAACTCCTCCGCCTCAGACCCAGCTTCAACAGAGTGGCCCAGGGCTGGGTCCGTAACCTCCCGGAGTCTGAGGAGCTGTAGCCCCAGCCTGAATCTTCAGTTCTCCAGTCTCAGGGTTCTGGTAACATCTGGAGCCAACATGTGGACAGTACTTCACAGGTTCTGAAGGGCCTTGGCTCTCCAAACCTTGTTGCAAATGGCCTCAAAGGCCACAAAGTTGAGTAGTCCCCCAGAGTGAGTGTGCTTTGAAATTACTTGGGAAAGTTTTTCATGATACAGATTCTGACCTGCCCCAGACTTGCAGTCCCTATTAGTGACAGTGCCCCAGGTGATTCCAGTGTAACTTGTCCGTGGTTTGTGTCTTTAGGAATCCCCCAGCTTACACTCCCCCAGTGACAGGGTGCTCACTGGCAGCCCATCTTTACATGAATAACTCTGATGGTTAGAAGGATATCCTATTATTAGACCTCTAAGATGCAGTTGGTCTTCATCTATTCATGCTCTAAACATTTACTAAGCACTGATTGTGTGCTAGACACTGTGCCAGGCCCAGGCCCCGAGGAAGCAAAGATAGTAGGGAAGACAGATTTGTAAAGCAGTGAGTCATCTTATTCTCCTGAAAGCTTGCTAATTGACGACTGAGGAGCACAGTGCCATGGGGCAAAGGAAGGGGTCCCTAACTCTAGATGTGGGGTAGGGTTCCAGCAACTTCCCAGAGGATTTGAGCAGGACCTTGGAGGAGGAGTGAGTCCATTAGGAGAAGAGGGTGCGGTGGGGAGAGCATTCCTGGAGAGTGGACCAGTGCGTGCAAAGGCGTGGGATTGAGCACGGGCATGGGGTGTTCTGGAGAAGGGAGAAGGCTGTGTTAGAGGAGTCGGTGAGGGTCAGAGTGAGCGGGCTTTACTAAGGAAATGGGGAAGGTTTTAGTGATGCGTCTTGCTGGTTCCTGTGTGGGGCACAGACTGGAGAAGAGTAATGCCAGAGGCTGGAACATCTGCAAGGGATGAGGCCATGGGGCTGGACAGAGGGGCCACCCCCCGGGCACTTACAGGACAGGTGCAAGGGGGGCCCTTATTAAGACTTCTTTCCACCCTCCATTCTGGGCAGGCCCCTTGGGTCCAGTGATGATGATGGTGATGACGATGGTGGTGGTGGTAACAGCTGCTTTCTATTTAGTGCCTCGGTGGCTGGGCGGGTAGCAGGTTCTCTACATATCTTATTTCTAATTCTCAGTGCGACCTTGAGAGAAAGCTATTTTACAGATGTGGATATCCAGGCTCAAGAGGGAGAAGTGACCTGTCCAGGGGTAGGGTCAAAATGGGACTGCGTCTGACTCCAGTGGCTGTCTCTTCACTGCACTGGGTGGTCAGGCCCACGCCCACTCACTCTGGAACACCCTGATCATGGTGCCCTGCTTGGGGTTTGGAGGTCAGGCGTGCAGGCTGGGGAGCCAGACTGGATGGGATGGGTTGTGACTCTGCCGCTGCCACGTGGGCTGGAGCGAGTCATTGCTCATCTCTGGGCCGCCATTTCTCCATTTGTGAGATGAAGGCAAGTCTAGAGTCTCCTTTATAGGGTTGTTGGGAGCACAAGGCAGGGCGCATTCATACTAAGGGCTCAGTCCATGTTAGGTTTCATGCAGCTGCTGCTCCGGGCTGGAAAAGATGTTCTTGCCGTGGGCGGAGCTTGAGAAGCAGGCTGCTGGGGTGTCACGGGGGCCAGGACAGCTGAAGCCTGCAGGAAAGCCTGTGGCCACTGTAGGCCTCCCTGTGGGCGTGAATCGCCTCTTTCCCCCCTGCCTCCCTCTGTCTCCTCCCTGATTTGCTCTCGGGGAGACCAGGAAGTCCCAGCCGGTCCCGCTTCCCAGGGTGGGTGGGATAGCGGTTGCCTTTTCCTTTTGCTCTGAAGTTTTACTCGCCTTCTGGGTCCCAAGAGACCAGCAGCCTGACTCTTAGAATTGCTGCCATCGATGTGTTCTCCTGAATTTGGTGGCTGCCTTTAAAGCCCCTTTGGGCTTTCCATGAGCCGGAGACCAACATTAAAGTGTCTGAAGAGTGGAAGAGAGGACCCGGCCTGCCTTGGGTTGTCTGCTGTGCTCTGGGAGGAAACTGCGGCTGCCAGGTGCGGACGGGAGCCTGGAGGGGACACTGCTGCACCCAAAGCCGATCCTTCTTTCCTTCTTCTTCTGATGTGACTTTTGCTGCTGTTGTGAAAAAGAAAAAAAAAAAATGCTTATTGTAAAAATAAAAAGTAACAAACAAGAAATAAAATGTGAAAGTACCTGCCCATATAACCCCTCCCGTGCACATACACACACCTCCCCGCCCCCCTGCGTTCTGCCCCATTCCCACATTCCAGAGGGAACCGCTGGTGACAGCTGCTCCTTCTAGAATTCTAGGATTATTTGGATAAATATGTATGTGTGTATAGATGCACAGGTATACATGCAATTCTTTGTCTTAAAGGAATTATACAATATGTATTATTTTGTATCTTGCTGCTTTATTCACCAACAAATTGGCATCCTGAAAAAGCAGGTCATTAACCTTTTGTGTGGTTTAGGGGCCTAACAAGTCCTTCCTATAAAACTCTATACTTCGCCTGTTTTTGTTCTTTCTGTAAATTAAATCATACAGTGATACGGAAATGAAAAGGACTAAGAATAGTCAAAATATTGAGAAACCTGACATCAGACATAGCAACGATGAGCATGAATGGACTGCAGTTTCACGCAACGGCGTGGGTGCATCTCAGAAACACAATGGTAAGCAAAGGAAGGCAGATAAACACAAGTATGTTCGCTGACTCGAGGAAAGACTTCACATAAAAGTCAGAGTAGCAATAACTTGGGAAGTGGGAAGGGTTTGTGAAGTGAAGTGCATATAAAATGCTTCTAGGGTAACTGGAAAAATTACTTAAAAAAAAAAATGAATTGAGCACTTATTCTATACTTCAATTTTTCATGTTGGTTTATGTGTTTTTAAGAAACCTATAACCAAAGCACAAATATTATAATCTCTTCTCCAAAACAGAATGCACAGTCATATATTTATATACATATGCACATGTAGAGATATAAACACTGAATCTAGCAGTTATGAAAATGCTACCTATAAGATTCACATCTCATTCACAAATAGGCTGAAAATCCTTTACATGCTCAAAAGTAGGCAAACAAAATAAACACACAAAAGGGTGCAAAAATACTTGGGAGGACTCTACGTTGCTTCACATTTGGTATTAGTAGGAATAAAAGAAAATTTCCAAGTGCTTCTAATTTTTAAATCTTTTTTTTTAAAAGGCAGATGAAACAAATTCTGCAAAGAAGCTAAAACGGTGTCATATGGGGCGTATCTACCTCAGAAGTACACATTTTAGATAAATGAATTCAGCTTCAGGAAAAATGGATTTATGATAAATTTGCCAGTTTCCTTTTAAAATGACTTGTATAAAGATGACTTTAAAATTCTATTCATTTTTTTTAGAGATGGGGTCTTGCTATGTTGCCTAGGCTGGAGTGCAAAAGCTATTCACAGGTACCATCACATCACACTTCCAGCCCCAGAACACCTTGCCTTAAGCACTCCTCCCGCCTCCGCCTCCCAAGTAGCTGGGACTACCGGTGGGCGCATGGCACTGCACTCACCTGGATCTCTTTTTAACATTCCCATTTATGAACCACTGCATGCCAGGCTCTGTGCTAAGTGCTTTCTGTGCATTATCTTATTTTAACCTCACAATCAACCTTTGAAATATATACTAAGGCAGGCCTGGGCCTTTTTCACCCTCATGGAATGGGTGGATACAGAGGTAAAAGTTAAAATAGTCTAAAGCAAGATTTTAAAAATTCCCATTAGTATATAACTCATTTCTAACTTCCACTGACCTCAAGTTCAGCTTCCAAAGGATTAAGAAAACAGAAATCTAGAAATAAGCCCAAGACATTTGGAAAATTGACCCGTTTTAATTATTTAAAAACAAAAAACACAACACAACATCAAATTTCCTTTGCCATCTACAATGCAGTTATAGCCAAACATTCTAAGACACCCCAAACAGAAGCCGGGAATTACAATGAGACGCCGAAGACACATGAAGGTGAATGCTGAAGATCAGAGTTGCAGCCGCGGGCCAGTCTTCCACTCAAACACACTCCAATACTTTTCATCTCAGTTTGTGAAAGAAAGTGTTTTACAGGAAGTTCTTTAAAATAATTTCATCCCAGGCACCAGGTTTCTTCAATGATACACAGCTCCATGAAATTTGTGTTTCCAGCTGATTGACAGGAATAAAAAGGAATTTTTATTTTTGTCTTTTGTTTTGCTGGCGTGCAGAAGTAAACCCATCAGTCAGATTCCTTTTAATAAATGAGGAAAAGGAGAGGGAAAAAAAAAAGATCTGGGCTGTGCTGGTGCTGGTTTCTACTCGTCTTTCTGAGGGTGTGACTTCCAAAGAGTTAAATCACACTTAGGTCACTACAATGATTAGTACTAGTCATCTTTTGTTTTTTTAGATGATGAAAACGAAAATACCCAATGGACATAAAAATGGTCAAGATGCTTTTTACTGCAGGTCAATTTTTCCCCCCAAAAAAGGTACAAAATGAACAGATAATTGGGATGGCAACTCCATTGGACATTCCAATTCACTCATCCGCTCATCCCCCGTACAGGTAAGGGGAACAGGCATTAGGTTTTATTAGTCATGTTTTAGTAGTAATCAGATGTGTTAATGGCAGCTTATCTGAGGTCCGTCGATCCTTTGAATATGTATAGGAAAGCATGGCTGTCGGTCTCTGCTCACATCTGAACACATTCGGCTACCACGGAAACTACAGGGGAGGAAAAATATATGTATTCCAAGATTTACTGGGATTTTCAAGTGCCCTTTCTTCCATAGAGCCCCCGCGTGGTGATGATGTGCTAGGGGCTGCTGTGTTTTCCGGCATGAGCCCCCATCCTCTGAGGGTCCTGAGAAGGGTAGTGGATTGGTCCTGGAGCCCTCATGAAAGGAGGGGGTGGTCCCATTGGGTGGAACATGTGCGGTCCAAAACCTGCAGAAGAGAGAGAACAAATTTGCTAGGCTTGTAGTTCCCTGACAACCTTTCAAACCTCTGAACCTCTAACGTCAAAACCGCCTACATGTAAATCAAGGTTGACATGGGGCTTAAGCAAATGTCAGTTCACAAGACTTGTTCAGGGACATCCACCTGTGTTATTTCCTTGGTTTTAGAGACCTTTCCCCTAAGTCCAAAATCTCCACGGGACTCAAGGTATCTGCTAGGATGTCATCGGAGCCTCTGCTATGGATCAAACACGCCAAATCATACTACACAGGATTGAGTCAGCACTTGGGAGGTGAGGAAGAAATCAGGCTGATGGCAAGACTCTGTCATCATTAACCCCAATGCTTACTGATATCAGAACGGAGGGTGTTCAGAAGCCAGACCCTTCAGAAACCAGTATGGGCTCTCTGCCTCAGCACTGGCTACCTGTGATGCCCTTACTGTTCACACTGTCCCTGACACTCTCTAGAGCAATGATATACAAAGTCCCAGTCTGCAACCTGTTTATTACTGGCCACTGACAAGATAAAGAGCTTGAGCCAAAAGGTAACTCAATTACACCACCAAGCACATTGTTTAGTTTGTCTGACAGTTTTCTTGTAACAAGACTTTCTTAATGAAGGAAGTAGTTCATTGCTTTACATTTAGGCACAAGCTTTGTGTCCTGTGGCAGACAGGTGATAAATACTTTGTGAAATGACACCTGCTCACAGCCCGCACTCTGAGCAGCACTGCTCTAGGGCTGCAGTCCCCAACTCCCGGGCCGCAGACCAGTGGAGCAGCTGCAAATACAGATTATCATTAGCAGAGAGGTTTGACTGCACGATAAATGTAACATGCTCAAATCATCCCGAAATCACGACCAACACCCCCCAATCTGGGGAAAAACTGCCTTCCATGAAACCAGTGCCTGGTGCCCACAAGGTTGGGGACCGCTGCCGTAGGGCACTGGTAAGGATTTAGTTTAGAATAGGGAACGAATTGGTGATAGACACCGTGATCCAATAACTCCCACTCTGATTACACATTACACTCAGACCTCTAGAAAACTGGCACTTTCCTCTCCTTGGCAGGCCAGGAACAAAATGAAATATCAGAATCCCAACAGATCAGCTTTACTTGTAGACTTCCACAGGGCAAACTCAGAGGATTTAGATGGGATAGACATGATGGTGATGTGTGAGACAGGCCTTTCACAAGCACTTCTCTGGGCTAAAAAGGAAGAGGGACGTTACCTGGGGGTGGGGGCGGGGCAATACCAGGGGGTGGCGGCAGGGCAATGTTCACCACAGCCGGAGGACCACTTGGGGGTAAGTTGAAGTAGTTGGCAGAGGCTTCTTCTTCCGCTGCAGGAGGAGGAGGAAGAGCTGGAGGAGAGAATATAGCCAACACTTAGAGAAAACAATTGTGCAACATCGTTTCTACCACCTTCAAATCCTCAGAGGCCCTGCTGGGAGAATGGAGCAGCTGCGGGAGCCAGATCTGAGTCCTGTTTTCTAAAAGAGGAACATCAAGGCAGACTGAGCTTCTGAAGTCAGCACGAAGTTTGCACTCACCTCCCGGCAATCCTGGAACGGGCTCTAGCTTGATCCCAGAGTCTGTGGTTCCGTCCTTCTCTTTTTCTTTTCCTCTAGCAGCTTGGGATCTGGGAGACACATGCGCACAGGCTGTCAGCACTTTGTCCCACCTCATCTCACACCTCTGCTTCTCCAGATCCCCAGTCAAGTGGAGCTCCTTCACTCCCGCCTCCTCTTCAGCATACTCTCGCCTCATAAATGCCACAGTACGCAGTAGATAAGAGCAAAGATTTTGACACCAGAAAGACCTGGGTTCAAAACTTGCTACAACTGTTATAAGGACTAGAAGAGGCGACACATCCATGCTTAGCACAGCGCTTGGCACACAGGGAGCTCTCCACTGCTGTTGGCCATCTCCTCCCTGGTTCCAAGCAAGAAACATGTTCGCCCTTTGCCCTGCGCATTTTACCTGTGTCTCTCTTATGCAATCATCACTTTCAAGCTTAAAATAGCTATTCTGCGTTTTGTCTTCTCCACTAGGCAGTCAGCCTCTAAGGGAAGAATCTAGGTCTAATTCATTTATAAACCTTCAAATCTACCTTTCATGCTTTGGCATTATATTAATACGTGGCCTATAATAGCTGGTCACAAAAACATGAACCTTCAAAGAAGCAGATTATTACACGAAACCCCTGAATACATTTTATTTATTTATTTTTTTTGTTACAGAGTCTCGTTCTGTTGCCCAGGCTAGAGTGCTGTGGCATCAGCCTAGCTCACAGCAACCTCAAACTCCTGAGCTCAAGCAATCCTCCTGCCTCAGCCTCCCGAGTAGCTGGGACTATAGGCATGTGCCACCATGCCCGGCTAATTTTTCTATTTTTAGTAGAGATAGGGTCTCGCTCTTGCTCAGGCTGGCTGGTCTCGAACTTCTTGACCTCAAGCGATCCTCCCACCTCAGCCTTCCTGAGTGCTAGGATTACAAGCGCAAATCACCATACCCAGCCCTTGAATACATTTTCAAAGTAGGACTTTCCCAACATCCACAGGAATCAAGTATCAAACAGAGAATGATTTTTTAAAGAGCTCTTCAAAGATCCTATTGATTTAAGCCTGTTTACCAAGAGCTAACTAGTCTCCAGACAAGGAGTTTCTTAAATATCTCAATAGAGTTATTTTAAAATGGTCTAATTCTCACCTTCCCCATTTCACATTGAGTCTGCGGCCATTGACAATCAACTTGTTAAAGGACTTCTCAGCAGCCACTTCTGCAGCCTGTCTTGTGGCAAACTGGATGAAAGCACACTGCTGTCTCTGCACAACAGTGATCGTCCGGATCTCTCCAAACTGGTAGAAATGATTTCTGAAGGGATATAGGCAGAGTAAGACGGGAATTAGCAATATAGACATGCCCGGGAGACTGAAAATGGATTAACCCCTTCACTGACTCACCACTAGGCAGGTGGGCCCCATGGCTATCTGCCTAACTACCTACAGGTATTTCCCACCCCGTATCTTGTCCTATGCGGGGTGCTGCTTTTGAGAGAAGGAAAGAAAAATAATGAGCAAATAAAGATTCTCGAACATCTTAGGGTTTTTCCCATGCAGGAAAGGGGGCTCCAATAGGTTTCTTAAGGACGCTAAGCCCTAAACCCTAGATAAGGGGCTGGCAAACTACAGCTCTCAAGGCCCATGAGACAAGAATGTTTAAAAAATGTTTTAAAGGCTGTTAAAAAAGAAGAAGAAGAAGAAAATGTGACAGAGACTGTATGTGGCCAACATGCCTAAAATATTCACTATTTAGCCTTTTATAGAAAAAGTCTGCCGATCCCTGGGGACTGTCGAGCTCACTTAGACAGGGTTTCATGGGGACAGGCTAGCAAGGGCAGGTTGTAAGCTTACAGGAGTTTCTTCTCCACTTTATCTCTTTGGAAGAGGTAAATTCCACTACTATCTGCCCAGATGTCTCATCTAGCCAAGCATAATACAAGCCAAAAATAATACAAATTTGTCAAATACCAGTCTCTTTAAAAAGCCAACAATTTAAACCATTAGAGTTTTATAATCACAAAGTTCTCCCCTCCCTTACATAATTAATCATACTTGGACATGTGCTGTACTTTAAAAATTCTAATTGGTGATTAGGTCACATAGAATCCCATGCAGTTGTTACCATGCGCAAGGAGGGATAATCATTCTTGATGAACACTGGTACTGGGGCAACACAAAGGACAATTTTATAAAAATTCTGGTCAGCATGATACCAACTACAGAGTGGCTAAACAAAAATGTACTTTGTACAGAATTATCATGCTTGCCTATGTTTGTGCAAATAAATTATTCCAGGGCAGGTAAAAAAGCAAAAAGAACTCTTAAAAATTACACCCACAAACCTTAAATCTGTCTCTGTAATGGTATCACCCAATCCACCAACATATAGTGTGGTGATAGTCTTATCCTCTGGCGGGTCCAGACGTGGCATGGTGGAAGCCCGCTTTAGAAGCTTATCAGCTACAGGGTCATTGATTCCATAATATCGGTCTTTAATATTCTGATCAGCAAGGGGGTCATCTGGATCTGTAGGCTTCTCATGTCTATGATTCAAGAAAAAGCAATGCATAAAGGTGACACAAAAGGAAAAAATGCTGGTATCTTCCAAAAGTAGCTACATATTAAGAAAAGTCCCAAATACATACCCTGAAATGCCTTTTGAACTAGAAACCACAGCCGCACCAAAATATAATTAAAAACAGAACTAATATCAAGGGATTTACTGTATCACACTAGGACTTCCCAGCCTCCTAAGAGCCATTAGGCCATTTAGGGTGTCTAACTTTCCTTATAAAGAAACACTTTTGGCATGATCAACCCCAAAACAAAAGAGGACACGTGGTTACCCCTGTCTAGGTCAATGGTTCTTAACATATTTGAGGTCTTGCATTCCACTGAGAATCTGATTAAAGCTATGGACCCAACCCCAGAAAAAGGGGATACATTATTTTTTGGGGGGTGGAATAGGGTTAACCAATCCCAAATTAAGAACTCCTAATCCAGATGCTTGGCAGTCTTAACTGAAACACACTCACAAACTCTTTATAAGTCTGGTCTTACTCTGACTTTAACTATATACTGAGAGTGAAGCCATTTATATACCATGTCGGTGAGGACTTACGTCTCAGGTAGAAACTTTTAGGGTCAGCATCTATACTATATGGCATAGCAATTAGTTTCCCAAGGCTCAGCTATAAGCAAAAACTATGATTTAATCAAGCTCTTCTAAATTTAAGAGTTCTACAGTATGAGATACACCACACTAGTTGTATGAGCTTTAGATTTTAAAGCAGAAATAGTATAAGCTAGCACCTCCCGTGTCTTAGAAGACCAATCATCTGAAAGCAAATGCTGAAAATGAGGCTCAGCTCTTACCTGTACGGACACTCCTCTCCTCTCTTGCACTCTCCTTTCACCCAGAAGGAGCAAATGTGGGGCCGATTCCTTTTGTAGTAGGGTGTGGTCCGGGCCAGTTTGAGCAGCATGTCACTGGTAGATGTGGCTTTCCCCAGCATGCCAACTGGCCGCGTCCCATCAGAGTTAGAAATCTACACAGGGATGACAAATTCAAAAGATAAATAATATACACTGTGTCAATTCATTAGGGTTTTTACCAAAAAAGTGGCAGCATACCTCTCTCTCCATGTTCTGTGTATAGTACTCTTTGTTGACGTCTGACTTTGGCATGTCATCTTTAAAAGACAATCCTGCATCACGAACCTGGATGGGCAGGCCTAGTACCAAGGAAAGGCGGAAAAAACCCTCAGATATATTTAAAGACATATCCATACTGAATATGCACACAGAACGCATCACCCTTCCCTTCTCCACTTTCCTACTTGGTACCAGAGACTTTATTATATTTTTATTCAAACTCTTTAGCGCCATCAGGCTAACCAGGCTATACAGATGCTAGGAAATTATCCCAATTCCTGAGCTGTCATGAAATTTGATGAAATGAACGCTTTGGAAAATCTTTTAGATGAGCAAACTTTGATGGTAGTCAGATTTTAACCTGTAAATTAATAAAGTATCTAGTTTTTATTACAACACAATTTATTTAAAATAAATGTAAAAAGTAGTTTATTTTTGGGCTGGTCCTACAGATCCTCTGGATAGTCATAGTAAGGGTCACTGTATTCCAGGACCAGAACGCCTCCTTAACAAACATATAAATAACATCATATAATATGAAGCAAGGACTCTGACTAGCAGAGTAACTCTGATGTACTTAACATATATAAACTCATACATTTTACTTTTCCCTTTTATTTTATAGTACAGTAGAAACTGTTGTTGGTAAATTGTTTTTCTCAAAGGAAAAAAAAGTCACCTACAGTTTAAAAAAAAAAAAATCACTCCCAAAAGCAGTTACTCTGAAATAGCCATAACACAATACATTAGTCCTAACAATGTAGTTGAGACAAAAGTCTAAAGCACAGGCCGGGCATGGTGGCTCACGCCTGTAATCCTAGCACTCTGGGAGGCTGAGGTGGGAGGATCACTTGAGGTCAGGAGTTCAAGACCAGTCTGAGCAAGAGCAAGACCCCGTCTCTACTGAAAAAATAGAAAGAAATGATTTGGACACCTAAAAATATATATAGAAAAAAATTAGCCAGGCATGGTGGCACATGCCTGTAGTATCAGCTACTCGGGAGGCTGAGGCAGAAGGAATGATTGAGCCCAGGAGTTTGAGGTTGCTGTGAGCTTGATGCCACGGCACTCTAGCCCGGGCAACAGAGGGAGACTCTGTCTCAAAAAAAAAAAAAAAAAGTCTAAAGCACAATTAGCCTATGAGCTTTTGGTTGGGACTGTGGAAAAAAAGCTTTGGATCAAGAAAGAAGACCAAGGCAAATAAACTACCTATCATAGAATCAATGCCTTTTACCTCATCTTGACTAGAGATGGAGGTTTAGGCCAGTTGTGATTAATTCTCAACTTTCCAGTAAGTTCCTATTATTATTCAGAAGGACACTAGACTGGTCTAATTACGGTTCTCTTCCTGAGAAAAACAGACCACAGCAGACATTCCAAAGTGGAATCAGAATAAGAGAGACGGTGAGAAATAGGAGACAAAAAGACTGGGGTGTTGTTTAAGGCACCTGCACACTTCCAGATCTATTGGACAGGATGAGCATACCATACTCTAGGTCTAAGAGGCAGGTCTGACAGACATTCTTCAATTTACTGCAGGTTTGGCATACTTCAGTCTTCTTGAACCGCATGCGGACTCCAGGACACCAGCGAAACACTGTGAATGGCCTGGCACAGATCTGGAACACAAAGCAAGAGCCACCGATTGTTAATGTCCTGATCTGGACAATCAGTCTAGGAGATCTAGCAACAATGGGGGATTCAAGAAAGGATCCCTGAACCCAGGGCTTAGAAGAGCCTTTGGCAATCATCTAGTCTAAACACCACCTGATGTTTCAATCCTATTTTTAGCACCCTTTCCCAGTAGTTAAAAAATTCACATAGTACAGAAGTGAACTATTCAAAAAGTCACAGTTCCCCTCACCCTAGAGATAAGCGCCATTACTAACCTGAACCTTGATCTTTTTGGGGGCGGAGTGACTAATGTCATACAATCCTCTGAGAATCTTTTTTTCCCTGAGATAGAGTCTCTCTCTGTTGCCCTGGGTAGAGTGCACTAGCATCATCATAGCTCACTGTAACCTCAAAGTCTTGGGCTCCAGTGATTGTCCTGCCTCAGCCTCCTGAGTAGCTGGGTCTACAGGCACGCACTATGATGCAGGACTAATTTTTCTATTTTTAGTAGAGACAAGGTCTCTCTCTTGCTCAGGCTGGTCTCAAACTCCTGAGCTCAAGCAGTCCTCCCGCCTTGGCCTCCCAGAGTGCCAGGATTATAGGCGTGAGCCACCGTGCCCAGCCTCTCTGAGAATCTTATGATAGCTATGACCTTCCTCCTCGCTAAAATGCTCATGTGCATAGTCACACAACACTTGGTATACAAATTTATTCAATGCCCTTCCGTGGACACCATAAGAATCCCTACATTAGAAGATTCACTTTCTTATTTCCCACACTAAATAGTTACCAGCCAGTGAATGCATCAATGATATATGAAAGTTGTATAGCACTGATTTTTATCAGAGGACCTCAAAACTTAGCAAGCTGAAGGCCAATTTGGTAGAGAAAAGGAAAATAAATGAAATCATTACTCTTTGACAGACATACTTACTTTGCATTCCTTCCCATATTTTTCTTTGGTCTGAAATAGGAAAAAATAGAAAAGAACTAGAGTTACAGAAAGGAAAAATCAGATGCCTACTCTTTTCCTAAATATAATCCAAGAAATGTACCTGGAGATCTCTGGCATCCTAAAGAGAAAAAAACCAAAAAACAAACAAAAACAACCCAACCTTTTTGGGGAGGGAGGTGGGGATACAATATACTCTAACAACATACTATGAGTTATAATATCTCATGAGTCTGTGGATCTAATACCAAGTGTCTTTCCATGGCCACAACTCTTAGGTTTATTTCTGGCTCCCAGGTTGGCCCCCAAGAACTAAAATTCTTAATAGTTCACACAGTTTTTTAAATCAGGGGGGATACAGCCATGGCCAGCCCATTTTACAAAGTTTAGTCAGCAGATAATCACTACAGACTTGCCTTGTGTTGATACCTTGTATATAGCAAATGTTTTGTTCCCACAAGCTATTCAAACATCTTGAATAATATTAACATATCAATACCTCTGAGACTGATCACAATTATAGAGTCCTAACCCAATTATTATTAACTGCTGCCAATTTTATCCTTATTTATAAGGATGAGGGTACCTAACACTGAAGAGACATGGTCCATTGGCCAAAAGACATGGGCCCAGGAGTCAGGAAACCTACTTTTTAGTCCTGGTTTTTCTCCTACCTTGCTGAGATCCCTGGAGTCATAATATCTGAATTTAAATCCCAGCTCCACCCTTTCCTTACTGTAGGAAAAGACATAAACTCTCTCAGCCTCTGGTCAACAGACCTACTTTCTAGGTAAATGCTTAACAAATATTAGCTTCCATTATGACTCCTACATTACAGAATTGTTGCTGAATTCCTAAGCGAGAGAATAAGCATGACAGTCCTTTGCAAATCGTCCAGCGCTCGGGGTTAGAAAAAGAGCATCATTTCTTCTGCTCGTCTAAGAGAAACAGGCAGCGTCCAAATGCCACAACATTGACAGAACATGAACAATAACTCCCGTTTCACATGCGATCACTTACCATTCGGATATATGGATTTTCTCCAAGACACGTCTGGCACAGAATGGGGAAGTCCTAGTGCAAATGAGAAATGTGACCACCATGCTCCCAAGACCCCGCCACCTCAGTCACACAAGTGGGGGCGGCGGTGGGGGGAGGGGCGGGGAGCGAGGATGGGGCACAAGACAGGGCAGGAACCTCAGGTCTAGCACGGCCCGGTCGCGGGAGGGGGCGCTGTCTGCACTTCCGGCAGGCGGCGGGAGAAAAGAAAACCAGCTCGAATAGGTTGAACGGGGTAAGGATGGAAAGGAGGCTGGTCCCGGCACCCTGGCTAAGCCCCCTCCCTCCATGCCCGCAGGAGATCGCCCTCCGGCCTCCTGCTCCGGCCCAGCTAGGCCACGGCGCGGGCGCCTCCACGAATTCCTTCGGCCGCGCGGTAGCCCGGGTGCTGCCTGCCCGCATGGTGCCCGGCTTCGCCGCCTCCTCCGTCCTCCTCCAGCAGGCACACTCACCGCATCCTCCCAGTTCTGCCTGTTGTAGGTGTTGGAACCCAGAGAGGTCGCCATCTTGGGAGCGTCGGGAGGCAGCGGTAGCTTCCGAGTTGGGAGAGAAGACCGCCACAATCCCGTCAAGCCCCGAGGCTGGCGTCGGGCCTGTCGACGTCTTATTTAGGCGTCTAGCGCCTCTTCCGGGGCGGGGTCTTGCGTCATGACGTCACCTGCTCTTGGAATTTCCTTGTTTAACAATTGGGGTCTTGGTACACTACACTCTGATGCTTCTTTTCAGTTTATGCCCAATTGGAAGGAAGGGCCACAAGTACGGTTGATTTATTTAAGAATTAGGCGGAAGGCCGGGCGCGGTGGCTCACGCCTGTAATCCTAGCACTCTGGGAGGCCGAGGCGGGCGGATCGCTGGAGCTCAGGAGTTCCAGATCAGCCTGAGCAAGAGCGAGACCCCGTCTCTACTAAAAATAGAAAGAAATTATATGGACAGCTAAAAGTATATATGGAAAAAATTAGCCGGGCATGGTGGCGCATGCCTGCAGTCCCAGCTAATCAGGAGCCTGAAGCAGGAGGATCGCTTGAGCCCAGGAGTTTGAGGTTGCTGTGAGCTAGGCAGACGCCACGGCACTCTAGACTCTAGACGGCAACAAAGTGAGACTCTGTATGTATATGTATGTGTAAATAAAGGTTTAGTTGACAAGAGCAGTTTTGACCAAGCGGTAGGACTGACAGCCTAACTGGAATGGGTTCAGGTGAGAATGAAAGGAGGAACTGGAAGATAAGGAGTTTTGCTGTAAAAGTAGAAAAATGGAGTGGCAGCTGAGGATGGGTGTGAGGTGAATTTCTTTTTTAAGGTGAGAGAAATAACATGGCTGCTGGAAAGAGGAAAGGGAAAATTGCTGACGTGATATCTGTAAAGAGTTAAGAGGATGAGATTGAGTGTTAAGAGGTGGGGCTGCTACTCTGGAGGCTGAGGCAGGAGGATCGCTGAAGGCCTGGAGTTCAAGACCAGCCTGGGCAACATAGCCAGACCCCATTAAAAAAAATTAGCTGGGCATGCTGGTGCACCTCTGTAGCCCCAGCTACTTGGGAGGCTGAAGCAGGAGGCTCGCTCTTGAGCCTACGAGTTTGAGGCTACAGTAAGCTATGATTGCATCACTGTACTCCAGCCTGGGTGACACATTGAGACCTTGTTTCTAAATAAATAAGAAAAAAAAAAGGTATGGGTGGCATTAGATAGGAGCATGAATAATTTATCTACAATAACAGGAGGAAAGGAAGAGGATGAGGGTACAGATGAAGTAAATGAGTGGCCATTTGTGGAGGTTAGACCATTTGGTATATTTCAGAGGACATCTTTAGAAGCAGTGACCCAGGATCAAAGCTGGTAGAGGTCTGTAACATTTTATATAATGGTTCTGAGAACACGTATGTAAGGAACTCAAAGCAACATTACTTATATAATGTTATAGTGAAGTAACCTGATAATGGGGTTTCAGCTTAGTTCATTTAAAGAAATGGACAAGGGCTTGCCCCACTGACTCTCTTACACCAATTCTCGTAACTCCACCCCTTTCTTCTGGCTGAGCCATGCTACTTACAACTCATCTTCATGAAACCAAAGAAAAGACACACCTGAGCTTTGTCTGCTTTATTTCACTACATTAAGTTAAGCAATAAGGCAAAAACAGTAACCTGTCATTCATAAAGATCAAGGAGTGCCTCTCATTCCCAAAATGGACCAGAAAGAGTATTTCTTCACAAATATGCATGACATTTAGCTCATTATGCCTGTAAGCACTTTAAACGAAAAGAAAACTTTAGTGGGTGAATCAAATCACAAATCCAAATTAACGTAGTCTTAAGTTTCCAAAATTGTAGTTCCAAGTGCTAACAGCATCTAACTCTCTGTGGTGGTGCACACCAACTAGCATAAACAAGGCAACAAATACAGTACCTAATTCACCAGCTGCAGGCGTTGAACCATTTCTAAGAACACACAGAATACCAGCTTGCACTAAAACCTATCATGAGGAAACATTAAGCCGATGGCTCTGTTACTTTGCAAGTTAATTTGGCTTCTGAAGAAAAAAAAAATTTCTGTGATCAAAAGTGTTTTTGTGTTTCTGTGTCACATGGGAGTAATGAGACCCATTACTTCAACATTATTACTTTTGGGAACAAATACCGGCTACATGTCCTAAATGCATGACATACAACTGTGTGTAGTCTATGTGCTACACATGTGTAAACATATGAAGTTATTCTCTATTTTGATGCCCATTTCCTCCACTGGCAAATACAGAGCAGTGATTTCACAGTAGGCTCTAGTAGGTAGTGTAATACAAATTAGACACTCTGGGGTGGGGGTGGGGGGTCACAAAAACTTAAACTCTTTCTATTGTGTGCAAATTTATAATTAGCCCCTGCCCCGATTACTAAGAGACTAAACCTTATTAATTACCATATTGTTAGAGATGAGTGTTTTTTTCTTTCACTACTGCATATATATTACTCTGTGGGTATATTGTTTTATAAAATTGGCTTGACCTTTACAATACAATTTAGTGTCTTTCAAAAGCTTCCTAAATATTTTCATCTTTCAAGGGAGCTGACAAGGACTATATCCTGTCTGTATTCTAGATTACAGTACATTTTACTTTTTTTTTTTTTAAGTAAGGACTTTTTAAAACAAAACCAGAGTAAACAGGAAATTTCTCTTTTCCTCAAAAGTCTTTTGGCCACTAACAATACTTTTACGAAAACATGGTGCAGCTGGTGGTCTACTTTGTCAAGTCTCATTTTAGAAAACATCACAGAAATTATGGTTAACAACTCAACTCCTGGATATCACGTGAAAACAGCATACCTGCTGTTAGGCCAGCATTCTAGGCTACTTTGCTGAGCTATGTTGTGGTTTACAATCAAAATGGTCTTATTTGTCTCAGCATATGACAGAAGTCTTAAACTCAGTAAGGGGGAAAGTTCTCTTAATATCCAGTTTCGGATTCAAGAGATTGCAACAGTTAATTTCCCCTTCAAATCCATGGAAAGAATGTTAGTTTAGATCATGCTAAGAATCTAGCATTTCAAAATGTTTTCTGCATTCCAGAAGTGAATGCATCCACTCAGGTTTTCTCTGGCTCTTTCCAGGTCCCAAATACTCAGAACAACTTACTGAGTTCAAAGGCAGAGGAGACGAGAAGGGGTAGAAAGTAAGACATATAAAGATTGCCTCCACGGCAGCATAATCCCTGCATATTGTGGCAATATTTAAATGAACGGAATTTGCTATCTCCTTGACATGACATGTAATTGCTTGCTTCTCAAATCCTTCTTAAAAGAAAAAGTTCCATATTCTACTGGGAAAGAATTTAAGAGCAACTAATAAATGTCCTGTATTCACTTAGAAGAGGGCAAATGAGAGTACCTTAAGAATTTCACAGGTTTTTCCAATCACAAAACTAAAGACAATGTGACAACTGTACTTTTCTGACAAATGGCAGTCTATGGCAAAATGGGAGCCATGAAGGGTATGTTTTAAGTTGCAAGATTATACTTAATAGAATGCAGACAGCAGTCGGTACACTGAGACCAACGCTGGATCATTAATAGCAGGTACACCTTTGGGTTTTCATTTTTTAAGTTTCATCTGTGAGACTGTGATCCTTTGTGAGATCAGATTAAGAGATAGTATAGTCAGAGTTTCTCAGGTGGTAAACCTAATGCCATTCCAAGGAACAGTCATCCCCTTTACTGGGATGGAACTATACTGTTGTTATTCAACGTGCAGTAGGAAGACACAGACTTACTGGTGTCAACAGAGGTGAGAGCAAGAGGAACAGCAGTTACCCTGTGTTCCTAATGCCTGGTCTATCCTCCCACTTTCCTAGGAATAGGATTCAGTAGTGCGTGGGTACATTGTTATCAACAAGGCGTAATGAAGCAGTGGCTTCCACATTTTAACGCAATTTTATGGTAACACTGTCCTTTGGGATCTGCCTGCCAGTGGAACCGTTTAAGGTAGAAGTGGGCCCAGGCTGAGTTCCACATGCTGGGTGAGCCAGATGACTTCTGTGCCCTGGTCACTTTCTTCAATGGGGCGGATGGGGGCTGCCAGGTTTTTAAAATCATGCTTCATCTTGAAGCACACGGTCACTTCACCCTCTTCATGTTGTGGGGTAACTTTGATGAAAATACCCACTTTGTTGGCCTTTCTGAAGGCTATAATGCTATGGGAAAGAAAAAAGAAAAGCACAGTATTAGGTAGGTCAATAGTCAGCCAGACCACTAAGACTAACAGTTAAAAATCTTTCACCTTATTCTTCCCTTCAGCAGGCAGAGAACTGTAAACGCTCTGGTTCTTAACCTACCAGATGTTTTTCTATGAGCTCAAACTTTTCTGCTTTATTAACCAACGCAAATGGGACACACTATTTTGTAACTTGGTTTTTTTCACTGTTCACCACACCTTTTCGTACTGGTGTGTACAGATTATCCACATTCTACGTGCTGGCTGCACAGTATTCAAATCATGGATTTACCGTCACTGGTACATACTCAGGTTGTTGCCAGTTTTTCTCTGTTACAAACAATGGTGCTGCAAACACCCCTTTGCGTTTACCTTTGTGCACATGTAATATTTCTATAGGATATAACATGATACCGTGGGAAGTTTTAAGAACTCAAAGCTCAGAGGGAATTTCTGGAACACTATAAATCAGTGTGTTTTTGTAAATAACTTATGTAAATTAGGAATTTTTAGCACAGAAAAATCTCTGCAGTTGTGGTCTCCATTTGTTTTCTCTCACATGCCTTGAAATTTGTGCTTTAGTAACTTAGCTTCAAAAAGTAAAAGGGCAATGAAATAAACAGAATTTGATCTACTATCCAAATGATACTCACTCTAAGAAAAGTTACTGGAATTACACATTAACATTTCATACTGTATTAATTTTCAGAAATCTGAAAGTTCTATAACATATAACAATGTGAACTATAGTTAAATCAGTTTTTTTTTTCTAGTAATCTATCATGGAATTAGACTGGAATTTGATATCTCAGATGATCTTTCCAGATGTTTACCTTGGCTTAAACAAATTTCTGTACCTAATTAATGTAATTTTAAGGGCCCACATAAAGCAAGGATTTCACAGAACACATTTTGTATTGTACTAACTCAATACATTTTGTATTATAGTAACTAACCAAACCCTTGATTTATATAAGAGTCATGTTAAAAAAAAATTCAAACAGTTAAAAACAGTAAAAAGATCCCTGTTGCTCCAATCCTGGGCAAAAAAAAAAAAAAAAAAAAGTAAAAAGAGAAAAGTAAGTCTTTTTATCCTTAATTTCCCAGGCAGCCACTGATATCTAGTAAGCTTTTTAAAAACAAATTCAGATTTCTGGTCCTCAGCTAGACCTGCTAAAAATATCCTCTGGGGGTGGGGTCTGGAATGCTATAGATAAAAAAACAAGACAAAACACAACACAACACCTGACCTGGTGCTTTGTGAAGTCAACCAAAGTTTTGTAATCACTGCACTAATCTCACCTTTGCTTTCACTTTATTTTTCTAAACCATCCCATGTTATCTTTTCTCTCTAATATCTCGCTAAAGGAGGTACTTGATCATTGTTTAAAAACCTTAAATGTTTCCTGTGCTGGTTTATCAAACTATTGTTTTCCAGTTCCAAGCCTACCTTTCTATATTGTGCTTTGTGACACAGGATTCTGATAAACCGTTTCTGCTTTGTAGGCTGGCTCCCTGCCAGGTTCTGTCACTATCTAAAGGGAGACTAGAAGCCTAAGGGAAGAAGGGTCTTGCTCTCTTAAGCTTCCTGTTTGCCCGTGGTTTCTAAGGGCATTACTCCAGCAATGGTTCTTTACCCAGGAAATGGCAGTATCCAGTTGTTTTCCAACTCTTGTATAACCAGCTTCATCACACCACCCTCCTCTGCCATCATGAGATGCCAACACCAGGGAAGCAATGTCTCCTCCCCCACCTCACTGGAGGTCTGAGTATCAGCAACATGGGGCTCCTTCGTCAAGCTTCTAATTTTCTTTTCTTTTTTTTTTTCTGAGACAGGTATTGCTCTGTTTCCCTGGGTAGAGTGCAGTGGCATCATCATGGCTCACTGCAACCTTAAACTCCTAGGCTCAGGCAATCCTTCTGCCTCAGCCTCCCAAGTAGCTGGGACTACAGGCATGAGCCACCATGCCTAGCTGGTTTTTTAAATCTTTTTTAGAGACAGGGTCTCACTATGTTGCCCAGGCTGGTCTTACTCCTGAGTTCAAGCAATCCTCTTGCCGTGGTCTCCCAAAGTGCTAGGGTTACAGGCGTGAGCCACTGCACTTCACACAATTTTTAATCATGTACTTGAAAACTTTTTATCAACATGGGAAAATACATTTAAATGAAAAACAAAGGCTAAAAACTGTATTTACAGAATGATCCCAATGATGGAAGAAATATCTAGAAGGACAAATGACAAAATGTTAATGGTGCTTATCTCTGGTGGTGGGATAATTTTATTTTCTTCTTCATGGTTTCATATATATTTCCCAAATTTTCTAAAGTAATTATTTTTAGAAACAGAAAGAAAAAGTTATTTCTAAAAATCCAGATAAGAAAATTGGGATATATAAATGGGCATTCTGTATTAGCTAACTGTGGTGCGGGGGTCGCAAAAAGATCACTCACTCAGGATCGTCCTGAAAGTCTTGGGGTTCTGCCAACTCATCGTACTCTGCGGCTGCGTCCTTGCCAGCTAAAACGAGCTCCTTGGGAGGCACCACCACCTGGAGAGCAACAGAGAGGGGCCTGCCTTAGAAGGAATCAGTGTGTTGCAGGACATTCATTCAGTGGAATACAGCAAAGCATTACATTGATCTAGACATATGGAAGCAAGCAGCAAGTTTCAGGAAACACACAGCATTATATTACTTATATAGTATTTAATAATGCTGCTTAGAAATAGAGACATTTCTAGTAAAGGTGTAAGAACAAAGAAATTTAAGGAAATGATAAAGTTAGGTGAGTGCTTACTTTATTGGGGCTTCAATTACATCTTTAATGTTTTATTACTTAAGGGGATGGCGAGTACATGGGTGTTTGCTATATTATTCTTTATATTTTTTGGCATATCTGAAACAGTTCATCATTTTTTAAGAAAAGAAAAACACAAAGGAGAAACACTGGTTCCAATATAACGTTTTGTGACATGGTGCCAGCTGATTCCTGGTACCTGATACATAAACACACAAGATACTGAGTACGTTTATGGTCATGGAAAACAGTTAAGCCTTCTTCAGACCTATCTGTATGTGGTAATTAGGCCTCAACTTTGCTATGTCAGAGGTTAACAGATAACAATGTCTAAACCAAACTTCTAATTATGGATACAAATGTGGCAGGGAGGTGTCAAGAGAGATAAAGACAAGCTGGGTATACACATCAGGCACTTAAATTTTTGTTTCTGTCCTAACTAGTACTGCTTAGTAGCATTACTTAAAAAAGGAACAAAGACCAGGTAAGTGTCATTTCTCTTTGGAAGTAATGCTAGTTAGAGAAATCATTAAAAAACAGAAGGAAAAAAGAAAAAAGGGATAGAGAAGTTCTCTAATATTGTTTGAATAATATCTAATTAAAGATATAGGCATCTTTTCTACCAATTTTGATTATGAGTATCATGCTGAATTATGAAACAGTAATAAATGTTCTATAGAAAAAAGTTCTCGTTCTAAAATTTCAAGAACTAGAATCATGAAATAGCAAAAAGAGGAGGCCACATTTCATTTGTTCAACTAACACTTACTAGGAGTCAAAATCATCCATTTTGATATTTAGTTAGTGCCATGTATACTCCATATCAGCAGAGGGAATCTAGAGGAGGCATTTAAAAGGAGATATTTCATGAGTCTTGAAGAATGACTACACAGACTGAGAGACTGAAAAGTATGTATGTTAGGGGAGTGGGGAGAGGAAGAGGGCATTCTAGGTAAAATGAATAGCATATGCAATTCTCCAGCATGAAAATTTATAACCCATTGATCTGGCTGGATCACAACCATTAATATGTATGAACTCATTAGGGAGCCCTTATGCTATGCCAAGGAATGTGCACTTTATCTCAAAGTCAGAGGGATGCTCAATGATTGGCATGCCATCCTGAGTTAGATTTTAGAAAGATCACCCTGGCGTCAATAGTGAAGATGGGCTGAAATGGAGGTAGTCGTGTATCAACAACAGAAAGGTAAGTTAAGAAGCTATTGTCACAGTCCAGGTAAGAAATGATGAGACCTTCAAATAGGGCAGCAGCAGTGTACAAAAAACTTATGTGGAATCAAAAGAACTTGGGGACTAGATGTGGAAACGAGAGGCAGTGTGGAGTCCCTTAAGCCAGGTCAAATGAGGCCACGCCACAGACAGTCAGGATGATGCAAAATGCTCCTACCTTGGCAGTGCTGTTGATATTGTCAGGGTCTCCCTCCTCACACTCCAGCAGAGTCACATGGGTGAGGTTCTCCACTGGATTCGTAAGAGTCAGGAGGACCTGGCTCTCCTGGGGATTAGGAAATGCATCTCTCAGACATGTGCCACTACTGCCAGCTAGGTCCACTTTCTTAGTTGCTATACCAAACACATCACAAAATCATCATGCCATTACTCCTGAGCAATGACACATACCCCTGTGTCACTGCATTCTCTAAGTGCTCACTGATCCCTATTCTATTATTTGTACATTAGAACTGTGGTCCCCAAACCCCAGACCATGGACTGGTACAGGTATGCAGAGCTCCCCTTTCCCCTGCCCCAATTCATGGAAAAACTATCTTCTGTGAAACTGGTCCCTGGAGCCAAAAATGTTGGGGACGGCTGTGTTAGACCATATACTCTCTGGACTTGCTCTTTCACTGAGGAAATGGGACAGATCCCACTGAAATAGCCAGTTCCTAGATCCAGAAATTCTGAGGAATGTATGTTACCTGATTATTTGAAGTTACAATTCTTGTCCTACTCAGGTTGGCACTTAAGGACTAAAAAGGAGGTCCTCAAAAATAAAATAAGGGACCCACAACCTAGCCAGATGGATTAACATAGAAAAAAGGGCACACCTAGATAATAAAAACCTTTTAAGACTTCTCAAACCATGATAATCTGCCCTTGTTTGGTACCCTCGAGATTAGCAAAAAAAATCTTTCAAAGGCACAGGGACCACATAAATGCTTTCATGAGCAGTATGAAAGGAAAGAGCTAAAGAGGCTGCTGCAGAATATTCTACAATTCACTAGGGTGTGTGTGTGGGAGGAACGGGCATAGATGAAGACTCCCAGGAAGAGAGAGGCTGTGGTAAGGAAGAAACCTAGCTGATTCCTAGTACCTGACACATAAACACACAAGATGGTGGAGAATCTCTAGGCTTGAGAAGAATGAAAGATGTCTGTGGGGTCCAACATATTCTTTCTTTCCCCCATTTATGATTCCTTTACATAATGTGCACCCTGATCCTTGTATATACATTTCAAAGATGCTGTCAAGAATGCCGGTGTAAAGAACTTAAAGTCTCAATCCCTTTATTATCTTGAACTGTTGGCTTTTCGATCCCTTGCTCACTGCATCCCAGGCCAAATACACACACAGCCGCCCACATACACATATGCACACATTGGCAATCAATTCTTTCTCTTCCTGTTAATAAGCAAGGTACTAACCTTCATGTAGCGTAGGTTGGGAATTGACATGATTCTCACTTCTGGAATATAATTGCTATGCATGAATAAAAAAATGTATTAATGTTCACTGGATCCCTTAAAATTATTGCTTTTTCTTTTAGCTAGTACAGGAAATAAAGGATTTCTTCATGTTAATTAGAACATGTCAGAGAAAAAGAATTTTAAAGAACCATATCATCACTACAGTAAGAATTTAAGACATGAAACCAAATTAGTAATGAGTTCTTTCTGAAATCTTATGTATACTTGTAGTTTAAGCCTATATATGCATGTATCATGGCAGACATCTTCCTTACACATTTATTAGATATATTTTTTGAGATCTCATTTAATTCATTTTTGCAATTTTAGAAGGCAATTGGTTATAAGATCCAAGACTGATTTAATATTAATAATATATTGTATGGTTTTAAAGATATTATCATATACTTACCACTATATATCACTATGTGCCAGGGAATGTTTTAAGCACTTTACAAATATTAATCCATGTAATTTTCACTGCAACTGCATGAAGTAAGTAGTATCATTATCCGCATTATAAAAATGAAGAAACTGGGCATGGGAGGATTAGCAACTTGCTGGTAAGTGGCAGGGTAAGAATTCAAACCCAGGCAGTCTTGCTCTAGTGTCCTTGCTCTTAACCACTATGTTATGCTGCCTCCCTAAATAAGACAACAGAATATTGTACTTAAGTGTGCTTAGTCTGGACTCAAAAGGGCCCAGGTTCAAATCCCAGTTTAGTCTTTATATAACAAGATACTGCTTTGTAATGTCTGGGGCAAGACATTTACCTCTTTGTGCCTTGGTTTTCTCAATTATAAAATGAGGACAATACTGGTATCTATCTCTTGAGGTTATTGTGAAGAATAAATTAAATAATATGCAAAAAGTGCTTTGAAAAGTGCTCAGAACAAAGCACACAGAAGTGTTAGTTATTGTGCATCTATTAACATAAGACAAAATTTATTGCAGAAAACACTAAAAGTGGGGAAAAAAGTGCATCTTATAATCAAGGCAATAGGTATTTTAACTTAAACTAGATATTTTTCACGCTGAGCAGAATTACCTGAGTAACTCAGTAGAAAGCCAAAGGACGCACTACCAAGAATTTGCATTCAGCAGGTCTGAGGTCGGAACAGGTCTGAGATCTGATGCCAGTGCATCTGTATTAAGACTGCCAGGCAATTCTACCATGATGCCAGAAAAAAATACTTTTTCTCAAAGCAAGCTTAAGAAATTGATGTTAACCACAGCCGGCCATTCAGGGTTTCTGTAATGAGTATAATTCTTAAGAAAGGAGCTCATCCCAGACTTACATGTGCAATTTTTGTAGTTCTCTTCCTTCCTAACCACTTATGTATTAAATAAGAGTAGTTCGGTAAATCAATATTATTTTGTGTTGAGTTACAACATATTTGCAGACATAACAGCTCATTTCATTCTTTTCAACAACCTCGAGAGGGAGACATTGCTCTCATTTCAGAGATGAGGGAAATAAGTTTAGACACATATGGTGACAGAACACATACCTTGCCCTTCTAGATCTTCCTAATTCACCAGACCAAGCACTTCCCAACCTTTTTGTTTCCCAATGACTTCCTTTTAATTGCTACATAACAGTCTATAGTATAAGTTATCTCAATTTAATCACCTATTTTCTTGTTCATGGTTAAGTCAGCTTGACAATGAAACTGTTTCTGGCTTTAATATACATCCTTAGAAATATGTATTTTATTTATTGATGCTTTGTTTCTACAGAATAGATTCCTGAGAGTATTGTTGGGTTAAAAGGTTTATGCAATTTGTCTTGATATTACCAGACCACTCTCCAGAAAGACTAGCAATTCACAATCCTACCAACAGTGTATGCAGATACGTGTTTACCCATATTCTCATGAGCACTAGATGTTATTTATTATTCTCTACTCAATAAGCAACACACTACATTGCCCCAGACCACACTATGTCACTTTGTTCCTGAGATAAATACCCTTGATTCTATGTCTATAGATTTACCTTAAACTTCATGGCATGTAACTAAATTCAAAACCTAAACAGGAACAGACGTCAAGATTATTCTGATGTCATTTTTCTTTTCCTTTTTAGGCCAAGAGTAAACATACTTCGCATTGAAAAAAAACAAAAAATCCAAAACCAAAACCAATCCTAAAATACTCACACAGCAACCAGTTGGATTTTGAATTTGATAGATGTTGGATTAAATTCTGGCTTGCTCAAATTATGTTCACATTTCTAAAAAGAAAACAAATATAAGTATCAGAGGAAAGCAAGAACGTACTTTGCTGATCCACAGAATTGCTAAATTCAGAATGAAAGCATTTACTACAATTTTGTTTGGCTTTATTCTGTTGTAAGACCATATGTTTTGAAATAGAGTGTACGCTACCAATAACTAAAATTTATAAAAGATGTTTGGACTTCTGGATATAAGCAACCACACTATCCAATATACCTTTGTGGTGCTTAAAAACTACTAAAATATGAGCGAACACATACTGAGTACTTACTCTACGTGCTGAACAATGTGCTCACTGGCTTAAGTGGATTTAAACATCGCATTGACTTTATCAGGTAGGTATTGGTACTCTATCTATGAATGTTCCCATTTTACAGATGATTAAAATGGGACACAGAAAGGTTTAGTAAACTGGGCACCTCAATAGAGCCAGTAAGAATGGAAGCTGGGATTTAAATCCAAGTAGTGTAATTTACAGTACTTATTGTGTGGATATACCATAATCTCTGCATATTTTGGTTTGTTATTTGTGGAGGTTCAAGGTAGACTCCCAGAAGTGAGGTCGATGGAACAAGAGGTAACCGCTTATTTATTTTTGGTAGATATTACTATATTAATGGTATATTTCATAAGAGACAATATTTATATAAATTTAATTTACATATTACTATTTCTCATTAATCCTTCAGGAATCAACTTTTGGCTTCGTTGTTCTTATTTTATACTAGTTTCTTAATTTATCAATACCTGCTCTTCCTTCTAGTTTCTTGGAACTTACTTTGCTGGTCTTTTTCCAACTTCTTGAAATGGATCTTAAGATACTGGATCTTTTAAACTTTTTTCTTTTCTAATATACATACTGTATATCTAAGCATGGCCTTAGTTGCATTCTATAAGTTTCCACTATATAGGAATTACTGATTTCTAACTTAATTGCACTGTGATCAAATAATATACTTTAATAGTCTCATCTTCTGAAAAATGTTGAGACTTACTTTATAACCCAGTATACAGCCAACCTTGATTAAGTGTTCTGTTGTGTACTTGAAAAAAATTTATATATTCTGCAGATATTGGGTATAGTGTTCTATATATGCCCATTTGGTTAAGTTTGGTGAAGTTCACTAGTTAAATTGTCCAAATGTTCTATATCCTTACTGATTTTAATCTATTTATTCTCTCAGTTACTGAGAGATGTCAAAATTTCCTAAAAAGACTTGTCTATTTATGTAATTTTCTCAAATGTTGCTTTATATATCTTGAGCATATGAACATAGATTGTTATATCATCTTCGTAAACTGAATCTTTTTTTATGAATGATCCCTTCTTAAAAAATTAGTGTTTGCACAATACATCTTTTCCTATCTACCTTTACTTTCAATCTTTCTAAGTTCTCATGTTTGTGCTTCTTTTATAAGCGTATAGATGGGTTGTTGCATTTTGTTTTATTCTTTAGACTGACAATCTATGTTTTTTAATGGAAGCATTTAGTTCATTGGTATTTAATGTAAATACTGATGTATCTGGCATTTAATCTACTGTCTTACTATATGCTTTCTAATTGAATTACTAGTTTTATGTTCCTTTGCCCCTTCTTTTTCTTTTTAAAAAGGTTTTTCATTATAGAAATTTTCTAACATATACAAAAATACAGAATGGTACTATAAATCCCCAGGTACCCATCATCCAACTTCAGTATTTATTAATAGCAACTTGTTAGCAACAGTGGCCAATCTTTTTTCATCTATACTCTCACCCATTCCTCATCTGATTATTTTGCAACAAATATCAGATATGATGTCATTTCAGCCATAAATATTTTTAAGAGATGAGGGTCTTGCTATGCTGCCTGAGCTGGAGTGCAGTGGCTACTCTAAGTGTGATCATGATGCACTATAGGCTCAAACTCCTAGGCTCAAGTGATTCTCCTGCTTCAGCCTCCAGGGTAGCTGAAACTACACATGCATGTCACTGCACTCAGCTTAACAATTCTATAATAGCATCAAAAATTCTGCCAGTGTTTAAATTTCCCCAAAGATTTCATAATTTTTTTTTTTTCTTTCCTTTCCCTTCTTTGGTCCCTCCCTCTTTGCCCAGGCCCTTTCTGTGTTTTGTTTGAATCAGAAGCTACATAAAATCTACACATTGTGTTTGCCTGATATGCCTCTTAAGTTTCTTCTAATCTAGATTGTTATTTGATAACATTAGCCATGGTGGGTATTTAAATGAATTAAAATTAAAAATTCAGTACCTCAGTCATACTATCACATTTCACGTGTTCAATAGCTACATGTGCCTAGTGGATACCATGTTGGACTGTACAGATACAGTGTATTTCCAACATCATAGAAAGTTCTGTGGATAGTATTCATGTAAAAGGTTTCTTTTCCATTCTGCTTTGTTTTTACAATTTATTTATTGATGAAATTCTGTCATTTGTTCTATAGATTCCCATAGCCTAGGTTTTGCTGATTTTTCTTCTCTCTTGTTTTCTTTTAAATTGATTTATTTTTTATTAGTCCTTCCCCCTTCTACCCTCTACTAGCCTAAAAGCTATATACTCTTTCAATATTCTATTGGGGGTCAGCCCTATGTACTTAACCTTCAGATACTTCAGTTTCCACATCTATAAATAGGTTTAACAATAGTACCTACCTCACAGGGTTGTGAGGAGTGAGTTTACACTGAAAGCATTTAAAATAGTGCCTGGATACCTAGTACATCCTCTGTAAGTGTTTTCTGTATTTACTACATTCCAGAGGTTTTGACATTAGTCAGATACCAATTGTGTTTACTTTATTTCTGCTTTTCTCACGTACAAATGGCAACTACAGAAGGAAATGCTTACCCGGCAACGCAGGGACCGTTTGATCAGAAGATGTTTGTGGCGAGGGTAGAGCTGTGAAGCACAGACTGGTTGGAAGTCAGGCTGTAAGAGACGCTGCTGAAGGGTGGTCACTAGCAGGAGAGGCAGAAACCAGGCTTAGTTCACGGTGACTTTCAAACTCAGACTTATATGTAGTCAGTAATTACACAAAACAATACTGCCTTTAGGAATAGTGTTGTTCAAAAAAAATGACAACACAGAACTTTGACATTTAAAATTTCTTCAAATGATTAAATCTATTACATCTGTTTTATTTTCTACCTATCTTTTTACTAACAACTATTCCATCAAAAATCTCAAATCACAAGGTATTTAAATAATAAAAGCGGAATTAGATGTAACATAAAAACAGTAGAATAATGTATAAAATTACCTTCTGTTAAATTTACTGGTCTTGTATAATAGTCTTCGGGTAGAGGTTCCACTTCATCTACAGCCTGAGCTGGCTCAATCTTTATCTCTTTCTGGTCCTCTCCTTCTTTAAGGCTAAAGCATAAAAAGTAGTAATTTCTCAAGGATCCACCTAATTATCCTCTAAATCTATGATATCAATAATTGAAGTATTCCTCTAATGTCCAAACTTACGAAAGTCCCGCAAGGGTACTGATGGATGTACCAGCTCGTGGTCGCTGAAGCCTGGTTCCAAGACCATACTTGTCCTAAACAAAGTTCAGAAAATTCCTATTAGGATGACTGTATTTACCCATCCTATTTTTTAAAAGAAAGAATTTTGGGTGGGACAGCATGAGAAGCTCAGGGAAATAAGCCAAAAAAAAAAAACAAAACAAAAAAACCCCTAATTTAAAAGCTTTTAAAGACAGTAATTTGTAGCCCCATGTCATTATTCTACTCTTAAAATAATAATAAAAGCACAAAACACAGAGAATGAAACTACATTAATACAGTAAAGCGAACCAAATGTGAGCTTTCACTATTAATCTAAAAATAGCTAAGCTATGGCTCAGGCTACGTGGAATGTCTAAAATACGCGATGAACGTGTTCTGGAGTACCAGTGATCACCTGCTAACTTCGTCAGGTCAGCAAGAATCATAAAAGAGAACTTACCACTACATGAATAGTGTGTTGCTGCAGAGCCCCAAATTAGCAGCAGGTTGCAACAGAGACAAAAAAATGCAGCATAAGACAGAAGCAAACTCATACAGCAGGCAGGTTATATGGGAAAGTTAGAAGCATAATGCATTTAATTCAAATTCCTCTCCTAAGTATAATGTACAATAGTGCATATGCTGATACACACCAGACTATTTAGAAAAAGTCATTTCTTTGGCAAATGTAGGTGCTTTGCAAGCGTTAATGTTTTATTAAATTCTAATATAGATATTCTTATATGGATCTTACCAATCCTTACAGTTGCAATGGCTTAACTAATTTTCATGCGGATGTAGCGTAAGTTACTTAAGCAAGTTCCATTTCCTCAAGTGTAAAATTAGGATACACTACCCCACAGGATTGTTGTGAGGATTAATTAAAATAATACATGTAAGGTGCTTAGCACAATGCTTGACAGACACATCACTGCCATTCAATAAATGTTATTTATTAAATGTCAATCTGCTGGGCCTCAAGCAAGCACACAGAAAACAAATTGTTCCGTGAGAGCAAATAAAACTTGGGGGATAATAACAAAAACTCCAAATCCTAATGTCTTGTTTCTGACTAGCAGTATATGAACTGGTAGAGAATGACTTCTATAAAAAATTTCACTTGCATATATTACTATTTATTTAATCATACAAATGCACTATGTAAAAGTCAAGTGTTTTTCAACTTCAGGAAATACGGAAAGTTGTCAAAAAAATTATGATAACTAGAGCTGGGAACCACTACTGCCAGGATGTTAAAGGTGGGCTACATGGGTAACATAAATAAAATCTACCATTTGTCCATCTTCTTCAGCAATACATAAAAGCTTTAAGTAGATTTCTACAGTGCCTATAAATTAAACAGTAGACTTTTGAGGGGAATAATCAGAAAAGAAAGGGGAGTGATGGAGATAGAAACATAAATGTCCTTAAAACACATAGAACTCAAACAGAACTAAGGATATGGAAAAGCGTAACTACTGGACTTAAATATCTATAATTTGAAGAACTTCTCTCTCTGCTACCCACCATTCAGGAATCTAGAACAATGGTCACTTTCTGAAACGATCACTGTTCTTACGCCCCACAAGTCTTGCAAACTCCTTTTGGTACCAAATCCTCACCGAAAAAGCCAGAGGCATATAGTTTCTACGCCGTGCCAGTTTCTTGCGATCTCGTTCAACCTTCTCTTTCTGAGCAAGCTGCTGATAATATTCAATCAATTTGTTCATCTGTGAAAAATCAAAGACTCAGGATTTGTTTCGCAAAAAAGCTAACAGGAAACATACACAATTAATCAATGACACTGACCAGACACATAATGAATAGAGAAGACAAATTATCAAGGTGGACAAGTTTGCTCTTTTTCTTCAAAGAGAATTTCTCTTCATTACATGATCTGTTTTTAGAATTGAAATGGAACCTTAAAGTTCAACAACAGGAAGAAACAGGCAATGAAAAGGCTTGGAAATTTCTTGCTCTCTTTTCACTCTATTATTTGTTTCCCCTCATAACTGCTCCTATTCTTTCTGCATGGCCACAGGACCATTTATTTCTAAGAACATGGCATTTTATACTGTTTTACTCCCCCACTCCATCACACTTTTTAACTTTTAAAATACATTCTAATCATAAAAGCAATACATAAATTGTAAAAAGTTCAAACAATACACAAATGAAAGAATAAAAAGTAAAACAACTTCTTTACCCTTTATACCTAAGTTGACCTCTCCACTCATCAGCGGTATCTACTATTATTGGTTTAGATATCTTTCTTACACATTTACAGACATATGCATATTACATTTTGGATATATTAAAGCACTTATGCATAGACATGCAGATTTGATACGTATAAAAATAACTACTTGTCTTTATTTTTCATGTGCCAGGAAAAAATCTTATTATTTTTATGTTTCATAGTTCCCAGTATACAAAAACATTATAACTTTTTTCCAATGTAAGTATCATAGACTTTCCATCTAAGACAAATGTATCAAGTACATCATTCCATCCAGTACAAACACACCTACCTCATTCTTTTTAAAAGCTGTATTTATTGCATAATATAGATGTTCTATATGGTATTTAACCATTTACTACAATACTATTTAAATGGTCTTATGTTACCCACTCTTGTCCTCTCAATTCTGCAGCAATTATTTTTTAGAAACACCAATCTAATCCTGTCATTTCATTTCTTTAAATACATTTAAAGGCTCCTCAAACTCCGTAACTTGGTCTATACAGTCCTGCAAGGTTAGACCCAAAATACCTCTCCCTATTTGCCTAAAACTATGCTACACTCTAGTTTTCTGCCTACTACATGCTTTGCTTATTCCACTTACAAGCTCTTTGCATATGCTGTTCCCCTGGCTAGAATTCTTTACTTTCTGTGCCTGTCCTCCTCAGATCTCAGCATAATCCTCAGACGTGGATCTGATTAGTTGAAATCCTAAGAAATGTTCACATGGCACAATTTATTTCTCCTTTACATTACTTATCATAGTTTTCAATCTGGAAATTATTTGATTGATTCCCTCCCATTAGACTTAAGTTCCATGAAGATAGGGACCATGTATCCCTACTGTTCAGTACAGTCTTGGCACATAGTTAAGTGTCTGATAGATGTTTGATGAATGAATACACAGTTGGCCCTCCCTATCTGCGGGTTCTACACCCATGGACTCCACTAACTGTGGATTGAAAATATTAAAAAACAAACCCAATTAAAAAAATACAGTATAACTACTATTTACATAGCATTTACATTGTATTAGGCATTATAACTAATCTTGAGATGATTTAAAGTATATGGGAAGATGTAGATCATATGCAAATACTATGCTGACATTTTATGTAAGGACCTTGAGCATCCTCAGATTTTGGTATCCACGGGAGGTCCAGGAACCAATCCTCTATGGATAACGAGGGATGACTATATATATTTTTGTGCATTAAGTGCACATATTTCTGGAGGTGAGAGTCCAGGAAGTAGATATAGCCAAGAGCTCAAGAAATCAGTACCAAATTATATAAAAATATATGTGAGAAGACTCATTTTCTCCCACTCAGGATATTTTCAGTATTTCTAATTTTTGCTAATCTCATAGGTGAATAATTATAAATTACTGTTTAATTTGCACCTTAACTGATAGTAACACTATATTTCTATAGCAGTTCACCACCTTTCTCAAATTCTAGTTCAAGGGGTAAAAATATCTATTCTAATGCATACCGCAGAGATCGATTCACTGTGAACTGCTAAAGGATGCTCAAGTCATGATCCTATAAGCAACCACTACTGAGTCCAAGGACATCTAAATTAGTAGTGTTTCCAGGGGTTAAAATGTCTACATGTTTATGATATTTCCAAGAGTATTTGAGAATACATGGAATCTTTAACTCATTGGTGGGTATATGAAGAAAAAAACACACACTATTTTGTTTCCTTTTTCTGACACATAACTCGAATACAGAACTAAGACTACACCTGGGTTTCTCCATTAACTTAAAACAAGTGAACAAAGTGACATTGTGATTTAATGTCTTACAGCAAAAAGCACTTTCTATGAGCAATAGATACCAAAATACACATCGTGGCCTTCAAAGCATAGGCCATATCCACTGATTAACACGGAAGATCTCCAGTCTTTTTCACTCTTTTATATCATCCCTTCTCTCTGAGGACCCTTTACTTACCCGTGGCGTGTGAGAATTTTCAGGTTCCTGCCAACCACCACTAGCTACAAAATAAAGGAACAATAAATAAGACTTTCATAACCTGATAATTTTATTTTCATAAAAGCAGGTCATCGGTAGGCCATAAAATGATACTTAACATAAATCACACAATTTCTAAGAAAAATTCTAGAAATTATATAACCAGATGCTCAGAATGAAATTTTACCTTTAAATATAATGATGTTGATAATGATAACCACCACCACTACTACTAACACACAGCCTCTGTGCCAGGCACTTGAATTGTACTACATTTCTTTTTACTCTCATGATAACCCTCTGAGGTAGGGCTCTTATTATTCTCATTTTACAGGTGAGGAAACTGAGGCTCAGAGACATTAAATAACTTGCTCAAAGTCACACAGATAGTAAGTGCTAGAGCCAGGATTCAAACTCAAACAAGCAATCTGACTCCAGAGACCCTGCTCTTATCTGCAACACTGTGCAATTTCTACGTTCCATGACCTTGGTTTAGAGAAGAATTTCTTTTTTTTTTTTGAGACAGAGTCTCACTCTGTTGCCCAGGCTAGAGTGAGTGCCGTGGCGTCAGCCTAGCTCACAGCAACCTCAAACTCCTGAGCTCAAGCGATCCTCCTGTCTCAGCCTCCCGAGTAGCTGGGACTACAGGCATGCGCCACCATGCCCGGCTAATTTTTTCTATATATATTTTTAGCTGTCCATATGATTTCTTTCTATTTTTAGTAGAGGTGGGGTCTCGCTCTTGCTCAGGCTGGTCTCGAACTCCTGAGCTCAAACGATCCGCCCATCTCGGCCTCCCAGAGTGCTAGGATTACAGGCGTGAGCCACCGCGCCCGGCCCGAGAAGAATTTCTTACATAAGAAACACACTGCACAAATCATAAAGGAAAAGATTACTCAGGAAAGCTGAAATTAAAACTATAATGAATCCTTTCAACAAATGGTGCTGCAACAATGGAATATCCACATACCAAAATAAAAAAATAAAAAAAATAAAAGAACTTCGACCCTTACCTCACAACATATACAAGAATTTACCTTGAAATAGACAATGGACTTAAATATAGCTAAAACTATAGCATCTCCATAAAAAAAAAAATAGGAGTAAATCTTAGTGCCATTGGGTTAGGCTAAAGAAATTGCTGAAATAACATCATTTAATATAACATTCATATTTTAAAAGGTTGCCTCATTTAAGACAATCATGAAAAATAAGGAATTAAGTGAAAGAAATGTTTCAGTTTGAGTATTTTTAAAAGTCTGAATATTTTATCTAATTGCTTCTTTAGAACTGGTAATTTATTCTAAATAGCAATTTTGGAGACATAATGATCTCATTATAAGTTTTTCTCTGTGCATTACAGATAAGAACTTATAAATAAACAAATAGTTCTAACTAAAGTGGTTTCAGTGCTTCTTAGACACCAATGACATCATGGAGGAAGTGAAATTATCTGTGCTCTTTAAGAGCTCCTGATATTCAATTATCACTGTCAAGATACCCTAGAGGAGAGAGATTTCTAGAAGCTAGCACAAGTTTTTAAGTTCTGAAACATAAATTCTCCAATTTTAATGACTCATAATCCAAACAGCATAAAATATTCACTTATAAAGTAACAAACTGAGAAATCTATTTGGATTTCTGGACTTTGTTTCTTTTACTCAATAAAAAGAGGTAAAATAGAAACATGTGGAAATATACTTTAACTCACTGAGCCTTATGTTGCTTTGATGTTAACATTTAACTTAAATTCTTTGACAAATTCTACCTTAACTGCTACATTGACCTTAAAACATACATACAAATATTTACTGGCAATCAGATATACTTGTTTAACTTTTTATTTTTGAAAAGAGTACATATTTAATCAACTCAACGTACAAAGTCAGAAAAACCAATCGAGAGCTTAAGTACTCTAAACCAAAGGGCAAAATCAATAGAATCAAGGATTAATTTTTTAAAAACAAAGTTGAATCTAAAGAAACTTCACCAATATCTATTACCAGATTGTGTAAGAATTTATAAAAAGGTTTTAGCTAACGTCCATCTTCATTTTAGTTACTGCAAATGACATACGAGTTTGTTATGGCTTTCCCTTTATAAGGTATAATTTTTATGAAAATCCAAAAATGGGAACTTTTACAAATTCAGAAAATTAAACAATAACATTTCAGAAAGAAAAACACAGTAGGGATTTAGTGATGATACTATTTATATAAAGTATAAAGGCAACTCAAGATTTTGAACTGACCATATAGACAGTGTTTCCACTGATGTTAACCAGCAGTATAGGATTTGTAAAATACAAGGAAATTTCCTGATAAAGGTAAGTGCAATCTCTGCTCTGAAATGCTCACATGATGGAGAGGTAAATAATGCCCTAGGTGGTCTTTAAATCCAAAAACACACAATTTTTCTATTTCGCTGACACACACACACACACACACGTACGTGTGTGTGTGTGTGTGTGTGTGTGTCTTCGAGCACATGTTTGAAAGCTTCAGGATAGACACTAGGACATGGAATTGCTGGGCAGAGGGTAAAAGCAATTTAAAATTTTAATAGATGTTGTCAAATTGCTCTCCAAAATGATAGTGTATGACAAAGCTATTTTCCCATGTTCTAGTCAACACATGATATAACCAGATTTAAAAATTTTTGTCAGATAGATGAAGTTTTAATTTGCATTTCCATGATTACTGGTGAAGTTGAGCATACATTTTTGCATATTTATTGACCATTTTAATTTCTACTATGAGAGCTGCTGTTTGTATCCTTTCCCTGTTTTTCTACTGAGTCTTTTTCTTATTGATCTACAAGGGTTCTTCGTTTTTGGCAATTTATCTTTAGTCTGTTATATATGATCCATCTATTTTTCTTAGTTTGTCACTTTTATCCTTTAATTCTGTCCAAGGTGTTTCAACATCAGGAACATTTGCTTTTTATGAAGTGCGCTAAAATTTTGATTCTAAGAAAGCATAAGATATTTAACAGCTACTTTACCAACTCTAAAAAAACTAAACAGTATTACCCAGTTTCAGATGAAACATGATGGTCCATAAATGTGAGAATATGGGACCACAGAAGATTTAATGACAAAATATTCCAAACTTAGCTCCTACCACCCCAACAGGTTACAGAAATGATAATCTATGACAATTATAGCACTGCCAATTGCACAAAATCTCATGTTGAACTCCACCTCACTCACCGACAGATTTGTCTGCCATGCCCACATCTCTAGACGTCCAGCGACAAAATCCACAGGCCAAGTAATAGGCTTTCTTCATGGTGGTCTTGGCTGGGTCATCTGGAAGCTGTGTGGAGATACTTGTTGCCCGGGTGGAGAGGGTGTGCATGCAGCCGGGACAGTCAAAGCAGTTGGCACATCTGTTACATGACGAAAACAATCATTCGTTCATTTAAAGAATATTTATCAAGCACCTACCATGTGCCAGACATTGTTCTAGGTGTTAGGAATTCAAGAGAGAACACATGTATTAACAAGAAGGAGTGTCTCTCAAGAAAAAAGAAATAAAAAATATTCCTGGAGGCCTCTGATTAACTTGGTTTTAACATCGCAAAAGTATAACGTGTTCATTGTTTTTTAAAAACACGCAATGGCCACCAAAGCTCCTGAAGAATTAGAGCCTGACCCAATCCTATTCCACAGAGAGGTAGAATTTAAAAAATAGCTGAGGAAAACAGGAGAAAAAACCGATCCCAGTCTTACCTATTCTTTTTTAGTTTGGCTTCAGCCGACGGCATATTTTCTAAGCAACTGGGACAATAATGAGAGTCCACCTAGGAGAAAACAAGAAGTCAAAAAAATCAGAGGAAGAAAAATTCAGTTTAGCTTGTGTGTAAGTCTTGTTAAATAGTGAATTTTAAAGTATGTTTTACTGCAGCAGAAGGTGAGAAACCACTGATCTGGCAAAGAACCTGGAGTGTTTTCAGCTTAGGGTTTGTTCTTCAGTCATCTGGGTTTTTTTCTACCAGATTTTCTAAAACACTATTTTTCCTTTCTGTTCTTTCCTATTCCATTTCACCAGGGTTTTATGTGTTAGGTGTGTTAAAAGTAATAATTTAAAGTTTCTAACTGAAGAATTCTATGATAATCTAATGAATAGATTAATAAAATAATCCAATTTATAAAGCTGTGACCAAATATCCTCCTATCTAGTTTAGCTTTATTTGACTGCAATAATTTGACCACACTTTAATTGTTAAGGAAGATTAAAAAGTTTTCTCATTACTGAAGTAATACATGTTCACTGAAGAAAAGCATAAATTAATATTTACATAGTCAGCTATAGCCAACCACTTAGAGATTTTTAAATGTGACAGACTAACAGGATAGTCTTACTGTATTTAACTCAAAAAACTCGAAAAATAAGCTGGCCGGGCGCGGTGGCTCACGCCTGTAATCCTAGCACTCTGGGAGGCCGAGGCGGGTGGATTGCTCAAGGTCAGGAGTTCGAGACCAGCCTGAGCGAGACCCCGTCTCTACTAAAAATAGAAAGACATTATATGGACACCTAAAAAAATCTATATAGAAAAAATTAGCCGGGCATAGTGGCGCATGCCTGTAGTCCCAGCTACTCGGGAGGCTGAGGCAGTAGGATCGCTTGAGCCCAGGAGTTTGAGGTTGCTTGTGAGCTAAGCTGACGCCACGGCACTCACTCTAGCCTGGGCAACAAAGTGAGACTCTGTCTCAACAAAAAAAAAAAAAAAAAACTCGAAAAATTAAATTCATTGTATTTTTTTAAGGTCTGAGTAATTATTTTCTTTAATGTAGGTAGATCCTATTTGGCAATTATAGCACACTGGTCACCTGCAGATGGAAAGATATTCACTTGAACATAAATACTACGGCTTCTTTTTTCATCATCTGCTATAAACAGGACCAATTTGAAAGATTAATAAAGTTGCTCAAATAATCCTCACGAACATAAAATACAGTATTGCTAAATTTGCACTGACTCATCATAAAAGGCAAAATACAATTCATTCCTTTTTGTCCTCTTATCAAATTCTGTTTGTCCCTTAACCTGCAGCTCCAGACCCAGGTTTTCCATTGTAACTTTCTAACCTGTCTCAGCCCTCACTAGCCTCATCCTTCCCCAAACTTTAACAGCCTCCACATCACAGGTACACATCAAGCTGTAAAGCGGCTGTCACAGACTGGATGTCCTAGCTAAAGAGATGCTTACAGAGATCATGGAGACTGAGAGTCCTGTGCCCACCACAGGAGAATATGATCCAGTAAGTTCTGGGGATGGAGCTGGAGCAGGGAAACATCTAAAAGAGAAAGGACCTACCAAGGAGATACACATAAAGAAAGTGCTAATGGAGACTACAAGAAAAATCAGGGCCAAAATTTTAATATATATGATTTTTCTTATATTATTTAATTGCTTTCTTTGATTATTTTTAATGGCATGAAAATTATCTCCAATAATTATTATCATAATGTGTAAAATGGCTTATAGTACAAGATTTGTTTTTTAATACATTTTAATACACCAGGGATATTCAGTAAAATTCTAAGTCAGGCTGTATAGGTCCAAATCCTGTTCCTCCGCCCACCTCCCAAGTTATGACTTAAGGCAAACACTGTGTCTGCTTCTTTTTTTTTTCTTTTTTTTTGAGGCACTGTTTCACTCTGTTGCCAGGGCTAGAGTGCAGTGGTGTCATCACAGCTCACTGTAACCTCCAATGTCTGGGCTGAAGCGATCCTCCTGCCTCAGCCTCCAGAGTAGCTGGGTCTACAGGCCCATGCCACCAGGCTCTGCTAATTTTTAAATTTTTTGTAGAGACAGGGGCCTCACTATGTTGTCCAGGCTGGTCTTGAACTCCTGGCCTCCAGCAATCCTCCTACCTCAGCCTCTCAAAGTGCTAGGATTACAGGTGTGAACCACCATGCCTGGCTTAACAACAAAAAAAAAAATTTAAAGGTATCCACTTCATTGGTTTGGAGAGAAGATTATATAAAGCATATGGCATATAACAAGTACTGAGTAAATGGTAATTATATTACTATCAGATTTTTCTTCACAAGACTGAGTTATTAAACAGCAGGGTTTATCTCTTAACATGTCTTTTAATCCTCAAAGCTTATTGAATGAACAAGATGGGCCCACTGTTGCAGAAATTTCACGGTTTTGTTATTTGGTGACTTTCTATTGGCCAGAGTCTTCTACTTTCTGAGCAATCCTATTCCGACGCCCACTTGTGCCAGTGAAGGACAACACCGTACTCTCACGTGCCATGAATACAATACTCGGAGCTTCTTACGTGACGGACTTTATTTTAAGAGCTTTTCACTCAACTCACCCACCCCAACCTCTTCCCTGCTGCAGGCCTTGGCCCGGGCCAGGGAACAGGGCAAGGCAGTCTGACGAGCGCCCAGTTTCTGGCCAAAGTAGTGACAGAACTTCCAGGTTAGCAGGGTCATGAATGAGAATGTCTGCACCTTCCCCCAATCCCCGCAATCAGTCCTGGAAAGACGGCTTTTCGCCCCTCAAGTGGCCTGAACTAAGCACCCCCACACCCTTCTTCCCAGTCCACCCAATTACCAAGCCCTACAGGAGACAGCCAGGATCTCCAAAGTCAAGTTTAGCCAATCGGAGGCCGCTCTAGAACCAGAAGATCCGCTCAGCCCCACCCGAGGCCGCCTCTTCTTTACAAGTGACAGATTATAAGCAAATTAAATAGCAGGCAGACCTGAGCGACAGAAGACATAGCCAATCAGTCAGGTAGGAAAATAGATCCAACCCGCCTCCAACCGGTGGAACTTCCGGGCCGGTCGCGGTGACTAGGATGAACGCCGCGCCCCCCCACCCCCCACTCCGTGGGACGACTCTGTTACCTCGTGAGACACACATTCCAGAGACCGCAACTCGCTACAATAGCGGCAGAAGTAGAGCTGCGAGAGCGGAGCCCGAACCTTCTTTTCTCCCTGGACTAGATAGAGAACCCTCTCCGACTGCAGCAAGGACGCCATCTTGGAGAGGGAGGAGCCAACGACCCTCCCGCCGCATCACGTGACCCGAGAGCCAGCGCCTTCCTCTCCTCCTTCCTGACGTCTTTTTACGTAGACTTGATGTCAGGTTTCCGACCTGGTGGGGCTTTGCACCGGCCGAAAAGCAAAGCGCGCGTGCGCAGCTTGTATCCTAGGGTTCTGTCCAAGTCCTCCACTTGCTCCGAACCTTTTTTTGTGAGCGTGTGCTGCCAGGAGCTAGCTCAGACTCGCAGATCAAATGCGAGTGCTTTCTTTTCTTCGTTTCTTCCAGAAAGGAAGGCTGCTCTTTTGTTTTATTTACAACGGCCTCCCCCTGTCCCACCTTCCACGCAAACATGGAGGAGGCAGGTGGAAAGTCTCAAAAGAACAGAGTTCCACGGGAACTGGACAGCTCAGAATCACACCAGCACTTTTAAGTTTTGTCAGTGACCTATAGGAAACTTTCGCATACACTATCTCATTTGGGACTTCTTAGGCAGTGAGCTCCTCCACGCAGGAGCCCTATCTCATTCGTTTCCAGGTTTCGAGTACGTAGTTTGTATTAGAACTAAGTCTGTGTTGTAGGCGTTCAGTTCAGTGGGTATCAATGAATGAAGGAATGAAATCACTGAATGAACAATGTTGGTAGGTGTCGTCTACATTTTTCTGTTGCCTAAACTAAGGCTTAGATGTGTAAAATGACCACCTAGAACTGCCTAGCAGAGACTGGAGCCATGTTGCCAGTCACCAGGCCTGTGTGTTTTTCATTGTACTGATCTATTATTATGCGGTTGACATTACAGTTAGTGCTTAAGAAGAAAGGAAATGGAATACTACTAGCAAACATTTATGGAGCACTTATTAAATGCAGGATGCTGTGTCAAAACTTTACATACATTGTCTCGTTTAATTATCCCCAAAACTCCAAAAGGCAGGTACTGTTCATTATTTCTATTTTATAGAGCCAGAAACTGAGGCTCAGGGAAGTGCAGTGACTTGTCTAAGTATCACAGAGGTAGAATCCTGTTTTGACTCCAGAGCTTTCATACATTACCTCTATGTATACTGCTTCCAGCATATTTTCCAATATGTTAATAATACCTCACATTTATGTAGAGCTTTTCAATTTATAACAGAGCTTTCGTGTACATATATATTAATTAGTTCACAACTTATGTCACACTTTAACAATTTAAGCCGAAAAGTTATAAATTGTATTTGCTCTGAACTTTTGTTCACCAAGCAACAACCTGGTACTAATTTAGTTTCCAAAAGTGGCTTTTGCTCTTAGAAAAAATATATTATTTCTTCATGTTAATGAATTCTTTGCCTTGTAGTTTATTGACTAGTCTCTGCTAGTTTGAGTCCCTTTTCCTGAACAAATCTCCCCTGGTAAAATGAAATCCCAGAGCCTGCAGGTGCAGAGAGGCCACAGACTTGAGCTAAGTCCACGTGAAACAGACACTCCAAATTTGGAGGACTGGTTTTTGAACAATTCAATAGACAATTATCTGGTCCCTGTTATGTGCCAGGTGCTGGGGAGGGAACCAGGGATAAATGAGACACTTTCTGCTCACTTGGCTCAGAGTCTAGGCCCTGGGGCAGCATTTCTCAAGTGTGGTCCTGGATCACCTATACATAATTACCTGAGGGATTTATAAATGTAGATTCTGGGCCCTTTCCAAGACCCAAATTGGAATTTCTGGGGTGGGGCCCAGGAATCGAAATTTTTAGTAAGACTCCCAGGTGAATCTCATGCTCACTAAATTGGAGAAGTACTGCTTTTTGATAATCACTTATAAAATTTTCTGTCTTTGGCCTTGGGACTGGGCATAGTGGACCTTGTCTCTGCTGTCTTCTGACCGTTCATAGCACCACCTAGCAGGATATTAGATGTTCTGTGCCCATGATTCTGTGGAATATGGAAAGTCTACCATCGGAGAAAATTGAAACACCCTGCCTGTCTCTTGCCAGTCTTCTCTCCCCACCTTCAAGGGGCCTGAATTCTATTCTCCACAGTTCCGGTTCCACAGAGCCCTGTCTGCCAGACTCTGAAAATTAGACTTGACTTTGGAGATCTGTGCTCTAGTGCCAACTCCAGTCCGTAGGCCCTTCCCCAATCTTTTTATTATTAACTGTGTAATTATTATAATACATGAATACATTCTTGGGAAACCTCTGGGAATCCACTTGGCAAACCTGGAAGTGTGACAGAGTTAACATTCTATGAGGTAAACTTTGACCAATATAGGGTGGGAGCCTGTGAATAAATATCCCCCTCTTCGTTTTCTCAGAAATTTTCCGTGGTTCCTTAGAAGGTTCTAGCAGGATGGAGCCCTAGTTGCACACAATGATGACCGACTTGATAATGTAACCTTGCGTTGCTCTTTCATTCTTCCCAGCCTTGAGCTCACTCCGGTTCACTGGGATCACTTCTCAGTGTTGGCTCCCTGCCTGCAAGCTCTCATTTTCAGCTCTGCTTTCTATGGGAGCTCAGGCTAAGACAGAGACCCAAAAGTTGAACTGCCAGATCAAAGGGTAACTACATTTAATAAATATTGGCAATGAGCCCTTGTAAAAAGCTGACACTCTCACCATAAGTGTATGAGATGTTATTTCCCCACTGTTTTGCCCATATGGAATATTATCAAATCTGAGTAAATAGTTTTGGCATGTTTACCTATGTGATCTTGAAAAAACCATTTACACTTCTGAGTCTTGTTTCATAACACATAGAATGGGAAGAATAATCCCTATCTTGGTGAAAATAAAAAATCATCAAGGCTGTGAAAGCACTTTGTAAGCTATGAAGTACTAGGCACATGTAAAAAATTAGCCCTAAATATCCCAAGTATGAAAAACCCAAGGTGGTTTTCATTTCTCTAAAGCAGTTTTCATTTCTTTAAAGACAGGGATCATGCCTACAATCCCAGCAATTTGGGAGGCCGAGGCAGGAGGATGACTTGAAGTTAGGAGTTCAAGACAAGCCTGGGTAACACAGTGAGACACCTTTTCTACAAAAAATAAAAATAATTAGTGGGTCTGATGGTGCATACCTGTTGTGTAGCCTCTTGGGAGGCTGCGGCAGGAGGATCACTTGAGCCCAGGAGTTTGAAATTGCAGTGAGCTGTGATCATAGCACTGCACTTCAGCCTGGGTGACAGAGTGAGACCCTGTCCCTTAAAAAAAACAAAAAAAAAAGGACTCCTTCGGTAAATTCACAGTAACAACTTAAAAAACTGGGAGTTAGTCAGATTTTGGTCACATGTGGTCTTGTGGAGGGGCCTGAATTTGGTCTCTGACGTAAAAGGTTCCTCTGGTCTGCCACAGCTCAGGAATCCTGGAGTACTGCTCTGACCAACGCTGGCCGCCTGCCGGGGCTGCTTCCCGCTTTTGGTTTCCTGCTTGCAAACTGCATTAATCATAGGTTGTCTTGCATTGACTCTATCTGCAGACTCATCTAAAAGTCATAGTAAGTGAACAGAGGGGGAGGAAAAACAAGCTGCTGTTTCATCAACACCCCTCCTGGCCCCTCTCAGGGCCCCGCCCAGGAAATGTGCTGTTGGCCTGGCTAGAGCTTGTTTCCCAAGTGTAAACCAGGCAAGGGCTGTGGGCCTGCCTTCATTCTGGAACCTTTCCCATGGACTGGACTTTGAATTGTGTTTTTACAAAGTGTCTTATCTTTTCCCATATACCCGGTGGTCCTATTGTAACTATACCCTTACCTACACCTAGCTGCCCTGGCCAAAAGCCCAGGAATTTCCTGAGGCTCCTTCCTTTGATTCTACCTCCAGCACAGCTCTGACAATGCCTCTTTTCATGCTCTCAGCCACTGCCTTACTTCAGAGCATTGCAATTTTTCTTGGACTTCCTGCAGCTTCCTGACTGCTACCCAATTTGTTCTCTACATTGAGCCAGAGTGGTCTTTCTAAAGACTGTATTTTGTTCTTCACCCTTTGTTGTTGTTGTTGTTGTTTAGCTTCCTTCAGTGGCTTTTCATCACCTGCAGGACAGACCTCCAAATTCTGGGGGTAGTGTGTATGGCCTCCAGCATCTGCAACCTGCCTGCTTCTTCAGCCTCATCTTCCAGACACCTCCCACTGCAAAAAATTTTGATGACTTTTACATCTGGGAATATTTATTACATGCACAAATTGCTAAATTTGCTAACATTACCTGATAGGTATTATTTGCAACCTGACATAACTGACATACATACAACCACCCTGTAAGGCAGGTACTGTAATTATCAACCCAGTTTTACAGGTGAGGAAACTGGCTTAGAGAGGTTTGCCCAAGGTCACACCAATAAGAAGTTGTAGGATTTGAACCCAAGTCATCTAACTCCACACCCTACTCTTTAACAGATTATGCTATAGCAAATGAGTTGGCAAACTTTTTCTGAAAAGGGCCAGATAATAAATATTTTGGGCTTTGCAGGCCAAAGCATATCTACATAACAAGAGAGAAAGCTTTTGTCCCATTCCTCTGGATTGCCAATTGCATGGTGATGGGCACACTTTGTGCCCCGTTGGAGAAAGGATCTGAGGAAGAAGGGATAGTGGGGAGGGGGTGGAGAAAACTGGGAGAGGAGAGAGGTCAGTTTACCTCTCTTCCCTGGTAACACCCAGCTCCCGGCACCCTTCTTTCCTCCCAGCGAGTGTGGCTGCCTCAACTAGGGCCAAGTGAGATTCCATAGCTCGGTGACCGGCGGTTGCCAGCAGCAGAATCCCCGGTGTGTAGGTGGTGACCAGCATGGGCCTTGGCAGTGGCCAGATGCAGGCATTGGCGTGGGTGACAGATACTAAGAGCAGTGGGAGAAACCGGCGCAAGAGGACACCGGCTTGGTTTCTAAGGCTCACGGTGCCAGCCTGCTTCAGTGCTGCTTGCAGGCTGCACAAAAACAGAGAGGCTGGATTTGGCCTGTGGGTCGGACTTTGCTCATGCCTGCTATACAGCCTCCTGGTGTCGTGGGCTGGATTACTTTCAATCATTATGTACTAGAAAAATTCTAGTTCAATCCCAGGATTTTTCAGATAGATAAAACAAGACCCAGAGAGTCAAAGGGACATCCCCACAGGTTTCCTCACTCCTGGTACAGCTTTCTGTTTTCTAATTCCATAAATGCAGTTCCCTGCTTCACACCACATCAATTAATTCATATCTGCGACGGGAAACAGCCCATGGCCACGTCCTCTCCAATTCACTCATCGTCTTCCACGTTTGTCCCGACTTACCCCTGAGAGCTCAGACGGACACAAGGGGCGACAGCTCTCAGTGAAATGAGGGTGAAATCACGGAACAGCAGAGCCAAAAGGGACCTTACACATTAACTAGTCCACACCACTCGTTTTAAGATAGAAGGAAGACAGAGGTGAAAGCTAGGGTTTGAACCTAAGTCTTGGTTCCAAGTTTCTTACTTTTACTATACTTGACTGGCCCTTGTTAAAGAAAAAAATTAAGGATGCTTATTAAAATGGTAAAGAAGACTTTATGTGGGACCATCATGATAGGTATAGGGACCACTGCAATGGGGTCTTACAGTGGCGGAGAGAGATAGGGCTCAACTGTGAACACAGCATGAGCAAGTGGGCATTTGTAGCCCAGGGCAGGGTGGAAATCAGTGGAAGGAAAATTACTAAGAGGAACATTAAACATCAGGGTAAGGGGGATTTTGGCTAAACCGACCTGACAGGATTCTTGCTGAGGACAGGCTGGGGTGATCAGACATCACCTGGGGGATGGTGGAAGATGAAGAACCTGATCGTGGGGCCGGGGTCGTTTTGCTACACTGACTTAGCAGGGTTCTTTGCTAAAACTGGATTTTACAAGGAATTGCATAGGTGAAGATTCAGAAGCCTGACTAAAGTTTGGCCAAACAAAGAATCTTTGTCACCCTTCATCTCTGTGTAAAGCATCACCCAACCCCAAGGCTTCCTTCTCAGAGACCACCAGTGTGTTGCTTACTGAATTGAGTAAAATGGAATCAAAGTCTGAATTCCTCCTGAGTGCCTGGCACAGATCAAGCACTCAGTGGGTATTTGTTGAATGGATGAATACTATTTTCAACTATTTGGAACTTGCTGGCATATGGAAGCCAGCAACTAAAAATATATATTTTTTTCTTTTTCATCTTTAAGCAGTTCCTTCTTTTAGAAGGTAGAGCAAGAAATGAGGGAAGCGAGAAAGATTGCAATTTCCAATTGGGTGGTCAGGGTGGATCTCCTGAGAAGGTGAGATTTGTGCAAAGGTTTGAAGCAGGTGGGAAGAGAGCCAAGGGCATATCTGGGGGAAGACCATCCAAGCAGGGGCCGAACAAAGTCTGTCAGGCCTAACTAGGAATAGCAAGGAGGCCCGTAGGGCTGCCAGGGAGTGAGTGGAGGGGAGGGGCTTAGGGGATGAGGTCCCAGAGGTATTGGGGGGGCACCTCAAGTAGCATCTTGAAGGGCATTGTAAGGATGTTGGATTTTGCTCTGGGGGTTTGTGGAACCATTGTAGGATTTCAAGCAGAACATTGACGCAATCTAACCTACATTTTACAAGGGTCACTCTGGACACTGTTTCGGAAACGGACTGTTTAGACAAAGATAGAATCAGGAATCAGTTAAGAGATTGCTACAGTGATCTAGGCAAGAGGTGACAGTGCCATGGACCAGGGATTCTGGCTGTATTTTGAAGATAGAGCCTATGGGATTTCCCGATATCCAACTCTGGGGTGTCATGTACATAGACTCCCACGGAAAGGGTGCAGCTTGGAGTCATGCAATAGGGGGGACCTTGTAGGGCCAGGGGACCCCTTCCATAACGTGGCCAAACTATTTCCTCAGAAATTACCAAGACTATCTGTTTCTTATCCCTGAGGTTAAAATAAAACATCCAAGAAAGGACCACTTTTATGTTTAAAAGGAAGAGATGAAGCTAACTTGTGCAGTGTCTCATTTACTTTGCTCCAACACACAGAGCATGATGACTGCCACACAGGAAAGCATATTTCACAAGAGGCCCAGAGAAAGGGCCAGTTGCTAAACACATTAATCAGATTTTCAGTGCTCCAGCTGGGGCTGAGGAGGAGACGCTGGCCTAGGAGAGCCCAGCCGGTCTGGAATGCCTCCAAGGGCTCTCCGCACAAGCTCCGCCCCTTGCTGTGAAGGTAAAGTGAACTAATAAAAGTGAAGCGGGTACAGCGTGGCACGTCAGTGCTCTGTAAGCATTTTTTATTAGGCCACAGAGTATAGTCCAATCCCCTCATTAACAAGGGAGAAAACAGGTTCAGAGAACTGAAGTGCTTTGTCTCAAGTCACACTGGATCTCCAGCTTACTTGTGAGCACCGAGATGACTTTTTAAAAAAAATTATTTTGGACAATTGGGATTTCCATTATTTCCCATATTTCCATCTGCTCCTCTTGGGTGCTGTTTCCAACTCATTTCTGGGAAGTTTATTTATTCACTCATTCATTCATTTAACAGAGGCAGGGTCTCATTCTACCGCCAGGTTGGAGTGCAGTGGTGCGATCGTAGCCCACTGCGGTGTAGAACTCCTGGGCTAAAGTGATCCGCCCACCCGCCTCGGCCTTGCAAGCAGCTAGGACAACAGGAGTACGCCACCTCACCTGTCTAATTTTTTAAAATATTTTTTGTAGAGACAGGTCTTGCCATGTTGCCCATGCCGGTCTCAAACTCCTGGCCTCAAGCAGTCCTCCTGCCACGGCCTCCCAAAGTGCTAGGATTACAGGTGTGAGCCACCACGCCCAGCTGGCAGTTCTTTCAGACTAAGAGCTGTCTCATTTGAGGATCTTCCTGCCCTCACAGGGAAGTTCAATGGGATGTTTTGTTACTGTTGAGTAACAGTGGAAGCCAGCCGCCCAGTTGGCCTTCAATAGACGCTGCCTCCTGCTATTCCTACCCTGTGTACCAGGGTTGGCCTATGTGACCGATGACATACAGCGGAAGTGATGGTATGACACTTCTGAAATTAGATTGAGAAAGTCTGTGGCTTCTGTGTTGGGTACTGTCTTGCTCACACGTGCACACACACACTTTCTCTTGGCTCACTTGTTTAGGAGAAGCAAACTGCCATTTTGTGAGCAGCCCGAAGGCAGGAAACTGAAGCCTCTGGCCAACAGCCAGTGAGGACGAAGGCCTGCCAACACCCAGTGAGTGAGCTTAGAAGTGGATTCTCCGGCTCCAAACCTAGATGACAACCTGACCCCGACCTCATGAGAGACCCTGAGCTAGAACCATCCAGCGGAGCTGCTGCTGGACTCCTGACCCTCAGCAACTGTGAGATAATAAACATTTGTTTTAAGCTGTAGCGATAGATAACTAATGCAGTCACTTTCCTGACCACCGCTGTCACAGTTGTCCTTTGCTGCACTGCATACTTCTCTTTCCATCTCTGTCCCCCGCACCGTCCTTGTCACGCCTTGTGCCCTCCTCACATATCCTTATAACTGTCCTCTCTGAGGCCAAACTCAGAAGTCATCAAACCTGCTGAATCAGTCATGGTACCAAACGAAACAGATGGCGGGTTAAAATTGGTCATTTGAGAAAAGTTTACTATAGGACCTATTTGCAAAACTGTGGGTTGCATGGAGGGTCATCAAAAGGAATACTGCAGCACCCCAGGGCTAGCAAACGTGGGGTGCTGTTTATGGCCTGAGGCCTGAAGAGGCAAAGGAAGGGACAGTTCCTGGAACCTGGAGACAGAGAGAGCTGTGCAAAGAAGGCCCTGAACAGGAGCCGGGACCTCTGGATCCAGGACACAGCCAGCCCTGGCATGGGGGTGGGGGGTAGCATGCAAAATACCTCAGTGCCTACTGCTGCTGCCTTCTTAAATGAACCCTAAAGGAGGCCGGACACCAAGGAAATCTATCTTAGTCTGGGTTCCCTCTGAAGCAGACTATGGGACAAGGGTTTAAGTGCAAGTCATTTATTTGAGAGGTTCAGGTTACACCAGTAGGGAAGTGAGGAAGTGATACAGAGACGAGAAGGTGGCCAATACAATTGTCTTACTAACCAGCTATCATAGTGGGTGACAAGAGCTTAGTCCCACAGAGAAACCCTGGGAAGCAACATAAACACACTCCTCAGAATTATTCCACCAGAGGGTGGAGGCAGTGGGGTATTCATACCCCTAAAGTCTTGGGTTGAGGGCTACTCCTGGGGAGGAGTGCTCATGTCTGCATACTTTTGGACTGTCAGGCTGGCAGACTGGCCTCATGTGGTTCCGGAAAAAACCCTCAGACACAAAGATGCAGATTCTGGCAATCGGAAGTCTGGGAAGCCCTGACGTGGGTAAGGCCCCAGGGATTTGGGACTGGCAGTGTCGCTATCAGGCCCATTGATGTGGTCCATACAGATGCACCTCCTGTCCGCAGAGCAGGATGGAGAAGCATGTGGAGGGAGAATCTGCAAGCACAAATAAAACTGAAGTGTGTACTTAAAGTAAATAAGTAAAATTGACCAGCATTCTCTTACATTTAGTAGCACTGTACAGGTTTCAAAACAGTAATTTTTCCTTTAGATTCTCACAATTACTGTCCTCTACCATCTGTCATAATTATGTATCTAGCTGTCTGATTGTGCACTGCACACTCCAATTGTGCTGGCGCATCTGAGGGTGCATCAGCTAGGGCAGGAATTACTCCATTCCACAGAGTAGAAAACAGAGGCAGAGAGGACCTAACGCAGAAGAGTCAGGCGCAGAACGTTTAGAATCAGCCCTGCCACTTACTGGCTGGGTAATCCAAGACAAGTTAACGTATCCTCTTTGGGCCTCTGTTTTCTCAAGTGTAAAATGGGGGTTAATAATATTTTCACTATAAAATTGTTGTAAGGACTAAGCAGTATAATGCATGTAAAATCCTTGCTATAAAATACATGCTATACCCCCCATAATATGCTGAAATAAAAAAAAAAATACACGCTAAAAAAGTATTTTTTTAATCTTGTTTTGGGAAAAAAAGGCAAATGCTTTTTATTATATATTTTTTCTTGAGACCACAGTTTACTTCAAAAGTCAGACTGACTGAACTGAGATATCTGTCAGTAATAGACATTCTGTTCTCTCCTAGCTACATAGCTGTGCAATAATTGAACTCATTGGAATTAAGCCATGATAATTGAGTCAAATAATTATAACCATGCTAATGAGTTCACGTGACCATCACTCCACTTCAAAGCTGTAAAACGAAACCCTTCCATTTCCTTTTCTTTCTTCCTGTCTGCTCAGCAACTTGTTTTTATCTCAAATTCCACGTTTGGAAAATTCCATCATCTTACCTTCCTTCCTAATCATTAATTCGATGAGGTATTTCAGCTGCAATAAAAAAGTTTTAATTAAAATAAAAATTCCTGCATCTCATTTTCAGGCTAAAAGCTTATTTCTTTTGAGACTTAGCAAGCAAGTGGAGCTTCCCCAAAGAGTAAGAGGGCATTTTGCCCAAGGATCTGTAGAGCGAAAAGAACTTTGGGAATTTTCCTAAGGGGAAAGGGGAAGGGAGGGAGACCAGTAATCTCAGGAGTCCCGATGCCCACTGCCTGACTTGTGGGAAGAACTGAGCTGTTTAGGGGCCTGTGAGGGGGCTGGGGGTGGCTAATGCCTGAGGCAGGACACAGACATCAGTGGAACAAGTCGGATCACCCCACACAGACATGCTTTTAACTTAAAACTGTAGTAACCTTAAGATCCTTGAACTTTAAAAGAATTCTGGAGGTACAAGTGACTTCAGAGAGTATCTAATTCAACTCCCTTCATTTCACTCCTGGAGCCCAAAGATTTAGAAAGGGGAATGGACTCACTCAAGGTCAAATGGCAAACTAGTGACAGAGCCAGGACAAGAAGCCATGGTTTAGTACTGCTTAGTGCCAGCTTAGTGACTTTACCTTGTGTCAATGGCACCCATTTCCCTCTGTCCCCTCAGCCCTCCACAGTCCCAATGGGACCCCTCTGCAACATCTGTCTGCTTGCATACCTCCAGTGTTAGGGAGCCCATGATGTCCCAAGAAGCCCATTCTGTCCATTTTCAGGCAGCTTTCTTAAAACCTTCTTTCTTAGGGTGAACTGAGATCTACGTCTCCTCAACTGACATTCTCTAGTTCTAGGTCTGCTCCCTCTGTCTCAGGACATACCTCAGAGGTTTGCTCAAAGTCCCCACACCCCACAAGTCCCCTTATTTCTAGACCAACTATCCTGTTTTCTTACCATTCTTTTTTGTTCCTGTTTTAGAAGCACTTTATATTCTAGACACACCGTCACCTAGTTAAGCTTTCCTTTTGACTATATGGTGGCCAGAAGGGGATACAGGATACAGGTGTAACGGTTAATTTTATTGCCAACTTAGCTAGGCCACAGTACCCAGATATTTGGTCAAACACATCTGGATGTTGCTGTGAAGGTATTTTTGAGATGAGATTAACATTTAAATTGGTAGGCTTTGAGTAAAGAAGATTACCCTCCGTGATGTGGGTGGGCCTCATCCAATCTGTTGAAGACCTTAAGAAAAAGACTGACCTCCTCCAAGGAAGAGGGAATTCTGCCAGGAGGCTGCTTTCAGACTCAAGCTGCGATGTCACCTCTTCCTGAGTCTCCAGCTTGCTGGGCTACCCTGCAGATTCTGGGCTTGCCAGCCTTCAAAACCATGTGAGCTAATTCTTTAAAATTAATCTCTCTCTCTACTCTCTTTCCCTCTCTCTCTCTCTCTCTACCCTCTTTCTCTCACACATACATACACATCCAATTGTTATTGGTTCTGTTTTTCTGGAGAACTCTGACTTAATACAATAGATTTCTAAGCATACAACTTTGCCTTAGCCACAACCTCAGAACTGGAAAGAGAAATCTTGGTTGACCTCTCATCATCCTGTCATTCATTTATTCATTCAAATAGTGGAGCACTTATTGTGCACCTAGGTGCTAATAATAGAAAGGAAAATACTTCAACCAGGGTTTTGAACTTAGGGAGGACCTTGAAACATCAGACCCTGCTCAAAATTGTTAGTGCTGAGTGGCATAGAATTTAGGCTCAGTAGTCCGACAGTCCTGGGTTCGTATTCTGGCTCTAACAATTGCCAGCTGGTGACTTTGGCAAGTCACTCAACTTCCACAGCCTCAGTTTCCCCATCTGTAATGCTCTTTCACATTCATGATTTCACTTGATCCTAGTTGTAGCTAGCTAGCTATTAACCAGAGCGACAGTACTATTACTGAGTAAACATAAAGGAAGTTATCATTATAAGGAACGTCACTATTTCAGAAATGAGGAACTTTTGCTTTGGTTTTGTTTTATTTTTGAATAATCAAGTGCATGACAAAGTCACAAAGCACAGAAAGTTATTCTCGTTAAATACGTAAAATCTCCTATTTACTACAATTATCTCCAATTACTCAGAAGTTAAAAATAACTTTTACTATCTCTTGTCAAGAACGAAGTGAATATTCCAATACTAGTTTGTAATTTTAACATAGAGAAAAAGAAAACCAAATTCTACTTTTGCATTAACATAACAATTGAAGGAAAGGATTCAGAATCCCTTTTAAAAAGTCTTACAAGTAAGCCCATTAAAGCAGAGTCAATTTAGTCAAAATTTTAACTTATTTCATTGTTTCTTTCCAGACTCATTATTTGTAGGTATTATAAACCAAGGAAAACAAAGTTTTCTTTTCCTTGAGCTTCTACAACTTGCCCATTCAAATATAAATTTTTACTAATCTTTACATTCTGGCACATTTATTTTACTTCCTGACAAAATTACTTACTTTTTCCCTTGATAAGCCAAACCACACTCATAATCGTACGCGCACATTCATGGTTTTTTTTGTTTTTTTGTTTTTTTTTTGAGACAGAGTCTCGCTCTGTTGCCCTGGCTAGAGTGCCGTGGTGTCCTCCTAGCTCACAGCAACCTCAAACTCCTGGGCTCAAGCAATCCTACTGCCTCAGCCTCCTGAGTAGCTGGGACTACAGGCATGCACCACCATGCCCGGCTAATTTTTTCTAAATAGTTTTAGTTGGCTAGATAATTTCTTTCTCTTTTTAGCAGAGACGGGGTCTCGTTCTTGCTCAGGCTGGTCTCGAACTCCTGAACTCAAACGATCCCCCTGCCTCGGCTTCCCAAGTGCTAGGATTATAGGCGTGAGTCACTGCACCCAGCCAGCATATTCATGTTTCTTTACTACTTCAGCTTTTAGTATAGTCTCAATGGCCCATATAAATTATAACTTTTAACAAATGTAACTACCTTTAATTCCTCACAGAGATAACTGCAGGCAAGTAACTGAGAACATTGTGAAATATACAAACATTTAGCAGACTAGCAAAGATCAGAAGCAATCACCATCAAACCTCCTATGGCCACACATCCCTTTTACAGTTCTTACAGTGGTAAAATAGAACATATATATTCTTAATACTATAACCCAAAGGTTTATGTGCTGTCAAACATATAAAAATAAGAGGCAAAGATGTGTGCACATACTAGGCTTGGTGACCAATGCTTTTGTATTCTATCTTCCTTAGAAATTTATCCAGGCAGCTAAAAATTATTCACCAATTTACTTGGTTTAATATCAGTCTAAGTTCTTAAAGTTAAAGACCTTGGAAATTGTGTTTAAACTGACATATTACAGAGTAACATAATCATCGATGATATAAATAATTTAGGAAATTTAGATTAACTATAATCTCCATAATAAAATATTGTCTATCACTCTATCTCATCAATGTGTGTTATGTTCTTCATGGTTTCACAAACTGATATTATATTGCTTATTTATTTATTTGTTTACTTCTCTATTGTGAATATTTCCCCGCTAGAAGTAAGCACCATAAATAAAGATAATTTGTCTTACTTCATGCCTAGAACAGGTGTCAGATTTCAGTCTGAAATGCTGGCTCTTGGCGCGCCCATGGCCAAAGAATGACCAGACACGCCAAAGTTAGGCAAGCACGAAAATGAGGTTTACTGAGGAAAGAAAGATAGGATTATAGTACAAGAGCAAGATACAGGTTTACAGAGCATGGTACATATGTCATAGATGACAACCAGGCCCATTGTCACAGCAGGGCAAGCAAAAGGAAGGGCAAAGAGAGAGGTTGGCTATGGTCTACATCTTATTTTATAATGCCTGGATAGGACCTCTCTCATGGTTCAGAGGTCACCATGGAACACTTTGATTGGACAGTTGGAAGTCACATGACCTGAGCCTAAGCTACGCATGTGGGTTCTAGGTCACTTTCCAGTCTTTATGGTACCCATGCTGCTTGGCCGATGGGCTAGAGAGTCCTCTGCATTCTTTTGCAGCTGGCATGCAAAGTTCTGATTGGTAGATTCATAGGGTATCTCCTCCTCCCCCAGGTATGGAGAATTAGAGTGGGGCAGGACCAAGATGGGGGCAATAGCACCCATTTTTGTCCCTAGGAGACCCAGAATCCCTCGCTATCTACCTAACATAGGTAGGAGATATTCAAAGAATAGTTTTGAATGAAAGAATACAGTAAGTCCTCACTTAGTGTCCTTGATAGGTTCTTGGAAACTGACTTTAAGCGAGATGATGTATAACGAAACCAATTTTACCACAAGCTATTGATATAAATAAGAGTTAAGTTCCCATAGCGTATTTCTGGCACAAAAACATCACCAAACTTAGAGAGACCAAAATGCTTCTTTTTTTTTTTTTTTTGAGACAAAGTCTCACTCTGTTGCCCAGGGTAGAGTGCCGTGGCATCAGCCTAGCTCACAGCAACCTCAAATTCCTGGGCTCAAGCGATCCTACTGCCTCAGCCTCCCAAGTAGCTGGGACTACAGGCATGCACCACCATGCCCGGCTAATTTTTTCTATATATATTTTTAGTTGTCCAGCTAATTTCTTTCTATTTTTTTAGTAGAGATGGGGTCTTGCTCTTGCTCAGGTTGGTGTCGAACTCCTGAGCTCAAACAATTCCACCCGGCTCGGCCTCCCAGAGTGCTAGGATTACAGGCGTGAGCCACTGCGCCCGGCTCTCAAAACACTTCTAATATTAAACATTGAAATAAATGTGAGCTATAGATACACTTAAGAAACATTAATAAAAACAAGTAAGATAATGATTTACTCAATTATTCCACTTCAGGGTCCTAGGTGGCCAGAGCCTATTCCTGCATCTCAGAGTGCAAGACGGCACCAACCTTGGACAGACAGGACACCATTCTACTGAAGGGCACAGTCACACACCCACTCACACTCACTCAGACTGGGACAATTTAGACACCCCAATGCACCTAGCGTGCACATTTTTGGGATGTGGGAGGAAACTGGAGGGAGAAACCCTACGAAGACATGGGGAGAATACAAGCTCCACACAGACAGTGCCCTGGCTGGGAGCTGATTTTTTTTTCTCTTCAATGTTATAATGAAAGGACTTTATTTGAGGACCTGCTGTACTTGAATAAAATCTTTACTCATAATAAATGCATCAGACACGAGGAGTAGTTCTCATTATAAGCATGGAAACTGAGCATTAATGGTTCTGAGACTCAGAATTTTGGTTTCCTGATTTCCAGTCCAATATACCACATTGTTCCCCATGACTAAATAAATATACTTGTACAAGTAAAGAATGGGAAGAGAAAGTCTTGTGTAGATATGATCCATAGACAGGGTTTCTGCTATGAATCGCATCTGAGTTGCGGGGGGTCCCTTTAGGTAGGGGACCAGTGTCATTAGTCTAAAAATTCTAAACAAATTTCCTCCACTATAGGGAATCTCCAAGTATTACTAACACTTTGAGCTCCTGATTGTTTTCTCTTTGGAGTACTTGTAATTGGGGACCAAGGAAGTGAAATGTGAGTTGCTGCCTGGTTTTTATTGTAATAAAAGTTTGTTGTTGGCCGGGCGCGGTGGCTCACGCCTGTAATCCTAGCACTCTGGGAGGCCGAGGCGGGTGGATCGCTCGAGGTCAGGAGTTCGAGACTAGCCTGAGCAAGAGTGAGACCCCGTCTCTACTAAAAAAATAGAAAGAAATTATATGGACAACTAAAATATATATATACAAAAAAAAAATTAGCCGGGCATGGTGGTGCATGCCTGTAGTCCCAGCTACTCGGGAGGCTGAGGCAGGAGGATCACTTGAGCCCAGGAGTTTGAGGTTGCTGTGAGCTAGGCTGAAGCCATGGCACTCACTCTAGCCCGGGCAACAGAGTGAGACTCTGTCTCAAAAAAAAAAAAAAAAAAAAAAAAAAAAAGTTTGTTGTTCAAATTGGCTATTTTTATTTTTCCTCCTACAGCCCAACACAGTATCCATTACTCTTCCCTTCCAATCCCTTCTGAGCAAAATCAGTGCAGCTGAGGCTTCAGACTTAACATGGTACGCTTCCCATAGGGTATTCAAATTTTCTTTTTTGGCTTGCTTTTTGAGTCTAGGCAAATTGATATTAAAGAAATACTAATACATTGCTAAATGGGAAAGGCAGACTAAGCCTTTTTCTTTGTATTAAAACATGTTGTTGGGTGACCACCCTTACTGGCGCCAGTCCTAAGCCTCAGAGGGAAGCCAATGTTCACAGCAGGGCATAGGGACTTCCAGTTGTCCACCCAAAGGAGCTCCCATACCCTTCCACTAACCAGGGAACACTTTGTACTAAGATTGCCCTCCTTTAACCTTTTTTCCCTATTAAATAAGAATTTTGTATTAAACTATTTAGAATTGGGTTGTGCTTGTTTTTAGGATGTTACACTTTCTCTTTGCATTAACATATTGCACCCAACGTGTTGTTGGGTGACAACCCTTAGAACTTTCGTCAAATCATTTCTCATGTCAATCGTCTTCCCTCTAAAAAAACTGGCATCTGGTAATGATGATTTAGCAGTCATTTCTGCTGATCTCATCCCTGAATCAGAGGAAACAGCAGCGGATAAGTTCAGGGCCTATACTATGCCAAATTTAGGCCTGGGTAAGGCACTACGGTTCTTTCCATACCCATTGGGTAAAGGAAGAAACTGAAACACTACTGGGCTCCAAGACTGCCCAAGATCCCACTGATTGATAGTCCAGGCCCGCCTTCCTTTTTTCATAGAGTACGACTGAGCAAAACTCTACAGCTGAATTAAAAAGTGTGGGTGCCAAGATGCGACCCACCGGGAGTCCCCCTTCACTCCATGGATGGGGTGAGGGTGGGGAGGTGGGGGGGCAGGAGATTGCAGAATTGGCATCGCCCTATGTGGAAGCTGAGCCACCAACAGAGGGGGATGGGAAGGCGCTCAAAGGCCAATTTCTTTCTTTTTTTTTTTTTTTTTTTGAGACAGAGTCTCTCTCTCTCTGTTGCCTGGGCTAGAGTGAGTGCCGTGGCGTCAGCCTAGCTCACAGCAACCTCAAACTCCTGGGCTCAAGCGATCCTCCTGTCTCAGCCTCCCGAGTAGCTGGGACTACAGGCATGCACCACCATGCCCGGCTAATTTTTTCTATATATATTTTTAGCTGTCCATATAATTTCTTTCTATTTTTAGTAGAGATGGGGTCTCGCTCTTGCTCAGGCTGGTCTCGAACTCCTGAGCTCAAACGATCCGCCCACCTCGGCCTCCCAGAGTGCTAGGATTACAGGCGTGAGCCACCGCGCCCGGCCCCAAAGGCCAATTTCTAATGGGCCATTGATCACCTTGGACTGGACTACTTCATTGTTATCACAAAACAAACAGGATACTCAAAGGCATGTTATGGCAGACAACCAACCAACTTCACACTGGTCCTCTAAGTCAATCCTGGCAACAAGGCTGGGAGACAGGTGTTATTATCCTCACTTCACAGAGAGCCAAAGCCTCTGAAGGATCCTCACTCAGTACATTGCAAGGCAGGGACTCTGAGTCCTGGCTCCGCCATCCAAAACCACTTGCTAGACTTTCCCATGTCTAGACTGCAGCTGGAAAGGATCTTGGAGGACACATTTTAGGCCGACCCTCTCACTTTACGATACAAAGAGTGGAGACCCCCGAGAAGCGCGAAGCGACTTGTTTAAGGCCACGGGGCGAGCGTGTGGCAAGGGGACGAGGGGAACCCGAGACACGGCGGGCTCTTCCCTCTCCTGCTGGTTCCTTCCTCCCCAGGGGCCGCTGGGGGAGGAGCCGAAGCGGGCCGGGGCTTTCCGGGGGCGGTCCCCAGCAGCCGCGCATTCCAGAGCCACCGACCGCTGAGCGCCGGGAGCGGAGCCGCGCGTCCCGGCCGCTCCTGCGCGCTCCCGCCTGGCGGGCTCCGAGGAGCCGGGGGGCTCAGATTCCAGGCCTGGGGGCGCTTCCGCCTGCCCGATCCAGCGCGATCCTGGGGACCTCGAGGAGCGCCGAGCCGTCCCTGCCCCAGGAACTTTCCGCAGACCCGCCGCGAGGTTCAAAGGCAGCTCTGCGGATCGGGGTGAGTGGGGCCATCGGGTGTCGTTTGTGGGGCGCTTTGGAGTCGCGACCTAGCTCTCGTGCGGCCCCTACCCCGGCGCCCTCCCCACCCTCCCCTGTATGCCCTCTCCTCCCTCATTCTCCCCTTCATCACTTTTGCATTTCTTCGCCTCACGCCCCCTTCCCTTTTGTCCCGCGGTCAGCCCCTAAGTTCCAGCCACCCTCTCTGCACACAACGCTGGGCCTCTGGGGAGGTGGGAGCTTGGATCGGTGAGCCCGGCCCCCCTCGGACACCGGCTTCTCTCGGGGTTCCCTGCCCCTGCCTTCTCGGGAAGCGGCCCCTCCTGGAGCAGACTGCCGCCTCTTGGGTCTCCGGGCCCCGCGGCGGTCAGGGCTCGGCCCGCGGCTGAGTACCCACTTGGGCGCTGCGCTGGGTTTGGGTCCTTGCACCACCCAGGACGGCGGATTATCTGCCCGCTCTTCTCGGAGCCCCACGTAGAAGGCGCCAGAAGTTTGGAGTTGCAGCGCTGGTTCTGTCCCTAGCTGCTTCTCCATCCTGTCTCCCAGCCTTGTTTCCCCATCTGCGAAATGGGGCAAACATCTTTTGTCTACAGAAAACAAAAGAGAAAGGTGTGAAAAATATCCTGTAGAGAAGCCTTCCTTCCATCCTCCTCCTCCTCCTCCTCCTCCTCCTCCTCCTCTTCCTCCTCCTCCTCCTGCCCGCCCCCCCCCCCCCCCCCCCCGCGCCTTTGCTTAGGATTTAGGTGTTCCAATTGCTGGTTCTTTTGTCCCCTACTTTTGCCCCGCCAGTTTCTTGAGGGTAGGGACTTCCTGTCTATCCTCATTTCTGAGGCATCCTCAGCACTTGGCAAAGGGCCTTGCAAAAAGTAGGTGCTCCATACATGTGTACTGAGTGAATGAAAAGTGTAAGCCGTAAAAATGTGTACAAGCCTCAGGGGTTGTTCTGATTGAGGGCCAGGCTGGGTTCACCTGGCTCCACTTGTTTCTTCCAGACTAGCATTGACCTTGCTGCGCCTGCTGGCTGGTGGTTCTCCCCCTTGTCTGTAGATAGTGACTACTGAACTCCTCAAAGTCCAGGCAGCAGGGGTGAAAGCCGCTCAATCATTCCAGTATCAGAGATTCCTCGAACATCTGCTATGATCTGCTGTACCACTGTAGTGGGCAAAGGATTGTGAAGGATTGTGGATGCCTGAATGGGGTGGGGATGGGAGGGGGAGGAACAGTCCTCTGGAAGTCAGGAGAGCCTCTGAGTTACCGTGGCTGAGGCATTTCCCCTCTCTGGACCTGGCCTTCCCCATCTGTGAAATGAAGACGTGGAAGTGGAGCAGAAATGTGTTTGTGGTCGAGCATGGCGTCCTCTTTGGGTTATGCAGGCCACACAGCAGCCCTCTGGACACACACGGACAGCCCAGCTGAGCTTTCGGGCATCACATACTTCTGCAGTGACAGCTGAAAAAGCCAAGAAGTGTTTCCTCATTTTAGCAGGGACCTCCTTTTTCCAGCTGTCCTGGGGTTGTGAGTCATGCTTGGGGGTTACAAGTCATGCTCCATGAAGTCTCCCACATGCTGAACTCTCAGGACCTCAGAACTGTGGCTCCCCTGCACAAAAGGTCTGGGGACTCCCTCTTACTGTCACAGCCAGAGAGCCACAGAGCTGTGGTGAGGTGCTAGAGAGCGTGAGAGCTTGTGCTTGGCCTAGATACTGGGCCCTTTGCGGTGACAGATCAAGGGGTAAAGGGCAGTCACAACCTCAGATGCTTTCCCAGCTGTATGCTGATGCTGTATGCTGATCCTTTTTTTTTTTTTTTTAAACGTGGTTCTGTTTCTTCTCTGTGGATTAAAACATATGAACGAAGGAAATGCCTCCAAGGAAAGAGAATCTTTATATTGGTTGGTCTTACCCTGCCAGTGTTGGCAGTGACATCACAAATAGGCACATGTATTCACACTCACGGTTTATAGGAATAAATATTGGTGTTGCCACCCCCATAGCCCCCACTCTGACCAGCCAGGTAAGCTGAATGACGTAATAATAATAATCATACTTGACCTTTACTGAGTGCTTAGTATAAGCCAGGCATTATTCTAAGAATTTTATGTGTATTAACTCATTTAGTCTTTACCACAATCCTGTTAGGGAGGGACCATCATTATGTCCATTTTATTGATGAGGACACTGAGGTTCAGAGGGAGTCAGTAACTCATCCATGATCACATAGGAAGTAAGTGTCAGAGCTGCAGTTTGAACCCAGGCAGTCTGGTTCCCGGGACTATCCTCTGAACTTCACTGGAACTGGAGGGAACCAGGGTTCAAATCTTGCCTCTGTCACTTCCATGCAAGGTGACTTGGGAGAAGTTAAGTGAGAATTTGATAGCCACTGTACTAGCAGATCACTGGAAACCCTCCCAACTCACTAGGGAAACAGCAGGTGAACCTCAAGAGAGAATGGAGACATCTAGCAGGAAAGGCTTGGAGTTAGATAGCCAAGAAGGGAAACAGGTCAGAATTATCACTGCCTGGTGCGTTAAGCAACAGCAAGCCAGATTCAAGGACTAAAGTGTACCTTAAATTGCTTAGTTGTGTATAGATAGAGCTTATTTTATGGATTTGGACTCTGACTGGCTGATTGGGTGTGTGACTTGCTGGTGACCTATTACATAGGATCAGAGAACATGAAATAGTGGAGGGAGAAGAAGAGACAGAGAAAACTAAACTGGGCTTCCCAAATCAGTTTGTTTGTTTGTTTGTTTGTTTGTTTTGAGATAGAGTCTCACTCTGTTGCCCGGGCTAGAGTGCCGTGGTGTCAGCCTAGCTCACAGCAACCTCAAACTCCTGGGCTCAAGCGATCCTCCTGCCTCAGCCTGCCGAGTAGCTGGGACTATAGGCATGCGCCATCATGCCCGGCTAATTTTTTCTATATATTTTTTAGTTGTCCAGCCAATTTCTTTCTATTTTTTAGTAGAGACAGGGTCTCCCTCTTGCTCAGGCTGGTCTCGAACTCCTGAGTTCAAACGATCCGCCTGCCTCGGCCTCCCAGAGTGCTAGGATTACAGGCCTGAGCCGCCTTGCCCGGCCCCCAAATCAGTTTTAATTAACAATGACATGGATCTGGCACACGTGCCACTACTCCCAATCCCCTGCCCCAGGCCAACGTTGATAACCAGTACTTTCCACCTTAACTGGTGCTCTGGACAGCCTCGACCCATTGCTTCTGGAGCTATCATCTTGCTCTCCCAGACATCCCGCCTCATTCCTCTGGGGTGTGGTCCATGAAGTTACAAATGGTAAAACAGAAGACCTTTCTGTTTGAGTACCCTCGATGGTACCTTAGGGAACACCATGGGGCTTTTAAAAGATTAATTTTCTCTTCTCTTTATTTCTCTTTTTTCTTCAAGGGTTTTCAACTGAAGACCATTGTGGAGCTGGGGACAGGGCTGTAGGGGAGGCAGTATGCCAGGATAGCAGTCAGTCTTTGAGAACTGGCCAGACCCTTAGAGGTCACCTTGTCCATCCTTCCCAATTGACGGACAGGAAAACTGAGGCCCAATTGGGAAGAATGACTTACTGGGGACCACACAATGTATTTGTTTTCTAACGCCACTGCAGCAAATAATCACAAATTTATTGGCTTAACAAGAACCCTACAGATGGGGAGTTCAGTATGGGTCTCAAGAGAATAAAACCAAGGTGTCATCAGGCTGCATTTCTTTCTGGAGGCTCTAAGGGGAGATCAGTTTCCTGCTTATCTGGGTTGTTGGCAGAATTTAGTTCCTGTGGTTGTAGGACCAAGGTCACCATTTTCTTGCTGGCTGTAAATTGAGAGCCACTCCTTGCTTCTGGAAGCCACTGTGTTCCTTGGCTCATAGCTCCCTTCCATCTTCAAAGCCAGCACCAGCAAATCAAGTCCTTCTCATGTCACATCTCTTCTGCCTTCATCTTCACTGTTAAAGGCTCATGTGATTAGGTTGGGCCCACCTGCATATCCAGAATAATCTCCTCGTCTCAGAGTCCTTACCTTTAGTCTCATCTGCACAGTCCCTTCTGCCTGTGTTCCCTTGGCTTCGCCCTCTGAATCATTCCTCCTTTTTCATATTCAAGATTCTGGGCCCAGTATGGTGGCTCACACCTGTAATCCCAACTTTGGGAGGCTGAGGTGGGAGGATTGCTTGAGGCCAGGAGTTTGTCATCAGCCTGGGCAACATAGTGAGACCCTGTCTCTACAAAAATAAAAAATTAGCTGGGTGTGGTAGCATATGCCTGTAGTCCCAGCTGCTCGGGAGGCTGAGGCAGGAGGATCACTTGAGTCCAGGAGTTTGAAGTTGCTGTGAGCTATGATCGTACCACTGCACTCTAGCCTGAGAGACAGAGCAAGACTCTGTCTCAAAAAAAAAAAAAAAAAAAAACGTTCTGGGGATCAGGATGTGGAGATCTTTGGTGGTGGTGGGCGGGCATTATTCTGCCTTCCATACGTATGAGGCCCACTTGGGGAGAGTGACTTGTTCAGGACCACACAGTGAGTCAGGGAATTAGCACCAGTGCTCTTGCAGCTGTACCACGGAGCCCCCCTGGCAGCCCCTGTCACGGAGCGTCTCCTTTGTCAGCCCAGCACGCATAGTCACTGGCAGATGGCAATGATGGATGGTAGCGGCTTAAACAGGATGCTGTGGATTTGGCCGGGTTTTCTTCTTTGCTGATTCTCTGTTGGTTTCCAAGACTTTGTGATTGGCTGGGTCAGATAGTACGTGCAGTCTCGAACAGCTCTGGCTGTGTTCTGATCTCTCCAAAATATCTTGGTGTTTTTCCATTTTTCTAGCCAGAGAGGAGCTGATAGAAACTCAGGCAGGGAATAAGTGTTTAGCCTGTTAGGAATTCTGAAGAGACAGAGACTAGTTGGGGTGAAATGAGAACAGAGCATTCCTTAGGGACCTTGGGTCATCAAAGAAAGGCCTCTAATTGGATTCATTTCACATTTTTGATAGTTGTGTGTCCTGTCCATTTTGTCCCCTAGCTCCTTCTTTGGAACAAAGGTCCCTGGTGGAATGACTCCATGCTGGGTTGGTAAATGCTTGAGGTTAACTATTACACAAGGGGAGGAAGAGGATTATTTCTAAGAGTAAATGTGAGGCTGGGATGTCCTTCTCATGTTGAACTTGGTATAGGAAACCTGCCTCCACTTTTATCAGCCTCTCTGTCCTTTTCTAAGAACAGAGAAAGAAAGGTTCACACCTTAGGCAACAACTACCCCCTACCACTCCCACCTCAATGCCCAGCTCCTGAGCACAGGGAGTCAAAACTCCAGTTTGAGCTTTCCAGCCCAAGCACGTCAACAAGAGGGAATCTGAGGCGACTTTATTCTGAAAGGCCAGTCCTCCTTCGCCTGGTGTGCACAGGGTAGGCTGGGAAAGAAACAGGCCCCCCTAATCCTTCCTGAATGTACAGAGAACCCAGAAAATGACAGAACTAAAGGCTGTCATTTTATTTTGGGGATGGGGTTCTGACTTTTAGGGTAGCGGGACTTCGGCATGGGTGAGGATTCTTTCTCGACCTCCTCCGCCAGCCATCTTCCCCGAGTTGAGCTCACATAGGAAGTACCCAGTCTTCATGTGTTCATTTCTTCATTGATCTTTGTTTACTGGCACTTACAACGTGCCAGGCCCGTGATAAACAAGAGCAGACGTCTGTTCTCCCTGTGCTTGCATTTGAGGGGGCAAAGGAACAGTCTTTAGCCTGTTAGGGAAAAAGCCAATAAAAACAAATAAGCAACAAATAAGTTAATTTTAGATTGTAAAAAGCATATGAAGAAAATAAAAGCCCTTGGGACAGAGGTCATTAGGTGCCCCAGGCTGCCGGTTTCCTGTGGGGCCTTTCTAGGAAAGTGAGTTGCTCTCTCTGTGTGGCCTTAATGTTCTATTCTTCCCTGCCACTCTCAGCAGCTCTTTCCTACCTAGCAAGGGGTCCTATAAGGTGGACGATGCTGGCAAACCCTGAGTCCTGTGTCCTGGGAACCATCAGCCTTCCTGTTCACTTTCTGCAAGGTACTTAAAGAGTCACGCATCTTCAGACGCCCCCAGCAACAGTGACTCAGAGATGGTTCTAGCTGCCTCCTCTCTGGCCTCCGCGTCTACTGGAAAGGAAGCAGCAGCAGCACTGGCTGCTCAGAGCCCTGGGCAGTGAGGGACTGAGGCCACACCTGCAGGAAAGCACCTGCCTCTATCTGCCTTTTCTCCCACTTTGGAATAATTAAGCTTGCCTGCCAGCAGGAAGCCATTTCTTTTATTGCCTTCTTCCTCTGTGAAGTCCTTGGCAGTGAAACCGGTTGGATAACCATTGGAAAGCTCTCAAAAGTTAACTGTTAACCGCAGCTCAAATGTGGAGGGTGTGCATTTCTGGAGGAAGATCAAAGCTGGTGACAGACTATTATCAAAGGCTGTTTGCTTATGAAAGTAACCCTGTGGTTTCCTGTATCAGGGGTCACAGCACCAGAATGGCAGGACCTCTGAACTCTTTTAATTTAGGAACTATGCTGTGAACACAGCCGGTATTGTGTACCAGGCATCATCTTAAGTGCTTGGTGTACATTAGCTCATTTAACCTCCACAGCATCCCAATGGAGTAGTTACTGTTATTAGTTATTATTTCCATTTACAAATGAAGAAACTGAAGCTCGAAGAGGTTAAGCCTCTTGCTAAAGCCACCAGGACTATATACGCTCCCAGCACACTGTGTAGCTCATCACTTCTGGGCTTTGTTGATGACATCTATTCTGCTCAGCCTTCCTTTTCCCTCTTTCCATCCTTTTGAACTCCTACTTATGCTTCAAAGCCCTTATCAAAGGCCCCTTTCTTTGTAGGATTATATTTTACTTAGGCAAAAACAAAGTGATGAGGATTAATGTTTTTTTGAGGATCTGTTATGTTCCAGGATTCTTTACATAGTGGCTCACTTTATCCTCACGACAAGATGCTGCAATGTGGTGCAGCATCCCTATTTTACAGATGAGAAGACTGAAGATAGAGATTTGTAAGTAACTTGTCCAAAGTGTCATCCCTAATAACGGTGGAAGGTAGGATTCAAATCAAAATCCTCAACTCCAAAGTCCGTGCTCTTTCCACTTCTTTCCTGTTCTCCAACAGCAAGTGGTTTGTACCTTTAGTGTAGCACTTCTCTGCCTCGCTCTGTCATTAGTGGTTATGATTGATGTATTTTTCTTCCAGAAGAGAATGAGTTTCTTAAGGGCAAACACTATATTTTATTAACTCTGTCTCAACACCCACTTCCCTATCCCCGGTGTAGATCACAGTGCCGTTAATGTTACCAAGTTTCCTGCTTGGACTGGAAGAATAGGTCAGTTTAATCAATCACCCTGCTGGTTGATTTTAAAAAAATCATTAATATAGATTAAGCATCTATCATCTTTGTTGATGAAGTAAAGACCTGGTCCAAGTCTGGATGTTAACAAACTCTAGCTGAAGGAGGGGAACATAATTGCTTAGGTCAGAGAGTCCCGGAAGCCAGAAATTATTAGCATAATAAGAATTAACATTTGTAGAGTGCTTGCTCTGAGTCAGAGCACTGTTAGTTCTGTGTGTGATTCTTATGTAATTCTCCCAACTCCAAGAGGTGGATACTATTTTCCCATTTTTTTTTTTCAGTTGAGTAAAATAAAAGTATAAGGCAGTTTAAGTAACTTATTCAAGGTCGCTCAGATAGAGCTGCATTTAAATCCAAGCAGACTGGCTTCAGAGTCTGGGACTTTAACACTTTAACATTACCCTGTGGTGTGAATGTAAAGGAAAGAATCTCCCCACAGTCTCTGTTGTTTCCAAATATTCCCTCTACTTGGAAGAATGTCCATGGCCATTCCATGGCCGTATTGGAATACAAGAGCTTGGAGATTTATTGATTGAAAAAATGTTTATCAATACCTAAACTGCTGGGTAGAGGAGGAGGGCGTTCTCTGCAGGAGAGGCAGAAGTGAGCTGTGTTGGGCAAGTCAATGCTGGGACAGAGTTGGAACCTAGGCAAAGTTGTCCCTGCCATTCTTCTCCCAGTCCGTCACTCTGTGTGCATGGGATTCCCCCCTTTAGTGGAAGATACCACTACAAGTAGGATTCTAGTGCCTCTTCCTCTCTTCTCTGATGGTCTTACCCCCAGTGAGGAATAAATAACTTACAAGGTTTACCCATTGTCTTTGTCACTGGATTTATTTGCATTTGGGTCTGATTTATTTGCATTTGGGTCTGAAGCCAGAGGTGTGAAATGCAAAGGTGAAACTGCTTATGTCAGTGATTCTGTTCTGATAGGACATTTCTTTTGTTTTGTGTGTGTGTGTGTGTATGTGTGTGTGATTCTGGAAAACCACCAATCTTACCTTTTGTGAAGTTGTTTAGGCTCTGGGCCTCAATAAGCTTTTACATAGCAAAGAGGCATAGTCAAGAAAACTGCCTGGCCCTCATTGTTTATTCTACCACCCTGATGCCACCACTTTCTCCAACCAGCCACTGCTTTCTTCCTCTGGCTCCAGCTTTAATTCCCTCACCCTCCTGAGAGTCTGTGGGAAGAACTGCTCAGTCTCCATTCTCCACTAGGGGAAAAGCTGCCCTAAAAGCCAGGCTCACCTCCCTGGATTTTTGCCTTCTCCCACATCTTAGCCTTTTAGTTCTTCATTATTTTGTTAGCTCTTAGTGCCTTCAAGTAGATTTTTGGGGGGGCCCATTTTTCTAGTTGTCTTCATTAAAAGGACCGGTGCAAATTGCCTCATTGGCAATTACCAGAATTGGAAGTCCTGGTCTATGTAGAACATATCTCTTCTTACTTCTCTAAATCTGGAATGGCCTTTGGCCAAAAACAGTAAGAGTCTGACCTGGATTTAGATGAGAGCTGTTGGTCTAGTATGTATACTCCATGCTCATACACCTAGGTCTGTGTGGACTCTTTGGAGGTAGCTGTAGTGTAGTTGTAAGTACAGGATCAGAAGACCTGAGTTTGAATCCCATTCACTTAGCTTTATGATCAATAGCTGGTTAACCCCTCTCAGCTTTAGTTTCCATAGTTGTAAAATAATATATCCCACATAGGATTATTGTGAAGGTTTAATAAGTTAGTAAGTAGGACAAGGCCAGCATAGTACTTAGTATTTGTTTTTTGTTAAGCAAATACGAATAATACAAATTTGCTAAATAAAATTTATTTTTGTTTTTACTAATTTAAACAAATACTATTTGTTAAACAAATGCTGCCTTGTGTGATCCTGTGTTTGAGGAAATAAGGGGAGGGGTACTTCACTTCTCTGTGCTTCTTGGAAGGAAGAGCCATGTGAGTAAATAATAGTAACTCCTAAAAGAGTATCTTGCATATAGCAAGTATTTGACAGATGAATAAGTGAATGAAAATCCTGGGCAGAGTTACTTGTCCTGATAGGACTCAATCAAAACTAAAAACAATATTGCCCTGTCAAGAGGGAAAAGTTGCTTGCTGGTAAGTCTGATGACTAGATAGCACAGGTTTACTGCCTTGAATCCAATTATTCCAAAACTACCAACTTGTTGGAAATTTTACTTTATGAAATATATATAATTCTTCTTGCAATTAGAAAATTTGTTACATGGTGTGATTGGCTGGAACAACGATTCTTTCTTTTGCAAAAGGACTTTTAGATGCTTAAGAAAAATGGTCCCAAATGTAAAACTTGGTGTGTCCTCATTAGGCAGCAGGGCATCCCCTTTCCAGCCTAAATTGGATTAAGGGGAGTACTTGATAGATGGGATGAATTTCCCACCTTTGGAAAAAGTACAATTTTTTTCCTCTTTTGGAGAAACTATAGTTTTTTTTACCCTTACGCTCAGTCTTGTTAGTGGATACAAAATAGTCATTTTGAGATTATTGACTTTTCCATTAAATTGGATAAATTGCTTAAGCCCTGTGGACTGAGGAGCAGCAGCGATGTGCCTGGTTCGCAGGGCCGGTGTTGTACGGTCTGTGATCTGACGGGGCGGCGTATTTGGTAGTAGCGGCTTCTCTGCTGGTGAGCTCAGGGTGATGTTAATGCCGTTTCTTAGACAAATTTATTTTTTTTTTTTATTTTTTTTATTTTTTTTTTTTTTTGAGACAGAGTCTCGCTTTGTTGCCCGGGCTAGAGTGAGTGCCGTGGCATCAGCCTAGCTCACAGCAACCTCAAACTCCTGGGCTTAAGCGATCCTACCGCCTCAGCCTCCCGAGTAGCTGGGACTACAGGCATGTGCCACCATGCCCGGCTAATTTTTTTTTTTTCTATATATATTTTAGTTGGCCAGATAATTTCCTTCTATTTTTAGTAGAGACGAGGTCTCGCTCTTGCTCAGGCTGGTCTCGAACTCCTGACCTTGAGCGATCCACCCGCCTCGGCCTCCCAGAGTGCTAGGATTACAGGCGTGAGCCACCGCGCCCGGCCGACAAATTTATTTTGAACATGCGTCAAAGGCTATTATTCATTGATAAGGCAGACAACAAAGTATGCTAGTATACTAGCATAATGACAGGAGTTTAGGCCTGCCTGCTGTTTCACTTCCTGTGGTCATAAAAACATCATATTCTTATCAGGGAGAAGGTTCAATTTGTGACATGAATGGTTTGGGCCATATTCCGACAGGAACCATTAATCAGAAATAACAAGCACTATATTTGCAAAGCAAATGATAAGCAAATTGATCTATAACTATCAATTAGATCTACCAAGAAACAAGGTTTATGCACTCATGAGATACACCCGGATGCCAAACGGAGGTCAAATAGAAGTCAGCTAGGAGAGGCTTAACATCCTGCTCTTTTTCAAGCAAATTTTTCTAGTATGCAATTAAAGATGCTGAACATATGGTTTTGGGGACAAATTTTTTCTTTCCTAGTGAGTGGGGAGAGGTGGAAGTGACCGGAACTCCTGCTACATGGGGAGGAACAGCCCATTGAAGGATCCACCTGTGAGGATGGAGAAGAGTGAAACGGGGAGGCAGAGCTTCCTGTGCCTGATGCCTGTCCACATCTACGGCCAGGAAGCCTTAGAATCCTGGAGCAGGAGCTCTGGAAGGGCCCTTGGAGAAAGCTGCAACCTGCGGCTTTCAAACCGTGCTCTGGGGAGCCCAAGAAGTCAAGGGGACACCGAGCAGTGATGTTACATCACCAATAAACAGACTGCACCGAATAGGGACACCAAAAACCCCCCCAAACTGGGAAAAGTTATTTTCTCATATTTTTTTCAATTAGAAGGAAAAATGTCGTTAATCATGACATATAAATTTCATGTGTTATGGTTTAGTGTTGCTTTTAGCTTGAGCTGCATATGTGAAGGGGGGTAGGCACCCTAATCTCTAGTGCTTAGGGTGTCCAGAGTGGGTAGAACTGCTTCTGTTGGAGCAGCTTTACTTGTATCAGTTTTTGTGATGTGGGTTGTAAATGCAGTTTCATTTGTGAAAGAGTAATATTGGTACAGTCTAGGATACATGTTACCGAAAAAGTTTCATTTATTCATCTACTTGTCCTGTTTTGTTTTCTTTTAGTTAGGGGCAGTGACATGATCAGATTTATGTATTTGAATGATTATGCCGGAGGGGGCTAGGATTGAAGGTGGGGGAAGACCCCTGGACCCCAGTTTCTCCATCTATGAAACGGGACTGATTTTAGCTTTCGTGTTTCATAATTCTTGATGGTGAGTGAGTCCTGAGTTCCTGTAAATGACAGGTTTTGCTTATGAAAATCAGCCAGGGAGATGATGCATTTCTGGCATTTGGAGTCACAGAGACTATTTGAAATTGAGTTTACAGGAAGGGGATTTTGTGGGGTTCCTTTGGTCTAAGGCAGACTGGCTGTTGATGCAATCAAGAGACCACAAAAAGCGATTTCTCCCCCTGTCCCTCTTTAACAGTTTGTGTCTCTTGTGACTCATGCTACTGTGTCTTAGACCTTGGAGAAAGTGACTCCATTTCCAAGGCTGAGGTGGAGCCAGCCTGTGCCTCTCCCTCCTCTGCAGGCCCCAGCCTGATAGTCCTGGGGAACTTTGCCAGAGGCTTCTCCACCTTGGAACTTACCCAGATTCGCCCAGCCTGGCTACGGAGCACCTATGAGTCAATTCTCAAATCTTGGTGTAGGAAGGGTCTGAGAGACCTTAGACGTTGTTGAGTCCAGGGGTGTACTGAACCTGGCTGCACAATCAAATCACCTGGGCAATGGGGAAAAAAGGCCCCCTCCCACCCCCTTTTGTGTCTAATTCAGTAAGTCTGGATTGGGACCCAGAAATCAGTGTTTTTATACTGTCTTAAGGTCACTTACCATGGTAAATGGCATTTGGTAACCACTGATCTAGTCTCATACCTTAATTTTATTTGATTTAAAAATTATATATGTATGCATTTACTCTTTTTAATACAGAGAATTATAAAGAAAAAAACCCCTAAAATCCTATTTCCCCTCATCCCAGTTGGTGTAAAAAATTAGAATTAATACACGGTCATGTTTAGAAAATTGAAATGGTATAAAAACATGAAAAATGAAAAGCGCAAACCTCTCCCGTCTCTAGTCTAACTCCCCAAAAGGTAAATACTATTAACACTTTCTTGAGATTACACTCAGAAAATAATTTTCATGTCTTATATCCTTGCCTGTCTACCTTCTTAATTCTACAAAATCTGAACCAAAGGAATTATCCTATACCTATACACACTATTCTGCACCTTGTTTATTTTTTTCACTTAAAATATTTTGTAGAATCTGCAGATCAAATTCTTTTTAATAACTAGTAAATAAGTTGATTTTTTAAAATCTCAGATACTTATCATTTATTTCCCCTGTCAAACTGAAATATTGTTTGTTAGACCAACATCTCCCCATTGCCCCCACCTCCTGGCCTCTGGTAACTACCATTCTACTGTCTGCTTCTACGTATTAGATTTTTTGTAGGCTCCCTGTACAAGCGAGAACATGAGGTCTTTGTCTTTCTGTGCCTGGCTTTATTCACTTAGCGTAACATCCTCCAGTTTCATCCATGTTGTTGCAAATGACATAATTTCTCTCTTTTTAAAGGCTCAGTAGTATTCCGTTGTATAAATACCACATTTTCTTTATCCATTCATGGTTGATGGACCCTTAGGTTGATTCCATAACTTGGCTATTGTGAATAATGTTGAAATAAACATGGAAGTACAGAAGTCTCTTTGACATAGTGATATCAAATCGTCTGGTTATTCGCTCAGAAGTGGGATTCCTGGGATTATCATGGTAACTCTGTTTCTAGGTTTTTGAGGAATCTCCAGATTGTTTTCCATAATAGCTGTGTTAGTTAAATAAATTAATATTTGTAATGCATTGGGAATAATGCTTAACGTGTGGTAAGCACTACATATTTGTTAAATGAATGGATGAACAAATGGGTGAATGAATGAATGCATGATAATAGCTGCATGGTGATCCATTATATGGATATACCCTACTTTATTTTACTATTTGTATACACCAGTGGTCCCCAACTTTTTTGGGTTCAGATGCTCAAATGAGGTCATCAAGGCTTCATCTGTCTTTCCATCTCTACGACAGATTCTCCAACTACGGGCAAGAGAGCCCAAGGCCCATCCTCTCCAGACTCACATCCTTTCAGTTTAGCAATCCCAGCAGAAAAGATCATCTTTCCCAAGAGCTTGTGCCTAAAAGCCCCCGGGAAGACTTTGGGTGACCTCCCTGAGTTGTGGTTATGGATATTTGTAATGGCCAAGCCTAGGTCACACGTCCATCCCTGTGATCGGGTGAGTGTCTCAACTAAGCCACATAGAATAAGGGAGTCCTTCCCAGAAAAGAGGGAATTCCATTCCCAGGAGAATGGGAGAAGAGGTACAAGACTAAAAACAGTGAATGTCTCATTTTACAGATGAGGGGACAGACTAGTAATGTGGTAGTTTAATAGTTAACCATGGAAGCTCAGGAGTCCCACCCACTTGGGTTCATTTCCTTGGTCAGATTAATGGCTTTAGGGCCTGAATCTGTAAAATGGGCATAACTGAAGATAAAGGCCAAGAAATAAAACATGGACAGTAATATAGTCTCTACATCATAGGGTTAGTGGTCCAAGGGAGGACTGAATGGGTTAATAGGCATAAAAGTGGCTGGCACAGGCTTGGTAATAGGAAGCCCTTGGTAAATGAAGCCATTTACTGTAATGTCATTAATAATCAAGGAGCCTTAAAGATGACTTATCTGGTAAGTCACTCAAGCTTCTGACTCTGGGGGTTTCCTTCTAACTTGGGAGGCAGAGAGACTGTACGCAACAGTGATTTCCCTTTCCTTCCTGTTGCAGAGTCAGGCAGCATGGATGCCGTCAGCCAAGTCCCCATGGAAGTCGGGCTTCCCAAGCACATCCTGGACATCTGGGTCATTGTCCTCATCATCCTGGCCACCATTGTCATCATGACCTCCTTATTGCTGTGCCCAGCCACTGCGGTCATCATCTACCGTATGCGGACTCATCCGGTCCTCAGTGGGAATGTCTGAGAACCTTCCAGCAGGGCCAGGTGAGGGATGAGGACAGGAGTCCCTCCCCCAGCCTCATCCCTGTTCTCAGAAAAGCAGAGCAGTAGGAGGGACTTTGGAGCTTAGACCTCAGTTCTGGTTTTGATTCTGCCACCGACCAGCTGTGTGAATTTGGTCGAGGGTCCTCACTCTGTGAGTTCCAGGTTCCTTATCTTTCAAATGGGCATTGTATTCCCTGGCCTTCCTACCTCATAGGATTGTAAGAACCAAAGGACTTAATGGAGCCGGAAGCCGTTTGTGAGCAGTGGAGTCACCACAGCCACACAAGTGTGATGCTGGGTGCTGAGAAGCTTTGAAAAACCAAAGGACCTAGTTGCTGGTGATGGCCTCAAAGGTGGCGAGGGAGACCCTGACATCACAGCAGCCTTTGCCTGTGCCCCTCAGGTCGAACCACACACAGGGCACCCTGTCCTCATTCCAAGGGGCCAGCGGTACATTGGCTCAAAGTTATTCTTTTTATGGTGCCCCTCCCTTGTGTTTTCTCAGTTGGGAGGGAAGTGAGTATGGCAGGGGGAGGGAGATGGGTAGGACTTCCCAGAACCTTCTCTGTGCCAGAATCTCTGACCCTATGTAATCCAGAGGAGGGCTCTGCCACCTCTGGGCAATGACAAGGGAGTTGGGGTGATGGGCTTCTTTCTGCCCTGGAGTCTCACGTCTCTGTTAGCTTTGACACTCAAGCAATGTTGGAAAATGTAGCGTGGCTGAGTTCCTTGCCCGGCTTTCAGGACCTCCAGCCCCCATCCCTCGTGTGCCCCACACTAGAGGAGGCTGTCCCGCTCTGCCCAGCTCCCGCTACAGTCCGCTCCGCGTATGCTCCTTCACTCCCTCCCACCAGCACTGCAGCCATCCAAAGTACTTATGTTTTAAGAGACGTTCCCAGGACTTTTGGAACCAAGTCAAAACAGTGATGGTTATTTTAGATGCTATGATTTATATTTATATAGAGATATTTCTGGACCATGCAAGCTCTTTGATATCAAAATCAAGAGCATCTTGGGATTTATTAAATTATGTACCAAGATAGCACAGATATCAGGATATTATTGTGTGAAAATGAAGCTTTTTACCTAAATCTGATTTCATTGATGTACACAACCGATTTCCAATAAAGTGCTAGAATGAGCATGTCTGAGATCTTTCTTTCAAGAGCACCTGTTAAACTCAGAACTCAGGTAAAAGGATTCCACTGAATTTATGGGCCTTGGACACAGTTGGAATGTAGGAACAGAAAGAGGAAGAGAAGAATCAAATTAATTTCCAGGGTTCCAGCTTCAGCAAGTGGTGAAGTTGTGCAGTTTACACAGACAGATAATGCAAGGGGAAGAATAAATTTTCGACGTAAGATAATGAATTTAGCGTTGGACATGTTGAGTCTGAGGTGCTTTGACATTCAGGGGGACACTTTCAGGATGCAGTTGGGAAGCTGGGTCTATTCTTGGGAAGGATTTTAAGGCTGTGGTTATGGTTTGGGGGGTCATCAGGTGTGGTCGGTCTGCCATACAAGAGGGCAGGATCAGAGTGCACAGACTGACAGGAGTGAGCTGCTAAACGCAGAACTCGGAGGACACTAAACAGCAGAAAGGGAATAGAGGGCGGAAAGCAAAGCAAGGAGATTGAAAAGATCCCATGCTGGGAGGTGTTTCAATAGGGGTGCCGTCATATTTTGTGGGTGAAGGAAGGAGTGGGAGGTTAGGAAGCTGGGACAGTGAGAACAGGCAGCCCTTTCCAGAGGCAGCACTGTGGCGTAGAGGTAAGAGTTAGAGGAGGGTGTCAGGAGGAAGCGGTGGAGAACATTTGTCCTAGTCCGTTTGAGCTGGAAGAGAGATGACAGGATATGAGGCATTCACAGTGCTGATGCGAACCCCGCAGCTGGTGCAGAGTCTGATACCTGGATCGCAGCTGAGGTTGGACGGTCCTGCACCCCACAGCCAAGATTGTGGCTTTCTTACTCCCTAGCCTACCAATTTTTGCAGAAGTAGCAATTCCCTAAGGTGGCTGGTTTTGCAGTGTTGATCTGGAAGGAATTCTAGTATCCCCTGCCTTCTTTGCTCCTGCAATCCTTTTAATGGTTTTAAGTGCATGATTCCCTATATTAAAGCCTATTTAACTTACAGAGTACACCTTGATTGATCCAGATGGAAAAAAAATCTATTACTTCCTATCAATTATTGACCTAACAATTCTACACCTAAGTCCACCATGTGATTCAGCATCCTTGGGGGAAGAACTCTGTTAACGAGAGGCAGATGGTCTTGGAGAAATAAGATGCCAAGGAACTGGTGGTCTCAAGGAGATCTCAGAGAGATTGGTGGTGATGGCATGAAAACTTTGCCCAACAGTTTCTGAAATAATACCATAAAGATAGCGAGATCGTTAGGTGAACATCATCCAAAGATGTGAGACACCGTATACTGGTTTTTGAAAAGAGAATGAAAATACAAATTTCAAATACAAATTTCTTGGCCATTTTGAAAAATAAAGGGCTGGTAATGAATAACAGTTTAAAAAAGTTGTATCTATTGAAACTACTGCTCACATTGTACTATTTAATTGTGTGGAATGATTTAAATAAAATAAAAAGTAAAGAGAATGTATGTGGCCCTGTGGGTAAGAATAGTACCTGACCATATTTTTCATATGTTCCCGATACATGTCAGTTCACGTTTCCACATTTAACACTTACTCTCCTTACTGAAGTTAGCAGAAATGCCATTTTGGAAGAAAAGGATGTTTGGTAAATCAGAACATTATTTCTTGTAATAACTAAAGAGCATTAATAACCCTTCTTCCAAACTCCCCCCTTCCCAACCCCAACTCCAGAAATAACCAACTAATTTGAGAATTACTATAAGAAAAAATGAGAAACAATTACAATATTCATATGGTCATAGAGAAATGATTTGGTAAGTGTGGCACAAACAATGGAATGAAACACAGCAATTGAGCCCTATCTATTATAATGGTAAGCAACAAAAAGTAAATTACAAAATTTTACCTTCTCAGTGGCACCTCCAGAATTTTTATATAATGGACCAAGGTTGGTAATCTAGTTGGAAAATGCAATATGAACTACTATTATTTTTCATAGCCATTTATATAAGACTTGGAATAGGTCAACTGCTCATACAAAGAAATGTGGAGGTGCTTATAAACAGAGATACTATTTAGAATGTATATGCATCCTAACAAGATGGGAAGAAGACTAGAGAGGATTACGATAACTTTATTGGAGGTGGTTAGATTATGGTGACCATTTCTTGTGTTTGATTCTTCATGAGTTACAATTGTCATGAATGCATGTATTGTCAATAAAATCATGAATACATGTATGGTCATTTTGCCACTAATAAAATTATTTCTGTGTCATTTTGTTCCATTTCTTGTTACAGGGATAATTTCTGCTGTTATATTTCTGTTTTTCTTCCTCTCCTGGTTCTCAGGCTTTAGTTTGCACTAGAATCACCTGGAGAGGTTTTATAAATACAAAATTCTGGTCCCTATTCACAAAGATTCTGATTCAGTGAGTTTACGATACAGCCAAGAATTCTGCATTACTAAGGCAGCGTCCTATCCTTTGAGAAGCATTGCATTGAAATATCTGGGAACTTTGTTTCTCTCTGACAGCTGTCTAGAACTTACACCTTCCTTTAATTGCCAGCTGGAGGAAAACCTGGAGAATTTTGCGATCGACAAAGCAGCTGAAGCCCATGAGAAGCAGTAGACTGCGACCTGGTGGGTGTGGGAGCTCTGCTCTGTGTGTGCCTAGACTTTACGGAGCCCTTCTGAGTCTGGTTTCCCGGTCTGTGCAATGTGCCGTGTATCGTAATGGAGTGAGAAAATCATTCCATGCTCTTAGGGTGAATGAATGTGAAGAAGTTTTAGGCAGTCCACCAGATGGCGGTACAACGCTTTTTCAGATGCAGTGGTTTTTTCCGGAAGTTTTGAGTGTTAATCCTATCGCATGTCCAGCCGATCTACATTTTATCTTTACCGTTCTGGTTTCAGAGACTACAATGGAGGTGGCATGGGGGTACCCCCTCGGTGACAGTCAGGTCGCCAGCTGTTGCCTGTTCAGTATTTCTCCTGGGCGGCCCTGGACTACCTGCAGCAGGTTCACCCAGCAGCATTTGTTTACAAATGCAGCTTCCAGGGCCCTGCCTGAGACATTCTGCCTGAGAATCCCTGGGAGAGGGTCTTGAGTATCTGCTTTTTATTTTTCTTTGTAAACTACTTTTTATTTATTTATTTATATTTTCTTAAAATTATTATTTTTTTATTTCAGAGTTTTTTTTTTTTTTGAGACAGAGTCTCACTCTGTTGCCCAGGCTAGAGTGAGTGCCGTGGCGTTAGCCTAGCTCACAGCAACCTCAAACTCCTGAGCTCAAGCGATCCTCCTGTCTCAGCCTCCCGAGTAGCTGGGACTACAGGCATGCACCACCATGCCCGGCTAATTTTTTCTATATATATTTTTAGCTGTCCATATAATTTCTTTCTATTTTTAGTAGAGATGGGGTCTCGCTCTTGCTCAGGCTGGTCTCGAACTCCTGAGCTCAAACGATCCGCCCGCCTCGGCCTCCCAGAGTGCTAGGATTACAGGCGTGAGCCACCGCGCCTGGCCTATTTCAGAGTATTACAGGGGTACAAACGCTTTGGTTACATTAATTGCCTTTGCACTGCCTGACAAGCATGCCCAGCCCCCAGAAGGCACACACCACATCCGTCAGGTGCGGACTTAGACCCATCCCCCCTCCCACCTGCCCGACACCCTGTGAATGTTACTTCCCATATGTGCACATTAGTGTTGATCAATGAGTACCAATTTAATGGTGAGTACACGTGGTGCTTGTTTTTCCATTCTTGCAATACTTCATTTAGAAGAATGGGCTCCAGCTCCATCCAGGATAATACAATAGGTAGTTCATTGTTTTTTTTATGGCTGAATTGTATCCATGGTATACATATACCACATTTTGTTAATCCACTCATGTATTGATGGGCACTTGGTTTGTTTCCATATCTTTGCAATTGTGAATTGTGCTGCTATAAACATTCGATTGCAAATGTCTTTTTTATAGAATGTCTTTTTTCCCTTTGGGTAGATGCCCAGTAGTGGGGTTGCTGGATCAAATGGTAGGTCTACTTTAAGTTCTTTGAGGTATCTCCATTCTACTTCCATAGAGGTTGTACTAGTTTGCGGTCCCACCAGCAGTGTATGAGTGTTGCTATCTCTCTGCATCTATGCCAACATTTGTTGTTTTGGGACTTTTTGATAAAAGCTGTTCACTGGACTTAAGTGGTATGAGTATCTGCTTTTAAAAAACAGCCCCTGGGTGGTCAGCGAGATTAAAGTTTGAGAACCACACGTCAGTGAGGAGTTTGCTTCTTGCCAAAGCCCACTGTTAATACCTGTCCTGTTAGAGTTCTTCCCTTAGGGAGTGTGAAATCAGGATCCAGCGATGCTACCCTGCCCTCTCGTGGCCACACTGGAGAGATCAACTTCCTTTTCCTTGTGGCAGTCTGAACGTTTTGAAGGTAGCTATCTTGAGACGTTCCTCACTCCCCTCCCTGTCTTCTTTGGGGATGGAAAGAATCCACTCTTTGCTGTTAGCCTGCCTCCTGCCCTGCCCAGGAAACCATATAACCAGAGATGGAGAGCAAGGGCCTGTAGAATCTTGGCTTCACGATTCTTCACTTTTTTTGTGGGCAAGTAACAAACTCTTTGAGCCTCAATTTCCTCATAGGGGTGAAAATAGGTATATCTACCTCATAGGATTGTTATGAGTATGAAATGAAGGTCACAAAAGTAAGGTGAAATGTAAAAATGTAGCCAATACTCAATAAATATGACCTATTAATAATAACGAGCCTCAGTTTCTGTATCTGTAAAATGGTGATAATAGCTACTTCTGTGTGGGGAAGATTAGGTGAGGTAATATAAATAAAGGAGTTGATTAATGTCTGACTTACAAGAGGCTCTCAGTAATGGTAACTATCAGATGGCCAATAATAAGGCCAGGCGCCGTGGCTCACGCCTGTAATCCCAGCACTCTGGGAGGCAGAGGCGGGTGGATCGCTCAAGGTCAGGAGTTCGAGACCAGCCTGAGCAAGAGTGAGACACCGTGTCTACTAAAAATAGAAAGAAATTATCTGGCCTACTAAAAATATATATAGAAAAAATTAGCCGGGCATGGTGGCACATGCCTGTAGTCCCAGCTACTCGGGAGGCTGAGGCAGTAGGATCACTTAAGCCCAGGAGTTTGAGGTTGCTGTGAGCTAGGCTGACACCATGGCACTCTAGCCCGGGCAACAGAGCCAGACTCTGTCTCAGAAAAAAAAAAAAAAAGATAGCCAATAATGGAAAATCACCAAAGGCCCATGCCCCGGGTGTGGGGTTTTAAAAATCACTAAGGTAGTGAGATTAGCAGAAAGTTTCCTTACTGGCATTCTGTAGGTTTGGCCTTAGAACAAGTATAAAACTTTTGTACCTCTTCTATATTAAGCTCATTTCAGAAAATATTCCATAACTCATAATTATTTCATATTTCATAATTTACAATTATTTAATAAAACACAAAGTTTTTGATTTTTAAGTTTTATTTCCTCATGGAAATTGCTTTCTAAACTTTTTTTTCCCCCTTTTTTTTTAAGAGGCGGAGTCTTGTTTTGCTGCCAGGCTGGCCTCAAACTCCTGGGCTCAAGCGATCCTCCTGCCTCAGCCTCCTGAGTAGCTGGGACTACAGGCGGGCACTACTGTGCCTGACTGCTTTTCTAAACTTTTAAGATTGCAAAAAAACATTTAAAATCTTCCAGTAAGATAAAGCTCAAGTTAGGCCCTTATGTAATTCTTGCTAAAGAGAGAGAACGGAACTGAAATTGTGAAATGGTTGTTTCTGGGCCTTTTGGCTGAGATCAAGTGAGCTTGTGACATGAAATGATGGTGATAATAATATTCCCTTTGAAATTCTTAATGCCAAAAGTTGAACAAGCAACTTTGAAATTGTCCCAATCACACAAAGTATTTAATTGAAGTGTGTGAGAGGCTCCTTAATTCGAGTAAAGATCTCCATGGTAGGAAAAAAGTGTTAGCAGGTCTATAATAACATTATAGAACAAAAAGATGGAGGAAGAGTGAATTTGCTCTCTTTTCTTTTTTTTTTTTTTTTTTTTTTTTGAGACAGAGTCTCACTTTGTTGCCCAGGCTAGAGTGAGTGCCGTGGCGTCAGCTTAGCTCACAGCAACCTCAAACTCCTGGGCTTAAGCGATCCTACTGCCTCAGCCTCCCGAGTAGCTGGGACTACAGGCATGCGCCACTATGCCCGGCTAATTTTTTCTATATAGATTTTTAGGTGTCCATATAATGTCTTTCTATTTTTTTTTAGTAGAGACGGGGTCTCGCTCAGGCTGGTCTCGAACTCCTGACCTTGAGCAATCCACCCGCCTCGGCCTCCCAGAGTGCTAGGATTACAGGCGTGAGCCACCGCGCCCGGCCTTGCTCTCTTTTCTTAAGCAGGGGCATCCGTCTTCTCCTGCCTTCGAACATCAGACTTCCCGGTTCTCAGACCTTCGGACTTAGATGGACTTACCCACTGGATTTCCTGGTTCCCCGGCTCACAGATGGCAGATCATGGGACTTCTTGGCCTCCATAATCATGTAAGCTCATTCCCAAATCCCTGTCTCTGTCTGCCTTTCTCTCTCTATGTGGAGATTTATTACGGAACTAATGGGATATATCACTGGTCCTGCTTCTCTGGAGAATCCTAAAGCATGAAGTTAAAAAAGATTAAAATAAAAAGAAAAAAGTGAAAATGCTTCAAATGTACTTTAAAACTTCCACTTCAAACTTACTCAAGAAAACATGATTTTTTTGCTCATGGAAGAAAGTCTCATTCTGGAAACACGTTGAGGTATTTGAGAGATCTTTTCATTGCTTCTCAGAGTTCTTAGCACTTGCAAAATCCAATTATTTTGTTTATACAATCCTATGGAAATATTGAGTAACTAATAGAATTATGTGACAAAGCCTTTTTTTTTCCCTATCGATAAGAAACCAGCCAGGAGAAAAGGCAAGGGAAATGATTCTCCTCACACAAATTCTTAGGTGCCCCATTGAAAACATTCCAGAAGGAGGGTGGGGTCATGGATGTTTGGAAACAGAAGCCTCAGAGACAGATCCCGAAGTTTTGTGGAAAAGCACCTCAGAAACTCACAGGAACGCAGCCTTTAACAAGGCTACCTGGCCAAAGCCATTTTGGTCGTCTCTTACTTTTGGAAACATCTTTTTCCTGTCTTCTCTCTCTTCAGTTTGAGCTAAAACCTGACACTGACAAAGCTAATCGTTTGCTTGATCCAATCAGTCACGCTCAGGTGGGGGACAGCGATACAAAGAACTTAAAAAAAGTTCTCTACCAAAATTCTTTTGAGAAAAATGTGATCAAAGAAACTCCCAAATATGCTTCTGTGCAATTGGACCAGTGAGCTGGGCCTGGCGGTGGAAAGAGGGTTGTAGGAATGAAGAACCACCTTATTTTTCTTTTCCTTCCTTCCTTTCTTTCTTTCTCTCTCTGTCTTTCTTTCTTTCTTTTTGAGACAGAGTCTGGCTCTGTCGCCCTGGCTAGAGTGCCGTGGCGTCAGCCTAGCTCACAGCAACCTCAAACTCCTGGGCTCAAGGGATCCTCCTGCCTCAGCCTCCCAAGTAGCTGCATTGCCTCATTTTCTGATTTTTGTCCCCACCTCCAGGAGCCAACTCATGTGATGACTGGTACTGGTTTAATTTGAAAGCGTCAGGCCCATTTATGAGGTTTGACTGCCCAGGGGCTCACAACCTCTCACTCAAATTCATTAAAAACAAATCATTGTGATGGCTCCTGCTCTAATGTTTATAGAGCCTTTCTTTTAACCAACTACCTTTTAATTTTCATTGTAGAAAAGACTTTATTTTCCCCCTCTATGATACAGAATTGACGTACATATTTCAGAAGTTAGTATATAGAAGAATTTCACACTTTTCTTTAAGCACGGACTGGGAAGTGCTTGTGGAAGATTATAAGTGTGAATTGGAGACATTTCTAGGAATTCATTTAATTAATTGTAAAATGTTTAGGCTATATTCTACCCTTGTACTTAGGCTTGTAAGCACAGTCCATCTAGATAACTTTCAATTCTTAAGAGATCATCCTCTTTCTAAAGCTTTTAACAGTTTATGCCACGGAGGTCATGCCCAAGTCTCATCACTGTAGTCAGCAGAGACAGGCAGCTTGAAAATGCACCCTATCTGGATGTGTCCCTTTGGGGTCCATCCAGGGGTCACCTTGCCTGGCCTCCTTGGAACAGCCTCATGTGGCAACTGGACTCCATGCTTTTTGTACACTAAGCCAGAACTGTGGCCAAGTCTGGGTCAGATCCTTCTCAGTTTTATATTCCTGATAATCTGTTCCCATCATTGTCAATGATGCACAATTCTGGTACTTGAGTTATGGTTTGACCATCTGATGACAATATATGTTGGATGGCAGGTAACAGGGAATATAGCCTGTGACTTATTTTGTTTGGGTGTGTGTTAGTTTGTGTCTGGAATTTGGTATTAATATTTCCTAGCACTTGAGACTGTCATTTGTATTCTATCCTCTTCACCATAGATAGGATATTCCGTGTTTATTTTTGTGTATGTATGTAACAATATGGGTCCCTTTGACTCAGTACCAAAGCCCTCTCCCTCCTCTGCAACTTCTAGAGGACGTTGATGTGCGTGAGCTTGTGCGCACATGCATGAGTTTATTTATTGTTACTGACAATATTCAATACCGTCAATAACTGCCAAAATGCAATTACTATTCCAAGGATTGTTTATAACATATAATGTCTCCTAGAAGAATTTCTTAATTTAATGAAATCTTTGCAAAAGGAAGCAATACACAAGGAAGTAAAACCATATCATGCAAAGGTCAGCTTTCTTTAAATGGTATGCTGAAATCACCAAAGGATTAAAAACTTCCAAGTTAATATACCTTCAAGAGTCTTTAAAAATCCTAAAGAAGAGAAAGCAAATAAGTTTATGTCATTAAATATAAGGTTATTAAGGTATTAAGGTATAAAATAAAGGCTTCTGATTATTATTGAAACCAAGATTTAAAAATTACCCAATTCTTTCTGGCAAAGATAAAATAAAAGTGGCCAGATTTATCCTTCCACCTGAAAAACAACACACAAAAAACCAGAACAGAATAAAGGAAATAATGGTTTCTCACACACTGAATATCAGAAAATAGCACAGTGATCCCTGAGAAACAGGAAATAAATAATGCCGGCCCTACAACTGCCCCAATGGTGGCCTCGGGAGAGTTTCTGGGCCATAGTGCAGGAAATACAAATGTCCTCATAATTTATTGTCTCCAGGTTTTATTTATTTATTTTTTTTTATTTTTATTTTTTTTGAGACAGAGTCTCACTCTGTTGCCCGGACTAGAGTGAGTGCCGTGGCGTCAGTCTAGCTCACAGCAACCCCAGATTCCTGGGCTCAGGCGATCCTACTGCCTCAGCCTCCCTAGTAGCTGGGACTACAGGCATGCGCCACCATGCCCGGCTAATTTTTTTGTATATATATATTTTAGTTGTCCATATAATTTCTTTCTATTTTTAGTAGAGACGGGGTCTCACTCTTGCTCAGGCTGGTCTTGAACTCCTGACCTCGAGCGATCCACCCGCCTCGGCCTCCCAGAGTGCTAGGATTACAGGCGTGAGCCACCGCACCCGGCCAATCTCCAGGTTTTAAATCATGCAGAGTGTATTGGTTGGTGGGGACATGGTGCCATGTTTTAAAAAATAGCACCACACCCTCCTATCTCACCAAAGAAACTGAGAGGATCCTCATGGAAATTTTTTATCAATGATAAAGTTTTGTTAACATTAGGATTTCAAAATTTAAATGGGCACAATGGCGCTTGGACAACCTATTGTAATACTTGAGACATGGACAATGAATAGAGTCTAACTAAGCTGATTTTGAGTATCATCTAGAAAATTTTAGATATCAGAGTAAAAAAATTAAACATAAAAATTAGACCTTAATAATATGTTGCAAAAAAATACCCTTCGAGGTTAATATCCAGATCCTCATCTCCATTTCCCCACCACAGAGTTTTATCCTAGGATAGAACAGGCAGAATATGCAGAACCAAGTGGGTGTAACCATCACAGTGTAGACAGTGTACAAGTGGTTTCTTCACTGGCTGGTTGAGAGGAGGTTCTGACTGAATTCTCCTCCCAGAGGATCTACGTAAGCACGTTTACACAAAGACTGCAGGATGATTGTTACGGCCAATTAGCAGGAGTGCAGAACGGACCCAGGTCACACTCAGCCAAGCAGGACTCTGAGAAACTGACAGTCTTGTCATGTTGGTCCTGGACCAAATTCAACTGAAACGTATTCCATATAATATTCCATACATCTCATGCAATAGTGATTTTACTTTACACAGCATCTCTATTATGTTAAACCGGGTGGTAAGTCCAACCCATGGATTTCCAAATCTGAATGTATACAGGTTAAAATTCCACACAGATGCTGCCATTATTGACTTGGAATCTATAGAGGGTAGGAATGAGGCATCTGTATTTTAACTAGTTTATCCATATGCGTTTTATACTACAGTCTTGGTATTGGCAAAACAGTTTTCTTTCAATCTAATGATATTTCTATAGTATAACTATAGATGTCAGTACATTTGAATGTATCAATAAGAGATAAGAAGTGGAGAGGTGGTAGTTTTATGTTTCCCTGTACCTCTCAGACCCACTTTGTACAATATACCAATATAATTAAAGATTGGCACTGCCTAGTGACAACAAGTCCAGATCTAGTGGACCAGGATAGAAGTGAATAATAAAATTAGAACTGGCATAGCATTTGAAGAAAACAGGAATTTTTATTGCGGAGAAATGAAATTTTAATGGGGACAGAATATTTTTTCCCTTATAATTTGAATCCTCTTAATTGGAAGGTAGACTGAACTTCTGTTATGTTACTAACGATCAGACAGACTCTGGTGACTGAATGCATCATGAATACAGATCTAAGCTCAAGCTAACCAAAGCTTCTTCACAATCAGACCTCCAGGGCAGTGGACATTCTCAGAGAGAAAGGCGTTTCCCATCAGTGGAAGGATACCAGTAAAAGCTTGGCTGAGGAACACTGTGTGTGTGTGTGTGTGTGTGTGTGTGTGTGTATGTTTGTGAAATGAAGTCTCATCTAACTCTGTAAGTTGATGATTATATAAAAATATAGTTAGTCTATCTTGGGTTTAATTTACTTCCCTTTACTCATATTTGTTTGGAGTCAATTAGAAATGTCTAATGTGAAAAATACAAAATGAAATCTGGCAGTGCCAAAATATGATAGATGATAAGTAGAATATAATTAGGAATATTCCAAAGAGGCATGAGTCATGAAGTTCACTGGAATTCTCTCCTAATACGTAAAAGGACGCCCCTCCCGCCGGCAATAACATTACCTACTCTATACTTCTGGGCTGCACAAACACACTGGGCAAATGGGCTGTCTTGGATCTGAAGACAGCTCTAAAGCAGAATAGCAGAGAGAAACATTGGGAGGACACCTCACTCAAGTTCATAGGGTGGGCTGGTCAGTGTACACACACTCTCTTTCTCTCCCTCCCTCCCTTGCAGGGGTGGGAAACCTGTGTCCTTGGGGCCACATCTGGCCTTCTGGATCCTTGAGTGAGTCCTTTTGACTGAATCCAAATTTTACAGAACAAATCATTTTAGTAAAGGGATTTGTTCTGTGAAGTTTGGATTCCGGTGAGGGGCCACACTTGGGGATCTGGAGGGCCACGTGTGTCCTTGAGGCTGCAGACAGAGGCAGATCTGGGTAGCTGTGTTGTGTAGGATCTACGGATAACTAAGAGTGCATCTTCACCGAGTGTCCTCCACGCCGTGTGCCAGCAAACTCCTGGTGTCAATAGCGGGGAGGTAGTTCTGTGAGTCTGTGTTCAGGCCATCTCCGTTGGTTAAATATTTTGAATGTCACCCATGGATACCCAGGTAAAGTCAGCAACATGCAGAGCTGAGGAGTTCATAAGAGGCAGTGACCGAGAAGAGCAAGGATGGAAGAGAACCAGCCTCTAATAGATGGGAAGCAACTCTTGTCCCTGGTCACTCCTGCCTCTGTTTCCCTTCTGCTAGAGACCTAGGTGCACAGCACACATGCCCTTTTACTCCTGACTACTACCCACCCTCTACCCGAGCTGTGTAAGGAGCACTTTATCCTGCGTCCTTGGATGAACATCAACCAGAACAATAGAATAATAGTGAGACCATAAATAACTAAATTCTTCAAGATTTTTCTAGTGCCCACACATACCTTATCCCTAGTTCATCTTCATAAACCCTGAATAAAATGAAGAATCATTTTAAGATAATGAATCCCAGACACAAATTGAGAGAATGCTCCAGACACCGGCTGAGAAGGACCCAAGGACCTCAGCCCCCTCTGGGACACTTTCTCTAGTATCAGATGCCTGTTCACCCCTCTGTTTGTAGCCTTCCCCACCCAGGGACAAGCCGTCAGAAAAACACCCCGGATCTCTTCCCTCCCTCGCAGATTTCTCATGAAAGGTGTTTCTTCTTGCTGCCTTCTACTTGTCTGGCTATACTTGGCACTTGGCTCTGACCACTCTCCTCCCATCTGTTCTCCAAGAATGTCAAATCTGATGGATGTACATGTTAACTGTTTTGGCAACAGTTGCCTGTTCCCAAAACAAAGAGGGAAGAAGTTCTGGCAAAACCCTTTGAATCTTCTTACCTTGCTGTGGCTGAGTGCGGATGGGCAGTGATGGCAAGAGACACAGGGACCCTCGTCAGGAATGAAACCTGCCCTCTGATCCCAGGCCACCAGGGGTTTTCTTAGCGTGGTTCCCACATCCTTGAGGGCTACCACTGCTGATTAATCTCCAAAGAGCCTGAGACCCAAAGCGGAGACAATGAGCTCCAAATCTCTCATTAGGTGGAAGACCGGGATTCACACCTGATTTTTTTTTTTTCACACCAGTCACAGTATATGGAACAGAAATGCCTGATTTGCCTATTAGAATGTGGGAGGGTGTTGGAATTTAAGTTAGCGATTCTACCTTTTTCTTGAAAGCTTCATATATTAACAAGAAAAGTGAAATCAGATTATGTTTTCTTCTCTTCCAACAAAGCAGGAGTTTCTAGGAACAGGAAAGTGAAAGGCTTTTGACCACGATTCAGGTCAGTGAGAGAGGAGATGGCAAGACACTAGTGGTGCCGGGACTAGGGCTCTCGATGACTGAGAGGAATGCACAAGTCTTCAGCGAGCAGAGCTGGTGATTAGGGTGACGGACCAGGATTCTGGGTCGGTGTAAATGCAGTGAGACCCTCCTCCTCCTCCTCCCCACCCAGCCCCTGGGGCCTCCTCCCTCTACAGCCAGTGCTGGGCAGGCCGAGGTCTCTTCACTGCTCATGCCCCTATTCACTGAGGGGATCTGGCCCTTGGGGACCAGGGACGCAGTGAGATGGGACTGAGGAATCTTCTCTGGGACCACTGAAAGCAACTTGATTCCTCCTCATCTGCCCCCTGCGTCACTGCTCCAGTAAGGACGCATAGTACTCCCCGGTAATTGACCAAAATATTACACAGGAATAATTAACATTCCCTGGCCATGCTCAGGAAACATCCTCTCTCCTGGTCACACTCAAGTAATCAGAAGTCCAGACATTCTGACAAACCCCAGACCCTTGTCAAACCTAAATCTCCCTCACCCCAGTCAGTCCCACCTCAGATTGAGAAACCAGCAGTAGGGACAAGCAAATTGTCAGCTTCTGGTCTTTTCCTTCTCTCACCTCTTCTGCTTTGAGTCTCTGCTGTTTGGGAGCCTCGGAGGGTAGAGGGGTGGGGAGCGGAGGGGCAGCGGTGCAGAGCAGGCAAGTCTCACGCAGGCGGCGCGTACAGCTGCAGTCGGTCTCGATGGTGTCTGGGGCGGTGAATGCTACTTCCTACCCCCTAGTGTGAGGGCCAGGAGGGGCTCACTCGGGTCCCCTGTGGGGTCTTTGGGAAAGGCAAGGCCCCAACGCACAGCCCCCCTCTTGCCTCTTCGGTCTCTGCAACAGGTGGGTAGTCCTAGTGCCTTTCCCCGGAGGTCATCTAGCCCCCTGAGACCTGGGCCCCGCACACTGGGCTCTTCCTTCTAGCCCTTGACCTTGGTCTTTGGGGAAAGCACATCCACACGCTCCCTACAGCGATCCTGTTGTCCTGTCTCCTCAATGTGACAGTTGTTCTGTTCTGACTGGGGCAAGGACTCAAGGGTGGCAAAGCCAATTTCACAATCTCGTAGCTGCGTAAGTGGTTTTGCAATTGCAAATCCCTGGAAAACAGATACACTGTATCATCTTGTTATGATCTCACAGCTCCCTTGCCCTGGGGTGTCTTTCCGCTTACTTTAAACATCCTGGAGAGCTTTTCTTAGTGACCCCATTTAAAACAGAGGACATGGGCATCATTGAGAGATTAAGTGGCTATTCAGGGTCACGTAGCAAGTAGTGTGTAGTGTTGGCACTCAAACCTTGACCTTCTCGCGTTTGCCAGTTGTCTTAGTCCATTTGCATTGCTGTAATAAGAAACTTTACACTGGGAAGACTCTCAGAAACAACAGAAATTTATTGCTCATAGTTTCAGAAGCTGGGAAGTCCCAGATCAAGGAGTCAGTAGATTTCTTGTCTGGTGAGGGCTCACTCTGCTTCGTAGATGGCACCTTCTGTGTGTCCTCACATGGCAAAAGGGACAAACACAGGCTCCCTCAAGCCTCTTTTATAACATCACTAATACCGTTCAATCACCCCCTAAACGCTCCACCTCTTAATACTACTGCACTGGTGATTAAGTTTCAACATATGAATTTTGGGGACACAAACATTCAAACATGGCACCAGTCACACGTGGCCCTATGCACAAGATCTGAGAATACAGAGCAAGCAACACGGGTGTGGTGCCTCGGATTTCTAAGTCTGTATCTAGCGCAGAACACGGATGTCAGCAGGGCTTCTAAAGTCTCGTGTTAGGTGGTCAGGGGCGTGCACGATGGCAGAGGTGCGAGGGAGCAGGTCACAGGGTGCTGCCTCAGTGGGGCCCTGTCGATGGAGGGAGAACGGCAAGGCAGAGGAGCACCCTGCTGAAGGGTACATGCCACAGCCCCGGGCGGAACTGGGGGCGGGGCTGAGGTGGAGGTGAACATTAGACCCGGGCAGGAGCAAGGCAACCCGGGGAGATGACTTTTCAACGTGGCTGCACTTGTCTGTGGCTCCAGACTTCACCTGGGGTTGCATGTCCACAGTCGCACAGGACTCAGCACCGATGCATGAGGCCACGGGCTCTGGGGGTGAGGAGGCAGGCAGGGCCCCTTGTGGGACTCTGTGGCACCCAGTTGGCCTCTGCAGGGGCAGCAGGAACCCCAAGGATGCCCTCCCTGCCCATGTGGCAAAGGCCAGTGTTGCTCCGCCTCCTGTACCATTTGGATCTCATGCTTCTAGGCATGAGAAAGTGAAACGCTGTCTACTTCTGGAAATAAGCCATTTCCAGGAACAGAAATGGGAAGCTGCCTCATCAAACCCCTCCCGCTGGGCTGTGAGTGGGGTGGGAGGAGGAGGACTTTGGTACAAAAACAGGGGAGCAGTGAGAGCTGACTGACCCACCAGCCAGGGCCAGGAAGGTAGCTCTTAACTCTCAGCCTGTCACTTTCCAGCTCCTCATCTCCGGGTAGTTCTCTTTCTACAACTTCCATCTGTCACTTCATCTTTTTGGAGCAAACGGGGCCTGGTATCAAGTTTTGGATAAGCCTAGAGGGAACTGCCTCTGTCTGGAAGGGCTGTGAACACTTCCATAGGGAAGGGGCAAAGTACCAGGAGTTCCCCTGACTTCTGATCATAGACACTCTGCTTCCAGCTGCTGGTAAGTGAGAGGGCCCGTCAGAGGGCAGCTTGGCTAAAAACTGGGCTCCTGTGAAGACAGTAGGAGGTGAAGCCCTGACACGCAGGAAAGCAAAGCTTTGGGTCTGGCTTGTTTCATTTCAGTGATGAATTCAGAGCAGGTCTCCCTTCTGCCATTCATCAAGTTCTGAGTACAACACTCTCAAATACTTTTGCTGCTCCAAACCCTGCCAAGCCACAAGTGTGGGAGGCAGTGCACCCCTCATCCAGATCCCCTGGTATTAGGAGTTTCCTGATAGGGATTGATTTGGACAGACAAGACAGGACATGCCACTCATATTCTTTAGAGACTAAGTTGGAATCTCTTGCCATTCAATGTGTAGCCAGCATCCTGAGATCAGGATTGGCTGCAGGCAATGTCTGGGATGGTCTGGAATTGTCCATCAATCAGTTGGCCAGGCTAGATCACCCAAGGAATAGGGACCTGGAGGCTGGGAGTTTAGAAATTAGGTGTCTAACTGACGTTTTAATTCCTCTAAATTAAAATGTTGATCTGCAATCCAGAGCCCTGTTCTTACCACAGGGCACTAATCTTTCCTTTGTAGATGACTTTAATGAGTGTGCGTGCTTGTGTCTGTGCGTGTGTGTGTGTGTGTTGGGCTAAGGGAAGGGGCGTGGCAGTTCCCACCATCTTCAGAAAATGCCCTGTCCAGCACGTACACTGTTGACCTGTGGCAATGTGTTGTGCTTTTCCAGAATAAATCATACTGATTTTTCCCTCAGCCTTTTCTGATAATGATCAGACAGGAAAAAAGCTAGGGATTTGGTCCACATTGGTTTCTGGGCTCATGGAATTCTCTGATGTCCCAGACTCTATATCAGTGCTAAAGCCAGGTTCTACTTCACTATAAGTACCTTTGTCTGGGGATCAAGATAATTGGGTGTGGAATGAAGTATATAACTTTGCATGGGGCATCCACTAATCTATGTTCTTCCTTCTGTGTCCCTTGGCTCATGAAATTAATTTAGTGGGTTATGACCAGCATTAAAAAAACTAACAGATGAAAGAAAGAACTTTCATAGAATGGAATGGAATTGAATAGAATAAGATATCACAGTATAGAGTGGTTTAAGGCAACTCATTTTGTAATACTTTTGATGCATCTGTGTGCATGTGTAATTGGTTCCTATATGAAATGTATCTCTTACTGGAAGTCCCATTCAGTAAATTTAGGAAGAAGCTCCTTCCAGGGTCTGGTTCTCCTTTTTTGGTATGGTTGCCACTCTCTAGTTGAACCTGGTCTCTGGGCTCCCTTTAGAAGGGCCTCTTCTTCTTCTACAAGGACTCCTCAGCCTGTGTCTGGAGAAGGGTATCCAATGATACAATCTGGGCAGGATACTCAAAGAGCAGAGCTTGGGGGCAATTGCAACCAAGGGTGACTTTGATAACGTCTCCTAAATTTCCAGGTCAGTGCTTCTGGAGGCTCATGCACACAAACACACAGGCACACTGACGCCTCCTGGAAGATAATCCAACCCCATGCAGAGTAAACCATGCCCCCCTGTCCTGGCAGTGACACATGGGCCTGGGTAGCCACAGCCACAGAAGAATCCTGGGGCTGGGGCTCAGGCAGGTCCAGGGTGCAGCTGGTGAACCTCCACTGTGGGCACAGGACAAATGGATCATATGAGCAAGAACTGGGGCAAGACAACGGGAGCTGGGCTGCAGGGTCTACGGCTCTCTTCCGTGTGGCTCAGCACTGGTGGACAGGTGGGCAGGCAGGTTTGGAGATGCTGGCTTGGTTCACAGTCATGGTCACAGAAAAAGTCTGGAAAAGTATGAGGGTTTTGTGCTGACATCCCACACTTACCGTGGACTGTAACACCCTGCAGAATGTGCTTTAGAATGGGGTGCATATGAGTAGGCTCCAGGCTCAGCAGGTAGACAGAGTTTAGAAAGGGAAGTCAATTTACCTGTCAACTAGTAAGTTAAGAAATACACAAAATGCATTGTATTTCATTAATCAAATGAAAATACGTTAAACAACTTCTAGGTGCTAGGGGTACACTAGTAAAGAGTCTAGTGGAAATATTTTATGGTAAGTGCCAAGGTTTGCATATGCATAATATGATGCCAAGCATTTAATACCAGATAAAGCAGTGCTCTCTGGGAGTATGTGGGTTAAAAAATGGCCCAGCCAAGGGCCCCGGCCCCATCTTCCACCTGCGTGTGCTCCTGCTGTACTCCCCTGTGTAGCTACCAGGTAGAATGTAGTGGGGAAGGGGAGCGCTTCATTCCTCACCCTAACCAACCCACCAGCTGTCCATGCAGAGACACGAGGGGAGACTCTGAGAGCCAGACCTCCCTACTGCGTTCTCCTGCCAGGCTGCGGGGGGATCCCAGTCCAACCTGGCAACTATCCCACTCCCTTCCTCCGGCTTCCGTAGGTTACCTCTTCCCCTTTGTGAGTTAGCTAAAAGCAACTGTAATCTGAGTAGCATTTGATGAGAAAAAACTAGTTATTCCCGTAAACCAAAATAATTATTGTTACAACTGAGTTACTTTATTTAGCAGATACCTTATTTAGCAACAGATGAAGTCAATGATCAGTTGCTGCCCTCACTATTCGGAGGGTCACAGATTCTTCCCAAGACAAGTGAGGCACCAAGAAATTGAAGACGTACATACAGCCCAAAGAACGGGGGCTCTCTGGCCCCGCTGATAGGTCCCTTCCTCACGTCTCATAGGTGGGCAGCTGCGACCAGTTCTCTATTTCCTGGGCCCCCTTATAGGGCAAGTACTGGGTGTTGTCCTGGGCACTCAGGAGGCAAAACTGTGAGTGTGCATGAGCGTGTGAGCATGTGCCATGTGGGAGCGTGTGTGGGCATAGTGCACACCCAGCACGAGGGAACGTTTGTGGGAGAGCGAACGTGTGTCAGCCTAAGTGAGTGTGTATCTGTGTGCACAGTGTGTGTGGGAGCATGCATGCACCAAATGTGAGTTGTGTGAACGTGTGTCACCATGAATGGGTGTGGGTGGATGAGTGTGTGTGGGGCTAGGTGAACATGTTTCAGCCTGAATGAACATGTATGATTGTGTGTAGCAAGGAGGCATGAGTGTGTATACATGGTGGTGTTTACATGTGTCAGCTTGAATACGTTAGGGTGTGTGCACATGTGTCAGTGTGAATGGGTGTGTGTGGGCATGAGTGAACATAGTTGGGCATGGGTGAGTGTGCACGCCAAGTGTGAGTGGGTGTGCACAGTGTGCAAGTATGTGTTCACGCTGAGTGTGTGAAACAGGCCTGCCAGGCCATTTTAGGAGCAGAGAATCACCTTTCAATCGGTCCAAACACCCGGCCCCGTGGGGAACCTGCAGGAGCCAGGTCTAGAGGATAAATTGTTTAATCACTGCCCTGAAGAAGAGCAGAACATTTGAGAAGACTCCCTCCCCCCTCACTTCAGCCGGGCCCAATATGACAATACTAACGGAAGCTGAGGGAAAGTCAAAAGAAGGCAGCTTACGTCATATGTTTTGCAGCATCTCAATATCGCTTTTCAAGTGAGCCCTCCTGCTTGCTGAGGTTAAATGTGAAACAGGAACAGACGATGACTTCAAACAGGCAATCAGAATCGGATGTTTTATGCCCTCTGGTGCCACCTACAGGAGAGAAATATATAGGTGACTTTTAAAAAAACTTTTTACATATACATATGTATTTTTTATTTCAGAATATTACGGAGGTACAAATGTTTTGGTTGCATAACTTGCCTTTGTACTGTTCGAGTCAAAGTTATAAGTGTGCCCATCCCCCAGATAGTGCGCATTGTACCCGTTTAGGTATGAATTTATTCATCCCCTCCTCCCCCACAACCTGCTTGATTTCCGATGAATGTTATTCCCATATGTGCACGTAAGTGTTGATTGATTAGTTCCAGTCAATGGTGAGTGCATGTGGTGTTTGTTTGTATATTCTTGTGATACTTCACTTAGAAGAATGGTCTTCAGTTCCATCCAGGTTAAAACAAGAGGCATTAGTTCACCATCTTTTTATGGCTGAGTAGTACTCCATGGTATACATATACCACATTTTATTAATTCACTCATGTATTGATGGGAACTTGGGTTGTTTACACATCTTTGCAACTGTGAATTGTGCTGCTATAAACATTTGAGTGCAGATGTCTTTTTAATGGAATGTCTTTTTTTCCTTTGGGTAGATATCCAGTAGTGGGATTGCTGGATCAAATGGTAGTTCTCCTTTTAGTTCTTTGAGGTATCTCCCTACTCCTGTCCATAGAGGTGGTACTAGTTTGCGGTCCCATCAACAGTGTATGAGTGTTCCTATCTCTCCCATCCACACCAGCATTTGTTGTTTTGGGACTTTTTGATAAAAGCCATTGTCACTGGAGTTAAGTGGTATCTCATTGTGGTTTTGATTTGCATTTCCCTTATGATTAGAGATGTTAAACCTTTTTTTCATATGTTTGTTGGCCATTAGTCTATCTTCTTTTGAAAAGTTTCTGTTCATGTTTTTTGCCCACTTTTTAATGGGGTTGTTTGATTTTTCCTTGCTGATTTGCTTGAGTTCTTTATAGATTCTAGTTATCAGCTCCTTACTGTATGTATAGCATGCAACAAGTCTGTGGGTTGTCTATTTGTTCTCATGATTCTTTCCTTGGATGTGTAGAAGCTTTTTAATTTGATCAGGTCTATAGGTGATTTTACTTGCCTGGTCTTTTCCAGGCCATAAAATATGTACTGAAAATTTTGAAGGAACAGACCTATGTCAGCGGAGAGTAATGGAATAAAAGACAAAACACCTTTGTGGGGGCATCTGGGAGACTGGGTTTGTTCTGCTACTCAAGTCCTCTTGTGACCACATTCCTGCTGATTACTGGGGGCACGACAAGCCTCAGAGCGTTCTTCAGGGGCCTCACCTTTTCCACTCCTGGAAGGAAGGCACACATTGCTTGAATAAGCGCATTTTGCTTGATTTGATCTTAATACAGCTGTCTTTCCTGTGGTCATCGTTGACAGAGAAAACCCTGAGCCGGAGATGCCGAGTCAGATGATCCTCAGGCACCCTGTCCCTCCTAACTCACCTGCTCTTCTGCCTCTGCAGGTTCCTCCACCGCTCACTGATGTGACAGAGTTCCCTCTGTCCCCTCACACTCCATTATCTGCATCCTTAACCTCTGTCTCGCCACAGGGTAAGCATTGGGGTATTTTATCCAAGGCGGAGGCCATGAACATCAAGAAAGCCGTAGCGGATGGGAACTTGCCAGAGGTGGTCTCTGCCCTCAGGGAGACACTGAAGATAGTGTCGAGGACACCAGTCAACATTGCTGTGACAGGGGACTCTGGCAATGGCATGTCCAGCTTCATCAATGCTCTTCGGAACATAGGACATGAGGGGGAGGCCTCAGCTCCTGTTGGGGTGCTAAAAACCACCCAAACATGTGCCTGCTATTTATCTCCCCACTTTCCAAATGTGGTGCTGTGGGACCTGCCTGGCACAGGGTGTGCCACCGAGAGCCTGGAGAACTATCTGATGGAAATGCAGTTCAGCCGATATGACTTCTTCATCATCATCGCATCTGAACAGTTCAACATGAATCATGTGATGCTTGCCAAAAGCATTGAGGACATGAGAAAAAAGTTCTACGTTGTCTGGACCAAGCTGGACATGGACCTCAACACAAGTGCCCTCCCAGAAGGGCAGCTCCAGCAGATTATCAGAGAAAATATTCTGGAAAATCTCCAGAAGAAGCAAGTGTGTGAACCCCCTATGTTCCTGGTCTCCAGTCTTGAACCTTTATCGTATGACTTCCCAAAGCTTAGAGACACATTGGGAATGGATCTCATAAAAAATAGATGTCACGACCTTCTTCAAAACCTGTCCCACACCTGTGAGATGGCCATTAATGACAAAGCGACCTTCCTGCAGAAGAAAATAACCACACAGTCTCTCCAGGATGCCTGTGGCATCTTGGATGCAGATGATTTGGCTGTATGTCTGAAAGCCTACCGATTGCTCTTTGGTGTGGATGATGAATCTCTCTGGCAGGTGACACAGAGAATGGGGAGGACATTCACAAACTACACGAACATCATGAAGTCCCGTGATGTGCAAGGTCTCAACAAAAGGGATTTGAGACTGACTTGGATGACATGTACAGTCTTGAGGGCATTCCTTAGTCTTCTTAGGTACATTCCATGGTTAGGTGACCGCATCATCCACTACTTCAGACGAATGAAACAAATGTACTTACTTGAGATAGTTGCCAAGGACACCAAGACGATCCTAAGAAAAGTCCTGGAAGACTCCATCATCCCACAATGAAAGCCAACTTGGGAAAAGTCCAGCAGGCTCTTTTGTCAGGTGGCACGAAGGACCTCTGTGGGTTCTTTTTTCAAGAGGATACCCCTTTCTCTACTCTCAATCAGAGATTTAAGTTAATATTTTCTTCTATTTCTTAGTGTTATAAATTCCTTGAGATGCATGATGAAAATTGCTTATCTTACTAGCACAAATCAGTGTACCATTCATCTGAGGAACAATTGTGTTGTTGTTGCTGAAGTCATTAAATCAGTTTCCCAGAACCACAATATAGAAATTATGCTTTCAGTTGCAAAGTGGCGTGCATGTCCAGATCAGTATCTTACCCCCCTGCTTCATTAAAGTTAACGTCATTCTTCTTCACCGAACCTTTCGTCCTCCCTTTTGCACTTCTTTTTTCCCTTCATTTCACTGGACCCAACGAGACACTCCCAGTGCAGGGGGGTGTGTCACATTTTTAGAGGAGCAGACAGAGAGTGTGGTTGAAACTGTTCTTTGAAACTTACTCGGTGTTGGGGCCAAGTTTCCCAGGCCAAGCTGCCTGCTTCAAAGGCCCTTTCCCTTCACGGCACTCTCTACCAGGTACTTAAAAATGATCAGTATTTTGAAAGCCGATACAGGCTTGTATCATCCCTGTCTCGGCAGGAAGCTCATGGCACCCTCACACTGGGTCATCTGAGAAGACTTTAATAATGAGGCTATTTTCAAGAGTAAGGGCAGGGCGCAGAGAGACCACCAAGACCAAGTGATGACTCCAGGGCAAGGAACAGGCAAGTGGTGAGGCAGGTTGCTTGAATCTGAAGCTGGTATGTGCTACAGAGGCCCACCTGATAGGAGCTGTGGCCACAGTAGAGGTTTGCAACCTAACACCAGTGGACTAACAGGGGGAGAGGAGAATAAAACCCCGCCCTCACTTGCCTCCCTCACAGGCTGCGAGCGATGTCCACGGGCAAAATCCGAACAGATCCGGAGGGCCAGATACCCACTGGTATAGTCCACACGGGTCAGAGTGGAGAAGGAAAGATGGTGAACTGGTGGGGAATGAAAGAGAATCATCTCAGGAGTATACTAAAAATAATTGCAAAGCAAGTGCATTCCAATGCCATGGGCAGAGAAAATGGCAAATCACTGATCTGAACAGCAAACCCAGACATTCATGACATCCGTGCAAAGCAGTGCACATGCCTCAGTTTATTTTTAGCATGTCCTCTCCATTACACTTTTACAAACATATCTCTGAATTAGGTATGTGTATACCATTGTTACTCCAGCTTCAGTATAGGCAGGGCTCAATTATCACCTTGTATGTACTTTTGTCCCCAAAACTGTTCCTTTTCTTACTCTGTCCTTAGTTCAGATCATTCATTGATCAAGGACCTAAGACAAAGAGCTTGATTCCCCCTCTTTTTTAGCCTCATCACACCTCACCACATCCAAGCTCTATTCACTCAACATGCTAATTTTAATCACAAATATATCTCTCCCCTGCTCACCAATTCCCATCTGGATTGTAATAGTGACTTTCTTCCTCCCATCCCTCTCATCCACTCTCCATGCCACCTCCCACTTTGACATGTATATCTATGTCAAAACATCATGCTATGCATCTTTTTTTTTTTTTGAGACAGAGTCTCACTTTGTTGCCCAGGCTAGAGTGAGTGCCGTGGCGTCAGCCTAGCTCACAGCAACCTCAAACTCCTGGGCTCAAGCGATCCTCCTGCCTCAGCCTCCCGAGTAGCTAGGACTACAGGCATGCGCCACTATGCCCGGCTAATTTTTCTATATATATATTTTTAGTTGTCCATATAATTTTTTTCTATTTTTAGTAGAGACGGGGTCTCGCTCTTGCTCAGGCTGGTCTCGAACTCCTGACCTTGAGCGATCCACCCGCCTCGGCCTCCCAGAGTGCTAGGATTACAGGCGTGAGCCACCGCGCCCGGCCTATGCATCTTAAATATATGCATTTTTGTTTGTCAGTTATACCTCAATAAAGCTAAAAAAAAAAAAAAAATCTCAAAGAAAACAATACCACATGGTGACCAGCCAATTGTATTCAGTGAACATTTGTTAGCCACTGGGTATGTATCGGGCAGACAAGTAGATGTTTACATACTAAGCACAGTAGGACCAAAGCAGGATGTGAAGTGGAGGACCCCACAGACAGATATCTTTTCATCTCCCAGCTCAGTATTTCAGACGAATTCTGAATCTCTCTGTTTTCCCAGTATACTTCAAGTCTGTGTCTTTTCATCAATGTGACCTTCATAATACATCTGAGAAGAGTTTTAACATCACCAACCCTGAGCCTAGGAGGTGAGAGCATAGACTAGAGAAAAGATCTACCTGTAGCGAAGACCACTAGTAACAGGACCACCGGGGAGTGAGCTGATTTTTTTCAACGTCCCCTATGCCATTAGACTCTTTTTTTTTTTTTTTTTATAATTTTATTTTATTTTTTTTTTGAGACAGAGTCTCACTCTGTTGCCCGGGCTAGAGTGAGTGCCGTGGCTTCAGCCTAGCTCACAGCAACCTCAAACTCCTGGGCTCAAGCGATCCTCCTGCCTCAGCCTCCTGAGTAGCTGGGACTACAGGCATGCGCCACCATGCCCGCCTAATTTTTTGTATATATATATTTTAGTTGTCCATATAATTTCTTTCTATTTTTAGTAGAGACGGGGTCTCACTCTTGCTCAGGCTGGTCTCGAACTCCTGACCTCGAGTGATCCACCCGCCTCGGCCTCCCAGAGTGCTAGGATTACAGGCGTGAGCCACCGCGCCCAGCCCCATTAGACTCTTTAATTGTAAACAGATTTAGAGACATGGGGGGACAGGCTCTGTGATCGTTTAAGATTCCTTTCCCCAGCCTGAGCGAGAGCGAGACCCCGTCTCTACTAAAAATAGAAAGAAATTATATGGACAGTTAAAAATATATATAGAAAAAATTAGTCGGGCATGGTGGCGCATGCCTGTAGTCCCAGCTACTCGGGAGGCTGAGGCAGAAGGATCGCTTGAGCCCAGGAATTTGAGGTTGCTGTGAGCTAGGCTGACGCCACGGCACTCACTCTAGCCTGGGCAACACAGTGAGACTCTGTCTCAAAGGAAAAAGAAAAAGAAAACTATGACTTCTGTGAATAATGTCATCAGAACAAATGATTTATCCTAATGAATCAAAAGTAGTAGGAATAGGTAAGAACAAGACATCTTTAAGAACTAAAATATTTTAAAATGTATGAGAAATATATATAATTCCCATAAAATAAGATATAATAGAAGATAATAATGAGAATCTGAGCCTAAGAATTTATAGTAATTTCAGAAGCAACCCAAAAGCTGGTTGAATGGCAGTTCTGGTTAAAAGTCATTACACCCCACAGGGGTCAAATTGTCAAAGCAGATACACAGAAATTATACACCTTACTTAATATAGAATTTCACTAATAATTAGTGAAGGATATAAGCAAAAAGCAAGCACAAAAACAGTAACATCCATCTCTGAAAGGGTTCAAACCATCAGATTTACTTTAAAAAATCGACTTTTGCACTAGAATGTATTTTGTGCCCGAGTAAGAAATGAGTATTATTGTGTGTGTCATTTATATACTGTACAAGTTAGCCCTGGGAGGCCACCGAACGAAGTTCAGAGATTCTCAGTTTTTACATTCCATCAGTCATTCAGGTAGGAAACCTACAAGACTAACTCCAATTCTCCAAGTTGTGCCCCATAATCTATAAATTCCAGACTTGTTTAAAATAAGCAATGCAAAAAGCCTACTAAAAACATTCTTAGATGAGAACTTTTTGGGTTATCTTTCTACTTGTAATTTCCATGAGAGCGTTTATAGTCCGGAGAGAGTAATAGAGCTGTTGTGAGCTCTTTCCCTTTTGCAGGGACGTGGATGAACTGCAGTGCTGGAAGTAGTAAGGATGGAATTGACATGTATCAAGTCATCATGCATTCCCCAGACACCATACTGAGCATTGTAAAGCTTGGTTTGTAGGAGGTCACCTAGTTGAAGACAATGACACATTTATGAACTTGCATGAAATGGACCTTGGACTCCAGTGAGAGTGTTTCCGACCCTCACCTCTCTTATCTCTCCCTGGGCTCAAAATTCTTCACAGTCTAAGATTTCTTTGTATGTTTCCCAGCTCTCCATCTCTGATCCACATGTCTGTGGAGGGCCAACTGGACATATCAGGGAGCAAGGTTAAGGCAGCAGTAGAGTGTGAAAGATGAAATGAATATATTTAGGAAGAGTAGATTGGAAATAAAATTGTAGCATGAACCAGTTTGCATCTCATTAAGTTCAAGCCTCTTTGAACACATGCAGTACACCAGAACTTCAGTGAGGCAGGAAATTGTGAACAATGTAGGCAAATTAGAGGCAAGATTCAGGAGTATACAAGTGTTCCAATGGCCCTTGATATTTAAATTTCCAAATTTGGATTTTATATACAATCTTCTCAAAAGAACAAAGCAGAAAAGTTAACAATGTATATACACAAAATTTTTCTATATTATAAAGCTGGTACCCAATATCAATCAAGAAAAGATGGAGCACTCAATAATTATGTAATCAAAGTTTATATCTTTGGCAATTTTATTTTCAGATTGATACAATTGAAAGCAAAATGAGTTGCTCCTGGCAAATGCAAGATTGCAACTAACTTTTGCAACTAATTTTTGATAATTTTTAGTTTTGAGAAGAACCTTTCTAGTGAGGGAACTGTTACTGGAGGTGTTAAGAGTATTTTATAGATTATAATATCATTGTGGCATTTTTCTGATAAGTTATTTTGAAATATAAATTTTAATACATGTAAAACTGATGTCTTAGTAATTTTTCTAAAAAAAATCAGCTCTTCATACAAATAAGTTTCCCATGAGTCTGATTTTTAAGTGTAAAATTTATGCAATGACAATTTAATGTTTCCTATAACATTTTCTATAACTTGTAGAGTTCATATAAGAAACTGAGGCCGGGCGCGGTGGCTCACACCTGTAATCCTAGCACTCTGGGAGGCCGAGGTGGGCGGATCGTTTGAGCTCAGGAGTTCGAGACCAGCCTGAGCAAGAGCGAGACCCCATCTCTACTAAAAATAGAAAGAAATTATATGGACAGCTAAAAATATATATATATAGGAAAAATTAGCCAGGCATGGTGGCGCATGCCTGTAGTCCCAACTACTCGGGAGGCTGAGACAGGAGGATCCTTTGAGCTCAGGAGTTTGAGGTTGCTGTGAGCTAGGCAGATGCCACGGCACTCACTCTAGCCTGGGCAACAGAGTGAGACTCTGTCTCAAAAAAAAACAAAAAAAAAAACAAAAACGAAACTGAAAGTGCCTTCAAGTTATAATGCAAAACACTTGTTTATGTTCCTCATCACTGTATCTTCAGTTATAAGGAAAAATTAACTTTTAAATTGTTTTATTACTAGTTGATTTATCAAAAGCCTTATATAAAAATAGTCTGTTAAATTGGATGATCTTTGAATTTAATTTTTTTTCTAAACCTGTGGGTATTTGCATGGCAATAATGCAGCAGTTTTCAAAACTGGAGGTTCTGAACTCTTTAACGAATTCTCAAAACTCCCTGATAAGCTTTATTGCAATGCCCAAGTGTATGTTGTTATTTTGTAATAATTTACTGACGAAGTTTACTGCCTGAGCACCCACAGTACCTGTCCTGGAGCTCATGCCAAAGAGTTAATAATTATGCAGACACCATAGGAACAAGGTCCAAGATGGATAGGCCAGCCAGCCTTCCAGGTCCCTGTGCTGCTCCTTAGGCTGTGGCCACTGTTGCCACCACTGTTATTAATACTTCTGCTGATGCCTTGAGGTCTCTCACCACAGTGGCCCTGCACACACACAGACAGAGCTACCAAGGCCAAGTGCTGGGGCCTGTGCTACTTGCCTTGCTCACTGGCCTTTTTATGTTAGCTTAGTTCTTCCTCCCTATGTCTCCTGTGAACTAATTGTGAGATCTAGGAAACTGATTTTTTTAAAGGATGTACTTAAAATATTATATACTTTAATTTCATCCTTTCATGAACAATCTAACATCTGTAAGGATTTTTAAGCTTGCTCAGTGGGTGGTAACAGCCACCCATAACTTAGTGGCTTCAATCAGCAACAACCATCTGTTGTTGCCCACGCGTCTGTGGGTTAGTTGGGCTCACCTGGGTAGTTCTCTGCATGGTATGAACTACAACTACAGTTACCTGAAGGCTCAACTGATTTGGAATGTCCAAGATGACTCACTGGAGGTTCAACTGACTTAGAATGTCCAGGACGGTGGCAGTTGGTCCTTGCTGTGGGCTAGGATCTTCTGTAAGGCTGTCATTTGGAGCACTTTGGTCCTCCTCCATGGGGCCTCTCCAAGTGGCTCCCTTAGGCTTCCTTAAAAGTGTCACAGTTTCAGGACAATCAAACCTCTTCTATGGTGGCTGGATCCTAGGAGTGCAAAATTGGAAGCTGTCAGGAGATTTTAAGGCTTAGGACAGGAACAGCACAAAATTACTTCTGCAGCACTCTACTGTTTAAATGAGTCCTGGGGCCAGCTCAGATTCAAGAGGAGGGGACTATAGGGGAGCAGCAGAAGGAGTTGTTCCTTGGTGGTCGTCAATGTAAGAGATTACCTCAGCCTCCTGTTCTTTCTCTTTCCAAATGTGCATGTTCATCATGGGTATACTGCCTTTATTCCTTCATTGAATGTTGGGTGTGGGGGCAACTAAATTGTGATTTTTAGTTCACAGGTCTCTGAATTAAGAAAAGGTACATCTGAAACTTATGTAGAAACTATCATGAGATGCTGGACTTTGAGCCTTAGGCCAAGACGATGGAAATTTTGGTTGTATCCCTTAAAGAAGAGGCGAGGATATTTTGCATTCTAAAGGAAAAGGGGGTAAATGTTTGTGAATATCCAGAAAAGTGGACTATGCAGATTGAGTTATTTTTCAAAACTATTTACTATTCTTTCCTATCAGAACCCTCAAATATGGGTGTATTAGTTAACTATCGCTGCATAACAAATTACCACAAATTAGTGACATAAAAAACACATGTCTATTATCTTACAGATTTTGTGGATAAGAAGTCCCAAGTACAATTTAGCTGAGTCCTTTGCTGTCTCTCCCAACCTGTAATGAAGTTGTCGGCCAGGGTTGGCGTCTCATCTGAATGTTCAACTGAAAAAGGATCTGCTTCCAAGCTTACTCAAGGTATTGGCAGAATTCATTCTCTCGAGGATTTTTCATTGTTGACTGTCAGCTGGAGCCACCCTCAGTTCCCTGTCCTGTGGCTCTCTCTCTTCACAGTGCAGCTTTCCACTTCGCACAGTGCCTCATCCAACTCAGCAAGGAAGAGGACACACTAGTGAGGCAGAGGATGTAGTCTTATGTCATGTAGTCACAGAATGACACCCCATTGCCTTTGCCATAGTCAGAAGCAGGTCACAGTTCCTGCCCACATTCAAGGGGATTGCACAAGGGATGCACAACAAGAGGAGGGGACAACTGGCGACGACCTTAGAGTCTGTCTGCCACACCAGGATCCTTGCTGAGGGACAATTAGACTCTTTGCAACATACATTTCAGAACTGACCATATGACTTATTTCCACTGGTGAAGTCTTGTGGAAAATGATATGTGCTGCTTTTAAGGAGATTTAAGAATTGTCACCTTATGTGTAATCTTCTCTTTTTTCCTCTTCTCAAGCAATTTCCCAGATATTCATTAGCCCTTTATGAGACTCAGAAAGCTCATAGTTGCAGAGACTGCGCCTGAGCACCAAGTTTTTGCTCTAGATGGACAAGTACATCCTCCTATAAAAACAGCCTGGGTCTAGACAATGACTCTTGCTTCTCTACATGATTGGCACCTCTCCTCTTCTTTCACGTCAGTAATTAATGTCCCAATTTACTTCTGGCAGAAAATTCATCTCTCTCCTGAGTCCACAATCAAGAAGTGAGAGAGAGAGTGTATTAAATTCCAAGGGTATGATTCTCTAGAGATAAGGATTATTCTCATTCTAAGCTGATTCTAACCAGAATTTAGCCCAAGTCCTAAATCCAAATTTTACATATAAATTTTTACTTTAAAACCTAATTGGAAACCATGGTTTTTATTACTGGTTCACAGGCTTTGATGATCCCAACTCCTGAAGTTCTTATTTTATAGCTCCACATTGGGCCCGGAAATTTACTTTTTACTCCAGGACTCCGGGTGATTTTGCTCATGGAGTAGCACAGTTGGCATATGCATCGCACTTCATGATTTTTGTTTAATATTGCTATTTATTTTTTGATGTATGAAATTTACATAGCTAGGTAGTTGTGGAAAACATATTTTGATTTCATATTTAAAATTAAATTTTTATAATTTAATTGTACTTTTTAACTTGCCTTGATAAGCTGCATGTAACTGAAGATTATCAAGCAGGAAAATCTAATGCATCCTTTTAGAAAACAAATCAATGTCTTAATTTAAAGGACTTTAAGAGGATATATTGTATGTCAATATAACTAAGTTGAACAGACTTGTCACTTTCAAAATTTGCATGAAGCCACAAGTCTGGATTGCTTATTTTACATGAAATGATATTATTGATAAATGGGATTGCGATTATTTGGCCCAATATCGTAACTGTGAAAAAGTATCCTGAAATTTATTACATAGAAAAAAGAAAAAAAAATAACCCCAAGCAAGGACAATGATAAAGGACAAGACACCAGAATAGATTGCAGTAGAAGTTGAGAAGAAGTAGATACGGGAAAACAAGCACTATAGGTATCTGAATAATCCAAGTTGGTAGAATAAATCTCAACAGAGGAAGAATTCCTGGAAACTGCAAAAAGAATGGAAACATTAGACAATGATATCAGGAGCTATTGTTATTATAAAGGGAGCCACTGACACAAATTCCAACTCCCATTCTCCTTTACCTAGTCATAAAACCCACTCATCTGGTGGCAGCATTTTACAAAGTTCTCTCCAACCCAACACCTCGTTGGAGGTGATGTGGAGAGCAACCTATGGATCAGAGTTGAGAAGTGATGCTTTCAGATGTACCCAGCCACTCAGTGGGGAGTGGTAGAAATGGAGTTCACAGCCAGTTCTACCTGTCTATTCCATGTTCTTTTTCCTTGTTGCATGTATCTAAGTTAGGCCTTGTTGCCAATCATGCAAGATTGATGCAATCATCCAACACTAGGAAGGCATTCAAAGAAAACACTATTTTTCTATTTTTCATTTCTTTTTTGCAAGTGAGTAAGATCTCATTGACACTCTAGATACAGATACATACTCTATCAAGGAAAGAGAGTTCAACAAAGACAGGACATAGGGAAAAGAAAATGTATTAATGGCACCATTTGTGCCATATACAATGTAAAAAATAGATGACCTTATTTAGGCTATCATTTAGGTAAGCAGTAATACTATCAACATTAATTTATAAATGAAGAAAGCAGAACCCTGAGAGATGAAATGACCCATCCCGAGTGCACAACTAGTGGCTTGCAGAGCTAGGATTTGAACCCAGGTGTGCTGATGGAAACCCTTATTCCCCACAGCACTCTCTCCTCTCCTAACATTTCTATAGGCTGTAAGGACAGGTCAAGTCCCCACAAGTTACCCTTACTGGATTCCCAGACTCACAGACAGCCTTCTCCCTGCTCACCCTGCCCCTCACTTATCTCCCTAATTCTCCTCTCATCTTTCTACAGCACCTGCCTGAGTCGTGAAAAATCTCCTGTGACCTGCAAGAGTGCAATGGAGAACTCAGGCTCCCTCGATGAGGCAGAAGGGTCAAGCTGCATCTAAACATTCAGTACAGAGATAAGGACCGACTAGGACTTTACACAAGTTTAGCAACATCCACATGCTAAGTGCTGAACTGGACTAGCTGAAGACAAGGAACTGTTACTCATTTGGCCTCTTATGGCCTCAGTTTCCTTCTGGTCTCTGTGAAATGGAGAAGAAAATAATGCTGTTATTTTCCACCTGTGACGGGCTCGAATCTGACTCTGCTCTTTGACATTTGTGACCATTGGGCAAGTGCCTCCTCTCGGAGCCTCTGGCCTTCCCACAGTGCTCTGAGCCACAAGTGAGGGGATAGCAATTAAAACAATATGTTCACAGCCCATCTGTGAAACATTCAAAGTGCTAAGCAGAGGTAAGTGCTTACTCTTCAACACTTCCAATTGTATTGACTTGGACTGTTGATCCAGCCTGCCGTGATATTTTACACAGCACAGTTGGGTGGTTAAAGCGATCCTGGAGCAAGATTCCCTGCGTTGGATCCTGGCCATGCTGCTTGCTAGCAGTGTGACCTTGGCAAATAACTTCAATCCTATGCTCCCTCGATTCCTCACTGCAGTACAGGGACAATTATAGTATTTACCTCAGAGGAGTATTCTGAAGATTAAATGAGTAAATACATACAAAAGGCATAAAAGTGTGCTTGGCAAAAATAATTGGTTCTATTAGAATTTATAAGAGTGGTTATGCTAGGAGCACAACATGAGAGCTGAGCCCAGGTAGTGACCGGGAGGGAGGACTGGGGAAGTAGCCAGGTCCTGTGAAAAATCTGCTTTTTGACATGGGTGCTAATGTCACAGTGTTTTCAGTGTGCGATAACATATTGTGCTGTATGCTGAAGATATTTGCAATTTTGCCTGTGTATTATACTTCTTATAAAGGAATTTTTAAAAATAATTCCTGGGAGGTCCTCAGACCTCTAAGGCTGTGGACATGGTAGAGTCCAAACCTATACAGCCAAGTATGAAGAGAAAATACAGCACATATTTGGATTACAATAGGAATAAAGAGAAACTTGAACTAAGATGTGTACATGTATACTTGATATCCTGAAAAGTTGTAGGTAGAAAATGGAGACCTAGAGGAGAGATCTAGTGGCCACATAGGGTGGTGAGATCTGCTAGGCTAGATGGTGGGGGACAGGTCTTGGGTTCACCTTTCTCTCCTTGTCCCCTCCCCTGCACTCAAAACCCCTTTGAGACTGTTCCATGGCTCTGTGATGCAGGTCTGGAACTCTAGACTTGGAGAGGGTGTTTTCTGTGCTCGGCTAACTGAAGTAGCAGTGCACTTTAGATGACAGAGAACTTTGGATGGTTGCCTCTGCTCAGTGAGCCCTGGGGCATTGGTTCCATTTTTTCCTATGGAGCTGGAGTCATCATTCTGTCTTGTTACTACATTCAGATGTATACCTATTTCCCATTGTTTGAAAAAAAAAAAAAAAAAAAAAAGCCAGGGACATCAATCAGGTAAGGGAACCCTAAGCTCAGCCTTTTTCTACTCCCTCTCTTCCAAATCAGTTATTGGAATGGAGAGATATCAGAAATGGGAACTCTAGGGAGAGATTAGGGCATCTTTGTCTAGGAGAGCAAGTTAGGTGGGCAAAGGGTAGAGCGGGGACTAGGGCTTCTGTTAAAAGTTCACAGCTCGGCTGGGCGCGGTGGCTCACGCCTGTAATCCTAGCACTCTGGGAGGCCGAGGTGGGTGGATCGTTTGAGCTCAGGAGTTCGAGACCAGCCTGAGCAAGAGCGAGAGCTTGTCTCTACTAAAAACTAAAAAGAAATTAGCTGGACAACTAAAAATATATAGAAAAAACTTAGCCGGGCATGGTGGCGCATGCCTGTAGTCCCAGCTACTGGGGAGGCTGAGGCAGTAGGATTGCTTGAGCCCAGGAGTCTGAGGTTGCTGTGAGCTAGGCTGACACCACGGCACTGTAGCCACGGTGACAGAGTGGGACTCTGCCTCAAAAAAAAAAAAAAAAAAAAAAAAAAGTTCACAGCTCATCTCCCTAGGTGTGGTGAAGAGTTGCAGGGTAAAATCTCAAACACTGTGATTCTTGGGGCAGGGATTGGTTCATAGAGTTCAGGACACCTGAGGGGAACAGGCCTTCAGTGCTTGCTTAGCAGCTGCCTTCCCATTATAGATGACTGCGGGCCAAGCCTCTCCTTTGTGCTGGGCTGAGCTGGAGAGCAATGTCTCTGCTCATGGAACAGAATCCTATGGCGTGGAACATACTTGTGCTTAAAGACGTGAGATTCTGTAAAAATCAAATCACAGCAGATAACAGACTTAAACCTGAGGTGTGAAACTATTAGAATTCTAGAAGAAAATGTGGGGAAAACTCTTACAGACATTGGCCTAGGCAAAGAATTTATGAAGAAGCCCCCAAAGGCAATCACAGCAACAACAAAAATAAATACATGGGACCTGATTAAATTAAAAAGCTTCTGCACAGCCAAAGAAACTGTCACGAGAGCAAACAGAGAAGCTACAGAATGGGAAAAAATTTTCGCATGCTACACATCCGATAAAGGGCTGATAACTAGAATCTATTTAGAACTCAGGAAAATCAGCAAGAAAAAAAATCAAACAACCCTATCAAAAAGTGGGCAAAGGCCATGAATAGACATTTTTCAAAAGAAGGCAGAAGAATGGCCAAGAAACATATGAAAAAAGTCTCAACATCTCTAATCATCACGGAAATGCAAATCAAAACCACAATGAGGTATCACTTAACTCCAGTGAGAATGGCCTTCATCAAAAAGTCCCAAAACAATAAATGTTGGTATAGATGCGCACCATCTAGGGGATGGGCACGCTTGAAGCTCTGATTCGGGGATGGGGGGAGCAAGGGCAATATACGTAACCTAAACTTTTGTACTCCCATAATATGCTGAAATAAAAAAAATTAAAAAAAAACAAAATGTGAGATTCTGTGCCCCTTCAGATAGAGGACTACTATCTGAAGTAGCAATTGACAACCACAGGCATTAAACCATTCTTTGAGTTTGACAAAGGTGAATCAGTAGGAAATACGTCAACTTTAAAAATGAATAACATGGCAGAAATACAGAACTCAAATCAACATAGAATGTCACAGTATTCATTAATAATGTATGTCTCCTGCTTGGTTAGAATGGGGAGAGTGAGAAATGGGTCCCACCTCTTTTTCTTCTTGTCTTTTAGTATCAACTCGGTGGCAAGAAGAGAAACAAAGTGAGAGTTTTAAAAGCTAAGCTTTTGCTATTCAACACAGGGCTCTCCCAGGAACAATTGTATATCTCTTTTCATGAGGCCTAAGGTCTACAATTGCTGAGAACCTCAGTTCCTAAAGCCAGTCCTCAAAAACCATCTCTTGGAGGTGAGACACATAGAAAGTAAGTCAAAGCCTGGGACACTTCAATCCCCATGGGAATTAAACATTGATGGAACTGGGCAATGGGTCTTGCCCATGAGTTGGTGGTGTCAGACTTAGTAGAAGTATTATAGGTTGTTCTGGAGGCAACATATTGAGGCCTGACTTTGTACAACTTGTTAACTTCCCTAAGTTTCAGACTTTTCCTTTGAGAGAGCATCTGGTTTATCAACATCACAGGATTGTTGTGATAATCCCCCGGGATAAAGTGCATGGAGGCACTTTGTTAATCACAAAGCCTTATACATACATTAGCCTTACTATTTTGTTATCGATCTTTTTGACATTAAATCCTAATTTCTGGAGGCTCTCAGGCCAAATTTTAAAATAATATTTTCCCAGTTGAACATTCCACTGAGCCTCCTGTGGAATTAGTGCAAGAAAAGGAAGTCCACCTGAGGAGGAACTCAAGTCCCAGGCAGAGTTCAAAGATGCATTTCCCTATGACTACAAGTCTTCCTACATGAAGTCTTCCTACAGCCCAAATGAAAGGGCTGTGGACCACATCTTGATGCCTTCAAGTAGACTCTTAAGTTGCTGAATGCTCAAACAATAGGCAGGTCACAGACAGAATCATAAACCCATGAAAAATGTGTGAGGTACCAGAATGAGCAATTGTGCTTAAAGCAACCCAATTCCACGCTCCTCAGGGAGTCTGGAGCCAGGACACCAGGTCCAACAGGCCATCCTCACACCTGTCCCAGGAGTTGACTCTGGGTGGGGGAGGTGAGAATGTTTCTTCTGGTCATTCATAAAGTCCTCTGGCTTTCTTCTTGCCTAGCCTGTACTTATTGCTATACATTTCCCTCTGTTATAGGTTTAGGCAGAATTGATTTTGTGAATGGTATGCAGTTAGGTGTAAGTTTTTATTTTTTTTTACCCATATGGATAACTGCGCCAGAAACATTATTGAAAAGACCATTTTTCTCCCACTGTTCGAGTGCCACCTTTGTCATAAGTGTCTACAGGTAATTGTCAGTTTCTGGACTCTCTTACACCATTGATCTATTTGACTACCCAAGTGCAACAGTACATTGTTTTAACTTCCAGTGTTTTATAGGAAGTCTTACTCTGGTAAATTTTCTAAACTTGTTCTTCAAAAGGGTCTCAGCTATTCTTGTCTTGGAGTATTTCCATATATAATTTTAGAACCAAGTTGTAAATTTAAAAAAAAAGCTTATTGAGGTCTTGATAGGAAGTGTGTTGAATATTTAGAAAACTGATCTAACATTCTCAAGGAATGTTGAAGGATATGACTAATTATATGTGTTAGATACACCATTAGGGGCAACTATATGATGTTCTGATAAAGAATTATGTAGAACGGAGCATCAGAAGAAGCCTGATATAGAATTATATAAAATAAGACATCAGAGTAAGCTCAACAGAACTGAGGAAAACTGAGTATCTGCCATTTACTAACAGGGGGATGATCTATAACAACTGTAGCTTTAATTCCACATAAATAGTGCTAAAAATCCACTAGAGCTTTGTAGCCACATGTTGGCCATCTGGTACATGGTATTTTTATACACAACCCTATATTTATGAACGGGCTTGCTCCTCTGTGTTTCAATTTCTTTTTCCACTCCGAACAATATAGAAATCACTTTAGGGGGGATTGACATATTTAATATTGAGTTTCTACATCCTTCACAGGTGGGCCCTCTCCCCTACAGAGGCTCTCACCCAGAGGAGCCCTGCCTTTTCACAACATACAGTTCAGCCATGCAAGAAGGGGATCAGGTAGTTAAGAAATATAAAGGAATCAAGCAGGAATTACGTGCAGATACTGTGTTCACCCCACAGATGCCCTCATCCTTGCCAAGTATGCTCTCCTGCAGGGCACCTCCAGGAGTGCTCATCTAAAGCTGATCATGGAGGAGTAGGTGGAGCCACAGAAAATAGAGTAGGAGACATATTAGAGACCTCAAGTTCTCAAGTCCATGCAGGTATGACTTCTCACCCCCAAGAGTTTTCCTCTGAAACTGTTCTCAGTTCCCAGGGAAAACAGTTGGGGATGCAGGACAGGGGTCAGAAAGGAGTGAAGAGACATTAGGCAGGGTCTTCATGTGCAATCACCACAGTTTATATAAGTGTATGCAAACAAATATATTGAAAGTACTAAAAAAAGTCATTTTAACATAGCAAAAATAAGACCACCTGGGTCAGAGACAGTAAAATGGGCCAGAGAGGTGGGTAATCAAAAGCAGAGTGTCCAGAGGGCAAAGCAAGTTCAGATGTGGTTTTGACACATTAGTCTTAGCATCCATTTACGACAGGATAGAGGAAAGATTAAAAAAAAGAATTAATGTTATCTTAACATAGAACACGTGCTCTACATTTTACTTTTATTTCTGATAAGAAAAAATATTCAGATGACTTAAGTAGGCTTGCCTGAAGTCACATAATCTGTGAATTGTTGAGCCAGGATTAAAACTCAAGACTATCTGTCTTCACTACCAAAGTCTTTCTACCACAAGTTCCCAGTCGGGAAAAATAAAGGCAGACCTGGTCAAAATGCATGAATGTCAAGTTCTGGGGTTCTTCCAAAGGTGGAGGTCAACTAATATGCTTGAGATGGGAAAATGTATATACATCAAATTTATTGAATCTGATCAACCTCTCTTTCCATCTTTGTACAAAAATTTTATATGTATGTAGCTTTAGGAGTCATGCTCAAGCCTCTTCTTAAATTACAATTTCTAGGAATTGATGTTTTATTCTGTTTTTTACTCCAGCTTTCTCGTATGTCTTTTATAGAATGTTACTTTATGTCCATAATTATGCCAAGTTAATATTGGTAACTTCACATCTGATTATTATGTGGTATAATAAGCAATATATAACTTGACAATATTCTGTATACATAACTTGTTCTACTGATCATTCAATTCATAACTTTAAAAGCTTTACATGCCATGTTAAAATGTCTTTCATTTATATAACTATTTTCCATCATCTTTTCTGAAAAAGTTAGGCAGTACCACACCAGAAACATAAACTCCCTTGCTAAATTTGATCTATAGAGTAGTTGTCCCCAAGTTTATCAAATTAATTAGGTTTCTAGTAATTATTAAGGCTTGAGCTAATACTGAAGAATTTTCTATGGTCAGCTCATTACAATTTTACCACGGTATGAATTCTCTGGTGTACAGTGAGTTGTGACTTCTGGATGAAAGCTTTCCCACATACAGCACACTGATAGGGTCTTTCCCCAGTATGAATTCTCTGATGCAAAACAAGGTCTGACTTCTGGGAAAAGGCCTTTCCACATTCAAGACATATGTAAGGTTTCTCTCCTGTATGAATTCGCTGATGTCCTGGGAGGTGAGATTTCTGAGAGAAAGCTTTCCCACATTCAGTACATATATAAGGTTTTTCTCCTGTGTGAATTCTCTGATGTCCAATGAGATGTGATTTCTGACAGAAGGCTTTTCCACATTCATTGCATTTATAGGGTTTCTCTCCAGTGTGTGTTCTCCGATGTATGATGAGCTGTGACTTCCGGGAGAACGTCTTCCCACATTCAGTACATTCATAGGGCTTTTCCCCAGTATGAATTAACTGATGTGTAATGAGTTCTGTCTTCCTGCTGAAGGCTTCCTCACACTGAGCACATTTGTAGGGTTTCTCACCAGTGTGAATTCTTTTATGTATGATGAGGTGGGACTTCTCACAGAAGGCTTTCCCACATTCAGTACACTCATATGGCTTCTCTCCAGTATGAGCTCTATGATGTATAATAAGTTGTGACTTCTGAGAGAAGGCCTTCCCACACTCCCTACATTCATAGGGTTTTTCCCCAGTATGTATTCTCTGATGTATAATGAGGGGTGACTTCTGAGAGAAGGCTTTCCCACATTCTCTACATTCATATGGTTTTTCCCCAGTGTGAACTCTCTGATGTATAATGAGGGATGATTTCTGAGAGAAGGCTTTTCCACATTCAGAACAATCATAAGGTTTCTCCCCGGTATGAGTTCTCTGATGTACAACGAGATGAAACTTCTCACTGAAGGCTTTTCCACATGCACCACAATCATATGGTTTCTTTCCAGTATGAATTCTTTGATGTACAATGAGCTGTGACTTCTTAGCAAAGGCTTTTCCACATGTAATACACACACAGGTTTTCTCCCTAGTTGCAACATTCTGATATTGAATAAGGGATTGTTTATTGCTAAAAATGTTTCCACACTGATAATCATCACAGGGCATTAATCCATTGTGAATTTTCTCAAGATTAGAATTGGATTCACTGTGGCTAGATGATTTTCCACATCCAAAACTCTGATCAAGGTTTTTTCTTGAATTGCTCTTATTATAACTAGGCAGGTCAATATTTGGTTTTAAGGTCTTTTTTAAAGCATCATATTTATGGAGTCTTTGTCTTGATGTATCTGGCTCTGTTTTTCCCAATGCATTATACTTATGGCCTGATGCCTCAGTTACTGTTTTGCTGCTAACAAATGTGACTTGCCTGAAAAGTTTGTCTTGATTTTCCTTACATTTCTGAAGCTGGCCATCACCTTGACAGACTTTTAAAATTGAGTAAAATGAACCATCCTTTGTGACTCCTTTTAGTATTTTATTATGGAAGGAAACAGCACCCAAAATATATGACTGGGAGTTGTGAAGGTTACTCTTCCCACCTAAAAGAAGAAAAGATAAAAATCAAAGAGTCATCATAAGAGTCAATTAACAAAGGGAAGAGAAGTGGAACAAATGGATGATCCAACATAGTTGATAAACTCAGAAAACTGGGATAGAAACAGGCCGTCTCGGAAGACAGTACAACATACAGTGTTATTAGGTGAATAGGCAGACAAAGATGTGAAACAGAAATCTTCATGTAAGGATTAAACCTGAAGGAGATAGAAAAGTGTCTGAGTTCTTATCACTCTAATCTTGAATTACTCCTAGAATCTTCCAGTTCTCCTACTTTCTGAATAGAAACCTTTTTTACCTTATGAATTCACTTATCTTATAAAACATTTGCTATATATATTTAACTACTATCCTGCCCCCACTCCAAAGAAACAAGGTCTCTTCTGTACTCAAAATACTTTAACTCTTCTCACTCTATTTTCCTAATTATCAACTAACATAAATAACAGAAAAATCCAAAATCCTGCTATGGATTCAGTATCAGAATCACACCAAGAATACATGCTTAAATTCTATTACTCCCAATAAACTACCTTCTATATGTAGTTCTATAAGTAAAACCAGCAAAGATCTCCCAGAAGAGCCATATCTTCCTGACTCTAAGGTTTAGTTTATATACTCTCTCTCTCTCATACTGTTTGCTTGACTTCACCTTCTGCCTTCAACCTCACCAGCACTTATGTCATTCAGAGCAGCTACAGCTGCATGCTCTGAAAAATGTCTTCTCAATTTCTGCCACATTTCTTTAGACTCTAATTTTCTGTGAACTTTTAAAACAGTAACTGTATTTGACATTTAATTATGTACAGACATGTATCCAGGCATCTTACCTCCTAAAATAAGACCTATGTTCTTGGAAGGACTTTGCCTTCTATTGCCTTTAAAACCCTTCCATAAAAATAACTAAAGATATATATATATATATATATATATATATGAAAGAGAAAGAGAGAGAGAGGATCAACAAGAAACAGCAGTCCTCTGAAAAAGCTCACAATTATTTTCAATTATTTGTTGAATGCCTACCAAATGCCTGCAACAATTATTTGTTGAATACCTACTAAAATTCTCAGCACAGGAGCAGATAATAATAGATTTCAATAAGGATAAAAACAGAAGCCTCAGGCACCAATCAACTAAAAAAACAAAACAGGCAAACTGATATTTCACTTCCCTTGTCCCCCATCTGCCTGATTTTCATCTGGATACATCCAATTTGATATGTCTCTCTTTATGATCCATGGATCTTCTCCTTGTTCCAACTTGGAGATGACATCTGGTTTGGAAACTGGATACCCTATTAAATGGAATCACAGAGAAATTGGGATTGATTGCACTGAAGGAATAAGTTAAGGTGCAGTTTCAGGTGGTCTACAATGAAGTTGTCCGTTTAGCCCTTGGCAGAGTAATGACCACCACTTGGGAAGGTACAAAAGTCATTACATGTCAGGAACCACCTACTCACAGCAACTGATAAGGAAAGGCACTTGACTGGACACCTCTGAGTAATGTGGGAAATGAGCCTTACCCATTGAGACCAGGTGGCTGTAGTTTTCCAGCATCACATCCCTGTACAGGGTCCTTTGAGCAGGGTCCAGTTGCTGCCACTCCTCCTGGGTGAAATCCACAGCCACATCCTTGAATGATACTAATCCCTGTAACAGTACATTCCCGTTCAATCTGAAGCGATCATTCTCATCATTTCTACTATGATATGCAAAACTACACCCACATCTAGTTTTGTATCATAGTTTTTGGGAAAAACAATGTAAAATCCTATCTTTGGTAAGAAGAGCCAAACAGATAAGAAGAGGTAAACCATAAAATGTCCTACCTAAGACATATGGTAATTTTATAAATTATAAAGGCAGCCCCCAAAGAACTGGAAGGAAGAAGAATTATTGATGAATAATATTGAAACAGTTGGATAGTCAACAGGAAAGGAATAATGCTGAAGCCACATGTTATGGGTCAAATTATATGTCCTGAAAATTTATATGAAGTCCAAACCTCCTGTGCCTCAGAACATGACACAACTTGGAAATAGGGTCATTGCAGATACACTAGTTATGTGAGGTTGTTAGGGTAGACCCTAATCCAATATTTTTATCATCTATAAATAATTTTTACAGCTTGAGTAGCTGGGGGAATAGAAGTGCCATTAAGAGATGGAAGAAATGGAAGTGGAGTAGGTGATAGAGGGATAAAGGAAGGATATGTGTGAAAATTATGACTTCACTTCTGGATGGTATAGAAAAACCATAAAGCCCTCTTACCGAAGGAATAAGCATTTAATCAGTTAACTAACCATGGCAGTTGGATTTATTGGGCTAATAAAAAATATCTATTTTTATTCTCTAAAGCAGTGCTGTCTTAACAGAAACATAAAGCTAACCAGATAGGTAATTTTAAGTTTTCTAGGAGCCACATTCAAAAAATTATTTTCAATAATATATATATGTCAATATATTACTCAAAATATCATTTCAAAATGTAATCAATCCTTAAAAACCATTAGTGAGTTGTTTAGAACTATATCTTCAAAGTCCAGTATGTGCTTAACACTTACAACATATCTCAATCCAGACCATGCAATTTCAAGTGGCGTGGCTACTATATTGGACAGCATCGTTCTAAAGCTACTGACATGCAAAAAGAAAAAAAACGACAAAAAAACTATCTTTTTGCAATAGAACTCAGTTGTTAAGCTCTACTGTAAAATATACGTAAGACTCCTTATGTAAAAGCTGATTGCACAATAATAATGATAAAGTAATTATAGTTCTAAGCATGGCTTTTATTTACTTAATTCTCACCACAACCCTATGAGGATTAGAATCTCCATTTTACAGATGAGGACACAATCCCAGGCAACCAGGCCACAAGGAAATATTGTGCATCTCATGAAATAATAAAGGAGAATCCTATGTACTGACATGGGAAGATATGCAAACTATATACAAAAATATTTATACTGGACAGTAAGTTAAAAATCAGGCTGTGGAAGCAAATGTTTACTATAACATTATTTTTCTAAAAGAATAGTACAAGAAAATAAGGGACATTCTCACACATTTGTATTTTCACATAAAACACTTAATTGCAATTCTGCTTACATCCAAAAAGGTTTGGAAGGTTAGAAACAAACAGTTAACATTGATTATTCCAGGAGGAGGTAAGTTTAAGTCAAAAGATCTCTTTTTAAAAATCTTTTTATCTTTTCATATCGTTTTAAATGTTTATATCATGTATATAATGGATGTTGGCAGGGAGAAAAAATACAACAGGCTTTTAAAAATAGTAGGACAAAGGGCCGGGCGCGGTGGCTCACGCCTGTAATCCTAGCACTCTGGGAGGCCGAGGCGGGTGAATCGCTCAAGGTCAGGAGTTTGAGACCAGCCTGAGCAAGAGCGAGACCCCGTCTCCACTAAAAATAGAAAGAAATTATCTGGCCAACTAAAATATATATAGAAAAAATTAGCCGGGCATGGTGGCGCGTGCCTGTAGTCCCAGCTACTCGGGAGGCTGAGGCAGTAGGATCGCTTGAGCCCAGGAGTTTGAGGTTGCTGTGAGCTAGGCTGACGCCATGGCACTCACTCTAGCCCGGGCAACAAAGTGAGACTCTGTCTCAAAAAAAAAAAAAATATATAGTAGGACAAAAGAGGAACACCCTTGAATTGGATAGTAATCCTAAAAATGCTGAAACCACAGCAAAAGATATGGAGTATCAGGGACCTTTGCCCTCCAAAATTTTGCCAGGTAAATACAATTTAAGAACTGCTTTTTAAGAGAAATATATATTTTAGAAGACAATTCAAAATGTGCCTATCCTGCATGATCTAGACTTTATCTCTGCATAAAGATGGACTATAGGAAGCATCTGTAATCATCTTGCTCCTCTAAAGAAGGGGTCAACAAAGTTTTTTGGTAAAGTATATATTTTTGGCATAGCAGACCATATGATCTCTGTCATAACTATGTCAACTCTGCCATGGTAGCTCAAAAATATGTAAACAAATGGCATGGCTGTGCTCCAATAAAATGTTCTTTATAAAAACACTAGATTTGGTCCATGGGTAATAGTTTGTCAACCCCTGCCCTAAAGAATAAAGTTCAAGGAGTTTGGTTATAACATTATATGATACCTTCCCTCTAAAAAAGATAATTTTAAGACACAGCTACAAGAAATCTTCTGTGGCATTTAGCAAAGGAGTGTTGGTGAGGACACCACGCACCCCATCTCCTAGAAAACCCCCCTTCAAAAAAATCTTTTTAGTTTTATATGGCAAGAAACATTTTCTTACTACGAGAAATTTATCTTTCTATTTAGGGGAATGCAAATCATGTAACTGATGATGTCTGTAAGAAAGATCAGAAAACTTGGTACATTAATTTATAAAAATGGTTTCAAGCCAGGTTTTCTAATATTACCTAGCAACTCTTTCTAGGTCTTGATCTTTATTCTTGCTACTTTCTCCCTAATCCAAATTTTAGCTATCTTTACTTTCTATCTGATTGTCCTGAAAACTAAGGGGGAAATTTTTTAAAAAAGCAACTCACCTGTGACTTCATCATATTCTGCTCTCTTCCAAAAGGGCAGATGCCTGAAAAAGCAAAACTGGTGATCAGAATGAAGTTCTCATAGCCTCAGCCAAGACTGTAGCTTCCACATGCACCAGTCTAGAAACAAGCACCACCCGAAGTCAGGTGGATAAAAGACTACCCCGTGGGAGAACGCTGTTTGGGCCTCACAGAAGTACCAGCAAGCACCATATGAAAGAGGCATCAACCTTTATTCCTCTTCTGCCTGTATGATCATACTGAACTTGGACTGTTTTTTTAATTGGATAGATAAGAAGATATGTTTCCAACTGATTTACTAACAACTTTTTGTTCCCCCTAGGAACCAGAAATTCTATTTGTAGAACATTATCATAAGGCAATAATCATGAACTGCTATATAAAAAGAATTTAACTGCAGATGTAGCTCCCTGGCAGTAAGAATGGGAATGACCAAAAGGAAAACTGAGGAATGCCTTTCTTTATTTCCCAGAAAGAACTAGCAGCTGAATTCCAATCATCTCCTAAAAGCCCTCTTAGATTTCCCCCCAACTCAGCAAACTCTCCAGCCAAAACAATATTCATGGACTAAAGTGTTCATTTTAAGGTGTTTTCTTTTTTTTTCTTTTTTTTTTTATTTTTTGAGACAGAGTCTCACTCTGTTGCCCAGGCTAGAGTGAGTGCCATGGCGTCAGCCTAGCTCACAGCAACCTCAAACTCCTGAGCTCAAGCGATCCTCCTGTCTCAGCCTCCCGAGTAGCTGGGACTACAGGCATGCGCCACCATGCCCGGCTAATTTTTTCTATATATATTTTTAGCTGTCCATATAATTTCTTTCTATTTTTAGTAGAGGTGGGGTCTCGCTCTTGCTCAGGCTGGTCTCGAACTCCTGAGCTCAAACGATCCGCCCACCTCAGCCTCCCAGAGTGCTAGGATTACAGGCGTGAGCCACCGCGCCCGGCCCTTAAGGTGTTTTCTATTTAAATTGTTATTGCTGATTTCCAACAGTCCTACTGTCTACAGACTGAAATGGTGATAGGTTGGAACCACTGATAAAAGAGAATATACCACCATGCAGGAAGGTACGTACCGGGTAAATTTTTCTCAGTCCCAGGATGAGTCTCGTAGACAGGGCTGAACTGGTTCAGAGGAAGTGGGGGCTCCCATTACAGGGAGACTATTTTATATGGGGTACTCCTGGCTTTATCAAAACAGATCTGGAAGGAAACAATTAAGAGAAACAGTCCTATTCATCTTTGGACCAAGCAGATGCTCTATAAATGTTTCTTGAATAAAGTATAAAATGATTTCAATAAATTTAGAAAGAAGAGGACAAAAATCACACTTTTCAAAAGAATCCTATCCCTTTTGATTTGTTTGGTTTTGTTGTAAAATGATCATTTCTGGGGTGGCCACCAGAAAAGGCTAGGAAAAGATGTGAGAAGGGGCTTGAGCTTAAGAACTCAACAATTGCCTACGACCTGTGGAAATTTAATGTATTTAGTAAGTAAAAGCCTTTCCCAGTAAATTGCACCTGACCATCATGACATACTGACCCCATTATTGTCTCCTCCAATTCTCGGAATCCTCGGGCCTAGCAACCACATACCCTGCTGAATTCCCCACGTCCGTCACGTCACTGACCTCGTGGACGGCCCCATCACTTAGTCCACACCTCCTGAACCACCACCAATCACTGATGGCCCAGAGCTCCCTAAATCACTGACCCGAGTTACCCGCATCAATCAGTCCACCTGCACTCCATTCCTGACCCCACAGACACCCCGTCGTCTCAGCACTCGCATAGCTCACTCCAGCCCTGACTTCCCCCCAATAGATCCAACACTAATCCCACATACATCCCCCACCAGGGACTTCATAAAGCTTCTATCGCTGACCTCACAGTCCCCTCCCCTGCCATTACCAATCCCACGGACTCACTCATCACCGCACATATCCTCCTCATCACCCCCAGCTCGATTATCAGGTCCCGAAACGCCCATCACGGCTTAATGGGGACGTCTGTCACATCCTTATTGGGGAACTCCCTCACTTCCTGTTGGCGAGCAAAGCGCCGGGCTCCAGAGGCTACGCTGCTCCGTACCGGGTGGTTCTGCCTACTCCGCTCCTTGGGCGGCTTTGTTCAGGAGGCAATATGGCTGCACCCTGGCGCTGTTTCCGTACGGGAGCCGCCATCTTGAGGGCCAGTTCGGTTCCGTACAGGCAGCGGGATTCGACAGGTTCCGAGCCTCAGACTGGGCTGTGCCACCGTGGTAGTGAAGGGAGGGGAAGATGGTGGAAAGGAGGACGAAGACACAAACCGGTAAGGGGCGCACTTTTGCAGAGAGATTTTACAGGGGGATCGGAGAAGTTGAAGCGATACCATCCTCTACTGGAAGGATGCTTTGGTGAAGGAGGAGGAATTTGGAAGGGTACAATATTTCCGTTGGGGATTCTACTGAAATGGTACAGTCCTCTTCCGGGCGGGTCCAGTGTGGGAGACAGGGGCCAAAGCGCAGGGAGAGTCCACTTGGGGAGGGGCTATGTTAATAACTGTGCTAAGAAAGCCTCCAAGCGCGAAGTTACTATACTGTACAGTAATACATTGTAGGAACCGACTGAAAAAAAAAAAAAAAAAAAAAGGAAGAAATTGAGTGACAACAAAGAGGAGACAGGCATAAAATAAAATAATAGAGACTACGGGGCAAAAACATGCAAAACGTTAAGAACAGAGAATGGGAAACTAAAGGACTAAGAGAGAGAGGCTGGGGACAGAGGAGAGGCGCAATGAAGGAGAGGGGCGAATGAGGGAGATGGGGCGCCTGAAAAGAGGAGGTCGCTGACGGAATAGAAGGGGAAACTGCGGTCGGCTGATCCACCGTCCCGGTTTGCCTGAAACTGTCCCAAGATTCGCAGTGAAAGTCCCGTGTGCCAGGAAATCCCTCCCTGAGACTTCTGAATTCCTAGATTTCCGGGATGAGTGGGGAAAGTTGGAGGGAAAGTACAAAACCCATGCGGTGGCCCAAAAAGTAGGGCTGAAGGCAGCAGTTTGGATAAGGCATAGATTTTTGTGCTTTCCCTAGTCGCTATTGCTGTTTTTTCCCCTGACGCCTGATGTTGGCGACCGTGGTTTGCAGTTTACAATAACGGATTATCCATTGCTGCGTCACTCTGCAGTGTTGGGTTATCAGTATGTGACTTATGTGCATTGCAATCGTAAGCATTAACAAATCACTCTGGCAGTTGTGGTTAACTGTTGGGCTTTGTACCGATTATAGTGCTAGTTTCGTTTTTGACATTGTAAATATTGTGACCATGTTTCCTAAGAGTTCAGATAATAAAAATGGATATGATTATAATACCAACGCCAGCATGATCCAGACATCCAGGAAAGGCACTTATTTTAATGACAGCTGTAAAGACATGCAAGTGAATTTAGAGAGGTAAAAAACTAAAATAGAGCATACTGCACAATATCCAAAAAAGAATTTGGGATTGGGCATAGTGATGAAGGGGATGTGAAAGCAGCTATGGAGACTGAATTTTACAAGTCTGGAATCAGACAGGCAAGTACTTCAAACAAATAAAAAGCTTTTCTTCCTCCCAAAAGACACCAGTGCTGAGTTGAAAATAGTGGCTGCTGAATTAACTTTGGCAGACCACTCAAATTTATTATGACATAGTTCCTTTCATTTCTGTAACAAACTGAATAGAGTAACATTTCCTAATTCAGATGTTACAACTAAAATGTCCTGAACAAGAGGAGAAATTTTGATCACAAGTGTCTTGGCCTCTTACAGTATAGAGCCAATCCTGCTTTCAACAGTGTATCAAGTTTTCTTTTCTTATAATGGTTTTATCTGGCTTTGGTATCAGCATAATACTGGCCTCATATTAATAGAATGAACTAGGAAGTGTTCCTCCCACTTTAATTTTTTGGAAGTTTGAGAAATGTCAGTATTAGTTCTTTCAATGTTTGATAGAATTCACCAGTGAAGCCATCAGTTCCAGAGCTTTTCTCTTTTTAAAATTTTTATTTATAATTGACAAATAATTATATATATCTATGGGGTACAATGTTATGTTATGATACATGTATACATTGTGGAATGATTAAATCAGGCAAAATAATATATTCATAACCTCACAGACTTATCATATCTTTGTGGTGAGAACATTTAAAATCTACTCTTTAGCAATACAATGTATTAGCTGTTGTATAATAATCTAGTGTATCAGCTGTTGTATGATAATCCAACAACAAATCTCAATGTCCTAAAACAATAAGTATTTGTGATTAGCACTATCATTATTATTTATGTGACTATGAGTTAGCTACGAGTCAGCTGACCTCAGCTGGTCTCACTCATGTGTCAGCAGGTTGGTTGGGAGCTCCACTCTAGTCTGGCCTTGAAGGAAAATGTTAGGAGGGTCAGCTATACCATGTGTCTCTCATCCTCCTCGTGGAACCAGTAGGCTATACATATTTTCATGGTGATGCTAAAATTACAAAAATGGAAGCACACAAACCTTATGGAGAAATGGGAGTTTAAGCTCCCCACTAGTCCTCCACTGGTACCTATCTGTCTGGAAGGGGCAGGAGTACCTTGTTATTACTCCCTTTCAGTGGTCTACACTGATGTTATCAGGGGAGGAGCTTCATTACTGTTCAGCAGTGGTGAAAATCCTGACTTTCTACTACCCCAGTATTCTCTGACACCACCCCAGTGGGAAAGGAAGGGGAACCTCATGACTTCAGGATGGCTGTGAAAGTCTGAGCTCTTCCCTTGGTCCTTTGTGACAGGATGCATGAAGAAGGGCTCTTTACCACACAATAGGGATGAAATTCCTGACTCCATACTCAGCCTTCTCCATTACAACTTGGCAAGGGTGGGAGTCTAGGCTCCCCACTCCATCTTTCTGACATGGGTGAGTATTATTAGTCTGCTCACGCTACCACAACAAAATACCACAGACTGTGTGGCTTAAACAACAGAAATTAATTTTCTCTTGATCCTGGAGATTGAAAGTCCAAGATCAAGGTGCCAGCTGTGCTTTTTCCATTGGGGGATCTGTTCCTGGCTTGCAGACCTTCTCCCTGTGTCCCTACGTGGCAGAGAGAGAGAGAGGAGCTCTCTGGTTATTATTCTTATAAGGACGTTAATCCTATCAGATCAGGTCCTTACCCTTAATACCTCACTTGGCCTTAATTACTCCCTAAAGGCACTGTCCTCAAATACAATAACATTAGGGGTTAGGACTTCAATATATGAATGGGGGGGGGTACAGAATTCAATCCATAAAAGTGTAGATGGAGCTAGTTTTTTCCATAGTATTTGGCTGGAGCAGAGCAGTTATTTTCTAAAAATTTTCTACTTTGTTATGTTACCCTGACCTTTGGCTAGAAAGCAGGGTTTGGCGGGGGCAGGGAGACTTTTTAGAGTGTGTCCATTGATGTTTCTGAGTTACCAGCTTCTTTAGTTCCAGGCCTGGGATATATGAGGCAAAAAGAAAACCTAGGAAACTCATCACCTTGAGTCCCAAAGTTTCTAACCAGTCTGCCTTCTTCTCCTCACCTTTCAGAGTCATATTTTGTTTGTTTTATCTATTATCAAAAAGACAAAAAATAGGCCGGGCGCGGTGGCTCACGCCTGTAATCCTAGCACTCTGGGAGGCCGAGGTGGGCGGATCGTTTGAGCTCAGGAGTTCGAGACCAGCCTGAGCAAGAGCGAGACCCCATCTCTACTAAAAATAGAAAGAAATTATATGGACAGCTAAAAATATATATAGAAAAAATTAGCCCGGCATGGTGGCGCATGCCTGTAGTCCCAGCTACTCGGGAGGCTGAGACAGGAGGATCGCTTGAGTTCAGGAGTTTGAGGTTGCTGTGAGCTAGGCTGACGCCACGGCACTCACTCTAGCCTGGGCAACAGAGTGAGACTCTGTCTCAAAAAAAAAAAAAAAAAAAAAAAAAAAGACAAAAAATAATAAATGCTGGCAAGGATGTAGACAAAAAGGAACTCTTTTTTTTTATTTCAAAATATTAAGGGGATAAAATGTTTTTGTTACATGGGTAGCTTTTATAGTGCTTAAGTCAGGGCCATTAGTGTGCCCCTCACCTGAATAGTGTTCATTGTACCTGTTAGGGGGTTTTTTGCCCCTCCCCTCCCCTTACTCCCCCCTTCTTGATTTCCAATGACTTTTACTTCTCTCTGTGCCCATATGTGCCCATTGATTAGTTCCAAATTATTAGAGAGTACATGTGGTGTTTATTTGTTCATTCCTAGGATACTTCACTTAGGATAATGGTCTTCAGGTCCATCCAGTTGCTATACAAGACATTAATTCACTCCTTTTTAGGCTAAGTAGTACTCCATGGTATATATATCATGTTTTCTTAATTCGCTTATGAATTGTTGAACACTTAGGTTGCTTCCACATCTTTGCAACTGTGAATTGTGCTGCAATAAACATTCGAGTGCATGTGTCTTTTTGACAAAATGACTTCTTTAACTTTGGGTAGATTCCAGTAGTGGCATTGCTGGGTCAAATGGTAAGTCTATAATTATTTCTTTGAGGAATCTGCATACTGTTGTCCACAGAGGTGGTTGTGGGTGTCTGGGCTGTGGGCATTTGCTCGAACTAGGTCTAGGTGTAATGGCTGCTCAAGGCTAGGGGGTCCCTGGCAGAGCATTGGACCTCGGGGCTGTTCTGCGGGCCCAGCGGCACTGGTGGAGACTCAGGGTGGGGTTTCGGGGTCCAGGCACAGCGCTGGAATCTTGGGGGCAGCACTGGAGGCCCACAGGCAGCTCTGGTGCCAACAGGGGCGGAGCCTCGGGCTCTGGCGCAGCAAGAAACTCAGAGCCGGAACCGGGGACCACAGAGGCAGAGCCGCTTGGGCAGCCGGCTAGTCTGGCAGCATGGCCACTGCGGATACCGAGCTACGTGCGCAGGAGTGAGTTCCAGTGGCCCAGGGACCCCGCCTAGGTCTCGCTGAGGCAGTGGCTCAAGTCTTCCCAGGTGGTCCCTCTGGCGCCTGTTGCGTCTCCTCTGCTCGGATCGGGCAGGGGGACGCTCGGCTTCAAGTCACAGGGCATGGCATGGGGGAGTGTCTGGTCTGCCGGCTCCCTCCCCGGGCCAGCGGGGACAATGTGAAGGCTGCTGTTGCAAAGCCAGGGTCCCACACAGACCTGGCGCCCTGCATCTGAATGCTCAGGATGGTCTCAGCTGCAGAAATCAGGGGTTGGCAGCCACCCAATCCCTGCTGCGCCTGCTGTCTGGCGCAATGTCTGCACAGACGCTGAGCAGCTCCCCATCAGTCCAGAGGTCTGCGGTGGGGGAGGGAGCCCCCTCACAGCAGGGGCCACAGTGCCTGCAGGAGGAGCGTGGAGCCCGCAATCTCTATCCCCCTGACCTTCCCCATGTGTGTATGCCTCCCCATAGATCCCTTCAATCTTGCCAAATGAGTCGCCCCATCAGCTTCTCCTTCACTCTGAATGTCCCCATCATTTCTCCAGAGTTTTACAATGTTCCGTCCAAGAAGAGTCATCTCCAGTAACCATCCACCTGCAACTTTCAATCCTCTCCTTGAAAGCAGTGCACTCAGTCTGCTTCTGGTCTGCCATCTTCCCACAAGTCCGAGAAAAGGGACTCTTACACACTATGGGTGGGGATGTAAGTTAGCCATTATCAACGCGGGTTTCTCAAAAAACTAAACATCGAACTACCGTATGATCCAGCAATCCCACTACTGGTTATTTATCCAAAGGAAAGAAAATCAGTGTATCAAGGGGATACCTGCATCCCCATGTTTATTGAAGCCCTATTCATCACAGACAAGATTTGGAATCAACCTAAGTGTCCATCAAATGAGTAGATAAAGAAAATGTGTGGCAGAGCATCGTGGCTCATGCCTGTAATCCCAGCACTCTGAGAGGCAGAGGCTGGAGGATGGCTTGAGGTCAGGAGTTCAAGACCAACCTCAGCAAGAGCCAGACCCTGTCTATTTTTAGACCCTGTCTAAAAATAGAAAGAAATTAGCTGGATAACTAAAAATAGAAAAAACTAGCCAGGCGTGGTGGTGCACGCCTGTAGTCCCAACTACTCAGGAGGCTGAGGCAGGAGGATTGCTTGAGCCCAGGAGTTTGAGGTTGCTGTGAGCTAGGCTGAAGCCATGGCACTCTAGCCCAGGCAACAGAACGAGACTCTGTCTCAAGAAGAAGAAGAGGAAGAAGAAGAAGAAGAAGAAGAAGAAGGAGGAGGAGGAGGAGGAGGAGGAGGAGGAGGAGGAGGAGGAGGAGGAGAAGAAAATGTGGTATATATACACAGTGGAATACTATTCAGCCATAAAAATGAAATCTTTTACAGCAACATGGATGGAACTGGAGGTCATTGTGTTAAGTGAAATAAGCCAGGAATAGAAAGACAAATATCTCATGTTCTCACTCGTATGTGGGAGCTAAAAAAGTCAGTTTCATGGAGGTAGAGAGTAGAATGATAGTTAACCAGAGGCTGGGAAGGGTATAGGGAGGGATGAAGACAGGTTAGTTAATGGGTACTAAGATACAATTAGATAGAATAAGTTCCAATGTTCGATAGCACAGTAGGATGACTATAGTTAAAAACAATATATTATATATTTCAAACTAGCTAGAAGAGAATATTTCAAATGTTCTCAATACAAAGAAATCATAAATTTTCAAGGTGATGGGTATTCTAAATACCCGGATTTGATCATTGCACATTGTATGCATGTATCGAAATATCATATGTACCCCATAAATATGTACAAATATTATGCATCAGTTTAAAAACTTTTTAAAAGACCTGAGAAAGTCCTAAACTCTCCAAGCTTAACTATAAATATTTGATACATATCCCCTATAGTTTTAAAAAATATTTTTATAATTTTACATTTTCATTTTTTTTTTTTTTTTGGAGACAGAGTCTCACTCTGTTGCTCAGGCTAGAGTGAGTGCCGTGGCATCAGCCTAGCTCACAGCAACCTCAAACTCCTGAACTCAAGCAATCCTCCTGTCTCAGCCTCCCGAGTAGCTGGGACTACAGGCATGCACCACCATGCCCGGCTAATTTTTTCTATATATAGTTTTAGCTGTCCATATAATTTCTTTCTATTTTTAGTAGAGATGGGGTCTCGCTCTTGCTCAGGCTGGTCTCGAACTCCTGAGCTCAAACGATCCGCCCACCTCGGCCTCCCAGAGTGCTAGGATTACAGGCATGAGCCACCGCGCCCGGCCAACATTTTCATTTTTATGAAGTACATCATAGAGATTAAGGGCATTTACTGTAGAGCAGGAATTGGCAAACATTGCTTTTAGTGAAAGGTCAGATAAAAAAAAATTTGAGTTTTGCAGGCCTTATAGCCTCTGTTCACAACAACTCAGCTCCACTGTTGTAGGGTAACAGCAGCCATAGACTATAGTAAATAAATGAGTGTGTCTGTTGCCATAAAACTTTATTTATATATACTGAAATTATAATTTCATATAATCTTCACGTGTCATGAGATATTATTCTGTATCAATTATGTATTTTGTTTTCTATATGTTATAATGTTTTGAAATGTTGGGCAGGAGGATTTGCTGGTTGGGGAAAGACTGCCGCTCCCAGAGCTAGTTAATTCCTAACATGGTAACTTTCCTGAAAGCACTCCTCAAATATGCAAACCAACCAATCCCAAATCCATCCCCCAACCACCTCCTTTTATCTAACTCTCACACACCAAGCCAATATTCCCCGCCCTAAATCAACCTCGGGCCAGGTACCAGACAACGAAAGACAACCCTATGCCCCAAAGCCCTTCTGAATTATTCAAATGAGCCAATCCTTACATGTTACCCTGCCCACTTGGCCTTTCCCAAGTAAATCACAATAAACGCTGCGCCTTATGCTTTCCCCTCCCTTCTTTCTGCCTCCTGACTGACGGAGAGCTCCCCCCTCTGCCCCTACATGGCACGCCCTGCCCCTGATTTCTATGGCAACGCTGAGAAATTTTTTTTCAATGGCATTGACCTCTCCATGTCAACACTCAGTCGCCTCTATGAATTAAGACCAGAGCACAAATCATATTCTTCTTTTAATTTTTTTCCTGTCAGTTACAAATATAAAAAACATTCTTAGGTCACAGGCAGTGCACAAACAGGCTGCTGGCTGACTTAGCCTGAGAGTGGCCGTTTACTAATCAAATCTGCCTTGCTCTCCCACTAACTAGCTGCGTGTCCTCAGGCAAGTTGATCAATCCCCATGTGTGTCAATTTCCTTATGTGTAAAATGAGATTAATAACAGAACCAAGTTCATAGAATTGTTACTATAGTCGAAGCACCTAGAACAGTGCATGGTACACAGTCACAATGACTTCTGACATCTCATACCTGGAGCCGGGCCAGACTACACAGGTTAAGAGTGAGTGGTCCTCCACAAGATCGGCCCAGTGTGCCTGTGCATCGCTCTCCCTGGGTGGCTTTTTGGCAAGGGGTGGGGAGCTGGGGTGGGGAATGCAGCGCGGTAATTGGATGGAAAGCCGCGCGCCTGGCCTGTGGCCGCGCATGTGCACCGTCGCAGCGCGGGCATCCTGGAAGATGTAGTTTGCAGTCCCGGGGAGCGCGCTCCGGCGAGCCCCGCAGGCGCAGCCCTCTTCTGCGCATGTGTGCACCCCCAGACACACCGGTCCTCACTGCGCTGCCCAGGGGCCGGGGTGAGTCCCGAGGGGCTGCGCCCTTCATCTGGCTGGCCTCGGTGTGCGCTGGGGATGCGGCAAGCCGAGGAAGAGGACACAGGCTCGGACAAGGTGGGGAAAGAACAACGGGGCTCAGTGGGACTTTGGGGCAGGCGGGGACCGGTGTGTGTTAAAAGCTGTAGGGACCCTCGCCCAAACTGGGTCTGTGAGCCCCGGGCGGGCGTGCTCCCGGGGCGGGTTTCGGGGTCTGCGTTCCTGCCAGTCTGGGGACATGACGCAGTACCCTGGCACTGCAGGTGTCGCGCTCCGAAGCGCATCCAGAGGTGTCTGTGCGCACGCGTGGCGAGTGGAACGGTGAGGCGCGACCTCCCGGCTGCGGGGGGTGACTGAGTATTACCTGCTTTTCCGGAGGCGTCTAGCCCTAACAGCAACCTGTAAGTCAGTGTTTTTCAAACAGTGGACTGCAACCCGTTAGTGAGTATGGGTCGTGAAACCTAATGAGTCAAGCTAGTATCTTTATTTACCAGTGCTCTTGCTAAAAATTAGAGTATAATTTACATAGAATGAAATGCACAGAATTTACAGGGAATAAAAGTGTAGTATTTGTTGTATACGCCTGTGTAACTCTTGCCTCCATCAAAATATATGACATTTCAATCCCCCACAAAGTTCTACCCCTTTTCAATCATCACCTCCCTCCACCTAGCCAAGAAACAGTTTCTCAGTTTCTACGCCACAGGTTACTTTTGCCATTCTAGAACATCATATACATGGAATCTCATAGTATGTACTCTTGTGTGAGTGGCATTTTAAACACTTAAGTAAAATACTCTAAACTATCACATGGGTATTCACCTAACAAGGATTGTTTTATGAAACTTACTGCAGCTATATAGATATTTTTTTCAGTGACTATTTATTAAGCATCTGTGAGCCAGGCACAGTTCCTGGTGCTGGGGATAGAATACCAAATCAGACAGAAATCCTACCCTCATGAAATTTTTGTTTTAATAAATATGTACAGTCAATAAGCATATAAGCAATAAGCAATAAGAAATAAATAAATTATGTAATATGGTAGAAGATAATTGTGTTATATATTAAAAAAATTACTATATAGATCAGGGTAAGGTTGAAATTGGGGGGTTAAATGTAAATTAAATAGACAGAGGGAAGTCTCCTTGGTGACATTTGAGCAGAGACTTGAAGGAAATAGTGAAAGAATGTGCTGAACAGAGGGAACAGCCAGCATGGACATACATATACACATAAATTAACACTAGGTAGTTTTGTAAAATAAACTTACCTTAATCAAAAAAATAAAAACTAAAAAGCCCCTGGTATAATACAGGTATTATTTTCAATTTTACTGAAGCTCAGAAAGGTGAAGTGACTTGCTCCAGGTCAAACAGCCAGCAGGTAAATTCAAACCCAAATGCTTATCTCCAAATTTCATATTCCTTACAGTATGTCTCCCAACCTAAAACATAGCATTTACTCTCCTCATCAACTTAAAGCACAGGGACCTGCACCTCATCTCCCCTGGGGAAGGTTTCAGAGACACTGTTGAATGAAGCTCACCTTGTGGACCTTATGTTTTCCAGAGTCTGTTGGTGTCTCTGCCTAGTCCTTGGGTCCTACTGAAAAACCAATCCTGGTACATCCTACCTTCAGACTCCAGCCTGTCTCTGCCTGCGATGGCCCTGGTTAGAGTCTACGGAAGGCATGACTGAAGGGTCAGAGAATAGTATGTACCCAACTACCATTTACATAATGATAAATATTTGACAACATCATATTTGATGACTGCAAGTTACTTTATCTTTGGGTCCTATAATCTATTCGTTTAACCAGTTTTTTAAATTTGTTTCCAACTTTTCTGTATATTAAAAAGTGCTGCAACAGGTATCTTTGTAGCTAAAATCTTAGGGCAAATCTGTAATTTTCCTACAGTGAATTCTGGAGGGCCCAGGGGACATTCTCCCTCAGGAGGGCTTTGTTGATTTACCTAATATGGGGAGATTAGTTAGGCCAATGATTCTGGGATCTTCAAGTCATACCTGGCTCTATCTCTTACTCTGCCCTACCTCATGGCTCTATCTCTTACCCTACCTCTGCCTTCATAGATATCTGCCTTCACTCAAGTGCTGTAGAAAATGTCCAAGTGCCCGGTGAGTTTGCATGTTTTATTATATGCAGGTCCAGTAGTGCGGGACTGTAAAAATAGCCATGCAAGCCGAAATCATACAATCTCCATAATCAATGGGATTTTCCCACTGGTTACAATTGTTCTGTGACCTTAAAAATGTTTTCTTGAAACATTAAACACTTTCTTATTGTTGGTTATACATGTATAGGGAAATGAAAAAGAATAAGACAAATATTTCTTACCCTGTAGTTTAAAACATTAGAAACCTTAAAAATTAAAGTGTTTTCCTTGTTTGAAAAAAGTATCAATCAACAGTAATTTAAACAGTGCCTTCTCCTCATTGTATAACTTTCAATACAGAGAGAGCATCATTTCTATGCCTTGGCAAATTGAATCAGCTTCCAATATTTGATCCTTTGCACTTAGGACAGTCAGGTCTGGACTTGTAGTGGATACTCAGTAAATGTGTGTATAATGACTTGATAAATGAATGGCCTGATGAATAAGTATAAAGTATGTCAAATATAGTTTTATGTTAGTCACAAAATGGAACATAAAACTAGACAAATGAGCATTGTGTTTAATTTAGCACAGTGCTAATGAGGCAGAATGAGATCAACTTTTAGTGTAATGTCACCCAAAATAAAATGGAGCTAAATTTCAGTGCCTGCCTGACTACCATTTACATAATAATAAACATGCTTAGAATAAGTTGCCAGGAATGTTTTTTTTTTCTTCCATTTTATGCCATACTAACCGCTTTAGTTGGAGAAATAATATGTTGTTACAGGGACCAGTATCCTTCAAAGATGTGGCTGTGCATTTCACCCAGGAGGAGTGGCAGTATTTGGACTCTACCCAGAGGGACTTATATAAGGATGTCATGATGGAGAACTACTCCAACCTCATCTCCCTGGGTGAGCATCATTTCCCAGTGTTGATTGAATTGTGCCTGGTGGAGTACTTTTCCTTTCTCATTGACTCCAAATTGCCAGCCCTTTGAAGTACTTTTACAAGTGTATGTCCTTGAGTCTCAGGAGATTAAGATCGGCAATCTTTTGGGAGGTCTGGATTTTTGGGGAGTTTGTTTAAAGACCTCTTTTTTTAGGGCACCTTCATCAGATAGTCTCTGATGAAGTTCACAATTCAAAGGACTGAAGCCCAAGCATTATAGCTAGGCCCAAACCCCATATTATTTCCCGCTGACAGGATTCCGAATCCCCAAGCCAGCTGTGATCTACAAGTTGGAACAAGGAAAAGAACCATGGATAATAAGGAGAGAAATCCCAAGACGGAGACCTCCAGGTGAGTTAGGTAAAGAGTTGTGTGGATGGCAGTGAGTAAAAGTGAGATCACAGTTGGTCAGTTAAGGTTGGCATTTTTGAGAAATATGCTACAGTACTCTATGGGCCTTGGACCTTTGGAAATAACTGTGGATATCTGGCATAAGCTTCTTATCTATCTGAACACCATTTCCACATGTCATCTCTCTGCATCAGTGCTCCCTGCATGGGTTTTAGAGAGCAACATTTTCCCCTTCAGGTGTATTCTGCCCATGATCCTATTAATTTCATTTAGGACTTTGACAGGATTTTTTTTTTTCTCTTTCATTCTTTTGTAATTGTGGCAAAATATATGTAACATAAACTTTACCATTTTAACCATTTATAAGTGGCGTTAAATGTATTCACATTGTTGTGCAATCATTACCACCATCCATCTCCAGAGCTCTTTCATCATTACAAACTGAAACTCTGTACCCATTACACAATAGCTCCCTATTCACCTCACCCCTTGCCACTGGTAACCACTGTTCTGCTTTGTCTTGCTACGAATTTGACTATTGTAGATACCTCTTATTGGAATCATACAATATTTGTTTTTGTTTTTGCCTTATATCACTTAGCATAATGTCTTCAAGTCTCATCAATGTTGTAGGATGTATCATAATTTCATTTTTTAAGGCTTAATAATATTCAACTTTATGTATATACCACATTATATTTATTTGTTCATCCATTGATGGATACTTGAGTTGTTTCCACCCCTTGGCTATTGTGAATAATGCTGCTATAAATATAGGTGTACAAATATCTGTTTGAGTTACTGCGTTCACTTCTTTAGGATATATAACTGGAAGTAAACTTGCTGGATCATATTGGTAGTTCTATGTTTATGTTTTTGAGGAATCACCATACTGTTTTCCACAGCTACTGAACAATTTTATATTCCCACCAGCAATGCACAAGGGTTCCAGTTGCTCTACATCCTTACCAACACTTGCTATTTTCTGGGTTTTCTTTTTTAAGTAATAGCCATTCTAATGGCTATGAAGTAGTATCTCATTGTGGTTTTGATGTGCATTTCCCTAATGATTAGTTGAGCATGTTTTCATGTGCTTATTGGCTGTTTGCTCATCTTCCTTGGAAAAATGTCTATCAACTTCTTTGCCCATTTTTAATTGGGTTATTTGTCTTTTTGTTGCTGAGCTGTAGGAGTTTAGTATATTCTGGATATTAATCCCTTACGAAATACAGGCATACCTTGTTTTATTTAAAGCACTTTGCTTTATAGTGTTCACAGATAATATGTTTTTTACAAATTGAAGGTTTATGGCAATCCTGCATTGAGCAAGTCTGTTGGCACCATTTTTCCAATAGCATGTGCTCTCTTTGTTTCTCTGTGTCACGTTTTGGCAATTCTCACAATATTTCAAATTTTTTTCATTATTATATTTGTTATGGTGATCTATGATTAGTGATCTTTGATATTAGTATCATAACATAATACTATAATATATAAGACAGTGAACGTAATTGATCAATGTTGTATGTGTTTCACTGCTCCACTGACCTCTCTCCCTCTTCCTATAACCTGAGACACATTATTAAAATTAGGCCAATTAATAACCCTAAAATGACTTCTAAATGTTTAAGTAAAAAGAAGAGTTGCCTGTCTTTCACTTTAAATCAAAAGCTAGAAATGATTAAGCTTAGTGGGGAAGGCATATCAAAAGCCAAGATAGGCCAAGGAGTGTTAGTTCTTCCACTATGTTCTTGTTTCAAGATTGTTTTGATGATTTGGGGTCCTTTACACTTCCATTGAATTTGAGGATAGATTTTTCTGTTTCTTAAAAAAATGTCTTTGGGATTGAATTTAGAGTGTTTTTATCTCCATTTTTCTAGTATTGTAGCCTCACCACCACCACCACCCTTGCATTGTCACAGGGTCTTGTTTTTTAACATTGTAGTAGTTTCCCAGGGCTGTCATAAAAGAATACCACAAATTGGGTGGCTGAAAACAACAGAAATATATTGTCCCAGAATTCTGGAGTCCAGAAGTTCAAAAGCAAGGAACTGACAGGGCCGTGCTCTTTAGGAAAGTCCATTTAGTCTTGCTATTTCTTTTAGGTATGGGTATTAGGCCTGAAAGTAAAGATTCAATCTCATAATATGGCAAAAATTTATGAGCCGTAATTCATCAGGAGATGTATTCACCAGTATATGGTTTAATGTGCTTCTTTCTAGCTGAAGTCTGGCAAGTTGATGGCCACATGGAGAGGCACCAGAAGTGCCAAAAAACACTTTCAAGGCATGTTGAATGTGTTGATCAGGGAACTGTGAATAAGGAAAAGGGTCAAAAGTGTAATGCACTTGAAAATACATTTCATCTGAGCACAGACTTTGCTTCTTCAAAACAACGATTCCAAAAATGTGACTCTAATGGTAAGAATTTGAACTATTTAAATTTATTCAGTGGCAAGCGAAGACATGGAAAAAAGAATGGATGTGGTGAATGTGGGAAAGCCTTCTTCCAGAAGTCAGACCTTGTTATACATAACCGAAGTCACACAGGAGAAAAGCCCTTTGTATGTACTGAATGTGGGAAAGCCTTCAGCAAGAGATCAAATCTCATTATACATCTCAGAGTCCATACTCAAGAGAAACCCTATCAGTGCACTGAATGTACAAAAGCTTTCTCCCATAAGTCACACCTCATTGAACATCAGAGAATTCATACTGGGGAGAAACCCTATGAATGTAATGAATGTGGGAAAGCCTTTTTCCAGAAATCACACCTCAACATTCATCAGAGAACTCATACTGGAGAGAAACCCTATGCATGTGATGAATGTGGGAGAGCCTTCCGTGTGAGGTCACACCTCTTTGTACATCGGAGAATACACACAGGAGAGAAGCCTTATGTATGTACTGAGTGTGACAGAGCTTTCACTGAAGTGTCATGCCTTATTAGACACCAGAAAATCCATACTGGTGAGAAACCTTATGAATGTAGTGAGTGTAAAAAAGCCTTTTCTGAGAAGTCTGACCTCATTATACATCACAGAACTCATACAGGGGAAAAACCCTATGAATGCAGTCAATGTGGGAAAGCCTTCAGACATAGCTCAGGCCTCTGTCGACATAAGAGGAGTCATAAATAAAAAAATTCCCTAAAAGAAATTAATGCGGGCATACCTTCAACTAGAATTTGAAGTTATAAAAAGCCTTCAGTAGAAGTCAAACCTTATTGTGTATCAAAAAACCTTACTAAAGATAAGTCTATTAATTTATTTAGAAAAATACATAGCTGTGCTTCTATGGAAATCATATTCCAGATGTGATTCCAAAGTATTTCTAGAAGATATTACAGAAATTATACCTGCTTCTTAGCGGACAAATGTTCACTGTGGACCACAAAGGCTTTTAAAATATTAAAATATTTTGTTCTGTAGTCAGAACAAAATTAGAAAATCATATGTAGATAATCAACACGTTATAAAAGCATTACTGTAAGTGCTATTATTACTGTAAGTCCTGGCTGCACTGCATTATGTTATGCCCCATGTAACTAAGTCATATATGTGTTGGAATTGCATATGTGAATCTATCATAATTGTGGATATAAAATATTATATATAAAATGTCATCTACCAAGATTTTCCACATTAAATAATGCCATTTTTCTTCAATCTTCAGAAAATATGAATTATAAGCAAAATTACAGTGTTCAATAAGAATTCTAAAATATAATATAACAAATTTTTTCCTGTTGCTTGCTGGTATATATAAAAGACTCCTGCTGCTTCTTGATTAGTGATATAGTATATAAAGGTGTTACTTACATAAAATATATAAATATGAGATAGCTGTCATATGAGGCTGAATGAGCAAAACAAAATAGTCATGGCCTCTTATAAGACTCACTATAATTTAAAAAGTAGTTCTAGGTGGGTAAATTACCCTCTTCTTGCATATTATTATGGGCTGAATTTTCCCTGCTCGCCAGATTTATATGTTGAAGTCCTAACCCCTAGTACCTCAGAATGTGACTTTATTTGAACATAGGGCCTCTAAAGAATAACTAAGTTAAAATAAAGCTGTTAGAGTGTGCCCTAATCCAATCTGACTGGTGTCCTTGGAGAATTGAAGACTAGGACACACAAGGAAAGGCCAGGATCAGGTGTACACAGAGGGACCACTGTGTGAAGAAGGAGCAAGAAGGTGGCCATCCACAAGCCAAGGAGAGAGTCCTCAGAAGAAACTGACCCTGCTGTACCTTGATCTAGGACTCCCAGCCTCCAGAACTGTGAGAAAATAAACTTCTGTTGTTTAAGCTACCCAGTCTGTGATATTTTGTTATTGCTGTCCTAGCAAACAGATACACATACTACTGCTCTTTTTCACTAGAGTACTTCATCAGCTTGAGTATACAAATTGCAAGTACTACATAAGCCAACAATATGATAGAGGACTTGCTATCCTACACACCAGTTTTATCTATTTGGCATTTGCTAATTAACCTTGTGACAGATTAGTAAGAGAAATACTTTCATGAGGATTTTACAATTCAGAAATATCATAAGAAACTTTTTGCAAAGAGAATTGTTCACTAAAATAAATACCATTTAATGGGTGGGGGTGGGGATAGGTGTTCTGTAAATTTCCATGTGAATATCCATACCATTAGAAATCAATTTTTCCTTATTTATGAATTAAAAGTGGAACCCCATTCTAAATGGAGTGGATAAGAGGGTACAGATGCTCCTAAAGTGAGTTGTGACAGAATTAGAATTACAGGGAAGAAATGTACAAAAGGTGGTATAAGAGCTCTCACTCTGGAGCTAGACAGATCTAGATACTGGATCTGCTTTCAGCTTCATTTTCTCCATTGTGAATTAGAGATAATAGCACCTAATTTGTGAGATTATTTCAAGAAATTATGCAATATAATGTATGTGTGTTCATAAAATATTAGCTATTTTTGTATTATTTAAGGATATAACTGCAGCTCCCATTCTAGTTATGAAGACAGACAAGGAAACCATTCACTCTAGTTAGGCCTGTACTAGAGAGAGATGGGGAGGACTGTAGGGGGTCACGGGCATCACTGTGTTCCATTCTCACAACCGTGTATATCTTTCTGACTCAGGAGTGGGCCTGGAATCACTGCCTTACTTGCCCCTCTACATCTAGCCTGTAATTGTTTGCTCAGGAGCAATGTCATCTGCTGACACTCCAAACTCCTTGTCATTAGCCCATCTACTGATGGGCTGGTGAGCTCTAATGTGCCAGACTCTTCCAGGTAGCTGTGAGTTTCAGAACACATTCTTTCCCCCCCTGCCTACCACTTAGATAAGAGAATGTACCACGGAATCCTGGGATTTTTATCATGTCCCCTGACCTGGTCTTTGCAATCCCATGCAAAGTCTTATTCCCCAACTTGGATGGCACAATCCGTAAACAGGATGGTGAGAGGACCCTTATCCTACCCCCTGACGCACCACATAGGCGAGAGGATCTGCTACCAAATCCCAGACTCTTGTCCCCTAACCTGGCCCACACAGGCCCATTTGTCTTCTAAAAAGCATTATAACTTTACTGTGGGTGCCAAATTTGTTAAGCACAAGTACAAGGCCAAGGCCTGACAGATTTGACTGGCAAAGTGACAGTGAACCCCTTGCAGATTCAGAATTTATTACTTGCAAAGAGCAAGAGGAAAAGTAGCCAAAGGTGCCAGCTCCCCATGGCCCTTCCACTGTGTGACACCAAAAGTGGCTATATGACTGAAACACAAATGATGGGACACCCTGTTGCTGATGAGCCAAAATTCTAATGAAGCAGTTTTATAGCCTGCAGCTGTACCCCAAGGGCAAGGCAGAAAGCCTCACACTTCATCAGAACCTGGGAGATGACAAGAAAATTGTTTCATGATAGCTACCTTCGTAGATAGGGAAGCAAGAAATAGATTTGTAGTAGCTCCTCACAAGATTACCATGAGTTCATGTTCTGGGATGATCACAATCATTCTGCCAAGACTCTTATCAGTTGCAATTCAAGGTGGCCTGTATGGCCTGTATGGATGTGTGCAAGGCTGTCAGTACTGGCACGGAGCTGTTCTCCTACAGCAAATCTTCATAGCCTTGTTCATTTGTTCCTTTCTTTCTGTGAAGGTCCAGAGAGTAATATTTCTGTTCTCTGAGGGGCATCTCAATCCCTTTCCTGCTTTGAAAGGAAAGAGCATAATGGAAGGAAGAACAGGTGTGGGGGATTCTCTAGGGCAGTGGCTCTCAATGGGGAACGATTTTGTCTTCCAGGGGACATTTGGCAATGTCTGGAGACATTTTTAGTGTGACAACTGGGAGATGCTACTGGCATCTAGTGGACAGAGGGTATAGGTGCTGATGCCCTTGCCTCCTCAACAAAGAATTATCTGGCCCAAAATGTCAGTAGTGCCGAGGTTGGAAACGCTTCGGTTTTCCAGTTAGGCCTGTGATGGTCCTAGGATTATGGCTCAGCTGTGAGTCTGAAAGGGTTGGATGCAGGACTCAGATCAGCCTGGCCAAGAACAGTGGTACACTGCTGCCACCAGCCCGCCTCTCACATGCTCTCAGAGCTCCAGCCTGGGATCCTTCACTCTGTACACACCACCTCTCCCTGCACAGGGCTCTCTGCGCCGAGCAGGCGCAAGGAGCAGACGAATGATGGCTGAGGCTGCCTCTTCACTCAGATAAGTCTGTCAAAGACACTAACTCATGAGTTTCTTGTTTTGTTGATAGGTTCTCCCAAAATTAAAGGAGCAGCTAATTTTTTCTAATAGCAATAATACATGCTCCTTGTTAAAAACTCAGATATACAACTATAAAGACGGAAGTGAAAATCAACTGAATTTCACCACGCATCATAAACACTATTAACATTTAGTGTATGATCCTTTCCCATTTATATAGGTACTTAGAAAAAATGAGATGTAGTTTATATAACTAGGTTTTTACTCATCAGCGTTGCATAGACATCTATTTCATTCTATTTAAATGACTCAGTAATATTCTCCCGTGGGGATGTATCACAATCTATTTAGTCAAGCTTCTGCTTGGAATCTGGTTTGTTTTCAATCTTTCAGTACTGTAAACAATGCTGAGATAAACTTCCAGCTACTAGCTGCTAGATGATTTATATTGACTGATTTGCATACACGATTTTAATTTTAACCACAAGGGGGAAGCAGGCAACAATGGGGAGACAGGCTAAGGTTTGTTGTTGTTGTTTTTTTTCCCCCCTAAAGAAAAGCATTTAGGAAGTCCTTTCACATGCATAAGCTTTTCCCAACCTTGTGGGCGAGCATTAGCATTAGTATTATGTCCGCTGTATGAGTGAGGCAACCGGGCGTGGGGCGAGTAAGCGATGTGTGCAGATTCTCACCAGCCAGCGAGCGCCGCGCTGGAATGCAAAGCCACCCACCGATTCCCCACAAGCCACCCACCGATTCCCCACGGCGGGCGCTCTCCCCTTCACATGCTTCCAAGTAAGCCGACGGCAGGGCCACTTTCTGCCATGTCCACCTCAATTCTAGGCACTGTGCTGGGGACACTACGAGGCATGCACAAATAAAGGAGAATCCCTGCCCCTTTGGGGGTCATTATGCGGTATGAGGACAGACTTACACATAAATTACCGACTGACTCAATGCTCACACCCACCGTAATAGAGAGGAGAGCCCAGGAAGGCAGGAAATTAATTCACTTTGATGGTGAGGCTGGGCAGGGCTTTATGAAAGAGGTACAATAACAAAAAGAGCAAGGGTGTATTTAGTGTTTACTCCATAAGAGGCACTGTGCTAATCTCATAATCTCAATAAAACTTCCTCGTACACCTGGATGGTATCATACTCTTTTTTGCAGAGAAGAAAGCTGATGTTAGGAGAGGTTAGGAAATCGGCTACTTGCCTCAGAACCCTGGAACCCACACGCTCAATGGGCATGCGCCGACCCTAGCCGTGCTGGTAGACCTTCGACAGGCAGAGCCAGGAGAGAGACTTCTAAGAGACGAAACACAGAAACAAAAGCTTGGCGGCAAGAAATCCAGGCATATTTGAGAATGGCAAGGGGATCGGTGTGCCCGGGGTGTGAAAGGGGAGGAATCTGAAGAGAGAAAAGCTAGAGGAAGAAAATGGAGCCAGATTGGAGAAGTCTGGGACTAGCACGCCAAGGAGACCCTCCTGTGTTTTGTATTCAGGAGGGAACTTGCCAAAGAGAATGACATCATGTGTGCTTTATGAGCATTAGTTTGGTGTATTCCATAAGGTAACAAGGAAACTAGTTTGGGGCTTGTTAAAGTAACAAGCAAAGGTAACTAGAGAAGGAATAAGAACCGAAAGACATTACCGAGATAAAATCCGCAAGATCTGGCATCTCATTAGATGTTGAGGAGAGAGAGGAGAGAACTGTGACTAAGGTTTCCGCATTTCTGGGAGAATGTGAGTGTGCCCACCAGGGGAGGGGCTGGGGCAGGGGAGAGGTGAGTCTTCTCAGTCTTCTTGTAAGGTTGAGGAACCCGAGGGACGAGGGACGTCTGGGCGCAGATGTTCAGTGGGAGGTTAGGAATAACAAGCTGGTGATTTAGACATGGTACCTGAGAATCAGAAGAAACGACCCAGGGAGCTGCCCAGGGGATATTCAGACCCTGATGACCGGAAATTCCATAGCCAGGTTTCTGTCCTAGAGAAATAAAATCACAGGTGCACAAGAAAGCGCTTGAAGGGTGTTCACAGAAGCATTATCTGCAGCAGGGAAAGGCTGGGGTAGGGGGGGAGCAGGCGAGTAAACCATTAAACATCCACATTGTGCAGTAAGTAGAAGTAAGTAGATCAAAGGTACTAACATGGACAGATCTCCAAAACGTGAGAAAAGCCAGTTGTAGCACAATGATAATGTATAATACTATTAATACTTACGAAAAAAGAAGAAAAGCCAAACAGAAAATGCTGTGACATGAATATTTTAAATGGGGCGTGTATGTGTGTGTGGGCATAGTGAAAATTCTGGAAGTATAAACATGCTGTTCATTGTGCTAGAGGAGAGAAGTTGTGACAAAGATGTAAACAGAAAGGGTTAAATGGGATTTTAGCTGTAGTGTCAGGTTTTAATTTGACAAGAAGAATGTAATCATGTACTATGTATGTGAATAAATATTCTCAATCTATTTTAAAAAAAGGTAGATTCAGTGGGAGGACGAAAGAATGGAAGAGGCAGGGACATATTTGAGACTCTGGGCAGAGTAATATTACCGGGAACACAGGAAAAGTTTCTGGAATGCGAGGGGGAGGGGAGGCCCGCTGCACTCAGCAACCCTGCAGAGATAGCGGCCAGCAGGATGGGTCCTGCAATCTCTGCTGGTTTTCAACACCTTTCAATTACAGCCACAAGCTCCTGTGTCCTTGAAAGGTCACCATGTCTCACCACTTGCCTTGGGACGAGAGGGTGTTTGTTCTGTTCTTTTCTGAGTTGTAAATATCCTAAGACTTGTCATCCAACTCCTGTGTTTGGACATTCCCTCCCTTTCCCAGAAAATCCGCAGTGATATTCTTAGTATTCTCACTCCAATCCTTCAAGCTGCCTGTGAAATCCACTTCCTCCTATTCCAGCTCCAGCACCTGCCTGCCTCCTCTCTTGTCCCCCAGCCAGAACACTTCCCATTCCAGGTCACTTTTAAGAGGAGCATTATTGTGGGGGCTTTTTATGGCATTTCTCAAGGGACACCCAACACAGACGCAGCTAACACTGATCGAGCACACAGAGGTGCCAGGCGCTGTGCGGACTTCATAGAAAGTATCTCAGTTAACGCTTCCAGCTACCCCAGCAGGTCGGCACTATCACAACTCCGATTTCACAGCCGAGACTTGGTGTGGTCGAGTGAACTAAGGCCACACAAACTGGTAAGTGGTGGTAAGCATGTGATGGGGGACAATGTGTGGGTCTCACTGTGGGAGCTTGTCCGGAGTGTTTGACGGGGATCAGGAGGGCAGGGAGGGCTACACCAGGGGACCACATCTCAGGTGTGCAGGGGAGTTCAGTTTACCACGGGCCTCTGTAACCATTATTTCATTGGATTTCACCACAGTGCTCTAATGATGGGGGCCATTAGGGAAATAATGGGATGAGTCAAGCTTTGTAATTCCCTTAAAGTGGCCAACTCTAGGTGAAGGGCTTTTAGGGCCCATTAACCCACTACGTTGCCTTGAGCAACACTGCAGGAGCAGAGTGGACAGAGTGTGCGCTCTGGGGTGGGCGGGACGGGGAGCCAGCGGTTGGCCCGGCTCCCTAAGGATCACAGACTTCCTAGCAGCCACTCCTCCCAGTCTGGAAAGTCTTGGCCAAGCCACCCTGCGGTCCAAACCCGCCCATCCCAGGAGATCCCTAAGTGACAGAGGAGCCAGGTCCTGGGGTTAATAAACAGGCTGTTTATAGCCAGGAGCAGTCACAGGACAGGAACCAGCAAGCTGAGAGGTCATGTTCCTTCTGAATGTTGAGGTTTCTCATAAACACATTCCCGGTGAACTTTCTGGGAGGTGAGGACAACTCTGGGCCCATTGCCCTTGCTGGGGCAGAGCCAAGGTCCCATACTCGCCTCCTTCTCCTTTCTCCGCACTCGGGCTCTCCTCCGTCTCTCTCCTTTCTCTGTGCCCACACCCCTGTCACCGCTTCCCGTTCTTCTCTGGCAGAAAGAGGATACGTTTTCACAATAGACACACCTGGTAACTCACCCTCTGGGCCTCAGCTTCCTCCCTTGTAAAACGGGGTAATATGAGGCCCTGCTGGCAGGACGCAGGCTGCACACACAGTGGACGTTTAAGGAGTGTTGGTCTTCCTTGTTCCCCTCTCCCCTGCCGTTTCTCCCTCATCCTGGGGCTGTTTCCTTCTTATTTTCCTGCTCCAGCCCTGCCCCTCTTCCACCCCGGGCATTTCTGCCCCCTGACTGTGCTGCTGCTGTCTGGGAAGGTGGAAGAAAGAGCCAGGCTGGATTCGGAAGAGGGTTGACCACTGTGGGCCCTGGCTGGCCTTGGCACTTCCCCACGAGGCTACCCCCTAGGCCTCTCTGCTTTCAGTAAATAGCCCACAGGACATGGGGGTGCACAGAGGATGTAGAATGGAAGGAGCCAAGATGCCTTCACCTTTGGCATATTTTGCCCTCAATCTGGCTCTTCCGATGGCTTAATCATCAGAGAGCATGGCGTAATTGCTGTGTGACTCTGGGCAAGTCCCCTTCACTCTCTGGGCTTCAGTGAAGTGTGGGATGGAAGTGGAGAGCAGAAGCAGAGTAGAAGGGCAGGTCCTGGAGCCAGACTGAGACAGAACCCTAGCTCCATCTCTCACTGGCTTGGGTGAGGTAACCGCTCTGTGCCTCAGTTTCCTCAACTGTAAAATGGAATTTATAGTATAGCTACCTTCCAGGGCTGTCATGAGGATTAAATAAATCAGTCTGTTTAAAGCATTTAGAATAGAGCCTAGCCCATAGGTACTACTAAATTAATCCTAGCTATTATATGTAAATAGAGAGGTAGGACAGGGGTATGTGTGCTTGTGGATACTCTCTGAGGGTATTCTAAAGTCCTGAAACCTTGCATTCCTCCTCTTTGATGACTTCTGGGTAAGACTTCTGTCCTGGGTAAGAGCAGGACGGAATCTTGAACACAAAGTATTTGACTGTCCCAGGGAGACCACAGGAAACTTGTCAAGGATTTTCAAAGCCAAATGGAGCCCTTAGAGGTCATCTGGTCCAACTTCTCATGATGCAGAAAGAGCAGGGAGGACCAGAGAGATGGCAAGGACTTATCTGAGATTATAGAGCTTTGACAAGTTGTAGAATTACAGGTGGTGATAGGCAGGGCAGAGAGGGATTTGAAGGGGACAATAGGATGGACTTCCAGAGAGTTGGTAGGAGGCTGAGGGTCAGAGCCCCAGGGTCCATGTCCTCTGGGATTCTTAGTTCAGGCACCCACCCATGGCTAACATACCGGGGTCACCACTGGCATCTTTAATAATCATAACCATGTAGTGAGGAGGGACTATATCCCAAGCACTCTACCAAATACTTCCACATTATTTCAGTCCATACAAAATCCCCTTTGTATACAGATGAGGAAAGATCCCTTGCCCAAGGGGAAACAAGTAGGAAGGGGCAGAGCTGAGATTTGAATCCAGATTTCTCTGATGCCAAAACCAGGGTTCTCATGCAACACTCTTTTAATATTTCCCAGTGCCTACCTTGAGGCTTGGGCGCACAAGTCAGAAAATGAGAATCTTTTACCTGTCTGACTGAGCTGGCCAAGCAGACAATACCAGTGGGGCAGCCTGGGCTCCCGGTCATCTTTCCCGCCCTTTCCACCCTGCCCTGCAAGCCACAGACCACAGTGAGAGAGCAGGTCCTTTCCTCTAGCACCCCTGCCCCTGTGCCGTCTGTCCCCACGGTCTGGGGGAGAAGCAGTGGCTGTCGTGGGAGAGTCAGGGGAGGAGGGGTTAGAGCCTGAAGCGAAGCTCTTGGCTGAGGTGCTGGCCCGGCCCGGACTTCAGCAAGGGCCTTGGCGGGGATGGGAGGAACATGAACAAGCAGAAAGCAGTCAGAGAAGCAAGAGAGGGCGTAAGGTAAAAAAGAACATAAAGTTCATAGTTGGTATGGGTTTGTCAATTTAATGTAATATAAGAAGCATAGAATTTATTTAATACAGTCTTCCTCTCCATGAGGGTGGGAGCCACATTTTGTTCACTACCGAGTACTTAGTGCCCAGCCAAGGCCTGATTAGAGTCAGTACTCAGTGCTCAACAAATATATGAAAAAGGAATGAGAAATGGATGGGTAAAAGGGAAAGCACTGACACCTGGGTCAGACCACCCACATTACAGGTTCTAGCTCCACGGCTCTCCTCGACCCTTGGACAAGTCACTTTGGCTCCATGAGCCTCAGTTTCCACATCTGTAAAATGGATACCATGGTAAATCATAAAGCTCAAGAGGGATAATGGTCATTTAAACACTGAATGTCAAGCTGACAAGGCTGGTTCTAGGTTCTCGGAATGGGGATTAAACATGAGAGAAATTGGAAAGCTGCTTGGAAAAATCTAGCAATAAGAAGGGTACCATAAACCAGACAAGCAAAACAGGTGCTCCCTGCCCTGGGGAGTCCAACTTTGCCCACACAGGCGATCAGTTAGCATTAGCTGGAGCACAGATGGGCTTAAGTCAGAAGATGTTCTAGATCATCTGGTCCACACTCCTTTCCACCTTCTACAGGTAAGAAGACAATAGCCCAGTGAGGGAGTTAGGGGCTAAGTGACAAGGACCAGGTATTCCAAGTCCCAGCCCAATGCTACTCCTCCTCCCACACCAGCATCAGAAGGGAGGATGGGTGAAGGAGGATTCTAAGAGAAACAGATTGGACCGAGGAAAGAACTCCTCCTCATAGCAACCACTTAAAAAGGCCTTCAAAATAGGAGAGATCTTGTTAAAGAAGAGGAACAGGAGGAGGAAAAGGTGAAAAGTAATTTCCTGCACCTATATGGGTTGTTTCAAGCCGTGTCATGTGGCATAGCTTGTTACACGTGGGGTGTTAGGTGGAGAGTTACTGCTGGGGCATCAGAAAGCCCATTTTCATGCCCTAGCTCGGCCACGTACACGCTCTGTGACCTCAGGCAAATCCTCTCTCTGATCCTCAAATCATCGTGTGAAGCGTGAAGGCAGGAGCACTGCCCCACAGAGCTGATCCTGGGGCCAGATTAGGAAACGGTCGTGGAGGGAGGGTGTATGCTCTGTAAAATGATCCACAAATGGGCAGAATGTGACAGAAGCAAAGGCCGGGCGCGGTGGCTCACGCCGGTAATCCTAGCACTCTGGGAGGCTGAGGCGGGTGGATCGCTTGAGCTCAGGAGTTCAAGACCAGCCTGAGCAAGAGCAAGATCCCATCTCTACTAAAAATAGAAAGAAATTAGCCAAACAACTAAAAATAGAAAAAATTAGCCGGGCATGGTGGCGCGTGCCTGTAGTCCCAGCTACCCGGGAGGCTGAGGCAGGAGGATCGCTTGAGCCCAGGAGTTGGAGGTTGCTGTGAGCTAGGCTGATGCCATGGCACTCTAGCCCGGGCAACAAAGTGAGACACTGTCTCAAAAAAAAATAAAAAATAAATAAACACCAAGTTTAGTACATTTAAGAGGTCAGTGATATGAGGAAAAGGCACTGACAAGACATAGCTTTGGAGACAAAGAATGAATTGAAAGGGAAAAAAAATTCTTCAGTCCTTTCTGGGATTCGCATTCCAGTGAGTTTCAGCTCCAACATCTATCAGAGCCTCCTAGAGGGCTCACTGGGCAGGCTGGGCAGAGATGATTGGCCCCACTGAACAGCTGAGGAAGGTCATGCCTCAGAGAGCTGAAGCTGCTTCAGCTGACGTTAGCCAGCCAGGTGGAGGTAGAAAGTGTCTGAGTAAAGTTAGGGACCAGAGACATCACATCCAGCCCCTTCCTCTTGCAGGGAGTGGAGGTGAGGGGTGGTAATATGCAGACTCTGAGTTAAGTATCCTAACTCATTTAAAGCTCAGAGTAACCATTTGAGGGCCACAGCAGCCACAAAGGAGGAGGAGACGCGTGGTTTACCCGCAGAGCACCCTCACCTTCTAACCCAATTGCTACCAGGCAGACTCTCCAGGGCACCACTTCATTTACCATCAGGGACTCCTCCCCTGGGGTCAGTTCACGAGCAACTGTATACTCATAGACTGACCAGGATGCAGAAAACCCTGAAACTCTAATTTCCTCATTTCACAGCTGGGGGTAATCCAAGCCTTAGAGAGAAGGCACTCGTCTATAGCACGTGCTGAGATAGGGTCAGGACTCTGGACTGTCTGTCCAGAACCTTCTCAAGTATACCTCACACATCCTCTTGACATGAACCTTCTGAGTTGGGGAAGGGGTAAGAATGACGTGGAGCTGATCTGGTCATTTGTTAGCCACAGTCAGGTTGGGAGGAGAGAGGCAGGAGGTGTGAAAAGCTATCCACCCCTCTGGTTTTCTACTCTAGAGTTCATTAGTTCCTTCTAATCCTCACTGGTTTGTGCATTGGTCGGTAACCCACAGGAAGGAGGATGTGGGTTGTTTATAGCCTAGTGACTGTTAATGAAGGTTGTTATTGCTATGACAGAACAACAGTCTCCAGCTCGACAATTACCTCGAAAGGATGGAGGGTAAGTGGAGTGAGGTTAGCAGAGACAAGGGAGGGCTAAGAAATAGACAAAAGGGTACATATTTTAGATTCCAGCAATATATAAGGACATCCAAGGGAAAGGAAGGGAATTTGGGGCTGAAAGCATGGAACCATATCTAGCCTAGGTGTGATTCTCACAGATGCCTGTACTTGCTGTGGGACCCTGGATCACTCAACCTTTTGAACCTTTAGCCTGTCAGATTCAAGGGCTGAATGAGATAGTCTCTAGGGACTCTTCCCCTTTTTATTAACTCTCCCTCTGACTAAGTGGGCTTTGAAGGGAATGGGAGTCATTAACTCCTGCTAAGGTCTGAATATTTGCATCTTCCCCCTACCAATGTTCATATTCTGAAATCCTAACTCCCCAAGGGATGGTATTAGGAGGTGGGGCCTTTGGGAGGTGATTATGTCATAAGGGTGGAGACCTCATGAATGGAATAAGTGCCCTTCTAAAAGAAGCCTAAAGGAGACCCCTCACCTCTTCCCCCATGTGAGGTTACAGTGAGAAGACAGCTATATATGAGGAAGCAGGCCCTCACCAGTCCTCAGATCTACTGACACCTTGATCCTGGACTTCCCAGCCTCCAGAACTGTGAGAAATAAATTTCTGTTGTTTATTATACACCACCCGGTGTAGGGTATTTTGTTACAGCAATCTGGACAGACTAAGACAACTCCATTTCAGGAAAACTCAACAAACTCAGTCTTTTCCAGGACAGGTCCTGCTGGAGTTTCATTGAGAGATCTGCGGAAAAGAGCGTAACAGGCTTAAGACTGCTATCCTTAGAAAGACCTGCTACATTTGGCCTATAATTTCGCCTATGGGAACTTCTATTTCAGGAGGATTTCCACCCTTCCCAGAACTAATAAGAGTGGCTCACTGTGCCTAAACTGTACAAACAATACAGTTTACGTTGAACACCTACTTTCTTTCTGGGAGTCTGGAATTTTGGTATGCGCCATCCCTCAATAAAAACCTGGGGTATTGAGTCTCATGAGCTGCCCTGGTAAACAACATTTTGCATGTGCTGTTACAGTTCATTGCTAGGGGAATTAGGCACATCCTGTGTGACTCAACTGGGAGAGGATTCTTGGAAGCTTGTGCCTATTTTCCTCCAGACTTTGTCCCATGTACTTTTCCCTTTGCTGATTTTGTAACCTTTTGCTGCAACGAATCATAGCGTCAGTATAATTATATGCTGAGTTCTGTGAGTCCTCTTAGCAAATCACTGAACCTGGGGGTGGTCTAAGAGATAAGCCTAGATTTCACAGTCAACTGTAATCCTATGCCAATCCATTATGAGTATATAGTTTAAACCAGTGCTGTCCACTAGAAATATAATGTGAGTTACATATGTCATTTTAAATTTTCTATTTTAAATTTTAAAATAGATTTTAAAATTATCTAATATAAATTTTCGAAAGTAAAAAGAAACAGGGAAAATTAATTTTAAGTATGTTTTCTTTAACCCAATATATTTAAAATATTATCATTTCAACATATAATGATACAAAAATTATGGAGATATTTTATATCTTTTTTCATACTAAGTCTTCAAAAAACGGTGTGTATTTTACACTCACAGCACTTATCGATTTTGACTAGCCCCATTCTAAGCACTCAGTAGCCACACCTGGCCAGTGGCTGCCATATTGGACAGCACAGGCTTAGAGGTTAATGGCAAGGGCTCTGGAGACAATATATGTGGGTTCGAATCCTGGGTCTGCCACTTACCAACTACAGAACTTTAAGCAAAGTTACTTAACCTCTCTATGTATTCCTTTCTTCATCTGTAAAATGTGAATAATAGTGTTGGCTACCTCAGGAGGTTGCAGGAGTTTTTCAAGAAGTTAATAAATCTAAGGCGGTGCCTGGGATGTGTAGCATGTTGCTTGGATGCCAGCCGCTACTCTTATCCTAAAACTTGGCCTGTGGAGATCAACTTGTCTAACTCCTCAATCCATAGTTGAGAAAACTAAGACCTAGAGTTTGGAAGCCGCTGGTTTCAGAAACAAAGACTCCAGCCACCCACCTCTCTTGTTGAACTCCCTGCCTCCTGGCTGGTCCTGAGATTGGATCTAGCAATTATGTAGGAAGCCAGCAGCCCTAGGGCCCCACCTGGGTTCTATAATCTCTTCTTGATTGCAAAACTGGCCTCCTGTTTGAAGTTGGCTCTGAAGTGACGGGGGCTGGACCTCACTGCTACTGCCTCCACCTGGACCCATCAGTTGGGGTGGCTGACCCCATCTTCGAGCCCAGAACCTGAAGCACTTACTCAGCAATGATAGGGCTAGCTTTTACTGTTTTGGCTTTTTAACAGCCCTTCTTATTTATTAACTTGTGTTCTATCTTCCTTCAGAACACAGCACACCAGCACCTTTTATTAAACCTTCTTTCCAATCATCTTCAATCCCTGTTCACTCACCAAGCAGGTAAGTACTGAAATCTCTGTACATGTCTCAAAAAAAAAGAGGGTGAAAAGGCACTGGGCGTCCACGGTCTGGAATGCAGAAGATGCATTTTCAGACTGGAAGCAAAACTAGCTTATGATTTCCCTACAGGGTGTTTCCATCCCTCCCTTCCCAAAGCCCAATGCAAATCATCTACTTTACTCCGACCAGTTTACTCAGCTTCCTTCACGTGTCTTGACTCTTACTAGCGGATGAAATCAGACCAGTCTTGTGGGCTCAAAATTGTTAGCACACGTTGAGCTGAAGCTCTTGTTATTCTATATGCCACATAGTGTTTTATTTAACATTTATTTATTTGGTAGGTATCTATCAAACATCTTATATGTATGAAGCCCCGGGCAAGGAGCTGGTGCTTTTTTGCATCTTCTAATTTAGTGCAGAAAGCAAACCAAAAATGATGATAAAGTACAACAAAGAGTTGATAGAGAAAGTGGCAAATACTGTAGGAACTATAGTAAATCAAGGGGACCACCCAAAACTCTTTCCTTAAGAAGTGACCTTGACATTAGTAGAGATATTGAAAATGAATAGGAGAGAACCAGTTAAAGAGAGAACGTCTAGTGCTCCAGGCGGAGGGGACAGCATAGATAAACCCTGGCATATTGGAAGAACTAAAAAAATGTCCACTACAGCTGTGGTGGAGAGAATAATAAGAGTGTGGCAAAAGATGACGAAGTGGTTGGATTTTGAGGACGTTGTCGGAAGCTCTAAGGAATTTGGACTTTAACCTGAGGGCAGCTGGAACCAGCCTGGTGGAGAACAACATCTTTCAAAACATGGGGTCCCTGGGTACAAATCAAACAAATGTGCCTAAAAGGCTGCTGATAAAGAGACTGGGAAGTATTGTTTTTATTCTCGTCTTCATGCTCTTTGTTCCCATGGTTAGACCTTTGAAAGTGGACTTCAGCATGAAGGCCCCCCTTACCGCCAGGGCATGCTCCCCCGCCTTTCCACCCTGCTGTCCGTGTCGTCAGCACTCCTGAGTTTTGCCTGGCTCAGGCTTTCCTTAGACCCTTGTAACTGAAGAGCCACGGACACCACCACTAAGAGATTGTCAAAGACCCTTGTTTAACAGATGGGCCAACTGAGACCCAGAGAAGGAAAATAACTTGTCTGTGACCCCATAGCAATCCAGGGACAGCACTTCAAGCCTCTGGCTCCTTCTTGTCACCCCCAAAGAAACCAAACACCAAGTCTGGGACTATGGTGAGAAAAGTAGGATGTATAGGGTGCCAAATTTAAGGAGGTGCTCACTCCCCGGTACCACCCCTGTACTTCGCATGACCCTGGGTGCCTCCCTTCCTTCACCCCAGTTGGCTCTGCTGCACACACCTTTGAGAGCAGGGACTATAGCTTCTAGAAAACTCTTTGACATCTCTCATGGTGCTAACATGTTGCTAAGTGCATATTTTGAGGGTTACTAGATGTCTACTGATGCTCATGAACAATGAATTTCTGACAAACTAATATGAATACAGATGTTTATATATTTGGGTAGATATGAACCTCAAAAAACAACACAACACGGCCAGGTATGGTGCCTCACACCTATAATCCTTGTACTCTGGGAGGCCAAGGCAGGAGGATTGCTTGACCTCAGGAGTTTGAGGCCAGCCTGAGCAAAATCGAGGCCCTGTCTCTACTGAAAATAGAAAAATTAGCTGGGCATGGTGGCACACACCTGTAGTCCCAGCTACTCAGGAGGCGAGACAGGAGAATCACTTGAGCCCAGGAATTTGAGGTTGCTGTGAGCTATGTTGACACCACTGCTCTGTAGTCCGAGCTAAAGATCAAGACTCTGTCTCAAAAAAAAAAAAAAAGAACAACCCAAAAAACAACAAGAAAACACACAACAACATGGAGAGGGCCTGAGACTACAGTCTAGAGACCTAGATTCTGGCCACCTCTCTGCCACCAGTTTGCTATGGGATCTTGAGTCAACTATTCCCTGTCTCTAGGCTTCAGTGAAATAAAGTGGTTAAATAAATAATATTTATTGAGTACATACTGTGTCAGCCACTGATCATAGGGTTCTGTACCTTAACTCATTTAAAAGACTTCCCGGCCTCCAAGGTTCCTTCCACTTCAGTCTGCTGGGGTTTGAGGTAGAGAAAGCTTGGTGGAGAACGCAGGACTTGAGACAGAACTTCCAGGGTCCCTTGGGGATGTTTTTATTAATTTTATTTTTAATCATAGTAAAGGGATGGTATCTCAAGGCATTTCTTGGTCAGAAAAGATTTCTAGAAGGCACCTGATCCTGGGACTTATACCGCCAAGACTACTGTGAGGCCAGCTGCCTCAGAATCACCTTTGGAAAGGCAGATTCTCAGCCTCTGCCTCTAGTGATTCTAATGCGGTGATTTCAAAGTGGGGCCCCAGGCTCTGCATGAAAGGCTTCCCACTTGCCGCTGGTAGTCAGACTGATTTTGGAAGCACTGATTCCGACACATTCCCCTATCTGGGGACAGGCTCACACTTAGCCAGCACCGACCTAGAGTCACCTGACCTGATCCTAAGTAACTCCTAGCAAAGAAACAAAGTCAATGGTTGATTAATTCAGCAAACATTAAACATCTCTTGTGTGCTTGGTCCTGTGCCAGGTGGTGATCATGGGTCCCACTCTCAAGGGACTCCTGTTCTAGGTCTGTCACTGAATTTAGAAGCAAGTCATCTAGCTAGAGCAGAAGGGTGTTAGGGATCATTAACCAATCCCATCATTATACAGTTGAGGAAACTGAGGCCCAGAGAAGGAAAGCAACATGTTCAAGACTACACAGCCAGCAAATGTGTTTTCTACTCCCAAACCAGCTGCAACTGGTTTGGCCACAGTGAGGCCAAGAAGAATCTGTACAGGGCTGGTTAGGTTTCCCCGTTTAGTCTATTGCCATTAATTAGATCATTCCCTTTTTGTCCAATCACATTTCTACATGGCTGTCCGCTCTTCATCAAATCTAAGCATAAAAATGGACAGTTTCCCTTGAGCCTTTGGGTTTTCATCTCTGAAGGTCCTGTGTCATGTAAAACTTTGCTTAAATCCGCATGCTTTTCTCTTGTTAACTTGTCTTTCGTTTTGGAGTGGTGGTGACCCTTCCGCTGAGGAGAGGGACCACACCCCTTCCAGCCCTGCAGTCCCAATGTCCTACCCAGGAGGGGGCTGCATTCAAAAGCCTGGGACACCCACACTTTGTTTCTTAAGCACTAAACCCACATACAGTAAACGTTCCTGGAAGTCTAACTTCAGGTCTTGCTGAAACTTTAAATGCTCAACCTCCAGAGGACCAACACGAGGTGTTTTTGAAGCCTAGGAATAAGAAATTGCTTCCCAGACTTGAGCCTCCCATCAGTTCTTGGGTGCAATTTAGCGACCTTGCCCTGGCTGCAGAGGACTCTGTGCCTGCCTCCTCCCGCACTTCGGAGCCCGAAGAGGAAGGGGCCGCTTCCCACGTTCGCAAGGACCTCACTCCCACCTCTGCCCAGACTTGCTTATGTCACCGCCGCCCGGGGCCGGGGAGGTGGGAGCGGAGGGCAAGTCGCTCCCGCCCCTGAAGTCCCAGCCTCCTTGTGATTGGCTGCAAGGATTCTGGCCTGGCCGCCGATTGGTCATGTCTGAGAGCTTGAAAGGTGTCCGGGAGCGCCGGACACCTCAGACGGACGGTGGCCCGGGATCAGACAGCGTCTGAAGCGAGCCTGCGACACGCCCGCAGCCCGCCATGGCCCGGCTGCTCCGGGCGTCCTGCCTGCTTTCCCTGCTCCTGGCCGGCTTCGTCCCGCCCGGCCGGGGGCAAGAGAAGTCGAAGGTGAGTGAGCCTCGGGGCGGGGACCGAGTGAACGCACCTGGCCCCTAGCTGCCCATCGCGGCGCGAGGCTCCCCTCTTCCCAGGCTCCCCTCCAGAAGGGCGGTACCCAGGTGGGAGGGACGCCCTGAACGCCGTTTGCGCCCCCTCGGCCGCCGGCACCCCCACCGTCTCCCCCACCACCTGTCTCTTCGCAGCCCATCTATTGGAGAGCCGAGCCCCGGTGCGCCAGGTGGGCAGAACGGTCAGGGCAGGAAGGTCTCTCTCCCCGAGTTCGCACCTTCTCCCCACTGCTACCTGAGAGTTCGCCTTGCTACATCCGTGTCACCTCCGTACCTGAGCTGCTCCCCTCTAGCAAGGGCCTGGGGCAGGGGGAGGACACAGAAAAAGGCCTAGAGTCTTGGCATCTGCGTGGGCTGTGCAAGTTCCCAGGGAGACTGACAGGCAAGGAGAAAGGGAAGAAGGCAGCTGGGTGGTCTTGGTCTTGGAGAATTGCTGTGGGGGCTCTTCTAGCCCAAGAATAATAAATGCAAGTAGAAATGCCCACTTGGATTCCAGGGCATGGGTAGAATGTCCAGAGATCTGTGACAGAAAGAGCTCTGGACAGGCAGTGTAGAACACTCAGGATCCTAAGTCCCTGCCCCCTACTAGGCCTCAGTTTCTCCATCTGCAGGAGGCTGGGGGTGGGGGGTGGGAAGGGAGAGCAGGACACAGTGAAGCTGATCACTTCAGAGGGGATGCTTCGAGAAGCTGAAAAATCCACAGCTGTTTTCTGAAGAGCTTTCTGCTGTGAGGCAGCCTCACTACCCAGGACCCACTGTCCGCATTGGCCTGAGCAAACCTGGTAGCTGGAGAAAGCTGGGGACGGCCAATTCAGAAGAGGCAGAATTCTCCTGAGCCCCAGTCTGTCCCCAGCAGAGTGTGTGACCTTTAGCTGGAATATGGATGCCGAGGTCAGGAGTGGGACAACCCAGCATGCTTATCTCCTTGGACAGTATGTGCTGGGTGGGCTCCATAGACCTCTCTTCTTCCCCCGGGGGTGGGAGAGCGGTGGGGTGGGGGAGACAGAAGCCAGGCATAGGGATAGACCAAGAGACAGATTTCTGTCTCCAGCCTCCCAAAACACACACACACACACACACACACACACTTCTGCAAGCTCTAGCTTTGAGCTTCTGTGCTTTTAAAATCCTCTGGGTCTTTAACATCTTGTGAGTCCATGATTCTGTTTCCAAAATTTTATCCACTTCTCAGGAAGCCCATTGCAAGCACAGGGTTCCTTCTGTCTGTTTTTAAACCCCTTTCTGTCCTCAGTCTAAATCCCATTAGTCAGCTGCTTCTTGGAGTCAGCCTAGAGACTAGATGGATATGAAGCCACTTTGTCCAAGCTTCCTCCTTTTTGTACAGCCCTGTTCATAATCCCCAACTCAGAAGGCATTTTCCAGGGCAGGGATGGGACCGAGGTTCAAGATCCGGGTTTGGGTAGAGGTGGGGTGGGAGGAATCATAGAAAGGCTAGCACCATGGAGTCATTCCCAACCTCTCAGTCTGGGGAGAGCCAGAAAAGGTACAATTGGGCCCTGCCTCAAGAAGGCTAGATGTAAAAACACGAACCTTGTAAATAACTCTGCAGAACTCTGGGGAGGGATAAATGGATTCAGAAATAACAGGATGGGTATTGTCTAGAAAAGTTTTAGGGTGAGGTGTGATCATATCAGATACAACCAGCCAGGACTTGCTGGCTAGTCACAGCCTGGGCATGCCCATCTCTCCCAGGTTCCTAGAGATGTCAAAGCTCTGGGTTTAGGACTCAACCACTTACCTTACCCCCAACTCCAGGGCAAAAGGATGGGGAGGTATGTGGAGAATGGGATGGACCACAGGTGACTTAGCCCCAGACAGATGCTTGCCTCCTCCCAATTCAAAGGGAGGGGCTAGAGAACAAAGGGAATCCTCCTTTTCTTGCAGCTTAAGGCTGCCCAGCCTCCCTGTCCTTGCTCCACAAAAGGACTTTGCAGAAGCTGGAAAGAGTAATAGCTGCTGACGTGCATGGGATCCTAGTAACCGCTGGTTTCTAGGTGACAAGCCAGGCAGAGAGGATCATGGAACCACAGGCTGACAGAGTTGAAGGGCCCTTAAGACAGCCCTGAACCTGACTCCATCTTACAACGGAGGAGCCGGGGCCCCAGATAAGAGAAAGGAGTATCACACAGCATCAGAGTCACCGCAGGCCCAGAACTCAGGTGTCCTGCCTCCCAGGCCAGTTTTTTTTACAGCATGATGTTGATGGGCGTGATAACATGCAAGAGGAGAAAGACACAAGACCAGCTGCCCAAGCCAGCCAAGGTCCTAGCTGGGTCCCACCATCCAACTCTCAAGCCATCAGAACTCTCCTCTCTTGTCCAGCTAGGAGAGGACTGGGGCACCCTCACTACCCCTCCCTTCCATCTCCTCTGGCCCCTCTGTTTCAGATGCAGGGCTCTGGGATCCCACGGGCCCAGCGGAAGAAAGAGGGCTCACGTAAGGACTGGGTTGTGGTGCTCAGTGGTGCACACAGGCCCTGGCTTCCCCAGCCATGAGCCACACCTCTGACCTCCACGAGTCCAAGCCCACAGCACTGGCCTCACTGGCCCCCGTAGAAAGTGTAGGGGCTTTGTCACTCATCCTCCTTCTGGACACACCCTGCCCAGTGTATCATCTTCTTCATTCTGGGTGGGGACTTCAAACACCTCTTCACAATAATGTAGGAACCGCAGTGCCCTTTGCCCTAGCTGCAGGCAGAGTAATCACTATTCCTTGACATGGGATTTCTGTCCAAGAGACTTTCAAACCTGTTTGATCTGCCAGTGGATTCTCACAACCCTTCTGGGGAGCAGCGTGCTTATCTCCTTGGGCAGTGCCAAGGCGTGCCAAGACAGTGAAAGTGACTTGCCCAGGGCCACACAGCCAGCAAAGAATAGAACCTAATGAGAGAGGATACCCCATACCTCACCCCACCCTGAAACTGTGCCCAAGAGCTGATCCTCCTGTTGTTTACAAGCTCTGATTACTTGGACAATCTCTCATCTTTTTTTCTTCCCACGTCCCAGAGCTCATTTTTGGATCAGGGTGTAGTGAAGGAAGTGAAGAGGCTATGGAGATGCCTCACTTTCTGGCTGCCAGACCTCAGTGGCCTGCTGGGGTGTGATGGTTGTGTCCTGGTTTGTTTGCATTTTTTTTTTTTTTTTTTTTTGAGACAGAGTCTTGCTCTGTTGCCCGGGCTAGAGTGAGTGCTGTGGCATCAGCCTAGTTCACAGCAACCTCAAACTCCTGGGCTTAAGCAATCCTATTGCCTCAGCCTCTCCAGTAGCTGGGACTACAGGCATGCGCCACCATGCCCGGCTAATTTTTTTCTATATATATATTTTAGTTGGCCAGATCATTTCTTTCTATTTTTAGTAGAGACGGGGTCTCGCTCTTGCTCAGGCTGGTCTCAAACTCCTGACCTCGAGCGATCCACCCACCTCGGCCTCCCAGAGTGCTAGGATTACAGGTGTGAGCCACCACGCCTGGCCTTTGTTTGCATTTTAAGGTGGAACTGACCCCAGCTAGGAACAAGGAGGCTCAGGGGCAGGAGGAATGTTGAGCTTAGGTCTTGAGCCTGCCTCCAGCACCCACCAAAAGTCACGGGGTGTGGAATATTAGACTCATGTAAAGCAGCGAATTTGTACCAGAGCCAAGAAGAGAGTCTGCAGCTGCCAGGGAATGGCCCGGTGCAGGGAGCCCAGCCACAGCCGGCTCAGCAGGCCTGCTTCATGCACCCTGCTGGGGCCACGCCCTGCCGGTCTGGATCACTGCCTCCACCTAGTCAGGCCCAGACCTTGCCTCAGCCGCCAGTTTTCGAGAACTGATGGGAAGAGAGGGAGTGAATGTGCTTCTCTAACTCCACCACCTGTCTCTGCCCTTTCCGGCTCTGTAATGCTAGTTTGCACTCCATTTGTTATTGTCTCTCCACTGCTCATGGGATGTCAGAGCCAGAAAGGACCTTAGAGATCACCTTAGACAATGGCTTTAAGATTTTTCCTTTCCCATCAGGACTGGCCCAGCTGCTGAGTCGTGTCAGTGATACAATGACACCCTTTCAAGAGTAGACCCAGCATTTTGTGATCTGTGTCAGGGACAAAGTAGGGCAGAGTGGGGTCCTAGGTCCTAGCAGTAACCCATCCCCTCCTCTCCCTCCAATCATCATGCCATCAAGCCATCAAAGTTGATGTGCGTACATAGCTGGTCCAGTTCAAGGTTCTCATTTTATAAATGAGGAAACTAAGACCCGAAGAAAAGAAAGGGCCAGTGCAAGACCACACAGGGAGTTAGTGGCATAACTGGGCGTGGAAGCCGGGTGTCCCCGCCCACAGTCCACCGCACTGCAGCCGTCTCCGTCCTGGAGGTCGACTGTGAGCAGCAGTTGGGTGGAGAGGAAGGTATAATGGTCGTCATCACAACTGCTCGCTCATACGGGACATCTAGGACATGCAGGCACTGTTGCTGTATCCCTACCCTCACATTTAATCCTCACAACGGGCCTGTCCCCGTTCCCGGCTCCCATTCCTACTTCCCTGTTCCATAACAACAGCCTCATCTTTCCAGTCCTCCAGATTTGGGACCCCCGAATCACCACTCTCCATACTGACATATACTTCCTCCTTTCTGTTCAGTTTCCCCTTCACAATGGTCTAGTTCAGGCTCTCATCAGCACTTGTCTGGATATTGCAACAGCCACCCAACCAGTCTCCGTCTGTCCATCCAGTAAGTCAACCCCCAGTGTCAGGGCAGTCTCCCTCAGAGCCTGGTAAATGTTCTTAAGTTGACATGTGACGTTAAAGTAATTATCACAATAAGTCATTCTCCAGGGTTCCATAGCACTCACTTATTAAGTGCTTAATATTAAGCTCTAATTAAGTGCTTTCATAATCATTATCTTATACAAGGAATTAGCAGACCTCAGTTCTAGTCCAGTTCCAATTCTTGGTGTTCATCTTGAGCAAGTCACTCTCCCTCCCAGGACCTTTCGTTATTATGAAAATAGAGAAGTCCAAGTTTCCTTCCAGCTCTAACCACTCCCTGGCACTGGCTTTCTCTGTTCCAGACGGACTGCCATGGCCGCGTGAGCGGCACCATCTTTGAGTACGGAGCCCTCACTATCGATGGGGAAGAGTACATCCCCTTCAAGCAGTACGCTGGGAAATACGTCCTCTTTGTCAACGTGGCCAGCTTCTGAGGCCTGACGGGCCAGTATGTTGGTAAGAGCCCACCCTTCCTCCCTGCTGTAGCTGGGGCTGTGTGCACATTTCAGTCGCAGGAGCTGTTCTGGTGTGTGGGGGAGGGACGGCAGTGACAGTGAGATTCCAAGCCCCGTGTCTCAGCTCCACCGTGTTCCACGGGTCTGTGAAGGTGATTGCATTATATAAGCCTGAGGTCTGATTGCCTCTGGACCATTCTAGGAGATTCCCAGTTCTACTTCTTCATCCCTGCGTACCTCAGCTACCCTAAAAGCAGAGGGATGGGGGAGATGGGGTTTGTGCCTGGAGCTCCTTTTCACTGGATTAACAAAAGGCAGGTGGAGCTCAGTCTTGCTGGGAATGTCTCGTTGTCCCTCAGCCCCGTCTGCCTTGGTGCTTCTCCTGGCCCTCTCTGGAAAGCAGGCGGTTGGCCTGAGGCCCAAGAGTATGTGTGTTGGCGGGGGGAGGCAGGCTACATTTCTGAGGTACATTCTAAAACAAACTTTGAAGATGATTCAGTTCAGCCTTCCCCTCTCCTCAGTTTGCATATAGGAAACCAAGGATCGGAGTGAAGGCACAACTTAACCAGGGTCACAGAGCTGTTAGTGGCAGAACCGGGCATTTGGCCCAGGTTTCATGACCCACTAATATCCTCACCCCTATCTTCTTAGCTGGGTCAGAGGAAGGAGCCTGAGGGTACAGGCAGGCCAAGGGCATGTGACAGGGAAAAATGCTTTGGGGCAGTACACAGTCTGCTGGCAGGGGCTGGGGACAGGCAAGGGCAATCTGATCCTTGAATGTTCTGCCTGACAATCACAGGCAAATTTCTGGAAGTGGAATGACAGTGGGCTGCATGGCCCAGTGGCAGTGAGCACTCTGTCCAGAATGCTTGTCTAGCCCTTGGAAGAGAGCGCAGTGCGTTTGTGCAAGAGACGGACTGGGTGTTGGCACTGCCGGGAAACTGAGGAAACTGGGCACGGGCCAGGGCTTCCCTTCGGTTCCCCACCCCCAAGGAAGTCCTCGGCCTTCTGCCCAGGGATGGATGGTTCTTGCTCTGGGAAGCTCAATCCTGAGCGCCCTGAATGAGCACTCAGCCGACTGGCCCAGGCAGTGGGGCTTAGCAGTGGGCAGGTGACTGGTGATTTGAGGAAGGGTATTTCTCTCTTTTCCCCAAAACCTCCAATCTATCCAAATTAGAGTCAGGAGGAAAGGACCTGAGTCCCAGCATTGCCATGAACCCACTGGTGATCTTGGCCAAGTCCCTTCTCTTCTCAGGGGGCCTCAGTGGTTTCAGCTGCACAATGGGTTGGGGGCAGGGACAGTGGCGCGGCTAAGGCAGGGCTCCTCGTCAGGCTGCCCTCGTGTCTGCTCTCTCCCCGGCCCAGAACTGAATGCACTACAGGAAGAACTTGCCCCATTTGGTCTGGTCATTCTGGGCTTCCCCTGCAACCAATTTGGAAAACAGGAACCAGGAGAGAACTCGGAGATCCCTAACACCATCAAGTGAGTGCTCACTCAGCATCTTGAGACAGCTCCTCGGGTGTGGCCCACACGTCTCGTTTTGGCCCCAATTCATGGTGGACATTTATCAGCCACCAAGAACCATCATCCTCTGTTAGGAACTCCATTGAGTAAAATGAGGGGAAGGGTGGGGACAGGAGAGGGAGGACAGGGATGACTGGCTGTGATGTGCATGAGGAAGGACTACTGCTGGGGGCTGGGGGGTGACACTGGGAAGGGACGAAGCTGGAAAAGAAGACCACAGACCCGCATCATGCCTACACCCATTCCACGTCCATCTGCTCCCACCATGGAAGAAATCGACTCCCAACACCCCCTTCCCTGTTCTGTCCCTTCCTTTCATTTCTGAGCCCTGTGTCCATTTTTTTGGGACCCACCTAAGAACATTCCACAATAGGCATGTCCGACCTGGAGGGGGCTTTGTCCCCAATTTCCAGCTCTTTGAGAAAGGAGATGTGAATGGGGAGAAAGAGCAGAAGTTCTACACTTTTCTGAAGGTGAGTGAGCAGCCACCTGTGTGCCAGGGCTGCAGCCGCTCCTGGCTCCAGCCCACAGCCCATGCCACCCTCCTGTTCCTGGGCACTTGGGGGGTGTTTTGGCATCTGTTGTTCCAACCTGATGGCTTTGCAGACCCTAGGAGCTCATCGGCCCATGTGACTGGTAAGGCCCAGATGGGGAGACCCAGAGGGACATGCTAAGGATCTCACAATCTTCTAGAACCATAGCAAGGACTGGTGGTCAGTCCCAAAACTCCCCAAACTGGTGCTCTTTTCTTAGTGCCAGGCTGTTCTCCCACCCCAGGAAGGCCTGGGGGCGAGGGGGATAGGAGGGGCCGGGGCCCCAAGCAAGGCTGACGCTACTCTCATCCCTGCTCCAGAACTCCTGTCCTCCCACCTCGGAGCTCCTAGGCTCACCTCGCAGCCTCTTCTGGGAACCCATGAAAATCCACGACATCCGCTGGAACTTTGAGAAGTTCCTGGTGGGGCCAGATGGCATACCCGTCATGCGCTGGCACCACCGGACCACAGTCAGCAATGTCAAGATGGACATCCTGTCCTACATGAGGCAGCAGGCAGCCAAGGGGAAGTAACTGATGCCCGCCCCACCCCATGTCCACCATGCAGGCGCTGGGACTCTCTTCAGGAAGGAATCACATCTCCAACCACACTATCTACCTACCATAGACCCCATTCCCAGTACACAAGACCCCAGCCTGACACAAATGTGTGCATACAATTGTGTGCCTGTACTGCGGGGGATGTGGGTGTTTGCATGTGTGACTGTGCCCGAGTGTCCAGCCACAGGTGTCTACCTGTGTGAATATCTGGGAATATGTACCACCTGTGTGCCCACAGTTGTGTGCTGTGTAGTGCTAGAGAACACTACCCCTTTCTTTCCAGTTCTCTGTTCCAGTAACAATTCACTTAGATCTGAGCCCAGAGGAAATACCGGCTCTAGGTCCAAGCGTCCTGCTCTGACCTGGACCTCAGCCTTGGGGCCAGCATCTCCCACTGCCTCCAAATACTACCACTGAAGTCCCTAGAAGTTTCTGGGTCTGCCACACTGCCCAACCTCTTTGCTCCTTCCTGAAGGGCCCTCCCAAAGCTCCTGCCCCACCCCCCAGTTCTCCCTGAGATCAGCCAAGGCAGATGTGAGAGCAAGGGCCACGTACCCGAATCAGGGGTGGCGTCTCCATGAGGGAGGGGCCCGAAGCCCTCGTGGGCGGACCTCCCCTGAGCCTGTCCGTGGGGCCAGCCCTTAGTGCATTCAGGCCAAGGCCCCTGGGCAGGGATGCCACCCCTGCTCCTTCGGAGGACGTGCCCTCTCCCCTCACCCTGGTCCACTGGCATTAGACTCACACCCGTCTGCCCAGTAAAGGCCTTTCTGCAGCAGCTGAGCTTCCTGTGGTGCTTCCTCAATGGTGGCCCCCCAGCCTGGGCAGGGGTTGGGGAAGACAGGGTGGGCAGGGTAAAGATGGGAGGATGAGAAAAGAAATGAGGGAACGCTTTGGGCCCCTGTTTTTTGATCTCTTCCTAGGCTTACTCTGCTTCTGTCACTCAGCATTTAGTTTATAGAATCAGTTCATATCTACTCTCATTCCCTCCTACAGCTCTCCAAGGTGGTGAGGGTTAAGATGAGGTGTTCCATTTAACAGATGAGGAAACTGAGGTTCACAGAAGAGCCAGGCCTTACCCCAGGTCTCCTGATGAGTGAAGGGCACGACTTGAAATTAAACCCAAGTCTCCCAACCTCCAGCCCAGGCTCCTTCCACTGTCGTGGACGTCCCCCCGCCCCCACCCAGGGAGGCTCTGAGTAGGCCCCAGGGGCCACCAGCCATGGGTAAGGGTGACACACACTCAGGGAAATGGGGAGAGAGGGCACTCTGACTGGCTGAGAGGGGACTATTAGGGCATAAATGAACACAAGTCACAGAGTGTTGATCTTAAACTTGGATGTATGTCCAAGATTCGTGCAAACAGCTGCCCAGGGATGGAAAGCCACCCCAATCCCGGTCTCTGGCTCCACAACCTTCCAGCTGCGGGGCCGAGGGCTTGAACTTCAGGGCCTGGCAGCATCAGGCCGGGGCCCCTCAGTGGACGTGGCTGGCGTGGCCTTCATTCCAGCTGCGGGGGCTCAGGCAAGGCTGCTGCGAGTGGAGGTGCAGAGAGCCCCAGAGCCAGAACATGCTGCCGTTCTCTTCCACCCTGGAAAACACCCGCTCTTCCTGCGGCTCCTCACAGAGGGAAGGATGGGCATCAGGCAGGTCCTGCTACAGAGCTTGAAGCGGAAACTAAACACACACATGAATTGGGTGTGGCACTTGCGGAGGGGCTGGAACCACTTCTGGGAGGTTCTGAAGGAAGGGGGTCTCAGCTGCACCCCACTCTTAAGACTGATGTCTCCTAGAGGCTTCAGCAGTGGATGGCGGGTCTAAGCCGGATGAGGCCTCTCTCCACTCAGTGGAGGGGTAGCGAGTTTTTCCTGGAAACTTCCAAAGGAGGATCCCAAGTGGAAGCCTTCCGGGTGGAGCCTCCCAAGTCTTGTAAACAGTTCAGGTCGGGCCGGGGGTGCGAGCTGGCCGCCCATCTCAGCCTCCCGTCCAGCTGAGGCTCTGGCCACACACTGCACATGGCCTCTAGTTTTTCGGAAATCTGAGGTCAGTTGGCTCTGCAAGACGAAGGTGGAGCCAAATGACATGATCTGGTCTCACTGAGGCCCCTCTCGGTCATTTTTTGCAGAGTCTGAATAAACAAAAATTTTGAGGACTTCAAGATTATGTGGTATAGTAAGTTTCAAAGTCTTTTATAGCAACCGATACAGTGACAGTGGAGATAACACGTAGGGTTATTGAGTGCTACTGTGTGCCAGGCCCTAGGCTAAGCGCCTTAGATCTGCTGTCCCCAACCCCTGGGCCACAGTCCAGCACAAGTCTGTGGCCTGTTAGGAACAGGGCCGCACAGCAGGAGGTGAGCATCAAGGCTGGTGAGTGAAGCCTCATCTGTGTTTACAGCCGCTCCCCATTGCTCGCATCACCCACGGCCTGAGCTCCGCCTCCTGTCAGATCAGTGGCAGCATTAGATTCTCATAGGAGCGCAAGCCCTACTGTAAACTGCGCATGCGAGGAATACGGGTTGTGCTCCTTATGAGAACCTAGTGCCTGATGATCTGAGGTGGTGATGCTGGCGCTGGGGAGTGGCTGCACGGACAGATTATCATTAGCAGAGAGGTTTGACTGCACAATAAATGTAATGTGCTCAAATCATCCCAAAACCAACTGTCCCCCACCCCCAGTCCGTGGAAAAATTGTCTTCCATGAAACGAGTCCCTGGTGCCAAAAAGCTGGGGACCACTGCCTTAGGTGCAGGGGTCATGTGATCCTCACCCAGCCCTATGAAGTAGGCAGATTATCATCCCTTTGTGGGACACGGAGAGCATTTAAAAAGACTTGCCCCAAGTCCCACATCTAGGAAGCAGTGGAGCCAGGATTTAAAGCCAGTCAGTCTGGCTCCAGACCCCAGAAGCAGGGCCGGGCTGGGGGAGCGGGCAGCCCTGCCCTCTAGGCCCCCTCTGTCACTCTCTGAAGCGGCCTCCAAGGAGCCCCACAGAACCTCTAGGTCTCTGCAGGGAACCACTGCAAAATGACTGGCCAGTCCAATCCCTTCTTCCAATCACTAAATCCTCCAAATCACACTCCCTCCAAGTCCGTCCTGCGGCCTCTGCTCGCACACCTTCTGCGGGGAGGCACCCGCTACCTTCCGACAGGGCTGGCTCCATTTCCGCACAGTTGTGACCCTTAGGATGTCCCTCTTTGTGCTGAGATGGACGCGGCCTCCCTATCGTTCCTACCCACTCGTTGTGATTCTGTTCCCAGAAGTCCCACAGGGGAGGGGGTGCCTTCTGCCCGTGAGAGCCCTGCAGGGAGCAGAGGCGGTTGCTAAAGGCCCAGAGTCGTCTTCCGCCTGGTGGATGCAGCTCCAGGCCTTTCAACCTTTCATGGCAGACACCGTGGCCAGTGGGAGCTTTTCAAACCCAAATCTGGTCATGCCGCTTTCCTTTAAAAATGTCCAATGGCTCCATGTCATCCTGAGGATCAGACCAACCCTCCCATCATGCTCTGCAGGCCCTGTCTCGTCCCCATCCTCGTCTGGACCTGCCTTGTCCCTAGCCTGGCCTTGCCCCCTTCTCTCTCCCCACTTTGACATTGGCTCCAGCCACACCGGCTTTCCCTCTGATCCCCAAATCGGCCATCCTCCTTCCCTCCCTCCCGCCAGGCCTTTGCATTTGTCATTTTATCTGCAAGAACATCCTCCACCCCTACCTCTTTACCTGGCTAATGCCACTCATTCTGCGGGTCTCAACTCAAACCAAACGTTACCACCTATGCCCCCAGGCTAGGTCAACTTCCTCTGCTCTCTGCTCTCACAGAACCTGCTCTTCTTCCTTCCGCAGCCGGCGCACTAAGTGCAGCCCACACGTGTGATGTTTGTTTACTCATTTCTGCCTTCCTCACTAGGTAATATCCTCTCTAAGGGTAAGGACCCTATCTGCTTCTGCTCTCTTAACATCCCTGGGACCTGGCACGTAGACAATGCTCCAGGATGAATGAATGAGTGGGTTCAGTCCCCTCACCCTGCAGTCGCCATCACTCTCCTTTCAATGCTATTTCAGAAAGCCAGGCCCTCTCCCTCACCAAGATGAGAAAGTCACAATGTCATCCCCAAACTCAGGCAGTCCCGGCAGACGAGAAGTCACCTCTCCCAGGGAAAGAGAGGACCCAGCGCTGGGGCTCAGGCTCACCTGGTTCTGCAGGCCTGGCTGGGGGCGGGTCCATCACTTGGGAGCTCTGATTTCGAATCCCTCCGCAGGGTGGACGCCAGGTGTATTCTGGCTGCGACAAAACTGGTGCTTAATAATCAATAATTGCACTCGAAAAGTACGATAGCAGCTACCGTGCCAGAACAGTACTACCTATATATTAGTCAAGTACTAATCTTTACAACAACCCAGACTGTCATTCCCATTTTGCAGGTGAAGAAACAGGCTTAGGGGGTTAAGTAATTTCGTGAAGGTCATCTAAGTAGGAAAGTGGCTAAGCTTGGATTTGAAGCCAGGCCTTTATAACTCCAGAGCCAATGTACCACACTACACTCCAGTGGTTAAAGAAAATGTGCATACAGAATGGTCACATGGGGAGAGGCTGGCCAGGAGGCCTCTGCAATCGTCCAGGGGAGGGTTGGGATGCCTGAAGCAGAGGGCCTGGGGAAGGTGGGGCAGGTGACAGCAGCTCTTTGGAGACAGACTGATAAGAAGGGGAGAGAAAGCAAAAAAAGAGCAGAGAAAAGAAAAGGAAAGAGAAGGGAGAGAAACGTGGGAGGGCTCTGGAAGCTGGTTACACGTAGAGGTTATGAGTCAAACCCAGGCTGGGCAGGGTGGCTCATGCCTATAATCCTAACACTCTGGGAGGCGGAAGCGGGAGGATTGCTTGAGCTCAGGAGTTCGAGACCAGCCTGAGCAAGAGCGAGATCCCGTCTCTATTAAAAACAGAAAAAATTAACCGGGTGTGGTGGTGTGCCCCTGTAGTCTCAGCTACTCAGGAGGCTGAGGCAAGAGGATCACTTGAGCCCAGGAGTTTGAAGTTGCTGTGAGCTAGGCTGACGCCACAGCACTCTACCCTAAGCGATAGAGCGAGACTCTGTCTCAAAAAAAGTCAAACCCAAACTCTGACATCCTGGCTTGGGGCTCAGAAAGTCCTCCTTCCCACCCCGCACTTTTATCCTGCCTTCTCCGTCTCACACCAGTGATCCTGAACGGCTGTGGGCTGCAGGACCCTTGCCCCGGGGGTAGCAGGCCATGGACACCTGCCTGCCATCACAGAGCTGCTCAGGAAGAGCCGGAGACACAGTTTCTGGTCCTCGCACTTAACCTTCCTCTCTGCAAAGTGTGTGTGGCGGCTTCTGTGCAGGGCCTGGCGTGCGGGAGGGACGTCACTCACCATATGGAAGAGGCGTGAGTTGGGGAGCGGGGCTGGGTGCTCCATGGCCATGGGGGGCGGGGGATAGCGGATCTGGGACCAGTCCTCGAAGCCGTGGTGTGGCATCATGGCGGGCACGGTCGGGTAGGCGTAGGGGTAGACCCCGCACAGGTGCTCCCGGTGCGGCTCCGCGTGGTAGCGCTCTCCTGAGGCCTGCAAGAAAGGATGGCATCTGGCTCTGCCCAGGCCATCCTGGGGACACCTATCTCAGTGCCCTCTCCCTACGTGGGACGCTAGTGCTCTGAAGGCTGGCACATGGGCACGGAGGGTGGCCGGCGGGTACAGAATATCAACAGTGATGACCGCTGACGTGCCCCGAGCACTGACTGCGTCCAGCGACTGCGCTGAGGCTTCACCGGGCCTCCTCTCTAGGCAGCTGGCAGAGTGGCAGACACCTGAGCACGCACTGTCTCTGCCGCCAGCCTGCAGCTCCCCGAGGAAGGTAGGACGAGGTAAGCGCCACCTCCTCCCTCCCGCCCCCTCACCTTTGCTTTCCTCTTCTGCTGTTTGAGGGCTTCTCTTGCCTTCTCCTCATCTTTCAAGGCTTTTAGCTGAGAGAGGGAGGGAGAGAAGATTGTTGGCGCAGGTGGTGCCCGGCCAGGCCGGGATCCAGGGCCTGAGCAGCCCAGAGGGGTGACCGGCTGGCGCACAGGGTCCCCTTGGGCTGCTGGGGCTGGGTCGGCCCCAGGGAAAGCGCCCGGCGGGCAGAGCACAGCCCAGGCTGTCGGCTGCGGGTGAGCCCTGCTCGTCAGGGTGTCTGAGCACAGGTCAGGAGGGTGACACACGTGAGCCTCGCTGCTGCTGTGCTAGCTACGTCTTCGGTTCCGTTCCTGAGAGTGGGGGGCTCAGGCCCAGTCCTACGTTTGCTCCCCTAGGGCATCAGAGCCGACTGTGGAAAGTCAGAGCTCGAGGTATCTCAGAGTTAGGCCTTGTCATTGTACAAAAAAAGGTCAGAGAAATTCGCTCGCAGAGCCGGAAGGAGAACCAGTCAGTGTCCTGACATCCGTCTCCCCAGGCCCCGCTAAGCCACGCCCCTCTCCCCCTGAGGACAGGCCAGTCACCCCTCGCTCAGCCCAGCCGAGCTCACCTGGGTGTTGGACAGGGTGACCTGGGCCTGCAGCCTCTCCACCTGCTTCTTCAGCTCCTCCTTCTCCTCGTTCATGCGCTCTCGGTCGCTGCGCTCCCTCTGGAAGTCCTCCTCGAAGATCTTCACCTGGAGTGGACGGGAGGGGTGCGGTGTGGGAAAGGGGGTGGTTCTGAATGGAGGCTCCCCACTGCTGAGGCCCAGCCCCCCTCCCCCAGGCCTCCTGCTGGGGATCACAGGTGGAAGAGCTGGCTTCACCCCATCTTGGGGGTCACTATGGGGAGTGGGAGGGGTGCACCTCCAGCCCCCGCTCCAACTTCAAACAGCGTAGTCCTGCATCCCTTGATCTCGCATTCTGGGCTTTGAGGTAGGGCTTTATTTGAACAAAAGATCCATGGCTTTAAAAAAAAAAGAGGTTGAAAGCTATCAACCAGTGCGATCCTGTCCCTGTCATTCTGCTGAGGCCCATAAAGGTGGAGGCCACAGAATCGGAGTGTGGTGGACGATTGGAGTTTGGGTCTGCCGCCTATGAGAGCAGAGGACCGACAAACTGTCCCAGGGCTTTCAGGTGCCCAGGCAGAGAGCGGGCTGGGTGGGACCCTGCCTCTGCCTCTTGGCCTGCAGTTTCGCATCCTCACTACAGATCAGTTGAGACTGGGTTCAAGATGATTCAGGAGATCAAAAGCACGGCATTAAATAGCACAGAAACACATGGGACAGCCGTAACCTCTCAATTGCCTTTCAACCCTTCTGTCCCCAAGGCAAAAGTCTCTGTTTTATATTAGTAAGTCTTTAACCACAGCTAGTAGGTCTTTCTAGTAGTTGCCAATCACCTTTAAATGAAGGGAAAAAGAATTCAAAAGTTCAGAGTTTTCATCAGTCAACAGTATCTGGCTAGAATTTACTAACATTGTTTTGTTTCTATCGTATCTATTGTTTATTTATGGTTACTATTTGTGTCAATAATTAATAGGTGTTTCCATTTATGGTAGTGATATAAAGTTCCCTTTTAAATACATGTATTTGGAATTTATTTTTTATATATTAGGTTAATAATAGCACAGGTGGGCAGAGAGGTTATGGTTAAATCATAGAGGTGGTCGAGGACTGACTTAAGCTGGGGACACACTCCTGGGAGGATAAATCTGCAACCAGGCAGGGGTCCTGGCCAACGATCAGGAAGTGGACTATTGATCACAGGTTCCACGTGAGTCCAAGCCCGTCCTGGGCCCTGAGGACACTCCAGCTCCCCCAAGCACCTCCTGCCTGTCCGCCCCAGCCTCACCTGCTGTTTCAGCAGCTCATTCTGCGTGACCAGCTCCTGCTTCCTTAGGAGGCCCCCTGATCCTTCCGGGTTCCCAAAGGCCGTGGGTGGAGATGACGGTGGGGCCTGGATGCTCAGTGCCTCCTCCAGGGCCTGGGATCAGGGAGACAGGAGACGCAGCCATCAGCAGGAGCCCCTGGAAGTCAGGTCCCTATGGAGGGTGACCTCAGGGATCCTCCCGACAGTACCAAAAATGACAGTAACCAGCACCACCAGTGCTACTTAATAACCATTGCCCTGTTTATAAGCGCCCTATCTATAGACACAGTGGGTGCCGCAGCTGGGCTCAGGGAGGCCCCGCCCACCTTGTTGAGCCGCTGGATCTCCTTTTCCTGGTACTCGCGCTGCCGGGTGAGCGGGCTCAGCTGATCCTGCAGGTACCTGACCTTCTGGCGCAGCTCCTTGGCCTCTGCGGTCAGCTGCTCCTTGTCAGTCTGCAGAGAGCAGGGGGTTGGTGAGCAGGGAGCCTCTCCAGGAGGCAGACAGCTGCCCTGCCTGCCCGAGTCCTCACCCGTGCAAGCCACAAGGCTCCCGTGCAAGGCACCTGGGGTCGGAGCAGCAAAGCCAGTATGGTCACGCCCTCAATTATTATCTCTCAATTTAAAATAACAACTAAAAAAAAAAAACGCTGCCTGGCTGAGTGATCAGCCCTGGACTCTGATGCCGGTTCCTCCACCAACCTGCTGAGAGCCAGGCATTGCCACAGCCCTTTCCTGGCTAAGCTTACCCATCTGCCATGGGTATGCAGTTCCTCTCATGAGTCACAGGGGGCCCTCAGGAGGGCTGTGAGCCCCAAAACTAAAAGCAAAACTCTGTGTGCAATTTTCTAGGGAGAAAAGCCATAGTTTCCACCAGATTCCCATGCGGGTCTTCCATGATCCACAGAAAGTGATAAACTACCAATAATCCCCAAAGGAACCTTCAGCTCTTATAGTCCCTGAACCTAGAGAACAGATGACACTCAAAGATATAAACGTAGCGTAAGGTAGAAAGTATTCCCCCAGGGAGAAACAAATAAAATACTGTAGGATTCAAAGAAAGATCATCACAGCTGCGAAGAAACCAGGGAAGGCTTCAAGGTGGAGGCACCGCTCCATGCCCATTACAGAACCATCAGGGCTTCATCACAGCTGGAATGGCTTTTAGAGAGCATCAGGTCCTACTCCTTTATACGATGGGAAATGAATGTCCAGAGAGGGGAGGGGACTTACCCAAGGCCACACAGTAAGCTGGGTCTAGGACCCAGGCTTCCTAATTCCATAGCTCTCTCCCCTCCACATGGAAGGAAGTGTTTAAACTCGGGGAGGGCAGCACAGTGCCGTGGAAAGACCAGGCACACCCCAAATGAACTGCATATTCCTACGTGCACAGATGGGGGAGAGGTCTGGAAACAGATACACCAAAATGGCAGCAGTGGCTACCCTGGGGAGGGCTGGACTCAGGTGGGGGAGGTGGACCAGGGAAACTTTTACTTTAACTGTACTGTGCGAACATTTTACAACTATGTATTCCTATCACGTGATTAGGAGACAAGCCACAGGGGTTAGTTTTCATCCAGCCCCTGTGACCTTTAGTCAATATTCTACAACTAGCCGGTGAGCTGTCTGCAGCCAGAGATGGCTGAGGACAGCCTTGGTCAGGACCTGCGGGAGCCGCTCAGGCCTCCCCACTCGAGGGGCCCCCAGACGGAAGCCTGGCCTCTGTCCTGTGTCCTTATCTACAGGGCCACACATGGTCTTGAAACGCCCCCGTGCCTTCCCTCTGGCTGACAGGGGAGAGCCGTCACATTCCAGAGATTTGTCTCACCTTTCAATGAGAGGGAGGGGAAGGGACCAAAGAGTCAGGATGTCTGGCTGGGAGTCACCCGATGTGACTATGTGGTCATGAGAAGAGATAGGAGGTGTCCTCCCTAACCACAGGCAGGCTGACTGCTCAGATAAGGCCCCCGGTGCCCCATGCTGATGAGGGGACTCTGAAAGGCAATCTGTGTTGGAAATGTCCGTTTTTAAGCTAGGCAAAAGCAGCCCGTGCCCAGTTCCCCTGCAGGGGAAGACATCGTGACATAAATATAATCTGAGGGTCCGGGAGTCCAGCGGCCTCTCCCTGCTGCTCCAGCATCCTGGAGGACCTCGGCTGGTCTCAGTCACACACAGACAGAGCAGATGCTGCTGCTTCGGAAGACTTGTTAATGGTTCCCCCGAGACTGAATCTGGTCCCTTTATGCCCACTCTCTGAGCCCTGCAACTTCCTCTTTGGAGTAACCGAACATGCTTTTACTTATTTGCTTCAGTATTAGTTGTTAGCATCTTCCCCAGCAGGGCAGGGTTGGACTGTCCACGCCAAATCTCTATGCCCAGCACCGTGCCAGCATATGCTCTGATGGCAACTGCCCCGCTGCAAGAATACTCGAATCTCTGTCTCACATTTCAGCTCCTCCCCAACAAATTGCCATCACTACTCTGAACGCCACCGCCACCGAGTGCCCTAGAGCAAGCCTCCTTATCTCCCCAGCACAGTGCCCGCCTTCCCGTCCAGTCCCCCAAGCCCTAAGATTTTAACTGAACAAAAAGTTCTTCTGAATGAAAACAAGAAAATTTGAAAAACATTAGCTAATCCAGCCTCTTCCATCTTCAGATGGGAAACTGAGGCACGGGGCTCACATGCCTGAGCCTTCGGTCCCACAGCTCTTTGGCCCTAGAGCTAGAACCCCGGGTCTCCTCCACTAGCGAACGAACTAGAGAACGAACTCTGCAGAGACCAGCGGCCACACTTGCCTCTTCCATTTCAATCTTGGACTTGGCCAGGAGGAGCTTGCGGTCAAAGTCACGCTGCTTCTGTTCCCGCTCAGCCTCCAGGTCGGTCACCTGCTTCTGCAGGTCCGCCAGCTTCTGGCGCAGCTCAGTGATCTGGGTTCAGAGGCAGAGAGAGGAAGCGTGAGGGCCGGGTGCAGGGAGCGCCCGGGATGCAGGCAGGGCTCGGCACGGCACGGCCACCCTCCAAGGTTCAAGGCTGCTGAGGAGGAGGCAGTGAGACGAGGACTGGGCACGGCCTGAGAGCACGGCCAGGGGCCCTATGTTACCTTCTGCTCATACTGCTGCTTCATGGACCGGAAATGCTGGTCCCATTGCTTGTTCACTTCCAGCAGCTGTGGGGAGAGACTGGGGTTAGCGGGATATAAGCAGTGAAGGAACAAGGAGCGCCAGCTCCCGCCCAGGCACACCGGCATCCCAAGGTGCTTGTGGTGCATGTGAATAGTGGCTACAGACACTGCCTGCGTCCCTCACCTCTCAAAACCTCAACGCTGCTCAAAGCCATTCACCTCTATTAACTGCCGCATGTTACCCTTGCCAGGAGAGCAACATTAACACCAAGACAAGGAAACAATGTATTATCTTGGTATACAATTTTTTATGGAACACACACCTCTTAAGGGGGCAATTTGGAACTATGCATTAAAATTTCATGTTTTTATCATCTTTAACCCGATAGTTCCACTCTGAAAAATTCAACCAACAGAAACACTTATGCAAGTGTGCAAAAATATATATACAAAGCTGATCATCTCAGCAATTTCTTTATTACAAAAATTCCAGAGACCAAACTAAGCATAGGAAATAGGTTAAGTAAATTATAGTATAAACAGATGATGTGCAGCTATTAAGAAAATAAGACATCGAGCCGGGTGTGGTGGCTCACGTCTATGATCCCAGCACTCTGGGAGGCCAAGGTGAGGATTGTTAAGGCCAGGACCAGCCTGGGCAACATAAAGAAAAAAAAGAAGAAGAAAATAAGGCATCTACTACATTTACTCAGTTCCAAGATGACATTAATTTAATTATTTGCCATACTCTTAACACAACAATTTCTCAGGGAAGAAAAACCTCACATCATCAAATAAATAGAATAATAGTATATGGTACACCAATGTTGGGGCTCAGAAAATGATACCCCAAAGTGAAGGCCACAGCAGCAAATTTTCTCTCTGACCCTCTTTTGTTCCCCGGCTCTCACCCCTCATTCTCCCTCAAGGCCAGAATTCCTCTTCTCCAAGGAGAGTCATAGAAACCAGAACCCCTCTCCCCCAAAGCCAGCCATAAAACCAAAAACTATTACCCTACCCTTCCCCTGCCTTTCTGTCTAGGAGCTGGCCATAAAGACATTCTCTGACCCACCCTTGTGTGATAGGACTGAAGACCTTCATTCCCAGAAGGGGTTTTGGCCTATACCCAGAGAGACCAGAAGAATCCAGACAGACAGGCTTGCCGGGTTTCCCCACTCAGTCTCTTACCACTAGATCATTCCCTTTTTGTTCAATCACATGTCTACACGGCTGTCCACTCTTTGTCTAAGCATAAAAATGGGCAATTTTCCCCGTATCTTTGGGCCTTCATTCTGAAGGCTCCATGTCATGTAAACTTTGATTAAATAAATCTGTTATTCTTTTCTCTTGCTAACCTGTCTTCTGTGATGGGCACATCGGCTGTGACCCTTTTGATGAGTCATAATGGTCTACACCAATTTCAATAACATTGTCTATGATAAAAATTACTAAGAATTGAAGGATAATTGTATATGTTATCGATATGAATTGATACCTTCAAAGACAGTTAATTTTTTTTAAAAAAAAAAGGAAAGAAAAAATAATCTGTAAAGCAGTGTGTATATAATTTTTCGGCATTGAAAAAAATTGAGAAACAAGCAATGAGCTGTTAAAAATTGTGGTTATCTCTAGGAAGTGAGGTTCTCGATCTTTTCATAATAAGCATGATATTACTTTTGAAATTATAAAAATAACGTTTATAGCAATACAAAAAGAAATCTAAAATCCATATGCAGCATGTAAATAGACTTTCAAGTGTGCTGGAGGCCCAGGGAGGGCAGCAAGGCTCGGGGGTCTGGAGAAGGAGCCCAGCTGTGCGGAGAGGACACAGGCCAGACAGAGCAGACAGGGCAAATGCCCACCAAAACGGAACTGGGCTTCAACCTCAGGTCTGGAAAGACGGGACTAGACCAGGGGTGGGAGGTAAGGGAGGAACACGAGTGCGATACGAGGAACAGCCTAAACTTCTGGAGCCTCCAGGCCGGTGGGAAGTGGCGCTGCAGGAGGCCCAGGTCCTCCCCTTGTGTGACGGCCCTCCCTGAACCAGCTCCCTGAACCAGCTGCCACCCCCATGCCCGATGCCGAAACCTGCCTAGCTTTCCACAACTTCTTGCCACCATCTGGGGTTTACCGTGAGAGCCTTCCTAAACTACCCCCCTCCACCTCCAACAGTTTTAGGCCACGCCCCAATGCCACCTCCTCAGAGTTAGTTCTGTAGGCAGAGGTCCTGATCAAGGGAGGACAGCCCAGGGCAAGGCAGCAGACCTCACCCATGGGCAGATGGCAACTCCCCACGGTGACCTGGGGCCTGCCAGAGCCACAAGGCCAGGGAAGGCCTTTCTCCCGTGTTCCTGGGAGGGGAGATGGGCCTTCCCTGACCACCCCCCAGCCACCTACCTCAGTCCGCTGCTGCTCTAGCATCTTCACCTTCTTCTCGGCTGTGCCCAAGGCCCCCACCTCTGGGCCCTTACCCGCCGTCACACTAGCCTGGGGAGAAACACAGAGTGGCCTTCATCACAGCCTCAAATACAAATCCTCTTACCCACTCACGGCTCCTCTAAGGCCCCTAGTCCCCACGGCCCCAGCTCTCTGTCTCCCACCTCCCTGGTCCTCCCACCCGCCAGGGCACCCCTCACCATCCCGGCCATGACTACGTTCCCCTTCTGGAAGTCCACGGAGATGATCATTCCCCCTTCCGGACTCACGGTGGCTGCCACACCCCCTCACCTCTCCTCCCCTCGCCACAGCCACCTTCCCTGCTCAGGCACAGTCTCTAAGGTGCTTCCAGCCACTGTCCCCTCCCAGCTACACACACATGAGCCAAAACCCTTGGGCCTGGAAGGCAAGTGTTACATATATTTTAAAGTTTTATAAAACTTTTATAAAAGTTAAAGTTTTATAAAATGCTTAAGAAACATTTCAGAAAAATGCAGAAATAAATAAAGATATGTGTGTATGCATGATTAGTCTCAAACTCCTGGCCTCATGCAATCCTCCTGCCTCAGCCTCCCAAAGTGCTGGGATTACAGGTGTGAGCCACCAAGCCTGGCCAACATGATTAGTACACATATGTATACTTCCTAGCTCTGTCCTCCGGAAGGGCCTAAGGCAGTGACACCTCAGTAGCAATGAGCACACCTAGAGCCCAGAGCTTGGTTTCTAAATACCACTTTCTAATAAAAATAAACAGGCGACCTTGGAGATGCGGTTAATTCCAGGGCTGGGACAGAGAAAACATTTGTTGAGAGAGTTTGGAGCATCTTAAAGTGCCAGAAGGCAAGGAAGTGCTCAAAAAATAACACCACCACCACCAACAATAATAATCATAGGGGCATGTCAAAGGACACAAGAGACAACTTAAAAAAGCTTCTATGGCCAAAGCTGGAACAATTTAAACAGCAAAATAAATCACAATAGTATTGGATTATAAGCCAAAGTATAAAGTAACTGTCCTCGAGTTCATATTGATAGAAATAGCTGAATAAATAAATACATGGGGGAGAAGGAACAGCTCTTCCTTATAAAAGAATTCCAACTAATAAATGTAGAAAAGTGGGAAACAGGAAATCACCATTAGAACACTACAGTAATAATTGCTGCAGGTGAGATTGTCAATGGACACTAACTTAGTGAGCGAAAGTTTAAAAAGAAATAGGATATTTGCATGGTCTCAAAAAGTTTCTCCTCAAAAATAAATGGGTCCCTTTATTATGGAGAAACCTGACAGACACCACCGTAAGCAGGTGACGGTTACCAGTAATAAGATACAGGGACATCAGGTGCCCCCCACACGATCAGAGAAGCTCTGATCTCAGAGCTGCAGGCCCCATCTGGACCTCTGACGCGGAGCCCGCCACCTGGGGTCAAATTCTCTCCATTCCCTCCATGCTCCCCTGAGACTTGGGGTGGACTCTGGGGCAGAACTTTTGAGGCTCGGGCGCCCCCTGCAGGCAGAGGCCTGTAAGCACACCGCAGACCAGGCAGCGAGGTGAAGGCCAGGGGGCTAGGCTGGGGAGGGCCCTCAGGTAAGACGGCCTCCTTTGATAAAGAGGAGAGATGGGCCTGTCCCCTTGAAATTGGCTCCACCTGGGCAGGAGCTGTGCTTAGCATAGAAGGTCAACAGGTTGTTGAGGAGGGAGGAAGAGGGGGGATGCTGAGCTCCTGGGTGGTGTACCCTGAACCTCCACCAGGAAGAGAGGCGTTCAGATGGAAGAGTAAGAAAGAGCCATGGCATCAGCAGAGCTGGCCCCAGGCACCAAATCTGCTATTAAAAGCAACAGTTAATGTTCACTGTTTACTACGCTAAACCTACTTTACATGCACAGCATCACTGAAGCCTCACAGCAGCCCCTTGAGGTTGGTCTTACTGCCTCCGTTTTACAGAGGAGGAAACTGAGGCCCAGAGTTATGTAACTTGTCCAAGGTCGCAACGCTGGTGAGAGGTGGAGCCAGTATTCCACCCGCATGTGATGCCAGGGCAAGCGCTCTGCCCTTCCCTGTAACACGCGCCTCCTGCGGGACAGGTGACCCTGGGTGCCCGGGCAAGTCGCTCCCACTCTCGGATAGAGCAGTGAGAGCACCTGGCCTTCAATGGAAGTAAAGGGAGATGAGCTGCCATTCAAGGGCTTTGGAAGAGTTAAGAGGTTTGTCCGCGGACTTCCGCACTGAGGCGGCCGAGTCCGTAAGTCACTTCCACAAGAGGACACACGAGGACACACGAGGACACACGGGGCATCAGGATCCAATTTGAGGGGTAAATGGAAGAAGAGAGGGTGTCCGTGGGCTGGGGTTCAGAGGACCAGGGAAGAGCAGACTTTAGCTACTCACCAGCATGTTTCCCTGGTCATACCCCAAATCTGCCTGACAACAGGTGACACGGGAATCTTGATTACATGATGTCACATGACCTCTCCAAACCCACTGTCACAGTCGCAAAGTGGGATAATAGTCCCAGCCCTGCCTACCTTGCACGTAGAGAGGAGGCCCAAGTGTGATAATGGATTTGCCAGGCCTGCGTAAGCTCTAAACTGCCACATGGTAATAAGGAATTAAGTTATTAGGATAATTACTTCTATTACCCAGGTGTGGGGTTGTGAAAGGCTTTGAGCCCTACTGTGTAGCAATTAAATCCCCATTAAAGGGGAAAAAAGACGCTGTTGGTTAAGAGTCGGGACTCAGCTCTGCAGCAAGGGAGGGGTAAAGCCTGGGCCAGAGGCACAGAGCCAGCTTCTGCCTCGGCACCAATGTGAGCCAGGGCTGGCAATGGAAGGAGGACAGGGAAGGTGGCATCACCTGATGGCATCACCCTGTGGCATCACCAGATCACGCTGGTGCTGGCCAACACCCTCCCTTCCCCATTTTAAAGGGTCCGAGGCCCAATCCCAGGAGCTTAGCAGAATCCCCAGAAGAGCTTGCTCAACTGAACACCCTAATTCTGCCAGGACTATTGGAGATGGTAAGCTGACTCTGGGGAGCCACCCTTAAGAGAGACCTTGACAAACTGGAATGTGTTCAGGGAATGTGTCCAGACTGAGTCAAGGCCTGAACACCACGTTCTGTCAGCAACGGCTGAAGGAACAGGAGCTATGCAGCCTGGGGAACAGAAGGCCGTGCAGAGCCACGGTGACTGCCGGCAGTCTCTGTGCACGCATGTCGGGCCAAGCTCAGGAAAGAGCCACCTAAGAACTAGAAGCAGCGGCACTGGCTGCAGGAGGGGTTAAGCTCACTGTCACCGAGGGGATGAACAGGGGCTGGGAACTGGCAATCGAGGATACCAGAGAAGGAATTTCTGACCACGCACCTGCTGCTGTCCAGCCACCTCCTTCTTGCCTGCACCTTCCATCTTCGGTGAGACCGGCCACCCGGAGGCGGCCTCTTTGTTGCCACTGCTCATCAACAACTTCTTGAGCTCCATATTTTCCTCCCTGGGTTGGAGGCAAAAAGAGAAGTCACAATGCTGGCCCTGGGACCCACCATCACGTGAGCTGCAGCTGAGTCCTGGGGAGTCTGGCAAGATCCTGAGCCTTGCCCTCGGGGAAAACCAAAAAAGGCATCACGTTAAGCCACCTTGCTGGCAATCTGTGGGCTGACCCTCAACGGCAGGGTTTCCCCAGATGCAGGATGTCTATATGCACAAGATCTCCAGCATGTACTCAAACACTGCATTCAGTGACCCTGGAGCACATTCTGGTGAGCAAGTTACACCTTTCCAAGTATCTTCAAATTTCCCGTGTAGAGCAAAGAAAAAGGCTGAGTTTGGTGCTAACAGGTCCTGAGCGCCCGTCCAGTGCTTGCTAGTCTCCTCGATAACGCAGCAGGGGCAGGCTGCAGGCGCAGAGCCTTCCGGGGGCAACAGTAGGTAGCTAGAATTCAGGAACGTCCCTTCGTTTTCATTATGGTTAGAGTCACCTTCTATTTATTATAGGGAATGCTTCTTTCCATTTACTCCAGTTAGTTTCCTCTGTAAGTAAAAATGTGAATCAAAGTAAAATCTTAAGTAAATAATAAGGTAGGTGATATAGGGTATCGTAAAAGTGGTGATGTGGATTCAGGCCAGACTGAAATACAGAAAGCATGGTTTTTTGTTTTTTTTTTTTTTGAAACAGAGTCTTGCTCTGTCACTCAGGCTAGAGTGCAATGGTGTCATCGTAGCTCACTGCAACCTCAAACTCCTGAGCTCAAGTGATCCTCCTGCCTCAGTCTCCCAGAGTGCCAGGAGTATAGGCGTGAGCCACCACGCCGGGCCCAGAAAGTGTTTTTTTAGGTTCTACTTGCCAGTCAGGCTTCCACTTAACAATATAAAAACCAAGAAGTGACTTTCCCAAGACCACACCACAGGGACTTGTGCCTTCTAATCCATGAGTCTTTCTTCCAGCTTGGGTTTTTGGATGCATGAATGGAGGATTTATGGCTGTAAAACCCCAACTACATCCTTGGCCATCCAAAAGTAAATAGACACATCACCGATTCCAAATGCCATGATGGCTTAGTAGTTAAACATTACTGTGGCCCCACGTATGAGTTTTATATTCCTTCTCTTTGTGTCGACTCTCATGAGCAACAGGATGGGGAAAAACCCAGAGCGGCAAGCCCTGTCTATAACACAGGCCTCTCCCACATGTACCTGAGCCCAGGTGGTCCTCAACAGAGCATTCATCACCCAAATTATCCAGGACCATTATGCAGGCAGGAATCGTGGCCACTCTTATGGATGGACAGCAAGGAGAGTCACGTTCTCACTGAGACCACAGCAAGTCCCTGCCTCTCTCTGGGCCTCAGTTTCCCCTCCACACAATGAGGGGTTTGGCACACATTATCTCAAAGGGCCCTTTAAGCTTGGACAGCCAGGATGAGTGTTTCCCGAAGGATGATCCTGGGCCCACCTACATCACAATCACAGAGACCCTTGGTGGAATGCAGACCTCAGACCTGCCAACTCGGAATCTTGCAGAGGAGGGAGGGGCAGGAATCCCGGATCCTCTGGTTAAGCCTGGGCCCACTAGTCCAGAGGGGCCCGGATGTGCTCAAGAAGACAGCTCATGGTGACCAGCAGGGGGCAGCAAAGTCCCAAGCCCTATCACATGGCCAAGTCCTCACCCCTCTGACAACAGGCTAGGAGGCAGAAGTGCAATCCGCCCCACCTTCTCCTGGAGCGCTCAAGACACTCCACACACAGACACCTCCCACGGTATTAAAAGGGTCAGAGAGAAAATACCGAAGGAGCCAAGGAGAAGGATCAAGAGACACACAAGGCCTCAGAGCCTCGGTCTTCTCCCCCAAAATCAGTGCTGTGCATCCCCCTCCTCCCTCTGCCAGCCCTGCTCCTCTCCCCTGCTCCGAGGGGCCCGGACTTACCGCAGCCTCTCAGCAGCCTGATCCCGCTGTTCCAGGCCCTTGTCCAGCTTGGCCTTCAGAGCCTCATTCTCCTTCCGAAGCTGCTCACACAGGGTCTGCAGGGCAGGTAGGTGGGCAGGGGTGAGGGTGAGGATGGAGCACCCCAAATGCAGGTTGATCCTGGAGGACAGGGAGGGGCTGCCGCCACCCCAGGTCCTAGCTCCTGGGACAGGTGGGAGCCAAGCCACTAGGGCCATCCAGACTCCTCCACATGTCCTCCCCCTCGGGAAGCAGCCACAGGGCTGCTGATGCCCCGAGTCAGACGGCCCCTTCTCCTCCTCCATCATGTTTCCACTGCCTCGAACACTCTTCCCCTCCGGCCTTCCCCTGGCTGACTTCTACTCCTCCTTCAAGTCTTAGTTTAAATGTCACTGTCTCAGGGAAGTCCTCCGTGACTTCCCCATGCAGCTAACCTGGGTCACCTTCCCCACCGTCGCTCACAGACCCTGCTCTCCCCCTTCTCCGTACTGTGACAGATCGAGCTAAAGAGCTGTCTGTGTGGTTATTTTCTTAATATCCATCTCCCTCACGCCCTACTCATTCCTGAGCTCCCAGAGAGCTGCGACTGCTCCCCACACTCTTGTCACTACCTGATCCCCACCCCTTGTTGAAGACTGAACAGCCAAGTGGACCAATGAACACATGAACAAGCAAGTCCTGGGGGGCCCTGAGGCTCGCCAGTTTGCAGGGGGTGACAGGCGCCCAGTGCTGTGAAATGTGAAGTTCGAAGACAGTCAAGGCCTCGCCACGCTTGCATGGTGCGGCTCAGGCTTCACCCCTAAGGCTCGGTTCCCTCTACAAAATAGGGACACTCTTCCTCCTCTACCCCCTCTACAGGGTTGCTGTGATGGTCAAATAAGCCTGGGACAGTCGAAGTGCCTCGTGAGCAGTCGGCCACTTGATACTGTCTGAGGACCTGTGTTAGATGCACTGCACGGTGGGGACATGAAGAGGGGTCACCAGATTCAGCCTCATGGGGGACAAGGAAGGGAGGTGTCAACTAGCGGACTCCCCTCCTCCTATCAGCGGGGCACTTGAGTGCCTGCTGACACAAATGACACCACACACCAGAGACTGGTACGGGGGAGTATCTATCGGGTAGCAAGGAGGCTTTAAGTCAGAGCTCTGTCTTTAAGGTGACAGGTCCTCTTGGAGCCTCAGTTTCACCATCTTTGGAATGGTCGCCAATGATAACTGAATCCTTCTATACCCCCAAAGCCCTCAAGGCTAAGACCCCCTGCCCGGTGTGCATGACCTTCATCATAAACCCCTAACAGTGACCTCTTTCCAGGCACCGACCACGCTCCGGACCATACTAGGAACTTCACGCCTCATCTAATACAGTGGTCCTTGCGAACAAAAGACTTCAGATAAACACACACACACACACACACACACACAAAATATATGTAAGAAAAGAAACAAATAACACAGCAGTCCCATGAGGGAGGTGTTCCTAGCTCATGTCACTGATAGGGACAGTGGGGGACAGAGAGGATAAGTGAGTTGTCCAAGGTCACATGCAACAGAAAAGCGTCACTTCTGGAACTAAAGGCCATGTCATGCCAAGGTCTTGGCCTGGCCTAGCAAGGAAATCTGACCATCCCCACAGCACAGGGAGGCTTTTAAAAGGCATTCAATCAGGGAGGCAGGTTGGGATGGTGGTTAAGAGCATGGGCTTTGGACTATGACAGATCAAAGTTCCAATCCCAGCTCCACCATTTACCAGCTGGGTGACCCTGGGAAAAGACGGTATCACCTGTGAAGTGGGGATAATGAGGGCTCCCACCCTGGGGGCAGAGGGCATAAAATATAAAGAGCTGATCTTTGTTCCCTCCCTTCCCCCACCCTGTACGTGAAAAACAAAGGCAGGATTGCACCCAACCTGCCCACACCCATGGGCCCCGAGGGTATCCCCAACCCAAATTCTCACCCCATATTTCCCCATTTCTTCCTCTTCCTCATCCCTCTCACAACTTCCTTATCCTGTTCACTGCCCTGAACAAGAAGCCCAAAGTCTGCCTGCAACACAGCCCTTGGAGGTCTCCGTGGAACCCTTGGGTCCCCAAGAGCTGGAGTAAAGGAGGAAACGAAGGGGGAAGCACACCTGCCTGTCTCAGGCCACCCTCCCCTCGCCCCAGCTCACCTGCAGGATGGAGGTGCGCTGCTCGTTCTTGTGCACCTTGGAGGCCAGCCGGTTGAACTCGAGGGCCATGCGGCCCAGGTGGGTGAAGAGCTGGCTGTGGTCCGGCTCCTCTGCGCACACGCTCAGGGTGGTCTCCAGGCGCTGCAGGTGCAGCATCAGGTTGCTGTCTTCGTGGGGCAGGGGGCCCAGCTCCTGGGGACGGGAAGGGCACATGGACCACTTTCACCAAGGCCTGAGCAAGCGGCACCACCAACCCATTTTCCCTCTGCTTCCCCATGCCTCATGACTCAGTTTCCCCCCCGTGATCCCAGCTCAGCCCAGGGAAATTCTCTAGTTACACAGGTTCCCTGTCTGGGGCTGACTCACAGGGCAGGACGCGGGACTCCCACACCACTGCCTGCCAGCAGAACAGCCACCTTCCTCCCACGCTGCGGGCCTTGCCGAGTGCCTGTGGGTGAATCGCTCGTCCACGGGGCCTCAGCATCCTCATCTACCACATGTAAACATACCCCTACCCTCCCTCCCACCTCACAGGGTTTGTATGAGGATGAATCAGCCCACGAGAGCAGTAACCCCAGGGAAGGGTATCACTGCACAGTCGGCCTCTGTAGCTGCGGGTTCCACATCCATAGATTCAACCGACCGTGCATTGAAAATACTTGGAAAACAAGCTTTGTCTGTGCTGAACACGTACAGAGCTATTTTTCTTGTCATTGCTTCCTAAACAATATGGTGCAACAATTACTTACGTAGCATTTACATTGTATTATGTGTTATTAGTAACCTAGAGATGATTTAAAGTATGCGGGAGGATGTGTGTAGGTTATATGCAAATACTATGTCCTTTTATATCAGGGACTTGAGCATCCATGGATTTTGGTATCCATGGGAGGTCCTAGAGTCAAGCCCCCCATGGACATTGAGACAATGTATATACAGCCCTGCTTCTTCAGCTCAGGGAGTCTTAACCGGGGAGCCAAGACTGAAAACAGGTTAAGAATCACAGCTCTACGCTGACTTGGGGGGAAAGGCGGTAGAGGAGCAACATATGTAACCTGCAATTCTGTATCCCCCATAACAAGATGAAATAAAAAAAAAAAAAAACAAAAAAAAAACAACAAATAGAGTATGCTTTTCAATTCTCACACTAAAATAGAAAGAATTCATAATGCATATTAATTTCCTTAAAATAACTCCCCCCAAAGAAGTATGCAATAATAGAAAAAGTAAACCATTAAAAAAAAAAAAAGAATCACAGCTCTAGGTATTTCAAAGAATCCCAAACCAGTACAGGATACAAAAAGTGAAGCGTACTACGGGCAAGACAGCCCAATCTCTTTCTATTCTATCTAGTACACACCCACCAAAGACACTGCCTTAGTTATGCCAACACTGAGCCCAAGGGCACACAGTGCTACCTTACTGCAGACGGCATCAAGCCCAGCTCCTCTGCCAGGCACCCAAGGCCCTATGGCAGCGGATCCCACCTGCAGCGCCATCCAGCCAGGCTCTCCGTTTCCCCAGCCTGAACCCGCACACACCAGGTCCCATGCCTCGCAGGCCGCACCCCCCCAGCGTCCTCTCTGCCTCAGCGGGTCCTGCTCCTCCTTCCCGCCCTGCCCAGGGCTCAGCTCTTCAGGCCTCCCGAACATTTATGGGAATCACAGGACATCGCAGCTATGGGCAGCCCTAGGTTTCAGGCTGGGAAACCTGGGTATAGAGAGAAGGAACTTGCCCAGATCGCCCAGGGAGTCAGTGGCAGTACTAGGACTGAGGTTTCCTGACTTGTGATCCAGTGCTCTGCCACACCGACCTCCCACTTCTCTGAACTCTGGAGCAGTGGCAATGACTATAACTGCAGCATGGCATTCGGTGGACACCTGTTTAATGTTGTTGGGCATTATTCCAACAAGAGCATATTCCAACAAGAGATCGTGCTGCTGCTTCAACTCTGCATTCATTCCTCCACTGCCTCTCTCCGCAAAGGATCTGGCAGGCAAATGCTGCTCTATTTAAGGCTCATGAAGTGCTTCAAAGGCCTCTGATTTCTCCAGCTAGCCTACAAGCTTCCAGAGGGCGGGAGGCTATCTTGTCTTGGCTCAGCATAGACTAGGCACTCTGTAGGGCCAAGGAGGAACTTATTAAATGAGCTAAAGTTACTGGTCCAAAGTCATAGAGTGAAACATTTTCTAAGCAAGGAATTGGGCCTCCTCAGCCAGCATCTCAGAGCCCTCAGGGACAGAACAGGACAAGGGAACAGAAGGTCCCAGGAGATAAAACATAAAGAACCTTCCTAATCCTCAGAGCTGCCTGATGCAGTGATGAGCCTCCCATCACTGAAAGTATGCTAGAATAAGCTGGACCACCACTGATAGGGACCTTGTACTGGGGCCTGACAGATATACAAAGCAAGCAGTGAACAAAAGGGCAACATTTGTGAAATGAGGCAGTAGCGACCAAAGTCTCAGGGAAGGGTGAGACCATTTACTGCTTGCATAACAACAATAAAAAACATAAAAACCTTCAAAGTGAGAAGGGAGGGAGGAAGGAGAAGGTAAAGAATTTAAGACCTTTGAAGAATCTTCCAGACCTCTCACAATTGTACTCTGATACGTCTGCCATTTTAGGAAAGAATGGAAGGAAGACGAAGTTAGGATAAGGCAGCGAGTGTCATAAGATATGAACTGAGGATCCCAGGCAGATACTCCAGAGCTGGAAGATTCTGTGTGTGTGTGTGTGTGTGTGTGTGTGTGTGTCTGCATGCATGCGCATGGGTGCGTGTGTGTGTTCACACCAGTGTATGTAAGTGGAAAGTTTAACCTCCTACCTGTGTGCCCCAAAAGGGAGCCTGGGAAGGACCAAGAACCTGCAGAAAGGGTCAATCACTGCCCTGCGAGGCCCTAGGCCTTTCTGGGCTAGCAGCCCACGGACCCCAAGGGCAGAGTCATAGAGCATGGAGTTGCTCGGCCCCATAGAAGCCCACAGGGCCGGTGAAGCTCAACCCAGACTCTCTCAACGGTTGGGTGCCTGTGCGCCCCAAGCCGGGGAAGTCACTAGCCCAGGGATTTGCATATGTGAGCGAGAAGCACCCCCTGCTCCAGCCCCTCATGTGTCCCCAAGTGAACTCCAGGGTGCCCGAGGGAGGTTGAGTGGGTCCTGTGCCTCTCACGTGGGGGCAATGGCTGAGACCGAGAGGAAGCAGGAGGACGTGCCCAGGGGCCTGCCCCTCCACTTACCACCGTGTGGGTGCGGCCGCCACTCTCTGGTGGAGAATTCTGTTCCTCAGTGGGGACCACTTCAAATTCAGAGGAGGTGCCCTGTGCAGAAAGGGAGTTAGGCACTGCCCACGGGAAAAACACCTCGGCCCTCCCTGGAGCCTGCAGCTGAGAGCAGCAAGGGGGCAGAGAACAGAAAGACAAAACCTCTTTTCACTTCCAGCTCATCTGGGCAGCCCACTCTGTGCAGAGGGGAGCTGGCCCAGGCGGGGCTCACGGGGACAGTTACACATCATTTCACATGAAAGCACAAGGCAGGATTCCCAACAAGTCTGCCATGAGCCTCAATATGACTTGAAGCCACATCCCCTTGGTGGCCAATTTCCTCATCTGTAAAATACGGATGTTGGACTAGCTGACCTTTAGAATTACATTTCTTCAAGGTCTTATACATTTAAAATGTTTTCATGAACTCCATTATTTCTCAAAGCAACCCAGGGAGTGGATCAGAAGGTTATATCCTCTTTGCACAGATGAGGAAACTGAGTCACATAGTTAATGCAAAGGCATTCCTGCTACGGCACCAGAGCTGTCTCCTAGACCCAGATGTCTCTGGCTGGTCCCCCAGATAACACAGATAGCCGTCATCATGGCCACTGGCAAACACAGTCCTGTGCTGGCCTTGCCAACCCAGTCGCAGACATCCCAGAGGAGTGAACTAATGCTGGGCAGACACCCCACAGCTGGAAAACATTGTGTGTGTACGCACACATGTAAGCGCAGTTTAACCTCCCACCCCAGAAGGAAGCCTGGGAGGGACCAAGAGCCTGCACAAGGGGTGCCTTATGTGGCCTTGGGCCTTTCTCACCCTTCCTACTTCCCCTGGGCGAGTCCCAAAGGTCGTTAAAAAATTTGGAGACTCTTTCAGGCTTCACCCAAATTCAGGGGGGCCGAGGAATACCAGATTTTTTCCACACGCCCACATACTTCATTCCTAGTGGATTCACTAATTGTTCAACCAGCTGATAGGCTGGTGGTCCATGTGAACCAGCAGCTGGCTCTGAGATTCCCATTAACACTGGTCTCAAAGACTGTTTCGGCCTTCCGTCGTCCCAGGAAGGGGCAGGATGGACGGGGGGACCTCTGTGCTCAGCTCCCAGCTGAGCCTCACGGCCACCAAGAACCCAACTCTGGGTCTCAGCCCTGCCTTAGAAAGTCCCCTTTTCCCCCCTCTACATTTCCCCAGTTACATGTGTGACCTCAAAAAAGGCCCTTCTCCCCCGGACCTGACCTGTAGGATGAAGATGCTACACCACACAACCCCTTGTGGCTCTTCTAGCCCCAGGATAGATACCAAGCAAAACTTCTCCAGCCCAATCTGTAGCAGACAGTTTCGGAGCCCTCTATGAGAATATCAGTTCCATGTCTTATCTGTCCGTTTTCCTGGCACTGTGCACAGTCAGTGCACACCAACATTATGCAACTTTGTAAATGAAAAGAATTCCCTGTACATACCAGGGTCTTCCTGGTAAGTTTTAACTATGACCTTCATTTCATAAGGAGGCGGCAGAGGCCCCAGAGAGCTTGAGATTGACTTGCCCAATGTCCCCCAGCAAGTCGGAACATGGTTTCTTGACCCCAACTCTTTTTCTTCATGTTCTTGTATCTGCCAGCAAGACCCTGAGGTCTAGGCAACCTCCAGCCATGACTCCTAATGCAACTTACGCTGGATGGAGGCTTCTGGACTGGCACTGGCTTGTCGCTGGGGCATGTAGGGGCAGCAGGAGTCGCTGGGACGTTTGTGTCCATTCCTGCAGATACAAGAGAGCGTGGATGAACAGACTGGGAAAGGGCAGCCCCAGTGCTGCCCCCTCAAGGACAGCCCTTGACTAAAGAGCTCTCAGAGTTGCCACCTGAGTCCGGGAGAATGGGAGGTGGTCCCATCAGGGCCAGGTAGTCTGAGAAAACAACCTGCCCTGGAGTGACGGGGACAGAGCCTGAGCACAGAAACCATCTTCCCTGGGCTCCCTGGGAAAATCCCAAGGTGGCCGCTGCTCCTTGTCACCCTGGACATGCCTCAATGATAATGAGGAAAAGAGTGGAAAAACAAGCACCACATGTACACACTATTAAACTGGAACTAACCGGTGAGCACTCAATGTGCACAGAGGGAAGTAAAACTTAACGGAAATCAAGCAGGGGGGAGGGGGGAGGAGGGGCTGGACGAAAAACCTACCTAACGGGTACAGTGAACACTATCTGGGTGGTGGGCACACTTATAACCATGACTCAGGCATTATATTTTTAGTCGTCCAGCTAATTTCTTTCTATTTTTAGTAGAGACGGGGTCTTGCTCTTGCTCTTGCTCAGGCTGGTCTCGAACTCCTGACCTCAAGCAATCCTCCCGCCTCAGCCTCCCAGAGTGCTAGGATTACAGGCGTGAGCCATAAAAGTGATCCATGTAACCAAAAATATTTATACCCCTCTAATATTTTGAAATAAAATTTTTAAAAATGATGAGGACAATGATTGACAATTAACAAAGTGTTCTTTATAGTTATTATTCCAGCCATTCCCATAACAGTCCCATAAACTCATTTTAAAGGTACGGAAACTGAGGCTTGGGAAGGTTGCCAATTTGCCCATAGTCACACAGCCAGCAGTTCCAAAGCCAAGACTGACTTGGCTCTCCCTCCGTGACCTCCTGGGGATCCTGCTACACTGGAAGGTAGTTCCGCATCTCACTTGGGGGTAGACCTGGCACCAATCAGGGATGCAGAAAACATTTCTGGAAGGACAAGTGGAGGCAGGAATGTCCACTGACTGCAGCACAGTGGACCCTGAATGCATCATTTTCTTCCATTTGTGCATTCAGCAAATGCAACCAGCAGCCCAGTGGAAAGCTGTCATGCTGGCCTGGGCCGAGAACATAAGGCAGAGCTACAGCAGGAGGCATCTGAGTCCCACGGGGCGGGGACAGGGGAATCTTTTCCTCCCTAGTCTCAGACCTTGCCCTGGACCTAGAGACATGCCAGAGTGATGCACGGTGACCATACACAGGACTTCGACCCTGAGTCACAGTCGCTCTTTCCTTTAACAGGTAGCACGTGTAACCTTACATCTGAAATATACTGCAGCAGCCCAAGAGGCAGGTCCAGACTCTTCCCTGGGCCTCAGTTTTCCTAACTAAAAAATGGAAGGAGGGGGCCGGACCAGACAGCTTGCAGCTCATATGCCAACTCCAAGTGGTAGGAAGTAGCTGCTTGGAGTGCCAGGCCTGGCACACAGTAGCTGCTCACTAAGTATTTGTTGAATAAATATGCTGATGAAGATCCTGGGGCCACAGGACCGCAGTGCAGTTGACAGTGATCCATTACTAACGTCTGCCAGGACCTCAGGAGTGCTGGGCCACTGGCCATTTTTAATAACATTATTTTGAAGTCTCTTCCAAATCTGACTTTGTGGGGGCTGCTGCAGCTACAACACGAATGCGGGGTGGGGTCTGTGGCCTAAGGATAAACGAAGGGGTGTGGGTTTCAGAATAAGAAGGGAGCTCGCTGCTAAGGGGTTAAGCAGTATGGAGGTTGGGGAAAAGCAGAGGTACCCAGATTCTTCTCGTACCTGTGAGCTCGGCCAGCGGGTCGAAGGAGCCCAAGGAGGGAGAAGGTGGTGGGAGCAGCTCATTGTCCTTGACTAGCTCCTCTGCTTTCTGCCGCAGCCTGGACGCTTCCATCTGGGACTCTTCCAAAAGCTCCCCTGCAGAGGCGATGGGAAGAAGGCGCAAAAGCATTTACGCGGCTCGGTGCACTGGTTCTCTCTGCCCCAAGCCCCAAAAACTGCTTCTGCCTGGCTTCAAGGCTCCAGGTCCTGCACTTCTCTCCTACCATCATCCTGCGGGCAAACTGGGACAAACCCCGCTCTGTCCCACCACCAGAAACAGGCTAGAGAAAGGCGAGGGCCTGGCCATCAGGGGAAACAGCAGTGGAAGGGAATCTAGGAAAATCTCCTGTCCCGCCCCTTGCCCCCCCCATCTGGCACCTTCTTCCTGCCCCACTCCCTTCACACCTGGCCTGGGGACTCCACAGAAAGCCAGGGGCTCTCTGGCCTAACACCTTGGCACCCAGGGGCTACCCACAGCTTAAGCCCCCAGAGTCAAGCTCTGCCTGCAGGGCAGAGACCCTTCATAATACCAACCAGCCCCCTAGGCTTCAATTTCCCTTCTCCTACAAGCGGAGAAGGGGAAACTTTGCTCCTCCCTCGCCAGTCTGCCAGCCCAAGCAGAGCTGTGCCAAGCAAGGAGAGAACATTTTAAAAATCAGGGAGCTAGGCTCACCCCCAAAACCTGAGACCAAAGGAGGTGGCAGCAAGGCAAAGAAAGAGTTTTAAGAGTCTGTAGCAAACAGAGACCCCTTTCGACAGGGAAAGGAATGAAGGCCTTGCATGGAGGAGGAGATGGCATCTGAGCTGGCTGCTGATGCACACGACAATTCGGTCATGTGCGGGTAGGTGGGGTTGTTCTTGGCAGTGGGGACAACTTGAGCAAAAGCCAGGAGAAGGGAAACTGAGGGACCCACTTCCTCCTTGCTTTAAGCCAAGCTCTGCTCCCTACTCCAACATCTGGAGACCTGAGCCTGGAGAAGATGAGGCCATTCTGGTTCCATGTCCACAAACTGGGGCTTCTAGCTCCCTCTCCCCCAACCCACATCTCTCTCCTGGTCCCTCAAGATACCCTGAGTCCTGTCATCCTGGTTTTGCGGTGCTGGGGAATCAGGGCTAGAAATGCTGTCACCATGCTACAGAAGTGCATAAAGACACAGCGGTGGGATAGGAGCCAATGCTGGGCCAGGCGGGACAGAGGGATGACTTGGGCGGAGGCAGATGCCAGCTGGATTCTCCGCCGCTGGGCAGAGGGGCTAGCACTGCAGGCTGCAGGGAGCGGGGCTCGCAGGGAGGGGGCAGGGTCTGCTTTACCTAACATCTTTATCCCTTGCATTTTTTCCTTCAGCCGGGAATTCTCCTCCACTAGGCGCTCAAAAGCTGCGGATGCCTCTCCCGGAGGCACGCCGCCCCCAGGGTCGTAGATCCGGTACGGTCCTCTCCCTTCCATGAGGGTAGCTCAGCCCCTGCCGTGGTGCCCGCCTGGCTGTAAGGACAACAGCAGTATATCAGCAGGCTGGCTGGGCCACTGGGGCATCCTTTATGGGGAAGCGCTAGTCTGTCAATGCCCCAGAAGGCAGTCCCCTTAACCCAGAACAGAACACAGCACTTCAGGCTGGTCTCATGATCGTACAACAGAGCAGAATGGTCACCTCCTTTGATATGGACACTCTGCCTCTATTAATGCAACCTAATAATGACATCAGTTTCTTTTAGCGGCCTCACTGCACTGCTGGTTCATTTGGAACAGCAGTCAACTGTCGGGTACAATGTGGGGTACAACAAAGAACCTGGAATTGGAATTTAAAAACCTGGGTTCGTGTCCTGTCTGTGAGGTCCAGAAGGACAGGGACCCTGTCTGTTTTGTCCATCACTGCATACTCACTGCCTAGCTCAATATCAGCTATAAAGTGAATGCACAATAAACACTTACCAAATTAACAGCCTAGTTATTAATTCACTATGGGATCATGGGCAGGCCCTTCCCCTCTCTGCGGAGGGGAAATGAAAGTCTTAAACTAAATCAGTAATCTTTAAAGTGAAATGCTTGTATCCAAAGCTATAAGCAAGTCACTCTAGTCCAAAGTTCCATTTATATATATGTTATCTTCTTTAAAAAAAAAAAAAAAAAAGATGATGAAGAAGAAAAACCACCCTGACTAATATTTAATGTACTGTCACCCTCCTCTGTTAGTCTCACATCATGTGTGGCCTGTCCCTTCCAGTTCTACTGAACAGATGAATTCTCCATCAAACCACTACTTGTGCAGCAAGTTTTTGGTATTAATCTGTTCAATTTCATCGGCTTTATTTCACTTGAAACCACTCTGAAAAGTGATCTCAGAATCCTACGTCTGTGACTTAGTAGAGAAACTCCCCTTCCATTCATCCACCCATTCATTCAATAATTACTCATTGCGTATCTACTCTGTGCTGGGTGTCAGTCCGGTTGCGGAGCAATTATCAGCAAGCAAAACAAAAATCCTTCAGGGAGCTTACATTCTAGTGGTGGAAGCAGATGCAGGTGGCGGGGAACATAGTATTTCAGGTGATGAAAAAGTCTTTGGACAGAAATGAAGCAGAGAAGGATAGGGCAGGGGCTGTGATTTTACATGGAGCTGGCAGGAAAGGCCTCGTGAAGAAGGAGCTATTTTAGCAAAGGCCCGAAGGAGGTGAAGATATGTGGAGGAAGAATATTCTAGGCAGAGAGGACAGTAAGAACAAAGGCCTTGAGGCTGGAAAGCTGAGTCAGCCTCCAGCTCTGCAAACAGCTCACCAGCATGAGAGAGCTCCCAAGGCCTCCACAGGGACCTCAGAAGGACTTGGGGGCCTGGAAACCTCCCTCCCAAGATCAACACCTGGAAGGCAAAAACTGTTCCAGTCAGGAATCCTCAAACTCTTCAAATCTACACAGCGCTCAATGAAAGGAAAAAGTGAAAAAAGATTAACAGCAACACCACGATTCATCAATCATCTATCTGCCAGGCACTGCCTTCAATGCCTTGGACACATTATCTCAGTTAAGCTGCGCAACAACCCTAAGATACATGTGAATATCACCCCCATTTTATACGGGAGAAACTGAGGCTCAGTAAGGTTACATAACTCGGCCCAGATGACATCGCTAGCAAGTGAGAGCCAAGATGCAAAGCCAGCCCCACCTGCTGCCTAAACAGGCTGAGACTAACCCCCTGCTACACTCACGCAGCCAGGACAGAGGCAGGGGGGCAGAGAGGGGGTTCAAGTCCGTTTGTAGGGCAGCACCAGGCTGTCAGGTAGCTCCTGGGCTGTTTCCAAGGGGGTCCATGGGACGGAATGGGCCAGAAAGAAAAACAAAGTTCTGCCAAGCAGGGCCCCGTCCCCCAGAGAGTGACAAATACAAGACCAACACACACTGCAGGAGGCACCCAGGCCCTGCTGGGCCCCGCCAGGCAAAGGACAGCTGCCCACACGCCCATCACAGAAGTCATCACTCGGCTCGGGGGAGACTTGTGTTTAACTTGAAAGTTCCATGTTGTACAGCAGAGCAATAAAGTTCAGATGTCCCCACTGCATTAAAAGAGACAGTGTGGGCAAAGTACTTAGCACAGTGACTGGCACATACTAAGGTACGTAGAACTGCTGGCAGATGTGGGGTCCTTCCCCCCTCTCACCTTTCTCCTCACAGGCCTTTACCCCCCAGCATGGGATGCACCCGACCGGTGCGAGCATTGCCCATGTGGCTGGAAACTTCCTCAGGCGGGAGCATGCTGCACGCACCTCCGTATTCCCGCCACCGCAGACAGCTGCCTGGAGTTCACAATCGGGGAAACAGAGGGCTGGGAGGGGCTTGCAGCCACCCTCAACGATAAGGGCAACAGTGTCCCGGTTCCTGCCCATCACTCTGCACACGCCCTAGATGGAACTCACAATGACACTGCGTGATGGTTTGGGTAACTTTTTACTCCACGCCTGGCTTGCCCGGTGCATGGGACGCTCCATGACATCAGGGAGCAAGTCCAACTCGTGTGCCCAGCTATCCTCACGGCGGACCTGAGTAGAGCCTCCATAAACTTCTAATTCAGGGGAGGAAGACTGAAAGGGCCCGAGGAGCCGTTGACCCTGACCCTGATCCTGAGGCCACATCCAGACATCCTAGAGAGAGCCCACCCATGGTCGGCTGCCCAGAGGCACTCCTGACAACCACATGCTTCTGGAACCAGGGCGGGCAAGGCCATGCTCCCTTAGCGGCCCAGGGACATGGCCCAGCAACAGAGCAGGGCGCAGGACAAGGGAACTGAAACACAGCTCCACACTCTCCATGTCCTCCAGGCCACGCAACGCCCGGTCCGTCCCCTGGCTCTCGGAAGCCACCAGGGAAGGGGACTCGTGGGAAGCAGAAAAGCAAGCAGCCAGGGCTATCCTCCCCGTGCCAGCCCCAGTGGGCAGGGCCCGCGGGCGGAGAGGGAAACCCGGAAGAAACGGCCTATTGTGAGAAAACCCTCTCTGGACATCAGAGGAGCCGCCCAAGGCAGGGCCTGGACTCTGGAGGAAAGAAAGACAAAGAGAGAAGCGGGGAATTTCCAGGCCTGCTGACCTCACGCCCAGATGGTCAGTGGCGGTCCCAGGATGACTGCCGGGCGGATGGGAATCCTCCTGGTCAGAGAGGTTTGCAGCAGCTCTTCCAGAGACGGCCGTCAGCTCAGGGGACAGAGCTGGAAGGGACTCTCCAAGGGCCCTGAGGCCAGTCCCCCACTGTCAGGTGGGAGAGAATTGTCCAGAAGCAGCGAGTAAGGGGCTGCGCCAGACAGGATAACAGCACGTGTGTGTCCCCTCCATCACATACCGCAAGAGTGTGTGGAAAGGGGACCCCACCCCTCACACAGGGCAGGACCTGGAGCTCAGAGCCCCGGAGTCCTTGGGCACGAACCCATCTGATTCTTCCACGGGGCACAAGCAGGACAGCGGGTCAGGGCCCTGAGCAGGGAAGGCCCAGGTCGCAAGAAAGTCAGGATGGAGCTGGGACTAGATCCCTGCTCTCTCCAGGGTGCCCACGGCCACCCTCCATTTCCATTCCTGCCTTTCGATCTCACTGCAGTGAGATCTTCTGGTAGGGTCTGGCTCCAGACTCCATATTCACCTGGTTCCAGAAGCTACAAATCAGCAGGTGGCCCGCCGGCAGTGGGACCCCAAGCCCCTTGCCTAAACCAGAAACAGCTCGTGGTAAAGAGGCAGTGAGCTCAGACTTTCTTCCAAAACAAGACCTCAGCCAGTGGGGAGGGGGCCTCCATAGCCCACCCGGAGGGACCCTGGGGCTGCCCAGCAGAACCAGAAAGGCGCAGTTTGGGGGCAGAAAGGGGCCCAGACAGGCGGCAGGGCAGGCGGCGACCACAGAGCATGAAGATGAATGTGAGGCTGTTGAAACTGAAGGAGCCACTCACCACCAGGCAAGCAGCTAGCAGGGTGGGAGGGGGCAGGGGTGTGGGCCCAAATCCCAGCCTCACCCCAGAAAGAGAGGGTTGGAAAACGCTAGATTCGGAATTAAATTTGCATTCCAGATTCTGCACAGAAATGCTTCAGCCTGTCTGAGGCTGTCTTGCCATTAGCCGTGTTCTGGCGGCTGGAGGTGGGCGTGGGGGTGGAAGGGCCCCCAAGCTCCCAAATGGTACTCACCTGCACAGCCACTAACATTTACAAAACAATTCATAGTTTCCCAAGCATTGTTTTTCCATCTGATTGTCATGATAACCCTGGGAAGAAGGTAGGGCTGATGTCTGTTTGACAGATGAGGAAACTGAAGTCCAGCTTGGGGATCTAGCCCAATTTAATGCCTCTGGTCACTAGCTACATCCTGGGGCCAGCCATCCCCAGGAGGAGGTGATGTTCTCCCTGGCCCAGAGCCCACGCAGATCTCTGGGACTGGGAGGCAGGAGGTCACAGTGGCGGACAGAGGCCCGGGCTGTGGAATGCTGGCAAGTGGGGGTGGCAGAGAGGTGAAGGGAAGGGGTCTCTAGGAAAGAGCACAGAACACAACATCAAAGAGGCCTGTCCTAGTGTCTACTCTGCTGCCCGCTCTCTGTGTATGGGACCGTGGGCTCATTCCTCGTGTGTGAGCGGAGGAGCCTGGCTTAGGTAGAAACTGGGTGATGTCTTCAAGCTGACCTCGAGATCGAAGAAGACCCAAGCCTTGGGAGCTAGCAGCACGTCAAGGCAAGAGAGGTGACCAGCACGCTAGAACTAACACAGCCTTGCGGTCAGGAAGGAAGGGTCCAAACAGGGTGGGGACTAGGGTGGGGCAAGCTAGGCACTGAGGTGCAAGCGCAAGACCCCGAGACTGAGCTCTGCTCAAATGCTGTACCTGGGGCCTCCTCTGCGCTAGTCTCAGCTCTGTCCAGTCCTGGACGGCGGCCTCGTCTGTCAAATAGGAATAATAATAGAACCTACTTGGTATAAAATTAAAGAAATTAAATGAAACAATATGTGCATGTTGTAAGGGAGTTCTCACTTTCTACTTTATACAATACTTCCTGGTTGTTTGATTTATTTCTTTTATAATAAAATCTCCGAAGTAATAAGAGTATACAGTATCTAGCTCAGTACTTGGTACACAGTAGGTGCTTAGTAAAATGCTGCAGCAACCCCCCACAACTGTGCCCAGCAGTCAGTTGAGCAATAACGGGGTTGCAAGTACAGTGTCCAATATAAAGAGCTTGGCTGAGGAATCATGAGGTCTAGTCAAGGTACATTAGAGCAACCACCTTCCCCTCACTGGGCTGCAGTTTCCTAAAAGGACAGGGTTGCAACAATAGCAATAATAGAACATGCGGGGGTTGAACTGGATAATCCTTACGACCAGGGCCATCGACTGCAGAGCACTGAATTAAAATCGGGAGAGACGGTGACAGTTTGTTAAGCGCTACCATGTGCCAGGCACTAGGCTGCACCATTATGCTCATTACCTCATTTTCTTCTCCCCATAAGAGACAAAAATTATCTCTGCTTTCCAGCGAGAAAACCCATCCCTCCAGCTAGACAGCATTATCCCCATTTTTCAGACGAGGAAGCAGACTCAGAGAGGTTAAGTCACTTGCCTAAGGACACAGAGCTGGTTAGTGGCGGAACACATAATCCAGCCTTGATCTGTCAGACTCCGACACTCTCTGCCGCCCTGACGGCCTGGAGAGGCAGGAGGCTAAAGCTCAGGGGGAGAAAACCAGTCCTGCTGTCCAGCTCTCCAGAACACGCCTCAAGTTCCCAGTCCCTGCCTTTTCTTGTCTCTAACGTTGTATGCCACCAGATCCCAGTCTGCCCCTGGCCATCTGCTGTCACCAGGGCTTGTTAAGAATCTCAGAATGAAGGGAAGCTCAGGGGAAATTCAGTCCTGTGCCTGTCCAGTCTGCAGAGGAGCCAGGGGACTCCGGCTGGCCAGCTTCAGCAACCTAGACCTCACCAGCTTCCTCCTCAGGATGACTCCTGGGGCAGCCAGCACTGGCTGTAGTTAGGCTACTCCCAGTTCTGCTTCCACTGGCCCTTGCTCTGCCCTCTGGGGTCCCCTGGAATAAGAAACAAGATGCCTCTCTGCTCCATGTCAGCCTTGAAGAGATTTGGAACCTGTAGCTTTCTCTTGAAGCTGATCGGCCCTTGTTCCCTGCACTGACCCCTACAGGGGCTGGCTTCCACACCCCTCCCCAGCCCCCCGCCCCACCAACCCTCTACCACCACCCTATCTGCAGCTGGTCCTGGAACTGGACACAGTACTACAGGTGTGGTCGGCCTGACCGAACACAAAGAGCCTTTCACCTCTGCTCTGGTAGGCATTATATTTCTATTGATACAGCCTTGGTGTACATTTGCTTTCCTTACAGCTGGGCCACCCACAATAAAGAGTGTACTTTCTCAATGATGTCACTAACCTGCATGTATTCCTGATTGGCTGAGAACAAAGCTCTCTTGTAGAAAAGTATGCTTGAGGAAGTGTCAATTACATAAAGGGGCAAAAATAACTTATTGATTCAGTAATCCCCTATTTAGAGTTCTAGGTATCTAGAGATCTCTGCATCAGTACACACAGGGGCTGAGCAAAGATGTTCACTGCCACAGGCTTTGTAATAGCAAAAGTATCCAGAATGTTCCTCAAGAAGCAACTGGTTAAATGAACTATGGTGCATTCATTCAATGGACCATATTATAGCCATCAAAAAGGACTGGGTAGACTGCTTTGCAGTGACACAGAAAGAAAGATGCCCATTAAATAAAAAGCCAAATACAGACATATATGTGTAATAGGATACTATTTAAAAAAAAAAACCACAACTACGTGTGTGTGTGTGTGTGTGTGTGTGTGTATAAAACCTTAAAAGTGCATAGAAAAAGGTCTGGAAGGATGAATACCAAACTGCTACTAGTAGATGGCTCTAGAAAAGGACCTGGGACAGGGGACGAGAATCAGAAGAAACTTTTATATTACTTATAATATTTTAACTCTTTACATGGGAAATCTAGTCCTGTTCTTATGTAATTAAAAAATTAATTTTTAAATAGGGTGGGGCCAGGGGAAGGGGAGAGAAAGGAGAAAGAATACAACTTTCACTTTTTACTTTATACCTTTTGTATTGCATGAGTTTTGGGGGTTTTTCCCCAATGAGCATGTGTTTTCTGTAATTTTTTAAAGGGAGATTTTAAAACAATTTTTTAAAAAAATATAAGTGGTTTGACAAGATGAGAACAGTAGGGAGGACCTATTATTCTGGCACCAAATGAGGCTGGAGGACTGTGGCCAAGGGTTGGGAACATCCTTCCTATGTGCCTGCTTCATGTGGGCAGAAGAGGCTACAGGGATTCCGTAAAAATAACGAGGAAAAGTCCAGGGGCGAGTTTTCTAGTTAAGGAATTCTGTGTTTGGAGAATTGGCAACTGCAGAGGAGAGTTTCAATCTGGAGCCCACTAGAAAGGATCTGGCTTCAGGAGGGTCAGAGCTGGGCCTGGAGGTGATCACGGCAGAACAGAACCACCAGACTGTGGATAACCACCGTGAGCCAGGAACAGGTGAGGAGCAGGTGCTTCCCTGCCCACCGCCAGGGAGTCCTCACACCTGCACTATACCTGCTTTGCTGGTGAAGAAGCGGAGGCAAGAGAGGTGCAGGGCTTGACTCCAGACCACACGGTTCTCAAGGAACAAAGTGGAACCCAAACCTGATCATCACATCACTGATCCCAGTCTTGTACTCTCCTGTCACCACCGGCCCCTGAGAAAAGCTGAGAAGGCAGCCCAAGCAACCTCAGTCTACTCTCAGTCACCCCACGCAGGCCTCCTCCAGCTCCTGGGATCCACAGGCAGGACACATCGTCTGCCTAGGAGCCTGGCTTCCCTCCTGGCAGCGGGCACCTCACTTAGCCCCGGAGGACTGGCCTCAACCATAAGCCATAGGGGCAAAGGGCACTAAGACCAAGCCTAGGACAAGAGAGATGGGGACCTGACTCTCCTTCTGTCTCTCAGCCCCCAGGATGCCCAAAGCTGGCTTATCCAATGAACAGCTTATCCAACCCTGTAACTCCTCACCCCTCTCCAAAAGGGAAGATGCCAATTTTTAAGAAGTCCCCTTATAGCAAATATAGTGGAAAAAGGGTTTAACAGATTCAAATCCTGGCTCTGCTCTCTCACCGGGTGACCTTGGGCAGGCCTCAGTTTCCCTGTTTCTCCCGATGGAAATGTTGTGAGGGCCAAGTAGGAACCACAGAGTTCTCTGTAAACCTCAAAATGCTACCCACCAGGAGTGATAATGGCTATCAAACGGCTAGGAAAAGAAAGGCTGGACAAGGGCTGAGATACTCAGATGAAGGCCAAAGATGGCTTGCATTAACAGGAAAAGGCTGGAAACTACCCACACGAAGAGGAAAATGAGTAACCACGTTGTGGCAGTTTCATATCAGGGAATACTATACAGCAGTGGAAAATGAATGAACCAGAGCTAGAGATAAAACAAGCATGAATCTCACAATTCTAACGTTAAGCAAAACAAGCAAGCTGCAAAAGACTACAGACAGTATGACAGCATCGAAATAACATCAAAAAAAAGAAATAACATTTTAAAACATGCAAAACAACAATACATACTGTTCAGGGATACATACATTTATAATAAAACTATAAAGACATGCAGACGAATAATAATAAACATTAAATTCAGAACACTTGTTTCTTTGGGGAGATGATTCGGGAGAAATTTCTGGTGTACGGAAAATGTGTTATTTCTTAAACCGGATGAGTGGGTACCCAGGTGTCTGCATGTTAGACTTTATGTCTGAGAAACTCCACAACATCTTCTAGAAGTCAATGCTGCAGACTCCCAGGAGTCAGGGTCAGGCGGGGGTGGCATTTGCAGGGCAGAAGTGGGGCTGTGGAGGGCCCAGGGCTCCTCAGACCACTGCTGAAGCTGACTGTGACCGGCGGAGCGCGGGGCAAGCGCTCTGCAGAGTGGGAGGAGACCAAACCAAAGTGCTCCTGACTCATGGGGCAGCCCCACGCCCGCCGTGAAAATACCAGCTCTGGCCTCTAGGCCTGCCTACTTGGTGACACGGCTCCCACAGTGCGCGTGCACGCACGCACACACACACACACACACACACACACCCCTGCCTGGGCTGCCCCGTTTGTCCACCACACAGGTGCTCAGGGACACAGGGCTCCTGCCTCTCAAGGAACAGCCTCAGGGTGAGGGCCCTGGGAGAGAGCAGCTCAGCCCTGCCCAGGACAGCCCTCAGACAAAGAGCCAGCTGCTCCTCGCCACTCATCTGTTCCAATCTGAAGAGTGACTGTCCTGGGCCAGTCATGGGAAAATCATCAAGAATTTCCTGCAGTGGCCACGGTGGCTGCCAAGGTCTCTGGGGGTCGGCAGCTGTGCTTCCCCACAGAACAAGGGGAGGTGCTCCCTGCTGCCCTGTGCCTCCCTACGGCAGCTCTCCGGAGGGCACCCAGACACCCTCCCTGCACAGATGGCCAGAGACAGGCACCGCGGGCAGAAGGGAGGCAGCAGCGAGAAGCTAGGAGGCTGGGCACAGAACGGCCTGGCCCAGCCAGAGGAGACTGGCAGCCCCTGGAGCCAGAGAGGGTGACCCAAACACTGAGTTGTTAGAGTTAAGAGCTGGAAGAGAACGCCCTGACATGTCAGTCAGCGCGACCCCGTCATTTTGCACCTGGGAAACTAAAGCCAGCAAAGGGAAGAGACCTGCCCAGAGCCACATGAACAGCAGTGGCACAGAAGGGACACAAACCCCATCTTCTGGTGGCCACCTGTGTGCTCTCTTACCACACCACGCTACTGCCCAACCTCTCTCCCTGCCTCACAGTGCTCCGGTGAGCAATGAGGGGGGAAAAGGGGAGGTGAGAAAGGAAGAACCTGCACTGAGGCGGGGCCACAAAAGAAAGAAGTCTGTGACAACACCAGGAGGTGGACAGCCCCCGATCCTGGGCTGGGGTCAAGTGAGGGGGGTGCTGGGTGCTGTTCAGGGAATTCAGGCCAAATGGCCTCTGAGCCCCTCCCATATCTGAGTTTCCACTAGTCTACACAGCAACAGATGTTTGAAACAAAGCAAAGGATGATCCATCTAGAGAGGACATAACATGGTCCACAGAGTGGCAAGTGTCTTAGTCTGTTTTCTGCTGCTATTGCAGAATGTCACGGACTGGGTCATTTATAAAGAACAGAAGTTTATTTGGCTCATGGGTCCAGAGGGTGGGAAGTCCAAGAGCATGGCACCAGCATCTGGTGAGGGTCATCCCATGCCGGGAGACAGAAGGTGAAAGCGAGTAGGTAAGACAGCAAGTATCGGCTGAACTCTCCCCTTTTATAACTAACCCGTTCCCACGACAGCAACATTAATCCACTCATGTGGGCAGAGCCGACATTAATCCATTCATGAGAGTGGAGGGATTAAACTGCCAGCACATGGACTTCAGGGGGCCACATTCAAACTATAGCAGAAATTATCCAGAGCACAGAAAATTGGACCATCCTCATCATCTACTGAAATCCTTTCAGTAGCCTCATTACTAGCACCATTAACGATAACAGCAGCTAGCACTTACTGAGCACTTATCGCGTATCAGCCCTGCGCCGTCCCATTAATTCCAGCCACTCTAGGAAGGAACACTGACGTCATACGGAGCTTACAGATGAGTTCGCAGAGGCCCAGAGTGGCAGAGGCAGCACCCACCCAGGTCTGCCAAGCACTGAAGCACGTGCTGTGCCCCAGGGGTTCTCAAAGAGCGGCCTGGACGAGTGGCATCAGCATCACCACCAGCCACTGGATCAGATGCTCTGGGGGTACAGCGCAGCAATCTGTTTAACAAGCCCCCGACCCAGGGGCCGTGCTCAAGTTTGTGAACCAACTGCTCTAACCATTTCCCAATGCTGCTAACAGAAAAAAAAAAAAAAATGACACTTCTAAGCCTGGTATCAAGACTCTTTAGGGGCCGGGCGCGGTGGCTCACGCCTGTAATCCTAGCACTCTGGGAGGCCGAGGCGGGTGGATCGCTCAAGGTCAGGAGTTCGAGACCAGCCTGAGCAAGAGTGAGACCCCGTCTCTACTAAAAATAGAAAGAAATTATATGGACAACTAAAATATATATATACAAAAAATTAGCCGGGCATAGTGGCGCATGCCTGTAGTCCCAGCTACTCGGGAGGCTGAGGCAGGAGGATCGCTTAAGCCCAGGAGTTTGAGGTTGCCGTGAGCTAGGCTGACGCCATGGCACTCACTCTAGCCCGGGCAACAGAGTGAGACTCTGTCTCAAAAAAAAAAAAATAAATAAATAATAAATAAATAAATAAATAAGACTCTTTAGGGTCTCTCCCAGCCCACCCAGTCAGCTCCTCAACCCAGGATAGCCTTACTCAAAATCTTCTGCCCAGTCTACTAAGTTCCAGGAGAGGACCATCATCTTTCTAGCGTCTGGCCTTGAAGTCACTTACCCCCAGAAGCCCCCTAACCACCTAGCACCCCCAAATCCCTCCACACTCCAGTCATATTTATGCCGGTCAGACTCATTAGGCACTTGATAGCACACGATGCCTTCTAGGGAGCACTCACAGCACATTTCTCCCCACTTGACTACAAGTTCCTGGAGGGCAGAGCCAGTTCCTTATGCACCTACGAGTCATGCACTGTACAGCACGGGGCACAGAGAGCCATCAGGAAATGTTTGCTAACTATCAGAAGGGGGATACATGCCATGGGAGAGCAGATCCTGGCTTTCATCCCGCCTCCCATCTCCAGGCCTCAGTTTCCTCATCTGCAAAATGCACCATTGTTCTCATTTCTTCTATTTTACTCATTTATTGGACAAAGCCATACCCAGGAAAGCCATACCCTAGACACTCTTCTCATCAACAGTACATACATGAAGACTAAAGAGGTCCCTGGTCACACCCTTATATCACAGGAAAAGAAAAAGATAATAAATAAATACACATTAAAAATAACTCTATGCCAGACACTAAGTTCTATACATATACTTTCTCACTCGCAAATAAAGGAGATTATTTCAGAGCACGATGAATGTGTGAAAAAAAATAAAATAGTAATATGACAGAAAGTGAAAAAAGGGGCTACTTTGCATAGAAAGATCAGGGAAGGCCCCTTTGAGGAGGTGACATTTGATCTGAGACTTGACGGATAAGGAAAAACCAGCCATGGGAAGAGCGGGGGAAAGGTTTTCTAGGCAGAGGGAAGAGCACCTATGAAGGCCTCAAGGTGAGAACAAGCTTGACATGTTGGAGGGAAGAAAGCAGGCCGTGTGGCACAGCTAAATCACAGTGAGTGCAGGAGTAAAACAGTAACCAGTGGGTTGGAGAGGGAGGCAGAAAAACAACCTCCTACAATGTTGCCCTGCTCAAATCAGGTCGGCCTGACCCGATCAGGACATCCGGGCCCCAAGTCACAGGCAGCACTGGGGGTAAGGGTATGAGTCAGACCCCCCAGCTTCCTGGGGCCCCCAAAAACCTGGTATGGGCATTGAGGGGCAGGCACCAAGCCTCAGCATGAGTGTCATGCCATACCCATGGGACACCCATGGGTGGGAGATAACATGGAGACGTAAGTATGTAGAACATAGTACACTCCCAGCTGCAGCTTCCAGAGAGGCATGATCAAGCGATTCCATGAAGTGCCAGTCCCTGATCACATTACTTTCCCAGGACACAACCAGGACAGCAGCCCTGGTCAGTGGCATGGGAACAGGGCCCAGGGTTCAAATTTACTAGTCGTGGGCAAGTCTTAACCTCTTTAGGCCTCAGTTTCCTCACCTGCAAATTGAGGATACTAATAGGGTCGTTAGAAAGATGAAATGAGATACTGAATGGAAAGCACTGTGCCTGGCATGTAGCAAGTGTTCATAAACATAAGCTATTAGTATCATCATTGTAAGTTTTTTCACTGTCTCAGTTTTCTCAGCTGTAAAACAGGGATAGGAATACAACACCACAGAGTTGCTATGAGTTTGCACTAATAAATATTCCACTCTCCTAATACAACATCCATTGTCAGGGATTTAAAAAAATTCTGAGAGTGCCCCTTTCTGACCTCTCATCAGATGTCAAATTCCCCTCTATCACACCCCATTGTTTGGAGAATGAGTAAGTGCTGATTTAATCCCATTTTGACGGTACTGTGAAAAGAAAAATGATGCATTAGGAATCCACACATTTCCCTGCACTGTCATTCCGCAAGGGGGTGGGGATGGATGTCCGCTCTTCTGCATCATTCACGAAAGTCCCTTCCTCCCCTTACCAAAATACCACCTCTTCCCCAGTCATACAAAATTCCCACCCACTGCTGTACATATAATTTAATGACTGTATAATGCAATCACTCCCATACACACAACACACATGCACACGAATGTCCTACAGTGGAAAAGTCACTCATAGTAAAAACTCCATCCCCAAAATCACTCCCGGAAACTCACTACATCCACCCTGCACATGCACACAAATGTCTCCAAGTATGTGCATGCAAAGTACGTTCAACAGAAGCAGAATAGCAGGGACTCTGGAGCCAAATGCCTGAACTCAAATCTGACTTCGCAACTCACAAGTTGTGTAACCCCAATTTCCAAGTGCCTAGGTTTCCCAAACTGTAAAATGGGCTTGATAATATTCACGTTTGGGATGAACGTGACAACTAAATGACTTTAATACACATAAAGCGTTTAGAACAGCACTTGGAAAGGGCCCAGTAAGAGTTGTTATGTTCCTCATCGTTACATGTCCACCCTGCTTCCAGAACTTCACACAAAACTACTGACGCCGCGTAGGCAACTCGCCCCCACACGGTAAACAGCCCCGCAGCAGCCACGCCAGCACTCGGGGGCCCGCACGCGCGCACACCGCCTCCGCGCCGTTCCCAGGCGCTCGCCGCGCAGTGCGCACGCGCGCCCCCGCCACCCCGGCGCCGGCTACGAGTCCCCGCGCAGCCGGGCCCCGGGTGCCGGGGGAGACGCCCCGCGACCTCGCGCGCCGGAGTCCCGGGCCCAGGCCACCCGACGCGACCTCCCCCTCACGCCCGATCACTGCCGAGGCTCCGAACGACCCGGGTCCCGGTCCCCACCTTCCCCCCATCCCCGCTCCGGCCCGGCCGGGTTACCTGATGGCGGACGTTTGGGGGGACAGCGCCCCGCTCACCACGTCCAGCCTCGGGTCCGGGGACGGGGCAGCGGCTCGGGCCAGGTGCCGGCCCGGCAGCGTTTCTCAGGCTCCCAGGCCGGGGCTGGGGGACAGGGCCAAAGACTAGGAAGTGCCGGGGGCTGGGCCGCCCCACCCCTGGGAAAGTCCCCCGCGACTGGCAGGCCGCTCGCCCAATCGCGCCGCGCGGCCGGATGGAGCGAGGTAAACACCGGGGACCTGCGAGCCGGCTCGCCGGGCCCACAGCGGCCTTCCCCTCCGGCAGCGACCTCCCCGGCGCCGCCGGCCCGGGCCCGTGCAGCCCCTCGCCGCACTCTCCTCGCCGGAAGCCCCGGGCCGACGCCGCCTGGGGCCACCTTGAAAGCCGGAATCGCAGAGCCGAGGCGAGCCGCCGAGACCACCAGCCCCTTCCTTGTAACGAGGAGGCCAGAGGCCAGAGCAGGGAGGGGACTTGGCAAAAGGCACGTAAGCATTTGGAGCTAAGCCAGAGCTCGAGCGCAGGGCCCCAGAGTTCCGCCCAGGGCGCTCCCGGACTCTTTTTACAAGGACCTTGAAGACTCTATTGCTAGAATTTTTTGCTCACTTATGCTCTAGGCGGTGTAGGCACTTGGGGGTGCATTATTTTATTCGCACGATCACCCTAGTGAGATAGATTGTATCCCCTTTTTTATTTTTTTTTAACCGTAAATAATATATGTGGCACAGAGAGGTTAGATGACCTCCGTAAGGGACTGAGCCAAGTTTCAAACCCGGGTGATTAAATCCAGAGGCTATCTTCCACCCTACCTCGCTGTGGGATTTCCTGGACAGGTAAGGAGCAGTAACTCGCTTTAAGGTTAGGAACACTTTTTTTTTTTTTAAGCCCATAATTTTATTTTATTTATTTATTTTGTTTGTTTGTTTTTTGGGGTTTTTTTTTTTTTTTTGAGACAGGGTCTCACTCTGTCGCCCCAGCTAGAATGTAGTGGGGTCATTATAGCTCACTGCAATCTCAAACTCCTGGGCTCAAGCGATCCTCCAGCCTGACCCTCCAGAGTAGCTGGGACTACAGGGTGGAGACTACAGGCAAGCACCACCATAACCGGCTAATTTTTCTTTTCTTTTTTTTTTTTTTTTGTTGAGACATGGTCTTGCTCTTGCTCAGGCTGCTCTTGAACTCCTGACCTCAAGCAGTCCTCTCACCTTGGCCTCTTCTCAAAGTGCTAGAATTACAGGCGTCAGCCACCCTGCCCAGCCTAGGACAGCTCTTTAAACTGGGTGAAAATAGCTTTATGAAAAACCTATTGCAAAAGACCCATTACACTGGAACTGTTGAAAACTTAATTATTGACAGGCCCTCATCCTCAAAAAGAATTGGGAGAAAGGATTTGGGAAACTATTTCATATACACACCTTCATTTTACAGAAGGGGAGGCCTGTCAATCAATTGTGTGAAAACACACAGACAATTACCCAAGGCAATGCCTAATCCAGGGATTCTCCTTTCAGGCCTTGTGACATCCTGGGGGGGTCTTCAGCCACTTCAAAGGTGTTATCAGACTCTCAAATGATATTAAATGTAGTTCACTTTAGTTATGAAAATGAGTACACATATACTTGATTCTGAAGGGGGAGGGAGGGGCTGCAAACACTGATCAAAGCACCGCCGAGTGATACCTTTGGGGAAGCCCTACAGGGAAATCGCAATCAAGGACCTGATTCACATAGCTGCCCCCATGGGTCGTCTCCACCCATTAGGCCCCCAGATGCCAGTTTTCTCCCTGCTCTTTGCCTGCACGTCCCAGTTCTCTTCCTGGAACGCTCTCTCCCTAATCTAGGCCCAGGCCTTCATTCCCACCCCGTACCCACTGAACACTGAAATTTACTTAATTAACAAAGGGTCAGTAATGACTTGCATTTTGTTTCCACAGCTTCAGCTGTTTTTGTAAAATGTCTCGCCTTAGAGAGTTGGGCAAACAGCTTCATTTCCCAAAGGTTTGGGTGACATCTAGGTGGGCTTGTTGGGGAATGTTCAAGCTTGACATAAAACGGTTACTCAGCCATCTTTTTGCCTGACTTCTTCGTTCTGGATACTTTTCCTTAACGGTTACAATTTGTGAGCAAACTCATCTCTTCAAAGTAATGACAGCCACCACCCCTCCCATCGTTTTAAACATTGGTTTGACTTTAGATTATTCCTCCATGGATCATGGATTATGGAGACTACTGACCGCAATCCCCTACTTCTACGGTCCCCAACCCCCAGGCTGTGGACCAGTAAGTCAGTGGTCTGTTAGGAACTGGGCCGCACAGCAGGAGGTGAGTGGTGGAGGGAGGGAAGCTTCATCTGCATTTACAGCTGCTCCCCATCACTGGCATCACCGCCTGAGCTCTGCCTCCTGCCAGATTGGTGGCGGCATTACATTAGATTCTGCGTTATGGTCAGTTGTATGATTACTTCATTAGATGTTACAAGGTAATAATACTAGAAATAAAGTGCACAATATATGCAATTCACTTGAATCATCCTATCCTTCCCCCTACCCTGCCAGTCCGTGGAAAAATTGTCTTCCATGATACTGGTCCCTGGTGCCAGAAAGTTTGGGGACCACTGCCCTACTTGACAGGTAGGTAAATTCAGGCCTCTGTGTAGAAAAGGACTTGCTCAAGACTACACACTTTGAGTGACCTTGGCTCCTAGTCCTGTGTGCTCTGTCACTCTACCTTGTCATCTTCACAATGACATGATTTTTCTCATTTTTTTTACATCAACTCAACACTGTCATGAATACAGGCTATGGATCTAACTAATGGGGTTCCAATCGTTACTCAGCCACTTACTACTTGGGTAGCTTCTCTAAGCCTCAGACTTCTCTCTGAAAAGTGGGGATAATTTACCTACCCCTCAGGTGATCATGAGGATAAATAAGATAATGCAAATAAAGCCCAAGCTTGGCACACGGTAGGCATTTGAGAAATGATAGTGGTGCCTAGGTGTGGGTTGCATGCATTGGGTAGAACTTCGCTGTTAAACCCAACAGTGCAACCTCATCAGGTTCCATCCCACCGTCCACATCCACTCTGGGACCCTAGATGCTGGGGGGCATGGCAGGGATGGGAGACAGGCCCCCTAGCCTGGCACCCCGACCACCCTTTGGCCTAGAAGGGGATTTCCAAGTCAGGAAGCTGGGCCTGATGCTAGGAGCTGAGTGATTCAGGCAGGTGGCAACCTCTTGTTCTTCCAGAGTGACAACAAGCACCTGCACAATGCCCCACCTAGGAAGAGAATCAAACCGCCTGTGTTTCGTTTTAAAGCACACAAACTTCCTAATCTGCTTTATGCACACCTCTACCGAGGTGGCTCTGAAGTCAGACCCAAATACACATTTGAAGGAAATAAAAAACATACCAAAAAATCCACCTACAACCGATTTACCTCTAAATCAAGTGCCAAAAGAGGAGCAGAGACTGTGTAATAAAAGCATTAAAAGGTAACATTTATGGAGTATTTGCTGTGTGTTAGGCCCACACCTTAATATAGTTTATCTCCCCGCCAGCCTGTGAGGTGGGTAACATTGTCATCCCCTTTTCACACACGAAACTGGGGTTTTGAGGTATTAGATGACTTGCCCAAGGTCTTACAGAGCAGCAAGTAACCCAAGCATGAAGATCCAGGCTCCTAAACTGTTAAGGCTCACTCTTAAGCATCATGGCTTGGCAGCTAGCAAGACATCGAACACAGATGCCAGCCTTGATGGGCCTTTAGAAATGATCAAACCCAGCCTTTTCCTTGTAGGACTGAAGCCACACCAAGGGCCAGAGAGGGGCAGGGACTTGTAGGAGATCTTACGTGGAGTTTGTGATTAATACTTGGGACCGGAACCCAAGTCTTCTGCTCCCAGCACAGTGCTATGTCCACGCACCCCACTAGTGGGAAATGGAGCTTCTAAATCAAACAAGCACATGCCCCATTCCATTAGGTGAGCTGGGGCCTTGGCGGTGGGGGGGGGGGGCGGGGGGGGGCGGTGGATGGAACTCAGGGCAAGCAGCGAATGAACTGGGAAAAGAGCAGTCCTGGGTCCCTGTCTTAGACCCATAGCCTCGGGCAATCTCAGGCATGTAAAACCCTCCAGTGAATTCTAGGTACTTTTGGTGCTGGGTGTGTGTGTTTCTGTTAAAAGATTTTGGTGATAGTTAAATAAGATAACGCATGTCAAGCACATGACATTGACTGAAACGATACCAGTGGCAGTTTTTTGTAAGAAGTAAATAAATAAGCAGAGTCTATGGTTCCAGCCTCCCTCCCTCAGCCTAGGAAGACTCTTTTAATTCTCTCTATCCAGCTCCCAAATAACCACATGAGGGCATGGTAAGATGGCAATAACTTTTCTCGTTCTTTCGGCACCTCAAGGTGAATGAAACCATTTCATACCTACAACTTGCCTGCTTCCCACGAAATGCAATATGCAGGGGCTAGGTGTAGGCTCCAGGTCAGACCGTCCTGGGCTTCAATCACAGCCCTGCCCCACTTAGAGCTGTGTCTCCTTATCAAATGATATGAAGGCTGTAACCGTGTGATTCACAGGGTGGTAAAAATTAAATGCCACATGGCTTGGCCTCAGTGAAAGGTAGCAATGATAATTATGTTCATCAGCCTTATGAGGCAGCAGGGATTGTTTATCTCCTTTTCCCAAGGAGGACCCCAGGGCCCGGAGCTGGGAGCAACTTGCCCTGGACACCGTAGTGTTCTCTGAGGCCTGGAAGGCATTGCTGCCGACTTTTCCTCCAGCCTCTCTCCTGTTTTCCTCTTTCTCCATCCCGACTGTTTCCCCTGTGTCCCTGGGCTTGCCTGTTACTCTTCAGTTTCTAGGGCACCAGTGGAGGAGAAGAAAGGGCAAAGTGACACTGGGGGAAATTCCCGGCCTCGTCACATACGTGGCCTGGCCAGGCCCCTCCCACAGTTCCCAGGAGCTCCGGGTCTCCCCACTCCAGCTTCTCTCCCTCTGACCTCCCTGTCTCCCGGTCAGGGTGTCAGGCCCAGTCTGGGCTTGCATCCAAGCTTGCCCCTTGTCATCTCCTGGAAGTGGGAAGAGGTCAACAGGGCCCAGGTCAGCCCCTCAGGGAGGCAGACCCACAGAACCGGAGCATTTCCTAATCCTGGAAGCCCTAACAGGGCCCTGAGAGCAATCCTCTTTCAGTCCCACCCACCCCCCTCCCATGCCCTCTCCCACACCCCTTCTTTTAGGGCCTCTCCCCATTCTCCATTCCTCTGAGGTCCAGAAGCCGCCGTCAGACTTGGCCTCTGATCCTTGCTTCTCCTAGCCAGGGACTTCCCTGGGCCGGGCGTCTGACCAGCTTTGGAAGATCTGGACTATTTGTGATCAAAACGGAGGCTGCATCCCCACTGTCTGCCAGCCCTCGGCCCTCTCCCAGTGCCTCGGGCTCTCTGTTAGAGGTTCGAGGGCAGAAAGTTCCAGCGGCTCTAGGAGCAAAGCAGGTAGGAGAGAGGAGAGAGATCCTTTTGCTCCGGTGTCAGGAGGGTCCCAGCCTCCACTGTGTTCTTCGGGGAAGCAGGGTTGACTCCTGGTCTTTTCCTATCTAGCTTTAGACTTCTAAAGTGCCCAACACACACCTGTACCCTCACACTCAAAAACTAACACACACAGATCGTACCCACAGACACGCTGTCACACACAAATATGCAGACACACAAACTTACACAGACATACACGTATACACCTTGTGGATCTGACACATATGTACAACACAGGCCCATGTTCTCACATACAGAAACACACACATCCACGTTCTCGCTTGCACACACCTACTCCCTTTCCTTGAAGGAAGAAGACAAAAATAGGCCTGCCTTTCCTTTTGGAAAAGCTAGCGACAACTGGAGAGAAAAAGACTGGCCCAGAAGGGAGGACAGGAAGAGGAAACAGAGAAGACACAGGAGGAGGCTGGGCGAGGAGCAGAGGCCCAGAGCCGGAGACCAGGGTAGGCAGAGCAGGCCAGGCTGGGGAGCTGCAGACCCCAGCTGGCAGGAGAGGGGAGGCTGGTGGTTCCCGGCACAGAGCTGGGAGAGTCTGGTGGTCCCGGCACCCTTGTGTGGCAGGCTCTCTCTCCTGTCCTGGCCGCCCCCCCCCCGCCCCCCACCCCCATCTGGTCACTCACCTGGGAAGGGCAGGAAAATGCGAGGGTGTGTGTCGCCGGCCGCTGTCCCTGCGGAGGCTCTGAGGCTCACTGTGCTGCCGCAGGAAGGAGGGCCGGGCCGGCGACTTTTAGGCAGCAGGGGAATTCCCCAGACGCAGGAGCCGCCAGGCAGCCCCGCGAGGCCCAGCGAGGCCCCAGCCTGCCCCCTGGCAGGGCACAGGGCCCTCCTTTGTCAGCCTCCACCTGTCACTCCCCAGACCGGCTGTCCCCTGCCATGAATTCCGGGGAGGGGAGGGGGCGCTGGGGAAGAGCGGGAAGCCTGATGATTGCTGGGCTGGATTGGAAACAGGGACAGGCACAGGGGCAGACTCAGCGACAGACTCAGGGGCGACCTGGCCTCTTGGGTTCTCCGCAGAACCTCTGTTTCCCCCTTTGCCTAAGGTGGGGGATTCCAGTGCTCAGGGCCCCAAAGAAGTCGCCAGATGCCCAGCCCACATCCTCCTGCCCCATTCCTATCCCATCTGTGTCCACTTACTCTGTGGGTTCCCCACAGTGAAGGGAGAGCCCACGCTCCTTCCCTCGTGCATGCCGGGTCTCGTTCGGATACTGTGAGGCCTCAGAGACCCACAGCGCAAGGAGCTGTGCACATACCAGCCGCAGACCCCGAGCACCCCACCTCCTCACCCTGAGCCTCAGGGACCCCTGCTGTGAAACGGGGATAATGAGTGCGGCTTTGCTGACTCCTGCGATGGTAATTAAAATAAAATCGTGCTTTGCAGACATCTTTGTAAACTACTGACCACTTTACAAACATAAGGTCTTTGTTCACTCGGTGAAAAGATGCCTCGGGAAGGGATGGCTCACCTGAACGGCCCTTTCTTGATCAGTCCTGGTTGCAGAGTTTCTTCATTCTTCCAGCAACATTTAAAGACCAGTGAGGATACAGGGATGGATAAGTCAGACCAGCTTCCTGCCTTCTCAGTGCTCACAGACGCTGAGGAGCCACATGTGGCTATTTAAACATTAATTAGAATTAAGGGTTCAGGTCCTCAGTAGCACTAGCCACGTTCCAAGTGCTTAACAGCCACGTGTGGCTACCACATTGGACTGCACATATGTACAACATTTCCATCCTCTCAGAAAGTTCTGCTGCATAGCATTGCTCTGGGGGCTGTGGGCAAATGCATAGGCAATGACAGCAAAGAGTCGTAGAGACGTGTGTTGGCAGGAGAAATGCAGGGGGCCACAGGAGCCTGGACAAGCGAGTGTCTGGTCAGGGTATGGGAACTGGGAAGTCTTCCTGGAGGAAGTGACACTTAAGCTGAGACCTGAGAGTAGCCGAGCAGGAGCATAAGGAAGGGTGTTCTCAGCAGCAAAAGGAATAGAATATACAAAGAGAAGAGAGAGTATATTCGGGAACCTGAAAATTGATCACTCTGAGTGGAGAGAGGGGTTTGAAGCAGAGGATGGGGAGTAACAGAGATGGACCTGGGGAGGTAAGCAGGCCCAGGCCACAGGAAGTCACAGGCAGCCCTGGGGGGAGGACGACTCAGAGGTGGAGGTGGGGGAGACTCCGCTGAATCCAATTCTCAACTGCTCCGTGCCCTTCAGATTCAGATGACATGGGGAGTGTCAGAAAGACCTCCTAGCCCAATGGCCCCACTTTACAGATGAGGAAGTGAAGGCCAGACAGGGGAAGTGACTTTCCAAGTGAGTAAATGGAGGGACTTCCTGACTCCTGGTCCAGTGCTCTTTCCCACACCACACTCAGTCCCTCAGTGACACTGCCACTTTTCAAGGGCTCAATTTCCACATATGGTGGGCAAGTGGCTACCATATCAGACAGCACAGATATTTCCATCACCACAGAAAGTGCAATTGGGCAAATGATACCAACCCTTGAGCTAGACCCCGGGGCAAAGGAATAATGTGTTTCCTTTGCATAGATCCTTTTCTATGCAAGGAGTAAAAATACATGTATTAATAATTCATCCCTAATGTTCCTGGATTGGGATATTCTCTCTATGCATGGTATTTTCTCTCTAGAGTCCACAATAATCATAGATCTTCTGTGAGTTCGCAGAGCTTGGCTCGGACCGGCTCCTGCCCATGGAGTCTTAAAGGGCAGAGAGAGCCTTAAAGGACTAAGGAGGTTCAAGGAGCTGGACCAACATGAGCTGGGATCTGCAGTTTGGAACATTTGGCTTGCACATCCCAGGGGAAGGTTAGCTCTGAGCTCTCCCTGCTGAAATGCTGAGAGCAATCAGCTTCTCCCACCTTCTTTCCCACCTTTTCCTCCTCTAGCAATGGATCGTCTGAAATTGCCTTCACTGTTCAGGCCAGAGGATGGACACCAAGGAAGAAGAGACCCTTGAACTGGGCGTTGGTAGAGCTGAGTTTGAGTCCGGGTTCTGCCCTGTAGCCCTGGGCAAGTCCCTTCCCCTCTCTGTCCTCAGCTTCTCCTATAATGTGAAAAAATCAGACTGGATGATCACTAAGGGACCTTCCATTCTGACACTATAAGGAAGTCCAAAAGTTCAAAGGAAGGAGAAATCGGGGTGGGCCGAGGTAGTTAGGAAATCGTAACACTAATAGCGTGTTTAAGCGTATCCTGTGCCAGGCACAGTACTCAGTGCCCTTGAATGAGTTGTTTCATGCATTCCTCATAAAAACCCGGAGACTGGTGCTGCTATTTTACAAATGAGGAAATGGAGGCTCCTAGTGAGTGGTTTAAGCCCGCTGCTAATAAGTGGCACAGCTAGAGTTCAAATTCAAGTAATGTCTCCAGTGCTCACGTGGAAGAGAGGAGACCTATGCTGGACCTCCAAAGATGGGTGAAATTTGGCTATATACAGGGAAACTCTCACAGGACCACTCTCTCGATACTTAATCATCCAACCCCGCCTCACTCATCCAGCCCTAAACTCCCAGGTGTGAGCCTGGTACTCGGTAGAGTTTGAGAAGCCCAAGCTCCCTGAGCTGGGTCTTCCAACTCCAAAGTGAGAATTATCTGCTCTCATGCAGGCAGCCAAGGAGAACTCATTGTCATGAATCAGTGGGAGGTATTGAGGATGCTTTTACTTCTCTGAGTCACTCAAGCATCAAATCCGTAACTTTGGCAAAGTTCTACTCAAGCCAGTGAAGTTACCGTCTTCTCTGAATTTTCAGGACAGGCAGCTGGAAGAGGTCATAGAATTACAGATTTTCAGATGTTCACTGGCTTAATAGCCCACCCAGAGCCAGCGTGTCCTTCCCATCAGCAGGTGGCCACCCAAATTTTGCTGCTATACTTCCAAAGACGGGAGGCTCACGACCTCACAGGTAGCCTGTTGCGTTGTCAGTCGGCTCTCACTTATGTAAAGCTCAGATCTGCCTCCTTCTGATGGCTGCCCCTCAATGGCTGACGAATCCCTACAAGGCCCTTTATGGACTGGTCTCTACTCACTGTCCCTTCCCGGTTTCACTGCAATCACAGCTGGCGGTTTTTGGTTCATCAAATGTGCCAGCTTCTTTCTGCTGCTTTTTGGTTCCTTGCGTGTGCCTTGGTCCTTCCCTCCATTGTGCCTTTCTCCTGGCCAGTGCCCACTTATTTTTCGTGTCTGAACTGAAGTGTGCCTACTCTGGGAAGTTCTCATGACCTTCCCCATCACGACAGCTGCCCTCCAGACACCACCAGGCCCCTTGTTCTGCACTTTCAAGCCCTCCCTTCCTCTCTCCCTGCATCCGTAATAAAATGATTATAGGTACGGTTAGTTTAGTGTCTGACTGGAGCGATGGTTTTTAGCCGTGGGCAATTTTGGCCCCCACAGGACATCTGGCAGTATCTGGAGACATTTTTGGTTGTCACAACTGGAGAGAGGGTGTACTACTGGCATTTAGTGGGCAAAGGCCAGGAATGCTGCTTGACAGATTCCCACAACAAAGAGTTATCTGTCCAGCGCGTCAATAGTGTTGTCAATGTGTCAATAGGGAAACTTGTGCTACAGTATAAGCCCCATGCAGCCAGGAACTATTTCTTCTTTGATTTTCACAATTTCCCCAGTGCCCAGCACACAGCAGGCAATTAACGAATGCGTGGGGAAGGAAGAGGGGGAAGGAGGGAAGGAGGAAACGGATTATAGAATGAAGTGCTAGACCACATCAACTGTGGCTGATCTATACCATGTCCCTGAGGTTGGGAAGAGTGGCAGACAGGGGAGAGAGACTGGAGACAGACCTCAGGAGCCTTGAACACTGGGCTAAAGAGGTTTGCTTTTGTTCTATAAGCAATAGGGAGCCATGGAAGACTTTCTTTCCACTAGTGAAAGGTTTTTGAGGCTAAAAGTGATCTGATCAAACTGGCACTTAAGGAAGAGATCTGGGGACAGCGAGAAGTATGAGGAAGGAGATTTGACTCGTTAGTGGCAGAGGCAGATCTTGGAGTCAGATGTGCTACCATTGCACCACGAGGTTGCATGAGGCAGGTCTTGACTCCACAAAATATCCCACCTTATTTCATTGATACACGTTGGGCAATCCTGGTTGCAGACAATTTGTCTGAAGAGCTGGAAGCAACTTCAAAAACATTTTGAGTCTAGATGCATCTGCTAGGTGCCAGGCCCACTGCTGTTACTCACTCACCATGTGACCACAGCACTAACTTCCTCTCTCTTTCCCTCACCCTCCTCATCTATGAAAGGGGGCCAATTCTCTTTGCCTGCCTATAACACTAGGATGGGCTGTGTGCACAAAAGGGGCACCCATTAGGATAATTTCGTAAAGAATATTATAGGCCAGGAGGTTGTCATCTGATCCCCATTTGGTCTTTGGTGGGGCCTTGGATCAGTGATTCGCAATCCTGGAGGCACAACCGAATCACCTGCGGAGCTTTGTGAAAATACAGATGCCCAGGCCCCACCCCAGGCTAATCAAATCAGAATCTCCAGGGTTGTGGCCTGGGCACAGGGATTTACAAAGCTCCCCAGGTGAGTCTGAGGAGCAGGGTTGTAGCCACTGCCCTAGACGCTGCCCTCTTCACAGCTGGTTCTGATGCAGGTGGTCCCAGGACCTCGCTATCCTTGGATCGCTGTGGTCTCCCAACTTGAACTTGTTCTATCCTTTTTATATCAGGAAGGTGACTTCTCGGTACCAGAATCAGAGACTGTGAGGACAACAAACGTGAGGAGAGGAGAGAGCTCTAGCCTTCTTTTTGTGGGTCACAGAACATTACACATGGTAGATGGGAAAGGAAAAACTAAAACTCAAACTAGGTCGCAAAGTGGAGAGGAGGTATGTGTAATTCTGTGAGCATTTGAAAAATGGGATTCAGGGATGCATTTGCAACATTGTGCTTTCCAAGGAAACAGATACGAGGCAGGATGTTGCAAGATTCCTGTCAAAGACAGAGGATCCAAGTACAAATGTTGCAAGACTGTGCTGTCAAAGGAAGTGGCTTCTTAGTCTATCAGATCTGGAACGAAACTTAGAGACGATCTTGACCAATCTTCTCACTGGACAGAGGGAAACTAAGGCCGGAGACGGGAAGGCAGGTGCCCAGGGCCGGGCAGGGGCTGCTGAGGAGCTAGCTTTACCGTCCAGGCTTGCTGACCCCCTGCTACCTGCCGCCCTTTCTCTTACTCTTCAAGTATGTGTCACTTCACTGGTTTTCTCCAGGTCTCCTCTGGACGGGGTCCGAGGTCAAAGGATGAGACTGAATCTGTGTGCCTGGGTCTACACCTGCCAGACGACAGGGGCTACAGTCAGCGGGTGGCAGCGGCGAGCCCGAGAGGAAGGAGCAGCATCTGCTGATGTGGCCTGACCTCAGAAAGGAAGCCTGGTCACCAGGGGGAATTTCCCCGGGTGAGGGCTCATGTCTATGCAAATATTCCCCTTCAATTAACCTGGACCCCAGGAAGGGAGAGGAAGAAGAGGAAAGAGGACACTGGGAAAGACACAGGGCAGGGCCTGGACATCTCCAGGGTTCCAGGCACTGTGTTAAGCTCCTCCTATGGAAACTTAATCTCATTTTGCCCCGAAAACATCCTCCAAGGTAGGAAAATTGGGAGCGTGAGGCCCAGTGAGAAGGTGTGTCGGTGTGTCGCCCGAGAGAAAGCAGTACATTCAAACCCCAAGGGGAGACCTGGCCTCAGGGAGAGGCGATGATGGTGACGATGGATGGATTCGGTGCTGCTGCTGACGAAGGTGACAGTAATGAGGCTTGGGCCCGAGAAGTCTAGCGAAGTTTCATTTTAAGTTTCCATCTCACTCACCAGGGGAGTTTTATCCTGGGAACAGCCAAAGGCATCAGGAAGGTAGTGACCCTGACTCACCTTGGGCAAATCCCAGCTCTGGTTTTTCAAGGCCCCATGGAGGCAGGGGATGTGGTTGCTGGCACTGTTAACCCCTTCACTGCCAGCTTCTAGAACGCTCCAGGGAAAGGGAATGGAATGGGATCCCTGCTTTTGAAGGAGAATCTATGTCTCCCTCCTTTAAATTTCACTCACCCAGAGCCTCGCCGTCTCCCGGAAGCCTTCCCTGGGGACTCCTTTTCCAAGGCTTCACCTCATTTACTGTCTGGTTCTACATGGGGCTGGGCTGGTCTTGTCTCCCAGGGCAGAATACCCAGTAGGACCAGAGCTCGCGTCAGGGGCTGCTGAGCTCCATAGGGCCTGCTTCTTTCTCCTCCTATCAAAGAGCTTCCAAAAGAACAGGCAGGTCCCTGATTTCTGTAGTTGTGTGCAGCGCAACTAAGGCTGTATGCCAGGAAAAACGTGAGCACGTCTGTGCCCAGCGAGTGAGCATGAAGGCAAGTTAGGGTACTTGCGGGAGGTGTTTCCCGTGTGGCCAGCAGTATATATATACAGTCAACAATGTCTATTTCTGGTTACCAGCGGTGCATTTGTGCGCCTAATCATTTTCTTTTTCTCTATGTGGCCGACAATGTGTGTTTCTGTGTGCACGTTTCTGGCAGAGTCTGTGCCTCTGTTTTACCAGCAGTGTGTTTCTGATTCTAGCGCGTGCCCTGTGGGTATGGCTGGCAGTGATTTGGAATTCTGTGTGTGCCAGGCAGTATTTACGGGCTTTGAGTGGATGCCAGGTGTGAGGGAAACTGGGGAATGGAAATGTCCTATCCCACCCTGCAGGTCAAGGTCCACAGCCTTCAAGATGGGGAAGCCAGGGGGAGGGGCTGACAGCAGCTGGGGGCACAGTAGGCAGATGGTGGTAATTGAGAGGAAAGGGAGGGACCATCCCACAGAAGGAAATGCATGTTCTGAAAACGTCTTAGAACAGCTGGGCCTGGGGGAAGGGCCCATTCCCAGATGGCTCTGGTTTAGGGGTTTGTCTGTCCCTACCTAGCTGAGAGGAGGGCAGTCGGATGGCCTGCAGCAGGGGTCTCTGGTCTTCTGTCCCACCTCTGGGTTCCCAGGTCATACCTGGCTTCACATCTGCCTCCTCCCCCTCACTCGCCAAGCAGGTTGAGGCTCTTTCCTTGTTTTCTTGCTCCCCAGTGTCTCTCTTGTCTTCTCCATCTCTGCTTCCTCTGTGCTGGCTTATGTCCTCATCCCTGCACATTCAGGGACCCCGGCTGCCGGCCTGTCTCCTCCACACTGGCCCCCAGGAATATCTTTTCTAAAGGACATCTCTAATCATACTACTCCCCAGCCCTAGCACAGTCAGGGGCTAGCCCAGGCTGGAGTGCAGTGGTGTCGTCACAGCTCACTGCAGCCTCGAACTCCTGGGCTCACATGATCCTCCTGCCTCAGCCTCCTAAGTAGCTGTGACTACAGGCAAACACCACCATGCCCGGCTATTTTTTTTATTTTTTTGTAGAGATGGGGTCTCACTTGTTGCCCAGGCTGGCCTCAAACTCCTGACCTCAACCAAGCCTCCTGCCTTGGCCTCCCAAAGTGCTAGGATTACAGGCAAGAGCTTCCGCACCTGGCCAACCCCACAGTTTTTAGCCTGACTCTTGGTGACCTTCCCAGACGGTGTCCTCGCATAGAGGTTGACATGCCCAAGGCCCCCCCAGGAGGGGTCCCACCTGCTTCTACTTTCCCAACTCTGTGCCTTGCTTCAGACATTGCCTCTGCTTGGAAATCTTTCCCCTCCTTCAATATTGTTTACAGGTGAGAGCTTCTCGTTCATCTTTGGAGGTGCCTCTCCAATGCCCACTTCAGGAAGCCTCTGTCAGTCCTTGCCACGGTGAGCCTGGGGCCTCTGCTCTCAGTGTCCCTTGCTTCTGTGTGCTTGGCTGAGTTTGTTCTGACAATCTTTCCCCCGCAGCTCCCTGAGGGCGAGGGGCATAGTGCAGGGAGTCAGTAGCTCTCAGAGGCTGTTGAAAGAGGCTCCCCCTCTCTGAGCCTGTTTACTCCTCTATAAAATGGAATCCTGCCTATTCTTAATAAAGAGCTGCTGAACTTATTGCAGCCTTCCTACGATCTAGACAGTGTGCTCAGAGATATACGTACACTGCCTTATTTAATTTTACAACACTGTGAAATAGAAACCTTCGTCATTCCCATTTTATGGATGAGGAAATGAAGGCACAGACAGGTCGAGTGACTTATCTGTTAATATATCCAGTAGTAGCTGGCTGGGATTTGAACCCAGGCCTGCCTGCTCCCACGGATCTAAGCCCTGAGTAGAGGACGCAGTCGTGTCACTAGAATTTCCCACTCGCCTCCCTGTGACCGTAAAGTGGGGAAATCTCCTTTAGGAAACCCGAGGTCTGGTGGGGAATGGAGAAACACGTTAGAGCGCTCATTTACCGCTTCTGGGTTCTGAAATTCGGGTTGGGCAACTTGATACTTCTCCCTCCCATTCTCAGCTCAGGCTGGCTCTCGCCCGCAAGAGGTAGAGGAGGAAGTGTCAGCAGAGAGAGCCTGGAATCAGGAGACCTGGATTCTAGCCCCAGATGTGGCCCTTACTAATGCCCCGGTCACAGTGCTGTTCCCTGGGCCCCAGTTACCGCACGTGTGTAACAGGAGGGTTGTCTGGGATCAGCTCTGAGACCATTCCCAGCTCAGTCAATCCTTGATGTGCTGCCTGTATCTTCAGACATTTGTGTCACCACTTGGAGCCTCAGTTTCCTCATCATTAAATGAGGGTGAGCACCCCAGTATTGCTGCAAAGGAAGTCATGGCTCTGGATGCGAAGTTTCTCAAGGCGGATCACTCTGGCGGTGCCTCGTTGCTCTCAGCTGCGCCAGGGCACAGCCAATACCAGGGGGTTTCAAATAGCCAACGGCTCCCACGGGGCTCTCCGTTGGCAGGAAGTGTGAGAGCGGCAACTCCCAGTAGCTGCTCTGTGCTCGGGTTAAAATGGCAACCCCCTCCCAACCAGAGACCGAGGTCAGCTCATCCCACTCCAGAGCTTCTGGAAGGGGTCTGCCCTGAAGGGGAAATGCATGGCTCCAGGCAGGAGGGGGAGCAGCGAGGAGCTAGGCGGCTCAGTGGGTAACAACAAGGTAGGAGAAAACACAGGTGCTTACAAAAGCACCACACCTGGGCCAGCGCCACAGTTCCAGTTCTGTGTGCCGCTAACTCGCTATGTGGCCCTTGGCCAGCGCTTCCTCTCTGTGGAAGTGACAGTTGTGTCATCTGCAACTGAGAGAGGGAGGTGGGAATTTCTGAGGGCCCCTTCCACACTTAGAACATCACAACCATCCTCCCTTTCTCCCACGTTGAGACAGCTGTGGTTTGGGCTTCTGCTTTCTCTTTCCTTTTAGTTTAATTTAGCCCCCACCGCTTCTGCTCGTTGAACTTTGCTCATCTCCAGCGTCATTTCAGAGAGAGCTGAGAGGGAGGGACGCTCAGTGGAAGCTCCTTAAAGACCAGAACCATAAGGATTCATATCTTTAGCGCCCAGCACATGACGTGGCACGTAGGAGCCATTCATTAAGTATAAGCTGCATGAATGAGCAAAGCAGTGAATGAACAGGGTGCTTGGATTCAGAATAGTGGCTACTCCTTCCCCTGCTACAACTCCCAGAAAACACGTGGTTTGTCCTGCAGGCACCTGGGTCTTAGCAGGATTGTTGCAACAGCCTCCCAACTGGGCACCCTTCCTTCCTTCATAGGTTTTTCTTATGCGTGTAGCTAGATGTACCTTCCCCACCCGAGAACCTCCACAGTCTCCCCCTAGGTTATAACAGAAAATCCTGACATTCAAGGTCCTCCATAATTGGATGCAAACTCCCACATCTAATTTCATCCACCTCACCTAACGCCGCAGGGTCTCCCTCCTGCTGCAGACCCATCCCAGAAGGCAACCACCTTAACTGAAAATTTAAGTGAAAAATGCATGTTGAGGCATGCATGGTAAGTGCGCAATTTTAGCTATCTTTTTTTTTTTTTTGGAGTCAGAATCTCACTCTGTTGCCCACACTAGAGTGCCGTGGTGTCAGCCTAGCTCACGGCAGCCTCAAACTCCTGGGCTCAAGCGACCCTCCTGTCTCAGCCTCCCGAGTAGCTGAGACTACAGGCGCTCACCACCACATCCTGCTAATTTTTTCTATTTTTAGTAGAGACGGGGGTCTCGCTCTTGCTCAGGCTGGTCTCGAACTCTGGAGCTCAAGCGATCCTCCTGCCCTGGCCTCCCAGAGTGCTAGGATTACAGGCGTGAGCCACTGTGCCTGGCTTTAGCTATTCTCATTCCTGGATTCTGGGCCCCCTCTTCTATGTGCCCCTCGGCATCCTCACTTCTAGTCCTCAGATTCCCTGCTCTTTCCCATCCTTCCCTGGCCCATTTCCCTCAGAATATATTTTTAAGGCATTTTCCTTTTCAGCTTCGGATGTCTCTGTGATCTGCAGCCGACTTGAAATCAGAGCCAGAAAACATTATAGGCTTCACCTCTCCGTATTTACAGTGGAGCCTGGCTCAGAGCTGGCATTGATGTCAGCTGACCCCAAGCCAGGCAGGCACCGTGCTGAGCACTTCCACACATCAGCTCATTTTACAGGCTATAGGACAGGTAGAATTAGCCCCATTTCACAGATAAGGAAACTGAGGTTCATGTGCTCATAGTTACAAAGATCTTATTCCATAGCTCCTAACCATTTCGTCAATTTATCTTTCAGTAATAGTTTAAGTTTGGCAAATACCCCAGAAAGCTCTCAGCTGATCCTCAAGGCTTGTGGGCTCACAGCCTGCTAGAGCAAAGGAAGTGAAGACACAGCAAGGTACATTTCCTTAGTTGCGGACTCATATGGCGGAGATGAAGAGACAGCTCTTCCAAATTGTTGGGTCCAACCCCTATCATACAAATGGAGAAACAGCCCCAGTGAGGGCAATGGCTGGTCCAAGATCACACTGCAAGGGCGGAACAAGACCAGACTCAGCAAGTGTCTCAACTGCCCGTATTATCTGCACAGCTGCTACCATAAACACGCACTGAACTGCAACAAACTGCTCTGGTCAGCCGGGTAGCGGGCAGAGCCCTCCAGCCAGCCGGCAGCCTCACGCCATGGTCACGGGACAATCTTAGACCCAAGTCACGGGCCAGAAGTCGGTTGGGGGAAGGGAAGGCAGGGAAACTGCAGCTGAGCCTACTTGCTTATCAGTGTCCTTCACGAAGTGGAAACTTTCCATGGGCCTCCCCAGATCGCGATCACATCTGGTGACCCCCGAAGAGTTCAAAAGAGGAAGTTTGGGTTTGGTTGTAATGGATGAAGAACACACAGAGAAACGTCCAGGCAGCAAGACGGGAGGAGAGGGCACCTGAGCTCAGATTCCCCTGTGGGCTTCCCAGGAAACACCTTGGAAGAGTTTAAAGACATAACATACTCATGGGCAGATTTCACAACCTCAAGCTCCAATAAGGAAAATCCAGGCTGCAGGTTCTAGGTAGAAGACAGAGGCCCTCATTGGAAATGTGTTTACGTGTTTGTGCGTCTCTCTTTTCATTTCTTTTTGAAAGAGAGAAGCGTCAAGGAGAGAACTGGAGGCACACTTTAGGACGTCCATGTTAGAAGGGAAACTAAGATGTTTTCATCCAACTCCCTCGTTTTGTCGATAAGAAAATAGAGACTCAGGGAGGGAAGGGGACTGGCCAGAGGTCAGAATGCAAGTGCATGGCAGATGCAAATTTGAACCCAGGCTTCCTGCTCCCGGGCCAGCATTCCTACACTGCCTGGATAGAGAGGGGTGTGAAGTGCATGGGGCGGGGTGTCAGTTTGCCCAAACACATATTAGTAACTCCTCCCGCTACCCCAGCACGCTCGACTGGCACTTGCCACCAACCCACCATTCAAAGCACACACACCACTCATTACAGACAGAGGCTCAGTATGTTTTTGGATTTGACAAAGCCCAAACCAGGGCACAGGCTGTGGCAAGGGAAGGAAGCTGGGACAGGCTGAGACATCAGGGGAGTGAAGGTGGATGGGATCTATGGCTACGGTTCTTCAGCCGCTCGGCCGGCCGTGAGCAGGAGTGACCGTGCTGGGCCCTCAGTGGCCCGTGGGGGTGGGAGCCTTTCCTAAGCCCCAGTTGAAGACAAGAGCCCAACCCTAACCCTCCCCGCACCCCGCCCCTTCCTCAGTCTCTGGAGCTGGAACAATCGCGTTTGGCCATGGCGGCTGGAGCTGCTGACCGTTTCTCGGCAGAGGTAACCTCCAAAGCTGGTGGCCCTAGTCCTCGCCACCACAGACAGCCAGCAAGGCCTTCAGAAAGTCTCCGGAGGTGTCGCCCTGGCAGGGGCAGAGGGAGAGCAGAGTGAGCGAGAACAGTCCTTCTGGCCTCAATGCCCCTCCCACTGTTGCCCATCAGTCTGGACGTCTCCCCTGGCAGCGCAGCTGCTGCACCAAGACCAGAGGGGTCTCCCTAACACACACACGTCACCATGTCCCACCTGTGGCTCCTGTTACCCTCAGGGAGATGTGCAAGCTCCCGGACTGGCTTCACGGCCCTTTGTGATCTGTCACCTGCAGAGCTTTGCAGCTTCACCTGCTGCCTGCCTTCTGGGAGCATCCCGGTCCTCTGCCCACCCCCGCCCCTCCCGTCCAGCATGCCCCGTGCCCTGCCCCAAATCCTGTCCACAGCAGTGCCCTCCGCTCTGAGAAGCACCAGGCCCGCCCTCTCATCTCAGGAGGTGAACTCCAGCCTCTCTTGGACCCCTTCTACTCTGCTAATACTCTCCCCTCGTGGCCCTTTGCACACTGTGTCACGTGATTCCTTGTTTGCACAAACATTATGGTGCACTAGCTGCCAGGCCATTCCTGGGAGTGTGTGTGAACATCACCACGTGCACGACACATCATGAGGGTCTGGCACACAGGTCGGGCCGGGGGAGGCCAGGCTTTCTCCCACGGGGACGTCTCTCCTCTTAGAGGGGTACCTACCATTTCTATGAGAGGTGGATTTTGAGCGTTTTTTTTGTTGTATTTTTTGATATGATTTTTGAACAATAATATATTATCATAATAAACAATTAAAATCAAAGAAAAGATTATACAATTAAAATCAAAGAAAAGATTATACAATAAAACTGTTCCTCCCATCCTTGACCCCCTAGTTCCTCATATCAGGAAGTGGCCACTGTTAACTCTTTTTTTTTTTTTTTTTTTTTAAAGACTAGTGAAGTGCAGCAGTGAGAAGGGGGGAGAGTAGTAGAACAAGGAGTTTGACCTGTGACTGTGAACAGCCAGTGAGATAACTCACTACCTTCGGACCAGCCTGTTACTACTTTCCTGCACGGTTTTCCAGCCATTGTCTGTGCGCATACAAGTATGTGTATTTGTGTAACAACCCTTTTCTACACAAATGGAAGCGTATCCTGTTCTGGGCTGCACTTCGACAAGATTCCAGATCAGTACACAGAGATTTCTCATGGTTTCTTACGGCTGTAAGTATTCTAGCATATGAATGGGCCATAACTTATTTAGCCGCTTCTGTAGGGAGGGCTTCCAATCTTTGGCTACTATCAACAATGCTGGCATAAATAGCCTCTCACATGTCTTTGAGAACGTGTAGCTAAGTCTGTAGGATAAATTCCTACAAGTACAATTAACAAGTCAAAAATATACATATTTTACATTTTGAAACTGCCAAATTATCCTTTAAAATGTGCTAATGATTTACGTTCCCAGCAAGTCTACATGACAATGCCTGTGAGATGCCCGGTCTTGTCAGCAAGTATAGATAAGATCTTGGCCACTATCAAAGACCAAAAAAGTGGGCTCCACATGTCAAAGAAGTCAGACATAAAAGGTCACATATTACATGGTTCCATCTATATAAACTATCCAGAAAAGGCAAATCAACAGAGACAGAAAGTAGCTTGGGGGCTGCCTGTGGTGGGGTGGAAATCGGTGAGCAGATATAAGAGATCTTAGTGGCATGATGGAAATGTCTGGAAACGGGATGGTGGTGATGGTTGCACAACTCGGTAAATTTACTAAAAATTATTCACTTGCGCTCTTAAAACAGGTGAATTTTATGGTATGTAAATTATACTTTAATAAAGTGAGGTTTTTTGTTTTTTTTTTTGTGAAACAGGGTCTCACTCTGTCACCCAGGCTAGAGTGCAGTGGCATGATCATAGCTCACTGCAACCTGAAACTCCTGGGCTCAAGCGATCCTCCTGCCTCAGACTCCCAAGTAGCTGGGACTACAGGTGTTTGCCACTGTGCCTGGCTGATTTTTCTGTTTTTTGTAGAGACAGGGTCTCGCTTGTGCTCACACTGGTCTTGGACCCTGGCCTCTCGGGATCTGCTTCGGCCTCCCAAAGTGCAAGGATTACACGCGTGAGCCACCTCGCCCAGCCTAAAGTTGTTTTTAAAAAGCAAAAAATGGGCTCTTGTTTTATTTGGAAATCTTTAATTATATACCTTTGATTCTTCTGGAATTTATTTTGGTATAAACAATGAGGCAGGTCTCCTTTCATTTAGCAATATCCTGGCTGTTCTAAGAGGCAATCCGGTGGGAAAAAGACAATGGGAATAAAAAGACTTCTAATCTCATATTAGGGATCTGACACTCGCTCCCTTCCCACTGACCTCTAACCCCTCCCTTACCTCAATGGCTTGGTGCAGAGACATGTCGTATTTCTCAACGAATTCCCGCCGGATGTTGAGCAGGTCGATCTCACTCCGGGAGATCATGATCCTGGTGAGGGTCTTCTCATCCGTGCCAGCGCCCTGGTGGAGCCAGGCAAGAGGGGACATAGGTAGGAGGAGAGGCAGAGGCAGGTCAGGCAAGACATAGTGGGTGTCCATCTGCCTTAGTCCCTTTCACCTTCCGAAACCAGGGTGACCTATTCTGCCTCTGTCTTCCACAGATAGTCCCGACCAAAACTCTCCTATGCCCAGGACTGGCCAGACTGAGAGGCAAAAAAGGCCTGTATGGGTTGAATAGTGTCCCTTCCAAAATTCATGTCCCATGGGAAACTCAGAATGTGACCTAATTTGGAAATAGGGTCTTTGCACATGTAACAAGTTAAGATGACGTGATAATGGATTGGGGTGGGCTCTAAACCAATCATTAGTAGCTCTACAAGAAGAGGAGAGGGGACTCTACCATACGGAAAGAAGCCATGTGAAGATAAAGGCAGAGATTGGAGTGTGCGTCCACAAGCCAAGAAATACAAGGGCCTCTGGCAACCACCAGAACTAGGAGAGCGGCATGGGATGGTTCTCCCTCAAGGCCTCCAGAAGGAACCAACCCTGCCGACATCTTGATTTTGAACTTCTGGCCTCCAGAACTGTTACAGAATAAATTTCTGTCATCACCCAGTTTGTGGTGATTTGTTACAGCAGCCTTGGGAAACTAACACGGGCCCCAAGGAAAGGGCACAGGGCATGGAATGCGTGGGCAGCCAGGGCCCACTTCTGCCCCCGGGGAGCGAGGAATGCCAGCTTTGGAGTCACAGTGAGGCTGGAGTCCCAGCTCTGCCACTTAGGAGCCATATAAACTTGGGCAAAGTTTTAAGCTCCCTAGGCCTCAGTTTCTTCCTCTGTAAAATGAGGATACTACCATGACCTCGCAGGATTGCCACAAGGGTCAGCCGTGGTCATTGGGGTGAAACACTTGGCACAGGGCTTGGTGCTCATGAGCACAGGGTAAGCGCTCAAGAAATGGTTGTCATGTTTGGCACTGTAGGCTGAGAGGGTCTCAGGCTCCTTCCCACCCACCAGCTTGCCCAGGCTCTGCCGGCAGTTGAGACTCCAGTGGCTGGGCTAAGAGGATGGCCAGTGTGGCCTGGGCTCTTCAGGAAAGGCAGAGCTAGTCCCAGAGCTGAGCACTTGTGACCTTGGACAATCATTTGTCATAGGAGGCCCTGTGTCACCTGCTAGAACGTGAGCTCTTAAGAGGGCAGAGACTGTGTCTTACTCAGCCCTGTGTTCCCAGAGCAGGTTTCTCAACCCTGACAGTTCAGGCCAGACAATACTCTGTTGCAGAGCTGTCCTGTGCACTGTAGGATGCTCAACTGCATCCCTGCTTTCTTCCCACTAAATGCCAGGAGCAATACACTCCAAGTTGTGACAAGCAAAAAAGTGTCTGGACATTGCCAAATGTCCCCTGGGGGGTAAATCACCCCCGATTGGGAGCTACCGTCCTAGAGCCAGAGAAGGGCAGATGCTGATAAATATCAAATGGGAGGAAACAGCTGCCAGATGTCCTGATTGGGGGATGGCACACACCTGTCTTCGTGTGTGCGTGGAAGTCGGTGCCTGAAGGGAAAGGAGCGAATGAGCAAGTTTTCTTACCTTCATGGATTTATAAAGTTTGTCGGCAAAGAAGAGAGGCTTGTTCTTGACACTTTGAACTGGTGGGGAGAGGAGAGAGATGCAGGGAGCTTGGTCAGAGGATGTACACCCAGCCTCTGGACTGGGCCCCCACCCCCTGCCCCGCCTCCTCTCCCACAACCTGGGTCTGCAGATCATTGCCAACCCCAGGGTCATGCTTGGCGGTGACCCCTTCACCCCGCCATCCCAGAGCCTCCTTGTCTGGCTCATCCCTAGGCCTGGCTCTCACTTGGTTGCAACTCATTTCCTGCTAAGGTGCTTAGAGTTAACCAAGGTTAGTATAGGATTCAAAGGGAATTAACTCGTCATGAACCCAAGGCACTGGGCCTCAAATTTTTAAGTGCATCGGAATCACCTGAGAAGCTTGTTTAAAACTCAGGTTTTAGGCTCCATCCTACAGACTCAGATTCTAGAAACATTTCGAGCACTGGTTCTCAAAGTGTGTTTTCTGGACCAACGATATCAGCATCACTTGGGAACTTGGAAGAAATGCAAATTCTCATGTCCCACCCCAGATGTGCTGAAACTGAAACTGGAGGTGGGTGACAAACTCGTCCCAATTTGCCTGAGACAGTCCTGGTTTTAGCACCTAAAGCCCTGCACAGATCAAGACAATTGATCACCCCACTCTAGTGCGGCCTAATGTTTGAGAGCTACTGAATTACAGAAATACAGTCCCAAAGAATGGCTGTTCATTGGCATCATTTAAGGCACCAAGCTAATCCCTGGGGCTGAGTGCTGCCCAGGGCCTGCACGCTCTGGCCACACGGGCAGCCCACGCTCCCCACCCCCACCCCAGATAATGCCTGCCTGGTTAGGCCAACTCAGCCCTTTCTCAAGGCCTTAGTTTCATTTCAAGGCTCCAGAGCCCACATGGGGGTGTCTCAGATAGCTTAAGGAGGAGGAATCAGATACCAGCTCCAGAGCTGGAACGACCCTGGATATAAAAGTATCTTTAAAGAGAACAAGGGGCCAGAAGCTGGAGTTTCTCACCCCAAGAGCACAGTCATGCAAAGGACTCCCTTGCGGCAGACTCAGGAGTCCCACGGGAAAGATCACATCACCCATCTCCCTCCCCCAGCTCTGCATGCAGCTTCCTAATACCTTCCAAACCAACCCCAAGCTCCTCGGCCTGGAAGACCAAGCACCTGCCCTCCTTCACTACCTTACGGCCTCTGCTCCCCCATTCTCTGAATATACTGGAAATTCCTCTGTGCCTTGTCCTCCTGGTATGGATGTGTTTCCTATCTGTCTCTCCCGACTTTACCTCTCCAAATCAAATCCCACCCCCCACCCCCTGGCTGTACTTGATGTGCGCATCCCTAGTCATGACACCACCTCTAGGAAGCCTCCCTGGATTCTAGGCCTAAGGCTTCATCAGTCTGGTTAAGGAGCACTCTGGGCAGAAACTTCTCTCCTCTGCAACCCACCCCGTAAGACCTTCCTAGAAACTGAGCCTGTCCATCTGCTACAGGGGACCCTGGTGCCTGCCAGGGGACGGGGTGGTGTGAAATGGCGGGGCATGGCGCGTGTGCGTGTGTGTGTCTGCACGTGCACACGTGTTCAAGGTGGGAGGAGAGAGGGAAGCGAGAGAAACACCAAGAGGGCAGGATCTGAAAGTGTCTCCAAAGGCCAATTATTCTGCTGTTAAGAACATGGGTTTGGACTCAGGCAGCTTCTGGTTTGAGTTCTGGCTCCACTACTGGTATTAACCTCTCTGAACTCAGTGTCCTCTTTGTAAAATAAGTTGATAAGAGCACCTGGTGAGGACTTAACAGAGCCTGCATGCAGCTAATCAAGCACAGGGCCTGGCAGGAAACAACAGTAAAAGCTAACCCTTGCCCAATGCGGACTGTGAACCAGGAGTACCGTTCTAAGTGCTTTATGTATAATTAACTCATTCGAATCTTACAAAACCACCCTAAGGGCTGGGTACTATTGCCATCTCCATTTATTTTTTTATTTTTATTTTTTTTGAGACAGAGTCTCACTCCGTTGCCCAGGCTAGAGTGCCGTGGCATCAGCCTAGCTCACAGCAACCTCAAACTCCTGGGCTCAAGCAATCCTCCTGCTTCAGCCTCCCGAGTAGCTGGGACTAGATGAATGCACCACCATGCCCGGCTAATTTTTCTATATATATTTTTAGCTGTCCATATAATTTCTTTCTATTTTTAGTAGAGACGGGGGTCTCGCTCTTGCTCAGGCTGGTCTCGAACTCCTGAGCTCAAACGATCCGCCCACCTCGGCCTCCCAGAGTGCTAGGATTACAGGTGTGAGCCACCGTGCCCGGCCGCCATCTCCATTTAACAGAGGAGGGAACTGAGACACGGAGGTTTTGTGACCTGCCGGAAGACATACAGCTAGTAAGTGGCGGAGCAGGGATTCAACCTAAATTCTGTGCTTTTAGCCACTAGGCGATCCTGCCTCCTGGCTACTGCTCCAAGGTGGTGAAGGCCCACTGCGAGCCACATGGCAACAAAAACAATACCTCTACTTCATCCAGTCTAAAACACCTTCCCCCTCCATCTGTCAGTGTCTCTGAAATCAAGATTATTTTATAACTGATAGCAATTAAGTGAAAATCTTCCATTGGCACCTCCTGGTAAGATTAAAAAAATATGTCTATCGAAGCAATGCATTTTATAGTAAATGAATTAAGATACTAATAATAATCAATGTTAATGAAAACAACAACTTCAACCCTTGCTCATGCCTACTCATCTGTATTTACAACGCAGAAATGGAGATCCAAAAGGGCAAGACTTTTTCAAAGTCAAGAACTCAAATTATGTAAGAAAAGAGTAACCAAAGAGAGTGCTGGGAGGAGGAAAGAGTGTGTGTGATGTATATATGTATAGTGTGTGTCTTGTATGTGTGTATGTGGTGTGTGTGTATTAAGTGGTGTGTATGTGTAGATGTCGTGTCATGTGTGTAGGGTATGTGTGTAGCGTGTGTATGTACAATGTGCTTTGTGTATGTAGTGTTGCATGTGTGAGCATGTGTGTATGTGGTATGCATCGAGTGTGTGTGTGTGTGCATACACCCTAGTCCTGCAGGACACTGTGCCTCCCCCCGCCCTACACTAGCCTTCTGGCCCCTCCCCAGGGAGAATCGTTTTCTCACTCTGTGCTGCAGCCTGGAACAGTCCTCATAGCCCCCAACAATCACCGGTCAGGCAGGACCCTGGAGGCCACCTGTGGCAGCATGTGCTTTCCAATACTAGTAGCTGAGGGGGCTGCCAAAGTTACACTCTTCCAGAAAATCTGGCCAAGTTCCTAATGCCCGGCCCCTTCCCTTGGTCCCCGCCAGTTACCAATGGCCACAAACGCATCCCTGACGTCCCCAGACATCTCCTTCTTGATGGTGTGCTCCACGTCATAGTTGGTCATCTTGATGAACTCCTGGAAGACTGGCCCCAAGAGAAGCCCCGGAGGAAGGGGGTGAGCTCCAGTTTGGGGGTTGGAGGAGCTCACCCTCCCCTGCCCCGCCCGGTCTGCACATGGGCCGTGCCCAGGAGAGTGGAAAGGGCGGCGGGCGTGGCCACAGCCCAGGCCGAAATGCATCTGGCGGGATCACTGCGAGAGGGAAGTCGGGACATCAAGGCTGCTTCGGGCTTTCAGTGCCGAGGCAGAGCCTCCAGGCCTGGCCAACAACCCCAGAGCCTGGGACAAGTTCTGGGAACCTAGGCTGCGGTAGTAAAAAGGCCAGGGGTCCTGGTCATGGCTCTGCTTCTAGCTCACCAAGTGACCCTGACTGACCCTTCCCCTTTCTGGGCCTCTTCTTCCTCCTGTGTCAAGTTGGGACAGAGACTACTGTAAGTTATGACATAATGATAACACTTGGGAAGCACTTGCTATGTGCCATGCATTGTGCCAAGTGCTCTACCTATGTTGTAGGTTTTACATCTTCACAACAATCATGTGAAGTAGAACTAAAACCCCCATTCCTAGAAAAGGGAGTCCAGATATAGACATTCAGTAACTTGCTTGAGGTCACACGGCTGGTAAAGGGGGGATTCAAATCAAGGCGGTCCAGCACCCAGGTGCATTTTTAGCCACTGTGCTAAAGCACCTTAAGTATGGAAAAGTGCCAGACAGAGGCATGTTAAAATGTAAATGTCTTAGTGGAAAGGGTACTTCACCATCACCTAACAGCAGGGCCACTGCATACTGGGGTGCCCTGTGCATGCGGCGGCCTGTGGTTCAAACCACTCCTCACTACCTTGATCCTGGCAGGCATCACACATGGACCATGAGGCCGAACCTCAGAATCCTTCTCAACACAGCATTCTAGGCAGCTGCTACCAATCCATCAGAGCTGGCCTTCAAGGTGAAACTCACTTGCTATCCCTAATCCTGGGCATCCACCTGCATCCCTGAAGAGGTGAATGGAGTTGGCCCAAGGCTGAGCCATGGTCAGCAGCAGAGCCGGGACTAGAACCATCTAGTCCATCAGCCATGATACTCCACTGCTGGGGCGAGGAGGTAGGTGGGCAACTCCTCCTCTCCTCTCACCAGATTCAGGGATATTCCTGCTGAACTGGGAGGGGAGGAGGTCAGGCCTCACCTCTCCGGAGGTGCGGATAGCTACGGGTGCACAGGATGGTCATGAAACGCGTCTCCAAGGAAGTTTTGTCTCCGCTAGGTGTGTCTGCTATTTCCTGCAGAGCCCAGGTTGGGGCAAGGATTTGGGAGGGGAGACAAGAGAAAGCCTTGGTTATTATTCACATTGGTGTCTTTGTCTGGGCTGAGAACACCCAGAAGCTGGGCTAACCCAGCCATCCAAGGGAGCTGAGATTGGCCCCCTCTTCCTCCCTCCGCCTCGAGCACAACGAATTCACACTCCACTCTCAAGTTCCCAGGGACCTGTGGACCGACACAGATGGCCTTAGCACTGGGGACTTGGCCTCAGGGCCATGGGACTGGGCCCCATGGGAGGGGCTCCCGAGACACTGGGCAAGAGACTTGCCATTCTGCTTCCGTCCCTCAACCTCTCTGAAAGCCCCCTGGGGAACGTGTATGTGCGCACGTGCGGGAAAGATGGCCTGGCCAGTGTTTCCCCAGGCGAGGTCAAATGCAAACACATGTTAACATTCTGCTTGGGTATGTTTCCACAATTATCCCCTAGCCAGCTATTAGTTCTATTTATACTGATATTAAACGTCCCTTAAAATAACTCATTTTAGGTTTAAAACTGAGTCGATTTAAAGGTAACTATTAATAGCTGATGGTTATGTAGCACAAATCATGCCAGAGACGAACGGCCGAAGTTTGGGAAACACTTGCCTGGCCCATCTTTTGCCCGGCAGAGTCCCTAAGGGGCCAGGAAAGGGAGAGAGAGAAGCTGCAGAGCAAACCCCCAAATCACGACCCGATTCTGCCCCACTGGGCCCAGCCCCGGGGCCCAGCCAGACTTTACTCAGGCCCTTAAAATCCAAACGAAGAACAGGACACTCACCAAGATCTCAGCAGCCACCTGAGAGCAGGGAGGAGAGAGAGGAGGGAGAGAGGGAAGGCAAGAGTCAGAGGAGGCCGGGAGGGTGGCGTTGGGGCCCTGGGGTGCAGGGGAGGGGCCTGGCTGGGAGTGGCGGAGATCCCAGGAGACCCCGAGGGAGCTCGGGACATGATGGGGGACAGGGATGAGGGAAAAATACCTTTCTCTGACCTTTTGGGCTGGAGCTCAAAATGGGGCTAGGCCTAGCGTTAACTAAAGACGTGATCACCTGAGGGATCAGAGAAAGAGAGAAACGGGGACTCTACCCTGTGTACCCCATAACCTAGAGCAGACTCCAGGCCTCAGTTTTCTTGTCTGAAAACAGAGAGAAATGATCCCCATCACTTCTCCCCAGAGCCACTGGGAAGTTAAATGTGAGGAGCGCAAAGTTCCCTGCGCCCTTTAGCACGTCCAGAGTCGGAAGGGGCTGGGAGACAGGTATCTCGCACCTCATGTTACAGACAGGAAAAAACGGCCAGGTGGGGGCCGAAGGAGAGGTCACTGGCCTGGGGACACACAGCCAAGCGGAGGTGGGAAAGTCATTTTACAAGGGCTACTTTTTAATTGTTGCAATATGCAGAGCACAAAATTCTGTGGTTAGGACACTATTTTGTTAGGCAAATAGCTGTGACTTTGAGTGCCTGGGAACAAAATACAGCCAGCCCTTGCCTATCCAGCCTGAGTTTTGCTTTTGTCTTTTTCCCTGAAGCTCTGTGGACCCCTTTGTTCTACTGGATAGACTGAAACTATTCTCTTTGTAAATTTCACAGTAGCTTACACTCTGGAAACTTCGATCTTCTTTTTATTGTATCATATACATTGGCAACGTCTATCAAAAGTTAAAATACATATGCCGTTTGATCAAACAATTATGTTGCTAGGAATCTGCCTTACAGATACACTGGGCAAAAATCTCCCACGATATAATACAAGACTGTTCCCTGCAGCATTCTTCGCAATAGAGAAAAACTGGGAGATGTGAATAGATGACTTGTTACACAGGTTAAGGGTTATCCACGCAATAGGAACAATCCACGGAGCTCTTAATAAGAATGAGATTTATCTACAGTGCTGATAAGGAGAGTTTCCATTTAAATTAAGTAAAAAAGTAAAATGTAGCACATTCTATAAGAGTGTTTCTTTTATCTCGATAAGAAACCATAAACACTCACTCAAACTTACAGGGAAATAGGTAAGAAATTGTCAAGATGCCGTTAACAGTGGCTACTGTCAAGGAGAAAGACTATGCAGGAAAGTGTTTGCATTTTCTTTTATTCTTCCTGAAATTTTACATTTACCTTTCCTAAACAAGCAAATGTATTATTTCATTTTTTAAATTTAAATGTCAAATAAGAGTTATCAGGGCTGCTAGGATTATGGGCTGCTTTTGGTTTTCTCAATACTTTTCTGTACTGGAAACAATGTAGTTGAAAAATGAGGACATTATTCTAAGCGAAATGAGCCAGTCACAAGAGAACAAATACTATACAATTCCGCTCACAAGAAGTACCTACAGTCGTCAGATTTCACAGAGACAGAAAGCAGAATTGTGGTTGCTAGGGACTGGCGGATAGGGAAATGGGGAGTGACTGTCAGTGGGTCCAGAGTTTAGGTTTTGCAAGATGATGAGTTCTGGAGATGGATGGAGGTGATGTCACCTAACAATGCGAATGTACTTAAGGCCATTGAACTGTGCACTTAAAAACGATTAACATGGTAAATTCTGTTATATATATTTTATCAAAAAATTTTTTTAAAGTTACACTAAAAAAACTTAGTATTGTTTTTTTAAAAAACAGAAAGAGGAAGATGTTTAAAAAATTAAACAAAAAGAATTTAAAGTGCCAAATATTCTCATTTATTCAGGCAAGAGAACCTGAGACATATTAGTTTGTTCAAAGCATCCTCAAGACAATAATATCTGTAGTATTAAAAAATGTGGGGTTCTAAAATAATATTCAACACAAAAGCTTTTCCTTATTTGCCTTGCTACTTTATGCAAAAATTAATCTGGGCAGTTCCTCAAAAGGTTAAACATAGAGTTAGTATGTGACCCAACAATGCTACTCCTAGGTAGCTACCTAAGAGAAATGAAAACATATGTATGTGTACACAAAAATGTGTACACAAATTTTCATAGCAGCATTAGTCAGAATAGCCAAAAAGTGGAAACAACCCAAATCTCCATCAGCTGATGAATGGATAATGGAATATTACTTGGTAAGGAAAAGGAACGGAGTACTGACACATGCTATAACACGAATGACCCTGGAAAATACCATGCTAAGGCCAGGCATGGTGGCTCATGCCTGTAATCTTAACATTCAGGGAGGCTGAAGCAGGAGGATTGCTTGAGGTCATGAGTTCAAGACCAGCCTTAGCAAAAGCAAGACCCCATCTCTACTAAAAGTAGAAAGAAATTAGCTGGACAACTAAAAATATATAGAAAAAATTAGCTGGGCATGGTGGCGCATGCCTGTAGTCCCAGCTACTTGGGAGGCTGAGGCAGGAGGATCGTTTGAGTCCACGAGTTTGAGGTTGCTGTGAGCTAGGCTGATGCCACAGCACTCTAGCCCGGGCAACAGAGCAAGACTCTGTCTCAAAAAACAAACAAACAAAAAAAACCAAAAAAAAAAAAAAAAAAAAAACCACCATGCTAACTGAAAGAAGCCAGTCCCCAAAGGCCACATATTGTGATTTCATTTACATGAGATGTCCGGAATAGGCAAATCTAGAGAGACAGAAAGCACATTAGCGGTTGCCTAGGCCTCGGGGGCTGGGGGGATGAGGAGTGACTGCTAATGTGCACAGGGTTTCTTTTTGGGGTGATGAAATGTTCTAAAATTGATTGTGGTGATGGCTGCACAAGGCTGTGAAAATAACAAAAACCACCAAATTTTACACTTTAAATGGCCAATAGTATGGAATATAAATTATATTTCAATAAAGCTGTTATATTTTTTTAAAACTTGAGGATTGACTATCTAAAAATGACAATTCTTCATTTCATTGTGGGTCTATAATAATTAGTTATCTATATTATTTATCGCTCAAGTTAGAACAGAGAGTGAAAGGGGAAGCTATTACAATTACCGTGGGGGAACAGGTGGGAAATGGACATGCGTTTACCTATTAATACCAGACCCAGACTTCTAAGAGCTTGATGGTGTGTAGAATCCAGTGTGAGAGGCTGGGAGAGAGGCAGTGTAAAACAGGCAAACGAAAACTGCCAAGCAGGCCGGGCGCAATGGCTCACGCCTGCAATCGTAGCACTCTGGGAGGCCGAGGGGGAAGGATCGTTTGAGCTCAGGAGTTCGAGACCAGCCTGAGCAAGAGCGAGACCCCATCTCTACTAAAAATAGAAAGAAATTAGCTGGACAACTAAAAATATATAGAAAAAATTAGCTGGACATGGTGGCGCATGCCTGTAGTCCCAGCTACTCGGGAGGCTGAGGCAGGAGGCTCACTTGAGCCCAGGAGTTTGAGGTTGCTGTGAGCTAGGCTGATCCCATGGCACTCTACTCAGGGCAACAGAGTGAGCTCTGTGTCAAAAAAAAAAGAACCTGCCAAGCACTCATGCACATTATCTTGCTAAGCAGGGAGCTTAGCTCTGCCTATTAAACCCCCGCAATTTTTATATACATTTTGTTCTAGCATTCCCATTTCACCTCTGGAAATCTATTCCAAGTAAAAAAAAAAATCACGATTATGATAAAAGAGTATACTACTAGGAAGAGGGTTGGTTAAATAAAGTTACATGATAGTGTTGATTTTTTAAAATATGCAAAGATATTCACAGAATATTAATTCTTAACTCTTATCAAATCAGGGATCTATTAATATATATACATAGAAAAATAACTAGAATAATATATGCCAAAATATTAACAATGGCTATTACTATTAGGTTATGGGTTTTTTTTCTCTCTATTTTCTAAATTTTCTATAAAAGAATATATTGCTAGTTACAAGAAAACGAGTCCACACTAAGATCAGCGTCCAGCGTACTAAATCTGGAGAAGCAGCCGAGTTGGGCAGGGCTCTGGGTCCAGGGTCCCTTAGTTGGCTCTGCCCGGATTCTCTCTCTCCCCTTCTCGCCTGCAGAGCAGCTGCCTGCGAGGCCCAGCACCGCCCCCTGCCGGTGGCAACTAGAAGCGCAGCCTCACAGGCAGACCAGACGCCAGGCAGAAGTGCTCCCCAGAAAATGGATTTTGGAGTGGAGGATGGATTTGGGGTGAGATCTAAGATCAAAAACCCTCAGCAGCGCAATGAAGCTGCTTAGAGTCATTCTTAATAAACATCTGTTGAATGAGTGAATGACATGTGGCCTCAGCAAGCCACCCTAATGTCTGGCTGGTTCCCAGGCAAGCTCCCGTGAATGAGCCCACAGTGTAGCTGTAATACCAGGCATTTGAATTAACCCTGAAGCTGCTGACAACCGCACTGCAGAGCGAGGGCTGGACAACTGGACAACAGCAGCTACTTGATTTGGAAGCTGCAGGGGAACTGACCTGGCCTGAGTCCTAGAAGATATCGCCGTATTTAGTACAGACTTTGCAGTTGGGCGAGCCTGAGTGCCAGTCAAACCACTGCCACTTGGAAACTGTACCCTGGGATAAATTAGGAGCTTCATTTTCCTCCAGTAAAAAAGGGAACATAACAAAGTACAGAACAGTCTTGGCATCATGCTCAGTGTGTAGCATGCGTTCTAATAAGTACAGTTACGATTCTGTAATCGTCAGGTTACAGCTAAGGATTGTTCTGGCTCCGACGCTGTTGTAACACAGCACACCTCCACCGGTGGGGCTGGGAACAGAAGAGCTGGCGTCCCGACTGCCAACCCAGCAGTGCTCTTCTGAACCCTCCAGCTGCACAAGGGGGCTGGATTCCCCGTCAGTGCTGTCTATGCCTAGCCCTGGGACACAGAGCGTTGGTGAGGATGGCGATTGGGTGGGCAGGATAAAGATCCACACCTGGGCCAGGCCAGTGGATGCTGGGGTCAAGCAGAGGTCAGTAGGGACAGTGCACATGGCCTCAGTGGGGACCGCCCGGCCACAGGAACCCTCAGAGAAAATGAATTTGGGGTTGTGCAGCCTCCGTGAGAAGCCATGCCCAGATCACTAGCCTACGGAGCAGGGCAGAAGCAGAGCAGCCACAGGACCCCAGAGAACCCCCTCCCCTCTTATCCATTCAACAAATATTTACTGAGCACTGATCACAGGCCACTCTGGATACAGGCGTGAACAAAACGAGATCCCAGCCCTCAAGGAACTTCCTTTCTAGTCTTCTTCCAGGACACTCCCTTCGACCTTGGTCCCATTTTACAGATGATAAACTGAGACCTTTAGCACTCAGGCTCCCTGCCCAGCAAGCTTCCAGACCTGCTCCCTCTGGGTCAATTACACTTGGGCCACTGATTTGCTGTGTGACTTTCAAAAGTTATTCACTCTCTCTGGGCCTCCATTTTCCACTGTAACATGAGGGATTTGACCTGGGCAGTCTATAAGTCCCTTCCAGCTCTGAGGGTCCTGCTGTTCACATAGGACATGCCAGTGAGACCAGCATCCCACATCTCATCATGAAAACCCTCAAAGTCTCACTCCTAAGGGTGGAAGTCACTCAAGTGTCAGCCAATCAAACCAGCCACGCCCTGCCAGGGGTCTTCCCACTCCCAGACAGTCAGGGCCTGGCATGGATAGACATCAGCTGGAGCCACTTCTCAGGGAAGCCCAGCAGAGGCCAGTGGGTGGGCTGGGGGGGGGGGTCTCACCTGGGCATCTTCCCGGGCCCGGTCCCGGTCCTCTCCTCCCTCCTCGCGGTTCCCCTACAGCAGGAGCAGCAAGAAAGGTCAGTCCCCAAACATCCGGCCCCTCTGTCCCTTAGGCACTACACATCCTGCTCAGTCACCTCACCCCTCTGAACCCTTTCTTCATCTGTAGCCCAGGGACAATAATCCTGCCTCCACAGGGCAGGCTGTCTCCGTCATTAAATGAGGAGCGTCCGTAGGGTGCTTAGCCCAATGCCTGGCACACACTGAACTCTCAGTAACCGTGAATTGGGGGCTGACATTTGGGTCATAGAAATTCGAGAGATGGTGATGGGGGCTCCCACGAGAGGATCACCACGTGGCTTTGTCCTGTGAGCTGAGGACCCAAAAAACCAGGTTAGGGACATTCAGGGGGTGCTGCCCGGAGAAGGTGGCACCAAGCTAGCTTTGACAAATGAACAACAGAGGTAGGCAATGGGACTCGAAAGAGGCAGGTGGGGAGACACCCTCTGCCTCGGGAGGGGGTTTCTAACTCGCCCGCCCCTTCCCCACAGGAGCCCTTCCCCCTCCCAGGCCTCCAGAAGGGCAAGCCGGCCTGGGGCCCACGAATTCACTCACTGTGGCCAGAGAAACGAGGATTCGCCTGAAGTGGCCAGATGTGTCTGAGCTCAGAGCATCCTCCAGGGACTTGTGATAGTCTGAGACAGAGAAAGGGGCTGTGGGCAGCTGCCAGCCAAGAGGGATTTGGTGGGTGGAAGGGGGTTCCCAGAAGCTCAGATTAGAGCCAGGGCACCATTGGCAGGGGGAGGTGGCGAAGGATTTTATAGTTGGTTCTTAGGGGCATCCAGCCATCCTCCCACTGAGTGTGTACGACAACCAGCACTCCCATCAACCCATCACCTCCTCTCTGTCCCTCCCCTCTGCTCTGTTCTATTTGAGGTCCCACTGCATCTGGCCTCTATCATTTAACGGCCTCTTAGGTCACCTCTCTGTCTTCATTCTCTCTTCTACCTTTCCTCCCGCATGGCAGTTGCTAGACCAAAGCATAGCTCTGACCATGTCACTGCCCTGCTCAAAAATTCTACCATTTTAAAGCTACTTACAAAAGAAAAAGTTTAAATACTTCTGACCGGCACTCAAGGGTCTTCAGAATGAAACTATGTGTCCACTTGTTTAAAAATTAAGAATTTCAAGACAGCGACAGCATAGCACGCAACCAGGTGTGGGCCCAGTACAACCGTGCAGGCCACACACCCCCAAAGTCGCCCACCCTCTCTCCAGCAGGCTGGGATGTTCTCTCTTCCCGCTTCCAGCCAAGCTCTCTTCTACCTCCAGGCCTTTGTCCTTTTGGGACGCCTGTCTCTCCCCAGACACAGAGCCGGACACACTCAGGGGCTTAGCAAAGCCTTGTGGACCGAGAGACAGGAGACAGGCCAGAGCCATGGGCTGGGTTCGGGCGCTGCGGGGCCGGGGCCTCCCGCACTTACCCTCCTTATAGGCCTCGTTGATGGCCCGGATTTCGGCGTTGGTCCGAGTGGCCAGGATTTCGATAAGAGCCTTTTCATCTGTGCCGGCTCCCTAGAATGTCGAGACAAAGACAGTCTCCGCCACAGTTCTGAGCCCTGTGCAGAGGCCAAGGAGACACCTGCTCCAAGAAACCACCCAGGAGGCTGGAGCCCAGGCCAAGCCTTCCTGGACTTGCCCTTCACCTCCAGCCATGGCCCCCACACCGGGGACCTCGGCACAATCAGGGCCGACCATCCTGGTTGCTCACGATTTCCAGGACCTCCCATGAGAATTGCTTTAGGCCCCCACCCACCCCCCAAAAAGAAAGGAAAGATATATAGGTATGTGTATATAAAAACACATATGCACATACCTATGCAAGTGTGAATATTTACATGTCAGTACATAAAAAGAACAGGAGACATGCATGTGCATCACCATGTTAACGGTGGCTGTGGTCCCTCGGTGAGTAAGGGACCATAGATGAGTGCTATTTTCTTCTGTTTTGGCTCTATCTATATTTTCTCAAGTTTTCCCAGAGAACATGCATTGTTTTATCAGAAGAAAAAAAAGTTTTATGCTTTAAGATAAAAACATGCCACATTTGTTTATATTTGGATTTGAGGAGTGACATGTGGACTGTGACATTAGGGCCCTGGACTGGGACAGGCTGGGGAACCTGCTGCACAAAGGTCCCCACACAGAGGGAAGTGGGCGGCAGACAGACAGACAAGACTGACGACTGACTGACTCTTTCGAACATCTGTCAGACGCCTGCCACGTGCCGGTCACTGGGCAAGGTGCTGGGGCCGTGGCTACAAAAGAAACGGCAAGCCATGTTCTCTGTCCTCACAGAGGTTACCGCCTAGTGCTCCACTGGTCCCTGGGTTCTCTGACCTGAAGGAGGCCGAGCCTGAAGGCCAGCCTCCGTAGTCCCTTTCTTAGAAGCAGGTGTGTGGTAAGAAAATCGGGAGGGTCCTGAGACCCGGGATCCAGCCCCTTCCTTCCCCCAGCTCACTGACTCTCTGAGGCCCGCTCGGTTTCCCATTTGTAAACTGCAAGAACGGAAAGGGCTGGGTCAGGTTAGCTCACTGGTCCCTTCTATTTCCATAAAGAAGGGACATGAACTCTTATATCTTTAGATCATTTGCTTTTTCACTTAGAATTTTAAAAAAATAATCTCAATTTGCTTTGCTGAGGCAATATTTCTTTAAAGTCCTCTAGTTCTCCTTTGCTGTTCTCTTAATCTTCAAGGGGCCAAGAGCCCTAGTGGTTTCCTGTGGTTGTCAAGACAAGCTCTAGGGTCAGAAAGACTTGGTCGGAACCCCAGATTTGCTACTTCATGGCTCTGTGACCGTGATCAAGTAACTTAACCCCCTAGCCTCAGTTTCCCTTCTGCAAAATGGGGACAAAATAGGAGCCTCGCCTTGTGGCTTGATGAGACAACTAATCGAGCTACTGTACCCAGCCCAGGGTAGGTACCGTATGTTCTTCATAGTACCAATAGTAGCACTGGTGCCTTGGGAAGCAAAGCTGCTCCAGTAGCATCTGGGGATGTTACTGCTCTTTCTTGCTAAATGGAGGGTCAGGTCTTCGGAGCTAACCGTGCCCTTCATACCCGTGACCTGTTTGACCTGTCCAGTTTGAAGGGCAGAGATTATTTCCGTTTCACAGATGAAGGCACAGAGGCTTGGGAAGGGTAAGTGAGTCCGTGGCAGGCTGGACTGGAACACAGACTGTCAGGTTCCTTCCACATCCACCCTGCTTCTTCCAGCTGCTCTGCGAGACCTCCGACCCCTCTGGTTACTGGGTATGTGACTCAAACTGAATCGAGCAGAGTAAATGCCAAGTGCCAGCAAGAGCTGGAACTCCTGGCAAGAAGGAACTGCCTTTCTGCTGGAGCTCCTAGCGGGTAGGATGTAGACAAGCCACCCTGTCGCCATGGGGAGAAAGGCTGCCTGAGAGTGAAGCCACCACAGAGGACAGCAGAGCCAAGGCAGGAGGCAGCCAAGAGTCCAGAGAGCATCATTTGAGTGTCTGCATTCGGCCATGCCTGTACTTTCCCCTTTCGTGTTTCTGCCGGCTGGAATTAGGGATGGGAGGGACCCCACCAAGGAGTTACAGCCAACCACCTGGGCTCAGGAGGGGCACTTGTGGCCCCACCGTCACCCGCACAGACTGGACCCCCTCCCTCTGGTGCCACACTATACCTCCATGGCCTTCTTCAACTGCTTGGCATCGTAGTGGGCCGGTGGCATCATGAGCCCCAGAATCAGCCTCGCCAGGTCGCCAGAGAGCTCAGACTTCAGGTCGGCCATTAAGTCCTGCCAAGGGCAGAGCCAAGGTCATGCCAACATCCGCACTTGCCCACACGTGACCCAGGACAGGGAGGACATACGGGATGAGGAAATGGGCTCCGTGAGGGAATCAGGGAAGCCTGTGTCTGTCTTTGCTGATGTCGGACTTATTATTTAGATGAAGCCAAAGAGGGTAGGGAAAAACCAACCAGGAGGAAGACCTGCTCTCCTTGGAGGCAGGAGGCAGGAATGGGAAGGGGGCAGCATCGAAGGATGCCATTTCCATCTGGGGGAAACTCATGAGCCGAAGCCAGATGCCACCAAAGTGCCATAGTCACTAACACTCAGCATTGGGCCTTGAAGCCAGTGCTCTCTGTGCAGAGGAACTGCAAGACACACAAAGCACCGTACAGAAACAACTCGTGATTTTGGCCCCACAGTGAGCCTGATGCCACCAAGCCATCCCACACAAGTGTTGCCCATCGCAAGGAACTAGAGGAATGGACAGTTACATCTGCCCAAACCCAACGCTGGAGATACTCTGAGATCACACGACCACGTGGGTGCCATGGAGACCCTGGTGCTCATCTGTGCAGACCTGGCTGAGCTCCATCAGGGGAGGTGCGTGGATGTGGGGCCTGGGGCCCAGGAGGAGGCCCTTACCCGGCCAAAGTGAGACTTGAAGTTCTGCCGGATCTGCTGCCGCTGGGCGTTGCTGCGATGTGTGATGATATCAATGATGGTGGCTTCATCGGTTCCTGAGTCACCAAAGCCACATGCCTCAGAAGAAGGCTCATGGCTCAGCTTTCCCCACATCTGCCCCCCCACTGATGGTCTCCATCAACCGCTGTCACGGTAGAGGCCTGGCGAGGCAGCCCTGTGCTCGAGCCCCCGCAGGCACCTCGCATCTGACTCAAGCCACTAAGTTCCCTGGGCTTGCTCCCTGCCTTTCCTTCTGTCATGTCATGGGTTAAGAAGAAAGGACACCCAGTGGGTGGAGAGTACTGGGTTGGCAGTCAGGACCCCTGAGTTCTAGTCCTAGCTCTGGCAATGGCTGTCCACCTTGGGCAAGTCCCTTTCCCTTGCTAGGACTCAGTTTCCACATCTGTGACATGAAGAGGCTGGAGCAGTCACTAGGAGATCCTTCCAGCCCCGGCAATCTAAGTCTTGTTTGCTGGACCCCAAGTCCCTCTAACAGCAGGCTGGCTCTGGAAGGCATTAAGATGCCACTTAGTGCCTTGCAGGTGACTGCCAGTAGCCTCAGACCTGGCGTGGGACTATCTTTCAAGGCATTTTTACGTCTATCAAGATGAATGGAATGAAGCCCAGGAGCTGACAGACTTAACCTTCCACCCCCTGGAGCTGCTGCTGGCCAGATGGGGGGAGAAAGGCAATGGAGGCCAAACCCTGGACGCCCTGATCCCAGCTGGGTGCAGCGTCAAAACCATGCAGGATTGAGCCCTCCTCATCCCGTGGGCCCCAGTTCGAGGCCCCTCACCGCCCAGCCCACTGCCAAACACAGCACACCCACTGCCACAGACGGGCCCTGCCCCTTCCACGCCCCCCTTACCGATTCCCTTCATGGCTTTGCGCAGCGCTTTGGCATCCGAGTCAGGGTTGAAGTCATTGGCTGGGCGCACGGTGCCCTTCAGCTGCAAGAAGCAGAAAGAAACTCAGCAGGTGTCCGAAGGCCCCCCCGGGGGGCCAGGCCGAGAGAGAAGATGCACAGGGTGGGCAGCTTTCCCCATGAGCCCAAACCAAGCAGCCTGGGGGGACGAGGCGGAGGTCAAGCCACAGCAGACAGACCCTGCACCAGCGCTGAGAGAGAGAGAGAGAGACAGATCCGGCCCGGGAGCAGGGCAAGTGCTGGGCGGGGGACAGTGGCCAGGCTCCTGCCTGCTGGGGTTCTGCTGTCTTAGCTCCCTGGGGCTTTCTATGCCATCAGCGCCCTCCACCCCATCCTTTAGACTCCCACCTGCCTCCGAGGCCCCCTGTGCCTCATTAAGAGCCACTCCCCCGAAAAGGCAGCAGAAATGCTCTGAAACACCAGAACAGAGTTTCCCAAACTTCAGTCACTCGGTGACTTTCACAGTGTGTTCCCAATTCCCATCCGCCCTCTGCTATTCCTGAATATCGTTACCCAGTTGCACTTCTTTTCTGATTTGCTTAAATGTGTCCATTTTGAAGTACATTTAAAAGACTCCTAAAGGGCACAGAATTTTGTCTGCTTTGTCCTGTGATAATCCCAAGTGCCTGGAATAGTGCCTCACACAAAATGGCACTCAGAAAATATTTGTTCGATGAATGAATGAATGGAAATAACTTTATATTACTATCATAAATTAGGAAGTCAGAATCACGTGTCATAAAAAGACGATAAACCACAAAAACAAATGTAATAAAAACAAAACAAATGTGAAATAGAATCAAATTGAACACGATGCCATTGCTTGCCAAAAGCTCTGAAGCGAAAGCTCACTCTCTCAGCTTTCTCCGTGAAAAAGCAAAATCAGCGAATGTCGCAGATGCGGCACCAAACCAGGACTTTCTCTCTGACGCGATCAGAAAGGTGGATGGACTTGAAAAGGCGTGGCTTCCTCACTCACCGTGTGAGGCTCGGTGCTGTTTAATGCCACGGAAGCCCACCCCACCCCGCCAATCTAAGTTCATTTCTCAGATCACTTAAGATCATCTGCAATGATAGTTCTTGCCTTAGAATTTGGGAAACGCTGTCCTAGAACATCAGAGCTCAGGAGCTCTTAGAGGTCCCAGAGATTGTCACGTCTACCCCCCTCATTTTAAAGATGGAGACACAGAGGCCCAGAGAGAGGTGGGGACCTGCCAGAGGCAGCACAGCAAATAACAGTGAGAATCCAAGGTTGGAAGGCTCTGCCCCTCGTACTTCTGTGCAGCCTTTCACTCTGTCCTCTGCGGACCCCGGTTCTGAGGGTGCTCAGGGGGACAACCTTGAATCCTCCAGGGCACCCAGGGGTGCCCATCTGTTCTCAGCTTTCATGCCTCTGAAGCCCCACTGTTGGACCCAGCACGGGACAGGCCCCTCCCTGGAACCAGCCAGGTCTCCACTTCTGCAGGCCCTGTTAGTAGTCAGCGGACAGAACACTCCCCGGCGTGCCAGAAGTTAACGCGGGATCCAGCGCCCCCAGAGGGCCACCCACCAGCTCATCACCCCAAGGGGGAAAAGGAAGCTTCAGGTGTGAGAAGCTGTGTCTCGGGTTGGCCGCCAGGGGGCAGCTGGGTGCCAATCAGAGCAGCAGGAAGGTGCGAGCAGAAGAGTACAAGCTTGTGGTCGAGAGGTCAAGCAGAGGGGAGGGTCTGACCTCTGTTCGGGCCACTGCACTAAGTTCCCACATCTGATAGGCCACCTGCGCTGCCTCCGGGAAGAACTGGCCAGCAGCACTGGAATGGAGGGGTTGGGGACAGGATAGGAGGGAACGTCACCTCGGGTAACATGCCACATGTGCAACACACCCCAACACACACACACACACACACACACACACATCAACATACATAAGTGCCCCAAAACACACACACACACACACACACGTTCTCTCTCTCTCACACACACACAAAGGTTTCTTTCTCTCCAGTCTATACCTCATCCATTCACCAGAGTCCTCCCTACGTTTCTGAGAACTTTCCACCTCTTGAGACCCCCTGCCACGCTGGCTCTTCCCAGCAGCCTTCCTGGCCCAGGGCCCAAGTGGGACAGGATCTCTCCAATCCCTCGACCTCCCCTTTCTTCCTTAGAGTCTGAGAGACATCTGTCCCAGTCTCCCCTTTCAAACAGGCCAGTGAGCAGGCTGTGGCCACATGAGCACTACATCTTCTCCAGCAAAGTGCCCGGATATATCAGGTGCTCAGGAAACGTCTGCTGAACTGCCTCAGCCCCACGGCACTTAGCAAAGGTTAGCAGGAAGTTCTCACATCCCTTCCTTAGCTGGACCCTTAGGAGTCCCAGAGAAGGGAAATCTGAGCACCTCTAATTCCCTTTCTAGGACACAAACCTAGTCAAGTCACCGCCCAACTTAACATTCCCGGAGGAGGCCCCCGGCCCTGCCCGCCTCTCTGTGTTGTTTCCCTCCCCAGTACTTCACGGAGGTGTGACCACAGTCACACAACCGAGCCAGGCTGTTCCTTCTCACCTCTAGGACTTTCTATAGGAGATTTCCTCTACCCAAAACACTGTCCCAGACCCCCTTTTCACCTGGCTCTTCCTCCCTGGGCCTCGGCCTCAGATCTCCAAAGTGCCTCCCCCACTCTGGGCTGGTGCACCTAGATGAGCTTTCGCATACTCTTATTATGTGACCCCTAGACTTCTGCCCCGACCCAGGCCTGCCTGGCAAACTGGTCTGTGTGCTCTTCTAAGGCTTCTTCAGGTGCTGCCCACGGGCCTGCACAGGAAGGCGCGTAATACAAATGCGCTGCACAAATGAGTAGACAGCAGGGACTTGTATTCTTCCCATTTCACAGATGACGAAACTGAGAAATGGCTAAGAAGTGGCCGGGCCTGGACCCTCATATTCTGAATCCATGACCCCAGACTGACTTTCCACGTTCACGAGGGAAGATATGTCCATGCCAGACCACATTCATGTTCACACACACACACACACACACACACACAGACCCACAAGCACAACAGACACTGGCAAAGGCCACCTGTCACCTGTGTGGTGCTCCCAGCTCAGAGGTACCCCCAGCTCACCCAATCCACCCATCAGATGAAAGCCAGGAGAGGCCCGGCCTGCCGCCCTAGGCCACTCCCTCCAGCCCGGGATCAAGAAGCCACTTACTCATCGTCTCCCCCACACAGCTTCAGCAGAGCCTTCTTGTACTCGCCAGAGGTGTCGTTCTGGGGTGAAAGAAAAAAAGGTTACCTCTTACCCAGCCCTGGGCTCCTCTCAGACAAGGAGGGAAGGGCCTGCGTAACCCAAACCCAAAACAGGGGGGAGGCTGAACGAACACTTGTCCACAGTAGCCCCGACCCTCCTCCTGTGTGGAGGTGGCTGAGCCCACCCAACAGTGGTGTGCTGGTAGCTACTTAACAACGGGCTCTCTGGGAAAGGGAGGGAAGGAAAGAAGAAAGGAAGAGAGGAAAGGAGGGGAGGGAGGGAAAAGAAAAAAAAGAAAAGAAAAAAGAGAAAGGAAAGGAAAGGAAGGAAAGGGGGTAAGGGAAGGAAAGAAACAAAGAAAGCAGGCAGGCCCTGATTTGTAGCATTTGCCCATTTCTGTGGTGTAAATATTTCCAATGATGGATAATTTCAAGTTACCAACACGGCTTCATTGAACATGGAGCTGACAGGAGCTGCTCGCGGCTCTCCCGAGCCAGTGCGAGACGGCCCCGGCACACCACTGCCTCAGAAGCCCCCAGCCCGGCCCTGCCACGTGAAACACTCCAGGAAGACAGGGTTCCATGAACAAATGCCCTGGGAAACGCCCAAACCGAAAGAAATATATGCTTGATAGATGCACACTTTGATACAGGTGGCGTACTCTATGTCCCTCTTCGGGCTTCATAACGGACCAAAAACAGAGGAAAACCCCAACTCTCCATCTGTTCTCTTGACAAAGCCTCATGGCCCCAGAGTCGTCACCAGTCACTGGGCGCAGGGCTGTGCACAATCCCTCGTTTGTGTTCTTCCAGGGCCCTGCTTCTTCCAGGACACTGAACTCTCAGCACCCTTGGGACAGAGTCCCCATTCTTAGTTCAGCTTGTGCGCCCTTCGTGATCCAGCCCCTGCCTTCCTCTGTGAATTTCCTTAAATTCCTTGAATGTGCTAAAGACGGGGGCTCCTGGAATTTCCAAGGGACTCCCAGCTTTCCAGGGCAGTTCCCTTCCCCCTGGGAGTGGTCCCCGCTGCCCTGTGTCTTGGTGGAAAGCTCTCTGCCCCCAAGAGCTCCGCTGACCTTGATCATGCTGTAGAGGGACTTCTCGTACTTGGTCCGGAAGATCTCCCGGATGTCAAGCATGTCCAGCTCGCTCCGGGAGACCATGATGCGGATCAGGGTGTTGTCCCGAGTCCCCAGGCCCTGGAAGAGAGGCGGGTTTGAGGAACGGGGACTTAGAGGAGGTTAGGGTGCTAATAGGCCCCCGCTCAGTTGGAAACACTATTTTCATAATAAAAAGTTAAAATTAAGACCAATATAAGCAGACCTTGCCAGTCCCTTTGACGCTCCCTGTGTGCACCTCTTTTATAACCCCTACTTCTCCCTTCATAGATCACTTCCATCTTTGATTTTCCTTATAATTTTTCCATAACCTTGTAACTCTAAGCAATATATTTAGATTTGCAACCAAATCATTTTGGAACTTTGCAAATACACCCTGTGCATTTATTTTTCCACTCTTGATGGACGTGGCATTGTTTCCATTTTTTCCCTAACACGGGCAATCCCGTCATGAGCATTCATATGACGCGTGCACACAGGCGAACATCTCTCGAGGGCTGGGCTGTCCAACCTCACAATGGCGCACTGGTGGACAGAGAATGGCCATCATTGCCCTTTTGGGTTGGCCAGCAGGGCCAGGAAGGCCTGATCTCTTGGGCCTTGGGCCTCTGGCTGCGAGTGACTGCGTTCATTTACTCTGGGGTGCACGGACTGCCATCAGTTTCTCTGTGTGTCATATGTGTGAAAACCTGGGAAGTGCTGGCCTCAGGAACACACCCAGAGTGGAATTGTTGGGTCATAAGATGAACACTGGGAGTCTTAGCAGACAATGCTTTCCACAGTGGTCTTGTCTATGAGCGCTGCATATAATCATGCTGGTTAATTACTATTTTTTAAAACTGTGGGTGGCCATCCCATTTGGCTGCTAGATTGGGTGCGGGCTGCCCCTGCACCCTCTGATGGATCAGGTGAGAGGGCAGGTATGCAGGGGAGAGGGCACGTGACCAGGCAGCAGCCCAGGCTCGGGAGCTCACCTGGGACAGGGCACCATCCCCAGGGTCAGTCCTGTGGCCATCCCTGAAGGACTGTCTTTGGCCAGTGGACCCCCCAAGGACTCGCCAAAGATTCCCAATAGTCCTGTGCGGGAAGGCGGAGACCCCCTCCCCCAACCTCGTTCACATCATCCCCCCCACGCACCTTCATGGCCTTGAAGAGCCTTTCAGCAAAATACTCCGGGGTGCTCCGGATACACTTCACTGTGAAGAGGGAGGGAGAGGTAGAGTTATGCTGGCTGCCTCAGAAGGGGGATGGATGGCCTGGTCCCTTCTTTGTTTCTATTCCTTGGGGGGCCGCCTTGCTCAAAGGCAGGAAGAACCCCGGCATGAGCCACCGTGCCCGGCCTGGGTTTGACTCTTGACTGCAACATTGACTAGTCAGCTCCTGGCATTCTCATGTTGAGAGTACCCCCAATTCATTATAAAACTAACCCTCACACCCAGGCTTGGTTGCTCCTGCCGGTAATCCTAGCACTGGGGAGGCCGAGGTGGGAGGATCGCTTAATGTCAGGAGTTTCAGACCAGCCTGAGCAAGAGTGAGACCCCGTCTCTACAAAATATAGAACAATTAGCCAGGCATCATGGCACATGTCTGTAGTTCCAGCTAATCGGGAGGCTGAGGCAGGAGAATTGCTTATGCCCAGGAGTTTGAGGTTGCTGTGAGCTATGATGATGCCACTGCATTCCGGCCTGGGCAACAAAGTGAGTCCCTGTCTCAACAACAACAAACACCACAAAACTACCCCTCGGCAAGTGATCAGCTTCAGTAAGACTCAGTTTCCTCCTATGTCAAATGGAGATAATGCCAGTGGCCTCTCCTGGGTCTTTATTAAAGATCAAACACTCGGCCGGGCGCGGTGGCTCATGCCTGTAATCCTAGCACTCTGGGAGGCCGAGGTGGGCGGATCGTTTGAGCTCAGGAGTTCGAGACCAGCCTGAGCAAGAGCGAGACCCCATCTCTACTAAAAAAATAGAAAGAAATGATATGGACAGCTAAAAATATATAGATAGAAAAAATTAGCCGGGCATGGTGGTGCATGCCTGTAGTCCCAGCTACTCGGGAGGCTGAGACAGGAGGATCACTTGAGCTCAGGAGTTTGAGGTTGCTGTGAGCTAGGCTGACGCCACGGCACTCATTCTAGCCTGGGCAACAGAGTGAGACTCTGTCTCAAAAAAAAAAAAAAAAAAGATCAAATACTCAGCGCAGTGCCTGGCACAGCAGATGCTCCACAAAAGCCCACTACCATGATCATCATGCTCCCGACCCCAAGTTCATGCTCTTCCTCCCCCTCCCACAGTGCAGAACGGAGTGGGAGGGAGCCAGAACCTGACCCCCTCCCCTTGCCCGGCCTCAGCCACGCTGCCCTGGGTAGACCTTCAGAAGCCATGGCCCATCTGGTTTTCTCCTTCCCAACTCCATACCATAAAAATTCCCCCTTTCCATTCTCAGTCCCCTTTTCCCAGACCAGTGTCCCTTGATGCCCCTGGGAATGCTACGTCAGGACATACCCACAGCCAGCATTAGCTTCTCAAAGTCCCCAGACAGCTCCCCTCGGATGCTGGCTTCAATTGGCTTTCCCGTGGTCTTCAGATACTCATCAAACACTGAGACAGAGAAACAGGGATGTCCAAGAGTGCCCCCATAACACTGAGAAGAAAAGGACACTTCAAAAGCAGAGGGTGCATTGACCAGGACCTGAGTGTCCAACATGAAGCTAGGGCTGGTGCCTCGGTGGAGGTGGCCGGGTGGTCACATGTATCACCAGGCACCGTGCAGACCAGCTTCACGCGTCGGTGAGGGACTGTACCTCACTCTCTAGCATGAAGACTGGCCTGGCACTTAGTTGGAAGGGCTGAGCAGCCTGCTGATGACTTTGGTGAGGGACCACACAAACCACTGCCTGACAAAATCAGGACCAGTCTTTGGGGTGGGGATGAAGTAGCTATCATGTTCCATTGGTCATAAAGAAAAAAAAAAAGGAAAAAAGAAAGGAATTCTTGCCACAACCCTAAGAGGGTAGCTTAGGTCCTCTCTGGAGCTTACCCAACCGAAGATGCTGCTTGCTGCGATTTCCTAAGATGTAAATGAACTGGGCTTCATCCGTTCCCCATTTCAGTTCCCCTGCCTCATACAGGTCCTAAAGGGGGAGAGGCGGAACTTAACTGAAAGAGGAAACCTCAGGAGACGGCACATGCTGACCAAGCCACTCAGAAGTACTGCCTGATCCCTGAACATACCAGTAGTCGGTAGCCTCAGGACCTTTGCATATGCAGCCATGCACTGTCTAACAGCGGGGATCCGTGCTGAGAAATGCATTGTTAGGCGATTTCACCACTGCGCGAACATCACAGAGTGTACTTACACAAACCTACTACACAAGCCTACTACACACCTGGCTGTATGGTGTAGCCTGTCGCCCCTATGCTACACACCTGTACAGCATGTTACTGTACACAACACTGTAGGCGACTGTAACACAGTGGGAAGTATTTGTGTATCCAAATACATCTAAACATGGAAAAGGTACAGTAAAAATATGGCCTCATCATCTTACGGGCCTGGGGAGGGCCTTGACATATGCAGTGTGGTTTTGACTGGACTGTATGTGGCACGTGGCTGTACCTGCGTGCCTTTCTTCCTTCCTCTCTGGAGACACTCCTACCCAGCTTTCAAGGCTCAGGTTGAATGTCCACTTTATTCTCACAGCACTTCCCGATGCCCCCAGGAAGAGTTCTCTTTCCCTCCCTCCTTCCCTCTTCTAGGCTCCTATAACTTTCCACTTCTTTGTAACTTTGATCTACTACATATCACAATGCTTTCTTCACGGGTCTGCTTCCCCACTATTGCATGGGCTCCTCAAGGACAGAAACTGTGTCTTAGCAGGCTCTGCATCTGCCCCTGTAGTGTTACTGGTACACCGTGGGTGCTCAAAACACCTGGACTGTATGGTGTATCAACACAGATGGTGCTTGTGTGATTCATATAAACTTGACTCTCCCAGTACTGCCTGACTTTGCTCATCAGTAATTCCCCCACACTTGGGAGAGTGCAGGTGTTTTTCTTCAATAATATGAAATAACTGGGCTGGGTGCGGTGGCTCACGCCTGTAATCCTAGCACTCTGGGAGGCCAAGGCGGGTGGATCATTTGAGCTCAGGAGTTCGAGACCAGCCTGAGCAAGAGCGAGACCCCCGTCTCTACTAAAAATAGAAAGAAATTATATGGACAGCTAAAAAATATATAGAAAAAATTAGCAGGGCATGGTGGCGCATGCCTGTAGTCCCAGCTACTCGGGAGGCTGAAGCAGGAGGATTGCTTGAGCCCAGGAGTTTGAGGTTGCTGTGAGCTAGGCTGACGCCACGGCACTCTAGCCTGGGCAACAGAGCAAGACTCTGTCTCAAAAAAAAAAAAAAAAAAAAGTAAAAAAGTAAACAAAAGAAAGAAATAACTGAATGAATAAATGACGAAAGCCCCAAAATATAGCTCACCAACATTGTATATGTAATGAACCCTCGAAAGATAAATCTTTTCTTCAACAAAGCACTGTATACATGATGGCTATGGCTGGGTTATTTCTGCTATTTGATGCAAATGACTTCCCCGCCAGCCCTTCCTAGAACCCCACCCTCCCCTCTGTTGCTGTCCTCAGGGACTTCCATCAGTGCTCATTTACCTGGACGTCCTGCTGTACCAGGTCCTCGCTCACTACATCGTCCTCCTCCCTGGTTCCCTGGGCAGAGAGACAAAGGAAATGTTTCAGATACCACAGGGCCAGGGGCGCACACAGGGAAGGCGGAAAAGGCCGTGGCGGCCCAGGGGTGTCCAGGAGCAGTGACTGCCACCGGATCAAGACAGCAGCACCTATTTTGCAGGATCACAGAGTCCCTCCTGCCAGCCTCTCCCTTTATCCTTGGGGCTGGGACCACACAGGCGAGTCCTAAGAATAACCAGGGTCCTTCTAGGTGTCCCCATCCTAGAGGAAGCGAGATTCTTGTACTGAGGACACCTCTGAGAACAGGGACGGGGCTCAGTATCTGGATGGCCCCTGCCACAGGTCCTGGCATTGCCCACGACACCCCCCAAAACGGATTCCACAGGGATTAAGGGTCTGCATGTTTGCATCCATTAGGAGTTCCCATACCGTAACCCAAACAGTTCACCAACGAGGATTTGGGACTTGGGCCCCCAGATCTGAGCTCACACCTGCAAAGGCACCAAATCCTATTGGTGCCTCTTTTGTGCTGCCCAAGCCCTATGGCCCCATCTGATAGAGGCTTAAAAATAGGAAGATACTCAAAGGGGCCAGGGGCAAGCCTCTGCGGTAGGCGTGGTGAGGCCTATGCTCCACCTCTGTCCCCCGGACTGTGCATTTCAGGATTGCGGACCCTCTGGGTTCTCTCCGGGGCTGAGTGCAGGGCAGGGCTGGCACGCCTACGGGCTGTGCCATGTCATTACTCGCGGTCAGATGTTAGGGAGACGACAGCCCTGACGCCAAGATACAGGGTGGGACTCTCCTCTCCAGAACAAGCCGCTTTGAAAACGTGGCCAAGGTCACACTGTCCCACTCCTAATCTTTCTCCTGATAATTCTCTAGCTGGTTAATCTGGGGGGCCGGTTGTCACGGTAATGAGGAGAATTGGTATAAAGTGGGACATGGGGGACAGAGGAATGGAAAGAGGAAACAAAATGGGAGCTTAATTTACATATGAAGTTTCATAAAGTTGTGGTCCTTGGAGCCGGGCTTGAGACATCTCAGCGCCCGTGGCCACAGATTTCCTGCGGGGCCAGCAGATAAGGCACGAGGTGCGGCGGGCAGGGGACGTGCGCTCCAGCCCCCGCAGCCGTGCAGAATGTGGGCCCGCTGCTGCCAGGACTGTCACTGCATCGAAAGAATCCAGAAATCTGGGTTTTCAGCAAAATCTCACTATTTGTAAGTGTTAGCAACTCACTCAAAGTTGTTTTGCTTTGTTTTGTTAAACACGTTGTATGGGAAAACAAAGGAAAAAAATCCAAGTCGGCAGATTGCATTCAGCCACGGACACCAGCTGGCAGCTTCTTGAAAGACTCCGTGGGCGGCTGGGAGGGGCAGCAGGGCCCAGACAGGAGCGGGAAGGGGTGAGTGTGGAGAGAGGAAGGAGCTTATGGGAGAAGACACTCCTGGGCCCAAGTGCGGAGTGTGCGCCAAAGGGGAAGGCGGATCACCTGCATACACCTGCCTGTGCCAACCAGGGGAAATGACCAGGACCCTGGGCACTCAGATTCTACACCAGGTGAGCCAGATGGACACCACCTCAAGCTCCAGAAGACAAAGCAGCCAATGGACCAACCTGGAGCAGGACCACCAGCATCTTCTGGAAGTGGCCAGAGGTGTCGCCGATGATGTCAGCCTCCAGGTCCCGCTCATAGGCTGCAGAAAAGAAGATAAGCTCTAGTCTCATCCTCAGAGACCGTGTGGATCCAGGATAAAGGTCCCTGCTGCCCCCCAAATGATCAGATCTTTGTCACAAATCCCCAAACCCAGTCTACATGAGTGCTATGGCAAAGCCCAGGGTGTATTTTCACAGTTCTCAGTGCTGATCGTGATGTGATAAAATGAAATCTGTCTGCTTCTCTCTACGCCCACCTTTACCATCCCACTGTGGCCACCACCGCCTCTCACCTGGACAGGAGCTACAACTTTCTGACACTTCTCTCTGCCTCTACTATCACGTCCTCTCCAATCCACAGCAACAAGGTGACTGTCTTACGGCCCATATTTGATCTTAATACTCACCAACTTCTCACTGGACTTGGACTAAAACACCATCTCTCTTGGCCTGCAAGGCCCTGTGCGATCCTGCCCTGGCCTCCACCTGTCTAACCTCAGACTGGCTGCCGGCCTCATTTTTACTCCAGGCCTTTGGACTTGCCATTGCCCCTGCTGGAAGGATCTTCTCTCCACTCTTCATACAATTGGCTCCTGGTTTCCTCCCAAGATAGGCTTTCCCTGACCACAGTCTGAAGTGGGTTCTCCCTAGTGAAAGGCTGATTCTTGTTGTCTTGCTTCCCGCATAACACTAGCTACAACGCTTACCTGTTTACTGTCTGTCTCCCTCATCAGCTCATTGGCCCATAAGCTCTAGGAGGTAGGGACTACACTGGTTTGAATCAACACCTTATCCTAAGAACCTGGCATACGACTCAGCACAGAGCAGGTACTTATTGGATAGTCGGAGGAACGGATCAGAGCAAACGAGGAAAGGGGGATAGATAGAATCTTAGTGTCCCCACCCTTGCAATCATTTTTACTTTGTATCTGAAGATCCTGAATGGCCCCTCCTGCCCATCTCACCGTCTTTGTATGCTGCCACCAGCTGGTGGATCTGCTCATTGGTCCGGGAAGCCAAGATCTCAATGAGACACTTCTCATCGGTGCCGATGCCCTGGAGGAAGAGAAGGAGCACGCTGAGTCAAGGGCTGGGATGGGAGGCCACTAGCCACAGGTTGGGATCCTGGAGTGGCCAGAGCTATGAAAGCCTCAGCACTCAGGGGGCTCCTATCACAGCGCTTAGGCACCGATCAGGAGCTGCTGCCCTGAGACTCAAAAGGCATAGGTTTTAGTCCTGCCTCTGCCAGCACTTTGTTTTGTGACTTCTGATTATGAAACTGTATCTTGTGGGGCCTCAGTTTTCTATCTATAAAATGGAGATGATATTAGTTGCTCAACCAAACTCACAGGGAGATAGAGAAGGTAATAATCTCTCACATTGCTAAGTGTATCTGTTTATGAAACGAATCCAAGCTGAATAGCTCATCAGAGGCAAAGATGATAGTAGTTTATAAACTGTAAAGTGCCAGACCAACTTAAGGGCTTTTTATCTCTCTCTTCCTCCTAGAGGGCAACCTTCTACCTCAACCAGACTTCACTGCTCCTCATGCCCTGAACACACCTCCACAACTTCTCCCACCCTTTTTTCCCAGCCGGTAATGACCTTGACACTCCTATCCACCAAATCCTCTCCTGGTTTTGGGGCTCAGCCTATGCTCTCATCCTTAAAGTTGCCCTCTCAAGTCACCTGGGCAGATGGTCTGGCCATGCTGACCACCTTAGTGTGCCCTTGGCCTCCGGTGCATTGGATACAATTTGTCTCCATGTCCCTACAATCTGCTTCCTTGGGACTAGAAACTCCTGGTGTGGGGGTCTGGGCTGAGGGCCCCTTTCATGGTCTCTGCATCACACTGACATCTGTCCACATGTCTGGAGCGGACTGCGATGCCGCCCGGGATAGGGTTTGGGCAAGCTGCCTCTTGAAGCAGGACACATCTGCTGGGTGGTTCCGGGGCTCCCCAGATGCTTGCTGAAGAACCTGGAATCTTCCCATTAAGCACGCCCCCAGCCCCCCCCACACAGACACCTGCGCTTCTTACCGAGATGGCGTCTTTAATCTCTTTGGCATCGCAATAGGCAAGTGGCCGCATGAGGCCCACAATCAGCCGTTCGAACTTCCCCGTCAGCTCATACTTCAAGTCAGCGATGAGGTCCTGGGGGTGGGGAGGAGGAGGAGTCAGAAGAGGAAGGGAAGAGTATCACAATGATAAGAATTACATCTAATGAGCACTTGCTCTGGCAGGTGCTGGGCTAAGGAATCTCATGGGATCATCGCGCTCGGAGGCACGTACTATTATCAGCCCTAAGAAATAGGCTTAGAGATATCAGGTAACTTGCCCAAGTCACGCAGCTAGCAAATGGCCACGCAGGTTCAAGCCTACGGCACCGGGCCCCTTCCCCACGACCGTCTGCTCCCTTGTTTACTGCGTGTCTCCCCCACTCGCTGGGACTCCACAGAGCTGACACCTCACAGGTCTTATGTGCCAGCAGCCAGTGCAGCCCTAACACCTAGCAGGAGCCCAGCACACACCAGGTGCTCCAGATGTAGCTGAGGCTGAAGGAAAAGAGCAGGGAACGGCGTCAGCACAGAGGTTGCCCTGGAGCGCCCTCTGCAGGCGAGAAACTGAATGAGCACACAGGTGAGTGCAGGCAAGAACCTGAGTGAGCACACAGGTGAGTGAAATTGTTCCCAACCCCACCCTGTCTGCCCTCCAGTCACCATGGTTACCTTGCCATAGAGGGACTTGTAGCTCTGGGAGACCTCCTGCCTCTGCCTGTTGCTCCGGGAAGTGATCAGCTCCAGTATGGCCTCCTTGTCACTGCCTGGCAGAGGGGAGGAAACACGTCACCCTACCCACCCTGCCTCCAGGAAGCCCACCAGAGCTGCTTCCTTCCCTGGACACAGGCCTAGCAGCTCCTGCAGCCCTTGGCGTGAGCCTTCTGCTCACGAGGTGCTGGTGTCAAGGTGGGGGCTCTGTGGGGACATATTAAGTAGCCACTAAGAGGGGTCAGAGCACACACTCTCTGAGCTCAGAAGGCCCTCGATCCAGCTCCTCACTGCACAAATAAGGAAACTGAGGGCCAGAGCAAGGCAAGGACTCACCCAGGGTCTCACAGTGAGCCTGGCTTAGAAAACCCAGGTCTTGTAACACCCAGCACAGGGTTCTCTCAGCCACAGGACAAGAGAGAACATAAGCACCAAATCGAGGGTAGTGGTCACCCGAGCAAAGGCAGGGGGAGATGTCACCAGGAGGGAGACTGACCAGGGAAACTTCAAATATTCTGATGAAGCACTATTTCTTAAGTTGGGTGGTAGGTCTGTGGGTGAAGCTTCTATTATTCTTTATACCTTTTTTTGTATGAAATATATTATATAGAATTATGAAAAATAATAAAAGGAGGAGATAAAAAATGAATGAGTATATTTTACCATCTCACCCTGCCCCCGCCACCAGAAGGGCTCTGGGCTGTGCCCACACTTGGGGAACGCCCCCCACCTCCCACGAAGCCCACTGCCCGCAGACCCCTGTCTCGGTGGCCCGGCACCCACCGAAGCCCTTCATGGCGGCGTACAGCGCCTCAGCATCCTGGCTGGGGTCGAAGTCTGGGAAGTCATGAATGGAGCCCCGGTACTTGGCACCCTGTGGAGAGGAAAGCAGAGGGTGAGCTGCTGACCCTGGACCTGGACGCAGCTCCTGTCCCCAACCTCAAACCAGACACTCCTCTGGTCCAAGCAGAGCCCCCTTTCCCTGCACGATCGGGTGCTGACTACATAAACCCCGGGGAAGGGTAGGGATGATTCTCCACACCACCTGCTGCAACCTGCCCAAGCGACAGTGCCATTTCCCCAAGGGAGGGTGGCTTGGCCAAGGCCCACAGCCCCGCACCACCTTCCGCAGGCCCCAGGAGAGGGTAAAAAAGCCTGGCTGAGTGGGGGGCATGGAAATGATCCTTGCAAGAGTAACAAGAGCCCTTCATATTTTTATGGCACTTTACAGTTTACAAAACTCTCTCACCTTCATGAATGTGATTGGTTTAGCAATTTGCAGAAGCACTTAAGATTATCTCCACCACGAGATGAAGCAGTCAAGCTCAAAGAAGGAGAGACACTTGAAGGAGGTCACACAGAACCTAGACCTCTTCCGGGCTCCCCTCTGCTCTCCAGCTCCAGAAACCCTGCGGCTGCCGGCTACTGAGGGTGGGGTCTCGGGCTGGGGGTTCCTAGAGCCCCCCTCAGTTCAATGCCAAGATAAGGTGCTGCCCCTCCCGGCCCAGTACACTGAGCTGTGAACTGGCATCTGAGGACAAGCTGGCTTGGTCCTTGTGGGTAAGGAGGGGAGGGGCAGAGAGCCAGGGGATCTTAGACGTTGAACCTGAGCCTGAAAGCACAATGGGGCTGGTTCACAGGGGAGTCAGATGTGTGTCGGCCACACAAAACTGAGAAGTATGGGGTCCGGGACAGCAGCCGACAGCTGGCAGAGCTGAGTACGCCAGAGCCTGTCACTGAGCACACAGCACAGTGGCAAGGCACTTTATCCGTGCCAGGCCTGATGCCAGAGGGTAAAGACTTGGGGAGAGAGGGGACCAGATCCCCGTCTTTCATGAGCTCCTGGCCCAGGGGCAGAGAGAGAGGAGTATATCTGTTACCGTAAAGCTTGTAATAAATACCCTAATTACCATACAGTTTATAATAAACACTCTAAGACAGAAGCAAGGTGATGTGGGAAAACAGCAGGGGCTGATTCCGACTAGGGGGAAACCAGGAGAGACTCCACAGAAGAGGGAGTTGGGGGGTGGCTCACACCGGCTGTCTTGAAAGAGTGAGAAGTGGACAGGCAGAGTGGGCCCCCTGCTGTCCCCTGTCCCCCTAGTGCCCCCACTGCGAGACCCTGGCCAGGCAGGCTCCCGTCTGCACAGGCTGGCTCCTCCGCGGTATGCATGCGTGGGCGTAGGGTTGCTATTTAAAGTTCTGATAGGGCGGATGACCAGAAAGGGATCCGGCTCTCTTCCCGCCACCCATGAGTCCCCTGCAACCCGATCACACCTCTGGGCAGAGAAGGAAAGAGTCACACATGCCAAATACCCAGACCAGGGTGTCCTGCAAGGAGCTCAGCAAGTGCAGGATGGTGGCTTTACTGCCAGAGCTCCCTCAGCCTCACTTCAGACCTCACGCCTGGAGCCTGAGAAACCCCTGCTGCCTACTCCACTTGGGGCAGGCAGGGGACCCAGGGACCCCTGGGGACAGGTACCACATCCATCCTGTCCCCTGCACAGAGGCTGACCAAAGGAGGCACTCAAATATCCATCATATAAATAAACCAAACAAAACCAAAACAAAACATAATAACAAAAAAACTCCCCCCACACAGCCGGGAAGGGAATCCAAGGCTCTTTCTAACAGCCCATGCAGGTGGGGCGGAGGTGGGAAGGGACGACCATCAGCCCAGGGCATCTTCCCTGGCCAGTGATGCCCACCTGCCCCTCTTCTTGAATACTGGAGAACTGCAGTTACTTCACTGCACCCTTTGCCTCCTCTGTTGGAACCAGGTCTCTTTATTAAACAGGTGGGCCCATTTCATCTCTGTGCCATTCTGACCCTGTTTTCAAGGCTATAAATAGGCAGCAGTGCTGTCCAAACCACGGGATCCTAAGTGCTTCTCACACTCAGACACTCACGCTCCAAGGGCAGCTCCAGCCACCCTACCATTCATTCATTCATTCATTCATTCAATCAACCAAGCAAGCAGCATTTACTGAGTATCCACTAAGTGCTAGGACCGGGGACCACTAAGAACTCACAGTCTGGCAGGGGAGATATATTTGAACCACAATATAGCGTGGTGGGTGTTATGCTAAGGAGAACACCAGGAGCCAGAAAGAGATACTTCCTTTAGAAAGCTCTGGAAGGGCAGAGACCATGTCTGTCTTGCTCACTGGTGCATTTCCAACATCTAGCACAAGGCCTGGAGCAACCAGGCACTCACTCAGCATTTGCTTCATAAATGGATGGATGAATGACTGAATATATTCCGAGCAGATCGGAGAAGGCTTCCTGGAGGTGAAGTCTAAGCAAGTCCTAAAGGATGAGTAACGGTTGGCCCCAAAGGGTACAGGAGGGAGGGAAGAGGTGAGGAGGAAGAAGGCATCGCACAGAGGAAACACAAGGCAGAGGCCTGGAGGGAAGCAGGGCAGACTCTTCAGCGTGACGCCCAGAGTCCCTAAGATCACCCACTGGGACAGAGGAGGGCAGAGAGATGAGGCTGGAGCATGACACATAGGGATTAAATAAGCCATCGAGTCCCGCCATGCTGCCGAGGGTGGCTCTAGCGCCAGTGGCTGCCCTGGGCTCACCAACCAAGTCAGGGCAAGGCAAGGCTCCAGCACCCAGCACTGTTTTCCTTACCCACTAAACAGAAGTGCTCCTTCCCAACCCTGTCCCTAGTGTTTGGCACCTTTTACCAGGTTGAACCACATAACTTGCCTTTTAGGTAGGTTAAAAGTAATCAAATAGCAGTAGGCTTCATGTGGCTCCAACTAATACCTGTCCCCAGGTTGATATGTGGGCTCTGGAAGACTTTTTAACCTGTCTGCTGGGACGGGCATGGCTGGTGGTGACAAGTCCAAGATATATTCTCAGTCCAGACTCTTCAGAGCTCAAAGTCAGATGTCCAAAGTCACTAAGATCATGGGAGTGCAAGCTGCCGGGGGTTGGGGGGGTGGGGAGAAGATGGAAGCACGTCCCCAGGATGAAGGGCAGAGGATGCGACAGCAGGGGGACCGCCCCTTTCCTACTCCTCTAGTCCCTCCCTCTTCTGCCTGGTGCAGTGTCTGGGAAGGGGCCGAAGTTGACAGGGGATGAGGCAGGGCTGCACTGGGGAAGGGTGTCTAACGACCTACATGGGGCTTGGCCAAAACACTCAGAGACAAGCTTCGTGAGCAGCAAGGTTGGCCTCCTGTGGAATTCTTTACACAAGGATCAATTAGTTATCCTGGGACCCCACAGGACCACAGCCACTAGAAGCAGGGGTGGGGGGCTTAGCGCTGGTCACATGCGGAGACAGAGAGGACCCTCAAATCACCCAGGCCTGGGGCTCCCGCTTTGAATCACTCTCACAGCAACTTCGTGAATTTTGCATCTCTGGTGCAGCTGCGCTGGCTTCTCCCTGCCCACCTCCTGCTGCCTGTCCTCCCTCGGCAGACAGGTCCCTGGCCGCAGTGCCCGTGATCAAAGCAGGGGGAGCAGACAAGGGACTTTCCACCCTGAAATATTCAGCAGGTCCCGCTGCCAGCTGGTGAGCAGCCCGGGCCCCAGGGCTCTACGGGCCTCGGCCCCACCCAGGCCGCTGCTGAACAGGAGTCCCGGCGGCCTCTCGGGAGCAGAGGTGACATCCCCAGAGAGATGGCTGTCTGGCTGGGATTCCAGCTGAGAGCTGCCTTGACCAGACCTGACCCAGGCCTCATCTCCACAGCTCCCAGGAGTCCCGGGCTTGAGCACCTGCCTCTCCTGCTCTGTCCTTGCGCTGTCTTTATAGTCATCATGGTGTTCAAACCCAGAACGTCCCTGTGAAACTGAGGCCACAGCGCCAGGCCTCCTGGACCCTCTATGACACCACACTACTTCTTCATGTCTTTGGGCCTCAAGTTCCCCTCTTCTGCAAGGAGAGATGAGGAGAGTGACACACTTATCACAGTGCGAGGAGCTGGGGGTGACTGGAGCAGAGAAGAGCGGGCGGTCTGCCGTGCGTGTGCGTGTGTGTATGTGCGTGTGTGTGTGCGCATGTGTGTCTGCACATATGCATGGAGGGGGGGGGACCAGAAGCCGAGCTAATAATTGGAAGCAATAGATACAGACTTCAGCTCCATGGAAGGGAGACCTTTTCCACGGTTCTCTAGTATTGTCATCTGCAAAGTCCTCTGCTCCCCCAGACTGTTGCACTCCAAGCAAACCCAAGTACCTTCACTGCCCTGAACATGCTGTGTTCTCCTTGTCCCCTCTGGCCTTCTGTTCCAGCCGTTCCTACCTGGACTATTCTCAGTCCCCTTGCTCTTCCCCTGACTGGCTCTCTCTGTTCCTGCAGCCTGGGCGGGGCGCCTCCTGCCTGCCCGCAGAGCTCCTTCACTGGCTCCATGAGAGCACTGTGCACAGTGGGTTCCAACGCACCCCATGGGAGGAGACGGCCCTGCCACCCCAGGACTTGCTTACAGGAGGTCTACTGGCCCCCGGTCCATGGCAACAAGAAACCACAGGTCAGCCAGGCACGGCCCAAGAGCACTGGACCAGGAGTCCAAAGATTTGTGCCTAGGTCCTGGCCTCTCTCATCTCCCAGGGCCTGACCTGTGCACTTGGATCATCTAGATTCCTGCAATTCAAATGCCCTTGAGGAAGTGGCCCTAGGATGACCACACTTTGGAAATGGGGAAGAGCAAAATTTTCACCTTGGATTTTTGCCCATAACCACAACGACTCTCTCCTCCTGGTCAGAGAGGCCAGTTGCAAGGCACATTCCTCAGTGGCTCTGCAGAGGCCACGGCTAGGACTTTTTTGAGGGTGCTGGTCCTACGTCCTCCAACACACTGTGCTCTTCAAAAACTGTGACTCTCCTTTAGGCCCAGGTTCACTGGGTGGCAAGTCATGAAGTCAGGGATGAGGTTTAGTTGTCACTGAGCTCAACCACCCCGTAAGGGGAAAATGAGGCCCAAAGGAAGTAAAGAACTCACAGATCCTGTGTTTGCATTTGATGGCTCGTATTCTGGATTGGAGTAAGGGACAAAAGGGGCCGAGTCAGGCGTCCCTCAGTTTTATTCTCCACTTTGGATCCCACCATGGCACTGACCATGCCTCCTCCTCTAAGGCCGGCCAACAGGGAGCACCCGGGGCACGCCCTGACGCAGAGCGACTCCCAGCTCTGACCACGGGCAGAACCCAGTCTGAGCCACACGGGAGTAAGAGCTCTGATGTGCCTCAAACTCCACTCCCCAGCAGGCGGTCGGACAGCATGAAGGATGGAGGTTAGAGTGTCCCGAGCCAGGGAAGTTCATCCCAAATTGGAGTGACAGGAACATTTCCATCTCCAGAGCAGAGAGGACCCTCTATTGCTTTTGGGCCTGTCCAGCATCCACTTCCCTTCCTGGGGAACCACTCTTGGGCCATGCAGTTCAGGTGGGCCCAGCTCCCCCTCCTGGGCCCAAAAGAGAGCGGGTTACCCAGCCAATAAGGACCATACCTGGGAGCTCCCCTGGAATCACTAAGGATGAGTTATGCTGTTTTCCCTTGGGCTGCCCAGACAGCAGAACGGAAGCCCGGAGCTGGGGTGGCTGCCGTGCCAAGGCAAGGAAGATCCTACCCAAGAACGAAGCCACCAGGGGAAGCCCAGCTCACAGAGGCAAATCCTGACACTATCATTTGGACCCCTGGATCCAACAAGACCTGAAGTCTTGGGCTTCTCAGTTCCGTGAGCCAATACGCATCCTTTTCTGCTTAGGATGTTACGTGTTGTCCCTGGAGACCTGCATCTGAAGAGCTATGACTTGTAACGGGAGCAAGCAAAGCCTCAGCACCTTTCCTGCTGAAGGTGCCAGGGGTCTCTGCAGCAGGGGGACCGCAGGCCCAGGGGAGGCGGAGCACAACCTTCAGGAAGGAGAGGCCCCTTACCTGTGCTGGTTTGGCCATGGTCTCAGGTTCTGCGGCAGAATCCACTGTGGAGAAGAAAGAGATCCGTGAGAATCCCCCACACTCTGCTCCTCTCTGTTCCCCCCCACCACCAATTTCCTCACCCTGCTGTTTTCCAGCTGCCTCCAGCCCTTTAGGTTAAATCACACCCAACGACCTGGCTCAGGCCCAGGCATATTTTTTTCCAAGGACAATGGATAGATCAGATGATGTCCAGACATGCACACACTTGGGACGGAGAGGGAGGGAGGGCATGACCTCCGACCCGTCACTGGCTGCTTGACTCCAGGCTATGCAGCACACTTGTCCCAACAGCGTCTCTCTTAAACCTCAGAGCAATCCTTCCAGGCATCAGAGTCTCCTTTTTCATAGAGGAGGAAACTGAGGCTGGGGCATCACAATATATGATCCAAGGTCGCACAGCTTAGAACCGAATCCAACAATTTCCGGATTCCAGGGTCGATGCCACCTGCCCCACGTGTGTCCTCGTCCCAGGTCAACAAGAACCCCGGGCTTGCAGGTCTGCAGCTGAGACTCAGGCTTCCCCGCCACCTGCTGCACCGTCTGAAGGGCTATCCTTCCTGCACAAGTCACTGATGATTTATTCTGCATCTGTTCTGAGCCGGGCACTGCTCTAGGAATTGGGGATACGGAAGTATGATAGAGATTTTACAAACTCTGCTTCTCTGGAGCTTCTGCGAGGGTAGAATAACAAAGGCACATAGCAGGCTGAGATAAGAACTAAGGGGAAAAGACGAAGCTTGGTCAGGAGAGTGACAGGGGCGCAGGTAGAGGGGTCAGAGGGTCTCACGAGCTACCTGGGGGCCGTACGAGTGAGGAGCCACCACAGAGCTCAGTGTGGCTGATGTGGTGACAGGGAATGGGGGCAGGGGCTGCTAGGATGTAGAGTCAGGGGGTCAGTGCCTGAGGCCACTGGAAAGACTGGATTTTTCTCTGGTGGGACAAGGCCCTTGTGGGGGATTTGAACACACAGGACACACGATCTCATTGAAAATGGATAAGGAAGAGGAGGCGGAGGTGTCGGGAGACAGTGAAGGAACAACGTATGTTACCTAAAAATAAGTGGAAAAAAGGGATGTAACTGACTTGGAAAGGGGAACAGAAGGGAGTGGGAGCTGGGTTCACGAGCCCTGTCAGCAGGAAGGCCAAAGAGGAAAGTTACACAATCTTAGAGGACAAGGAGAGGAGAAACAAAGGACTATTGGATCTCTCTTAACTATGACTATGTACTGCTTTTCTTTCTTTTTTTCTTTTTTTTTGAGACAGAGTCTCGCTCTGTCATCCTGGCTAGTGTACAGTGGCATCATCATAGCTCACTGCAACTCAAACTCCTGGACTTGAGCACGATCCTCCTACCCTCAGCTTCCTGAGTACCTGGGACTATAGGTGTGCTCCACCACGCCTGGCTAATTTTTTCTATTTTTAGTAGAGACGGGGTCTCTCTTGTGCTCAGGCTGGTCTCAGACTACTGACCTCAAGCAATCCTCCCACCTTGGCCTCCCAGAGTGCTAGGATTACAGGCGTGAGCCATCGCACCTGACCTATGTATTGCTTTCTTAAAAAACTGTTAATTAAACATTTAATTTTTATTATAGCAAACAAAAATAGACGATTGCATTTTTATATGTTACAAGTATGCTTGGCAGTGCATCAGGGCCTCTTATATAATCAATGTGTACAGCACATCTTTGCTCCTTTTATAGAACTTAGAATATAACTTTATTGTATCATGTGGAGGCTTGTATTTGAATCTTTTAATTTATAACATTTTAGTCATATCTATGACTTATTTGATTCTGAAATCTTGGTCAGGATTCCAATTGCAAATTATAATGTTAGGATCGGATCAGTCCTAAAATTACAAAAATATGGAACGCTTCACAAATTTGCGTGTCATCCTCACGCAGGGGCCATGCTAATCTCTGAATCGTTCCAATTTTAGCATATGTGCTGCCGAAGTGAGTGCTGTATTGCTTTTAAAAAGGAAAAATAACCAACTCAATCAGGCCTACCCAGCAAGACCCTAGAGGGAACAGAACTAGAAGAGAGAGTAAAACTATGGAGATATTTCAGCTCAATGCTTTGCAGTTCTCCACCTAGTCCCCACTCCCCTCAAACTTACGGGAAATCTTGGAGAAACCAGTCCCTGACTTAAGTCCATAATCTGCCCTCACTTTGGGGATACTGGAGTCCGTGTGACACAGTGGGGAGACGTAGGTTTTGGAGTCGGACACAGACCTGGGTTCCAATGCTTGTTTTATCACTTATTAACTATGTGATCATGGGCTCATTGCTCATTTCTGAGTTCAAGGTTATTTCAAGCACAAAATTGGGCCTTTCCCTTTCCTGCCTGGTAGAGTTGTTGGGGGTTGAGACATAAGTTATTACGTCAAGGGCAGAGCCTAACGGGCCAGGCACTAGGTATGTTCTCAGTAGGTGGTGGCATTTGCTGTACTGGTGGGAAATTGAGGACAGGGGCTTTGTAGTGTTTGCCCATGTATCCCCACTGCCTGATTATGAGCCCCTCAAACTGCACTCAGCAGAGGACATGAGATGGGGCTGGGAGTGAAGGGCAGAGGACAGATCTGGCTGCAAAAGCAGCTCAGCTCAGCTCAGCTCAAGGAAACACTGCTGTTTCCCTGGCAACCAGGGGCCCCTTGGTACAAACATGCAGCTCTCACCACGAAATGGGAACTGCACCCCCTCCAAGTGTGTGTGTCAGTGGGGGTGGGGAGCACCCCACATCTACCCAAGATAAGGCTGGACGCCAGCTCTTGGTTTCTTTCTCCAGGCCTGGGGGTGGGGGAAGGGAGGGAACCCCAAGGCTAGCAGAAATAGGGACTGAATGAGGCCCAGGAAGTCAGGTGACACAAGGGAGGGAGGGCTGAGGCCTGTCACCTGCACCTCCAGCCCTGAGGCATTTTCTTTTGGCCTCCTTAGTGGAAACTTCAGCTGCTGGCTATAGCCCAGGCCCATCTGGACAAGAGCCCCTATCCAAGGAGAGACGGCTCAGAGGAGGGGCTTCTAAAACTTTAGGAAAATACTCTCAGTTCTGAGAGCAGATTCTGTGTGCCTCATGTGCGTGCATATCTCATGTGTACCTAAAACGCAAGATCCTTCCAGAACTCCATGTTCAGATTACAGTCCAAAGGGTCAATTTCCCTGCCGATTCCAACAGCCTCTCCTCTGAGGGTTCAGGGAAGCCTGGAGCTAATCATAGATGTGCCGTGTACCCTGGCATGTCTTAAAGAGGGCCTCCGGTCCCTTCCAGAGCAACCCAGACCATGCAGCTCAAACTGGCTGAATGCTTTATGTGCAATGTTTCAGAATCCCAGAGGGGCCCTTAGCAACCCACTACTCCAAGCCTCTCATTTTCTAGGTGGGGTAAAAGCAAGTCAGGGAGAGAAAGTGACTTGCCAGGGCGCAGGCAGCAGCCAACATCTCTGCTTAGTAGGGACCAGTCATAAGAAGCCCCCATCCAGCCGTGGGCCCTGCCTGCAACGGGATATCAGGAAGAGGCCAAAGCACAAGACCCAGGTTCTAGTTCCCAATCTACCCCCTCCATAACCTCAGACAAGCCAGGTTCCCTCTCTGAGCCTTAGTCTCTTCATCTATAAAAGGGGGATCAATGTATCACTCCCTCTTGGGGAAGATCCAGAGCAGACGTGAGAGGCTTTTATAGATTTCAGCCAGGGCAGGAACCCTGAATCTCTTCTGACCTGGATGAGCTACGGTGAGGGCTCATCACAACTGATCATTCCAGAAACCATTCAGGGCTAGAGTCACCTGGATGGCTCTGAGATGCTGTAGAGCCCCCCACCCCCATCCCCACCCCGCCTCGGTCCTTTGGCCTGCAATCAAGCACATTTCCTTCCTTCCCCTTTGGGAGCTCCTGGCTGACTCTAGAAGGGACAGCTCAGCCCTGCCCAACCAGGAGAGCTACACAGGGCAAGCGTCTTGTCCAATTCATGTGAAGGCAATGATGAGCTAGCTTTGAGGCATGGCTGTCCCCCACTCAGTCATTGGTGATTTAGGTAAATTACTTAAATCGAATCTCAATTTCCATACCTGCAAAATGCATGTAGAGACACCTACAGGTACTGAGAAATAAATGAAATATCAGATGAAAGCACTTAGCACAGTGCCTGGCACACAGTAAAGGCTCAGTAAATGGTAGCTTTCATTATGATGAGCCCAGACATTTTCAAAGGAGGCAGTGTGGCATTGTAACAAACACAGGCCTTGAGATGGAGGCAGGAGTTCAAATCCTGACACTGCAAATTCCTAGCTTAGGACCCTGGGTGAGTTATATAATTTCTCTCTGCCTCAGTTTCTTCATCTCTGAAATGACAGTGTCGTAAGGTTTTTGTGAAAAAATTCAAGGAAGTAAGGCAGGTAAAATACTTAGCATGGTCAGGTATAGATTAAAAGTTTAATAAATAAAAGGTGCTTTCTGTTACCACAATCATCATCATCAGAGCAGTGGTCTCCAAAGGGGGGTACCGGGTATGACAATCAGAGGAGTGCCTGTGGCCTACACTGAGCCATGTCACCCCTTTGCTGACAAGTGTCCAATGGTGCCTTTCAATGCTGCCCCCTTAGCTCAGCATTCAGGCCCTTAGTTATCCTTCCCGACTTCTCAGCTCTCACCTCCCTCCTCTTCACCCCTTCTCCTGCTAAACCAGGAATGCCTCCCTCCAGCATTTTTCATCCAGCCTTCTAGAATCTAGACCTGTGCTTCTCAATTCTGGCTTCATTAATAAATACAGCCTGGGAGTTTTTCAAAATTACCAAAGCAGAAGGTCAACCCCCAGAGATTCTGACTCAACTGTTCTGGGGTGAATCCTGGGCTTTGGTAATTTCTAAAAACTTTCCTAGGTGATTCCAATGCACAAAGAGGCTGAGAACCACTGTTCTCTGCTGAATTCAAATGCCACCTCTTCTAAGAAGCCAGGAGGGATTTCTCCCTGCTCTGAATCCCCACGGTGCTCTGAAACCACCTTCATCTGGCTGGCTCGGGTCAACCATGGCAGATTTATCATTCCTCCATCAGATGGAGGCTGCCAGCCTACAAGGCAGTGTGGGGAACCACATGTGGCCCTCCGGACCCCCAAGTGTGGCCCCTCAACCAAATCAGACTTCACAGAAAGATTTGTTCTAGGGGAAGTGGTCAGGTGGTGGATGTTCCCTCTTCTCACTGTTCCCCCTTTAAAAAAACTTTAAAAAGGGATTTGTTCTGTAAAATTTGGATTCAGTCAAAAGGCCTCACTCCAGGATCCAGAAGGCTACATGCGGCCCCGAGGTATTGCCGCAAAAAATCTCCACGCGGGAGGGAAACCTGCCTTGGGGCCACATGTGGCCCCCTGGATCCTGGAGTGAGTGAGGCCATTTGACGGAATCCCTAGGATTTGTTCTGTGAAGTCTGGATTCAGTGGAGGGGCCGCACTTGGGGACCTGGAGGCCCGCATGTGGCCTCGCCCTGCGTGGGGGCATCTGACTCTAGCCTTTCATCTTCCAGCTATTTTACAGCTCAATAAGTTGCAGATAATTGACAGTAACACAAAGTAATTCTGATACATGCTCATTCTGTCCTGTCTGGTAAAGGTCCAATTGACTTCCCGCCCCTCAGGTGGAAAAACCAGTTTTGCCTCTAATTGCATATTCCTTTCAATACAAAGGTGTCCACTGATTGAGCTGGTTTGAACAACCGCCTGCTGTGGTCATTGATTAGTGAGTAAAATAAAACCTTGAGCACATGTTCATTTTATATCTGCGTGAGCCATGATTCTACCCTTTTTTGAAAATTATTGCATACGCCTCTTTGCTGCACCCCCCACCACAGGGTGTGGCCCTTAAGGATTTGCTGGGTAACCGTACCGAGTGGGTTTCATGCTTTCTTTAGCGACCTCCTTGAAAAATCACACAACAAATGGAACCATCTAGCCTTGTGGTTTCAAACTGTGCTTTCCCCCTCATTCTATGGCCAGGAGAGGAACTAGAGAGGTTAGGTAACTTGCTCAATGTCACATACACAAAAAATCAGTTATTAAGCAGGGACTCATTCTTCAAAAAATATTTACCGAACAGCTTCTGCAAACTAGGTCTACTGGTAAGAGGTGGAGGTAGAATAGAAAATGAGACAGAGGGACTCCTGCCCCCACGGGGCTGGCAGTCTAATGCAGCACTGTACAAATTTTTTTTCATCCTACATATAACCAGCAACAAAAGAAAAACATTCAGCAGTTATCATGATAAACAGAAATACACTTTCTTTCCCCAACTCTATCCTGTATGAAGAAATATACTTTTTAAACATGACATGAAAAGTATGCACAATAAGAGGTCTAACATTCCGAAACAAGCCAGGTTAAAAGAAAAAAAAAAGACATCTAACAGTTTCTTCTACGTCCCGGAAGATCATCTTCAGTGCCTCCCAAGGTGTGTCTACTCCCTTTGGAAGCCCCTGGCCTATAAAATCTAGATCCTTCCTTCTTTCCCCTTTCCTGCAGGCTGCTCCCTCAGCCCTGCAGGTAGACACACCTAGGGCCAGCTCCATAGCCCTCCAGGAGCCTCGACTCTGATGACGCCATCCCTGGCTCCGTGCCTGGGCACACCCCCCAGCTCAAGGCACTCGGGTTTCTTAGAGAGCAGTGTCTTTCCCTCTCCTGACCCAGAACCACTGACTCTAGGATGGACAAGGCCCCAGAAGATCATCTGTCTGCTCCAGAAGAGGAACTGGTGTGGCCTGGGTTTGAATTCCAGTTCAGGTCACTTTTGTGAGAGGCAGCAAAAGGTAAAGTCTCACAGTACAGAGATGCTGGAGCCAGACTGCCTTACAGTGAAGCCTGAGGGTGCTATTTAGTAGCTGTGTGGCCTTGGGCAAGGACTTAACCTCTCTGTGCCTGTTTCATATGAAAATTGGGGATAACGATAATAACTACCTCATAGGAGTTATAGTGAGGATGAAAAGAATTAAGATAAGTCTAGAGCTTAGAAGAGGACCTGGCCCAAAGGAAACACTATGCTGTATAAGTGTTTATTATTAGCATTTCTTCCTCAGACTCTTGGGGGCTGAAGTTTCCACATCTGCAAAATGGGCACAATAACAGCATCTAATATAGCAAGCGTTCAGCCAGGGCCTGGGAAGTTGTAAAGGCTCAATAAATAATCGTGGTTACTGTTTTATTGTTATTGTTTAAGGAGCACCAAGATACTCGTTTGACACGAGAGAAACCTGAGGCTCAGGTGGCCTGCCTTCTCAAGCACCGCACCCTTCTGAGATTACAACTGTTTACCGCACTCTACAGTTTACAGGGCACTTTTACATCTGCCATCTTATAACCTCATGCAGGTATCGACCTCATCCTCATCTTACAGATGGGGGCATCTGAGGCTCAAGGACCCCACGGACCGTCATTTCTCCATAGTCAGTCTCTGTGGGGGCTTCTCAACCCCAAGAGGACAGGGAATGCCGCTGGAGCTGGATTCTAAGCAAAGTTTATAAACCTAAAGACCACCCCCTCTTCCTCTCCTCTATTGCCAGGGTGACTAGAGGGCCAAGCATGCTCAGGAATCACAGTAGAGACCACATCCTGTGCTTTGTCCCCTCCCAGGAAGTATCTTGGAGAGGCAGGGTTGGGGGAGGCTGGCGGCTCCACTGAGCCTCTGCAGAAAGTCCTAGAATGGTACAGCAAGAAGAGCCATCAGATCCAAACTATCTTACCAACTGGGTGCCCTGGACACATGCCTCTTCTCTCTAGGGAGGAAGGAACTGAGGCCCAGAGGGGTAGTAGGTGTGCCCAGGGCACCTAGTTGGTTAGGGGCAGAGCAGAGCCTGGGACTGGGGCTACCGCCTGGTGGCCCAGGGCTCCCTCCGGGTGCTGCAGTGCAGATGTTCTGGATGTTGGCAGCTACCCAGCACTGCAGTCTCCCCCACCTCATCCCAGGAAATCAGCGCCACAGGGCCAGGCCCCAGGCTTCTCCAGGCCACCCCCCTCGTCCTCACACTCACATCCAATTCGGCCCCAGCAACAGCTGTGGCCCTTACCTAGAAACTGCAAATATTTTCTGTATCCCAGCAGAGGTACCCTTGGGAACAAAGGGTAGAAGGCAAAGAAAAATGGATGAGTGACTGTCACAGCTGCAGAGGGGGAGGAAAGCCTCTGCCTCCCGCCCTCCTCAGCCCCACCCGACTCCCAGAATCCTAAATCTTAGAACACCCGCACCGGAAGTGGCAGCCAGTTTAGCAGACATTGCTACAGGCAGGCAACAAAGGCCCAGAGAGGAAAGGGCTTGCTCAAGAAACCCCAGCGCATCTGGACTGGACTCCGGCACTGACCGCTAGGCCAGTGCCCTCTGCAGGGCTCAGGGGCTGCCAGCTAGAAGGGCAGGGTCCACAGGGCTGAAACTGGGGCGGTCATTCACCGCTCCTCGAAGGGCTAAGCAGGTCAGGATATCCTGTCTGAGTTGGCGTGGCCAGCAATTTAAGGTGTGTTTGGGGCAAGGCGGGAAGGAATAGTAGAGGAAAAAGAGTGGACTCTCGGGGGAAACTAGTCGTTTCACAAACCCTGAAGCCATATGTCCAAATTTGGAATTGTCAGAAAAGACCCACCACAGTTTAGAGAAAAGGAGGGGGAGGGAGGAAACAGTGGCCAGACTGGTCCTCCCAAAGGACCTCCTTCCCCTTCCCCTTCTAGGCCCTACAAGGGTTGGGCCAGGCTTCCTAAACCTAGGATCAGGATTCTCAAGCCTGTAATGGTTCCTTGCAGCTGACAAATCCCTTGTCACAGCCATTGTTTCCTCTGAAACAGGCTGAGTTTATCAGCTTTCCTTGGAGAAGGAAATTCAGGCTCAGAGAGGGAAAGCCACTGGCTCAAGGTCACAATGCAAATTGTTGGAGGAGCTGGGATCCGGATTCAGGGTATTTCACTCCCTTGCTAGGATGTGGGGGTCATCTGAAGCCCCCAAGCTTTGGGAAGGCCTGTTCTTACGGAAAGCAGAAAGAGCCCTGGGAGCCCAGCTGGGAGACTCCTTCATCCGCAAGCAGTGGCCCAAAGAGGGAAGGGGGTCCATGGGCCCCACAGGTATGGACAGCAGGTCCTCCACCCCCTCTCACGCAGAGAGCCCTCCCCAGCACCACACAGAAGCTATTCCATATGCAAATGGAGGGTCCGACGCTTGAGTCTTTGTCCTCAGCCACACCCTTCTCTGCTGGTCCTGAGTCCCACGTCCAGCTGCCCCTAATCCCGGGCCTTCGAAGTCTCTTCAACCCCCCAAGTTAAAGCGGGCAGCACCAGCAGCCTGCCCCGCCCCGGCTCCGGCGCCCCCAGCCCTCGACCACACCCTCTGCAGGGCCAGGGCTCCCCTCTACTCCCCTCCCCCGGGCGCCCTCCTCCTGCTCCTCCGCGCGGCCCTAGATTTGCTCCACTGCGCTCCCCTAGACACACCCAGCCGCGACACTCTCGGGTTACCGCGCCCTCCAGTTCCCGCTGCTGGCGGGGGCATCGATCAGCCGGTGCCTGGGCGTTTATCGCTTGTCCCCTTGTCCCTGCAGCCCCCAGGAGGGGGGTTCCTGGAGTGACTCCCCTCTCCGGGATCAACCCACTCACCGCGCGGCGAAGCCTCTGATCGCAGACGGACGCGCGGACGCGGAGCTCGCTGGGTCGGAGCCCGTTAGCGGAGCAGCAGCCGCAGCGCAGGGGCGGGCTTCGAAGGACACCCGGCGGCTCGGGGTCGGACACGTGGCGCGCAGAGGCCAATCCGGCTCGCCCGCCTCCCCCCTCCATCCTCCAACCCTCTCCACCCCCACCCTTCAAGTTTCTTTGCTCTTGGAATCTTAGAATATCACCAGCCGGAGTGGCCCTGCCGGAAGAACCATGTCAGTTCTCAGACCCCAGACCTGAGTTAGGAGGATTTGGCCAAGATCACTCGGCCACTCAGGGCTAGACATCAGGGCTCCTGACTCCCAGTACTGGACACATTCCCCCAAATTCCCACAACTCGCCAAAGCTTTGTAGGGAAACAGAAAATACAGGCTTGTTAGAGGCGGAGCACTTTACCTACCTGATCGGATTCCAGGGCTCAACTGCCTGTGGGTTTTGTGACGTTTATGCACTTTCTGGAAAAGGAGAGCCCAGAGAAGGCCAGTTCCTTGACCAAGGTAGCACAGCTACTAGGTTGTGGAGCTGGGCCAGATTTGAACTGGGCCAGTTCTGTAAAATTTGGATTCAGTGAAAAGGCTGCACTCAAGGATCCAGAAGGCCCCCTGCAGGGGCCCCACCCCTTGATTCTGGGGACTGCATATTCCAGGGGGAAGGCAGTCAAGGAGACCGGCAGTTGTAATCCAGGGCTGTGGGGAAAATGCTAGAACATGAACAAATGATAAACTCTTTGGGAAGCCAGAGAAACTGAGAGTTTTTGCCCTTCCCTTGGAGGAATGTGTACAGACTTCCCAGAGGAGGTGAAGCTGTACTAAAGGTCAGTTCCTGCCGTTCTCTGGCGCCCGCAGGAATCCCTCCTTGAGGAGAGATGTCCAGCTTTAACGTGGGCCGCCAGCTCAGCCCCTGCGTCTCCGTGGGCAAGGCACAGAACTGCTCTGACTTCCCGCTGGATCATCTGAGAGATGGGGGTAACCAAAGCATCCTCCAAGGGTTGGCCTCAGAATCTGTCTCAGTTCACAGACTGATAAGTCTCTAACAAGGCAATCTGGTTGGAAAATATGTTCTTCCACTTTTTCATTTTCCTAACAAATATTTACTGAGCGCCTGCTGCGTGCCAGGCACTGAGCTGGGAGACCTGAGCGAGCAAGTGGGAATGGGTCCCTGATCTGCCTTCAGGGAGCTTCTACTTTGAGGGAAGACAGTTAGTTACATTGTTACAGTGAAGTCTAGAGTGTTGCAACATTGAAACTACAGAGGGCTGTGATGGCCCAGAACAGAGGGACTCAGCCTAACCTTGGCCTCTGAATGAGAGTCATGTTAAATTGCAACCAAAAAGATGAGTGGACTCTACTGGGAGACTAGGAAATTAAAATAATCATAAGATGAGATCTGCTGTCAGTCCAAGCAACTGCTTCAGAGACAGAATCGGAAGGGGCTGGATCCAGTGAAGGTGGAGGTGGGGTCTCGTTAAGCATCATAATAGTACCTGCATTTAGTGAGCATATTCTATGAGCCAAGCGCTACTGTGAGCACTTTGCTTACCATGTCACATTTAATGCTCACAATTCATCTATCAATTATAAATATTTATCCAGCACCTACTGTGTGCCAGGAACCATTTTAGGAGCATTACCAACAAACAAAACAAAGATCTCTGCCCCTGCGAAGTCTGCGTTCCAGCAAAGGGGAAACCGACACACAATAAGTCAATAGGACGGTATATTAGTAGGTGGCATGTGCTGTGGACAAAAAGAAGAAAAAGTAGATGAAGAGTCCCAGAGTGGCAGGCGAAGTGGCAGCATTATATTTTGTAGGGTGTTCAGAGGCTTCAATGAGACTGATATCTGAGCAAAGATACGGAGGAGACGAGGAAGTCAGCAGAGCTGAACAGGTATCTGTGGAAAGAGTGTTCCAGGCAAAGGAAATGGCTGGAGCAGGGAACAGAAAGGGGGCCAGTGTGGCTGGAGCAGAATGAGTGAGAGAGAGAGAGTAGCAGGAGAGGAGAGATAAGGACCAAATCATCTGGGGCCTCAGGGGCCCTTGTAGGGACTTTGTGTTTTCCTCTGAGTCATCACAGGGCATTGAGCAAAGGAAGGACATGCTGTTTTTGGTAAGGGGGATATGAAATCCATATAACATAAAATTAACCATTTTAAAGTGAACAATTGAAGTGGCATTTAGTATGTTCACAATGTTGTGCAACCACTGCCTCTGGCTAGCTCCAAAACATTGTCATCAGTGCTTTGTCAAACATTGCAAAGGTAAACCCCACACACATTAAGCAGTCCCTTCCCAATTCCCCTTACCCCTAGTCCCTGGCAACAACCAATTTGCTTTCCGCCTTCATAGATTTACCTATTCTGAATGTTTCATTTAAATGGAATCATATAATATATGGCCTTTTGTGTCTGGCTTTTATTTAGCATAATGTTTTTGAAGCTCATCTACACTGTAGCATGTATCAGTACTTCATTCCTTTTTATGGCTGAATAATATTCCTTTTTGTATAAATATGCCATGGTTTGTTTATCCATTCATCTGCTGATGGACATCTGGGTTATTTCCATTTTTTAGATATTGTGAATAGTGCTACTAATGAACATTTGTATGCAAATACTTATTTGAATACTTGTTTTTAGTTCTCTTGCGGTTTTACTTGGAAATGAAATAGTAGAGTCATATGGTAATTCTAGTTTTAACTTTTTGAGGAACCACCAAGCTGTTTTTCACAGTGGCTGCACCATTTTATATTCCCACCAGCAACATATGAGATTTTCAACTTCTCCACATCCTTAACAACACTCATTCATTTATATAAATCTATATCTATAGCTATCTATCTATCTATATAATCTATATATACACACATTTTTTTGTTTGAGACAGGGTCTTGCTCTGTCACCTAGGCTGGAATACAGTGGCATGATCATAGCTCACTGCACCCTCAAATTCCTGGACTCAAGGGATCCTCTTGCCTTAGCCTCCTGAGTAGTAATTTTTTAAAAATTAGCCAGGTGTGGCAGTTCACACCTATAGTCAGCACAGGTGACGGAGGCAGGATTGAAAGGCAGGTTCCCTTCACTGTAGAGCCCAGAACCTTAATTCCTGAGCTGCAGCCACGGGTAGGAATAAAAGCTAATCTATTGCTCATTCTCTTTGACCTGATCACCTAAGTTCTGGGAATCAGTCCTAAGAAAATAATTTGAAATACATAGGAAGCTTTAGGCCCAACATTGTATTTCTCAAGTGCAAAAAGGAAACAACCTAAACATCCAGGAGGTGAATCCAGCCTTGCTTCCAGGTGGAAACAAACCCTGGAAAGAAGCAAACATGAGCGGGAAACATGTTAAAATGACATCTTTTTGGCACTGTCTTAGGCCCCTTCCTCCATGAAGTAAGTGGCCCATCCAAGTGTGTCTGGAAGGGAGATGGCGTGATCCTGTGATTTGGGCCAGAACAAGGAACTGAGATTCCAGACTTTGTCATCTCCCTTCTCTGGGCTGTAGTTTCTGTGATTATAGGAGAAAGTTCAAGTTCTCCACCATGCTGGCTGGGGAAGCTGGCAATGTTCACATACTGCCACCTGCTGGCAAGTTCCAGTTCTGCCTGCATCAGGAGAGTGCGCAGCGTTGTGCCTTCCCAGAGATGGGTTTCACTTCAAGCTCACTAGAGGAAGGACGACCAAGGGACACTATTCAAATGACTACCTGGAAGACCGCCTTCCTCCACAACACCACCCCTTAAGGGCTCTCCCAGTGCCTGGCATTCTCCGTAAGAGTTCAAGATTGCTTCTTTCCATGGGACAGAAAATAAGGAGTTTCTAACCATTGGGCATGAAACAGATTATTTTCTACTACGGGGTCTTGGCAACGGGAGGACACCTAGTTTTGGGTAGAAAGGCCACTTAGAGGTGGGAGAGATGGAGAAGCCGTGTGCATACCAACGACAGGCTTAAAAATCACAGAACACCTTTCCCATCGTTTTTGTTTTTCTTTTTATAAAAATAATGTGTTCATTGTAGATAAGCAAAAGATGAAAAAGCCATAATCCTACCATCCAAAGATAGCCTACATTAACACTACGCTAACATATCACTCTTTTCTTATACAACAGTAACAGCAACAACAATAATAGCAACATTTATGGAGCACTTATGTGCCACACACACTTACAGTTTTATTTGCAAAAAGTTGAAGCTTATTGCAAATATTACTTTATCTTTTTTAAAACTTTATTATGAACATCTTTCTATGTGATTAAATATTCTTCAAGACATTTCAAATAATTGCATCAAATTCCGTTATATGGTAATAGTACAGTTTATTTATCTAATGGCCTGTTGTTGGACATTTAGATTGTTTCTAATTTTTTCAGCATGGCTTTGAGATCGTTTTCTAAAAACTTGAGTTTTAGATAAAATAATAATCATAGTTTTAAGGCTTTTGATAAATATTGCCAAGTTGCCCCCCATTGAGTGGAGGTCATTTCATGCTCTCGCTCACAAGGAACAAGGGAAACCACCGAATCTTAGAATCATTACGTATACTTCAACAGTCAGGAAACACATTTCCATGCATTATCTCTTGAGGTAGACAGAGCAGGCACTATAATCCTCCTAAAAGACCTGGCACCTGATCCCCAGGGAGGCTCTGTTTCTTGCCCTGATAACAAAGCTGTTTAGTGCCTGCCCTCTGGCTGCAACTCAGGTTCCCTGACTCCGAACCCCAGACAGCTTCCTTGACTGCATGCAGTCTGTTAGATCCTGTAAACACACTCATTGCTCTAGGTTTAACAGCACATTGAGGTCTTCAGAAGGCATCTTTGAACATGGGAGTGTGTTATGAGTCTTCCAGGCAGAGTTCCAGTTCTAGCATTCACCTTGACCTCCAAGGGAAAAGTTCTAGGCCTGAGAGCAGTGTACTTATAAAAAGCAAGGTTATAGTGCTTTACAGCACAGTCTTTAAATTAAAAAGAAAATAAACAAAAAAGCCTTGGGTTTCTGATTTGACCACATTCTAGCTCAGTGACTACGACCGTTTATTTATTTTTTTGGTCTGTGTTTTTTTTTAATCAGTTATAATACATAAGTATTATAGAAGTGTCTACCCTCCAGGATTGTTGTTGGAATTCACTGATACAATGATATAAATCCTTTAGGAGCAACTGGCACACAATAATGAGAATGAATATAAGCATTGCTATTATTATTAAATGCATAGAGTCCTGGTCTATTTATAATAAGAGGTGAGAGCTAGTTCTGGCTGGGTTCTATGACCTTGCACTTTTAGTTTTGTTTGTTTCTATCTGTACAATAGGAGAGAGGGGAATGGGAATGAATTATCTCTTAAGATTCCCTTTGTTTTCACACATCATGACTCTGAGTCTCTAACATTCTAGATTCCATTTACTAGTTGAAGACTTTGGGCTTGTTTCAAGGTTCTATGAGATTAAGATTCTGCGACTTTAAGATCCTCTTTCTGGGATTCCGAGATTCCATGGCTCACTCAAAATTCTATTGAGAGATTCCATCTGCACAAATTATTCCCTCTGCATGGGTGAAAGTTCATTGCCTGACTAGCTCTCACTAGCTCCTACTGCAGGTTTCACCTTAAATCACCGCACTTGTCGGAAATTCCTTCCTGATCCATTTTCCAATGCACTTTCTACACCCCTTCCCATTGTCTCTCCTAGAATCCTGTTCCTTCCCATCATAACACGGGTCCCAACTGATAATTATATTTTTGTTTAATGCCTGTTTTCTTCCTGTCTCCATTGCTTGGTAAAGCAGATACTCAAAAGATACTAGATAAATGAAAAATAAATGAATAAATTCCATAATTCAAAGATTCCATGAGTGTTTATTCCCAAGATTTTCTATTTCAGACACTCCCCACTCCCTGCCCCATCCCAGCGTTGACAGCTGGGAAGCTAGTGACCTTTCCAATCTCATGGTGTTGCCTGGACCGTGGGTGCCTTGCCGCTCTGTTCCCTATGCCTCCATTATTTCTCTGTGGGAGCCCTTGGGTTAGAAAAGAAGGCTGATCTATGTCTCTGTTATTGAAACCAGCCCGGAGCAACTATTCATTCATTTAGCAAACCTGACTTGAGATTGTTAAAAGCACCTCGAGCGAGCTTGATGAATGTTCGCTTCCCACAGGCCTGGTGCCTCATATCCAGTATCTCGTTCGCTTCTTATCAGTTCTGCCAAGTAGGCCAGAATGGGATTATTGCTCCCAACTGACATTTGAGAAGAATCAAGGTTCAGAGGAGGAAAGTGAGTTGCTTAACATCCCATGGCTGGTGGGTGGCAGGATTGGGAATCAAACCAGGAACTTTGACTTCAATTTCAGTATTGCCTGTAATGTTTCTTACATACAAGGGCCCTTGGAGACCAAGTGGGCTGAACCTCCCACTATTGTACATGACGAATGACAGAGCTGGAACTACTAGGCCTGTCTTCAGCATCCACAGTCCAGGACCCCTTTCTTTATGACAAAAGAAAGAGCATGGAGAATGGGGACGGGCAGGGCAAGTGGGGTTTAAAGTCCCCACGGAGGACCTTGTGCTCCTAGGTGGTGGTAGAGCACCGGGAAGCAACAAATCTGTCCCAAGTTTGTTTTTCTCTCCCTCCTTCCCAGACCCAGAGGAGCTCTTTGTCCCTACGGAGGACTACTAAGAGGTGGTGCAGCTGTGCACCCATCATCCAGCCCTGCTTCCCTGACAGGTGACCATCCCTGGCCTAGGTGACACTGCACCGGGAGTCCCCCCCTGGGACAGACATCTCCTTTGACGTGAAGAAGGGCTTCACCATCCACCGGCCCCGAGCTTCCTTGGCTGGCTCCCTCTTCTGCTTGGCCAGCTCAGTGGCATGAAACAAGTATCTACCACGTACATGCTGATCTACATCAACCGTGCGTGGGTCTAGGGCTCCGGGTGGGCAGGGAAGGGGAGGATATGGGGACAGATATCTTCCTTGGAAACCTCAGGTTTGGGCTATGTGGATTATGGAGTTCCAAACAACCAGTCAGCTTTCAGCAACACTCCATGTAGTCAGCCACTTTCTCTGGCCAGCCAGTCAGCAGCCAGCCACCCAGCCAGCCTGCACCAGCCCGGGCTTTGCATCCACCTGCCTATCCTCAAGCAAGTCAAACTACCCCATTCATCCATCCTCCTTCAAATCAACCATCCGGTCCATCAGGTCCATCATTCCATCACCCATCCATCCCCCATTAATTCTTTATACCCATTCACATGTCCACACATCTATCAATTCAATCACCTCCATCACTCATACTCTATCAATCTAACCATTCCACCCATTCATTCTCTTCATCCACCTCTCCATCCATCTACCTGCCATGAACTCAGCCATTCTACCAATCAAGTCAGCATGTTTGTCTCCATTTTCTCTCCCCTCTCATCCATGACAGATTCACTTTCCTCCCCCAAACCCACCATCCAAGCTTCAGCAACATCAGTACAACTAAGGAAGAACTTCAGTGTGACCTGTCCAGTTCTGGGTGAGCCAAAGATCGCTGTGGACTTTAGCTGGGAATCTCCAGGACAGAAGGTAAGCAGAGAGCAAGGGGAGGCTGTGTGTACACGTGTATGTGGTGTGTTGGGCCAGGGAAATGGGAGTGAGAGATTAGCATCAGGGCCGAGAGTGATCATGGCAGAATGGAACCACTGCTTGACTGAAAATCTGATGGTCCTGGATTCTCATCTCACCTCTGACACTGCTCCCCTGAGTGACCTGGCGCAAGTCACTTCCTTTTCCTGGGCCTCAGTTTCCTCATTTGTCAAATAGAACAATTTCTCAGGTTTCTGCATAAGAATGTAGAATTTGCTCCTTTGTTAACTTATCCAACAATAATTACTGAACACCCACCACATGCCAGACACTGTACTAGGTGCTGAGGTTACAGTGATGAGTCAAAAAGAGGTATGAGTTCTGCTCTCTGCAAGCTTATAGTCTAAACAGGGAGGAAGAAGTGGGAAATGGATGAATGTGACCACGTAGAGAATGTAGAGGGCTACAAGGAGAACAAAACAGGGCAATGTGCCAGGGTCTACTTAAGATGGAGTGGTCAGGGAGTCATCTCCAAGGTGACATTCAAGCCAAGACCAGACTGGCCCCAACCACAGGTAGATGGGGCTTGAGCAAGTGCTCAGGGCCTCTGGCTGGGGGTGTGTGTGGTAGGAGATGGACCAAATGCATTTGCAACTGTTTCCTGGGCATCCACGGTAGACCCAGACCTTCCCAAGTGGTGTTGGAGAGGTGCTGGTTGTGGTGTTCTTTCTTCAAAGAACTTACCCCCATCAACATCAAACATCTGGAAAACAGCTGTGCCAAATAGTATGCTACCAACACTGAGGGCTTTAGAATTCATAAAAGCCCTCCTAGAAGAGCTGGAATTTGATAGGAGCCTTGGAGGATGGGATTTAGGTGTGTGGAAGGCCCTCCAGGCCCACGGCAGCAGGAGCAAGAGCAAGGAAGGGTGAAATGCCACACCTATGAGACCCAGACTCACCTGTCCCAGCGCCGCCACCTGCTGAGAATGCAGGGGAAGGGGGATTGCGTGAGGGCCAATGAACCCAAGCATCATTCTCCAGACTCCCAGGAGCCACCAACAATGTCTGAGCAGTGAACTGACCTGGTACACGTCCCAGGGGAAAGAGTGGGGCAGAAAGACCCATGAGGGGCTATCACCCAGCCAGAGGCCACTTAGGTATAGGATGGAGAACTAGGGTGTTCTGTAAGCTGTGACTTGTTGATAAGATGCCATTTTCAGCAGCCCTGAGAGGGAGGCCAGTAGAACCCAGCTGGGGTGCTCTGTTCCCCCTTAACGGAAACTGCTCTGGCTCTGCCCTGCTGCAGGCATTTGGGTAGTCTGAGCTAGCACAGAGTGAGCTCTTGAATTCATCTCTGCAGTCCCTGCAGTGGCTGACACTGGGCTGGACCCAGCAAAGACATGATAAGGGTGAACCCCCCCCAGAGGCCTTAGGGGGTAGAAAGGGTAGGGGATCTTTCTCCCACTTGTCAGGAGAGGAAACTGAGACCCAAGAAGGGGACAGGAGCACACAGATGCTTAGGAGACACTGGCTTTGCTTTGTCAGCATTCTCCCAAATGTGTTCCTTGAAAGGGTAGAATACCGGAAAGTTCCTCCTGCCTTACCCGACTGCCTCTTAAAATCACTACTTGCCTTGGAGATTCAAAACACACACGCGCGCACGTAACAGACTTGGCTACGAGTCTCCCCCACTGCACTCTGCTTGACCCAAACGTCGTTGGTGTGAAATCCCCTCTTCCTCTGCTTTGGGGAGCAGCACCTATTAACACCCCTACAGAACCAGGGGGCCACCAAACCCACATTGGGAAATGCTGCTCTGGGCTGAGTTACCTCTGGATCTCTCCCTGAGTCGGGGAGAGGACCCCAGCTTCTCTCCAGGGACTCGAGAAGCTTACAGTTTTTCACAAAGAACCTGGCCTTTAAGGTGCTCTGACACCAAGCCAAGGTGTGACCTTGGGCAGGTCACTTCTTTCCATGAAGGGATACATGGTGCCTTCTGCTTGTTCACTGGTGCCTGAGTCATGGATGGTGACTGGGGCAGCCGATGGACAGGTGCTTTTTGTCCCCTGCAGCTAGGCCATCCCCCCTGCATCAGTGAGCGGGCCCACGTGGTGCACCAGGAGGGCCAGGAATAGCAGGAGGCAGAGAGCACCCTGTATGTGGAAGAGACCCAGGCCAGAGATGCTGGCATCTACATCTGCCAGGCCACCAACCTGCAGGGCACTGGGTCGGCCACTACTCATGTCCACGTGACCCAAAGCCCTCGTGTCTCCCCTACCCCTTCTTAGCCACCTCCTTGGCCGCAGGCATCTGGGTGTAGAGCAAGGAGCAGAAATAGGGGTCAGTACCTGTGGGAACCTCAGTGTTTCTAATGCCAAGGAGGGGCCCCCACAGAGCAGAAAGCACCTTCTCATTCACCCCTTGCACTCTCCCCCCCCCCCCCGTCACTGTTTCCACCTCTCGTTTCAACCTCAGCCTTACTCCATGCCTTGACCTGCTCTGAAGGTCATCTATAGTCCAGCCTTCACCCTAACCCCAGGCCCTACCTCCACGACTGGGGCAAAGCGAGGGCCAGTGGGGCTCCAGTATCTGAGGAGGGATCTCGGGACTGCTGGTGGGCCACCCAGACTCCAGGATTTATTCTTCAAAGATCCCTGCTGCTGGCAGAAGTCCTCAGTGAAGACCCATCTCCTCCCTCTCCCAGCAGAACGCAGAGGCTAAATGAATAAGATGGTGCATGTTCTTTTTAGTTTCCGTAACTTGTCTGCCCCAGAGTAAGGAAAACTTTATTTCCTTCTCACATCCACCGCAGGTTGCAGGAGGGAAACCCGGCTCCACAACTTGCCCCTTCTCCAGCCCTGCCCTTCTCAATGAAAACCATACTTTCTAAAGTGCATTCTGCAGCCTGAAGTGCTGGTGGGGTGGAAGGGGTGAGGGGGAGAGGCTTATTCAAAGAGGTTTGGGAAATGCTGGATGCTTTGCCTCCTTCTTGGAAATTTGCAGTGCACATTAGCATATTAAAGGTTCTGATGAGTTCTGCAGGTTACAGATCTGTTTAGCTTGATGGAACCTAGAGTTTCCCAAAATACTTGGCCACCAGTCATGCCTATTAGTGTCCAATAAATTAGTGTATCCCAGATGTGCTTTGGAAAAAGCTGCATGAGAAAGTACATGTACGCTTCATCCAGAGATGGGCTCCAGGCTCCCGGATCGCCTGTTTGACCATGGCTGAAGAAGCAGCTCAGCACTCCCCTCCTGCCACCTCTTCCCCTGCCCGGCTGGGGAGATGAACAGTCCCCTCTGAACCTGCAGAACTAGAAATGGATGGAGACCACATCCAGGGGAATGAGGAAGGCAGTCTGGGATGATGTCACCATAGAACGACTAAGGGAAAATGCTGACTGTTGCTTCGCTGGCCCCAGGCCCGGGATCTCAGTTTGCCCTGTTGCTAATGAGGGAGAGGAAGCTGCTTCAGGGATCTCATGAGGACCAGGAGAGGGAGGGACGTGTGACGCACTTCGATGGAGATGCTCTGTGCGGGCGAGGGGTTTCTATAGTTTCCAGCTGACCTGAGGCTTCCTGAGAAGGATCTGAGACCCACACACGGCCAGGGCTGGGGAGCCCGCCAGGGTCAGTTACTCCGGCCACCCATCTTCACTGACGGGGGCCCCGGGCCTGCGCTCAGGGTGGCAGGAAGAGGAGTTGAGGGCAGGAGTGAAAGAGAAACTGAAAGTGGGTGGGGACAGGGAGAGGAAGGAGGAGGAAGACCAAGTCACTGATCTGATCTTCCCAGAGCCTGGGGAGGAAAACAAGAGCAAAGGGTGAGACCTGGCTGCCAGGGGAGGTCGTCGTCCTCACTCTGTGGGATCCTGCTCACCTTGCTTTCCTCATCTGCACGGGGAGGAGGTTCCAGCTCTCACTGTTGAGTGTTCTCAGACCCACTAGGGTGGCCCCTGTGCCCAGGCAGCACTGAGATGGAAGGACCAGGAGGGTTGAAGGGGCGAGCCTTGCGCGGTCAGGGAAGAGGAGCTCTGGCCCTTGGCCCTGGGCTGACCAGACTCTGGCCCAGGAGTGATGTCTCGGCTGCAGGGGCTGCCCGGCCCCCCCAGGCCCAGCCTTCAGGGCCATCCGGCCCTCACCTCCCCCAGGTTGTTCACGGGGTTACTCCACCCCCCCAAGTCTGACCTTCAGACAACCCTAGAATGGGACACTGCAGTGACTCGAGGCATTTGACCAGTCCCCCAACCATTTTATAGCAGGGGTAAACTGAGGCTGAGAGAAGGCCAGGGCCGAAGTGGGAACACCTGGGGGAGGTTGACAAGTCAGTGAGTTGCAGCAAAGCTGCCAAGCTGGGCCCAGGGCTTGTCCCCTTTGTGTCAGATGGCCAACGTGGCACGGGCTGCCCCGGGGAAAAGCCTCGGCACTTCCTAGATGTGGACAGAGAAAGGCAGGGAGGCAAGGACTCCTCTCGCTTATGCCCTGGGCCAACTCACGGGAAGACGCTTCTCGGGGCCTCCAAAGCCCCCTGGGTGATTCTACATGATCCACCCCGCCAGGGCTCACTGGGCACACACCCTGGCTCCCCATCTCGCTCCCACCCTCTCTCCTTCCTGGGAGAAGAACTGAGAGGCTCCTGCTGTCTTCTCTGCAAAGTCCTTGGAGGGACCGTGACCACAGGCATCATGGCAGGACCAGGCCCTTCCCCCTAGGTGGCGAGGAAGGAGACCTCGGTGGGAGTGACAGAGGCCAGGGGGAAGGCAGGCGAGGCATTGGCCCCCAGGATGCGGTACAGCAGCTCCTCCTTCTCCTGCTGGAGCTGTCGCCGTAGCTGGGCCTCCTTCTCCAGGGCCTCGCGGGCGAGAAGCAGGTCTTCCGAGAGCTGTCTATGGATGCAGACACAGCCCAGGGCTGCCTGTTGGGACCAGCTACTGCAAAGACCCACCCATTCCTCCAGGAAGCCTTCCTTACAGGGTCCCCACCGCCCTCCTCGTTTGCCTGTACACAGGAGGCAATTATCTGTTGACCAAGGAGCATGGGCCTCGTGGGCAGACAGCCCTGGGCTGCTCCAAATCTCCGCTTCGCCACTTGGCCGTGTAATCTTGGACAAGCCATTCATTCTCTCTGAATTTCAGTTTCCTCATTTGTAAAATGGGAATATTCATAATAGGCCCACGCTCTTAGAGTAATTATGAGGATTAGATGAAGAAGTATGTACAGTATTCAATAAATCATATCTGACACATGAGACTAGCTCTCATTTACTAAGCCCTAAGAACTGATTCATTCCACTTAGGTCTGGTGAGCTACATGCTCCCTGTTTCCTCTTCCCCACATGGGGCTTTCCCAAAGAGCCCACTCAGCCAGGACAGAGACAAACAGCTGCTGATCAGGGCACTGGGGCTCTGGCTTCTGGGCAGAGCTGGTCCCTTGGGTTTCCTGACCCCCAAGGAGAGAGGAGCCACATTCCCTGGACAGGCCCTGGGCCCACCTCTCAATCCATCCCCCAGGCTCCGGGGAGACTCTCCCAACCTGGGGTTGTGGCAGCAAGGGTGGGGACGAGAGGAAAAGGGACAGGAGGACAGCTACCTTGACAGGACCCCCTGGTTCCGGCCTCGGACATGGAGGTCCTCATTCTCCTGTTGCAGGGTTGTGATTTTTTCCTCCAACATCAGATTCTTTTCTTTCTGTAACAAATCACAAGGAGCTCAGGAAGCTGCCAGACACACATGGCACAGTGCGAGCTGTCACCTCCCTCTTCTCTGTGCTCCCTGAAAGCGCCGATTCATTCTAGACTAGATGTTACATTTCATGGAGCAGTAAGATAACTGAAAATAATAAAACTAAGGAGTTAACAAAGGGTTGATGACTTTTCATTTTTGCCACAAGAGGATGTTAAAAAAAAAAAAGATACAGCTACTACGGCCTCATATCACCATCAGTTCATAGAATAAAGGAAATTTTTTGTTTTACAAAATTCAGAAGGATATGATATATATAAATAAAGTTTGTTTTTTATGCATTTCTACAAAAATGGTTAAACTCAATTTATAGGGAATGTTTGAGATGGTGTGATTAAAATGTAGGTTGTGTGTCGCTTCTCCCGGAGCGACAGTCTCTGCCTGGAGTCAACCCTAGGTTTCTGCAGCCTCTGATTTCCTGCGCCCTCGATGCCCGTAGCTCTCAGTCCTGTCCTTGCTGACACTGGATTTATGCCCTCCACCCCTGCCTCCTTCCTCAGTCCCTGCCTGACATGTGGCATCTGCCAGCCCTTCCTGGTCCAAGTTCCAGCGACACGAGTAGCCACACAAAGCACAGCAGCTGGAAGATAAGGAGCCACCGCCTGCCCCAGACTGGCCACAGAGCAACCCCAGCCCGGCAGCGTGGGTGGCATGGGAAAACTAGCATGCACCAGGCTGGGCCTCCTCAAAAGCCACCGCCCCTCTGCGTGCTTTACAGAGAAAATGCCCAGAAAGCAGGAGCCTGGGGCCACATCCCCCAGCCACTCCCAGCCACCGACCACTGTTTCCATGAGCATCAGCCGCTTGTCCAGCTCATGAAGACGCTCATTCTTCATCTCGATGACAAAGTGCAAGCTCTCCAGCTCCTGCTCCCAGAACTGGCTGGGGCTCCCATAATCCTAGACAGGGACAGAGTGACATCATCAGACCAGCAAATAGAGAAGGGCACAGGCTACCTGCCTTGTCCCCATTCTGCCACCAATTCACTGTTGGACTTTGACAAGTCACCTTCCTCTCTAACCCCATAGTGAGTATTTAATGTGCTTTACCTCACTTGATCTCCATAACACCCTTTGAGGCACGTGCTGGGAGCTTCACAGAGGTGGAGGCTGTGGGTCACATAGGCTGAGCCACTTGCTCTAAGTGGCAGGTTTGCTATTTGCACTTAGTTTTCTCTGAATCCAGAGCCTGAGCACTTTACTATCCCTGTGGCTCTCTCTGAGCCTTACCCTCCCCCTCAGTGAAGTGGGGACCCTCTTGCCTCCAGGCCCTTTGAAGGTAAGAGTGTCAGGTCTGAGCCTTGCCCTTGAAGAGGGGCTTGGGCTTTCCTGTTGTCTGACCTTGGCCTCCGTTGAGATTCAAGGAGGAAAGGCCCCAGGTGTACCGCCACCCACCTGGATGTGCTTCTTGTAGTCTCGGCTCACAATGGACTCCTCCACCCTCTTCATCTTGGCCTGGAAGGCCTCCAGCTGTGAGGTCAGTCTGGTTATGGTCTCCTGGAGAAGCAGGGAGGAGATGACCAAAGTCTGGCTCATAAAGGCAGTAGGTGGACTTCACCTGATCCCAGACAGGGACTATTTCAGGTTCTTCAGTCTGTCTTTGGTCTACACTATACGACAATGCAGGATTCATCTACTTCAACCACTGCTTGAAACACACCAGCCCCACCTCTTGCTAGAAAGCCTGTAACGGCTCCCTATACCCTTGGGCACAATGTCCTGGCATTCAAGGCCAGTGTTAGGCTGGCATTCAAAGCCCATCCAAACCAGCCTCAATGAACTCTTCCAGTCCCACCTCCACTGCCCTCTCTATGCATCCTCTCCTGCAGCCAAATATCACGTTACTCCCCCAACTGCAAGGTGCATTCTTCTCTCCAAACCTTTCCCTGCCAAGAATTTACTCCACCTAAATCTTGACCATTACCTTCAGGATAGAGTACAGCCCCTTCCTGTGGCTCACTTCTGGCCCTACGCCCACCTCTCTAGCCCAGCCCTCTCTCCCACTCTTCTACCCCAGGGATCCTGGACTTCTCTCAGTTCCTCAGGTATTCTTCATTTCCCCCTTTCCTCCACGCCTTTGAGCACATTGCTTTTCTTTCTGCCTGTGGTACCCTTCCTACCATTCTTCACCTGAAGAACTCTAACCCATCTTTCCGGTTCCAGTTTAGCTCTCACTCCCTCTAGGAAATATTCCTTGAGCAGCCAAGTTCAGTTAGGTGCCTCCTTGCGCACCTCCCCAGGTCCCTGTGCATGTGCCCGCCAGTCTAATCACTCTGCACCCGGCCCATGCCGTCTCCAGGATCTCCCAACAGTCCTTGGAGAAACAGGCGGGACCTAATCTCCAACCACGTCCTTCTCAGCTAACAGCCTGGTCACCACATCAAGGGGGCTGGATACACCAGAACAGTCACCTCGGTCCCTCATACCTAAGTGGAGCCCATCGGTTTGGGCTGCTTCGGGGCTCCCCGCTGCTCTCCTGCTGCTCCCCGCCTACCCTCGCCAGAGGCTGCCATGGCCCAGCCCCTCTCACCTGCAGGGCGGCTTTGGCCTCCTGGAAGGAGTGGGTAAGGGCTTCTTTCTCCTGTTCATATGAGGCCCGGAGGACTGTAGGGAAAGGAGACCTCTATAAGCTCAGATGCTTCTCCCCAAAGCCTTCTGGAAGGCTCCTTGATTGAGGGCCAGAAAGCTCTAGATGATCACCTGGACCCACAGGGGCCAGGAGGCTGGGAGTGGTTTTATTTACCCTTCTATCTCCTAGGCTTGCTTGGGGCTATGCCAGAAATACACTAGGTGTTTAATAAAAGTTCATGGAAATGGAAACCAATTATATCCCGGGAGGAACTCTACCAGACTTGGGCCCACACTTCACTAAGGCAAGAGTATTTCCCTCGGGTTAAGTCAGGCCCTGGAAAACGCATGGGGCCGATGTCTTGTCAGCTGGGTCAGCCCAATCACAAAATCATTAAATCACTAGTTGTCACACCAAAACACAAAACTGTGGTAAGTACACTGGATTTGTGGCCAGGAAAGCCACTGGGCCCTGGCTTTGCCTCTGCAACACGGAATGACCTTGAGAGGATCGCATCAAACATCTAAAAGCCCTGTTGCCTCAACTGTGAAAGGAGATCAGTAAGCCTGGCCTGGCTGTCTCTGGGGGACAACTCAAGGATCACATGAAAAGAGGACATGCAAGGGCTTTCCAGGTGGCGGGGGCGGGGTGCTGTACAGAGCTGGAACTGTCATCACTCCCAACGGCCGTACAGTCATACGCATCATCCCACACTTCCCACAGAGTTCCTTTTGCAAAATTCCAACCTTGTCTCAGCTAAAAGAAGACAACTGGGAAATGACCAATCACTGGCCAGGATGGGAAATAGAACAGAGAGGACAGGGAAGCCAAGTTTAATACAGCCAAAGGGCCAGGTAAACAGCAGTGACGAATCAGAGAATGTTCGGTGAGGATAAGTGTGATAGAGCAGTCAGATATTGATAAGACCAGTTGTATAAAAATTATAGCCATAATGTTTTAAAATTATGGACCTGATTTGCTAATTTGCCTGTAAGACAGGTTCTGGTTCAAGGTGATATGGAAAAAGCAAACTGCATCCAGTCTGTCCTGTTGAATGTATCCATAAAACCCGGACTGAAAAGCAAATGGTAGCGGCAGATTGGGCAAGAAGACCAGAATTTGAAATACCACTGAACCAGCAGATTTAAACAAAACCCAGAATCGAATGTATTCAAATATTAAAAACATCTAGTACAGCCCCAATGGTTCAAGATACAATCCAGACTTATTCAAAGCATACAAAGAAGCAAGAAAATCTCAACTCTTCTGAGAAAAGACATTCAACACATGCCTATGCTCAGATGCCATGGGTGTTGGAATTATTAACAGAGTTCTTAAGGCAGCCATCATAAAAATGCTCCAAGAAGTAACGGTGTTCTACTACCGATGACAAGAAGGGAAAAAATTAAAAAAAGAAAAAGGAAAAAGAAGTAAGAGTGAATACACTCTTAAAAAGAATGGAAAAATAGAAAGTCTTAGAAAATAAATAGAGATATTAAGAAGAACCAGAAGGAAATTTTAGAACTAAAATATACAATATGTGAAATAAGAAATGCAGTTAAGTGGAATCAATAGTAGATTGGAGATAAGAAAGAGCCAGTGAACTTCAAGATAGATCAATAGAAATTATCCAATCTGGACTACACAGAGAAAAACAGATTGGAACAACAAGAACAACAAAAATGAACAGAGCCACAGGAACCTGTAAGAAAACCTCAAATGTGTAACATTTGTATCATCAGAGTCAAAGAAGAACAGGAGAAAGTGTGCAGTGCAGAGAAAGTTATTTGAAGAATGAATGGTTGATTATTCCTCAAATGGCAAAACATAAACCTACAGGTTAAAGAGGCTCACTGAACTCCAAAGTAAACCCAAAGAAATCACATCCAGAAACATCATTTCTGAAAGCTAGTGGCAAAGAAAAAATGTGGAATAGAACCAGAGAACGGATTATTGAAAAGAATCTCAAAGGCATCACGATGAATGAAAGAAGCCAATATAGAAGATCATATTGTGTCATTTCATTTATAGAATAGCCTCAAACAGACAAAACTAGAGTGATGGGGAACAGATCAGTGGTTGCCAGGGCTTGGGGAGGGGGAGGACACTAGCACAAGGTACTCAGAGTTCTGGGGGATGATAGAGTGCCTTTGTATCCTGATTGTGGTGATGGTTACAAGAATCTACATATGTGTTAGAATGTATGGAACTGTATACAAAAAAGAATCAATTTAACTATATGATCACTTCAAAAATAAAAACAGAAAATAAAAGACAACAAAGGGTTATTGAATGTAGAAAACCACCACTAGCCTTTCCTGATTATCTGCATACCATTCCACAAAACAAAATCTTATATATTTCCATCATGCTATGCTTTTATTCATTTAGTAAATACAGACTTATGTAGCACTTAATATGTGCCAAGCAATTTAAAACAACTATGAAATAATTCTGACTGATGGGAAGAATTGAAGACAGGCAATCCTTTCCCCTCTGGGTTTTAAGTAGGAAATTTATCTTATCAATATATTTATAACGCTAAAAACATATCAAAGCAATGCTTGGAGAACAAAGTTGTTTTCCCATAAAACCTTGTGAGGTAGGGAAGGTATATTTTAGAGACAGAGAAACTGAATGGAGATTCAAGGAGGCTGAGTGACAGCCCTAGTTTAACAGGGTGTAGAGTATTGAAACACAACGCTTCAAATGCCCAGGCAAGGGATTTAATTCCATTTCACAATGGTTTGTGTTAATGTTGCAATATGTTTCAAGATTCTTAAAATTGTTCAGACCTCTGTACTAGTGATACCATTTCGGATAATCTAAGGACATAATGTAAAATGTGGGCACATATTTACCCAAAACACATTTAGAACAGTGTTATTTACCACAGCTAAAATCTAGACATCTAGACTCACAAGGAATAAGGAAAACCATGTATGTTATGGTCTTGCCTTTATAAACATTTTAGTAGCAGCATAATTACTTTGAAACATGTTTGATACAATGTTAAATGAAAAGAACTGGCTATAAAATTTTACATATAAAATAATCATTAAGCATGTTTTAAAAAGATAACTCTGGAGAAAGGTCATGTAAACACTGACGAAGAAAGAAAAAAATTGGTAGGGCATTTTCAAGGTCAATTTTGACAGCATCAAAAATATACATAACCTCCTCCAAAGAAGATATACAAATGGCCAAGAAGTACATGAAAAGATGTTCAATAAGATTAGTCATTAGGGAAATGCAAATCAACCACAATGAGATACTACTTGACACATACTAGGATGGCAGTAATAATAATAATGATGGAAAATGACAAATGTTGACAAGGATGTGGCACCATTGGAACTCTTGGGCATTGCTGCTGGGAACATAAAGTGGCACAGCCACTGTGGAAAACAGTTTGGCAGTTTCTCAAAAAGTTAAGCACAGAATGGAATCACCATACGACCCAGCAATTCTACTCCCGAGTGTCTACCTAGGGGAACCGAAAACAGCTGCTCAGCCAGGTGCTTGCACTAGTGGCGCTATTCATAGTGGCTAAAGGGCGGAGGTAGCCCAGGTGGCCATCAGCTGATGAATGGATCAAGCGCAATGGAATATTATTCAGCCACGAAGAGAAATGGAGTACAGATGCAGGCTGCAACATGGGTGAGCCTTGGAAACACTATGCTGAGTGAGGGAACAGGTGGAGGTTGTACAATACCATTTATAGGAGCATCCAGAACGGACGAGGCCATGGAGATAGACAGTGGATTTGTAGTTGCCAGGAGCCGGCAGGGGTGGGGTGGGGATAAGGTGGTGGGTGTGGGGTTTCCTTTGAAAGTGAAAGTGATGAGAGTGTTCTGGAACTGGATAGTAGTGATGGTTGCATGGCACTGTGAATGTACTAAATGTCACTAGTGGTAAATCTTAGGCCTATTTTACCAAAAAAAAAAAAAAAAATACACACAAACACACATATATACATATATATAGAGAGAGAGAGAGAGAAAGAGAAAGAGAGAAATTCTGCCACACCAATCCTACCAGGATATTTTTCTTAAAAAAAAATCATGAATGTGTCAAGGATTTTACAAAACGGGATTCACTGCTGTTATAAACAATGGCAAAAATTTTGAAATTACCTAAATGCCCAACCAAAGGGACTCAGTTAAATGAATGCAGGTACACATGAGAATGCCATGTAGTTACTCAAACTTATAGAAGAGTTTAATGACAGGATGCTAACTCAATTCAAAGTGAAAAAAATCAATTTACTTCCTCTTTCCAAAGTGTGTGTTTATAGATATATATCCTGTGCATATACACAGAAAAAGAAATGAAAAGGATCTATATCAAAGGGGTTAGCAGAGGCCAGCACTGGGTGGAATTAATTATGATTTTAATTTTCTCCAAAATAAAAAAAGTGCTAATAATTATTTGCCAAGTATCTTGCACTGTTCTAAATTCCATCATTAAATTGTTTAATTCTTACAAAGAACCTTTTAGGGCAGTGAAGTAATTTCTTCAAGGTTACACAGCTGGTAAGTGACGGAGCTGGGATTCAAACCCACGGACCATGGCTCCAGAGAATGAGATTGTAACCACCATGCTATAATATAAGGTCTTTTTGTTTAACCTATAGATTCTAGATTTTCTATGATGATCACATTTGGTGATATAAGAGGAAAGAAAGTCATTTTTTAAAACAATTGTTTTAAAAACAATAAATTGTAAGAGCTGTCATTGTGGGGATGGAATATGGATATTTTTAAATTCTATTTGCCTAGGTTTTCCAAGTTTCCTTTAATGAACAGGCATTGCTTTTCAAGTGGAAAGGAAAAAAAACCTCTCAGGTAAGGAAAATCTAAGCATGGTGCCAGACTTTAAAAGCCATGGCCCAAAGGAAAAGTTCATCACCCCTCTAAGGCCAAGGACCCTGTAGACTCACTGCATAGGGACCAGAGGGAGGAGGGACGGGCGGGTGGGAGTCCTCAAGTGATCTCAGCAGGTGGGGCCAGAAGCAGGCACCCCCCACACCCTCGCCGGTGGAGCGTCTCCATCCTTACCTTGCAGGGCCTCCTCGTGTTTTCCTTCCAGAACCCTTCGCTGCTCATCCAGTCTCTCTTGAAGCTCTACCTCCCTCTCCTTCTCCACCTGGGGGGAAGGGTCCCAAGCAGGATTGAGATGCAGTAGGTTCAGACAGCTTCTCTTATCCACTCCCTGCATGGGGGGGCCTACGAGGAGCTTAGTGATCAGAGTCCCACCCTCTCCTCTGAGGCATGGGAATGACACGCACAAGCCTTCCAAGACACAGCAGGCATGGCAGACTTTGTCCTCTTTACGGCTTAGAGAGGCTCTCTTAGGGGTTTCCCAGAGAATTATCTACGTGGAAAGGGACTTAGGAGTCTTCTAATCCTGATGTTCACTCAAGGCAGGAAGCCCTTGGATGGCGTTTCCTCTGCTTGCACGTACCGAGTGACAGCTCCTTCCCCCTCCAGGCTGCGTATTCTAACCACGGGGAGGGCGCACTGTTGCAAGTGACCTCTAACTTCTACGTCAGGTCCCAGATCTGTTCTCCAGGGTCACACAGAGCCAGGCTGCTCCCTCAGCCCGGGCAGCCCCTCAGAGATGGGAGCACGGCAGCCGTGTTGCCAAAGTTTCTCTTCTCCAGGCTGCACGCTCCCAGCCATTCTCACTGTGATTATTTTGCACTCACTACACGTCCATTTCGGGTGGGCAGGGATCACCCAGGATACAGGGATACAGGCCGATGGGGCAGCCAATAGGACAATGCTGTCAGCGAGTGAGACAGAAAGACCTCGAGGGTCTCGAACCAGCAATCAAACGCTTGGCCCGGAAGTGATGCTGGCTCTCCTTTTCACAACTCATCTGTGTCCCACCCAACCATGAGGGGGCCTGGGAGGGTAGTTAATCCAGCAGCAACAGTGGCTTTTACTCTTCCCGAATAGACCGTCAATTTTGTGAGCGCAGCGACCAGCTCTGCTTGCGTTAACCGATGTGCGCGGCACGTAGCAGCCTCATAGAAATGTGTGTTCAACAGATAAAGGACACCTTTCTTGGCAGAAGGAGTGAGAGACCCTTACAACAACAATAAAAGCCACAACTAGGTCCTCACCCTGGGCTATATCAAGGTTAGCTGAGCAGGAGGAAAAGAGAGGGGTTGGGGTTACCTGGGCTTACCTGTTGTGCCCATTTCTTCTTCTCCTCTTCATGTTGCTGGAGAATTCTGGCTATGTTCTTCTGGTGCTGCTCTGCCTCCTCGGACACACAGAGCTGGACGGTAATGGCTGTAGGTGAAAAAGCAAAACATTCACACACAGCGGAGGTGGGGTCAGGGCTGGCAGAGAGGGTGTGCGAGGCTGGAGCCAAGCAATGGGAACCCTGGTAAATGGCTTCAGTCGGGGACCAATCTCCACAGACAGCCCCTCAAATCTCTCGGCAGAAGCCAGAGGTCTCCTTCTGTCCCCTAGTATCCACAGCAGAGCCAGTAGCTCACAGGACAGATGCAGCCCATAGACATGTTCTATTTGCTCCACTCAAACTTAAGAAAAAAATAGTTGCTGATACTTAATAGCTGGGAAGCTTTCACAGTCTTCGCCTCCCCTGTCAAGCCTGTGTATAGGGGCCACCCTGGCATTGCTTTAGCTGCTGGGCCTGTGAGCACCTGAGTGTGAGGTCCCTCCCCTTTAGCATCTCCTCAGCTGGAGCCAGAGGGGCTGCTTATTCGCAGGAAGGAGACACAAACAGAAGTCTACCCCTGGCTTAGGGAAACTCTAATGCGGGCCGTGCCAATGCCCTGGGGCAGTGACCATTCTCTCTGTGCCTCAGTTACCCAATATGTGAGGTCAGGATAATTATGGGACCTACATCATGAGGCTACTGACATGACTAAATCAGAAAAGAACGGCAATGAAAATAACCAGAGAGGTGAGCAGTACTGAGAGCTCCCCACGCCTACGGCATGCCCGGCACTGCTCCAATTGCCTTACGGGGGTTACTCACCTAATCCTCACGGTGACCCAATGTCGTGGGTACTGTTATTATCCCCATTTACAGATGAGGAAACTGAGGCACAGAGAGGTTATACAACTTGCCCAAGATCCCCCAGTTCACAGTTGGGGAGCAGGGGTGTGAACCGACGCAGTCTGATTCCACCGCAAACACTCCCAACTACCACGTTATCCTGCCTGCTCATGCACAACAAGACATGTAGTGCCAGGCACTTTGGGGGTGCCCAAAAGATGTTCTTCACTGTCCATTAAATGTCCTCTAAATTTTTAACAGTGCTCATGACAAGCGTTGGAGGTTACTACTAGTGCTATTAGCGTTATGATTAGAGAACTTCCTAGCAGGGTCCGGCAGAGGGTATGCCAGAACGGTGAGCATGAGGGAGAAGCCAACACTGCGGTCAGTCCCGTCAGGACAGGAGGAGAACTGAGTTGGTGTTCTTGAGTCCTGAGCTCCCAGAGGCCGTGAGTAGATGGAGGTTAGGTGATAGCAATGGTCAGGACCGGAGAGACACGGACTCTCACAAACCATCTGGCTCAAATGTCCATGAGGTCAGTACCAGACTGGCCTCAGCTGGAGAGAAGCTTATGAAAAAGATACATCCTTACTAAGAATGCAGATGCTTCAGCCTCGGACCCAGAGATTCTTATTTAGTTGGTCTGTGCTAGGTCCCCAGAGTCTGTGTCTTTGAAGTTCCCAAGGTAATTCTTATGTGCAGAGTGGAGGACCCTGCATTCTGTTCCAATTGCTTACCTGGTACTTAGACCTCACCTACAATATCCCCAACAGCCTCCAGGCTGTAATGAAACACCTTCAGAGATAGGGAGCTCGTTCTATTACCAAGGAGCTCTGATTGTTTTAAACCAACAATCACACAAAAAACTCTTTGAGATTGAGCTGGATTCTGTCCGCATGTTGTTGCTACCTTGAGGCCCTAGTCCTGACCTCTGGGTTGCACTAAATAAGGCTCATTTTTCTTCTCCATTAGGGTACTTCAGACACTTGGAGGGAACTGTTGTTTCTTGGCAACATCTTTCCAGATGGAACATTCTCTGTTTCTTCAACTGTCGCTTACAGGACATGTTTTATAGATTCTTCACCAGCCTGATCTTCCTCCAGCATAGTCCCTCAAAATTTTCTGGATCCCTCTGAAAACACTTTCCAGAACTATATCCAGCACTCTAGGTGTGATATCAACAGCCCAGAACAGGAAAGCACAGGTCAGGACTATCACCTCCCTGATTTTAGACATGATACCCCTATTAATGTAACCCATCTACAATATCATGAGCTATTTAAGGAGCCACATCGCCTTTGTTGATTATACGGTAGGAAACCACATGGATGTCAGTGGGGACAGATGGAGCTGGCTACTCACCTGTGTCCCCATTGAGGGGACCTAGTTCCTGGGGCTCTGATCTGGGAGGCTGATCTGGTTCTTGGTGTCTCTGGAAGTAATGAGACAACAATAGGTGAGGGGAGAGAGTGGGAGGTCAGTGTGAGGATGGGATTCTTCCAAAGCAAAGCAGGACTGTCGGTTATACCAGGCTGCCCCATGCCTCCCTCTCCAGCCACAGCAGCACCCCCTCTACCGGGGGACGTTCCCAGAGCAGGATTTCTCATCCTTGCCAGGGACACCCTCAGTGGAGAATTGGATGCATCTTGACCTTTCCTTAGATCCTTATGATCTGGCTCCAGCTGCCACCTATGAGGGCCTCCTTTCCCACCTCTTCCTTCTCCCAGGATTTGGCCAGACCTTCTGCTATTACCTTCACCCAGCTATGGTCTCGAAATTCCCTAAAACCTCCCAATTCCCAATTCAGAGATGGTTTCCTTTTCCTTTCAGAATCCATGGCTGCCTCAGCTTCCAACCACATTCACCTGAAAGTCACGTGCTCTCAGGAGCAGAGCATCAGAATTCCAAGCCCTGATTTTATCATACTGGTTCTCTGTCAAAGGAGCTCTTTCTGCAACTGTAAAATAGAGACAGTGGCACTTATCTTGCCGGATGGGAGCGAGGCATGACATTCGGGGTGTACCAGATGCTATGCTGTCTTGCCTACACTATCTTAGTTAATTTTCAGAACCACTTTAAGAGATATGAATATCCCAAATTTAAAGATGAGGAGGCGAGGCTGAGTGAGATTAGGATTCAATCAAGGTCGCTTAGGGGATAATTGGCAGAATCAAGTATTTGAGCCACACCTAGTGGACACTTTAATCAATCGTGGCCAGTGTTGGTTGAATCTGACCAAAGGAATAAATGATGCAAAAGAGCTTTCAACATCACCAAGCAGTGCCGGTGGCTCCCAGATTTCATAAATGACTAATATTTTTTAATGAGAAAGTGGATATGGACTGAGAAGGATGCTAAGAAAAATTATTTGTAGATCACTGCCCTTTTTATAAAATTTTCTCATTTTTTTATAAAATTTTTATTTTATTTTATAAAAAAAAAATAAAGAACATTTTAACCTTCCAGAACATAGTAAGGAAAGGCTCAAGAGCAGTCTTCCAGGAAACAGGAGCCGGCATCACACCCACTCACACTATTAATTTTCTTCTTTCACCACAGAGAGGTGAAAAATTGATTGAACCAGACCAGGATTTTGGGTGGAAAAAAACATTTAAGTCCTTTTACACACTCTTCAAGATGCTGGAAGGAAAGCAGGAAGGGGAGGGAAAGAGGGAGAGAGGGGGAAAGGAAGCAAGGAAAAGAAGATGTTCTAGATCCCATTTTAAGAAATACTTTTTTTCAAATGTTTATAAGTTTTACAAGAATGAGAAGGCTATGAGAATGTTCAATTGCAAATTATCACTATAAAAGAAAACCTTTTTGCTTTTTACTATGGTAACATTTTTAAAGGCAGTTATTAAAATAGAAATTATTAAAAATTTCCTGAACTGAAGAACTACTGAAATGCTGCTAAAAAGCAAACTGTGACTGCGGAGGGAAGATAAATCAGGGGAAGGCTTCTAGAACAGTCTGCTCCTCCCCCACAGGGCCTGGCACACGCCAGCCCCTGGCAAACTGAGTGAGGCACGAGTGAGCACCGTGCCTCCCCCAGGGCCTGTGCCCGCATCTGCTCACGGCTGGGTGGGCCTGACAACTCTGCTCCCCACCCACCCCTGTGAGGCTCAGCCTGCCCTTTCCAGGGGAGAGGAGGAAGCCTGGTCCAGGAACCAGCCAGAGAAGCCGTCAACACAGGAATCTGCGGAAGTGACAGGAGCCAGCCTCCCCGCCCTGGGCTGGAGGAAGGAGGGAGATGAAGGCAAATGGTTGTCTTTTTCCTGTTGCCACCACTGGTCACGCTGAATCTGGCTACGTTTTTATGAGAGCTAGAGGGCCTGGACTCTAGTCCCGGCTCTGCTACCAGCTGGGCCAAGTCCTCCCCCCGACCCCCCTGGGCTTCTGCTTCCTCCTTTGGGAAGTGCAGGTGAGGAGGTCTGGTATTATTATAGTTGAACTTGACGATTCCACGGTGCTGAAGCTCTGAGCATCTAAGCTCGGCTCCTCGCAACAGCACCAGGAAGCAAAGGTTATTACAGATGAGGAAACTGAGGCTCAGGGGGTTGAAACTGTGCCTTTCATGATCAAGTCAGCATTAGAACCTGGTGTCAGAATATTAGAGACTGCAGAGCAGAGTGGTTAAGAACTCTGGAATTCTACAATCACCCAGATCTGGGTCGAAATCCTAAATCCAACACTGCGACTGTGCGACTTCTCCAGGCCTTGGTTTCCTCGTGAGGTTTTTTCAGGATTAGATGAGATAATGCACCTTCGGCACCTGCACACACTGAGAGCTCAAACTCTGCAGGAGATTATTGCTTTGTGTTTGAGAAACACGGCAGGAACAAAGATCCCAGCGTGCTTGGCAGATCCCTTAGCCTGCCATGGGTCTCAGGTTTTGTCATCTGAAATAAGAGCATAAGCTCATGAAACACTGCCCTTTTGCAAATCCCCCCCACCACAGAACGGTGGAGAACAACTCTCCACAAACAGCTTGCAGGCCACAGGCAGGACGCGGCACCTGCCAAAGTCATCCCCGGCTACCTCCTTCAGAATGACAATCAAGGCTCATCAGTGTCCCCAGCCTGCTCCCCCTCCACTTTCTTAATATTTAAATATTTGTAAACATCTTTTTCCAGTTACAGTGATACTAAGCATTCATTGTAGAAAGCATGGAAAATACACAAAAATACAAAAAGAGAATCCCACTACCTAGATACCCACAGAACATGATGGCATATATTGTTCAGCTACATATATATTTTCAATATTGGAATATTACATATACTTCCTTATACCTTCTTTTTCTTTCTTTTCTCTTTTCCTTCTTTTCTTTTCTTTTTCTTTTTTTTTTGAGATAGTCTCACTCTGTTGCCCCAGCTAGAGTGCAGTGGTATCATCACAGCTCCCTGCAACCTCAAACTCCTGGGCTCAAGTGATCCTCCTGCCTCAGCCTCCCAAGTAGCTGGGACTACAGGTGTGTGCCACCACACCTGGCTAATTTTTCTATTTTTGGTAGAGATGGGGTCTTTCTCTTGTTCACGCTGGTCTTGAACTCCTGACCTCAAGTGATCCTCCTGCCTTGGCCTTCCAGAGTGCTAGGATTAAGGCGTGAGCCACCAAGCCTGGCCTATTTTTTCAAATATATTCTCAGCATTTACTACACAGCATTAACTATTCTGTAAATTTACTAATTTTAATGATGAGTTGAACATCCCTGTGGATGAATTTAGCCATTCAATCTACTGTTGAGTGTTTAGATTGTTTCTAATTTTTAATTTGAAAATTATGCTTTAATGAACATACTTATAAAACTTAAAAAACTTATAAATTTTTTTACATATCTAACATCATTGGCTCTGTCCTTCAGAAAGGTTCTACCAATTAACTCACCCACAAATGGCACACAAGAAGGCCAGTTTCATTGCGACTGTGCCAACACGGAGTATTATCACTTTTTAAAAAAAAGTTGGCAAATTTGCTAAGTCAAAACCAAACCAAAACAAGCTAGTGCTACCTATTGTGCTCCTGGCCCCAACACAGGCATCCGTGTGCTCAAGACATCCCAAGCTGCTCAAGACCATCCCACCATGATGCATGGTCAAGTCTTCCTCGGCCTCCAGGCCCAGAGCACCCCAGTTCTCTGCGTCTCTCCTGGCCTTCCCCGGAGCTGAGTTAGTTCCTGTGTTCCCCATGCTCCAGGTCCCCATGAGGGTACCCACGCCTGCTTAGCTGTCTGTCTCTCCCAAGGGGCTCCTCGAGGAGAGGATTTTGAAATTCACGTTGGATTTGCCAGTAGGGTATGATGCCCAGAGCAGTATTTCTTAGGAATGGGTCTATGGACCTCCTGTATTAGAATCACCTGGAGAGCCTGCTTAACACAAATCCCCGGGCCCAATTCTAGACGTCCTCAATCCAAGGGGGAGAGTATGTGTGTGCTGGGACCCTCCATTGTTAGCAATCTATCCAGGTGACCCTGATGCCCACAAGAGCCTGAGGACACATGCCCCTGAGCTGGGTAGGACTCAAAGAGCCATTGCTGAATGGAAAATCCCCAGGTTGGGGCCCTTGCCACTTCCTCCTTAGAGGTCAGGGCACACAGTACACCCTGCGGTCGGGGAGGACAGGAGCTAGGAGGGGGGACACAAGAATTTCCCCTTCTGAAAGCAGGGGTGGGGGGCCTCGGGCTGGGGTGGGGCATCCGGACCGGACTCTGCAAGAGGGATGACAGCTTCCTGAGTCGACAGAAACTTGGACGCAAGAAAGCTGCAGGGGCAGCTGGCAGCACAGGACGCAGGGAGACCCCAGGCCTGGGGCAGAGGCCAAGAGACCCGGATTCCAGCTTTACTGTGAGGCTTTAGGTAAGTCACTTCCCTCCTCCAGATCTCAGTTTCCTCATCTGTGAAAGGTCAGGGTTGGGACACATGCTCTCCTCAGTCCTGAGGTCCGGGGCAGCCCTGCTCCTAAGAAGGCTGGAAACGGAGCGTCTACACCCTCGGAGCACGCACAGCACTGCGGCCCAGCTCCTGTTGTCAAGCAGACCAGAGCCCTGCTGTAGGTTCAAGCTGAAGCACAGCTGTGATAGCAGGACACAGCTGCCAAACACAGACACGGAATCAGGGTAGAGTGAGAAGACAGTGTCCCAGAGCCATGGAGAAGCCAGACAAGCTCAGATTGGGGCTGGTGAGATGCTCTGAAATACACGCACATTTTGGAGGGTAAACTCACAAACTGGAAGGAAACTGACAGGATGTACAAGAAGACTCAAAACCAAATTATAGGAGGGGCTGTCAACAGAATGATTGGTCAGCCTCCAGAACAGGCAAGAAAAAAACGACCACGGTCTTCACATCTCGGCAGGACAGTCTTGGGTAGAAGCTGCTGGTTTGTCATCTCTAGCCTGGGAGGGCAGGACTGTGGCCAAGCACTTATGAGGATCAAGAAGTTTCAGTTCAGTATGAAGAAGAATTTCAGAACTGTCCCACACAGAGGTAGGCTGCCTTATTGGAGGGTGGGTCATGGTGGTGGTAGTGAGCTCTCGATCACTGGCAGTATGCAAGAAGAGGCTGGAAAGGCAAACTTCGTTTTGCAGGTTGGACTGAGGGATCTTTGAGGACCCTGAACTCTAACAGTCTGTAATTCTGTAAAGTATTCTCGATGTTCGGCAAATAAAGCCCTCTGGTAAGCATAAAGTGTTTAGCTACTGTAGGTCACGTGAACAGCACCAGTATTAACAGCCTCAGAGAGCTCTGTTGGGTACTACTGAGGTGGCGGTATTCTGGGGCAAATGACTGTAGTCACATACTCAAGCCTTTGGGGTAGACTCCTCAACTTCCCTCAAACCCTAAGCCTCACCAGGCAAGAGCGAATTAGGCAGAAACCACGTGGACAGCAGCTGCCCAGCTATTCCCTACCTTGGGAACCCCAGTAGGGTGGAAATTAAGAGTAGTCCCGAGAAAGGCTCAGCCTTCTCTGCAGACGCTGGGCCTAACCGTCCTTTTGGAGCCATCACTCTGTCCTGTTTGTGGCCCTCAAGGCTCGGTGTATTTCTGATTAAGCATTTGTGTCCTCACTATTCCTGCTTAACGTAAGAGAACTGCATAATCAAAAGGCCCTTAAGAGTTCACCCAGCTCCTCCGTCACCCCATGAACTGAAGCGCTGGCTTCCGAGGACCGCACGTTCTATTACACCTATCTTGGCTGAGAGGGGCAGAAGACAGGGCTGGAAGGTACCTGGTGGCAGTTGCTTTTAATCCCCACCTCGTTTTCCCAGATGGAAAGGCTGAGGCCCAGAGTGAGATGGGCAGGTAGCTCGTCAGAGGCCAGGACACGACACAGGGGGAGCACCGCTGAGCCCGGAGTCCCCCCGACTTCCCCAGTGCATACCCCAGATTTACCCAAGCAGCTGGGCCTTTAGGGGAGGGGTGAGTCTGAGTCTCAGGGGGTTCAGTCACACTCCTGTCATATATCAGCCGCCTCCTGGTGCCTGGGCTCAGCTGCGTGGGGCCCAGCACCACTAGTTTTGGAGCTGAGAAGCACAGGCAGAGCCCATTGACCCAGGGTAGAGGCAGGAAGGAGGTGGGCGTGGAGCCCCGGGGCGGCTCCAGGGCCTTGGGGGAGGAAGGGCGGGCCACGAATGTTCAGGGCTGTTGAGAAACTTCTGCGTTCACACCCATATTACAGAGGCTCAGATGGAATATCATAAACACGAGCCTCAACCTCCCCATCTCTAAGATGGGCAGAAATACTTGCCAAAGTAATGCTTGAATTTGATTTTATTTTCATACTGCCAGAGACCCCAGAGACTTATTTCAACCCCTTCATATGATATAGTGTGTGGTCAACAGCACCCATGGTCTGCTGGGGACCGGTCCAGGGTGACTGTACAACCAACCTAAAGCCCCGAGAGCCAGCCTGCACCTCTCATCTGCGAGGGGGGGGGGGGCACCGCCTACTCGGAACACCAGCGATGGCCCCAGGGCACAAGTCAGCGGATGTGGGCTCCACTGCTCCTATCTGCAAGCTCTCAGGGGAGGAAAGGACCACTTCCCTCCCAGACAGCCCTGCACCTGCCCAGCCAGGATGCAGCAGACAGGAGTCAGAGAGGCCTCGAGCGCAGGGCCTCACTTCACAGCCTTTCCAATGTGCCTTATTTATTTTCTTCCTCCCTGGAGCTCCCCTTTGCTTGTGCCTCATCAGCCTCCCAGTGTGTCTGCTAGTTCTGGTTGCCTCAGAGGGCCTGGAGCTGGCAGAAGCACTAGACATCATTTCTAGCATTTGGGTCAGCCCGGCGTGCAAAGGGATTCCGTAGGAGCTGGACAGAAAACGGTGTCAGTGCTGGGTTGGGGGTGGGGGAAGAGACAGGCTGAGGGCCGGCACACACTGCCAGATATCCGCCTGTCTCCCCGACCCGATGGCAAACTGAGAGTCCAGAGTCAAGGCCCTGGCTGGCCACTTGCTTGCTGTGTGACCTTGGAGAGCAGCCTCCCCTCTCTGGTTTTCTGTTTGTGTTTCCTCCTCTGCATGGCATGGAGTTGGGCAATGGGATGCTTAAGAGCCCTTGTGGTGTTGAAATGCTGTGGATGGGGAAGAGGGGGCAGAGTGAGGTCATCTTGCTAGCTCATCCTCTACCCGTCCTGCCGTGCTCGTTTGCTCTGGGTAGGGTAGGGGCTGGCAGTTTGACGCGCTCAGCTGCCAGGTCCTGTCATGAAGAGGGCTTCTCAGGAAGGCCTGGGTGGGGGGCCTGGAGCCGTTCACAGCACCCCCTGTCCTTCAGCAGCCCGAGTAAGGGTGGAAGTAAAAGGAAGGGCAGGATTGCCTGGAAGCAGAGGATCACAGAGCTCGGCCACCTCCCAAATTCCAAGCAGCATGCTCCCAACCCTGCAGTGGCACTTCGAGCAGAGAGAAGTACCCATTAGTGAGGACAAGGAGGCACCTGCAGGGTGCTTAGGGCAGGCCACTTGCCATAGGGAAAGTCTGGTAACCATCCTCACGTTCACCAGCGGGAGACTGGCTTCATGCACTCAGGGACATCATACTACGCAACGTCATTCGTATGTTTAAAAGAATGAAGCAGATCTTCACAAGATGGAAAGGCATTTGGTAGAATACCGATATGCAAAATAAATGATTTCTATTCATACAAGAATGCACAGGTACAAAAAATGTATAGAAAAGCACAAACCGATAGAAGCTGTCATCTCCAGAGAATGGACTAAAATTGCTGTGGTCAATGAGGGTGGGAGACTTTTTTACCTGAGGTCTCACCATTTTTTAAGCAATAGTTTATTCAAGTATCACTTGTGTACAAAGAAATTAACAACAACAAGCAAAAAATACCTCTCTTGGAACCTAAAAGCAGCCAAGGCAGTCATTGCACAGATGGAGAAATCAAGGTCTGGGAAGAGAACAGTTAGGGAAACTGGGAGAAGCAGGACCTGCTCTGGACTCCCAGTCCAGTGCTCGTTCCTCCTCAGATGCCGCAGCTGGTGTCTAAAAGTATATGGGCCTGGTTGGGTGCGGTGGCTTATGCCTGTAATCCTAGTACTCCGGGAGGCCGAGGTGGGAGGATCACTTGAAGTCAGGAGTTTGACACCAGTCTGACCAAGAGCGAGACCCCATCTCTACTAAACATAGAAAAAATTAGCGAGGTGTGGTGGTGCACCTATAGTCCCAAGCTACTCCAGAGGCTGAGGCAGGAGGATCGCTTGAGCCCAGAAGTTCGAGGTTGCAGTGAGCTATGATCATGCCACTGCACTCCAGCCCGGGAGACAGAGCGAGACCCTGTTTCAAACAAATAATAAATAAATGGGCCTGTCCAAGCACCTCTTTGTTCACAATGCTCCTACTCTGCTGCTAAGCTGGGGTCCCAAAGAGGAGGCGTCGGGTTCTTGCTGCCATTTCTGACTGGTGTCAAGGTGGGGATGGGTGGTGAGAGGGTTGGTGGCAGCCATTGACCTTGGGTTAGGCAAGTTTCCTAAAGGCTGCTGCAATAAATTTCCACAATCTTGGAGGCTGAAAACAGCAGAAATTTCTTCTCTCCCAGTTCTGGAAGCTAGCAGTCCAAGATCAAGGCGGCGGCAAGATTGGTTCTTCTGAGGGCTCCGAGGGAAAATCTGTTCCACCCCCACTCCTAGCTCCTGGTGTTGCCAGCGATCCTTGGTGTTCCTTGGCTTGGAGATGCATCACCCCAATCTCTGCTGCTGTGATCACTCGGCGTTCTCCCCGTGCGTCTGCATCCAAATCTCCCTCTTCTTACAAGGACACCGGTCACTGGATTAGAGCCCACTGTCATCCAGAATGACCTCATCATAACTTGCCTGCATGTGCAAAGACCCTTTTCAAATCAGGTCACATTCACACATTCTGGGTGTACATGAATTCTGGAGGGACATTATTGAACCCAGTGCAGATAACAACTTTTCTGATGTCCGGGCTAGTCCCTTAAGGAAAAGGCAGAGGACAGGGTCCTATGGGAGAGTGGAAAAGGCGAGGAAGGCCACCAAGTTCATCGTACGCTCAGTGCAAAAGAACTCTACCCCTGGGGGAGAAGGAAAGCTGGAAGGAGGTCAGATTGCGTATCACTTGCCTGGGGGAAGTGTGGACACGGAATGGATGTTTTTATGTATTGTAAAATGTTTGGCCTAGATGTTCTGGAAGGTTCAGGTTTGAAAATAAAGCGACACAAGATAAACTATTTTTAGGGATTAAAATTGACTTGACGGGAGAAGCAGGATGGCTTGTCTTCAGGTAATGGATGGACTTAGCTGTACGGAAGACGGATAGATCTCTTGCTCCTTCTCTCTGCCCAGGGTGGGTGGTGGGAGCTCCCTCTCCCCACATCTGCCGGTCCTGCCATGATGAGCCTCCTTGTCTGGCCCTCTGCCCTGGTCATGGGGACAGCTCACAATGCGGAGGGTGGGGCATGCAGAGGACAGAGTGCAGGCCTCGAGGACGGAAACCCAAGCACACCCTGAGGTGTCAGAGCTGGAACTAAGGTCGCTGTCAGACTCTTCCTTCCATGGGGAGGGTGCCTATTCTAAGTTTATGTTTTGAACATGAACATTCATGAATTTCATACCGAGACCCTTGCCAGGCAGATTTCGGACTCTTGTTCACCAGCTGATCTAGGAACCCTGAGACATCAGGGGGCAGCCCCTTCACCCAGAGTTTCACCATTTGGACTTACACGGCAGCCTGCTTCCATGCCAGTGATTTGAGCTTTTGTCCTGCTCTGTTTATGAAGAAAAAGAAACAAAAGAAAGAGTGCTGGCATGAAGCAAAGACCCCAAACTTAACATTGAATTGAGGCAAAAATGGGAGGTGGCTGGGAGTATGTCAGGCTCTCAGGGGACCCACACTGGCTGCCTGTGGCTTCATCTACAAAGGAAAACAACAGAACTAAAACATGTACACGTGCAGAAAATATGTCACCGAAGGCCATAGCACAGGGCAGAGATGATCAGGAATTTTTCTGATGTGTTTTACGTTGCCAGGTGCAGATACCCCTTTATAACACAGAAACCTGGTGTTCAATCTCTCGAGTCTTCCAGAGTGCCGCGCATGGAAGCCTGTTCTGGCCTTAGCTGGGAGGATTTGTGGGGCGTTATTTTCTGGGTGCAGCAGAAACCACTAGCTCAGAGGCCACCTACACACCAACATCCTCATGACAGCTGGGGCAGGGGGCTCAGCGCTGTCTCTGTATGACCCCAGAGGCAGCTTCCTTTCATGCTCCCCGACTGTCCCACCCTTGGCAAACTGAGCTAGGTGGTCAGACGTGCCCCCGTCCTACTGACCAGGTTTCAAGGCTCCCACATTCCTTACGCCCAGGATGTCCTCCTGCACACTCCGCTTGCCCCACAACACCTAATCCCACCTACCTTCAAAACCCAGCCAAGATGCCGTTTCTCTAGGGGGGCCTTCCCTGATCCCCTCCGAGCCCCAAATCATACTAGCCCAGGCTGGGAGGAAACACAAAGATGCGAATGAATAAGAAGGGCAGGTGTGCAGACCGCAAAACACTCACGCATCCCAGCGGGTCAAATGAACTACAGGACCGCAACAGGACATTAGGTAGCCACCTAAAACCGTGTTTCCTTGGACTATTCAACGTGGGGAAATGCCCCCACCAGAGTATTAAGTAACTGGAATATAACCATATAAAATATAATAGTCACACTCATGTATATTAGATATGCAGGAAAAAATAATAGAAAGAATGACACTGAAATGTACCCAGTGGCTATCTCTTAATGGTGGGATTAAAAGCGATTTTTAAATTTCTTTATACTTTTTCAAATTTTGAAGTTTTGCCTCAAAACACAATAATCAGAATAATTGGGTATCTTAAGTGGAATCCAAAATATTTGCTAGTCCTAGGCTTGCGGCTCTTATATTCTTGCCAAAATGCCATTTGACCTCTGCTTGAACTCCTCCATGGACGGGGAACTCACTACCCTCTGAGGTCTTTTTCAGCCACTTCTTCCTCATGAAAAATAGAAATCTGGCTCCCTTTAGTTTCCCCCACTGGTCACAGTTCTGCCTTCTGGAACAACAGAGACCTGCTTCCCCTGCGCCTTGAGAACACTTCAGAGGTTCAAAGGCAGCGGCCAGACTCTAGGCTACATCCATTCCCCGTCCCAACCCACGTCAGTCTTCCAAGGACTTCACCTCCCAGATCCCTGTGTGCTTTCCTTGGGTACAATCCAGGCAGTGATGTCCTCAAAGTATAACTTTAAGTCAATGCCTCATTATCTCTTTCAAGGTCACCCACCTGCCAGTCAGGGTATCAGGGACTCTATGACATGCATGCTTTCATCTACTCTTCAGAACAGCCCTATGAGACGGGAGCTAGTATCACACCTATCCTACAGATGAGGAAACTGAGGCATGGAGAAGCCAAGTCACTTCCGAGGTCACCAAATGGATCACGGATGGAGCCAGGACTGAACCAGCACCCAGCCCAGAGCTTGGTGTGGTCGACACACAAATGTTTGCCAAGTTAATAAACAAATACGTGAACTCAGTTCGAAGGCCCATGCCCTTGGCACTGTTGTCTTAGTTCAGAATTGCCTACGCCAGCCTCTTCCACACCATTCGCTTCTGCATTTCTCCCTCCCTGTCACCTCACCTGCAACGTGGACATGCTCATGAAGGGCCCCTGAATGACTGAGCCCCTTCTGCAAGGCCCTGCTGGGACTGGAGGGTTCAGACATCATGCCTGACACACTGTAGTGTCACACAGAGGAGGTGGGCCACTAGGTGCCTCCTGCCGCCCACTCCTCCCCCATACCCTACTGCCCAAAGGAGGCTGGTAACCTTCTGGGGAATAGGAAGGCCCCTCCTCACCTCCATGCCACCCCTACGGGCAAGCCCGCAGAAGGTTTATTTCCTTGGCCCCTAACCCATGCATGGCCTTTTCCTGAGTCCTCCTGGGGGACGGGACCACATTAGCCACAGTCTCTGTCAAGAAGAAGGGTTTAAGAAGGATCACACAATCCAGATGGTTCCTGAGCACCCACTCCCCAGGCTGCCACGACCCCATTCATTCCTTTCCAGAATTTCAACTTGTCCCAAGAAGGCGGTGACATAGCCCCAGCCCGGGCCTCTCAGTGGGGTCTAGAACAGCTGGTCAGCCAAGGCCACTAGGCACCATAGACCACAGAACTCAGTAACCCTCAGATCCTTGAATCTAGAGGGACCTTGAGAAGTCCGATGGTCAACCCCCTGTCCCCAGCTAGGGTAGTTCTCATCAAAAGTGCCAGCCTCATTCCTTGCTGCCTGCCACTGTCACTCCCCACAAAGAACCCTTTCACACTGTGTCTTCAATGGCTCAGCCTTTGCTTGGGCCATCCTTTCGGCCTTGAATGGGTAACTCCTACCAAACTTCCAAACCACTCGCCATCCAAGACCCCTTCCTGTACTTTTTTATTTTATTATTTTTTTTTTCTGAGACAGAGTCTCACTCTTTTGCCCTGGCTAGAGTGCCGTGGTGTCAGCCTAGCTCACAGCAACCTCAAACTCCTGGGCTCAAGCGATCCTCCTGCCTCAGCCTCCCAAGTAGCTGGGATTACAGGCATGCACCACCATGCTCGGCTAATTTTTTCTATATATTTTTAGTTGTCCAGCTAATTTCTTTCTATTTTTTTAGTAGAGATGGGGTCTCGCTCTTGCTCAGGCTGGTCTTGAGCTCCTAAGCTCAAACGATCCACCCGCCTCGGCCTCCCAGAGTGCTAGGATTACAGGCGTGAGCCATCGGGCCCAGCCCCTTCCTGTACTTTTCAAGGCGGGATAAGATACTCCTGTTGCACCCTGGGCTAACCCTAGCCTCGTTCTTATTTGGCCCTCATTCACTCACTCAAATATTCACTTAGCACCTGCTCTGTGCTCTGCATAAGGCAATGAGCACTAGATGGGGAGTGCAGAAAGCCAGTACAATTGCACAGCTTTGCCACCAACTGGCTATACGACCTTGGACACAGTACTCCTCACTGAGCCTCAGTTTCCTCAGGGGCAGATTCCACAGCTCAGCCTAGTTTCCAGGGCTTTTGTGTGGGTGGGCAGGATTTGAAAATACTCTGCAAAGTGCAACTCAGGGTGAGTCATTATTATAGTGACCTGACCCTGCTGTAGTCTGAGCTCATTTTTGTCCATCCCATCCTTGGAGTGTCCCCTCCCCCAGGGGGCTGACAGCCTGCTGGGGATGGACTTGGGCGCTCAGGCCTTCCAGGGTTTGGCACCTGAATGAGAAACTGGCCAGAAGCACAGCCTAGAAGGATGGAAACAGGCACGAACTTTAAACAAAACCAGCCCATAAATTCTGCTGCATGGCACAGGGGCAAGGGCCTGGCATTGCTGGGGCAGAGAACACATGCCAGGCTGTTCTTAGGCAACAAGGGGGAAGGCTTTTATGCCAAAGGGCTTTGTCTATAGTCACAGAGAAGCCACTGGAAGGCCAGGCTCATGCCTGTAATCCTAGCACTCTGGGAGGCTGAGGTGGGAGGATCACTTGAGCTCAGGAGTTCAAGACCAGCCTGAGCAAGAGCCAGACCCCATCTCTACAAAAATAGAAGAATTAGCTGGGCATGGTGGCATATGCCTGTAGTCCCAACTACTCGGGAGGCTGAGGCAGGAGGATCACTTGAGCCCAGGAGTTTGTGGTTGCTGTGAGCTAAGATGATGCCATGGCACTGTAGCCTGGGCAACAGAACGAGACTCTCAAAAAAAAAAAAAAAAAAGAAAATAATAAAATTAATACACATTTAAAAAAAAAAAAAAGAACCTACTGGAAGCAAAGGGAAAGTGGTGGAGACACAGAACACAAAGAGACTGGATGCCTGGCTTCTGCTCGGCATTGCTCTGGGACTGCAGTCTAATCCCTCCCCTCCTCTAGCCTTAACCTCCCATCTGTGCATTGGGTGGTCAGCCCAGGTGGTACCCAAGGCCCTTTCCAACGCAGTCTGTGCCAACTTTAGTTGCCCTTCACAGCTTGGGTCAGAGGGGTCCAGTTCAGGCTGTGACAGGGACAGACAGGGACAGCTGGGAAGGCTCTCAGAAGGAACAGAAGGCAAGGGAAGCCATGCTTACTGTGGCCTCCACTTCCACCCTGTGGAAGGGTCAGGCCTAGAGCAGGCTCCTCCCTGTTTCCACCCCCTCTGGGTAAATGGCCCATTTTGCAGACTGCGAGGTTGACACAGCAGCAAACACTCCCTCATGGAGGGAGGGAACTGAGCCCCAGACCCCGAGGGCTTGCTTGGGGTCACGCAGCATGTTTGTGGCACAGCCAGGACTTACACGCAGGACTGACGTCCACCTGCCACCAGCTCAGCTGCAAGTCTCAGGCCACGCCCAGGTCTCTCTGTCCCATCATCCCTGTCAGCCAGCCCCCTCCTTCCAAAGACAGAGTCAAGCCTCAGTTTCCCTGCTGGGACCAGGACACACACGAGGGTTTCTCGGTCAGAGCTTGGTGAGTTTTTTGAACTGGGAATACAGGAGGAGCAAGGAAAGCCAGGAGGCACTGCACTTCAGACCAAAGTTCATCCTCTGCACTTCACACAGAGCAGGGGCTAGAACCGCCCAGGCTGGGGACTGCGCTGAGCACTCAACACAGAAAACCTCATACTCAGGGCACAAGCAAAGCCAGAGCAGAGAGAGGGAGAGAGAAAGGACTAAAGTTCATTGCAAAATTATTAAATATTGTCACAGTGTGGCGGCTCTCAGGGCCTCAGGTGGGACCATAAAATTTATGGGACCATCTAGTCCCACCTGGCTGGGGGCCAGGCGGTAGTGGGGAAAATGGCCAGAACTTGGGGGTCCTCCCTTCCCCTGCCTGTGCCTCCCGCTGTCTCTGAGGAGGCTGTCCTGGCTCCAGGTCTGACCTTCTGGGCTTGTCAGACCCCAAGGGGTAGCTGGTCCCACTGCAAGAAACCTGAGCAGAGTCCCCTGGGCCCTAACCCAGCTCTGGGGCCCCTTGGGGGAGGGACAGGAAGGGAGGAGAGGGCAGAAGGCAGAGTAGATCTCCCTCTCTGGCCCCTCCCAGCTGCCCCACGTACGCCAGCTCCGGGCCTGGCCGAGGCGTAGACCCCGCTCTCAAACTTTAAAGTGTGTAGTAATCAGCTGGGCATCTTGTTAAACGGCAGCTTACGCCTTGGCAGGTCTAGGCAGAGCCTGGGATTCTGCCTTTCTAACAGGTCCCGGGGATGCCACAGCTGCAAGTGTGTGGACCGCTCTGCGAGTAGTCGCCCTAGAGATGATCTGCCTCTGAACCCGTGGGAAAGCTGAAGGCCCAGAGAGGTCAAGCCACTTGTCCACGGCCACACAGCGAGCCGCCCCAGACTGAAGGCAGAGGGCACCTGCCATAGACGCGAGACATGTCCCCACCCCAGACAGCGGGAATCAGCTGCCCTTCCTGGCCCGGGGGCCCTGTTTGTAAACTCGGCTGCCTAGGGCTCAGCCCAGGGCCAGGGTAGAGCGCCTCCCGGCAGAACCTCCTCCGTCTCCGTGCCGGCCTCCGGCTGCTCTCCGCTGGGTACCCAGCGCCGATCAGAGGGCGATCGGGACGCCGAGAGTCCCCCGCGGCGAAGCGATTCCGCACCCTCCTCCCCGCTGAAAGCAAACTTCTCCGCCGGCGCCCTTTACCTTTTTGGGGGGTTTGCAGCTGCTCAGCCTGCTGCGTCCGCAGCCCATCCTCCTCCCGGGGCTCCCGGACGCCGCTTCCCAACTCCGGGGACCCCAGAGGACCCTGCGGTCCGGGCCCCGTTGCCCGCTCCGCGCCTGCCGGCTGGGGCTGCCGGCGAGACCCTGAAACTGAACCTGGAAGCGCGGACTCGAGCCTGAGCCGGGGCGGCCGGGCGCCGTAAATACCCGAAGAGCAGGGCCTCTGCCAAGCCCGCTGGGCTCGCAGCGCTGCCGCCAGAGACAGGTGACCGAATAATAGGAGCCTCCGGCCATGGCAGAAAAACCTGTAAAAGCAACAGATGCTTTTCCGAGCCCTCAGCTAAGAAAGGGCGAGGACAAAAAAAAAAAAAAAAACAAAAGAAAAAAAAAACAAAAAACAAAAAAACAAAAACAAAAACCAAACAAAAAAACCCAAACAAACAGTTAAAATAATTATTTGGTCAACACAACAGCTACCATTTATTGAGGGTTGTTTCTGTTCCAGTTGTTTTTTACACATTTTATTTCTATTTCTTACCATATCCGTGCAACGAGGTAATATTTCCTCCATTTGATAGGTGAGGCTCAGAGATGCGAAATGATTTGCCTTAAGTCACATAGATAGTAAGTACCAGAGCCCAGATAGAATCCAGTTCTAGCTCCAGAACCTAAGCTTTGAATCAGTTGCCTACAAATAACTAGTAATACTAAGTCTATCTGTAATGCCTCCCCACTTCTGGGTCGATGGCTTTTTCTAGGGCACAAGCATCTGTAATATTCGATTCTATCCATCTTGGATAGATGTTATCCATCACCACAACCTTGTGAGGCAGGCCAGATGCCATGGTAATAAGGGACATAAAGTGTCAATGTCTGGGAAAAGGAACTTCTATTTATCCTCACTTTGTTATTAGCTGAGGTTTCTGGGAGTGCCAAGGCAGGAAAAAGATTCCTAATTGTGAAAATCAGTGTGCTTGTGTATCTGTGTGCATAGTATATTGGAAAATGAGAGTCAGGCCCCAAAACTCTTGAAAAAGTGTGTTAATGAAAGGGACTTGGAGTCATAAAGGGAGAAAAACCTGGAAAGAAATTCCCCCTCCACAGAGTATAAAACCAACTGCAGAAGGTTCTCAGAAAGGACACTAAGGAAACAGTTGATGTTAGGTTCTTAAAAGCAAGAATAATACAGGACAGTGGTTCACAAGGTGTGGTTCCCAAATGAGCAGCTTCAGTATCACCAGGGAACTTTGTTAGAAATGCAAATTCTGAGGCCCCACGCCAGACCTACAAATCCTAAACTCTGGGATGAGGTTCAGGAATCCACAGCTTCATAAGCCCTCCAGGCATTTCTGACCCAAGGAAAAGTCTGGGAACCCCTGATGTGGGATGTGCTCAACAGGTACCGAGGAAAGAGTGTCTACTTAAATTAACAATGTTTATTTTATTTATTTATTTATTTTTTTGAGACAGAGTCTCACTCTGTTGCCTGGGCTAGAGTGCCGTGGTGTCAGCCTAGCTCACAGCAACTTCAAGCTCCTAGGCTCAAGCGATCCTCCTGCCTCAGCCTCCTGAGTAGCTGGGACTACAGGCATGTGCCACCATGCCTGGCTAATTTTTTCTATACATTTTTAGTTGTCCAGCTAATTTCTTCCTATTTTTAGTAGAGACAAGGTCTCACTCTTGCTCAGGCTGATCTCGAACTCCTGAGCTCAAACAATCTGCCCCCCTTGGCCTCCCAGAGTGCTAGGATTACAGGCGTGAGCCACCTCGCCCGGCCAACAATGTTTATTGAAACAATGCTCATGATTTAAAACAAAGAAACAAACAAAACCCCCAAAGCAACCTAAATATCCAACAAAAGAAGTTTGGTTCAATAAATTATGATATATCCATAAAAGTAGAATGACATGTAACTAGTAAAAATACTGATGAGGATGAATTTATAAATGTTACAAAATATAATAAATCTATTTTTATTTTTTAAAAAAGTATTAATAGTGATTACCTCTGGATGGGTGAAATTTTGGATCTTTAAAACTGTTCATCTCCTTATATTAAAAAATGGGTATGCATTTATTCCTATTATAATAAAAAATTATAATTTTAACATGAAAAAATTTCTTTTTAAAATATATTTTTAAACGCAAATTGTGATTTGTTTATTACCATCAAGCCATGGGCAAGTCTGAAATCCCAAAGAAATGGACAATGATTGTGAATTAAGTAGGTGGAAAAGCAACATACAGGGCAAAGATGGCTAAACTGTGAGCATGAGGCGATGGAAACCAGTATTATGATCCCGAAACAGTCATTTCTCCTTTTTGAGATTATCCCATCTGTACAGTGAGGAGTTGAGCTTTAAAAACCCATCTTGGCCGGGTGGGGTGGCTCACGCCTGTAATCCTAGCACTCTGGGAGGCTGAGGCAGGAGGATCGTTCAAGGTCAGGAGTTGGAGACCAGTCTGAGCAAGAGCGAGACCCCCGTCTCTACTAAAAATAGAAAGAAATCATCTGGACAACTAAAAATATATATAGAAAAAATTAGCCGGGCATGGTGACACATGCCTGTAGTCCCAGCTACTCGAGAGGCTGAGGCAGGAGGATTGCTTGAGCCCAGGAGCTTGAGGTTGCTGTGAGCTAGGCTGACGCCACGGCACTCTAGCCCAGGTAACAGAGCAAGACTCTGTCTCAAAAAAAAAAAAAAAAAAAAAATATATATATATATATATACACACACACATATATACATATAAACACATCTTGAATTTTAATGACGACCTCTAAAATTAGTAACTTGGGGTGCTGGGTAGCAATAGGAAGGCAAGTTCTGTTCCTAGAGCCTCTGTTCTCAAGAGGTCTTGCCTCCAGCCTCTCGAGCCTCCCTGGAGAGCAGGTTCAGATTTCCCACGTTCCCACTGCTGGTGTTTTGGTTATGTGTGTTGAAGTTCCTGCCAGAGAAACGTGAGCAGCATGAGTTTGAGAAAGTGGCCAATGAGATTTTTGATGGTTGCTATACCAGTCAGGTTAGGGTAGGTTTTGCTGCAGCAATAAAAAGCATAAAGATCTCAGTGACTTGCCGCAAGAGAAGCTAAATTGCTGCTCACACTACACGTCCAGCATGGGTAGGCAGAGGGCTTTGCTTCACAGAGAAATTCCACACCATCCTAGGATGCAGCCATCTCAACAAGATGGCTTTAGGGTTTGCTGGGGCAAGAGGAAGGAGCGCATGGGGTCATACGTGCTTCCACGTGGAAGAGACACACATAGGTTCACTCACATTTCATTGGCCAAAACAAGTCACACAGTCATGCCCAACTTCAAGGGGATGGGGAAGTACAATGTGTGTCCAGAAAAGAAGAGAATCAGAAATGGTAAATAGAAGTAATGCCTACCATAGCTAGCAATCAACAAGCAGGTCCTACTATGTGACCATTTCTTAGGCAAGTAGGATGACCAAATCATCCTGGTTTGCCTAGGATTTTCCCACTTTTAGCATTGAAAATTCCAAGCCTCAGGAAACTCCTCAGTCCCAGGCACACCAAGATAGTTGGTCACCCTACGGGCAAAGTATAGTGGAGGTTCAAGAGAAGAAGACTCAGTCCTTGTTCTTGAATTAATCTTGATCTGTTTTTTTGACATTAGACCTATACATAAGAAAAAATGAGAAATAACACAGAAAAGGTTTTAAAAGCTAATGCCAAATTGTGTGTTCCATGCAGAAGGTATTAGCATTAAAGGGAGATAAGAGAACAAGGTGGATGGGGATGGCCAAAGACTTCCTGGGGGAATACTAAAGCCAAAGGATTGTTATGCCAAAAGGAATTCTAGAATCTCAGGCTGGGATGGAATCTGGTGCTTAGCTTCTATTGCTTGCAACTAAGAACACTGACTAATACAAATCGCTTGTTACAGTTTCCTTTCTAGGTGATTATGCAGCCTATGTTTAATACTTCCAGTGATGGGGAAATCACTACCTATCTTTCCATATCTAGGGGGAAGAGGAGAAGCAGGAAGGAGTAATTACAAGAGGGAAGAACAGCATGAGTCAAGTCAAAGGCAATGAGGGATTCACACGTGTAGGCAGCTAGGTTGCATGTAAAGGGACAAAAGTTGAGGGTGGACTCTTTGGGAAAAGACTGGAGAGAACAATATGGGCATTATCCTGAGCATCTTTCATGAGAAAGGTACATTATACCGACATAAAAAATTTTGCGTGGATTTCAGGCAGTTCCTGGATCCCCGGCAGCCCACACAGTGGGTCTATGTGTGGATCCAGGTTAAGAACCTCTCAGCTCGGTGGTCATTAAAGGTCTTTCTAACCCTGAAAGCTTTTTGTGTGCGGGTTCTTCTGATTGAGCCTAATTGTTCCCCAAACATATGTCCTCTGCCCAGAGTGACTTTCTTCACAATCCATCTCTGTGGGTTATAATTCCACCTGTACATCCAGGAGCAGCTCAAATGCCCTCTCCTTTCAAAAGCCTGACAACTTGTTCTACGGCTCTCTTAGCACACTTGGCAGTTTTCCCATGAGCTGCACTTGTTTGTGTGCTGTGTGTCTGCCCTAGTGGATGAAGGGTTGCCCAGCGCTGTCTCCTCCCTCCTCGCCCATCCCATCCTACTTAGTTGGTTGTGGCAAAGGCTGCCAGCCGCCTTACTCAGCTTCCCTTCTTCTCTCTTCCTGAGTTCCAGGATCCTGACATTCTTTGGGACAGCAAAGTGCTGGGGCCACCAGGCTACTCACCAGCTGCCTTGCATCGAGGGGTGGCCAGTGATATGTAAGGGAAAATTACTGGTTGAGGCTTCCAGGAAAGCTTGTAAAAGGGGGATGACTCAGCGGGGAGCAGAGTTCCCCCTTTCTTATCCTCCTTTTCCTGCCTGGAAGACACACGGAATGGCCAAGTCCCAGCAGCCATCTTATTATTACCTGGAGCAAAAAGACAGAAGGAGCCTTGATCTCTGATGAATTTATGGAGCCCCCATACCGGCCTCAATCAATTACTTCCAAACTGATTTACATAATAAACGACAAATTTATTTAAGCCAGTGGGGAAATTATAATTCACAATAATTTATTGTATATTACAAAATAGCTAGAAGGAAAGAATTGCAATGTTCCTAACACAAAGAAAAGATAATATTTGAGGTGATGGATATCCCAATTACCCATATTGGATCATTATATATTGTGTACTTGTATCAAAACATCACATGTACCTGCAAAATGTATACAATTGTTACACCTCAATTAAAAATTTTTTAATTTGTTTAAGCTCCTGCCATTGAGATTTTGTCACTTGCAGCAGAATACAATTGCTAACGAATACATGGGTCACTAATTAAGGTTGTTATATTGAATTTAATTAGAATAATTTACTCTTAGGGACACTGTGTGAAGTCTCAGCTGTAGTTCTGCAAGTGGGAAGTGAGGCTCTGCCAAGACAGGTTCCCTGGGTTTTCTAGACTCTTGATAGAAAGGTTGGTTTTGACAGCTTCCTCTTAGAATATACTTAAAGGAAGAAAATGAGAGAAAACCTAAAATTGTTGATCCCGTAGGGTTCTCTTGGAGTGTTTCTCAAGGTATAGGTGGGCTCCTTTGCTTCAGAAGCATCTGGGAATTGGTTAAACACAGTTTCCCTGGAGTCTTCTCTCTTTTCTCCATCTCCTGAATCAGGACGTGGGGGACTGAGTCAGAGGAATCTTCACACTAAAGCTGGAGCCTTACAGCTCCAAAGGTTGCGGGGGTCACCTCACCAGGGAACCAAATTGCTACATTGATTGTATTGGATTGTGTTGAATTGAATTAAAACGTAAGACCTTGGACAGAACTGAGCCTGAGTAATGCTAATTAGCGAGAAGCCATCCCTGCCTATGTTCCCAGGAGAACTGTGGTCTGGGATTTGGGGCTGCCTTGGGAGAAGGGCCAAGATTCACTCAATCACGTTCTTTACTAAGAGTCAATTCACGTCAACCCTCGTGTGTTAGCACTTTCTCTGTTCAGAGAGGTTCAGATGGAGGTCTTCAAGGAGCGGAGCTTGTATGGTAACGCGGAGTGGGAGCCGCACAGAACAGCGCCTAGGAATATTCTCTCGGGAAAACTGTACATCCTCTTATTAAGTGAGCTCTAGGGTCTGGAGGCAAGTGGGAATGAATAGGAGGGGACATTTCTTTACATCAGTCGTTCTGAAAATGTGGACCAGGGATCAACAGTGTCCCAGTCCAATTGTGTTGCTGTAAAGGAATGGGTAATTACTCAGGCTGGGTAATTTATAAAGAAAAGAGGTTTATCTGGCTCACAGCTCTGCAGGCTGTACTAGAAGCATGGGGCCAGCATCTGCTGCTGGTGTGGGCTTCAGGGAGCTTGCAATCAAGGCAGAAGGCGAAGAGGGGGCAGGTGTGTCACACGGTGAGAGGGAGAAGTAAGAGAGAGGAGGAGGTGCCCATGCTCTTTTAAACAACCTGCTCTAATAAAGCAAAAACTCCCTCATGACGGGGGGGAGGGCACCCAGCCAGTCATGAGGGATCCGCCCCCATGACCCAAACACCTCCCACCAGGTCCCACCTCCAACACTGAGGATCCAGCTTCAACAAGAGATGTGGAGGGGGCAGATATCCAAACTATACCAAACAGCATCAGCATCTCTTGGGAAACTGTTAGAAAAGCAAATTTTGGGCACACTCTGTACCCCAAATCAGCTGCATCAGGCACTCTGGGTGTGGGCCCCAGAAATCTGGGCTTTCACACGTGCTCCCCATAATTCTGATGCATGCATGTGTTTGAGAACCACAGCTTTAATCCGTCATGTCCTCCTCATAGCTGATAGCCTTTTAAAAAATAAATGAGCACAGAGGTATGGGATGAAGTAGGATCCAGGGTTCAGTGAGTCTGTGAGTCAGTTTTCTGTGTTTGAGACATCCATGGCTGGGCTGAGTGTCTGGTGTCTAGGCCACCCCTACCTGCGGCATCCGCGTGAGGCACAGAGAACTGTTCCATGGGCTGGGAGCCAGGCCCTGAGCCATCCCACATCCCGGGACTATCACAGGGTCCTTCGCTGCTTCAGAGTTCTGAAGTTCCCTTCTGGACATGGTCTTCCGAGTGGCAGCTTGTGTGTTCTCCTGAGCGAACAGGACTCCAGTGTTAGCTGGGGCTCTCCAGGCTCAAGAGCAGAGCTGGGCGTTCACTTGTGTGGCTGCTCCTAAGTCCGTGTCCTACCTATGTCCCCTACACTGCCTTGCCCAAAATACATCTCATCAGGGGACTGTTTGCTCCTTCTCCGTGTCCCCACCGTCATCATGCTCTCGATTCTATCCAATTTCAAACACATTAACTGTGCAGTTGTCCCTCAGTACGCGTGTGGGATTGGCTCCAGGTGTACACAGATCTGAGCATGCTCAAGTCCTGCAGTCGGCCCTGCGGAACCCGCATGCAGGAAAAGTTGGCCCTCTGTATACGCAGGTTTTGCGTCCCGTGAATACTGTATTTTCAATCCACATTTAGTTGGAAAAAAATCCATATAAGTGGACCCGTGCAGTTCAAACCTGTGTTCAAGGGCCAGTTGCATATACTTGTACACGAACAGTCCTGCTTTCTGGCAGCCTATCTCATTCTTTGATTTGAGAAATGAATATTTTTCAACGTATGTCACCTGCTATGTGATCACAATTTAAGCAACCCCTTCCCAACAGACTACTGCCCCATAACCCCTCCCTTCTGGAACACCTGGTGTTTCTGGGCCTGATGCATCTTCCTGGTCCCACTCCTGTGGGAGACTCACCCACATAGAACAATGGCAATGAGAGTTGGAGGATGGGACTGCGTTTTCTAAATCAAGAATCGGAACACACGAGCAAGCAAAGGAATTTTGTGACTTACGTATATTTTTTATTGATCTGATTCTATCCATGCATTACTCTTTGCCAAAATACTGGCATTTCTGGGACATCTACAGCATGGGGACAAAGTGGTAGATATTTGTAAGTGGAAGTGGCCCAGAACACACGGGAGATAGGATCTAGGTCTGCAGCTTCAAACCCAAATGTCTACAGGGCTGGGTAGGTACCTAAATGAGTAGAGGGCCAGCATAAGACGGGGTGGGGAAAACTGGGGGTCACACATCTCCCAGGAAGGAGTGCAGGTGGCTCCACTGCTGTGGATTGTGGCTATAAGGACATGAAGCCTCGAGCTGGCCTGACATTCCAGTTTTTTAAAAGAGAAACTGTATATATTTTTTGCTTTTTTCAAAGACAGGGTCTCGCTATTGTCGCCCAGGTGGGAGTGCAGTGGCTGTTCACAGCTGTGATCATAGCTCACTATACCTCAAACTCCTGTGTTCAAGCAACCCTCCCACCTCAGCCTCCCAAGTATCTGGGACTGTAGGCAAGTGTGACTGCACTTGGCTCAATCTTTTTTTTTCTTTTTCTTTTCTTTCTTTTTTTTTTTTTGAGACAGAGTCTCACTTTGTTGCCTGGGCTAGAGTGAGTGTTGTGGCATCAGCCTAGCTCACGGCAGCCTCAAACTCTTGGGCTCAAGTGATCTTCCTGCCTCAGCCTCCCGAGTAGCTGGGACTACAGGTGCACGCCACCATGCCCAGCTAATTTTTTTTGTTTCTATTTTTAGTTGCCTGGATAACTTTTTCTAATTTTGTTTTGTTTCTATTTTTAGTTGCCTGGATAATTTTTTCTAATTTTTTTGTTTCTATTTTTAGTTGCTCAGCTAATTTTTTTGTTTCTATTTTTAGTTGCCCAGCTAATTTTTTCTATTTTTAGTAGAGATGGGGTCTCGCTCTTGCTCAGGCTGGTCTGAAACTCCTGACCTCGAGTGATCCTCCCGCCTCGGCCTTCCAGAGTGCTAGGATTACAGGTGTGAGCCACTGCACCTGGTCTCAGTCTTTTTTTAAATATAAAATCTCTCTCTCTCCCTTTCTCATACACACACACACACACACACACACAAGTCACCATGCAAGCTAAGCAAAATATTTGCAGGTTAACCATGTGTATTTTTTTTTGGTATATAAATTATACCTCAACAAAGAAAAAACAGAGTCAACAATGAAAAAAAAGAGTCCAGGTAGACAAATAACAAGGGATACGGGAAAATTCCACGGAAGCAAAAGCAGATACTAATTCTATCCGAGAGAGTGAAGCTCAGCGCAGCCTTCACCAAGGGCATGATGTCTGAGCTGGGCAGTGTGGACGAAGTCGGGGTTCTTCTCATCAACCAAGTAGGAAGAGCATTTCGTGCTCTGCGGCATGTTCAGGGGGTCTCAGCGGCTCCGTGTGGCTGGAGTTGCGGGTGAATGTGGGGAGAGAGGAAGGTACAGATAGACAGGGAGAGGCTTTGAAGGCCTGGCTACGATGTTTTGACTTTATCCTGGAGCGATGGGAGTGGCCTGGTCAAATCAGTGTTATCCAAGGTCACTCTGGGGCTCACGCGGTGGAGGGACAGAGAGTGCTGGCCTGAGCCGTCAGGCATCTGCAGGAAAGGCTCACGAGAGAGCTGGTGAAGATCCAGAAGGCTCTTCGGTCCAGCACTGCAGCCCCAGGGCCAGCCCAGGCCCTGCCCTCGCTGGGCTCCCCGCCTGATATAATATGGTAACTACGGTGCACGGCAGCGCCGGGTGCCTTTGGGTAGGCGGAGAGCAGTTTCCTCTACTCTTAGCCGGCAGTGTTGTGGTTACCAGGGCCGTGGGTTACAACACATGTTTGTTTTTAAAAAAAACGTTGCAACACCTTTTAAATCAGCGCTCTGGACAGGATCCAAAGACAGTAGCAAGGACCAGCCCCCGTGACACTTCTTAAAGAAGCAGCTGCAGAGAGAGGGAGGCTTGGGAACCTGGATGTCTGGGGAAGCCTGTATTCAAGCAGGGCTTGGAAACTGAGCAAGCCTGGAAGGAGAGCAGCCCCCAGTTTATCCCATCCCCTCTCTTCCTTCTTCAAGGCACTTTTGCATCGGGAGCACTTGAAGAACATGAACGGTCTTCCAAGCTGCCTTAGAAAGCTAGGAGCAGACTGGTCTAAAGGTAGTGAGTGAAGTCAGTTGTTCACAGTCAGTTACAGATCAAACTCCTTGTTTGACTCTTTCCCCGCTTCTCACTACTGCACTTGACTAGTGTAAAAAAGAAAGAAAGAGAGAAAGCTAGGAGCAGAGAGTAGAGGCACCCTGGGATGTGGGGTCCAGCTCCTTGGGAGGAAGGACGATCTTTCAGCTGGTCAAATATTCAGGGGTCTGGCTTGACAGAGAGTGAGTGCCCCATTGTGGGAGGTATGCAAGCAGAGGCTAACACTGGTCAGGTTTGCTGGAGAAAGTATGTGAGGGTCTGATGGAAGAGGGAGGCTGAGGGAATAGATGTAGGTCTATTTTGATTGGGACTGGAGGGGACCTTTGTTGTGGTCCGTTTTCAGAGGCAGTAGTCCCAGCTAATCAGGTGACTGACGAAGGAGGATTACAAGAGCCCAGGAGTTTGAGGTTGCAGTGAGTTATGATGACACTGCTGTACTCTAGCCCAGGTGACAGAGTGAGACTCTGTATTAGAAAAAAAATGTGAAGCACGATTCAATTTTCATTTCTTTCTTTCTTTCTTGTTTTTTTTTTTTTTTTAGTAGAGATGGCGTCCCGCCCTTGCTAAGGCTGGTCTCGAACTCCTGACCTCAAGCAATCCTCCCACCTCCGCCTCTGAGAGTGCTAAGATTGCAGGAGCAAGCCACCTCGCCCGGTCCAAAAGTTATTCTTTAGGCTGGGTGTGGTGGCTCACACCTGTAATCCTAGTACTCTAAGGTGGGAGGATAGCTTGAAGTCAGGAGTTTGAGACCAGCCTCAGCAAGCATGTGACCCCATCTCTACTAAAAATAGAAAGAAATTAGCTGGGCAACTAAAAATAGAAAAAATTAGCCAGGCGTAGTGGTGCACACCTGTAGTCCCAGCTACTCCGGAGCCTGAGGCAGGAGGATGGCTTGAGCCCAGGAGTTTGAGGTTGCTGTGAGCTAGGCTGATGCCACAGCACTCTAGCCCAGGCAACAGAGCAAGATTGTCTTAAACAAAAAAAGTTATTCTTTAAAGGAGTCAAGATTGGGATTCAAGAGACTTTCATTCTTACGTATTTGAGACTTTCATTCTTGTAATGAAATGTAACATAAATGTAAAATGGTGCAGCTACTATGGAAAATGGTATGCAGGTTCCTCAAAAAATGAAAAATAGAACCACCAGGTGATCCAGCAATCCCACAAAAAGATGCCTGCTCTCTCTCCTGTGTTTACTGAAGCATTATTCACAACAGCCAAGATATGGAAACAACCCAGATGACCATCGAAAGATGAATGGATAAAAAAATATGGTACACACATACACTGGAATATTATTCAGCCTTGAAAAAGAAAATACTTCCATTTGTGACAATGTGGGTGAAACTGCAGGACATTAGGCCAGGTGATATAAGCCAGTCACGTTCCACTTACATCTAAAAAGGTCAGACTCATAGAGGCAGAGTGTAGAATGGTGGTTGCCCAGGCCTGAGGGGAGAGGGAATTAGTGGATATAAGGTTTCTGTTAGGCAAGATGAATAAGTTCTAGAGATCTGCTGTACAACATAGTGCCTATGGTTAATAATACTTTATTGTGCACTTAAAAAATTGTTAACAAGGTAGATCTCTCATGTTAAGTGTTCTTACCATAAAAAACAAAATGGAAACAAAAACAAACAAAAAAAGTAAAGGGGTACAAGAAAACTTTTGGTAGTGAGGGACATGTCTATTACCTCGATTGTCGTGATGGTTTTGTGAATGTATGCATACGTCCAAAGTCATGAAACTGTTTACGTTAACTATGTGCAGTTTTTAAAAAATATATATATCAATTATACCTCAATAAAGCTATAAAAAAAAAAGAGAGGGACTTTCATTCTGATCCTTGGTTTGCTGTTGGTTTGCATTGTGACCTTGGATAATTCACACACATGCACTTCTCTGGCCTCACATTCCCCACCCCACGTTTTGCCCCGTGCCTGGCATACAGTAAGCTCTAGCAAAGATTTGTTGAACAAATGAGTGAAGAGATGAATTAGTGGGACTCGGTGTAAAGTTGGATTAAGACAGGCGGGTGTCAGAGGTTCCATGAACCTCCTGAAATTGCATTCACAATTGTGCACGTCTGAGCGATTGCATTTTATTCAGGGTAAAGGTCTATAGCTTTAATTGCCATCACCACCATTTATTGAGACTTTATCATGATTTGTTAAGGTCTTTACATACTTTAACACATTTCATCTTTTGCACCTGTGAGGGAGATTGAGGGGGTTCCCATTTCCACTGCGCTACAGAGGAAGCTCGGGTTTGGGGAGAGTAGATCACGTGCTTAGGGTCATACTCTGGGATTCGAACCCAGGTCCATCAGACTCTACAACCTGAGCTCCAAACCACCATGATAAATGACTTCAGCTTCTCAGAGAGATCTGTGACCACAGAGCGTGAAGAGAAAACATCCTACTGCCTGCCTGGGCTCTAGCTCTCTGCGGGACCGAGGGCACGGCGACAAGGGCGGAGGTGGAGGAGAAAGCAGGTCAGAGCGAGCAGGACCGCGCCCACGCCAGCACGGGCTGCTATTTAGAGCAGCCCCAGAGCCCCCAGAAAGGATGACAGAGGGGCGGGCAGGGAAGAGCAGTTGTAAGAGGAGCCCAGGAGCGCGGGGGCTACCTCCTCCCCCGCCCCTGCTGCCTCCAGCTCACCCTGTCCCCTGATGTCTAAATAAGGCGTAGAGGCACACTCCGGGCAGCTAAAAATAAACTTCCGCTCCCGCTCCTGCCCTTGGGCTCTGGCGACCTCCCAGCCCCGTCGTCGGGGCTCCCCTTGGCAGGACCAGCTCTCCGGGGGAGCACGCCCTCGCCGAGCTGAGTCTCTCCCGGGAGCTCTTCGGCAAGAAGATCCGGATGGACCAGAAGGCAGGGCGCGTGGGTCCTACACTTGGCTCTGCCCTGACAAACCTGGGCAAGTCCCTCTTTTCTCTGCACCTCATTCTCCCCGCATGTAAAATGTGGGCGTTAGAATAATGCTGTAAAGCTCTGGCATTTTTGAATGAAGCCAAGATCCCACATTCTGGGGTCAAATTTCACCAGTTTGCCCACCGGGGGGTTTTAGGGTACATCTGTCCTGCAGACCCACGCAGAGTCTTTTATAAATATCTGAATTAGCCGCCCACCCTTAAAGATCTGGAGAGTTCACATAAAAATCTGGATTTCCAGCTGCTCTTGAAAAATCAGATCTGGCCACACTGGGCCCACGTGTGTCCAGCCACAACTAGCCAGAGTTGGTGGCTGCTGCCACCTGCTGGTAAAATGGATGTACTACAGGTGGAGGCAGGCGCTTTCTAAAGTTTCCGCCCAGCCCTCCGCGTGAGCCGCCTTGTGTGATTGCGGTGAGTACTGAGAGCAGGCAGGCAGATTTTTTTTTTTTTTTTTTTTGCATCCCAGAGAGTCTGGGACACTGGCATCGCTTTGCCTGGCAAATGTTTGTTGAATGAGTGAAAGATACAGCTAATGGAATGCTACGGAAATTGTAAAGACCCATGAAGGAGGTTATGAGGATGGTGATGCTTCGCTGAGATTTGGCGCCGGAGCACCGCCAGTCCCTGTCCTGGAATCCAGGTCCCAAGCTCTAAGAAGGGACAAGACCCTCATGCCCTCATCCCCAATCCCACCCCTGAGGGAAGTCATCAGACTATGAAGATATTTTTAAGCATTGCCTGGACCTCCCAAGACATCACTGGGATTGTCCTTGGTTGGAATATTACTATCAATAGCAGAAACGACCAGAGTCTGTTAAACCCAAGTAACCCTTGAGAGCCACTTTGGTGGCCAGCAGAGAAGCAGGAAAGGAAGGGGAAGGAGGAGAGGAAGGAAGAGTAGAGCAGAACTGTTCAGAGAACAGGGTCAGCCCACTTGGGTTCACCCAGATCCCCTTGGGGGACTCACCAAGACAGACGCTTCACTGAGTTACAAAGAGTGCTGCATGTGGGCTGTCCTGAGACCCACCTCGGCATACAGTGTTGAGTGCTAAGGCATGATGAGAACCTGGGAAGCACTGAGGCTTTGTCCTTCCTGGCCAGTGTCAGTGAGCAGAGGGAGTGGGGAAAGGTCCCCAGACAGCTTCCTTGGGAGGTGATAGTGACTCATCTGCATCCCCGCCAGCACCCCCCCAACAGTGGAGAAAGGCAGTCTTGTGTGGACCCTGGCTACTCAAACTGTGGTGCTCAGCCCAGCAGCACTGGCCTCTTGGCGAGCTAGTTAGAAATGCAGATTCTCTGGCTCCACCCCAGACTTGCTGGATCATGAACTGCGTTTTCCCAGGATGCCAGGTGTTGTGCCTGCACTGTACTGTTAGGGAAGCTCTGCTTTGGGACGGTGGTTCTGATGTTGGCTGCACATTGGAATCCCCAGGGGGACTTTTAAAAAGGCTGATACCTGGGTCCCACCCTGGGGTGTAGCTTGGAAATCAAAGCTATGCCTCATTGCACAGAGGCCTCCCACCTTCGACCCTCAGACCAACGCTGGTGGGGGATGCTGCTGCCAAGGCACCTCCCCCAGCCCTGCCGGGCCTGCCCGACCAGTCCAGGCTCTGCTCCCCGGGAAATTATCAGGCTCTCGGGTTTCAGACTGGTGAGGTGAGAAGGGGGTGGTTCTCCTGCAGGCTCTACAGTCCTGCCCAGAGCTGTGACTCTGAGCTGGGAATCCAGAAACCTGTGCCCTTATCCTATCTCTGCTGCGTGGCCTTGGGCAGAGCAATTTCTGTCCTTCTCTGAGCTTCAGTTTCTTTCTCTCTAAAATGGAATAGTCAGAGGCTATCCCATTGAAAGAATGTCTAGTGTTCCTTCCAGTTTTATACACATACACACAGAGTTGAATCAGACCTTGGAGATTATCTAGTTTGACCTTACCTTCATATGAATGGGGAAACTGAGGCCCAGAATTTCCTCCAAAGCCCTTCCTATGGAAGTGCCAACTACTCCAGACTGAAAGGAATATGCCAGCCCATGGAGAGGTTATCCAAGGCAGCTGGGAAAGTTAAGCTTTTACTGCCCAAGGTCATTGACCTCTTGTGTGATGATGGAGTGTGCGTGAGGCTGAGAGAATGGAGTATATAGGAGACAGGAGGAAGTGGGTTATGGGGTTGAGGGGACTTGGCTGCTACCAAGATGAAGAAGGAATGATGCTGGAAGGGTCTGCAGCCCCCTTCCTATTTCCCAGTGGGGCTCCAGGGCATACCAGTGTTGGCACTGGGTTCCTGCACGCCCACATGCACAAGTCCACCAAGGAGGAGAGCCCCCTGGACGCCTCTCATACAATCCACGGAGCAACCTCGGGGGAAATGAGTTCTAGTTTTGCTTCTGCAACGTGACATCGTGCAAGCCCTCTTCCTCTCTGGACCTCAGATTGCACTTGTAATGAAGAGGTTGGCTGGAGGAGAGAGGGAAGAGCTTATCAGCACACGAGGATTGTCTGGTAAAGTCTAGAGTTTGGTTAATAGTAATGTACCAATGTCATGTTCTTAGTTTTCATGAAAGTTGCATGATATCGTGATGTTAACAATGGGGGAAACTGGAAGAGAGTTTTGTACTATTTTTGCAACTTTTCTGTAGACCTAAAATTAATTTCAAAATAAAACCTTGATATAAAAAGAGATGACTAGGTGAGTTTTAAATTCTACTCATGTATTCATTTATTCAACAAAGATTGATTGTCTATCATGTGTCAGGCACTGGGCATACATTAGTGACTAAAAGTCATGATCCCACGCTTTGTGGCGTTTACAATCTAGTGGTAATTTGGCAGCAATAATATTCTTTTTTTTTTTTTTTTTTTTTTTAAAGCAAATCTCAACTAGTGTAGAAACCTAGCAAAATCTTGGCTGAGGGGTATAGTAGCAGAATCCTTGCTCTACCACTTCCTAGCTTTGTCACCTCAGCAAAGCTAACCTCGCTGTGTGTCTTTCCTCAGTGCTGAAATACCTACGTCCTTGGCATGCCTTCAAGCACTTACTGAGTTATGATTATAATAATTATTAAAAAGGCACAGTGATTCGTAACACGGACACGGGGAAACGTAGCATGGGCAGGGAGCGTGACATTTTTGTCAAGAAGGACTTGGGTGTGAAAACACCGGAACCGCGGGTTCCTAAAGGTCCTTCCGGGGGTGACGGTCACAGCACGAGTTCAGAAACCACAGCCCCGCCCCTCCCCCGCTCAGCCCCGCCCCGCACTCAGCCTCGCCCCGCCCCTCGCCCCGCCCACGCCCCTCCGCAGAAAGGCCCTGGCACCCAAGCCCGGGGAGAGCTTGGGGGACAGACCGGAGCGGGGGCGGAGCCGGGAGAGATCCGTCACAGTCCTGGCCCGGAAACGTCTGGCCCGGGCGGGGCGGGGCGAACCGGCCAGTGGCTGGACTCGGCTTTGCATAGCGATGCCCAGCTTTGCATAAGCAATGCAGACAGGCATTTAAAGGCCCGCGGCCGTCGCCGGGGATCTTGTAGTTAACTCCGTGCAGACCCATCCTTCGCGATGCAGCCCCTGTTGCAGGCTCCGCTGCTACTGGCCCTAGGCTGGCTTCTCGCTGGCCCTGCGGCCCTTGCGCGCAACCACCTGGAGCAGGTGAGTGCCCCCTCTTTTGAAGAGGTTGCTTGCAGCCTCCTGTCCCAGCTGGGAGTGTGCGGGTCAGAGTGGGATATAAGGGTGGCTGCTGCGTTCTCCATAGTTGCTTCTCTGCCGTAGAGTCTCCCCAAGTCACTAACTATGGGACTCTGATCTGTACAAGGAGGGTGGGCTCTAAGGACTTGTTCTGCACCCGGGCTGTTTCTGGAGCCGTTAATCTCTCTCACGTCTGCAAACCTGCCCCCACTTTCTCCAAGCGCCTGAAACTGAGCCGAGCCGAAAAACGAAGTCACTTCCTTGGGGCCGAGATTCAGTGCTGTCACCTTACTCCTCCCTGCAACGTCCAGGGCCCCTCAGTAAGGCCTGGTGTCTTATCTCTTCCCCTGCTCTAATGCTCTGAGCTCTTCCTGAGGATGGGTGGCTTTGAGAACCCCCACAGGCCAGAGGTCCAGACTCGCCCATCTGGAGACAAATATCCAGCCCTGTGAGCCACTGAGAGACCAGGTCACGCACCCTCTAAGCTTCCCCCTTCACTTCTCATTCACAGCACGCTCCAACCTCTGGAAAAGGGAAGTTCTGTCATTCTGACACCTGAAAAAGCCCAGTTCTAGCATAATGTCCTCCAGATTCATCCATGTTGTTGCAATTGATAGGAATTCCCCCCTTTTAAAGGCTGAATAATATTCCATCATGTGTATATATCACATTTTCTATATCCATTCAATTTGATGATAATTTCTTTATCCATCAATTGTCCGTTGATGGCCACTTAGGTTGTTTCCGTATCTTGGCTACTGTGAGTAATGCTGCAATGAATATGGGAGTACAGATATGCCTTGAAAATATTGATTTCAGTTCCTTTGGATACACACCCAGAAGTAGGATTACTGGTTCATGTGGTATTTCTATTTTTATGATCTCACTTATATGTGGACTCTAACAAAGTTGAAGTTACAGAAGTAGAGAGTAGAAGAGTGGTTAGGGGGTTGTGGAGAGAGGGAGCGGGGAGTTATTGATCAAAGGATACAAAGTTTCAGATAGACAGGAGGAATAGATTTTGTGGTTTATTATACATGAGGGTACCTGTACAGAAGTTTCTTTTCTTTTCTTTTCTTTTTTGAGACAGAGTCTCACTCTGTTGCCCGGGCTAAAGTGCCGTGGCATCAGCCTAGCTCACAGCAACCTCAAACTCCTGGGCTCAAGCAATCCTCCTGCCTCAGCCTCCCGAGTAGCTGGGACTACAGGCATGTGCCACCATGCCTGGCTAATTTTTCTATATATATTTTAGCTGTCCATATAATTTCTTTCTATTTTTAGTAGAGACGGGGGTCTCACTCTTGCTCAGGCTGGTCTCGAACTCCTGAGTTCAAACAATCCACCCGCCTGGGCCTCCCAGAGTGCTAGGATTACAGGCATGAGCCACCGCGCCCGGCCGGAAGTTTCTTAACTTACAATGGGTTTACGTCCTGATAAACCCATTGTAAGTTGAAAATACCATCAAGTCAAAAATGCATTTAATGTCTAACTTACCAAACATCATAGTCTAGCCTACTCCACCTTAAACATTCTCAGAACACTTACATGAGCAAAATCATCTAACACAAAGCCTACTTCTTAACAAAGTGTTGGATGTCTCATGTCATTTATTGAATACTGTGCTGAAAGTGAAAAGCAGAGATCAGTTTCTCCTGAATGCATCTCACTTCAGCTCTATTGTAAAGTTGAAAAATCATAGGTGAAACCATCCTAAGCCAGGGACTGTCTGCATTCCAAGATAACTAAAAGAATAAATTTCACATTGTACCCCATAAATGTATACAACTATGATTTGTCAATAAAAAAAAAAAGTCTGGTTCCATTGCCTCTTGGCTACATAGCTGTGGGCAAGACATTTAACACCGCTGGCAGCAAAGAAGTAGTAGACCCAGGTCCCCTCCTGCCCACCCACCATCTTGGAAATGCTTGTCAGAGAGCAAGGGACAGTGAGGTGTAGGGGAAGGTGGCTAGGACTGGAAGCAGGAAGGCCTGGCTTCCGTCCTCTGTCCCAGTCCACCGACTCCCTGAGCCCTGGTCTCATCCTCTGTGAGGGGATGTGATGATGCCAACCTGCATCTTGGACAGTTGTTAGTGAAGGGAAATGCTGTCATGGATGGAAAAGCTTGAACATCTCAAACAAATAAAGCCATATAAACCTGGGGGCTTGGCCTCACCCTGTCTTAGAGGCACAAAGTCTGTTTTGCCTGTTGAATGAAGGAGCCACGATCTCTTGGCCTAATTTGCTGGGAGGATTTGTACCTTGTCCCTGAGTGTAGGTTGAGAATGTTTCTCTTGGCTCCAGGGCTGGCCACTATAAGGTGGAGCCTGGCTAGCGGATTCTAGCCTGCTCTGTGTCCCCATTCTTCTATATGTCTTTACTGTGGATGTCACCCCAGACTAGAGGGTCTTAGATTGGCAGTTTTGGAGAGGGCTTGAGATGTCATAGAAGTCACCCAAAATCACACAGCACCTACATCTTCTCTGGGCTCTTGTGATTCAGAGGCCTGACCCTGAGACCATGGGCCAGATGGAGGCTGTGAGTGTTTGAATATCAGAAAACCTGAATTTCAGTTCCTCTTCATTAGCTGGTCTTGTGACTCAGGGCTGTGATGAGCATTAGATATCAGGGGAGGATGTCTAGGGGATGATGGGTCCCTCATCCACTACATCTAGCCCATGGCTTTCTTGTCGTGCCTAGAGCAGCTAAGCTTCTTTCTGCTTCAAGGCCTTTGCCCCGGTTCCCCTGCCTGGAACATTCTTCGTCTCTGTACTTACATGGATGACTCTCCATCCTGCAAGCGTCCAGCTTAAGTGTCACTTCCCCACCACCCACTTTAAGTCATCTTTTGTTACTGTCAGTGTCACCTTCTGCTCATTTCCTCTGTGGTACTCACAGATCATGGTGGGTGATATTAATTTCCATTAGACTGTAAGCTTCTCAAGGCAGGGCAGGAACCAGGTCTAATTATTTACCACTGTTGACACAGCGCTTAGCCCTGGGCCTATAATCGTTGCTCCATAAATACGTGTGGAATGAACATTGAAGGCAACATTTAGTGGCACCCATCCTGTCCTGCCTCTCTTAGTCATGGCACAACCTTTCATTCCATGGGATAGAAATCCATTCCAAGAAGCTCAAGAAAAGGGGAACTTTATTACAGATAAACAAGGCGTCTCATGGAGCTAATGGCAGGAAGCGGAGGCTGGGACATCTGATGGCTGCCATTTAGGGAGCCAGCTCATGCTCTGTGCCGGCGTTGGGTTGCAAGCTTTACGTACATGCTCTCACCCTTGCAACAGCCCTGGAAGGAAGACAGAAATGCCTCCAATTAAAAGATGTGAAACTGAGGCTCCAAAGTGGTAACTGGCCTATAGAATCACATGGTAAATGTGGCTGAGCTATGATTTCCACCCAGGTCTGTTTGACTGTGGCTCACTCCAAAGCCAAGCCCTCACTGCTATGCCATACTGCTCTTTAGATAGGGTAGGGTGACTCCATCTGTTCCCTTTTCCGTAGTCTCATAGAGCCCTTAGTTCTTGTCCCTTCCTCAACTTCAGCTTGGTCATTGGTCCCAGGTCTAGGTGCTCTGCCCCCGAACTTACGACCCAATGACAGTGTGAAGCCCCACGTCCTCAGCCTCTTGTGTCTTAATTCCAAAATCTGGCAGGGAGAATCTGTCAGCCTAGCTGAGGTTAGGTGTCCCTTTTGATCCAGTTGGCGCTGGGCATGTTGAAGATGGGGTGAGCCTGGGCATGTGGACTGGAGGTCTTTCTTTCTGAGACGGGGTGTGAATGGTGGGTCTCTTGCAGGTGGCCTGCGGGGACTGGGAAAGGTGTGAGTGGGTGGGCAGAGAGCCTGCACAGTGTAGGAGGTGTCGGGATCATGAGACAGGCAGACAGGGCCCTGTGGGAGTGGGGAGTGGGTGGTCACATGGCGTTGGACAAAATGGTGGTGGAATCAGGAGACCTCCTGGGGGATGCGGAGGAAGAGCAGAAGTGGCTCAGCAGAGGGGTGGAGGTGACTCAGGTGGGGGACATGGCATGAGCAATGGGATGGGAAGAAGAAAGCAGTGGTTAGGACTGGGGAAGTCTGTGCACTGGGCATTATTCATCAACAAGTGACCCACTTGGGGATGTTTTCATGTGTCCCTGTTCCCTTCTGGCTTAGTTGCCTGCCTTGAGGGTGGGGTTTTGGATGCGGTTCTGTTTCCCACCGTGTTTTGCGTTTCCCATTGTTCCTGGCCTTGGATGGGGCATGGAGTGTGACAAGAACAAGGTCCTGGGCGTGGGCTGCAAAGGTGACTCCTCCAGGAATTTGCCCTCTAGCGGGATCCCAAGACTGGCTGGAGAGGAGCGGACAGCGGGGAGGTGGGGGGTCAGGGCAGGTCGCCACCAAAGGTGGATAAGGTGGGTCTCCTATTTTGAAGTTCCAGGTCTGATATATTGTGCCTTACAGTTTGCAACACACTTTTGGGAGATTATGTCTTTTGAGTCTTTGCCTCCAAAATGGGTAGGACAAGTCTCATCCCAGGTTCACAGGTGTGGACGTACAGATGAGGCTCATGGAGGCAGGGACCTCGTCCACAGTCACACCACCAGGAGCCTGTCCTGTGGGCTCTTCTGACCTGTGACAGTCGCTTCCGTCAACCTGTCTTTTCTCCTCTTTCTTTGCTGCCTGATTATGCCTGGCCATCCCAGCTTAGTAGCTTCTCCTGGGATAACTGTGACGAAGGGAAGGACCCTGCGGTGATCAAAAGCCTGACTCTGGAGCCGGACCCCATAGTCGTTCCTGGGAACGTGACCGTCAGTGCCAATGGCAAGACCAGTGTCCCCCTCACTTCTCCTCTGAAGGTGAGTCTGGGAGGGGAGGGGAAGGTGGGCTGCTAGCAGGGCCACTGAGGGGTGAATGCTTAGGGAAATGTGATCCTGGAGTTGCGGGGCAGCACGGGATGCGTAGATTCAGACTCTTACTTGGGTTCATGGAATCTCACAAGCAGAGAATTGAAAGGAATCTCTGATGTCAGCCCGAGCAGCTTCCTGCTGAGGGCAGGGATGACTGATACCTCACACTTTGGCTGACTGCTCACCATTGTCTGACAGCTCTGCTTGGGCATTTTAATTTTGTTGCTGCTGTTGTTAATTATAAAATAGGCATCAATTAGCCAGTAATATATACTTGCTTTAGAAAACACAAGTGGTCAAAAAATAAATAGAAGAAATCACCTGAAATCTCATCACCTAGGGATAACAGATAAGGACTTTTTTTTTTTTTTTTTTTTTTGAGACAGAGTCTCGCTCTGTTGCCCGGGCTAGAGTGAGTGCCGTGGCGTCAGCCTAGCTCACAGCAACCTCAAACTCCTGGGCTTAAGCAATCCTCCTGCCTCAGCCTCCCGAGTAGCTGGGACTACAGGCACGCGCCACCATGCCCGGCTAATTTTTTCTATATATATTTTTAGTTGGCCAGATAATTTCTTTCTATTTTTAGTAGAGACAGGGTCTCACTCTTGCTCAGGCTGGTCTCGAACTCCTGACCTCGAGCAATCCACCCGCCTCGGCCTCCCAGAGTGCTAGGATTACAGACGTGAGCCACTGCGCCCAGCCACAGATAAGGACTTTTAACATTTTGGAGTCAGACATGCTACCATTGTGCCACGAGGTCACATGGACTTTTAACATGTTGTAGGATACACTTTGCAACTTTCCCCTACACAATCACATATATAACATACATATTTCATTTTAATGGATATGTATGAAAATAAGCAGTGCTCCTTGGAAACGTCCTCCTGTAATCTAACTCTTCAAGAGAGTCATCGTTAGCTATTTATATATCCTATCAGGTTTTTTTTTACGTTTATGAATACATACACATTGATACTAATGAATGGGATTAAATGATATGTGTTAGTAAACTTGCTTTTTTTGTATCCCCTTATGTGTTTCATGCTTCTTTCTAGTGATTAGGTAGGTTTACCCAATCATTTCTTAACCTAATCATTTTAATAGTAGAAATATTCTGTTGTGGATCTTTCATCATTTATATAAAAAATCTATTGTTGGCCGGGCGCCCGTGGCTCACGCCTGTAATCCTAGCACTCTGGGAGGCCGAGGTGGGTGGATCATTTGAGCTCAGGAGTTCGAGACCAGCCTGAGCAAGAGCGAGACCCCATCTCTACTAAAAAAATAGAAAGAAATGATATGGACAGCTAAAAATATATATAGAAAAAATTAGCCGGGCATGGTGGTGCATGCCTGTAGTCCCAGCTACTCGGGAGGCTGAGACAGGAGGATCGCTTGAGCTCAGGAGTTTGAGGTTGCTGTGAGCTAGGCTGACACCATGGCACTCACTCTAGCCTGGGCAACAGAGTGAGACTCTGTCTCAAAAAAAAAAAAAAAAAGAGAAAAAAAAAAAAAATCTATTGTTGGATGTTTAGTTTGTTTCCAGGTTAGTTTTTGTTTGTTTTGTTTATTTATTTATTTATTTGCTATTATAAAGATCTTTGTAGAAATTTTTCTTATCATGCATCCTTTTAGAATTTTCTGACTCTCTAGATACAGACTTTTTAGGTCTTTTGGTGAACATTGGCAAAGTGCCTTCCTGTGTTTGAACCAACTTACCCGCTCACCAGCAACAGCAGATTTGCCTTTTTCCACACATTTATTAAGACTGAGCATTTTCTAAAAATCTTCGCCAGTCTTTTATGCCATTCCTAGTGAGTTTTGATGACTATTCATAAGTTTATTTGCCTTTTGTATTTACTTTGGGAATAACCAGTTTATTTCTGTCCATTGCCTAATTTAGGGGTGGATTTAGGAGAACAATAAAGGCTTTCTATGTATCCGTTGCAACACCATTTATTGTAGTCCTTTACTGTCTAGCTTACATTACCATCTTTATATGATGTTCTGACATGCCTTCCAGTCTGTTCCTGGTCCAGATCTATTCTGGTAGTTTTGTCTTAATTATCTGAACGATTCCTGATTTGGAATCTTTGTCCCTGTAACTACCCTTAAACCTGGCTTAATCACAGCCCCTACCTTACAGGTTTCCCTTGAGCAATACCTGAGTTAATAAATAATGTAGGAAGTTCCCTACAGAGGGCCCAGCACCCAGGACAAGCACAGTGCACGTTTGGTCTTGTTGACAATGTAATTAGTATGCGTCTTTCCCTGCAGCCCCTTTGGCCCAGACACAAGTTCTGGCTATGGAGCAGCTCTCAGCTTCCTGCATTTGCTCCTGAGTCTTCTCCTGGCTGGGCCATTGCATTTTCTTTACTGTTCCTCAAGTGACAGGGGGCAGAGGGACAGAATCATTCCTTATGTATGGACACTGGACTGTCACTCTGCCAGGGTCACAAAAATATCACCTGCATGTCCCCTCTGCTGAATCTGGGCTGCAGGCCTGCTGCCCTGCTCGCTCTCCTGCCACCTCCTGCCTTTGCCACACAACCGCTGGCGGCATTTCTAGGAACACCGAGGCTGTGCAGCTGGCTTGGAGGCAAGAAGCTGGCGAGCCCCCTCTTCGGCCCTCACCTGCCTTTCCTGGATTTAGAAGCTATTAAGATGGATTTTATACCTGTCATAAATTTGGGCCTAATTAACTTCTTTTGCGGGAGGATCACTCAAGGTCAGGAGTTCGAGACCAGCCTGAGCAAGAGCGAGACCCAGTCTCTACTAAAAATAGAAAGAAATGATCTGGACAGCTAAATATATACATAGAAAAAAATTAGCTGGGCATGGTGGCGCATGCCTGTAGTCCCAGCTACTCGGGAGGCTGAGGCAGGAGGATCGCTTGAATCCAGGAGTTTGAGGTTGCTGTGAGCTAGGCTGACGCCACTGCACTCTGGCCCGGGCAACAGAGTGAGACTCGGTCTCAAAAAAAAAAAAAACAAAAAAAAAAAAACAAAAAAAAAACCTCCCAAAAAACTTCTTTTGTCTTTACTCTCACTTTTGCTTAGTCAAAATTGGCCTCAGATTCCCTCAGCTCCTTCCCTTCCCCCCCACATTTCTCTTACCCACGTATTTTTGGTCCAGCTCCTGAGAGCCTCTCTGACGCTTGCTAGGGAGAAAAGACGGTAGGGATACGAGGCTCAGGGAAGGGAGCCACTCGCCCAGGTCATGTAGCTGGTTGTTAGCGAAGGCAGGGCTGGCGTGTTTATCTTGCGGTTCCTGCTCCTGAGTTCCTTCTGGCAGGAGGTAGACTTAATGCTCTGTGTGTTTGCAGGGCAGTTAAGGGAAGTGCTACTGCAGGTTCATTTCCAGAACGTTCCCCTTCCCAGCAGATCCCCTTATGAGAGCTGCTCAGACCTAAGCACTGTTTGAGCCTGAGGGCTCTCGAGGTCCATGGGGCTTCAACCTCTCGTTATACTGAATACAGAGGGGAGTGACTAGCCCATGCCATGCAGCCTGTTAGCGATAGAGCCAGAAAGCAACTCAGATCCTCTCTTCTCTGACCTCGCTGTAGTGAAATTTCTTTAATCAGAAGTCTCATCTGGGACCTAGATGGTTTTCACCCCAGCCGCAGTTTTTTTTTTTTTTGAGACAGAGTGTCACTTTGTTGCCCTGGCTAGAGTGAGTGCCGTGGCGTCAGCCTAGCTCACAGCAACCTCAAACTCCTGGGCTTAAGCGATCCTACCGCCTCAGCCTCCCGAGTAGCTGGGACTACAGGCATGCACCACCACGCCCGGCTAATTTTTTTCTATATATATTTTAGTTGGCCAGATAATTTCTTTCTATTTTTAGTAGAGACGGGGTCTCGCTCTTGCTCAGGCTGGTCTCGAACTCCTGACCTTGAGCGATCCACCCGCCTCGGCCTCCCAGAGTGCTAGGATTACAGGCGTGAGCCACGCGCCCGGCCCCAGCCGCAGTTTTTAACAGTTGGATGCCCCAGATGCCATGAGCCGTGGGCGAGATTGGGGCCTGCTCTGGAGCTCCCTTCCCACTTCTGACTTGCCGCGAGGGAGCTGGCGTAGTTTGTAAGTCCCACTGCCTGGCCCTGCCTCAAGGGCCAGCCTGCGGACCCTCATTTTCCTGTACTCCAGTATGGTAAATTGTCCCTGTTTTTGCCATATATCCTTATTTCAGGCTTTCAGGCCCAATGACGTGGTCCCCCACCTGCCAAAGTCATGTATTTGCAATGCCCCCTGCCTGGGGCCTGTGTCAGAGATTTAAGTGCCCCTCCCCTAAAATGGCTGCCCTTCAAGTCACTTGCTGTCAGTGAGTCTTTATCTAGGGCTTTTGTGTGAGTGGCTGTATGCAGGGACCAAAAGGAGAAGTTTTTTCTTTTTCCCCAAACAGCAAGAAACTGACTTTTAGGATGTCATAACAGGTAGGTACCTGATTGTCAAGATGGAGAAACAGAGTCCCTGAGAGGGGAAGGGACTTGCTTAAGGGCCCCAGCAGGTGCACGCCAACCTAAGGCTAGAACCCGAGATCCTGACACCAGGTCCCGTGACACAGAAGAGTGTATCTAGGCTGTACTATGGAAGTCCCAAGGAAGTCCTGGAATTACCCAGCCCTGCTTGCTCTTCTGAGCCATCCTAGCCAGTAGATTGAGAATCAGAAATGAGTCATAGTTTGTAATCCCTATATGGTAGGCGTGGCTGCTGCCTTAGAACCATCTATGGACTTAAGTTTGGCACCCCTCCCACGTCCCGCTTGGGCTGGGGGAGGAGTAGGGGTGAGGAAGGCTCTGCCCCCTCTAGACCATGCAGCCCTATGGGACTTAAGCCTGCTGGGAGGAGCCAGGCAGGATGCTGGCCCCCTCAGCTGGGTGTTCTTGTTCAGGGCATAACTGGTTCAACCATTTTTATTGGGGTATTGGGGAAACGAGGAGAGGGTATTAACTAAGGAAGAAGGTGGGATACAAGTCAGGTAGGAGACACTTTTTGGATTTCAGGCACTGTGTTAAGTCTGGGCAGTTATTGTCTCATTGGATGGGGCCTATGCGAGAGGCAGGTGCTATGAGATACCAGGCTTTTGAAGATGAGGAAGTGGACACTCGGAGGAGATAAGTAACTCCCGCAAGAGCATAGTGCTAGTAAGTGGCAGAACTAGCATTCCAACCCAGGCCCTCTGGCTCTAGGCAGAGGGGTGGCGGGAGCAGGTTTGGCAGGAGAGAGGGAGCTGGGAGGGTGCTGTGTGAGTGGGGGTGAGGATAATGGGTGTGTGTCAGCAGCAGCTGAGGCCAGCGAGGGAGCAATTTGAATTTGTCCACTTGAGATACAGGGTGTGTTGACTTCTGCCTTCTTTCTGGGCTTGGAGGAAGGCAGCCGATATCCTCCCATCTGGAACTCCTGACCTCGAGCCATCCTCCTGCCTCAGCCTCCCAGCATGCTAGGATTGGCCAGCAGCCAATTTCCTGAAATCTGGGGCAGGTGGAAGACTCGAACCCACACCCTGGGGATCCAACCTGAGCCCAGCAGGCTCTGGGGGTGTAAGTGCCCCTTCAGCATTCGCCTCTGAGAAACAAAGCCCCAGGGAAAGTGAGCCTGGAGGCTGAGACTCATAGAATTCTAGAACGTCACAGCTGAAATGGATCCTAAACACGTGGCTTCCTGCCATAGCACCTGCAAGGAATCAGATACTCGAGAGCTCATTTCCTACTGTCCTTTCCTGAGAGTTTCCCCTTGATACCTTTGGTGGGGCATGAACATGGTTCCAAGGATTAACTCATCTGACACTAGAGACAACTAATAAATAGTAAGTGCTTAGCACGTGCCAGGAACAGCTGGGACTGTCCACCTTGAAGTCCTGGCCACTTCTCCCAGTTCAGCTCCAACCTCCAGAACAAGAGGAAAATCATGACAGCACGGAGGTGTGAAGTGTGTTCTAGATCTTCTCATCTGCCTTCTCTCTGGGTGCAGGGGTCCTTCTGTAGCTTCCCCAGCTGAGTCCAGGGGGCCACCTCTTCTTCGGGTCATTCCGTCTGTTGTAACCTAGCTGTGATTAAGATTTTCTACCAATCGCAAAATGATCTCCCCGTAAGTTCCTGTTGTTCTTATTTCTGTCTTCTGTGGCTGTACAGAGAAAACATGATGCAGGAACAGCCCACGAGTCTTGGTAACCAGCTCCGGTCAGTTGATGCTAGCTGCCTGGAGTCCTGTGTAGAAAAGCGTTCTGAGGCCAAGGCTGGGGGAGGGAAAGTGCAGGAGACAATGAAGTTCACCAACTAGCAGTTAGATGACAAGTGCATTTCAGCGCAAGTGTTAGCTCTAATCAATGGTTAGTGACTACCTAAAGAATTCTAGGACTGGCCGGGCGCGGTGGCTCACGCCTGTAATCCTAGCACTCTGGGAGGCCGAGGTGGGCGGATCGTTTGAGCTCAGGAGTTCGAGACCAGCCTGAGCAAGAGCAAGACCCCATCTCTACTAAAAATAGAAAGAATTATATGGACAGCTAAAAATATATATAGAAAAAATTAGCCGGGCATGGTGGTGCATGCCTGTAGTCCCAGCTACTCGGGAGGCTGAGACAGGAGGATCGCTTGAGCTCAGGAGTTTGAGGTTGCTGTGAGCTAGGCTGACGCCACGGCACTCACTCTAGCCTGGGCAACAGAGTGAGACTCTGTCTCAAAAAAAAAAAAAAAAAAAAAAAAAAAAAAAGAATTCTAGGACTGTGTATAGTTCAATGAGGGGGGTGGAAATTCACATTCAGTTATTAATGTCTGCTATGGGCACAGGAAAGGGCCTGTGCCACAAAACTGTCTTTCTTGGAACAGAATATCTCTAAGGTACCATCCAGTTAAAAATATTGTGATTAAAATATATTGCTGACTTTTTTTTTTTTTTGAGACAGAGTCTCACTCTGTTGCCCAGGCGACAGTGCAGAGGTATCAGTCTAGCTCACGGCAACCTCAAACTTCTGAGCTCAAAGCAATCCTCCTGCCTTGGCCTCCTGAGTAGCTGGGACTACAGGTGTGGGCCACCACGCCCAGCTAATTTTTTCTATTTTTTTAAGTAGAGATGGGGTCTCGCTCTTGCTTGGGCTGGTCTCGAACTCCTGACCTCAAGTGATCCTCCTGCCTCGGCCTCCCAGAGATTACAGATGTGAGCCACCATGCCTGGCCTATTGCTGACCTTTTAAAGAGACAGAAAGGCTGGTATGTTTGCCCTGGAATTTACACTTGTAACCTTTTTCAAACTCTTTTTCACCAGGTGGAATTAACTGTGGAGAAGGAAGTGGCTGGCTTCTGGGTTAAAATCCCATGCGTGGAACAGATTGGCAGCTGTACATATGAAGACTTCTGTGATGTGCTTGACACTATTATTCCCCCTGGGGAGCCCTGCCCAGAGCCCTTGCACACCTATGGGCTTCCCTGCCACTGTCCCTTCAAAGATGTGAGTACTTAGCGAGGGGAGAGCCTTACTCCAGTGCTAAAGAGTTGGGGCTTAGACAGACGAGTCTTTGCATTCTCCTCCTGTAGATCTGGATGTTTCTGGATATGTAAGTTGGTATGACTTATCTGGAATCACTTAACTTTTGGGGGCTTCAGTTTATCCATCTTTGAAATGGGGGACTTGAACTTGGATGTGATCTCCAAGTCCCTTTAGCTATAATAATCTGTGCTCTACAGAGCCATGGCAGTCTCTAACCTTATGTTGCTATTAGGAGGAGGGGTAGTTCCTGGCTATAATCTTAGCAGTGGCTCCACGAGAGAGATCCCATCAGCAGACCCCCACTGACTGGTGGTCCGCTGACTTTCCCACAGGGCACCTACTCACTGCCCAAGAGTGATTTCACTGTGCCTGACCTGGAGCTGCCCAGCTGGCTCAGCACCGGGAACTACCGCATCGAGAGCATCCTGAGCAGCGGCGGGAACCGTCTGGCCTGCGTCAAGATTGCCGCCTCTCTGAAGGGCAAATAACGGGGCACCAGCCACAGCAGAGTGAAAGGGTAGAGGAAGGTCTCTCTTCCCCTGTCTTGTGTTTGCCAAGGCCAAATTCTGACTCTGCCCTTCTCCAGCTCCTTTCTACAATGAGTCTGCTACCCTCACTGAAAATCATCTTGCGCCACTTACATTTTAGGCTGGGGCAAGCAGCCCTGATCTAATGGAGGTCCAGTCTGGCAGCTCTTGATAGCCCAGGACATCTGCTGGGTGAGCCATGTCACTTCCCCCACCTCTGTCACTTTCTTTCTGAAGAGCTTCGTTTGTTTCCCAAACAGTCAAGAAATGGGAACCAATGTGTTTTGGGACATCACGTTTAGACTGACCCAGTCTTGGCCTCCTGAAGTACCTTTATGACTTTCTTTTTTACTGGTTACTAACTTAAAAGCAGAGTGAGAGTATTAACATTTTCATTTGACTCCAGCCCCCTTTTTACAATGAAGAGGCTTAAGTAGTTGATCTTAGTCTGGTCCTCCATTAATTTCTGTGATTAATTTTGATTTCTTTTCTAGGTTTGCCCAATTAACACCCGGGGCGCAGTGTGTCCTGGAGAGGCAGGGTGTGTGCGGGAAGTCCCTTGGGGGAGATATTTAGGAACTCGTTTACAGACTCAGGTGCCGCAGGGTCAAACAAGAGACTTCAGTGAGTGAGGAGGACTACTAGAAACGAGTTGCCTCCTTTTTGGGTAAAGATAATACATACAATGGATATGATAAATACTTCTCATATTGCACAAAAAGCTAGAGCACATATCCATTGATACCGGGCAGCCAAGCCTGGGCTCCGGCTGTGTCTAATTAAGGATGGCAAGGACTGGGATAATTTGGAGAGCGCATAGCCAGTTCGTAAGGACCACCCAGCTATAAGCAGGCAGTGCCATGTAAAACTGTTGTGGCCCTAGTACTGCCAGATAGTTTCAATTTTTTCTCCTAGAGAAGCCAAAAATCCAGATTTTTATATGAAATCTTACAATTTTTAAACATTGGCAGCTAATTTTTTTTTTTAACACTGTGGGCCAAAGGGGCCAAATGGACATGGTGGTGGGGAAATCTGGCTCGTGGGTAACCAGTTTGCAACCTCTGATCTAAGACTGACACCTCGTCCTCTCAAGACAACTCCTGGCACCATTTCTTCCTCCATAGGGCCAAATCCATAGTGTCTGGCTCCCAGGAGAAGGCTCTTCCAGTGCCAGGGGAGGTGCAGGCGGCCTCTCAGCTCTGAGCCGCGGGGATCCCAGGGCTGCCTGCCCCAGCCCTGGAGACCCGTCAGGGTGAATGGCGCAGGTACGGAAGAGTTGGCCCCACAGGCAGATGCTCTGCGGGGTGCAACGAAGAGAGGGTGACTCGATGTCAGGCTGCCTGGATTTGTCCACTACCCTGTCATGCCATGACAATTTCCTGAACCACACACCAGCCCGGCATTCTGGGCTCCTGTGAAGCCTGGAACGGCAATAAATCTTTTTAACTTGCTGAGAATTTCTCCTTTGTCTTGGCTGAGTATTTCTTGTACACATCTGGGGATCTTAGAAGCTTGTTTGGGTGGGCTGTTTGCGCTGGGAGGATTTGTCGCCGTGGTTCAGGTAAGCCACGGCAGGTTTAGAGACCAGCTCCTCTGCTTCTGTCTCGTGAGCCACCTGTTGTCTCTGCTGCATTCTGTGTCGTCACCGTCTGGCTCCTTTGTCTGCTGTTTTGCTTTCCCATGACATCGTGACCTCTGCTCCAGCCTTCTTTTCCCCTCTGTTGGATCTTTCTGCCTTATTCTCACCATTGTTTTTTTAGTTCACATTCTTGAATGGAACCGTGGTGGCTCACTTGATCTTTTTATATCTGCCGTGCTTTTGGGTCAAATGTCCCTTGAGGTCTCTTGGGGGTGGGAGGTGAAAAGTGGAAGGGAGTGTCTCAAATCACAGGGCAGGTGGACTTTCTAATAGATGGTGCTGAACCAACTGGAAGCCATTTGGAAAAGTTGAAATTAGATCCATATTTCACATCAGATGCAAGCATGAACTCCAAATGGATCCAGGATCCAAATGTAAGAAAATGAAACCAGACAAATACTAAAAGAAAACCAGGATGAAAAATCCAGAGGCAATAAAAGATTGATAAATTAAACTACATGAGGAGGGGAAAAAAATGCTTGGCAAAAAGCACTATAAAGTCAAAATACGGGGAGAAAATATTTGCAGCGTATACCACAGACAGAGTTAATATTCCTACTATATGAAGAATTAAAAGTTAAGGGACAAAGGACCAAAAACTTGATAGAAAAATTGGGAACAGATATGAACACACACTCACATAGAGATGTAAAAATAGCTCTTAAAAATGAAATGTTCAGACCCACTCATGATTACAGAAATGCAAATTGGAATAATACTGAGATATTGTTTATCACCTTAGATTAGTGAAAGACAAAAAGTACCACACATTTCGTTAGGCGGGGCCATAGGGAACCAGGCACTCCTGGTGGGAATGCAAACTGATACAGCCCTTCTGGACGGGAACTTGTCAGTACTTAACGAAACTACACAAGCCCTTACCCTTTGCCCTCACCGTTCCACACCTAGGAATTTCCCTTGAAGAAACACCTCCGACAATACAAACATAAATATATGCACAAGATTATTCACTGCAGCGTTAAAAGTGCAAATGTTGGGAGCAACATAAATGTCCATATATAAACGAATAGCTGAATAAACTGTACCCACATGATAAAATACTATTTAGCTATAAAAAAAGAAAGGATCTCTATGAATTGGTATGGAGTTGTTTTCAGAATATATTGTTAAGTGCACAAAGTACAATGTGCTACTTTTCATGTTAGAAGAGGATATAAGAGGATACATGTATCTGCTTCTCTGTAAAAAATAAATAAGGAAAGATTAGCCAGAGACTAATGAGATTAGTTATCTTTGGAGGGTAGGTGGGAACAGAGTGGAAGGAAGGGGGAATAACAAGGTATATCGGAGTGTATTTTGTATACCTGTGATTCTTGGAACCATAGTAGTGTGTCTCATACCCCCCAAATAATTAAAATCAACCAGGATATGAGGAGAATTCAAAATGAAATACAAACATTAACAAACGAACTATTTCAGATGAATAATACAACCACACTGAAAGGGATGGGGAGGAAAAATAGCTAACTGAAGTTAACAGCATTTTGATGCGACACTAGGAAGGTAAAGGTGAAAAGTACTGTACACACAAAGGGCAGTCTAATCAGTCTATTTTTCACAGGAGTAGGGGTTAGCAACTCAGAAGGTATTCCGTGTGTATTAGGATTGAGAAGATGAGTATATTGTAGATAATGAGAGCATGCGGGCATGTTGAAAGGACACAGGAACCAACTTGAAGGGCTCTCAATGGCCAACTCTGGGGCAATCTGAACAACAAAATAATGACAAGAATGGGTTATAATCCATGGAATAAAAATACACAACAGATCCCATACACAATAGAATCTCAATTAAATGTAGAATAATGTAGGGATAGGGGAGAAAAGGAAGGTCAAGAGAGCTTGAGTGCAGGCATTGTGACCAATACCAGACCCTAACCACCCTGAACAAGGAAGCCACCAAGAAGAAGTCGCCAGCCAGAGACCACCTGGGGATGGATGAATCACTAAGCTGATGCCTTAACACACTGTCCGTGCTAACCTTTCTGTGACAGCAGTTTATGATTAACCTTTATGGTCTGACCTCAAGACAATGCTGGTCACGTACAGCTGTTTCCTAACAGGATTTTTGAGCATTTAAAAACATCACCATTGCCCCATAGGGAGTCTGCCTCCTGCTCAGGAAAGGACCCCTACTCTGTCTGTGGAGTAGGATCTGTTGTCTGTCTCTCAGTAAACTTTCTGTGGCTAGTGGGCTCGCTCTTGAATTCCTTCCTGCATGAAGCCAAGAACCCACTTGGCGAGTTCAGGGCACTTTCCCTCTCTCATTGGGATAGTCCCTGGATCAGAAGGAATTATAGAAACAGAAAAAAACAAACCCACCATTAGGCAAACACCTAAGGAATAATTGTTGCAGACAAAGGAACATATATGGATGCAAAATTAGTAGATAAAAGTATGATGGGAAACAGGACTTCGAGTCACTTTAAGATCTCACAAGATACTAATTATAAAGGGAAAACAGTCACTTAATAGTGGAGAAAACTGGCAGATGCCACCTTAACAAAGTGACCAGGCTAACATCAACACTAATACGACACATTGACATCACGTATTTCCTAATATGATGTGCTGAGAAGGGCTCAATGTCACTTCTGTGGTATTCTTGTCAAAAATGTGTAATCTCAATGAAATCATGAGAAAACATCAGACAAGCCCAAACTGAGAGCAGCTCTACAAAATAACTGGCCAGTACCTTTCAAAAGTGCCAGGGCCATGAACAATAAGGAAAGACTGAGGAACAGTCACAGACTGGAAGAGAATAAAGAACTATGGCAACTGAATGCGTTGGAGATCCTGATTTGGATGCTGGCTTAGAGAAAGGAGCAGAGACCGGGCGCAGTGGCTCACGCCTGTAATCCTGGCACTCTGGGAGGCTGAGGTGGGAGGATCACTTAAAGCCAGAGTTTGAGACTAGCCTGAGTAAGAGCAAGACCTCGTTTCTACAAAAAACTAGAAAAATTAGCTGGGCGTGGTGGCGCATACCTGTAGTCCCAGCTACTCCAGAGGCTGAGGCAGGAGGATCGCTTGAGCCCAGGAATTTGAGGTTGCAGTGAGCTATAATGATGCCACTGCACTCTAGCCTGGGTGACAGAATGAAAGCTTGTCTCAAAAAAAAAAAAAAAAAAAAAAAAAAAAGAAAGAAAGAAAGAAAAAGAAAAAGGAAAAAAAAAAGGACCAGAAATTGGATTTCACCGATGTTAATGACTTGGTTTTGTTGATCATACTGTGGCCACCACGCCTGGCTAATTTTTTCTATTGTTTTAGTACAACAGGATCTCAGTCTTGCTCAGGCTGGTCTTGAACTCCTGAGCTTAAGGGATCCTCTTCCCTCAACCTCCCAGAGTGCTAGGATTACAGGTGTGAGCCACAGCGCCCAGCTGTATTTTTTAGATATACTTTACAGGAAGTTCCTTTCTGTTCCTAGTTTGCTGAGAGTTTTTAGCAGGAATGTAAGAAGTTAACATTAGTAAGAGCTAGGTGAAGCGTACATGGAAATGCTTATTATTTTTGCCACCCTTGTAGGTCTAAAGTTTTTCAAAATAAAAAGTTGTAAAAATATATGGCTGAAGTTTCCGTTTTGAGAAAGAAATAAAGATATGAGCCACATAACTTCAGTACAGGAAGGGAGATGAACATTTATGCAAATAAATGATGTGTTACAGAATAGAGGCTTATGGGGAACTGCGTAGTCTGGGTGAGTGGGTGAGTGACAGACGAGATCTGAAAAATGAGAAGGGATTAAATAGATGAAGAGAGGGCAAAGGCGTTCCAAGTGCAGGGACCAGCACAGGCACAGGTCCTGCAGCAACGGAAAGCCTGGTGCTTTTGGGGAACTGGACGAAGGCCAATGTGGCGGGAAGGAAAAGGTGTGATTGGTGCCAGGAAAGCTGGAGAGGTGGGGAGGGGACCAGCTCACACAGAGTCCCCCTGACCAGCGCGTCCAACCTCCTACGTCTGAGTCCATCTGAGAACTTTCCCTTGAGAGGGTCATATTACCAGAGCAATTTCACTTCCAATGGAGATTGGCAAGGCAGGGAGAGATTCTGCCTTTTTGTTTTTGACTTTGAACTCAGATCAGGGAATTGCTTACAGAGGCTCCTGTGTGGGTTTGAGTCAGGCACAGCCTGGACGTCGTTTGCCAATAACAAATCTTACAGATCCTTAGAGAGTTGCCTTGCCTGTCAGTTTTATTCCTAAGGGCACTGTGGCTCATAAACCACTGCATTTATGTTACTTATATCTACCTGGTAGCCAACTCTTAATGCCTGGTATGGGTGACTCCTCCCCCCAACCCATATGCAGGGCTTTTGTTACTTAGCAATCTCAACTCTCCCATTTCTTTTTCTTTCTTTCCATGGCCTTGATGAAGATCAGAATTTAGCTTCTTAAACTGATTTCACATATCATTGCCCTCTATGCCCCAATCATAGGGAGACAAGCACATCGGTCCAGTAGAGAAGTGCAATAGGAAATGATTCTGAAGATCGTGGGGGTCAGGAATTCCACCACATTCTTTGTATCCTCCCAAATATCTCTATTCCAACTACCAGGTCCCAGTTTTTGCCAAAGAAGCACGTGGCAGCCGAGAATTCAGCCTCTGTTGTCACAACTGGAATGATGAATTCAGTTCCTGTCAGTGATCTCAGAGCGCTGACTGCAATCAGAAAGGGTTTTTTGTACCAGTTACATGGTGACCTGAGTTTTTTTTATCTGGTAGCTTACCTCCCTTGCCTGATTTTGCATGTTGCCCTGTTCTACATTCAAACCTTAGTGCCTGGGTTGGCTATCTACCATCTGCAGAGACTTGAGAATCAGAATTTCTGAGAATTGCATTGCTTTTTTCCAGAGGTTCTTTTGCATCCCAGGGTTTAGTCACTTCATTGGGTTTGTGATTGTTCCTGTAATTGCATACACAACTTAGCATGTATGCATGTATGTGAGTTTGAATTTTATGGAAGGAGGAGCCATAGCTTTTATTAGGATCACAGTGAGGTGTGTGGCCCCCCCCCCCCCCAGAGTCATAAACCACTGCCTTATCTCCATTTTATTGCCCCATATTCTACAGTAAGGCTTCCACGGGTTCCTCAAAGCCTCAACTTCTCCAGGCTCCTGGTCTGGGCCCCAAAAGAGCAAAGACTTTGTTATTGGCTTATAGCTTCCTATCTAGTGAAAGGATGTTTCTCTCCACCTCCCCTTCATGACACCACAACTACCTCTCTTCTCTGTGAGGCTGTTGTTTGACATCTGACCATCGGTAAATGAGTGACATGTTATAGGAGGGGACTCTGCTAACTCCAGCCAATTCCTGTTATTCAAGCCACAGTATCAATAATCTAATAGAAGGTGATGTTCTCTATAAATATTCATCATACTGTAGATTAATGCTTTACATGCTTTCATAGGTGTTAGAGTTCACAATAAAAAGTTTATTAAAAATGTATTTCCATTACAAATCATTAATAATTTCCCCCTCAAATGAAGTTTATTTAGTTATAAAATCAACATATTATTTTAAAAAATGCAACAACATAGGCAAGCAAAAAAAAAGCATAACATTTCACTCATAATTCAACCCACTTGGAGAAAATTCTTATGACATTTTATGTTCTGTGTATTCTTCAAAATTAGTCGACTATATAGTTGATTTAAAAAAAATGAAAATTGGCCGGGCGCGGTGGCTCACGCCTGTAATCCTAGCACTCTGGGAGGCCGAGGTGGGCGGATCGTTTGAGCTCAGGAGTTCGAGACCAGCCTGAGCAAGAGCGAGACCCCATCTCTACTAAAAATAGAAAGAAATTATATGGACAGCTAAAAAACATATATAGAAAAAATTAGCCGGGCATGGTGGTGCATGCCTGTAGTCCCAGCTACTCGGGAGGCTGAGACAGGAGGATCGCTTGAGCTCAGGAGTTTGAGGTTGCTGTGAGCTAGGCTGACGCCACGGCACTCACTCTAGCCTGGGCAACAGAGTGAGACTCTGTCTCAAAAAAAAAAAAAAAAAAATGAAAATTGAGGCCAGACATGGTGGCTCATGCCTATAATCCTAGCACTCTGGGAGGCTGAGGTGGGAGGATTGCTTGAGGTCAGGAATTCGAGACCAGCCTCAACAAGACTGAGATCCTGTCTCTACTAAAAAAAGAAAAAAAATGAAAATTGAATCATGCTTCACATTTTTTTTCTGAGACAGAGTCTCACTCTGTCACCTAGGCTGGAGTACAGCAGCATCATCATAGCTCACTGCAACCTTAAACTCGTGGGCTTGAGTGATCCTCCTGCCTCAGTCACCTGATTAGCCGGGACTACAAGCATGCACCAGCATGCCCGGCTAACTTTTTAGTTTTTGTAGAGATGGGATCTGTAGAGACGGGGTCTCGCTCTTGCTCAGGCTGGTCTCAAACTCCTGGCCTCAAGCAATCTTCCCGCCTCAGCCTCCCAAAGTGCTAGGATTACAGGCGTGAGCTGTCATGCCTGGCCCACGTTCTATTTTTAACAGCTTTATTGAGGTATAATTGATATATAATAAACTACACATATTTCAAGGGTCCAATTTGGTAAGTTTGGACATATGTACCGTCCTGTTAATCCATCTCCACAATCAAGGTAGTAAATGTTAACCATCATTTCCAAAAGTTTCCTCATGTCTCTTTGTAATACTTCCCTCTCACCCTCAAGCAACCATTGATCTGTTACTACAGATTAGTTTGCATTTTCTGGATTTATATACATATATAACCATACAGTTTGTACTATTTTTTGTCTGGATTCTGTCACTCGGCATAGTTATTTTGAGATTTATCCATTTTATTGTGTGCATTAACTGTTTCTGTTCATTGCTGAGTAGTATTTCATTGTACAGCTATATCACCATTTATCCATTCACCTGCTGATAGACATTTACTTTGTTTCCCATTTTTTTTTTTGCTATTACAAATAAGGTTACTGTGAACATTTGTGTACAAGTCTTTTTATGGGTATATATTTTCTTTTTTTCAGTTAAATATCTTGAAGTGGAATAGTTGGATCATATGGTAGGTATATGCCTGACTTTTAAAGAAGCTACAAATGGCGGCACCATTTGCCATTCACAGTACCAGCACATGGAGTTTGAGTTACTCCACATCCTTACCAACACTAGCATGGTTAGTCTTCGCGGTTGGAAAATAAATTAACTTCTTTTTTTCACTTTCAGAATGTCAGAGTTGACAGAGCCCTTAATAATCAATTAGCTCAACCCTTTACTTACAGACAAAGAAGCTAAGACTGAGAGAGGGGGAGGAATTTGCCCAACGTCCCACCGGAAATCAGTGGCAGAGGCAGCAGTTGGACAAAATTACCGCTAAGTTCTGGTTTCATTCTGCCTGTGATTCTTTCACTTAGGATATCTAAATAGGAAACTCTCTTCCTGTCATATACACTTTTCTAAATCTGATGCTTTAAGGGCAGCTACTGCAGTATAGAGAAAACAATTTCTTTTGCATTTCTGCTTGGTCTCTGTTTCCAGGGATGTAGGGGCGAATGACATCCCTTTTCCATTAAATGAGGCTGATAATACGAATGGTTGAATGTGATTTGGTTCAGAGGTGCAAAAAAGAAAAGAAAAACAAAACCAAAAAAGGCATAGCCTGAGAGGCCTCAGTACTAACTTGTGTTACCTATGCTCCTCTTGGAAAGATAAAAAGACGCCACTACTTAATGTAGAGATGTGAGGGTTTGCTGAAGGTATATAACATCCACACGGAAGTCAAACTGGGGGTGGGAGGAAGGGAGAGCCGTAAGAATAAAAATAGATAGTTATGCATAGACACCTGTGGAGTTGGCCACGGAATGGTTGATGGGCTTGGTCAAATCATAGAGGGCTTGGTATGTCCCAAATATACACCCCAAAAGGCCCAGGATGCTGATCATGATGTCCTTGGCAATGGTGACACAGCTCATGTCCTCAGAATAAAAGGTCATGATCTCCAGGAAGGGTGGGATGATGAGGGCCAGGGCGCTGCTGCTCACGGAGCCCACCAGCGAGATGACCAGGTCTAGGCGGGGGATGAGGATGGCTGAGACACCTGCGACAAGGGGAGAAATTTAGAATTACTGAATGTGAATGTCCCTGCAAAAAGGGAGCTCAGAAATAAACCGTTGTTTTGGAGCCCTAGAATTCCACAGATGCCTGAGATATTGCTCGAACGGTCTAGAGCAGGCTCGGGCAGTTCACCAGGCAATGCAGTGCTGAACTCCCACCCGTGTTTTAACCACCAACACAGATGCTCTCTTTTTATATTTTGTATATTGGATTTTTCACATACAATCTTTATTGAAAGGGCTCCTCTACCAATTACCTATTGTAACCTCCTCACTGCAGATACGGGGAAATTTCCAGCTCTAGAGGAAACAGGACTTGCTCAAGTTCACATAAAGCTGAGATGAGAATCCACTGGGACGCTCGATCTAATGTCCTTTCCACTCTGCTATGCTCCCTTCTCATGTATAGGCAAGAACTTGGCACACTGTAGGTGCCCAATAAGTGCTTGACTCTTATCCAGATGCTGAATCAATCTTTGTACTATCTACATAATAGAACCTCTGTTAGAAGCAAGGATGAACAAAAAATGGGAGATGCCTCTGTTGCCATCCAAATATCAACTACTTATTTATCTATTCTTAAAAGGACCTTGATAGTTAAGCAGGACATAAAATCCAGAGAAAGCACTAGGCTGCCCATCTCTCGTCCCTGCTCTTTTATAAACACTCTTAAATTTCCATCTGTCATATGTAGGATGAACATTTAGTGTCAGATTTTCCAAAAGAGTCCAATTTCAATAATGTATGAATGAGTAAATATGCAATTTATATGATTTAATTTTATACAAACACATGCTTTCTTCCCAGCTCTCCTATCACAACTTAACTCTATGTTTTTTAAACAATTTTTTTGATGCATAATAGATATACATAGTTTTGGGGTACTATGTGATAATTTAATGTATTCATGTAATTTGTAAATCTCACTGTACTTGGGATATCCATCACCTTAAATATTTCAATCATCTGATCTTTCTATGAACAAAGTAGAGAAAGCCTGTTGTTCTGGAGAGCACCTGTACAAGCTCACTGGATCTTTAAGAAAACATCACTTTTTTCTGAAATTGCTCTGACATATACAGTCAGAGAATGAGAGAGACTCATAAACTGTCATGGTTGGGAGTCCATCGTCCCTCTGATGGGATGGTCCCTGTCCACAGCTCTCCTTCATCAGATGTTTAATAAGCTGCTTACAGAGAAAAACCAGCATCTGTCCTCCAGGAGAGCTCACCCCGAGGGCACAGAGAAGATATATTCAAGGGAAGCTCTATGCAAGGTGGACTGGGCGGAGTGCTCTAAGAGGCTCAGTGCTCGTCATGCCAACTCACTGCTCAGAGCTCTTCCGTTGCTCCCCATTGCCCAAACTCCTCGGCACAGGACCCCTTGGGACTTGGGCTCTGCCAAAAGCTCTGACCTCCTCTCTCATCACTGTCCATTGCTTTTAGTTCTCTGAAGGGGCCATAGGCAAGTCCATGCCTTGGGTCTGTGCACAGCCTGCTCCCTTCGTGTGCACATTCTTCATCCATCTGTCTCCTGCTTATCTTTAGGTTCACTGGAGAGGACTCCCCTGACCTGGCCCAGGCTGCGTTACAGGACCTCCTTATGTGTAGAGGGTGTCTTCTGTTTACGACTTTAACCATCACATGAGGTGCATCACCATGTTCCACCTTAATGTTCATCACAATGTGCTGTAATGATTTCTTTGCATAGATTTGCCACTCAACTGTAAGCCCTGTGAGGGCAGGAGCTATGTCTTCTTCATTATTCATTTGTATCCCTAGTGCCTAGTACAATGTCAGGCATACAGTAGGTGCCTAACAAATGACTACTGAATGAATAAAAGGGGACAGAATTGATGGATGAATAAAGGAGGAGGAAGTGGTCATTTAGCACAGAACAGGAGTATGACAATTCATTAGGAGGTCAGCTGTCTCTAGCCATGTTTTCTCGGATCCTGAGTGGCTACTCCATCTTTCTCTTCAACTTACACCCTTCCTACTAGGAATGATCTCAAACAATCTATTTACAGGTTTCTGCTGTCTTAGTACAGACTGAGAACTCTAACACCCCAACCAAGCAGGTGTGCTGCTTCTGCTCTAGAACTCCAGCTATTTAAAGCTTATTATCTGATAGTGTGTTCTTCTGCTGGATAGCTCCAAAAGTTACAAGATTTCTCCTGACCCTGTACAGAGATTTTATTCCCTTGACTTTAAACTCTGATCCTGGAGGCTTTAACACTAAATTTGCTCTCTCCCCTATGCAATAACCCCACAGGTGTTCAAGAATAAATATAGAAATCCCCCGAGCCTTTGCTTCTCCAAGCAAAGCGTCTCTAGTTCTTTTCCTCATGGGGCACCTTTTCTGATTCTCCATGTCTGGACATGCTCCAAAGAAAGAATTTCCCAGTTCTGTTCATGACATGTACCAAACCCCTACAAATGGCGCCCATAAATGAGGGAATGAATGAATGGCAGGGAGCATGAAGAAAGGCGGGGAGGGAAGAAAAGAGTGTACCCCCCAAATGACCTCCAAGCTGTTAGCAAATCATCCCCTTGGGGTTTTTCCCTACAGTTAAATGCTACTTTATAATAGGGTACTTGTTCAGAACTCACAATAGGAAGGAATATGGCGCAGTGGAAAACATAGACTTTGGTGCTGCACAACCCATGTTCAAATTCCAGCTCTGCCACTTAGCATGTATGACTTGGGAATATTACTTAATTTCTCTGTGCCACAGTTCCCTCAATTGGTAATATTACATTGCTAGGCAGTCATGAGTATTAGATGGTTAGATAATGTCAGTACAGTGCTTGCTATATAGGAGGCATATAGAAGGGTGATTAAATGAATGATATTTCTCTGTCCCATAAACCAGCCAGCGTATACTTTCTATGTGTAGTCAGTAGAGATTACTGTAACATTACTATGTGGTAGTTCTGTTAAGTCCCACTTCAGATGGAAAAATCAAGATCCAGGGATTTGAAGTATCTAGCCCTACGTCACAAAGAAGCCCCCACCAGTGTGATTCCCTGTCATAGCTTTGGGCAAAGAGTGCCCTTTAACCCTACTCACAGGTCAGACAGACCAAGCCTGTGCGGACAGACAGGTCTACAAACAGTGTCCAGTTCTCTGACACCTGGGAGATGGCGAATGGGATGATGATCTCGGCCGGGACATGGAACTGGAGGGCATAGGTGAAGAAGATGCCAATGGAGTACATCAGCTTGACAGACTGGTACAACCTGCAGACAGATGGACAGGATGTGAAATGTGATGTGGGTCCCCAGAAGAGCCATTCAGTATTTGCTCATTGCTCAGACGCTGGTATAGGTGGAGTATACTTAATCTGAAAAGCCAAAATCAGAAATGCTCCAAAATCTTAAACTTTTTTTAGCGCTGACATGACACACAAAGAAAAATACTCACTGGAGCATTTCAGATTTCAGATTTTCAGATTAGGGGTGTGAATCAGTAAATATAATGCAAAGATTCCAAAATCTGAAACAATCCAAAATCTGAAACACTTCTGGTCCCAGGCATTTCAGATAACGATTACTCAACCTGTATTTGTCATTGAGTTATAGAATTGGCTAGCGTCCAATGACTCAGGCCAGACTGGCCACCAGGGCTACCTGGGAAGCTTATTAAAAGTACACGTTCCTGGAGATTCTGAGTCAGTAGACCTGTGGCCCAATCTATGGCTTTCTTTTCTTTCAATATTTTAAAAAGGTAAAATCTGCATAGAGTAAAATTTGCATAGAGTAAAATTTGCAGTACAAAAGTCATGCAGTGAAAAGCATCCTTCCCACCTTAATTTCTAGTCTCCAGCTCCCCTTTCCATAGGCAATCACTCAGAGCTTTCCTGTGGCCCTTCCAGAAATAATTTGTGTAAGTACAAACTTACACAGAATGCAGGAGCACACACATGTGCACACGCACACACACCTGAATACACACACGTACATGCGTACACACATGCATTGCATCGTTCCTCTATACACTGTTGAACTCCTTTTTTTTTCCTTCATCCAATAGTTCTTGAAGATTGTTCCCTATCAGTACACACAGATCTGGCTCTTCTATTTAATAGCTGCTTGGTATTCCAATGGCATAGATATACTGTAACATTTTAAATTGATCACCAATTAATGGATATTTAGATTACGCCTAGTCTTTGTTCCAAGTAAACAATGCTGCAAAGAATCCCCTTTGTACATATATCTATGCACCTATGATATACAACCTCAGAAGTAAAACTGCTGGTACAAGTCTATGTGATTTTAAATTTCGATAGCTACTGACATATTGCTTATTTGTTGTTCTAGTATATGAAAGACCTGCTTCCCCATATCCTTGCCAAACAGCGTGCAAGGGCATGCTGGTCTTTGCCACTGGATTTTTTAAACTGGCATTTCTAGTAGATTTTCAAGCATCTTTTTATCTGGCCATCTGGCCATCCACTTTTTTATTTGACTACGAACTGTTTGCTGCATGAGCATGTTTGCTCATGCTCTTGGCCCATTTCTTGTTGGGTTGTTGGCCTGTTTCTTATTGGGAAGAGATATTTGTTTAAGGCTCCCCTGAAGATGACGACCAGCCAGTTCACACCAAGAGGTGTGAAGTCCTGATGGAGTTCAATGCCCTCATTTTCTAGCTGAGGTCCCAGGAAGGAGAGTGCCCTGCCCCAGGTTGCCAGCGGCAGCACAGATTGCCCAGAATAAGAACAACATATTCGGATGATATCTTACTGGTGTAAGGGTACAACTTCCAAGGAATGCCACCTTTATGATCTCATCTAGTCATTAGCCCAACATGGTGATGTGGGTGAGGCTGGTGACATTTTTCGCATTCTACAGCTCTGGCTTTGTGGGAAATGAATGCCTTATCATCCTACTCACCTCAGAAGGACGAAGGCTGCGGGGACACGGAACAGCGATGACAGCTAACACTCAGTGAATGCTTACTATGTGACGGGCACTTTCCCAAGCATTTTCTGTCAATTAAACCAATTAATCCTCACAGTCACTTCAGGAGGTAACGTGACAGTGATGTGTGCTGTCCATCAAATACTGCTAAGCATGTGGGAGAACTGCACCTCCCTGCCCCCTCACAGTGAGGTGTGGCCACGTGACTTGCTTTGCCCGACGAAGTGTGAACAGGAGAGATGGATGTCACTTCCAAGGAGGCTTTACCAGCTTTGTGGGAAAGGGAGTGACTCACTGTGCTCGCTGCCCTGGCAGCCGGCAGCACTTTAGAGAGTGGCTGGGCCCTGGAGTGGGGACGGTGCGCAGCTTCACCCCAGCCACCCTATAATGGGCGGGTAGCATGAGCACAGGATTAAGCATTTGCATGTTCAGCCACTGGGAGTTTGGAGTTATCGATTATTGGAGCGTAACCTCGTCCGTCCTGACTCATACAAATGGGCATTAGTATTATCCTCAGTACTGTTGAGGATGGACACGAGGCCCACACTATTAGATAGCTTGCTCAAGGTCACATAAGAACCAGGGTGCAAATCCCATTAGTTAGCTTTAGAACCTTTGCTCTTAAACTCTTGGCTATACTGATTGCTTAGTCACTATGTACCCAATATCACCATAACAATGACAATAACTAACACGTGGTGAATGCACTGTTTTCTGGATGAATGAATGATTGAACACAAGGATTCCAGACCAAGTTCTAGTGGCGGCACAGCAACAACAGCCTAGGTGCATTTCTGGAATTGGAAGCCGAGTAGCAGTCCATCTGCGGGACTCCAATCCTTACTTCGTGGTTATAATTTTTGTTGTTGCTGTTTCTGTTTCTAAAACATTCCAAGATCATTTCTGTTTTTAGGGCCTTGGCACTTTAAAGTCAGACAGATTGGATTCAAGTTTCAGCTTCTTACAAACAACATGAGCTGGGAAAGTCACTTGCAGCCTCTCCAAATATCAACTTATTCATTTATTAACTGGAGTTGATAATGATAATGCTAACTCATAGGGCTATTGCAAGAATTAAATGAGGTAATCCACAGTGCCTGGATTATCAAACTTACCTGTTATTATAATGAATGCTAATATTAACAGTAAATATTTATTGGTAATGATAACCCACGGGAATGCCCCACTCCGCTGCTCAGGCTCAGGCCCCATGCCTCGCCCCACCCCCAGCCAAGGACGGCAGGGACGTACCAGCAATTGGGCAAGTTGAGGGTGATGCTGGCCTGGGTGTCCGATCCAAACTTCATATAGCCCAGTGTCCCCAGGCAGATATAGAGGCTGATGACAAGGGACATCCCCAAGTACAAAACAAAGGAGAACTGCTGTGGGTACTTCATCTGGTTTTTGAGAGGCAGAACCTGGGGGTGAAAAGAGTTTGGGGGAGACAAGGCGGAAAGAGATGTGGCCTCTCGTGAAGGAGCAGGGTCCCCTCACAAGCACAGATGTCCTTCTCTAGGTGGACGTCTTTCATTTTCTCTCACGTTGGCTGTTTCTAGGAACACCCAGCTCCACCTGGGCTCACTAGTGAATTCTCACTCTGTCTTCACAGCTTAGTGTGGGGCATGGAGCAGCAGGCACCCTGCATGTGGGCTCTGACTTTGCCTCCGCCAGGAGAGGATCACCTTCTGCACTTTTCATAGATACTATTGATTTAGAAATTGGCCACTCTACAGAGCACTAGGGACTGTTCACTCAGACCCCATGGGTCTTACCATACCGACGCCTTCAAACGTGAAGATGGCTGTGCCGAAGAACAGCAAGAAGGTCTTCCAGTTCGCCATCAGAGGTAGGTCGCTGGGGTATGGAATCCCCTGAAACACAGTCGGACAAGGGCGTTGGCTTTGATCCGAAATCTTTGCCTGGTGGAAAGCTGGGCCACACCTGACCTCGACAGAGGAAAATCAGCGTCAGGAGCACCCATTAAGATATCTAGAGCTCAGTCGGCCTTCTCATTTTTAAAGAAATGGTTACTTATTTATTTACTTTTATTGTGGCAAAATATACATAGCATACAACTCGCCACTTTAACCATTTTAAAGCGTACAATTCAGCAGCATTAGGTATATTCACTTTGTTACATACCCATCACCATTATCTGTCTCCAGAACTGTTTCATCATCCTAAACTGCAAATCTGTGTCTATGAAATATTAATACCCCACTACCCAGCCTCCTGGTAACTCCTTAGATTCTACTGTCTCTACGAACTTGACTATTCTAGGTACCTCATGTAACTGGAATCATACAATAGTTATCTTTTTGTGTCTGGCTTATTTCACTTGGCTTAATGTCTTTAAGGTTTGTCGATGGGGTAGCGTGTGTCAGATTTCTTCCTTTTTTAAGGCTGACTAATATTCCATTGTGTGTGTGTATATAAAATATATATCTCAAATTCTGTTCATCCATTTATCAGTGGATGGACAGTTGAGCTATTTCCACATTTTGGCTGCTGGGGGCCCTCCCATCTTCCTATGTGGAGAAAGTGGGACATGGGGGAGGGGGGAAGGGAGTTACCCAAGGCCAGGCTGCAATTTAGTGGCACAGTGCAGACAAGAATTCAGGTGTCCTGTCTCCCAGTCCTCTAATATCTCCTTCCCATCACTCTTTCAGGGCTGTGCACTCCACCAGCTGGTACGGCAGCTATCGTGGATGGAGGGGGATGTTTATTTCAATTGACTTCGGTGGTGGGTAGACTAGTGGCTCCCAGAGATGTTCACACCCTAACCACTAGCACCTGTGAAGAATGTGTTGTGTTACATGGCAAGGGAGAAGTAAGTTTTCAGATTGAATTGAGGTTGCTAATCAGCTCACCCTAAAGTAAGGAGATCATTCTGGACTGTCTGGGAGGGACAGGGTCCTGCAGAGTGGAAGGGGGCATGGCAGGAAGATCAGAGGCACAACAGAACAAGAGGGCTCAGATTGACGTTGCTGTCTGTGAACATGGAAGGAGCCCCAGGCCAAGGTATGCGGGCATTCTCTGGAAGCCAGGGAAGACAAGAAAGCAGAGTCTCCCCTAACGCCTCCAGAAAGGATGCGGCCCGGCCAACACCTTGATTTCAGCCAGTGAGACCTCTAGAACTGTAAAGTAAGTTTGTGCTATTATAAGCCACAACATTTGTGGAGATTGGTTATAGCAGCAATAAGAAACTAACACAACTCCAAAGACTTTCAGACTCAAAGAAATGAAACTATAATGGTGGCATTTCATGGTCTGTGATGAGAGTGTAGCCTGGGCTTGGGAGGCAAACTGACTGAAGTTAGTGAAAAAGTTACTTTGTTTATCAATTTACTTATCTATACACAGAGTATAAAGATAGTACCATGGTTCCTTGGTATCCACCAAGGGGGGGACTGGTTCCAGGACCTCCCTTGGATACCAAAATCGGTGAATGCTCAAGTCCCTGATATGAAATGGTGTAGTGTTTGCATGTAACCTATGCACACCCTCCTACACACTTGAAATCATCTCTAGACTACTTATAATACCTAATACCAATGCAAAGGCTATGCAAACAGTTGCTATACTGTATTGTTTTTTAATTTGTATTATTTTTTATTTTTTTGGTATTTTCTATCCAAAGTTGGTTGAATCCACAGATGTGGAACCCATAGATACAGAGGGCTGACTTTACTTCCAAAATAGCATTATTGTAAAGAGTGGATGAGTCAATAAACATGAAGAACTTGGCATCAAATAGATAAAATTCCTTTATCATCCATGTTTTCCTCGTCCACCTGCCACTTTCACAATTTTTGTTGGTAATGTGACCGATGTTTATCTCCCCAAGTGAATGCAGCCTCCGCGGGGGCAGACACCCTATCTGTTTTTCCTTACCATAGGGTCCCCAGCCCCTTGCACAGTGCCTGGCTCACAGAAGGTATTCAGTAACTATTGGCTGAATGACTCATTGCTACCCAGTGTGATGACAATGATGAGGGGGAGGATGTTGATGATGGGTGACGATTAGCTTTAATAGCTTGTGGGGCAGAAGTGTTCCTAGATGTCATATTGGCAGGGGCTGCTCAGAGCAGGGGATTCCCTTCTTCACCCTCACCTGCCCCTCCTGCTAACAACCCTCCCCCGGTGTCTCCAAGACCCAGGACTCCGATCCCCTTCTGCTGTGGTTTCAGGCACAGACCTGTATTATATACTCAAAGATGAGAGCCATGCTCCCCAGGGTGGTGATGTTGGCCAATGTCGAGAAGACGGACAGCACCCTGAGGTTCTGGACGAACACCAGCAGGACGAGGAAGGGCAGGATTGTCAGCATGTAGAAACGAATGTCCAGGATGGGAGTCAGCACCAGGTTCTTCCGGGGTTGGCAGGTGTTGGAGGTCACGTGGGCTTCTTCCACCATCTGACATGCAGCATAATGAAAGGCGGCATACTTAGGGCGGCCAGATAAAACACAGGACGCCAATTGAATTTGAATTTTAGATGATTGACATAACTTCTTAGTATCAATATGTCCCCAATATTGCATAGGACATATAGTAAAAAAAAATATTATTCACTAGTTATCTGAAATTCAAATTTAACTGGGTGTCACCTACTTTTATTTGCCAAATTTGGCAACCCTAACTGTAATGCCCAGGATTGTGACAACCAGAAACCCTTAGAATCATAAAGTCCCAAGGCTGAAGAGTCCCTTTGTCATCTAGCCCAACCTCTTCTTCCCCACCACATTTTTCAGAGAAAGGGAATTTATTACACAAGAATATCCTCTTTAACCTTAAATAGTCCTAAAAGTTGGAAAGCTCTACATACTGAACAAAATCTATTTAATTCTACTCACTACCTCCATGAGATCAATTTTTTTTAGCTTTCACATGTGAGAACATGCAATATCTGTCTTTCTGTTCCTGACTTATTTCACTTAATGTAATGTCCTCCAGTTCCATCTACATTGCTGCAAATGACAAGATTTCATTCTTTTTTATGGCTGAACAATATTGTGTTGTACATATATACCACATTTTCTTTATTCAAGAGAGGTTGGTTAATGGGTAGAAAAATACAGTTAGAAGGAATAAGTTCTTATGTTTGGAAGCATGGTAGGGCAGCTGTAGTTAACAATAATTTATTGTATATTTCAAAATAGCTAGAAAAGAAGATTTGGGATGTTTCCAACATAAAGAAGTGATAAATGTTCGAGGTGATGGATATCCCAATTACCTTAATTTGATCATTATGCATTGCATAACATATATCAAAATATCACCCTAAATACATACAACTATTATATATCAATGTAAAAAGATAAAAAATAAAATAATGGTCTGTAATTTGGAAAAAAATCCATCTGCTTGAATATTCTATCTACTATACTTGTCATAGTTCTTTCTGGCTATTTGAGTGCATAGAAACAAGTAAGCTTCTCTATTCCACAAAGCCAAGAAAGAATGCTGTGATTGATTTATAATGTCTGTTGGGAATGCAGTAAGGGGAAGGTTGCAGGTTGCTTGCCTATATATTTAATTAGGCATCTTCTACATGACGACCTTGAGATACTTAAAGTAAATTTCACCATTGCTTTTCAGGCTAAAAAGTCTCAATTATTTCTTATTGGTCATGATCGTAAGCCTCTCTCTCTCTACCCTGGTTAGAAAATTTTCAGAAATTACTTTGGCTCCTCAATGATCTTTTAAAAATGTGATTCCTGGGACTGAGAGAACTTTCAATTGTGGTCTCATCCAGGAGGAGAAATGAAGCTGTCTCCTCCCATGACCTGAACACTATACTTTTGCTGATGTAGCCCTAGGAGCCGGAGGTCTGCCTTTCTCCCACTCTGCCCAGGAGAGGCCTCTTTACCTGTTGTAAATTATCTGCCATAAACATAAAATAAACACTGCAGAAGCCCAGCTGGGTGATGATTAATAAGAAGCTGATGGTGTACCTGGGAAGGAAAAGAAGAGGTAAAACAAAGGGTGAAAACAAACATTACAATTACCTTTTTTGAATGTGTTTATGTTTTGAAACAATTATTTCTGTTGATATTATTTTTTATTTTTCCCCACATTTTTCCTATTTTGAACATTTTAAAGCCTATAGAAAAAGTCGAAAAAAATAGTATAATTAACAACCATATAATCTTTAACTAAATATATCAATTGTTCATTTTTGGCCCCAAATTGCATTATGTAGGTATGTTTGTATGTATGTGTTCATCCAACCATACACACACGCGCACACACACACACACACACACACACAGACACTTATTTTTCAGAACCATTTAAATTCTTATCCATTAGAGCTGCATGCTGAGTTATTTATAGGGGAAATGATTTGAGGTCTTTGGTTTGCTACAAATACTCTGACAAATTAAGTATGTGTGTGGTAGAGATGAAGGGATAGAAGACTGGCAAAAAGAAGACAAAGGGTGCAGTGTTAGGTTCTTGGTCAAATCTCTGCTCCACCACTATCACCGTCTCTGCCTCTGGGCCACCTCCTATTTCCAGGACAATAAAAACCCACCCTGACGACCTCACAAGGTTGCTGAGATGATCTGAGAAGCTAAGACAGAGAAAACCATTTTGTACGCCATTAACTTTTTATCAAGCAAGCTAACAACCTCAATGTTCACCACCAGGGGAATAATCAAATAAAACTGTGGTGCACATCTACACTAGGGAACATTGTGAGCCTTAAAAAAATAATGAGGTAAGTCTCTATGTCCCAACATGGAAAAAAATTAGGGACATATTATATTGTCAGATGAAAAAGCAAATTTCCAAAACTTATTTCAAGTAATGTATAAGACAATATAAAAGAAATTATAAACTTCTATTCACATACATATATTGATACACATGTAGAGAAAAAATGTCTAGAGGAATATTTACTAACTAGACATCAGTGATTATAAAGAGTGAGCCAGCTCTTAGGATGGGCTATTGGGAGGAGTCTCTGTGTTGTGTTTGATAGCTTACAATCAGAACATAGTCATTCAAACCTGTGTAACTAGAAATAAAGGAAGAGCTGGTGAGGATTATTGTCACTATTGCTCTACTACCTCCCCCACACGGAGTGTGTCTTCAGCCAGGTGTTTGGGCAGGATTCAAGGCTGTACATCGTGGCCTCTCCATAGTGCACGAAAGTCTTTTGCAGTCTAGGGGGAAAGGATAAACAACGTGTAACTTAAAACATTTTTGTTAAAGGTATAATTTACTCCCAGAGCAAGTAATTATTATATATTTGCATATTAGCATGGAGTATTCTGTTAATTTTCTAACAGTGGTATATTTTATGCTTTAACAACTTTCTGGAGTTTGCCTTTTTTCTGTTCTTGCAGGTATCTTTTTAAGCACAGATATTTAAGTGGATACCATTGGATTTGTTCTTTTTGATTAAATAGTAGCTGTGCATTGGTTTAGATCTGCAAAGCAGGAAAGAGGAGATGTGGTGGTGGGGGGCCGTGTTGGGAGAGGGAAGGGGGGAAGGGGTATTGTGGGTGTGGCCAAGCCAGTGATTTTATCTTTTCTGCATTTGTATTTCTTCCTTCCCATTGGAGAGGGTGTCAGAACATTTGAGATGTCTGCCCTGGACCAGATCCCATACACAGGTGATACTCAGGTTCCTGCCGAGCTACCCTTACAGGATGTGACACCCAAGTTCCAGCCTGTCCCTCTTCCCTAGGGCCTTGTTCCTAGGTGACCTTTCCCAAGGGTGGGGCAGGCCTTGCTGTGGAACCAACCAGCATGTTGCCGAGGTCCTGAACACATGTTAATTACTGGACTGAGGGGAGCAGTGGAAAGAGAGAAAGGGCCCCAGACTTGTTAGGATACTAGGGTTTCAATCCCATCATGCCCCTTAGATAGCTGGAGACGTTGAGCGAATAAGTCTCTCTAGATTTCTGGGCCTCAGTTTTTTCACATGCAGTCTGGGTTTTGGGGAGGAGACAGTGAGAAATGGATACGGAGCTGTGTTGGGAGCGTGGCATTTTTATTACTGCTTACCGCAGCAGGCATGTGCGATACAAATGAGTTCACCTTGCACAGGACTGGTGAGTATATTAGTCCAAGGGTTGCAAATGCAAAAGCTATGGGATCAGATCAGGATTGGTGACCCGGTGGGTGACAGGAGCTGGGTATAAGGCACAGTAGGGAGTAGTGGAGACTGTGGCAAACCAGAGCACATGCCCTGTTCTAAAAAGGGTTGATCAGGACTTGCCTTCCAAAGAACATTAAAGAAATAAAGGCTCAGCAGGGGGCCAGACTCTCTCAAGGAGAAGGCAGAGATTTGGTTTTTTTAAATGTGAAATCTCCAGATTTTTAAATGTTGGCTAAAAAGCAAAACAAAACAAAACGTGCAAGTCACCTAAAATGTAACTGAAGGCCATAGCCGGCTCTTAGGCATCACTCTGAAACCTCTGCATTAGAAAAAAATGAAACACAAGTCATCCGAAAAAAATCAGAGAAGGGCTGTCAGGAACAGCCACATGGTGATATAATGATCCCAGTAGAGAAGAGAAGCTTTGCAAAACGGTTAAGAGTGGAGTCAGATAGGTCTTTGAATACCAGCTTTGCCACTTCATAGCTGCGTGACCCTGGGCAAGGCACTTAAGCCTCAGTTCTGTAAAATGGGACTAAAAATAGTACCAACCATCCAGGCATACGTGGCTGTAAGGACTAAAGAAGGCTTGCAAAGCTCTTGGCACGATAACCTGGCACAGGGTCATTGCACAAAAATTTAACTGCTGCATGAGTAAAATGCTCTTAAAAGTGTTTAGTGAGCTGGAAAGTGCTCCAAAAGTTAGGTATGACTGATGCATACTCCAGATACACCTATTGGAATCATGATAATTTGGCTTCATGGAGAGTTTCATTTACTATCCCTATTTTGATTTTCGAGGCCTTTCTTCACGTTTCCAAGGACCTACTTGGATTGGCACGCCTTGGGAGCAGCCAAGCACTGGGCATCTCAGCATTCTTTGTCTTCATTGCATTTGTCTTTTCTTTCTAAAGTTGTTTTTGAATTAAAGTTTCAAATACATAAAACATTGAGTATTACATGTGTTTTGTTAAGTCATTGACTGAAGTCACTGTAAACTTTTCACTTTATTGCAAAGTACGTTTTTTACTTTTACTAAATTTTTCCAAAAGGAGTTTGCTTAGAACAAATTACCCTGACAACAGGTCTGTATTGGGTTTGGAGAGGTAAGGGGTAAGGAGATTAAAAGGAAAATAAGTGTCTGTAACTATCTCACACATATATGTGATAGTTTACATAGTACTTTTTGGGTTGTTTTTTTTTTTAAGACAGAATCTTTCTCTGTCGCCCCTGGTAGAGTGCAGTGGTGTCATCATGGCCTTAAACTCCTGGGCTCAAGTGATACTCCTGCCTCAGCCTCCCAAGTAGCTGGGACTACAGGTGTACCACGACGCCGGTTAATTTTTCTATTTTTAGTAGAGACAGGGTCTCGCTCTTGCTCAGGCTGGTCTCCAACTCCTGAGGCTCAAGCAATCAGAGTGCTAGAATTACAGGCATGAGCCACCACACCAGTCCTACTGAGTACTTTTATCTTTCATCACTTTGATGCTCCCAGGTAAGGAGATTTAGCTCAGAGGGGTGCAGGGACTTGACAAAGTCATTCCACTTGTTAGTAACAGAGCTAGATTTGCACCTAGACTCTCCAGTTGGGATTCTTTCTCGCCCCCTCCAACACCTCCATAGAATCCAGAGTGGCAGGGTGGTGGCCTGGAGAAGTGGCCAAGTTACTTGAGTCAATGGTCAAAAGAAACTGAACACACTCGTGGAGGGGGTCCCAGTGCTGGGATGAGAGAGAAGCAGGACTCTCACTTCTGACTGAGGTGGTCAGCACAGTTCAGCAGGATGACCATGCAGTGCACCGTGAGGACCCCAATGGCCAGCATGCTGACAGGACCCACCTGGAGGGAGAGCAGAGACAGGGACAGTGAGCCACATTGACCATTGCCACACCCTGGCCCTCTCCCAGTCCAAGTGCTGCGGCCCCTCACATAATAAAGCTGTCTGTGGATGAGAGACCCTGTCTGAATGTCCTGGTGCCCCCCGATGGTAGGGTTTGAATGCCCTTCTTAGCCAATCACTATAAAGTGGCTGCTTGACCTCTGCCAGAATAATTCCAGTGACACAGAGCTCACTACCTCCCCACATAGCCCATGCATTTTCTTATCTGCCTCATCTACCCTTTTAGAGTCCCTCCATGGTAAATTCCTTGTACACACCCTAGTCTTCATCTCGGCCAAGATGCCTGAAGACCAAGGTTCCTCTTGTGACTTCGTTCTCTTCCTCTAGTACAGAGTTTAGCAATAGTGCAGCTATTGGCATTTGTGGGCAGATGATTCTTTGTTGTAAGGAGCTGTCCTGTGCAGTGTAGGATACTTGGCAGCATCCCTGGGCCTCTACCCACTAGGTGTCTGTGCCCCCCACCCCTAGGTTGTGACAACCAAAAATGTCTCCAGGCATTGTCAATGTCCTGGGGAGGGGCACAAAATTATCCCAAGTTGGGAATCACTTCTAGTGCATCTAATTTGTCAATATTCATTTTAAAAAGTAGGGCTTATTAGTCATCATACTCTTCCAGATGTGATCAGAAGGGCATAGTGTAAAGAGGGTCTCTCTCACCTCCTTCGTTCTGGACACTCATGTCTTTATAGATGTGACCTATCACAAAGAAACAAACGAGCGATCAAGAGTGCCACTAGACTCCACTAGAATGTAGCCTCCACGTGGCAGACACTTTCTTGTCTTGTTTACTTGTATACTCTTAGGGCCTAAGAGTGCACATAGTAGGTACTCCATAGATATTTTTCAAATAAATCATGGTCAGAGGTTCTGGTGGGAAATGGAAGATAAAGAAAATCATCAAATGCCTCTCAGGAAGCAAAAATCAAAGGATACAAGAGCTGTCTTAAAAAGCAAATACCACACTGGCAAAGAGAGTTTGGCCGAAGGCCATGTCTTCTGCAGAAGTTCCAGACTCCAGAGGATTCCAAAGGGGAGAGTCCCATCTCCAGGTTGGAACCACTAAAGATCAGAAGTCATGTCATAGGAAGCAAGGGTCCTGCTCTGCCTTCTTTAGACATGGGGCCACTTACCAGGCCTGGAGAGAAGGAAAAAAATTCACTGAACTGCATGAAAACTATATATTTGGTATCAATTCAGTCTGATAGACCTTAATTGAGTCTTGCTGTGTGCCCGTCTCTATAGCAGCTACTGTGGGGAGGTGTAAAGGGAAATCAGACACTTCACCCTCAGAGCTTGCAATTAGCTCAGGACACTAGGTCTATTAAAAAACAGATATAGCCCATCTTTGCAAGTACTTTAGGAATTCCAAGTGAGGTAGATACAAGTTGTAGAAAAACACAAGGTATGGCGGCATCGATGTTCATAGGAAAGAGTAAAGCTTTAGAGAGGAGCAAAGTTCACAAGACAAAAACAAGGGAGCTGGGGTCAACAGACAAAAGAGACAGGGCAGGTTGACGCAGGGAGAGTGTGAGATTGGTGGGTGCATCTATCCTCATATTCAAGCCACTTTCTCACATGCCAACAAATGCTTTGAAACAGGAGGGGGAGGACGGTGGCAAAGTGGAGTCTATGAGACGGTGGGTCGTTAAGAGCAATGGCCCACCCACTCTGGGGAGGCACAGGTTGGCTCCAGCGGTTTGATGCCAACAGGCACATTTCCTATCGCAGAAGATCCCCCCAAAGTGCCCACTGATAAATAGTACAAAAGCATTTGGGACTCATTAACCCCTCCCCCAAATAGGTAAGCCTAGTTCCTGTCCCATAGATGCATCTTACCAACAAGCCGGCATTTTTTATGGCGAGGGGAAGCCCCAGGAGCCCTGTGCCAATGTTGCATTTCAGCAGGTGGATCAAGGTTTGCAGCATCCTGTAGTGGGGAGAGCAGGGAGACAAGAGGGCACGTTAGTGGGAAGGCAGGGTGGCCCAGGGCTCAGCCTGATTCCAGCGGCTCCAGCGGCCCCTGTGGGCAAGAGGGACAAGACTGGATGAAGTGGACTCGGGGGCAGCTCTCTATCCTAGGGATCTGTCCTGGTACGTGGGATCCAGGGCTGGTGCGAGTTCAGCAGCGTCAACAAATATTTAATAGACACGAGGCTCTAAAGAAAAAGTTCATTAAAATCGCTACCATTCTGGATAACTCCCTAGAACCAGTTGGTGTGTTAATTGATCTGATGATTTCTTTCATGGTTAGTCACTCAATTATTTACAGACACTACATTGTCTACCATTTAGATAGACAATGACAAAAATTAGTCATACTTGCCTCCATTTACAGAGTATTTATTGGCATCAGATCATTTATTAACTCACTCACTAGAAAAAAAACATAATAACCTTTTACCACATACAGGAATATTTACTGGTTCTAGTTCACTTCATCCATTTACTCAACCAATATTCATTGTGAATATGCATTGCTATATATATATATATACATAAAATCCATGAATTGCTATGTAATATATCCATGCTATGCATTAGATAAAACATACTAATTTATGGCAATTGCTAATGTGCACACAGAGTACTTATGATGTGCGACAGGGTGCTGGGTACCAGGGGTCCCATTCCTGTGCTGGCAGCTCCTGCCCAGGCAGCTCCCATCCTGATGGGGATTGGGAGTGGGCAGTGGGAACAGGACCATGAGAACAGAATCAGAAAGGAACTTGCATGAAAAGTGAGTGCAAGAGCACTGAATCCAGAGGTAGGAGCACTGGATTCTGAGGTTCTAGCTCTGCCATTAATCTATTGTGTTTGGTTACTACTTTGGGAAGCCCCTTAAAGTCTGCTTAGATCCTGTTTCCTCACCTGCCAAAAAAGGAGAATAATTCTAGTCCTGCCTATGTCCCAGGGATGTGTAAGAATCAAAAGAGGAAATGACATCATGAGTCTTGACATCATGAAGCGCTTCACAGATGTGAGCTTCATCATCATCATTGGTGCCATCTTTGATTTGGCCTTCATGGTGCTCACCTGTTGGAAAGAGCCTCCTTGAAGAGGAAGCAGAGTTGGCATGGAAGAACAAAGGCAAGCAAGGGCTGGTTTAAGCAAGTAGACGTGCCCTCTCCACCTGGAACAAAAGAGTGCCTGGAGGAGGCCATTGGAGGTGCAGTCCATGTCTCCGGGCAAGACAGAGAACCCCTTCTGCCAGGCTTACACTGTCTGGAGATGGCCAAGAGAGTGGAAACCAACGGCCCAAGGTCACACGGTGAGTCCAGCAGAGATAGTGCTTGTGTCTATGTCTCAACCTTTAGGGAGTCATAGCTAGGGACTTTGAGGAGATGGCTGCGCAAGGCCTTTGCATTTCAATATTGACCTGGGAGAAGGTCAGGTGGAGAGAACAGGCAAGCCACTGGGGACCTCTGTGACTTCCCACATCTCGTTAGGTCAGTCAATTCACCTAAATGGGGGGCGAGGGAGCTACCTGTTGCCCCTTCAATTCCAAGAAAGAAATTTTATTTCTTAATAACTGAAATTATTGAAAAATATGTCAAAGCAAAAAAAAAAATCTAATTTTTTCCCTTTTGTCAATTTCTTCAAAAGATGTGCTCTCTCTCCCGGCTTCCTGTCCTCCTTCCCTTCATCCCTCACTTCTTTCCTACCATAGCACCTTGCCCCGCTTGAATCAGATCTCGTGGGAAAGGCGAGACAAGGTTTTGGAGAAGCCATCGAGCCTTAGCAAACAGCATTACATGTCAGGCCCTTGGAGCATAAACACATGGGCCAGATCCTCTGGGCCTTTAAAAAAAATTAGCTTTATATTTTTCCTTGAAAAATAATACATTGCTATTATAAAAGGAAATTCCAAAATCCCATCAACTGGAAATAACCACGGACTATGTCAATATTCCTCTGTGCATCCCTATTTGTTTCTAAATAAATGCACAGAATTTCACACAAGGAGAACTGCTATATATGCTGGATCCTATGAATAAAACGTACTACACATTTTCCATGTCTATAGACTTTCTCCATCACTTTTAATGGCTGTATTGTATTCTACTGCATGTTTGTACCATGCTTTAACCATTCTCTAATTTTTTTTTCTATTTTTAGTAGAGATGGGCTCTTGCTCTTGCTCAGGCTAGTCTCAAACTCCTGACTTCAAGCGATCCCCATGCCTTGGCCTCCCAGGGTGCTAGGATTACAGGCGGGAGCCACCATGGCTGGTCTATGATTCTCTTAATGTTTCTAAATTTTCAACATTATAACTAGTGCTTCAGTAAAAATTATCATGCATACTTGTGCTATTATTTCATTAGGAAAAATTCCTAGAAGTGGTATTATTGATCAAAGGATATATTTATTAATATTTAATTATACTTAAACTAGGTAGGAACACTCAGAGCACAAAATTCAAAGGGTAAAACAAAACAAAAACAACCAAAAAACCTTATGAAATAAATATGAATCTCTCTGCTATTTCTGTCTGTCTGTCTCAATTTTCTTTCCCAGAAGTAGCCACTGCTATCAGGTGTGTGTGTGTGTGTGTGTGTGTGTGTATGCACTTTCAAAGATAGCATTTGCCCAATAAGTATTTGTATGTTTATACAAATGGCATTTTAGGATCTGACCTGCAACACTCCATCTAGAAAGGTACCAATTTAATTCTTCCCCAAAGGACATGGGAGAAGACATTTCCTGGTACCATTAGCAACACTGGGGATTGCCATTTACAATCTATGACACCCATGGCTATTATCTGATCTGATTAGATAACAGTCTGATTGACAATAAAGTTCTGGAGAAAAGTTCCATGTGTTTGAGTTTGGGGCAGTAAAGGCAGAGCCATGGGTTTGGCAGGTGATTTTTGTTTTCTGGATGGATCTGGGAGGGGAGACGAGAGAGAAAAGAGGAAGAAAAAGAGAATAATGGCAGATGTGCGAGGAGAGGAAAGCCAGCCTGAGTTAGGAAACTTCTAGAATCCGGCAGCTCAGGCTGGGGACGGCTGCTCTAGCTGGGTTACTTTGCAAACCTGGGACACAGGTAATACCCAGAGCCACAAGGATCGACCTTCTTAGACTCCGAAGGTTTCGTCTTTTGTCCATGTAGCTCCTGTTCAGTGGGATAAGGGTGCTAAGGAGAGAGAAGGAGTCCAGAGCTGCAAAAGCAGCAGCGCTTGGCCTAAGTTCTGGAAGGGTGGCGCGGCCACTTACGATAGTCCCGCTTCCTCCGCAGGGTGGACGTTCTCTGAAGTCGTGGTGCTGCCGCTGCTCTCCGAGAGCAACTTGGACCCGTCATCCAAGGAGTTCAGTTCACGGCTGTAGTCCCTTCCTAGCGATGACATCTTCAACGAGGTGGCCAGGTGGTGAGGCTAGGGTTAAGGCCTCGAATGGGCCTCCAGTGGGTGTTTCCTCGGACTACCTGTGGCTGCAGGCCTGAGCTCCGAATTCCCAAGGGCGCCCGGCGCTGCCTGAAGCCCAGGGCGGGCGAGTCAGTGAAGCAGTGGTGGCTGGAGAAGCTGATGCTGATGCTGCCTCACCTGGCTAATGTGGCACTTTGGAGAGTCCCATCTCAGGGCAATGCTCAGTCCCCCTCGCAATTGCTCCGTCACCCGCCACAACTCGCCTGGGCTTTTGGCCTCTCCCACTTTGGCCCTCGCTGCTGTGGGGCAACGTGAACCGTGAGACTGGGAGGAAGAAGGCACCATTGGACTGGAGGTCCTGGTGCCTGGATGTGGTCCAGGCTCGGTGCTTGTCTGCCTCTGGCGAGGAGGAAACCAGAGCTACCTCACAATGGAGGCTGCCCGGCCAATGAGCTGCTGCGGAACCCCAGCTCGCAGGTGTGGCCAACAGAGTCATCCAGCTGCCACCTTCCCTGCGGGGGTGAAGATGGCTTGTAGGGCCCAGTTCCAATGCCACTTGCTCAGAATTTCTGCACAGGAGGGGCATATGGGCTGCTAGCTATTTGGGAGTACAGGTAAACTTAAAAAAAGTCATTTGTTCAACAGATATTTATGGAGAACCTAATATATGCTAGGAACTGTTCTCCATGCTGAGAATACATTAAGGTAGAAGACCGACGACAATCTCTGCTTTCATGGAATTCATCAGCAGTCTGTGGGGCTTGGAGACCGACAATAAACAAAGCAAACGTGTCAAGTATCTGTTAGTGGGTACCAAGCGCTGTAGAGAATAACGCAGGAAAGGGGAATGGGGCGTGCTGGCCAGGGGCGGGTTGCAGTTTTAGATCGGGTGGTCAGAGAGGGCCTCACCGAGAAAGTGACACTTGGGTAAACAAGGCAAGGGAGCATGTCCCGCGTACATCTTCGGTAAGAAATTTCAAGCAGTGGGGACAATACGTGCAAAGGTCCTGAGACAGGAGAGTGGCTGGGGTATTTTAGGAGTGGTAACCAGGACACGTGGCGGGCTCAGAGTGCACAAGGGAGAGGGCAGTGAGTGGAGTAGACATGTGTCTGGTTTGCACAGTATTTTCCGGGTTTGTGCCTGTGGCCCTGACATAATTATTAAGAGTGCTTCCTTTCCCTATGAAAAGTGTCTGAAATTGGGCATGGTGGTGCATGCTTGTAATACTAGCTACTCAGGAGGCTCAGGCATGAGAATCGCTTGAACCCAGGAGTTCAAATCTAGCCTGGGTAATATAGTGAGAACCTGCCTCTAAAAAAAATAAAATAAAACAAAATAAATAAATAAAAGTATCCTGGTTTGGGTGATAAATTACACGATCACACCAGAGGTATGGTTAGAGAGGCAATGGGAGCGGGTGGAGTGGGTGGGCAGGATCTTGTAGGCTATTGCAATGCCTTTGGATTTTACTTTGAGAAAGATGAGCAATCTTGGAACGTTCTGAGCAGAGAAGTGACATGACTTACATCTTGGGCCATTTTGCCGGGAGCAGACTGAAGGGGGGTGAGAGAGATCAACTAGGATTAGGAGGCTATTACAATAATCTAAGAGGCTCTTGCAGGGACCCAGGTGGCAGTCAGCAGTGGCTTGATCCAGGGCGGTGGTGAAAGAGATGGTGAGAAGTGAGTGAATTCTGGATTTTTTTTTAAAGCCTAAGCCAGGAGGCTGTGCCGATGGCTTTGAGATGGGTGTAGAAGAAAGAAAAAAGTTAAGGATGACTCCAGTATTTTTGGCCTGAGTAACAACAGGAAGGTTGGGACGGGTATCAACAAAGTCTTGCCTTGAAGCTGCCTTTGCAGAGCAAGCACCGGCACTGAACTTGGATTGCAGAGTCATTGGGAGGGACTGCACGGGTTGCTTATGAAGATTAAGAGAGGCTGAAGCATGCCCACCTCAACTCTTAGTACTGCCATAAATCAACAAGATGAGCCTCTCTCTTCCTCTGAATAGCAAATGAAATTTCTCTCTCCACTGGTGATCTAAAGACTTTTTCTCAAGTTGAAAATAATTTCCCCTCTCCCATTGCGTTTATTCATTTATTCATCGCTTTAATACTTAGCTAGCGAATGCCTACTCTGTATTAGGCACTGCAGACTTAGCAACAAACAGGACAGACCGTGGGCCTGTTGTCAAGGAGTCTGCAGGGTCGCAGGGAGGCAGACAGCAAACAAAGATGCAACAGATGAAGTTAGGGACAGGTGCAGGTGGGCAGCATTAACCACAGGAAAAGAGGAGGGGGGCAAAAAGGAGGAGACCAATGAGCATTTAGAACTTAACCCACAACAGCAGGAACTTGAGGTTAGGGACTGTTCTAGGCCAGGAGCATGCGCAGAAACTAGGAGCTCAGGCCTCAAGGTGACCTTGTCTCCGTTAACATACATTAACATAGTGAAAATCACACCAATCAGCACCATGACAGTTTACAATTGTCATAGCAACCCCTGGAAGTTACCCTATAAGGATAAAAATGGGGAGGGCCGTTAGTTCTAAGAACTCTCCATTCTTTTTTTGTCTTTTAATATTTAAATTTTAATTCTTAATAGAATCCTGGCTCTGCCATTACTACCTGTGTGGTTTAGCCAAATCACTTGTGTCTTATTTTCCTCACCTGTAAAAGGGGCGAGGAAAGACCAAATTAGAAAGAAAGAAATCACAAGAACCTCTCAAATAAAATGAGAAAAGCATAGATTATTCAATAACTAGTGCCGGGAAAACTAGTTAGCCAATTGGGAGAATGAGTTAGCAACAAAAACAATAACACTTACATGGTCATTTTGTGCAATTTTGAGAAAAGGATAGATTATTCAATAACTAGTGGTGCGAAAACTAGTTAGCCATTTGGAGAATGAGTTAGCAACAACAACAACAATAATAACACACGGCCATTTTGTGCATTTTTGTGCAATTTTTTTTTTAACATTGTTAAAAATGTTAGAGGATGTTGGGAAGATTGAGAAAATTCATATGTGCACAGCATCTGGTGAGCTTCCAGGAAGCGTTATTATTGTGGTTGCTAACTCATTCTCCCTCGGCCAGGAGGAGAGTCGGGTTGGAGCGTTGTGTCTGTCAGGGGAGACACAGAGCAGGCTGTGCGACAAAACCCATGAAATAACAGAAGCAGCGTTTACTACTTACAGATCCCAGAGAGGGGAGGGCAGCACAGCTCGCAGGGCTAACGGGACATGGAGGGCCATCTGGGACATGTGTGCTCAACCAGCTGGTGGGGAGCAAGGCGGGAAGTCTATGGGACTAAAGCCTTTATAGGGGTCCAGCGTGATACCCACCCAAGCAGGTTTCCTGAGGGGATCGTTAACTGGTGGGTTTAGCAACACTGATACAACCGATGAAAGCAAGCTAGGTTCTTGCAAAGACAGGCAGGAGAAACAAAAAACAAAAAGTAAGCTAAGGAGACTGGTCAGTAATCGTCAGCAACACTAAAGACTACTGAATGTTAACATTGTGTTTAAGTGATGGTGATATTAAATTTTTTTAAGTTATTTGGTACTGGTATTTTTATTCACACACTTTCCTCCCCATTTAACTTACTACTTCTTTAACTTTTGGAGCTTGCTGTTGAATCAAGGATCATAGAAGATCCTTCCTCCCCTCCCTCTTCATTGAGCATTTGTTAAGAATTTTGCATGGGGTTATCGCATTTAATCCTTATGATGACCCTAGGAGGTACATACTGTCATTGTCTCCATTTTCAGATAAGGAAACAGGCTCAGAGATATGAAATAACCTGCTGAAGAGCAAGCGTGTTGTGGCAGATGGATTCAGGACCCAGATGTTTGTGCATCAAACTCTTCATTGAAAGGCCCTAAAGAGGCCTTTGAACAGTGGTGGTCAAATTGTAAGACAGAAAAAAAAATCAGTGTCTAATAAGTGCAAGGGGCTGGTCTAGTACAGTGAGAATCAAGAATCTCCTTGGCTTGTCAGCAGCAGGGGAGGACAGCGGTGGGCACTGGAGAAAGTGTCCGAGCCCCACAAGCAAAGACCCAGAGGCAGAAACAGGCCAAGGAAGCCAGGGCTGAAGTTGAACGGTGCAGCCCGCAGAGGGAGGAAGAGTTTGAGGCCAGGGCAGCCGCAGCGCTGAAGCAGAGAAGGAGACCCAGGAGGAGAGGATGGTCCTGCGCCCACTTCTGGTACAACAGGGGTGGAATCTTGCATAACCTCCTGGCCTCGGTCTGGAACATCTGGCCAGAAATCCATGAAAACTACCACACAAATGGATAAGGGAGGAGAAAGAAGCCTCTTTTCCACGGATTGCTATTTTAGATGGAATATGTAGCTTTAGCAAAGCTCCAGTTATATTTTTTACGAAAAGGCATTAAATTATTTCTGTATATTATGTAGTAGGTCCTTTCACTTTTTGAAGAGTAGCGAATCTAGCTTCCTTGTACAGACTTAGAACTTATCTAAAGATTTCATATTTTCACTTCATATTTCTTAGAAATTTAATGAGTATACATTGCCTGTTTTCCTATGCCTTTAGCTCAAGCAACACAGATATCAAGGTTGATTTTTTCTTTCTTAGATCTAATAAAAAGAAAAAAACAGTTCTTTGACGAAAGAAAGGGCTTAAATAATTTTTTCCCCCTAACATTTCTTGATGGTCAGGGGCTGTATCTATGGAAAGGGAATCAGTAGTTATTTGTAATCTGTGTGAAGGAGCAGCCAGCCTTAACACAGTCCATTTCTGTTAATGGTTAGGACAGTGAATAGTAGTGTGATTGTTTTTGGGCTGCTTTTAGTTTCTCTTAATCAAAATTACTAGATGATGGAATTCAAGAACTTGTTACATATTATTACTTGATTTACTGATATTCATTTAAAAGTAAAGGCTTTGTCATACCAAAAAAAAAAAAAAAAAAAAATCTCCTAAATTTCCATGGACAGATGAATTGGATAAAGAAAACCTGGGCAAATTCTTTGATTTCTCTAGAATCTCTAAGATTCTGAGTGGTTCCTTGTACCAAGGTCAAACTGAGAATGAATCATCTCAAGAGAAAAAAAATGTGGCCAGTGGATTACAAACTTCTAAAAATTTCAAACTCAGTAGGCTCTTTACAAATAAGAAATCAGCTATGAAATGAGCAGGGGGTTTCTGGAGGCCATCTGGTGAATCAGCCCCCGCGCCCCACCCCCCCCGCCACCTTACCATGGAGCCTGATGCTATTTACAACCTCCCAGGGTATAGAGAGAAAAGAAAGCCTTCACTAATTTTTTTTTCTATAAAATGGTCCTGATTCTGATACCAAAATCTGAGAAAGCATACAAAAAAACTATGACCAAATTAAATACAAATACAAGCATCTTAAAACAACATCAATAAGAACCTGACAATGTATTAAAGAGTACACTATGGAGCTTTCCCTAGGAATCCAAAAACGATTCAACAGGAGCAAATCCATTGCCGTAGACAACATTTAAGGTGGGAGGAAAAAAACGGTCAATGATAGCTTCTGGGAAAAAGCATTAATAGAATTTCATGATACAGGCCAACTTTTCAGGGAAGACTCTTAGCATTATAAAAATACAAGAAACCTTCCTTAACCTGATCTGAGGAGGAGAAAGAGGGTGATCTCAGAGTCAGCATCAGAGTTAACAATGAAACATTAAAAGCAGCTCCAGCGAAGTGCGAAATTAGAAAAAGATGTTTGGTGCCACTACGTCATTAACACTAAAGAAAATGAGGCATAAAATTTGGAAAGAAAGAAGGAATATTATTTGCAGTGTGATTACCTGGAAAGCTCAAGAAAATCAACTTCATGCTGTTAGAAACAAACAAACAAAAAAATCAGAGAAGCGGGCAGAACAGGTGAAACCCTTTGCCAAAGCATGAGCAGCCTCAGCTGGCTGCACCTCCTTCCGCTAGTTGCTGCCCTGTAGTGCCCCCTGGTGGCTTCTTTTTGCATGGCTCCACTTTAGATGTGAAATTCACTGTGTGAATTACCAAAAAGTTGGCGAGACTCTAGAGCTTCCATGGGAGACTTCTCAAATTAGTGCAAAGTTAGAGATGGAAAGAAAAAGGAATAAACCAAAATGTGAGTGTGTGTGTGTGTGTGTGTGTGTATATTTAAAATTACCAATTAGACTTTGTAGCTGGTGAGTCCTTCCTTGTTTCACCATGAGTTGGCCCAGAGAAAAGGCAAAGTAAAGATGCATTATGAAGATAATGCAAGTGAAAGAGATCCATGTCATTATAAGTCAGGTGCTGGTGCACAAGAAGCAGTACCATGCTCACTGAACAAAAGTGGTGGAGTTAGAAAAAGGGAGAGAGTCTTCTGACTCGATCAGTTCATGGAGGGCCTGGTAGGTCCCCGCCACGAAGCCCACGAAGCCCACGATGCTGATCAGGGCGTCCTTGATGATGGTGAGGGGGCTCATGCCCTCTGAGTAGTAGGTGGAGATCTCCAGGAGGGGCGGGATGATGAGGGCCAGGGCGCTGCTGCTCACGGAGCCCACCAGGGACAGGACCAGGTCCAGGCGGGGGACGAGGATGGCCAAGATGCCTGCAGGGGGATGAGAGAGGACAGATGGAGAATCACAGGCTTAACCAAGCCATCAAAGTTTGTCCTTAAAATCTTCTTAAAAAAACAAAGCAGTGTTTCTCAGAAATTAAGTTATAGAAAGTAAATGTTGAAAGTCCTCTAATACCCCTGATCACACTCCCTAGAGGTTACACGTTAAAAGTTCCACTGGGGCCGGGTGCAGTGGCTCACGCCTGTAGTCCTAGCACTCTGGGAGGCCGAGGCGGGTGGATCGCTCGAGGACAGGAGTTCGAAACCAGCCTGAGCAAGAGCGAGACCCTGTCTCTACTAAAAATAGAAAGAAATTATCTGGCCAACTAAAATATATATAGAAAAAAAAAATTAGCCGGGCATGGTGGTGCACGCCTGTAGTCCCAGCTACTCGGGAGGCTGAGGCAGTAGGATCGCTTAAGCCCAGGAGTTTGAGGTTGCTGTGAGCTAGGCTGATGCCACGGCACTCACTCTAGCCAGGGCAACAAAGCGACACTCTGTCTCAAAAAAAAAAAAAAAAAAAAAAAAAAGTTCCACTGAGTGTGGTAGCGAATTTCTCCAGTTCCAGCTACTTGGGAGGCTGAGGTAGGAGGATCCCTTGACCCCAGAAGTTCAAGGCCAGCCTGGGCAACATAGAGGGACCCTGTCTCAAAAACAAGTAAGAAGAAACTCTGTCTCTTTCCAATTATTTCTCAAATATATATATATATTTTCATATTGTTGGGAGGAAAAATGATTCCTCTACCAACTTAGGGTCAGTGGTTGGGGGCCTGTGAATTTAACTGAGAATAGACAAGATTAACAGAAGAAAAGACAAAGTTTATTTATGAGCTCTAGAGACTGCAGATAAATTGGCTTCCAGAACAGCCAAAGATACCCACTGAATAAGAGGAAAGGGAGGAGGAGGAAGGGATTCTATGGAAGAACAAATGGAAGGTATATCCGTTTCAGATAAAGTTTAGCGGTTAGTCTCCTCTCTGGCTCTAAACCTTCCAGAGAAGGGATTTATGGTGGATATTATTTTTCCAGTGGCCCTGGTTACATCAGCAAAAGAAGGTTAGGTAAAGCTTTTTTCTGCAGCTGCTATTTACTCAAGTGTTTTTAACTTAAAACAATCTTTATGCTACTGAGGTACGTTTTAGATCCCTACATAGTCAATAACACTTAAGCTTTTACTTAACAAATAACACTAAATAACATTGCTGGGAACTGTGCGAGCTGTTTGGGCTATATCAATGTATAAAACCAGACAAAATATTTTTTTTAAAACCCTGCCTTTGCAGACTTAATATTTTAATAAATAATTAACATGAGTACAAGAACCTCTTGCTTGCAGACAATTAGGATGTAAAATCATTTATAGCACAAAGGCGTCTTCAGTTGGAACGAGACCCACGGTCTCGTTAAAGAAGTGTCTTCTCCAGGTTTTACGTACATGTCAGAAAACACCCAACAAAGAAACACGAAAAATTAAAGATTTTAAAATTATATTTTTTCAGCAGGATGTTTTATAGGCCTAGGCTTTTATATTTTTAATTTTATTTGATGGAAAATGTTCCTGGCCACCAAGAAATCCCAGAAGCTTTGACTAGGTAGGCTTCCTTTGGAAAGGGAATGTGGTGTAACAGAAAGAAAATGGGTCTGGAAGGCAGGAATCTGGCTTTTTCTTGTGTGGCCTTGGCCAAGTGTCCAACCCTTTGTCAGCTCAGGGATAAATGCCACCTACCCTTTTAGGTATTCATACCGCATATAGCACTAAAGTTCTGAATGTGTTAATTCATGCAAATGAAGCACTCCAAGTTATTCACTCATAAGTACTAATTGAGGCAATGCTTGAAGAAGCTGTAGTTTTAGGCTTCAGGGTTTGCTACCCTCATACTTTGGGGCAAATTCTTTGATTTCTCTAGAATCTCTAAGATTCTCTGGCTCCTGGTACCAAGGTCAAATTGAAAATGAATCACCTCAAGAGAAAAAAAATCAGTGTCTAATAAGTGCCAGGGGCTGGTCTGGTACAGCGAGAATCAAGAATCTCCTTGGCTTGTCAGCAGCAGGGGAGGACAGCGGTGGGCACTGGAGAAGGTGTCCGAGCCCCACAAACAAAGACCCAGAGGCAGAAGCAGGCCAAGGAAGCCAGGGCTGAAGTTGAACGGTGCCGCCCGAAAGGGAGGAAGAGTTTGAGGCCAGGGCAGCCGCAGCGCTGAAGCAGAGAAGGAGACCCAGGAGGAGAGGACCGTCCTGCGCCCACTTCTGGTACAACAGGGGTGGAATCTTGGACAACCTCCTGGCCTCGGTCTGGAACATCTGGCCAGAAATCCATGAAAACTACCACACAAATGGATAAGGGAGGAGAAAGAAGCCCCTTTTCTATGGATTGCTATTTTAGATGCCCTCATGGAATATGCAGCTTTAGTGAAGCCCCAGTTACATTCTTATGAAAAGGCATTAAATTATTTCTGTGTATGATGTAGCAGGTCCTTTCACTTTTTGGAGAGTAGCGAATCTAGCTTCCTTGTACAGACTTAGAACTTATCTAAAGATTTCATCTTTTCACTTCATATTTCTTAGGAACTTAATGAGTATACATTGCCTGTTTTCCTATGCCTTTAGCTCCAGCAACACAGATATCAAGATTGGCTTTTTCTTTCTTAGATCTAGTAAAAAGAAAAAAATGGTTCTTTGAAGAAAGAAAGGGATTAAATAATTTTTTCCCCCTAACATTTCTTGATGGTCAGGGGCTGTATCTATGGAAAAGGAATCAGTAGTTATTTGTAATCTGTGTGAAGGAGCAGCCAGCCTTAACACAGTCCATTTCTGTTAATGGTTAGGACAGTGAATACTAGTGTGATTGTTTTTGGGCTGCTTTTAGTTTCTCTTAATCAAAATTACTAGATGATGGAATTCAAGAACTTGTTACATGTTATTACTTGATGTGCTGATATTCATTTAAAAGTAAAGGCTTTGTCATACCAAAAAAAAAAAAAATCTCCTGAATGTCCATGGACAGATGAATTGGATAAAGAAAGTGTGGCATATGCATGCAGTGGAATACTATTCAGCCTTAACAAAGAAGAAACTTTAGCAGTGACAGTCAAAGGAAGTCTTAGGGAGAGCTGGGCCACCTCACACTTGATGCAGGAGTCTCTGACATCCCCTTTGGCGTCTGGTGAAATACTGCAGACAGGGGCACTCCCGATCCTGGGGTCTGGCACAGGGGAGGGCTGAGAGGGGGTGAGTGGGGCCGGCCTCGGCCAAAAGGTGAGCACAGACCCTCCAGGGGCCGAGGAGCTCCTGCTGATTGTTGCTGATGGAGAATGTGACCCTAAGTTTGTCAAATCATTTTATTTCCTCTACCCCCAAAATTAGAAATCTGTATTTGTATGGGAGATTGCCCACATTTTTTTTTTTTTTTTTTTGAGACAGAGTCTTGCTCTGTTGCCGGGGCTAGAGTGAGTGCCATGGCGTCAGCCTAGCTCACGGCAACCTCAAACTCCTGGGCTCAAGCAATCCTTCTGCCTCAGCCTCCCAAGTAGCTGGGACTACAGGCATGTGCCACCATGCCCGGCTCATTTTTTCTATATATATTTTTAGTTGTCCATATAATTTCTTTCTATTTTTAGTAGAGACGGGGTCTCGCTCTTGCTCAGGCTGGTCTCGAACTCCTGACCTCCAGCGATCCACCCGCCTCGGCCTCCCAGAGTGCTAGGATTACAGGCGTGAGCCACCACGCCCGGCCTCACATTTTTAATGTTGGCCCAAATGTATACAACACTGTGAGGGTCAAACAATATCTGTTGCCATATTAGACTCACTGGTTGCCCATTTCTTTTCTTTCTTTCTTTCTTTTTTTTTTTTTTTTTTATAGAGACAGGGTCTCGCCATGTTGCCCAGGCTAGTCTTGAACTCATGGCCACAAGCGATCCTCTCACCTCAGCCTCCCAAAGTGCTGGGATCACAGGCATGAGCCTGGCTCATGGCCTGGCTGCCCATTTCCAATGCCTCTCCTGGAGGTAGGTGAAGGACACTGGCTCTGATCTTAGATGACCTGGGTTCATATCCCACCACTGACACTTCCTGGCCAATTATTTATCACTCACTGCCTCAGTTTCCTCTTTTATAAAGTAGGGTTTATCATAGTCCCAGCTCTGGAGAATTCTCATGATGATGGAATAAAATACTATGAAATGTGGACTGGAAAGAGCTTAGCACAGTGCCTGGCACAAGGTATTCGATACATATCAGTTCTTGTCATGATTATTGTTCGATAAGCTGTGTCACCCTTAGGCTGGACACCAATAAATCTGTCTAATTACATACTTGTAAGAATGGAGTTGTTCCTAAGGTTTAAATGAGTTAATTCTTGTAAAGCTTTAGAATGGCCCCAGAAATATAGTAAGTGCTCAGTAAATGCTAGTTGTCGTGGTTATCCTCTGCCATCTGGCTGACTCCTGACGCCCCCAGGGAAAGATCAGCAGGAACACTGTGCTCTGCCTTTGACTCACATGTCAGGCAGACCAGGACGAAGCGGATGGACAGGTCCAGAGGCAACGCCCAGCGCTTTGGCACCTGGGAGACGGCGAAGGGGATGATGATCTCTGCGGGGACGTAGAACTGCAGGGCATAGGTGCACAGGATGCCGATGACGTAGAGGAGCTTGACGGACTGGTACAGCCTGCAAGAAAAGCCAGAGCACTGCTCTGCAGGGCCACTGTGCTCGGACACCGGCCTCCTGGGAACATCAGCCTCTGACCTTGGCACAGTCCCTCGGGCCTCTGTTTCCCCGTCCGAAAATGATGGAAAGGGACCTTCTAAGAGTCAAGAGGGAGTCATACCATAGCATGCGGTAAAAACAGAGCAAAGCATTATGGATTCAATGGAAACAGTCGGAAGGGTCACCTCTACATGAAATGAAAAGAATCTTGAGCATGGGTGTATATAGCACCTTCACAAACTACTGTCACCCAATGCTCAATTTTAGGTTTTAGGAAAGGGGGGCTCAGGTCAGATACTTTGCCTGGGTAGACACAGATGATAAATGTCTTAAGATCAAAAACCCTGGATCTAAAAGAGCCTACTCCTTTGTGAGCTCTGTCAGTCCTTAGGAATTCTCTGGATTCCGCAAAGCTCTTGGTGCATAACAGGCCCTCAACAGATGCTTCTAGTTGGTTGAAAGAACTGCAGAACCCCAGATCCTCGGGGGAAGATACAGTTTATAGAGAGGATTGTTTGGAGGCCCGGGGCGGTGGTCGGGGGTGGAATAAAAGGAGAAACAAGGTCACTTGCAGGCCTCAGACTAGGGGCAGAGAGAGTGTGAGGTTTCAGCGGATGTTGAGTTCTATCAAAGTTTTCTTTGACCTATCAAGATATGACTATTTTTCTTTAGTCCACTAACGGGTAGATGCATCTGCCATGTTTAATAAGTGTGTGCGTGTGTGCGTGTGTGTGTGTGTGTGTGTGTACACGCGCATGTTTAGCTCATTTCTTAAAAAAGGCTAACTTCCACATTTCTGTGTTTCTTGCTTGTACCAATCTCATTGCTGGGAATATCCTCTTTATTCCATTTCCATCTGTCCAAACCCTATCAATTTTTTTTTTTAAATTCCCCTCTTTTTGAGCAGGTACCATATGCCAGATGCTTTTAGACATGGCTCAACTCAATCCCCACAACTCTGCTTTATAAATGAGGAAACTGAGGCTCAGAGAGGTGAAGTGAATCATCTGAAACCATAAGCTAGCCGGTGGTGCAGCTGGGCCTTGGACCCAGGTGTACCATAGCTGTCCTTGTTTGGACGGAGTTGTCTTGTTGGACAACGATTTTCCCTGTTGTCCCCTTCTGATGTGCTTCTTTCCTCGGAAATCCCTAAGGCCTCTTTTTCTGTTCTGTGTTCCAGCTTGTGTACATACACTGTCTATCCACCCCCCATTCCCACTGGATCACGAGCTGGTGGAGGTAGTGAAGCTCCAAATAGGCTACTCATGCCAGGACCATCCACACCTGACTGGGTCTAGACTGGCATGTGCTTATAATTGGCATGCAGCAAATTTTTGATGAATGCAATTATCATCTTGGGAGAAAAAGGCAAATTAGGCCTCCAAGTGACTGTCTGCTTAAAAAAGACAGAGGCATCCTGTCATGCACGACATGCCCGCAGTGGGAGACAATGCTGCATGATGCGACGTGGGTTCGTGTGTCTATTTAAATATGGCACTGTGATGTCTCTGGCAGCTGCTGCTTGAATTGAGTATATTGGAACATATGAGTTTTACAGATTCCAGTGGTTTTCCAAAATTGGTTTTTGTTTCACACTTTTTCATCCTAGCTACTCTGACTTGGTGGATGTACACCATTGGCTATAGTGTGCAAGACTCGGTCACAAGCCTTAGTAAATGTAAGTAGAAGTGTGGCTGCCCCTGAGTGTTCTGCCTCGTGCCCTCTTCCAGTGCCCCTCCCTTCTCTCCTTAGGTGACCAAGAACTCTCACTTCTGCCCTCTCTCCTTAAATCATGTCCTCTTCACACTCAGATGTCAAGGCCTAACTCAGTTTGGGAGGCTGTTGTTGAAGGAGGAGCTCCCTGGACAGAGAATCTGGAGACCATGGTTCCAATGACAACTCCACTTCTCCCCGTGGGAAGCTCTCTAGACCTTGGATTCCCAGCTGTGGAAGGGAAGGAAGTGATCTGCATGTTCCACCCATCCCTGAGTTCCCACCCCCGAGGGCCCATGGAGGTACCAGCAGTTGGGCATGTTAAGGGTTATGCTGGCCTTGATGTCGTCTCCAAATCGCAGGTAGCCCAGAGCCCCGATGCTGGTGTACAGGAGAGTGATGATGGATATTCCCAAAGACAGGATGACTGGGAAGTGGCGGGAATCCTCCATCTTGTTTTCCAGTGGCAGAACCTGTAGAAATATTATAGTGTAAGGAGAAAGGAGGAGAAAGAGAACCATTAATATAAAGATGGAAGGCATCCTACTTCTTGTGTCTAGCCCAGAGAACTGGAAACAGGAACTTGAAGACCTTATTTGTACATGCATGTTCATCGTAGCATTATTCATAGTAGCCAAAAGGTGGAAGCAACTCAAGCATCCATCGACTGAAAATGGATTAAAAAATGTGGTGTAGCCATGCAATGGAATATTATTCAGCCTTAAAAAACGAAGCAAATTTTAACACATGCCACATCATGAAATGTGCAGAATAGGCAAATCCATTGAGACAGATATCATGTTAGTGGTTGCCAGGGGCTGGGAGAAGGGGAGAATTAGAAAGTGACTGCTTGGCCAGGTGCGGTGGCTCACACCTGTAATCCTAACACTCTGGGAGGCTGAGGCGGAAGGATTGCTTGAGGTCAGGAGTTCAAGAACAGCCTGAGCAAGAGCAAGACCCCGTCTCTACAGAAAATAGAAAAATTAGCCTGACGTGGTGGCATACGCCTGTAGTCCCAGCTACTTGGGAGGCTGTTATACAAAGATGAAAAGACAATTCAATAGAAAATGGACAGTCTTTTCAACAAATGATGATGGAACAATTGGACATCGTATTAAAAAAATAAACTTCAACCTATAAACACCTTAAATAAAAATTAACTCAGACTGAACTATAGATCTAAATGTACAATTAAAACAGTAAAACATTTAGAAGAAAATATAAAAGAATATCTTTGTGACTTTGGGTTAGGCAAAGTGTTTTAAAATATAACACCCAAATCAGGATCTATTAAAAAAATTTGATAAATTTGACTTTATAGAGATTAAAAGCTTTTGCTCTATAAAAGACGCTGTTAAGAGAATAAAAAGCCAAGCTAGAGACTGAAGAAAATATTTGGAAATTACATATCCAATAAAAGATTTACATTGGGAATACATAAATAACTCTTAAGAGTCAACAAAAAGAAAACAATAACTCAGTTTTTTAAAAAGTTGCAAAAGATTTGAACAGACATTTCACCAAAGAGGACATACAGATGCCAAATGAGCACACAAAAAGATGCTCAGAATCATTGGTCATTAGTAAAATGGGAATTAAGTCACAATCAAATACCACTACACCCATTAGAATGGCTGAAATATTAACAAATACTGACGATACGTACAAGTGCTAGCAAAGCCAGAACAACGGGAACATTCACACATTCTGGTGGGAATGCAAAATGCTACAGCCATTTTGAAAACTGGAAATTTCTCATAAAGTTACAGATACATGAATATGTGATCTACTAAATCTTACTCCTAGAGAAATGAACACTTAACATTCACACTAAAACCTGTACAAAAATGCTTACAACAGGATTATTAAAAATTGCCAAGAAATAGAAACAACCCACATGTTCTTCAACAAGGTGAGTTGATAAACTGTGGTACTGCCCAGACAGTGGACGTTCTGCAACAGAAAGCAACACGTTATTGGCACATGCAACAACACGGAGAAAGCTAAAGTTCACTAGGCCAAGTGAAAGCAGCCGGTCTCCGAAAGTCACATACTGTATAATCTCACTTACGGGACATTCTGGAAAAGAGAAAACAGCAGAGGCAGAGAACAGAAGGTGGTTGCCAGGGGTTAGTGGTAGGGGGAGGAGTTGACTACGAAGGAGCAGCATGAGGGAGATTTTTGTGGTCAGGGAATTGTTCTACATCCTGACAGCAGTGTAACTATAACTCTATGCATTTCTCAAAACTTATAGGAATGTACACGAAAAAGTAGATTTTTCAGTATGTAAATTTTTAAAGTATTTTATATTTAAAAAAAGATAGACAGGCCAGGCACGGTGGCTCACGCCTGTAATCCTAGCACTCTGGGAGGCCGAAGTGGGTGGATGGCTTGAGGTCAGGAGTTCGAGACCAGCCTCAACAAGACTGAGACCCCGTCTCTACTAAAAAAAGAAAAAAAAAAATGAAAATTGAATCATGCTCAGGAGTTCGAGACCAGCCTGAGCAAGAGTGAGACCCCGTCTCTACTAAAAATAGAAAGAAATGATTTAGACAGCTAAAAACATATATAGAAAAAAATTAGCCAGGCATGGTGGCATATGCCTGTAGTCCCAGCTACTTGGGAGGCGGAGGCAGAAGGATTGCTTAAGCCCAGGAGTCTGAGGTTGCTGTGAGCTAGGCTGATGCCACGGCACTCTAGCCCGGGCAAAAGAGTGAGACTCTGTCTCAAAACAAACAAACAAACAAACAAACAAACAAAAAATAAAAAAAGATAGACTGCACTACCCTTCCTCAAATGTGGAAGTAGAGACTATAGAATAACCTATCGTAAACACACACTACTTCCCATTTAAAACTCCTTTGTGTTTAATCAAATCCTTGAATTTAAATTGTATACCACCATTAGTCTTGATTTTAAAAGATTAGAAAACTCATGTTGATAGGAGGATGAATGTTTAACAGATGTATTGGGACAAAACTAAAACTGTCTCCTGACGGCTTCTCTGTGGTAATCTATTTTTCTCTTGCTGGTGACAACTGACCCAAGTGAGGCCAGAGGTTACTTTCTCCCTTGTGCATTTTCCAGCAGGCCCAACACAATGGCCAGGAGGACACAGAAGCCCAGAGCTCACAGCTCCTTTTCAGCACCAGGAAAAGGCCACCCCAATTCAAACCTTACCACGCCAATGCTTTCAAATGAAAAAATGGCGGTTCCAAAGAAGAGAGGGTAGGTCTTCCAGCTGGCTACAAGTGGCAACTGGCTGGGGTCTGGAATACCCTGTGGGAGAGAGAAGTGCAATAAGACAGTCACTTTCAAAGAACATTTGAGCTCGTTTAAGAGAGGGATCCTCTGAGAGGAAAGCTGAATTTCTTAAATTGAGTATCAACAAGTTTAGAAAACATCAAAAGGAAATAGACCACGATCAAAGTTGATTTTAGCACTGCATAATACCAAAGAACCAGAGGATGGAAACGCAAGGTACTGAAGGATCAGTATCTTACGGAGGGAGTTTGGTTTATAAAAACCTCCAAAAGAAAATCTTACACACCACGGATTAGTGCCGACCTAACGTGCCTAAGAACACCTTTAAATAGACTGTAGTCACAGTAATATTCTAGGGAGTACAAAGTAATTAGTTAAATAGGAAAGTCTCCTTTTCTTCTTTCATGAGTTATAAATTGAAGAGGGGAAAGTGTGTGGAAGAAGAGAAAAATAATTACAGAACAATTCTTCTAATTGGGCGACCTCTGGAATAGTCCAAAAATGAATCAGAGTTAGTGATCCCATTAGGAAATTCGATTTTGTAGAATTCACCAATACCTCCTAAGGAATAAAAGGCTGAGCCGTAGTTATTCTAAAATGTTTGACTAATTTATTATTTTTACTAAGTTTCATAAACAATATAACTTTTTTTTCTTCTTGTGGCTTCTCAAAGAGAAAAATATCTGAAAGTTATTGGGTATGCTCAGGGATTTCTAGGGTTTAAATTTCTATGTAGTGTTGAAAAGAAAAATTAGAAAGGATAAGGAATTAGGAAATTAAGGGAAAATCAATATCCCTAATTCAACCTAAAAGAAATTGTACTAACATCATATTAGATTTTCTTATGGTTTTTGAGACTCTCTATTTATACCTCTGTGACTAAATATTAGGGTTTTTTTTCTCTTGCCTTCCCTAGGAGTAACTTAGGGCGCCTGGAATTATAGGCTATGGGCAATTCAATAAGTTTTAGCTGTAATACAAGAACCTGATTCATCTATCTTTTGCTGCTAGCCAAGTGTCATAGGAATGGTTGATAGTTCACCAATTACGATATTTTCCTTGCAAAGCATATTTTTTTTAAAGCCAGAATTTAACATAAAAACAGGTGTTTGGAAAAACAGCATGAACAAGGAGATATCCAGAAGAATGAGATCGCACAGAGACATCTTCGTGGGAGAAATGCTACAGTAGGTGAGTACTAGGCTGAAGAGTGAGAGTTGGCACCTGCTCTAACATGGATACGAAGGCCCCGCCCTCGCGAGCAGCCAGGTGTGCGGTGTGCACCCACCTGGGCGATGTACTGGGCAATGATGACCAGGCTGACCAGCATGCTGATGTTGGCCAACATGGAGAAGATGGTCATGACCCTGAGGTTTCGGAAAAAGACCAGCAGCACCAGGAAGGGCAGCAAAGAGAGCATGTAGAGTCGCGAGTCCATGGTGGGAGTAGGAATGACGGTCTCATTGTTGTGGCAGTTATTGGTTGTGCTATTGATGGCTTCTGCTACCTGAGGAAGGAATGGGGAAGGCCAGAGGAGGAGATGATAAAGCTTCAGACCGCATGGTTGGCTCAGTGCCTCGCCCATCATCAAACTCCCTCACAAAGAGCTGGAGTGCCTCACGGTGCCAAGTCTCACAGTGAGGTCGGGTGAATTTAGAACTTCTTATTCTAAACCCTCTACCCCATACTTCCTCAAAAGAGTCTGCACAAATAGCTTTAATAAAAAATAATAACTGGATTCAGAGCGGCTATTTGTTGGCTTTTGGCAACCTAGCATCCATTCCTCCTGATACTGATTTATTTTTGGTGGATTCTTTCTGGCCACTCAATGCAGCCTTGGAGGACTGTCAATCACAGTCACATGGCAGAGCTGAAGAACTGGTTTTCAACTCAAGCTAACGCATTCAGTGTCTCTTCCAGGAATAGGAATCCAAATCCGAAGCAAAGGGACACAGGGACCGAACTAGGAAAGGGTAAAAATTAATTCTGATAGTAGATCCCTGATGAGACTGCTCCTTTGTTCTGCTGTCTAGCTCCTCCTAGCAACCCAGGTTCTTGTTCTATACTGAGAACCCATTTTAAAATTTTGTAAGTTAGCTAATATCCTCTCACTGAACTTATTTTCTGCTTAAATTTCCCCAGATCTGTTTCTTTTGCTTATAACCAAAACCCACATCACTTACTTTTTCTTAATTAATCCATACCCTTACTATTTTTATAATTGGACCAATACTGGCATTTTGAGTGAGAAAACTCTTCCTTGTATGGATTGGATCATTCATTAGAGAACATTTAGTATCCCTGGACTCCACGCAATGAAAGCCATTAGCATCCCCAACCATTGTGATAAATAAGAAACCTCCACTCCACAAACACAATATAAACACTCCCTTGCAAAGTCAGGGGTGGATGACCACCCTCCATTCAAAATCAGTGTGACTTAACTGATACAGTCTTATTATGCAAGCAATACAATCCTCCGCAGAACAATTAGAAACTAAAGTTAAGCAGGAAGAAAAGGTAAAAGTATTGATAATCTCAGTATCCATGGGTAGCCATGGTAACACCTTGGAATATATTCATCTCTGTATTTTCTACACAATATCCCTAATTATATGTATCATATGGATCCTTTTTATTTTACAAGGCTGCAATCACAGTATACATCCTTTTATTTTAAAAATCCATTTTTCACTTAACAACATACCATAGATACATAAATGAAACATTCAGTTTTGTTTTTTTGATTCCTCACCACAGTAGGAAAAATACCGGGAACATTAGCCAGGCACTCAAGGCCTCCATAAATGGCCCTATCCAACCTTCAAGACTCTTCCTCTCCTATGGCCTCTGGGTTTTCTCTCGTCCCTTCCCCCGCCTTGGCTGCCACCATTTTCCCTCCAACCTGCCCTTCAGCACCCCCTCAGGTACACCCCCTTGGAGGAAGCCTTCCCTCTCCGGTGATCTCTGCCATGTAGTTCACAATTAGCGCCCGTGACCCCAGGATGTTTAATGGCGTCCTGACCTGGCACCAACATATCATGTTGATACTTAACTTTTTGGGTTTTAGCCTATAAATGCCTCGAACAGTGCTTCTTTGATAGTAAATGCAGATGATAAATAAATGCAGATAATAAATGCAGATGGTACATATAGGTCTGCAATGTGTTTTAAGGGCCTTCAAAATTAACTCTTTGACTCAGTAATTTTACTTTAAGAAACATACACTAAGAAAACAAAGGAGCACACAAAGACTTGTGTGCCACTGCAACCGAATAGTGGGAAAACAAAGGAAAACAAAAGAAATATCCGGTTATAGAAGACCGATAAATTTATGGTCTATATGATGGAATATTAGGAAACTATTAAAAATTACATTACAAAATGTAAGGACATTGCAAAATGCTAACTAGTTAACATTACAGTAAATTATAACCATGAAGAGTTGGATTGACAGTAATTTTATTTTATTTTGTTTTGTTTGGAGAAGAAATACAGGATAGTATTTAAGAACTTGAGCTCTGGTGTCCCACAGGCCTGGGTTTTTAACCTTGGGTCTGTGACCATGTATACATTATAGAGTTTATAACCTCAGTTTTCTCATCTCCAAAATAGGAATAATCACAGTACCTTCTCTGATAAGATCATAAAGAGAATTAAGTGAGGGAAAGCATGTAAAATGCTCAGCACTGTACCTGACATGATAGAAGTTAACTCTGAATTCTTACTATGTTTTTCTTTCTAATTTTTTTACGTTTCTGACTTTCTGGTATCACTGTTATAAGCAGAAAAACAGCCCTAAAAATAATTTTCTTTTGAAAGCTTATTGTTTAAGGAAGGCCTCTGTTATTAACCATATTATTTTGCTCAAATTGCTGCAAAATAACGTCAAGTTCAGATCAGCAAGACTTCCTGGGGACGACAACCGTTAAGCCACAGATAAGTAGCTACAGGTAGAAACAGATGACCCAAGGAAGGTCTGGAATCATGACAAAACAGTCCTATCAATTTTAGAAACATTAAGTATGATTAAACTCCAAGGGAGGAAGATTGACAAAATCCAAGGATCTTTCTAGTTTAGGATTTTAGAGACTAACCTTGAGGACAAGTCCAAGATATGGGACAAAGGGTATCGTGGCAAAAGTAACCACACAGAAATCTGCAAATACCTGAACAGGGGAAGGCCGCTTTGATAACATCTAGTTTAACTGCTTTAGTTGGTTAACTGAGAACTCAGAGAGAAGAAGCAACTCGTCAAACAAACAACTAGCAGAGGAGCCTTCTTGTCCACGTCTTTTCCCCTCCCATATTCTCTAGAACACTCTACCTGTTTTAAATTGTCGGCCAGAAACACAATATACACACAGCAGAAGCCCAGCTGGGTGACAATAAGGAAGAAGCTCACGATACGCCTAGAAGAAGGGAGGGGAGAGAGAAAGAGAGAGAAAGAAAACTTGTTATAAAAGAAGCCAACTTGTCGGTTTCATTTCTTGCCATTCTGCCCTCTGTCCTCAGGGGTTGGTGACCCACCACAATCAGCGATGGGGCAAAGAAGTAAGGTAACAATAGTTCTTTTTAATCAATAGTTTTCAACTACCCTCACATACTCGGCTCAGCAAGTGGTAAAATTCTTCATGGTCAGGATCCTTGCCCCACACCTGGCTCTGCAGAATTCTTCATAATCGATATTAATTAATGTAGGACACCATGTTTTTACTTAGCTGTCATTAATGTTTTTTTTTTTTTTTGAATCAGAGTCTCACTTTGTTGCCCAGGCTAGAGTGAGTGCCATGGTATCAGCCTAGCTCACAGCAACCTCAAACTCCTGGGCTCAAGTGATCCTCCTGCCTTAGCCTTCCGAGTAGCTGGGACTACAGGCATGCGCCACTATGCCCAGCTATTTTTTTCTATATATTTTTAGTTGTCCAGCTAATTTCTTTCTGTTTTTAGTAGAGACGGGGTCTCGCTCTTGCTCAGGCTGGTCTCGAACTCCTGACCTCGAGTGATCCTCCTGCCTCAGCCTCCCAAAGTGCTAGGATTACAGGCGTGAGCCACCACGCCCAGCCTGTCATTAATGTTAAATATTTATTTTCTACCATGTGCCAACTACTCTGTTAGGGACTGAGGATACACAGACAACTGACACATGGTCCCTTCCTCTAGTGGTTTGTAGACTAGAGGGTGAGACGGACAAAAATTATTATAATACGTACGGCATTAGGGCCTTGGTAAAGGGCATTTTATCCAAATTATGAGCAGAGAGCCTTCCTAGAAAAACTAATACTTGAGTGAGAGTCCTTTGGGAAAAGGAAGAAAGAGAGACTGAGAAGAAAAAGAGGAAGAAGGAGGAAGAGGTGGAAGAGGAGGGGAAGAAGAAAAGAAGAGCATCTCAGCAGAGGGAGCAGGCAGATTTCTCCAGCTGCCGTGTGCAGAGTCCATGGCAGGGGCAAGACTGAGGGTGGGAGAATGGATGGGAGATTCTTTCAGTAATGGAGGAGAAAGATGGCAGCATCCTGGACAAAGACGCAGTCCTTAGCATGAGAGCATTAAAATGTTTTAAGAGATACCAGGGACCTAGAACTTATAGAACTTGGCGATCACATTTGGGGGGAAAGGAAAACGAAATGATCTAAGGTGATTTATAGCTTTTGGCTTAGACGACAAAATGAACCGGGAAACCCAGAAGGAGGAACAACTTTAGGAGGAGAGGAAGAAATGACACATTCAGTACCTGAATTGTTGAGCTTGAGGTTCCTACAGGAGACATCCGGGAGACAACTGTACATTAGGGTCTGGAACTGTTGAGTTGGTAATGCATAAAGCCTTGAGAAGGGAGATCGGTGTTGGAGAGTGTGCAGAGTGAGGAGAGGAGAAAGCAATGTTCTAGACACCAATATTTAATAGAAACAAAGAAGGAACGGCCAGAACCAATGCAAAGGAACGGCCAGAAAGGTAGGAGGAAAACTAGGGGAAAAGAGGTTTAATAGAAGCCAAGTGGGGAGAGAACGTTTGAAGAAGAGAACGGTCAATTGTACCCACTGCTGCTGAGAGGTTCTCTGGAGTAAGGAAGGTGCAACAAGGAGGTCTCTTAGGACATTGGTAGAGAGAACTTAAGTAGAATTATAAAGACAGTAAAGCCAGGTGACCTGTGAAAGAGGTGAAGGGGACATAAGGACAGAGGGTAGTCTGTTCCTTCATAAAGCTAGAGTGCGGGCTCCAGTTTTGATGGTGCCCATCTTGTTCATCATTGTAGACCCGTTGCCTAAAGCACATCCTGATACATTGTAGGTATTCAGTAGATACTGGGTGAATAACGTATATTGAATGTAAGATAGGATGGTGGCTACAATGGTGTAAAGTCTAGGAAGCTTTATTTACTTATTATTTTTAACATGTAGATAGGTGGACACATTAAAGGCTGAGAGGAAGAGCCTATAGTCAAGGAGTTCCAATTATAGGACAGGTGATAATTAGTGGAACAGGGTCCCTAAATGGAGTAGGAGAAGTTTCTTTATCTGCCCAACTATGTGAAGAAGGATTTGAGGAGCTATGGCAGGCAGGTCTCCTCTTGGGTCACAAAACTGGGAAAATTCTGGTCATTGTCCCATAGCCTTCTGAGTCTGCTCCCAGGCTGACTTTATTGAGTTTGGGCTTTGGGCTAGGTTGGGGCCAGACCCATGATGCCATGTAGACTATTTCCCATGGTCAGGGGCACACAGCAGGTACTGCAGGGGTTTGGGATATCACAGTTCAAGAGAGACTTTGACAATATAGCTGGTGCTCAAAAAGAGGAGACAGACAGGGTGGAGAAAGATCTGAAAATTAAGACAAAGGAGTAGATTTAGTCCCCAGTACCAGAGGACAAAGGGGTCCTTTGTCATTCTGTGTCATCTCTCAGAGATAAAAGGTGGGATTTTTAGGGAGGAAGACTTCATTCAGCTCAACAAATGGTCCTGAAAGTCTTGGTCGTTTCCTCTCTTTCCTTCCCACTCTATACTCTCTCCCTAAGAGACCTCTTCTGCCTGTGGCTTAGTAGCTGACGACTTCCACTCTGGCTCTCCTGCATGAAGTTAGGTCCAAACCTATACACACCCACTTGACATCGCCACTTGAATGTCTCCTGGACACCCAGCTTGTCCAAAATAGAAGTCATCAAAAAGCTGAGTCAACCTTGACTCTTTCCTTTTCTTGATCCCAAGATCCCATTCATAAAACCAAGTCAGCTTTTCTTCATCCCCACTGCCACCAGCTTGGTCACAGCCACCATTGTCACCTGTCTGGATGTTGTCAACAGACTCCTGGTGGATCTGATTCTGTCTACTACTGCTCCCGTAAAATCTATTCTCCTCACAGAAGATAGATCTTAAAATAATGCAAATATGATGACTTGCCTGACTAAAACCCTCCAATGGCTTCCATTAAGAAAAGAACAAAACCTTTAAGAGGATCTAAAATGTACAACTCCACAGGGCACCTGGCTCCTTCAGTTCCCCCTCCCTTACTCTCTGCCCTCAACCTACCTGGTCTTTCTGTACCTTGAAGCTGCCACATCTACCTTCTTGCTTCGGGGCATCCACACCTGCTCTTCCTCCTCCCTGGAAGGCCCTCCAGTCCCCTGTCTGCTGTCACCAGGTAATTCCTCATTCTTCAGGACTCCTTCCTTCAGGACTCATCTCCTCTGTTCCATCTAGAAGTCCCCTTCTCCCAGCCGCCGACACACTTCTCCTTACCTGCTCCGTGGCAAGCTTCTCTCCTTCATCGTACCTATCCCAGTGCTTATTAAATAACTGTGTCCTAAGCTATTTAACGTCTGTCTTTCCCATTGGACTATAGGTTCTTGCTATTTGTCTTTTTCCCCATGGTATTTCCAGAGTCTGGCACGTAGCAGCAACTGGATAAATGTGGTTAAATAAAAGAGTGGATAACATTAAAGCCCCACGGCAAAGGAATGAGCACCCTGTCACTGGAGGAATAGTAGGAGTGGGGCTGGATCAGGGATGTTGCCAACGAACCCCTTCCATATGGAACGTCTGTCATTCTGAGCCACATGAGCCACGTTGCCAGGGAAAAAGGCATCGCTGACAGTAGCATCTTCTTCTCCTGTACCCCACCCTGCTGTGGGCAAAGCAAGGTCAAGTTACCTTCCCCAGTGGGCGTGGTTCTGGAGCCAGGTGCTGGGGCTGGCTTCTAGTCCATGCATCACCGTATCCCCATAGTCCAAAAAGGGCTTGTTAAGCCTGCAGGAGAGAGTGCGTAGACTGTTGCCAAGAGAGCGTTTAACGTAAGATCACATGCTCAAAAGTCAAGAGATGCTGAGCAAGGCAGGACACAGCAAGAGAGTGGAAAGAACACTAGGGCAGAGATGTAAGTTCTCATTCAGGCTTTGACGCCTGGCAGCAATTCCTTGGTGGCCTGTTTTCCTTACCTGTTAAGTGAGGTGGTTACTACATAGCAGGAGTAATCGCACATACCTCACGTGGGTGCAGTAGTTTTCACAGCCACGATCCCATTGGATCCCCACGACAAGGCTCTGAGGCGGGGTTAGGCATGGATTGTTTATGCCCAATTTACAGATGACCAACCACGTAAGTAGTATGGCCTGGTTGGGATCACCTGAGGAGCCACACGGCAGAGTCTCACCTGAGCTTCCTATCCCTATATGCTCTTCTCACTTTCTTGGCCTTATTGGAGAAAATTTAAGAAGTAAACTTTTGCTATGTGTAGGATGCTTTGAGATGTCCCTGAGAACCATGTACCAAAGGAATTGACACAAGCATGCTGTTTTCCTCACCTGTGGCACAAGTGCTGGGCACACCTGACCAGGATGAGCATGCAGTGGCCAGCGATGAAGCCCATCAGCAGTAGGCTGAGTGATCCCACCTAGGGCGGGGAAGGGCGAGGGAGGGCGAGGGAGGAGAGAGGAGAAGGGATCTATGAAGAACACTGTGAGGAGGAATTTGGTAGTGCAGATTTCATTATGGACTCAAATAACTTTCTAGAAAACCGATTTGCAAGCTCCTTTATAATAGCAGCAGCTATTGGTCAAATATGATCTCAAATATTAGTCCAATAAAGCACAGAAAACAATTACAATGGGGTACAGTGGTGCAAGTAGGGGACCCAGAATTCTGACCACACGTGTCCTAGGTGGCCTCTAAGCCTTCCCCAAGGTGACCCAGGTCTCTACAGAGCATAATTGGAAAACTGGTCATAGTTTCCTCTACAAGGGAGGAAACTGAGGCCCCGAGAGTGGACCGATGACTTGCCAAGGCCACTATTCTGTGGCAGAGCCAGAGCTCTAGCCCAGGCTGGATGTCTAAACTGCAGGTCTGGACCAAGCTGCTCCTGGAAAGACTGCTCACTGCAGGCTGCTAAAAACCATTACAGCCTCTCCTCCCACCTCCCTTCCACCCCCGGTCAGAGTGGCCCCACCGGCGGTGGCCCCTCTTACCAGGATGCCGGCATTCTTCACGGCCAGGGGCAGTCCCAGGATCCCTGTGCCCATGTTGCCTTTCAACAGGTGAACCAAGGTCTCGAACAATCTAAAGGAGAGGAAGGAAATGTGAGGCTGGGGAGGGGTGTGAAGGGGAGGAGCATGCCGGCACCGAGGCAAGCTTGCTCGGGGGCTCCTGGCCATCTCTCAGTCCCTGGGTCCTTGCCTGGCACATCTGGGTCCTCTACAAGGTAACTAGTCTTCCAGGTTTGCCCAGAATTACCCTGGTTTTAGCAGCTGACACTCAGTATATGCCATTATAACACTCACTATACGAGGCACTATGCTAAGTACATGTATTATCTCATTTAATCCTTTTGTCAAGGCTATGAAGTAGACACTATTATCATCTTGCACGTGAAGAAACTGAGGCACAGAGATTTTTAAATGACTTGTCCAGGATATATTGGGGCACCAAGATTTGAATCCAGAGCTGTGTCAGCATCCCTGTTCTTCACCTCTCCTTCTGCTGAACTGTCTCCTGGAGGTAAACCCAGACAGAATGAGAAAAGGAAGAACCCTGTCTTATGACTGGGGAAACTGAGGCTCAGAGAGGGGGTAACGACTAGCTTAAGGTCATAAAACTAGAAGTCAGATAGGATCGAACTCAGGGAAAAGGGAAAAGGGCAGGCAGAAACAAGAAATCAAGATTTCTGAACAAATAGGTCAGATGACTTGAGCCCCTAGATGGGGTCTGGTGGGACACGGTCATTTGGGGACTGGGCTCCAGAGGTTTTTCGGTTTTTGTCCTTTTCAGCCAAGGGCATCAAGGCTGGGGAATAGCATGCCTCCCTTCCCCCAGACAAAAACAAAAACTCAGACCCTTTCTTTAAGACAGATGTGAAGGTTGGTACGGAGGACAAGGTCTAAATCATCAGGGGAAAAATTTCCAGGGAGGGACATTCTCTGTTGGCGGATTACAAAACAAACCTATTTCTACACCTCTCTGTACCTGGACCAGGTTAAATCAAGGTGAGTACTGGGTTTACATGTACAACTTTAGAAACCTTGGACATTCTCCACAAGAGCCTTTCAGCTAGAAGCCTTATTCTGAAAAGTAGCAGAGGTATCCTGGAAGGATCCTGGTCTCTGGGGTTGGACAAACCAGGGACTCAAACCCAAGGCTGCTCCGTAAACTGGCTGTGTTGTCTTGGGCCACACGCTCACCTTTGCTGAGCCTCTGTGAATGTCAGGAGTAATGATATTTTGAAAGGACTGCCCCAAGCACCCATCTCTTTATGAGAAAGCCCTCAAACCTCTCGCCTCCTGAGGTTCTGTCCACAGATTTGCTAAGGGTTAAAGAGAACAATCGCGGGAGAAAGGGGGCGGAGAGTCTTGCATGCCTTTCTCCCTGTGGGTGTCAACATTGCTGACAGGGCACTACACCCTACTCCGCCAGTGATGGGCTTGTTTTGCAACTAGGAAAGGGTCAATGGGTCACTTTGGAAATTTCTAACTAAAGGACTTAGGAAATTGGAATTTTAACTTTGGGCCGCTCGGCCAACTTAAAAACATCGTGTGGTGAGTCATGCAAAGTGCTGGACTGGGAGTCAGGCGATGTGGGCTCCAGCCCTAACTCCTTTGTGGCCTTGGACTGGCATCATATCCACGGCAGGGGCCCCTACAAGCACCGTGTCTGGGGGCTTTATGCTCGGATCGCCTGGGAGGAGTGAACTGTCATTTCGCAGAGGAGAAACTGGGCACAGAGAGGTTCGGTCACTTGCCCAAGCTGGTAAGCAGCTAAGTGGGAATTTGAACCCAGGTGAGCCGACCCTGTAGGCGCCAGGCTTACCCAGCCTGTTATGCGGCTTCTCTCCAAGCCCTGGTTCCCCTCTAGCTCCCACTCGCTTTATTCCTTCAGATCTTAAGTAGCTGCAATTGCCACCAAACCTTGCATCAGTTCAGAACACAAGAGTCATGGATTTCCTCAAGGTCTCGGATTGAGAAATGTCTCTGCTCAGCAGGGGATGGCCCCAAGGCCTAGACAGCTCACCCTCCCACCCTCAGGACCACTCGTATTTAGCAACCCCCAGGACCAGTCCTGGGACAACTGTTCCAGGATGTAGTGCCACTCGCTGTGTCTGTCCCTCAAGTGTCCTGCAGGATGGCTGTGAAGAGGAGCTTTGCCTGCCCCTGACAGTCCTTCCCAGCTGCACACCCGTGGACACACACCTTCAGATCTGGTCTCCACGAACATCCTCTTTAAATCTGCCCAGCCACCTTTTTAGCCCTATTTTGTGTTCAGGAAACTGAGTCTCAGACAAGAGAAGGAGCAGAGTCACAACTCAAACAACTCAAACTCGGGCCTTCTGATTCTCTGTCCAGTGCTCTTTCTGCGACGCCAATGTGCAAAACCTGTCTTCTTAAAGCGGCAGAACCTCTTCACTGCCATGCCCCGTACTTTCTTCCTAAATGAACTAACTAGTCTGCCTGAGTGGTGGGGTCAGGTTTGGGGAAGGGGAGCTGGAGCCCCGTAGCTTAGCTTCCCTCTTTGCCATGTTTTGAAAGCCTTGTGAATGACCCCCTTTCCCGCCTCCTGGAAAATGGAGAACACTAGAACCTTCCACGTGCTGTGCTTTTTGTTGTCATCACTGCAATTCTCAACTGAAATAAAGGCCGGGCTTGCTGCAGGGAAGAGGCAGGGAAGAGGCAATACTTGGTTGTCAGTGAGGCTGCTGTGGTTTTAAGCTGAGGACTCACCTTCTCCAAGAAGTTAAGGATTCTGTCTCTTTCCCCAACATTAACAGGACTGGCCAGGAAATATTGACTTTAGGACCAGCACTTGATTCTAGCCCCTGTGCGTGTGGCCTGGTGTGATTGGGCCTTAGTTTCTCCTCTGCATGTGTTGGGGACTGGATCGCTATGTCCCAAAGGGCTTTTCTGACAGTCTCTACTCCTGCACCTTTAAGCTCTCATCTTGACTCGGCCTCTGACTGCACCTTTTGCAACCTTAGTTTCTGCATCTGCACAATGGATTGAGGGTCAGACACACCCACCTCAGGATTTTTTGCCAATGCAAGCTGTAGGCTGGAGGGCAGAAATGGGAATGGCAGAAAACAGCACTCACGTTATGCCCTTGGTCTTCTCCAAGCCCGGCGACTCTGAAGGGCTCCCATCCAAGAATCTAGAGTCCTTGTTCTGCAGCTTCCTGGCACTTTCAGGAGTCGACATACTGTCCAATTTGAGGGTAACAGCTCCTTGCGGAGCCCCAGCACTCTTTGTCGCAGACATGACTGCTTTAGAAAGGGAGAGCTCAGGGTGACAAGGAGGTCTGCTTTGGAAGGAGACAAGCAGGAGGGTACCTCGTGCAGGTGTGCACCCCAGCTCGGTGGCTCGTGCCTTAACTGGCTCTGGCCAAGCTGGCCCGAGGCCCCGCCCACCTCCCTGGAGGGCGCCTCCTCCTGCCTGAAGAAGCCAGTGGAAGAGGACTCCTGGGAGGAGCAGGGGGGAAGGGAGGGATTTGGGAACGGAGTCACCCAGTCACTCACCCTTACTGTATTTCTTAATAACAGTAATAACTGCAACTACAACACTGACAATTTTAATAACAAATATTTATTAAGCACTTTATGAAGGGACAAGTACTCCTCTAAGTGTTTTATCTATATTTTCTCATTGAATCCTATAAATTAAATAATGAGGAAACTGAGGCTTCTTGAAGTAAAGGAATCTGCCTGGGGTCACATAGCTAGAAAGTGACAGCGTCGGGCCCAAAGCCCCCCTTGTCAGAGTTTTTAACTAATACTCTATTTCTGCCTCCAAGAAAATAGCTACGCACCCCCTCGGTGTCTCCGTGTTAGGGTGGGGGTTCCACAGCTCGCTGGCTCCGCAAACTGCTGTAAGGCGTCCCTTCTGGAAGCTCCCCTTTCTTAAGTTGGGAAAATAGGAACAATCACTTACTTATCTCTAAGTGCTTCTTAGCTTTTGCCAGGCTCTGTGGCATGAATAGGGGGTGTCCTTTTGGAACTGAGGGAGAGGCAGAGACTGTACGACACCCAGCCGCGTTGTCCTGGGCAGGACACTGGCACCAGGAGAGTGTGATCTGCCTAAGGTCACATATGACATCCAGGCTTGCACTCTGCAGCTAAAGACGTATTGGGCGTTTCTCTGGTGTCCCATTCTCTGTCATTATCTCTGCTTCAGTGCAGATGAACTCCCTCAAAATTATAGCCTTTTACATAAGCCATACCACTCTCCCCGCCGTCATCTCATCCCCAGACTAACATTTCCTGAGGGCTTACTAGGTGGCCAGAGCTTTGCTGAAATAATCCCGCTGTTAACTGGTCGCATCCGAGATGGATTTGTCAGGCCCCTCCTTATACGGGGCTCTTTCCAAGGTCCTGTATGCAATTTTGAATGTGTAATTTAGTGTTTTTCTTCCTTAAAGAGGCCCTCCCCACCCCTCACCGCTACTCTCCTCCCAGTGGTATGAGCTCCAGGCTCCCCAAAGCCTGGCTACTTCTCTGAGTAGCTTTATTATTTTGTTTTTACAGATGTGGGAAGCGAGGCTCAGAGAGGTGAAGGATAACCGGCTGAAGGTCACAGCTAGAACTCAGCAGAGCCCGAACTACCCCCAGCCAGGTCTTTCCGTGTGTGCAGCCGGCTGCTTTGACCACTACACCGCCCCTCGGTTTGAAAGCTGGCCCCACCCTGCAAGTTCCTTGCCCTGAATTCACTGAAACACTTGCGATGGTTTGAGAAATGTCCCCTCTTGCCTTGTGTGGCAGCACTACGTGGCAGTCTTTCTGGTCTGCGGAGTAGCAGGCTGCATCCTGCGACCTGCTCATTCGCACCATGGAAATTCTACAATCCTAATTTCTAATCTCAGATCTCATGTCACCCACAGGGCCCTGTTTCTGATCAGGCAACAAGATCAGTAAATGAGATTGCCCAGGAGCTTGAGATATTTGGATACGAGCTCGTTTTTTTGGCTTCCTCTTCAGGTGGCGAGAAGAACCCTGAGTTAATCTTCAAACCTTTCTGAAAGGGGCTGCTGGATTATCAGTGTTTGGCCAGGGGCCCTTTCCAGGCATCGTCAGCGAAAATGACATTTACAGAATGGGGTGGGGTGGGGCTACAGACCCCCACCTTGTTGCACCACCAGTCAGCAGGCAAGAGGGCTTCTCCCATTGGACTCCTCCAGAATGAGCCCTTTGGACACTGGTGGCCCAGGCACCTGGAGCCCTGGGTTCCACGTGGCTCTACCTGAAGCTGTTGTACCCTGGGGAAAGGTGTTGCCTCCCTTCAAGCCTCATCTTCCCCCTTGTGAAATGGGTACTAGATCGTAGATGACTTCCAAAGGTGTGAAGACCCCAGGGGCTTGGGAGGGTCTTCTGGCTCAGCTTCCCTTGGTGGAGGGAACGTGCAACCTGTATGGAGACAGCCTTGACATCTCCATAAAGGGTGAAATAAATGGGATTTAAATAATGATAATAATCTCTTATGATCTGTTAGAATAAACAGAGAACCTTGTTCCTTTCCTTCTTTTATGGCAGTTTTGAGCCATGGTGTGTGTCAAATCATCTGGAGAGATAGTAAACACGGAGACTCAGGCTTGTTGAAGTAGCATAGAGTCTAGACCTTTGGACCTATTTTTTCCAAGTTCCTCAGGTGATTCTGATACTGGCCAAAGTTTGAGTTCCACTGTTCTATGGAGTGGGAGTAATCGCTTCCTTTTTAATAGATTAGAGAATCAAGGCAGAAGGCTGGGAAATGATTTGCCTGAGGTCATACAGTCTGGTGGCAATGAACGTTTTACTCTTTTGGGCTAGAAATTGGGGACTCCAGAGACAAAACAAAACCCCTGCCCAATGGGAATTCACCACCCCATCCTTGTCCCCCCAGGTACCTCCTCATAGCCCATTGCTAAACACTGTGACCACCCTGCACACCTAAATAGTAACAGCTCACATGTATCAAGTCTTTGCTATATGCCAAGCTCTAGACAAGTATTACATGAAGTAGGCACTATTAGTATTCCCATTTTATAGATGAGGAAACTGAGGCTCAGAGGGGTTTGCTTCCCGTGGCTAAGGTGATTCAGTTAGTACTAGAGGCAGAGTTCTGATTTCAATCCAGGCCTCTTGAAATGCACCTCTGAAGCTGTAGCTTAGTTGTTCCATGTTCCTCCACCTGATTAGTGCATAGTAGAAACTCTGAAATAATTTAAAACCCTTCCACATGCATAGTTTATGTCATTTAAGACTGGGACTTCATGCATTGATGAAATTTCCAAATAAATTTTAGGGACTGGCATAGGTGGCCAAACTCTCATTTCTTTCTATAAGGACCTTTAAAATATCAACATCATTTCTTAAAAGAGAATATTTCAACCCTTAGAAGCTGGAAGGGCATAATCTCAGGATAAAGGACAATCTGTAATGTTAACCACACTCCTCCCTTTCTGGTGACGCTGTGCTCTGCCTTGGTATTCCTCAGCTGTAAATACTGATGGGGTGTCTGTTAGCAGGAGTGAGGATTAAATAAGAAATGAACAAGTGCAGTGCCTGGGTCACGGCCAGTGCCCTGGAGAGGGAAACCATCTTTATCATATCACTTTGTCACTAGAGGGGACTTGAAAGGCCATCTTGTTAGCTGCACTACCCCACCGATCGGGGAACTGAGGCCCAGAGAGGGAAAGAACAAGATGAGCGAATAGCTTTCCCCATTTCCTAGGTGCCCAGTGCAGTACAGATGGGAAGATTCCCTCACTCATTCAACAGCTATTTACCAAGTCCCTGCCGTGTGGTGAGTGCTGTGGCAGGAAGTGGGAAGACGCTGGTGAGCAAACAAAACAAGTCCCTGTGGCTTAGTTGGCTAGATCTGCACAACAAAATGCCACAGGCTGAATGGCCCGAACAACAGATATTTATTTTCTCCTAGTTCTAGAGGATGGACGACGTCCCAGGTTAAGATCTAGTAGAGTTGGTTTCTGGCTGTCCCTGGCTTGCAGATGCCGCCTTCTCTCTACGTCCTTACCTGGTCTTCCCCAGTGCGCACGCACGGGCTGCGGTGGGGGAACTCTCTGGTGTCTCTTCTTATAAGGACACTAATCCTATCGGATCAGGGCCTCGTCCCTATGACATCATTTAACCTTAATTACTTCCTTAGGGCCCCCATCTCCAAATACAGCCACGCTGGGGGTTAGGGTTTCCATGCATGGATTTTGGGGGGATACAAACATTCTGTAACCATCTATTAGATGGCTCACAGTCTAGTGGAGGACACAGTCTAGTGGGGAAAGTGGACAATAAATGAGAAACATAACTGCAAACTGCAGTAAACGCTGTTAAAGTCAAATAAATTACAGAGATGAATCTCTAAATGTAAAATGTTATATTTGAGAAACAAAAGTCACAGTTTGGGGCATACACACAGACTGGGTGGTCTTCGATAAGTCTGAAGAACAAAGAGAAGGCTGGAGCGTTTTTTTATTTTTAACTTTTTTTAGAGACAGGGTCTTACTCTTACCCAGGCTGGGGTATAATCTGGAATTTCTGAGCTCAAGCGATCCTCTCGCCTCAGCCTCCTGAGTAGCTGGGACAACAGACACACGCCACCACCACCATGCCTAGCTAATTTTTTTTTTTTAATTTTTTGTAGAGAAAAATGTTGCCAGCTGGTCTCAAACTCCTGGCCTCAAGTGATACTCCCACTTCAGCCTCCCAAAGTGCTGGAACTACAGGAGTGAGCCACTGCCCCTGGCCAGTTGGAGATTTTATAAAAAGGAGCAATGCTACGTATTGCTCTGGAAGAAAGCTCATGGGCAATAGTGAAGGTCCGGAGAGCTGCAAGCGCTGATGGGTGAGTGACGATGGCGGATAAAATTAGTCCTGGAGTCACAGCAGGTTGTTTCGGTGGCTTCTAGGTCACAACAGGCAGTGGCAGCAGCCAGGCTTGCAGAGAATCACATTCTCGGAGCAATGTTACGTGCCCTGAGTGCTTCCCCCCGCTGGTTCCTGCCCTCTGATTTAGTTGGCGATGACAAGAATGACCCAACTTGTACGACCCACTTTACAACGCTTTGAAGGAAATGGACATGGTGCCGCCATGCAAGGTGAGGGAGGTGGCAGGGAAGAGGTGATCTAGGTACATTTGTTAGGGAAGGACTTTGAGGAGGTGGCATCTGAGCCAAGAATCGAGGGGAAGTGAAGGGGCCAGCGGTGGGGAAATCGGGGGATGAGGGAGGGGTGAGGAGTGGGCAGCGTGTTCCAGGCAGAGCTTGCACGGGGAGAAGGCCCGGGCAGGGAGCGGTGGAGGGTCCCGGGGGCTGAGAGGAGACCAGGGCTGCCTGAGTCTTGGGAGTGCAGGGGACAGAGCCCGGAGGAGGGCAGAGTCAGGCTGGGGTTGCACAGGTCCTGGTAAAGAGCTGGGGTGTTATTTGATGTGTGCTGGGAAGTCACTGAAGGGGTTTGGAAATCTGTGTGAACAACGGATGACAGAAGGGCCAGAAAGGAGGCAGGGGCTGACCAGGTGAGAGACGCTGGCGCCTTGGGCCGTTGGGCCACTGGGAATGATAGAGCCAGTTGTGTGTGTCTGTGTGTGTGTGCACACACGTGTTTGCATTCATGCACACGCCTGTGTGTCCGTGTGTACACACGTGTGTACGTGTACGCATGCATGCACGTGTGTATGCACATGTGAATGATTGTGTGCATGAGACAGAGACAGAGAGGGACAGAGACACAGAGTGACAGAGAGAGAAAGCCCGAGTCAATGATATTTTGAGGAGTTTTCATGCAAATACCACATTAGGTCCAGTCTCCAAAGGTACCTCCAAGCTAGCACGGCATTTGGATAATTAAAAGCTGTCCCTCATAACCCCTAAGCGGCCTAATTACATATTCATGTGTGCAGGTATGGGCGCTGACACATTTCTAGGTTTCCGAACTTGCTGGCAGAGGGTGGACTGGGGAGGGAGAGAGGTCAGTGGTTTCAGCAAGTGGCTTCTCCCGGGGAGCAGGAATGAGGACACAGTGGGGCCTTTCTCACTTGTTGGGAGAGTGGATGTCAACTCTGTCCATACTGCCCACTGGGTTTCATGTAGCTGTTTGTTTTCAGCAGAAGCTAATAATGGTAATGACAATTACCATCATCGTCATACAGCATAATGACAGCTACCATTTGTTGAGCCTTTCCAGCTGGGTGTGGTGGCTCACACCTGTAATCCCAGTGCTGGGAGTCTCAGGTGGGAAGATTGCTTGAGGCAGGAGTTCAAGGCCAGCTGGGGGAACAGAGCAAGATCTCCTGTCTCTAGAAAAAATTAAAAAATTAGCTAGGTGTTGTGGTGCAACTGTAGTCTCAGCTACTCAGGAGGCAGAGATGGGAGGATCGTCGGAGCCCAGGAGTTCGAGGCTGCAGTGAGCTACTGTTGCGCCACTGCACTCCAGCCTGGGTAACAGAGCAAGACTCTGTCTCTAAAATAAAATAGTGAGCATTTCCTATGTGCCAGGTATTTAATGCTCATTACGTTATTTAATATTCTCAGCAATTCTTCCTCCTCACCACCTCCATTGTCATTCAAGCCAGCATCATCTCTCACTAGGAAAACAGCAATAGCTTCCTGACTAGTTTCCTCGCCTCCTCTTTTCCTTGTCTAAGCTCTGTTTCTTCACAGTAGCAAGAGATGATGCTACTCCCCTGCCTAAAACCTCGCCTGCTCCAAATTGCCCTGGGAAACCTATCCGCATTTCTAACCACAACCCACAAGGACCTGCCTGACCTGTCCCCTGCCACCCTTCCACCACACCTTGTTCATCTCCCCCGGAAGGCTACGCTCCAGCCACGCTGACCTCCATTTTGTTCCCCAGTGAACTTTGTCCTTTCCCTACTTGGATTGTGCCCCTGCTGCTCCCTGCGCCTGCACTGTTTATCGTCTGCTTTTTGCCTTGCTGGTCTTAGGTCAGATTTCTGCTCCTCCAATGGCCTCCCCCAACCACCCTATCTAAAGCAAGCCCCCTGCCTGCCTGGTCACTGTCTGTCACGTGCCCTGCTTTTTTCTTTCATGCTGCTCCTCACAATCCCTAATTATCTTGCTCTGGATTTGCTTCCCCATTGTTGTTTATCCCTCACACTTGAATTTAAGCTCCATGAAAGTGGTAAGTACTTGGTCACCTCCAGGTCCCCAAAACTTATGCCTTGCTCATGGTAGGCTCTCAGAAAATATCTGATGAATGATTGTATTCTTGTTCCCATCTTACAGATGCGGAATAAGGCTCGGAGGTCAAGTCCTTTCCCTTGCTTATCATAGTTTCCTATGGCTGTTCTAACAAATTGCCGCAAACTTGGTGCCATAAAAGTTGTCGTATAATGAGCAGATTTATTCTCTTGCAGTTCTGAAGGCCAGAAGCCTGAAATCAGTTTCAACAGGCTGAAGTCGAGTCAGCAGGGCCACGCTCCCTCCAGAGGCTACAGGGGAGAATCTGCTTCCTGGTTTGTTTGTTTTTTTGAGCCTCCAGAGCTGCATTCTGTGCATTCTTTGGTTCACGGCCCCTTCCTCGATCTTTCTCTAGCTCTGCTTCTGTCACGTGATCTTCTTATCTTTTGTCTGCAATCAAATCTCCCTCTGTGTCTCTCTTACAGGGATGCGGTGATTACATTTAGGGATAACCCAGGATAAACTCCCCACCTCGAGGTCCTTGACTTAATCACACCTGCCAAGTCCCAGATAAGGTAATATTTGCAGTTTCTGGGGATTGGGACGTAGATATTTTGGGGGATTATTATTCAGCTTTCATGGTCTTCTCTTGGACCCCCAATGGTTCACATCCATCCCACATATAAAAATATTATACATTGGCCCTATGCCAACATCTCCAAAAGTCTCAATCTATTACAGCTTTAATTCAAGTTCCAGATCTTACCTAAACACTCGGAGCTCAAAAGTCCCATATCTCAATATCTAAACTATCAAAATCAGGCATGGATGAAATTATAGGTATAATTCATATGGGGCAAATTTTCTCTTCATCTATGGATCTGAAAACTAGAAAATGAGTTATCTGTTTCCAAAATACAGTAGTGATACAGGCATAGGATAACAGTTACGAATGTTCCCATTCCAAAACAGAAGAAACAAAGGAATCATCAGCCCTAAGCAATTTCAAAATTCAACCAGGCAACCTCATGAGGTTTCAAGGCCTGGGAATAACCCTCTGTGTTTTGAGGCTCCAGCCTATGGGCCCACAGCTAGGTCCTGTTGGCCCAAGGCTTTATTTTCAGAGTCATTCTACCTTTTTTCTTGAACATAATTTCAGTGGAGTAGTTTTATCCACCTGCTTCCTGTCCGTATAATTTTGGGAGTCCATCCACCTTTGTTCATTTTGTTCTCTCTCTGTTCCTTTCAGTGCAAATTGGCAGTGTTTCTGCTGGTATAACGTCCCTCAAAACCTTGTGGGTCTCCCATGTATATCATGGGGATTCACTTCATTGGATAAGAGGGTCCCACACAGATGCTTCCTGGAAAATTCTATATCTACTTCTGGCTTCTGCTGAGGTGGTTGAGGAGATCCATGAGTCACACAGCAAATCTCTTCAAAGAGCCTGTATGTGAATGAATAGCTTGACCTTTCCATCCTGCCAAGGCACTAGCAAAAGATAATTCAGCCATAACCTCAGCTTTCTCTCCAGAGCACATTTTCCTGACACTGAATCTCCTAATTTTAGTTCCTTTTACAATAAGCATAGGCTGAAAATTTCCCAAATCATCAAGTCCTGGTTTCTTTTTGCTTAACAGTTCCCTCAGTTTCTCTCTTTCCTCCTGCATTTTACTGTAAGCAGCAAGAAGAAATCAGGCTACACCTTCAACACTTTGCGTAAAAATCTCCTTATTTAAACATTCAAGTTTATTGTTTATAAATTCTGCTTTCCATAGAACTGTAGGACACCATTCAGCTAAGTTTTGCGTCACTATATAATAAGAATCCCTGTTTAGGTCTACTTGGGCTATCATAACAAAATACCACAAAGTGGGTGGCTTAAACAGTAGAAATTTATTTTCTCAAAGTTATAGAAGCTGGGAAATCCAAGATCAGGCTGTTGGCTGATTTGGTTTCTAGCAAGAGCTCTCCTGTTGCCTTGCAGACAGCTACCTTCTTGCTGTGTCCTCACATGGCCTGTCCTTGGTATACATATTTGGAGAGAGAATGAGAAAGAGCTCTCTTTCTTCCTCTTCTCATAAGGCCATCAATCCCATCAGATTAAGACCCCACCCATCCAAGATCAAGGTACTGGCAGAAAAAAAATTAAAAGAAAATGACCCCACCTGTCTTTTCCCCTCTACCTGCTCATGATTCCTTGTTCAAAGGTACAGATCAGTAAGGAAAATAAAAACAAACAAACAAAAAACAACAACAACAAAAAAGAGGAAGCTATTTGGGGGCTAAGGAAAGAAACCAGGCAGCTAATGATAATATTCACCTAAGCAGGGCGCTTCCATGGGTAGAGGACTGTGCAGTTCCCCAAGCACTTAACCCATCCAGAATCCCATTGATATTAACAAATCTGGGATGAAGAAGGGTAGGAATTATAGTCCCCACGTTATAGATAAGAACCTCAAAGCTAGAGGAGTTTAATGACATGCCATGTGCTATGGTTTGGATATAGTTTGTTTGGCCCTCCAAGTCTCTCCTGTTGAAATTCAATCCCCAGTGTTGGAGGTGGGGCCATGTGGGAGGTGTTTGAACTGTGGAGGTGGATCCCCCTGGAATGGACAGACGCTGTTCTCCTGGGAACAAGTGAGTTCTCACGCTTAGTTCCTACGAGAACTGGTCATTGAAAAGAGCCTGGCACCTCGTCTGCTCTCTCTCTTGCTTTCTCTCTCGCAATGTGATCTGCACACACCAGCTCCCCTTCCCCTTCTGCCATGAGTGGAAGCTTCCTGAGACGTTCACCAGAAGCAGGTTCTGGCACCATGTTTTTTGTACAGCTTGTAGAACTGTCTGTCAAGTAAACCTATTTTCTTTATAATTCATCAACCTCGGGTATTCCTGTATAGCAACTCAAAACAGACCAAGACAGCATGGGTGGTAGTAGACAACTGGAAAATCCTCATTCCCAAGATTTCAGACCCCCATTCACAAAGCCACAGAAGGCCTTTCCCTGGGTCACAGCCCAAACCTCTCCTCTTTGCTTTAGCCACAGGCCCACATAGCTGAGGACTTGAGCGTTCTGTGATAATAGGCAGTAGGCAGCAGGAGAAAGGTGGCTGGATAAAACCCATCATTGTCTTTGGTACTAAAAGGAGCCATTCTAGCACTAGCCAGGTGGGGTGGCTCTTCTGACAAGGGAGAGATGGAGCTTCCATAGCTGTTTTTGGAGAGTAAGAGATTTTGGGGACTTCAACTTCCTTACAAGATGAATGGGATGCCTTTTGGGCCAAATACTAATACTAATCTTACCTGATTTGTCTCTTAGTTTGAGATAATCTAAAGCAGAGGTTGGCAAATTATGGCTTGTTGGCCAAATCTATCCTTACACCTGTTTTTATAAATAAAGTTTTATTGGAACACTGCCATGCCCATTCATTTATGTGCTATGTCTGCTTTCATGCTACAATAGCAGAGTTGAGTAGTTGTGACAGAAACTATATGAACCACAAAGGCCAAAATGTTTACTATCTGGCCTTGTGTAGAAAAAATTTGCCAACTTCTGACTTAAGTCAATATATGTTTTCTAAAAATGAACTCTGTGCCAAGGTCTATGGCATTCTCAAGTTAAAAGCTAGCTTTGATGTGGTACTAGTTCTGTGAGTTTCCAATGTATAATTACATATGAATATTTATAAATTACAGATAAATCAGGCATATGTTAATTTTTACAATGATATCAGACAATATGATGGGAAATGGTGAAAGTTAATGACTGTAATTAGTATTTAACTTATTAGCAAAATTCTTATTTCCTATATTTATAATTTATAACATTTGGCTGAACAAATAACCCAAAATATCTTAGTGTTTTTTAAATAATGAATTTCTTATATTACCCCAATATCTACCAAGGAAGAATGTTTTTAGTACACAGATATAAACATGTCAGAGTCAAAGTAGTGGAAAAAATTGAAGTAACCATGTTTTGCCACTCTCCAAATACTTAACATATATACTTAATAAACAGACAAAACCTGTGCTTTCAGACAGTACCCTAAGAATTTCATAGAGTTATGAGTAGATTATATACCACAGTTACAGTATTCAAGTATTCTGGATTTGTTTATGTATTTTCTTTTACCAGTGGGTTTTGTATCTTCAACTGTTTCCTTTTGGCACTGTGGTGGGGATTTTTCCCATTTCACATTGAAAAACTCCCTTTAGCATTTCTTGTAAGATGGGTCTGCTGGTGGTTAATTCTCATATGTTTTGCTTGTCTGGAAAAAATTCTATCTCTCCTTCATATTTGAATAAGAGCTTTGCTGGACACAATATTGTTGGATAACAGTGATTTTCTTTCAGCACTTTGAAAATATTGTTTCACTCGTTCCTGGTCTGTATAGTTTTTGTTGAGAAGTCTATTGCCAGACAAACTGGAGCTCCTTGATATGTTATGTGCTTCTTTTGCTGCTTTTAGGATCCTTTCTTTGTCTTTGACCTTTAAGATTTTGATTATTACAGGCCTTAAGGTTGTCTTATTTGGGTTGAATCTGTTTGCTGTTCTCTGACCTTCCTATACCTTGATATTTATCTCTTTCTCAAGTTTTGGAAAGTTTTCTGCTACTTTTTCTTTAAATAAGCTTCCTACCCCTTGCTCTTACTCAACTCCCCCTTGAACATCAATAATTATTAGATTAGGTCTTTTGAGGTAATTTTCTATGTTTTGTAGGCAATTTTTACTTCTTTTCATTCTTTTTTCTTTTTTTCCCCTCTGTGTATTTTCTTTTTTTTCACATTCACATAACATTTATTACAGTGTAATGTTATAACTGTTCTATTTTATTCTTAATTATCATTGTTAATCTCTTAACTGTGCCTTATTTATAACTCAAACTTTATTTTAAACATAGTATATACAGGATTGGGTACTATCTGCAATCTCAGGCATCCCCTGGGGGTTTTGAAACGTGTCCCCTATGGATAAGGGGGAACTGCTCTAAACTTTTGCAAAATAATACAAGGAACAGTGTTCATCCTTCTGTCTATGGTGTTGACAAAGATACAGTGTGGTTCATTAATTTTGTGAAATAATGTTGAGCCAAGATGTATGCTGGGGTTATTTTGGGTAATAAGACAGACTTGATCTCTGTCCTCATGGAGCTTATAGTCCTAACTGTGTATTTTCAAATAGACTATCTTCAAGTTCACTGATTCTTTCCTCTGCTTGATCAATTCTGCTGTTGAGACCCTCTAATGAATTTTTCAGTTCAGCAAATATATTTCTCAGTTGCAAGATTTTGATTTTTTTATTATTTCAATCTCTTTGTTCAATTTCTCTGATAAATTTCTGAATTATTTTTCTATGTTATCTTGGAAATTACTGAGTGTCCTTAAAACTGCTATTTTGAATTCTTGGTCAGAAAGTTCACATATCACCTTTGCTCTAGCGTCAGTCGCTGATTCCTTGCTTTGTCTGCTTGGGAAGGTCATCGTTCCCTGTTTGCTGTTATTTCTTGTGGATGTACATTTATATCTTTGCATCGAACGATTAGTTATTTCAGTCTTCTCTGTACTTTTTTTTTTTATTGGATATGTCTGCTTAGAAATCCTTAGTAATTTACCTGCTGAATTTTTTTTCCTGCTAGGTCACTAATTCCTTTTTAGCACTAGAAGGTGTCTTAAGCCTAAGTTTGCCTTGGCTGCCTGTCCTGAATGGGAGAGGTCCCAAAGGGGATACTCCAGCAGAGTGGGAAAGTCAGTTGGAGGTTTGTGCCCAGGGACCTGTGGAATGTGTCTCCTATGGTGTGGTGCTGCTGAACAGCAACTCTGATTTGGCATCTCCTTTGGCCAAGTAACAGCATAGTTTCCAGGGCTAGGTAGTCCCATTCCCTCCTTTGTTTCTGGCTATCCTCAGGGACATTTTCCCCCTCCGGCATTTGTGATACTTAGGCTTCCAAGGGGACGTGGCCCCTCAGATCTGGTGGGAGAAAATGACAGAGCTCAGGATTAGAACTCAGATCCTCTGACCCCATTCCTGTGCTCTCCACCCAACACCATGGCGGTCTCACAAAAATACACATATTAGCAATTAAAGAAAAATCTTTGTTCAAACAAGGCTAGAATGTCAGTTTAGGAAGTGAAGAGGGAAGTGTTGAATTGAAAATTGGTGACTGATCCAAGGTGCCAGTGGCATTGGGAAAGGGGAGAGAGTCTCCTGACTTGATCAGCTCTGTGAGGGCCTGGTAGGTCCCCACCACGAAGCCCACGAAGCCCAGGACGCTGATCAGGGCATCTTTGGCGATGGTGAGGGGGCTCATGCCCTCTGAGTAGTAGGTGGAGATCTCCAGGAGGGGCGGGATGATGAGGGCCAGGGCGCTGCTGCTCACAGAGCCCACCAGGGACAGGACCAGGTCGAGGCGGGGGACGAGGATGGCCAAGATGCCTGCAGGGAAAGAAGACACCTGGTTTCCAATCGCCCTGGAGAGGACCATACCTACAGTTAGACTCCTAGCATGGCAGAGCATTGAAAAACATTTCATAGGACCACTGAGGGATATCTCCGTGTCCTGTTGATAATTCTGTATGAGGACAGGATATTTTGGCAGGGTATGAAAGAAAATCCAAATTAAAGATGGTTGTGTCAGAAGTATCTAAAAAGGAGCCAGAGGCATGAGGAGTCGGACTCCAGTCACATACACACTCAGATAGAATTTGACCTGTTGAATTGATCCAAATGGTTAAAGCAGCTGCATTTGATTGGAGTTGTTTGTACTAGGCCTGATCACCAGCCTCCTGGAGAGGTAGTTACACCGAACCAGACTGATCATCAATGAAAGATCCTGAGCCGATAACTTGCCATCGTCAATCCTGGACTGTGCTAAAACCTTCCAGATATGTAAACTTCAAGCCCCGTCTAACCTTCCTGGATGGAACACGATTTAGCTGCTTGCTAGATTGGTGTCTCCTGAATTGCAATTCCTGAGACCCTGATAAAAACACCTTTTCTTTTGTTTGCTGCTTTGCGGTGTTGATCTTATGTCTTATTAGTAGACACGGGGTAGCTTCAGTGTCGCCGTGCTGAGGCAGGGATTTGGTAAAGCCTGAAGTACAAATTTTCAACCTCTGATATTTTGTAAAATTACCAAGCAGTACAGGAAGCAGATTCTTCACACTGTTCGTGAGCTTTGTCTCCCTTGCACCCCTGAGGTCTGCCTAGGAGTGCGGCACGCTGAGGGAGGAGGAAAGGAACGACAATGTCTCTTTAACCATCACACGGAAAGGCAAGTTGGTGTTTATAGGTTTTGATGTCTTAATAACAAAATGTCCTCTGAGCCAAAAATGACAGTAAATTTGCAGCTCTACCAAATTAATTGAACCTGAGGAGGGCGATGCGAGAAGCCCGGTTTATAGCCAGCCCCTCAGATGCCCAGAGGAAAGTTTGATAAAAAGTAGGGAACAATTTCATTTCTGTTTTTCTGCTCCATCCAGGTTGCTAGGTTTATAGTTACTATTAAAGCTAAAGATGGGCCAGAGGCACCATCCCTCTCACTGTGCGGGGGTCTTGGTGGCCTGTCAATCGGAACGCCCTGACTCTCCTTGCCCCCCAGACGGGCATGCGCGATTGGACTCTCTTGCCATAGAATTTGCGTCTTGAGCATTGAGCTGAAGAACAGAAAAGATTTGGTGGAAATTTATCCCAGAGGCAGAATCCCTTAATTCCTCTGACTTCGATCTCAAGCTCTGCCTGGTCCCTGTCTTTTTCAATGTCTACTTCCTCAGCTTTTCCTTTGAGTCCGTGAGCCACCTCTAAATCCCTCTGTTTTAGCTTAAGTTGTCCTGTTGCTTGATACCAAAGAACCTAACTGATGTGCTTCTCTTAGGTTCGACTTAATTCCATAAACATTTACTGCGCCTGGAATTTTGCACTTGCTCCAGGGAGGTCCTACTGGCCCGACTGCTGTAAACTCCCGGGGCCTGGTGGAGGGGCAGGAAGGAGCAAGGCCGCCCGCCTTCTACTCACATGTCAGACAGACCATGGCCGTGCGGACGCCCAGGTCCACCGCGAAGGCCCAGCGGTTCGGCACCCGGGACACAGCAAAGGGCACGATGATCTCCGCAGGGACATAGAACTGCAGGGGGTAGGTGAGGCAGATGCCGCCCAGGTAGAGGAGCTTGACAGACTGGTACAACCTGCGGGAGCCAAAGGGGTTCAGGAAAGATCCACGCACAGACACCAGGAGCCTCTGGGGGACCCACGAGGGATCGCAGGGAGAGCTCTCAGGCCGCAGCGTGAGGCACAAATTGGGAATCATCAAAACTGCTTTGATAACTCGCTAATCACCCCAAAATACAGCAATGTGTTACGTGGGGGCATATCTCTAGGCAATGGAGACTCACTCTAGGAAGGGCATGAAGGTGCCAAGACCTACAGAGAAGATAGTGGGTTCATGTTTCCCATCTCAACTCCTCCGGGGACATCTGTTACCTGAGTGGTGAGGTGGGGGAAACTGCCTGCACTTTAAAAACAGCTCTCCGTTTTTCATAATTGAATTTGCAGAAAGTCAGAGAGTGAGTGATGTATATGTTGGAAAAATTACTAGATTGAGTTTCAGGAGACCTGGAATCCTAACTCAGCCTCTACACCTAAGTATCTAGGTCTCTTTACTTTCCTGGACTTTATTTGCCTCATCTGTAAAATGGGGATGTACTCTGTACCTGCTAAAAGGCAGGAGCTGGATCTGATGGTCTCTGAAAGTCTATGATTATGCAATACTAACCACATGGGACTAATTTTAATCAAGAATAGAAAAAATAACACTGCTTTTTAGTGGACATAAGGCAGGGGAAAGATTAATGATACGTTATTCCATTGCTCAAAGAGCCTTTAATCATGTCTCGTTGCCTACAAGAAAGAGTTCCAAACTTGAGCCTGGGATTCGAAGCCCATCCTGCTTCAGGTCCAGTGGCTCTAATTGTCTGGTATGGTCACCACGCGGAGAATGTTGTCCCTCCCTCTCCACCCTCACATGCGCGATGTCGTAACTACACTAGACACTCAGAGCCATTGCCCAAGCACGCGATGCACCTTCACAATCCGTGTCTTTGCACGTGCTGTTCTCTCTGCCAGGAATGCCCTTTCCCTCCCGTTGTCATCTGTCACATTCCTGTCCATTGTTCAAGTCTCAGAGGCTTCTGTGATGCCTCCCTGGTCCCTGCTCAGGATTAATCTGCCTCCTTTTGAGTTCCCACAACACTAGTCCTCACCCGTGTTACAGAGCCTCTCGCATGGAGTATGAGTTGGTGTGTGTGCACCAGCCTTTCCATGAGGCTAGGGAGCGTGGCCAGACCATGGCAGCACTCCCCTCCCCCGGCACCGGGTCTGCACGTGGTAGATGGGCTGCGACAGGGATAAAATGAGATCATGCCTGGACACCACTTAGCACATGCGGAGCGCTCAGTGCATGCCTGCTATTCTTTCTTCTCCTTCTTCTTCCTAAGGGTGGGTGTGAATGACTCAGAATATTAAATCCAGGTTATTATATTTTTATCTAAATCTTTATTAATTTATATGTGAGATGAAAAATGTGGATTTCAATTCTTTAGGGCCATTCATTTACTGTAGTAGCCAAAAATCAATTAGGGATCATGTACAAGGAAAAAAAAATGTATATTGGCTTAGATTTTTTTTTTTTAAAGAAAGATAAATGATACATACAGGACCGCATGTTTAGGGAAATATAATACGAACCCAAACTTAGTAAGTTAATTCTATGTGACAGTCACTGTGCTAAGCTCTTTCCTTGGATTCACACTGATTACTTGACTACAACCCTATGAAGCAGGTACTGTTATTGTTCCCTTTTACAGGTGAGGAAGCTGAGCTTTTGATAGGTGAAATAATATCTCCAAGGTCAAGCAGTTAGCAAATGGGGAACATGGACTTAGACCCAGATCTGACTGACTCCAGCAATCACAGTCTCAAGCATTCTGTAAAGGCCCGGCTAGAACGTCCCTCCGTTCAGCCGAGTTCTCTGTTACCCGCCATCCCTGTCCGTGACAAGAATGATGTGAGAGAAGAAGGAGTATTTCCTGGGCCATGAGCGCCTTGGCCAGAGCAGTGTCTGTCCACATGGACTTCCCTGGGGGCCTGGTAACATCACTCACAATTATCACCCGGTCCCATTTGTAGTTTATAAAGCACCTCCATAACTATTACCTTGCGTGATCCTTACACCAGCTCCTGTCTCCCGGAGGACAGCTCTCAGCTGTGACTCACCGCTTGGAACTTCCCACCCAGCCTCTCAGGTCCAAATGCTCTCTGTTGCATTCACCCCGTGCACAGAAACAGAGCACATTTCCAGTGAGGATGGTAACGTAGGAGCACACGGTGGGGGCAGAACAAAATGGGGGGTCTATGCCTGGGAATCTGAGTGCTTTTAGAAAGTCAGGATATTGAGCAAAAGGGGGAAGACACTGCTCGCTACCCCATAGTGATGTTCCACTCACCACCCTTTTCAGTGGTCCCCATGGCTTGCCTGTCTTACTGAGAAGTGGTAAGAATGTCAAATGGTTTGTGGTCCCCAGATGTCACTGTAATTATTGTGTGTTCTAATGGACATTGGCTGGATTAAGGGACCCAGCAACCATTCACCTCCTCAGTTAGCAGGAGTCTCCCTGTGCCCACTCTCAGGCCACCAGGTTCAGGGCGTCCCCCCACCCCAGCAAGGCAGTGATCCAGGCACAGCCGATCAGCGTGTTTCATCTGCACTTGGTCCGGGAGTGGACACATGACCCTGGCTGGGATGATCAGAATTTATCCCAAGGCCTTTAATGGACCTTGTGGAAAAGACAAATTTTCTTTACAATGGGCTGTTGAGAGAAAGGCCTGTAACTGAGGGGGTGTTAGCAGTCGCCTGTCACTGTGTGTGTAGGAAGAGAATAAAGTCTACACAGAGAAGAACAAACTGAGAGATGGAGGGAGACCGAGTTCTGATGATACCACTTAATAGCTGGATCCAGCCGTGCCTGAAGCTAGAAGCATACATATATTAATACTTCTCTTTTCTTTTTGTTTTAAAACTTATATGCCATTTGGACTGGTCTTTAGTCACTTGCACATGAAAGAGACTCAACTGATACATCAGTTAAAGCTGAGAGGACACTTAGAAATCACTTAGTCTAACATGTACCCGAATGTTTATAGCAGCACAATTCACAATAGCAAAGATGTGGAAACAACCCAAATGCCCATCAATACATGATTGGATTAGTAAGCTGTGGTATATGTATACCATGGAATATTGCTCAGCTATAAGAAATAATGAAGATACGACATCTCTATGGTTCTCCTGGAGAGAGTTGGAGCCCATTATATTAAGTGAAGTATCCCAAGAATGGAAAAACAAGCATCACATGTAATCACCAGAAAATTGATTTCCCTGATCATCACCTAAATACACATCTGGGAATGATACCAATCGGATATCAGACTGAGGTGGGGGGTGGGGGAGGGGATGGGTGTATGCCTACACAATGAGTGCATTGCGCACCGTTTGGGGAATGGTCACGCTTGAAGGTGCTGACTCGGGAAGGGGGGTGGGGAAGGGAGGGATATATACCTACATGATGGGTGCAATGCGCACGACCTGGGAAACAGACACGCCTGGAGCTCTGACTTGGGGGGAAAGGCGGTACATGGGCAACGTATGTAACCTGCAATTCTGTATCCCCCATAACAATAAGATGAAATAAAAAAAAAAAAAGAAATCACTTAGTCTAATCCCATTGCTTGATAGCTAGGGAAACTGGGGTATAGAGAGGAGAAACAGCTTGCCCAGAGCACAGGACTAGTGGCCATGGTGGACAAGAACCCAGGGCTCTTCATTTACCTAGCCCACCTCTTCCCACGGTGCAGTTTCCTGGCTGGCCTCTCTTCTCTTGCTCCTCTCCTCTGATGAGGGAAGCTAAGCCAGCCCTGCCCCGCACGTCATCCTAGAGCCCAGTGTCCATAAGAACTTTGGGCTGCACTCACCAGCAATTGGGGAGGTTGAGGGTAATGCTCGCCTGGGTGGTGGCCCCAAACTTGAGGTAGCCCAGGGCCCCAAGGCTTATGTACAGGACGATGATCGCGAACATCCCCCCGTAGAGGACAGGTGGAAACTGGGCACGGTGCTGCATCTTGTTTTCCAGAGGCAAAACCTGCAAACAGAGGGGACACGAGCAATTACACAGGGCTTCCTACTGATGTAGAGACCCCGTTTACCCACTGTTTGTTATTCTAAATTCATAGATCTCAGTCATCAGAAAGCTCAAGAGGAAAAAAAAACCCCAAAAAACTCCAAGACACCGTGAGTCATTAAAAAGACCTTAAAAGTCTTTTAGCCCAACCATCCATACTTGAGTATCCTCTTCCATGCCCAGGAAGGGCTCTGCCTCTGAGTAACTTTGTGGCCCATGGATGTTGATGATCATTAATATCATTATTGTTACAGAAAATCACGGGAATGTGTAAGCGTGTGTCTTTGCAGGAGTTGTGCTTCCACACTCTTCCCACCAGAGGGAGCTCCATCTCAATTTCAGGTGGAAGGTAACCTTCCAGCAGTAATACGTGTGTGGGCTGCAATATAATTTTGGATTCCTTTTGCTTGGGGGCGGGGGGGGGGGTGGAGAGGAGAGTATCTTATATATCAGAATATATGACAGCTTCTGAACAAAGGATAGAAAATAGGTAGAGATTGCACTGGCACCAGGACTGAAGAAACCTCAGTTTCCTTATTTGTGGTGTGAGTTAGTTGTTCAGAAAAATCTCTGCTTGCTTATGCTTTAATCCAGCCCTAGCTGTCTATGATCTGTAATTCTGTGTTCCACAGTGGTAGTGTGGGAGCATCAGCTCCGAATAACACAATCCTGTCGGAGGAGAACTAAAAGGGAAGACCAGAGCAGAATCTGAGAGGGGAAACGCACTGGTCTAGGGGCTAGAAGGTGAGGCTTTAAGCCCCGGCTTTGGAATCTGACAGCCCTGTGCTCTTGGACGGCATTTCCAGCCCTCAGTTTCATTATCCGTGCGTGGATGTGAGTACCACTTCCGCCGGGGACAAATTTCTGATCTATCTCTTTATTTAGCTTTTTATTTTGAAATATTTTAGCCTTACAGAAAAGTTGCAAGAATAGTACAGAGAACCCCCATATACTTTTCACCAGTTCCTCAATATTAGCGTGTTTGCTTTATCATATTCTTGTCTTCTCTGTGTGTGCATATATTTATATTTTTTTCTGAGCTATGTAAGAATAACAGATTGGTTTTAAAGATTGTATTCTTTTGTGATTTCATTCAAAGTGTTCAGAGGATAAGAAATATTTGAAAAGCATTGCTAAATGCTTGACTGCATTGTTGACTTTTTAAGTAATTTTTCTTATGCTGGATTAAAATAGTCCTAGCACCGAAAGGGACTGATTAAAGGCATACCAAATTAAACAGTCATTTTTTTATATGAAGATCATAAGTGCTCAAGTAGGTTGACTTGTTATCAGGGATTTGTCACCCAGAGGTTTTCAGTTCTCCCATTTTACAGATGGATAAAATGAGGCCCACTTAAAAGAGATTTGCCCAACATTCCACAACTTTCTATCAGATATTTTTTCCTAGCACATTAGCATTCTTTTACATACACTTGGTAAGGACTGGTGAAGCAAAATAATCATCATCCTGATTTACTTTGTGCCTGGCAGTGTGCTAATCGTTTGGCCTACCTTATTTTATGGAGTCCTTACAACATCCTTGCTTTGTAGGTATTCTAATCTCCATTGTACAGATGAGAAAACTGAGCCTCAGGGAGATTTTTTTTTCTTAAAAAAGAAATAGCTTATCCCAGATCACACAGCATGAAAGGACAAAAGCAACAGTATTCAAACCCATGTGTGTTGGGCTCCAAAGCCAGTACTCTTCATCCAGCCTGTACAGCTTCCTCCCTCCACGTCGGGGTAGGGGGCACGCTCCCATCTCAAACCTTACCACGCCGATACCTTCAAAGGCAAAGACCGCTGTCCCGAAGAAAAGGGGGTAGGTCTTCCAGTTTGCCACCAGAGGCAGGCTGCTGGCGTCCGGGATTTCCTGATAGACAAACCCGGGACAAATGGTCATGGTTACCATAGAACTGGACGTGAGAAAATACAACAGAAATACAGCAAATGGAGAAACAGCCAGCCAGCAGCCAGCAGCCAGCAGCCAGCGGTGCTGGACTTTCTGCTGACCTTCACCATTTGGGGGACAGACTTTCTTTAAGAGGACAGAGGCAGCAGGAAACCCCCAGACTCAGGGAGGAACTGAGAGTAAGGGGGGCTGAGCTCTAGGGCTGAGGTCACCAAGCGTACGTCGGGACCTCAGTTTCTCCACGTGCAAAGTACGGTGGGGAATTGGGGCTGGGGTGGAAGTTGGCTCCCTCTGCCCCGCTCTGGAGCTGGCTCCTGGGGTCAGCAAGAAGCTGAGGTTGCTGGATGGCCAGGGGTGCTTAGGGAGGGAGAGGGAAGGTCCTTAGAAATGCTCTGCTCTGATGCCTTGTACACACGGGAGCCTGAAGCCCAGACAGATGCTAGTAACAAGGCTCCTCATCTACGAAGATAATATAAGCAGAAATATTTCTTTCATTCTTCTGATGGGCCACGCACTGTGTTAAGTGCTTTAAACACACTGCTTAGTTTTCACTACAGCCCCACAAAGTAGGGATTATTGTCTTCATTTTAAGGGTAAGGCAATTGTGGTGCAAAGCACTCTGGCTTTATTTAGTTTCTCCTTCTATAAAGCGAGGAAGTTGAACTATTAATAAAACAGCACGTCTGAAACTTTTCTGTGCCACTTACATTATTTTTCTCATGAAGTTAGTATTTTAAAATTAAATTGATTTTTAAAAAGAAGCATTCTAATACAATTCTTAGTTGCCATGAATAGAAGAGAACATAATAATTTAAGTACATAATTAAGAAAATAAACAAGCGTTATCCATCTCCTCCCTAAACTCATTACACATAGCACCGAGGCATGGAAATACACCTTGAAAAACCACTGAATTAATTAAATGACTTTTAAGTCCTGTCCTATCTCTGATTCTGTAAGAACGCAGAATCCTGGAATCTGATGAGGCCTGACAGCTTGAGAGCAAGCTCTTAAAGAGACACCAGCCACGAAAAGGAACATCACTAAAAATCCGCTAGCCAACAAGATGACCTCCGGGACATTTACAGCAACTGGTCCACAGGAGTCTCTGAAGATCCTTTATTCTGTCTGGGAGAAAGGAGAAGAAACCTTCCCAGCCAGGGGCTGGTGAGTGGATGACCCTTTCCTGGGGGACGAGTTGGGGGAGGCAGGAAGGTGTATTTTTGTTGTTGCCCAGGAAGGAGGGGGTCTTTGGGAGGTGGAGACTATCTGCGGAGTCTGCATCTAGCCTCTGTCTGTGTCCTTACCTTGCTTTTGGCTATTAAAAAGAAGAAACAGTGACAACCAAAAATGTCTCCAAAAATTGCCAAATGTCCACGGGGGGCACAATCACTCCTAGTTGGTACCCACTGGTCCAGAGTCTGTACTTGTACCCACTAAACTGACTCTGCTGCGTCCCTAAGCACTGCTGGGTTCTCACCAGTAGTTTTGCACCAAAACGGCCGAACAAGGTGGCAATTCTTAGCCCTGGTTTAAAAGCATGGCTTCCTGAGGCTCACACGGCTCGTGAGTTGCAAAGCCAGGACTCATACTCACATCTCAGGCCTCTCGTTTATGGATTCCCACCCATGACGGGTGTCGGGGGCAGTTTTTGTGTCTCATAAAAGAGCAAAGCTGAAGGCTAGGGATGGCCTCCGCTCAGTCTTCACTCCTGATTTCTTTTAATTTCTCCAAGGCTTTGCCGTGGGGGCCTGCAGGATTATCTGCTCAGCAGCCCTCCCCGACATTCCTGCAGCGACCTGGCCCCGCTCTGCGTGAGGTCTGGTTTCCGCAGGTGTTTCCCTGCCTGGAGTAGATGGGTTCGTGGGTAGCACCTGATCCGATTTTCCTGGATTTGGGGACCTGAGAGAACACCAGATTTGTCTCCTTCTGGTGACGGAAATGGTAAAATGCAAGACCCAGAAGCTGTGGGCAGAGCTGGTTCACATCAAGAGAGGAACAAAGCCAACATACACAGAGCCGAACTGAGCAGAAGTGTCGGAGGCGTCTGTCTGCCCCTGGCTTGAGGTCGCTTCCAAGCCCGAACGCAGCAGCATCCTTGAAGCTCTGCTGTCCCATGATGCTTCCCAGCATCTTCTAATACAGTCCCCTCTCTCCCTCCAATTACTTTTTGAGTTGAACTAAAGTCCTTATTACAGTTTTTCCCCTGATAACAAATTATCTGCTTATTGGAAAAAACCAAACCCAAACAAAATCTTCTTAACGTCAGTAATCTGCTCCTGAAAATCTGCTGATCTGTGCAAAAGAGCTGATAACCAAGTTCCTGTTATTTTAAACGGCAAAAATTATGTCACATGACCCATCAACCCCCAATACTCAGACAATTCTTAAAATGTAGCTAAAACTCGGTAAAACAGCTATATGTAAGTAATAAACTATGATATTAATCTATAGATACTTAAACTTTGATACTGAACACAAGTGAATGCAGTTGTTACAAGAAATTGTTCTGTCTCCAGTTCACATCCTCTTTGTGGACACTTGTTCACTTTCTAAACGGCCTGTGTGAGGTCTAATGTTTGACCGTATCTGGGACGTCAGACCATGTCAGAAACGTCTAGAGACATTTTCCCATGGGTTGTTTTGTTAAACAGGTTGTATTGCATTATAAACGTACATGGAAAAGCAGAGAGAGAGAGAGAGGCTCATTCTATGAAATTGGAGTATTAAAAAATTAAAGAGACATTCCATTAGGAAAATAGTGGAAGAAATTTTCTGTGTGCCAAACCTGTGTATATGTCAAACAATGCAGACATATATATAAGGAAACACATCTCAGCCTGAAACCTGAAATTTCGCTTTCTGCAGGAAATTGTTGTTGGCAGTCTGGAGGGTCGGTTTCCAGGCTTCTGCGCTATGTGCACACACAGACCGCACCCACCCCAGCTATGGCATGAGGTGGGCAACCTGCCTGGAGGAGGTGTTGGAAAATGAGGACGAGGCTTCCCAGCATGAGGACGTTGGCCAGCGCCGAGAAGGTGGACAGGGCGCGGAGGTTCCGGACGCACACCAGCGGTACCAGGAAGGGCAGTACCGACACCGCGTAGATGCGGGCATCCACGGTGGGAGTGGGGGTCACGACCCCTCTGCCCTGGCAGTTGGCTGTGGTCCCGTTGGCTGTTTCAATCACCTAAGAATAAGAAAGGCTGATGTGAACCTCTGCTGTGACCTGCCAGTCCCCACCTTCATGCCCTCCAGCTATTCCTGCCAACCTCCCACCCTTGAAAGGTTTCCTCTCTGCAGAACACTGTCCTTCTCACCCGACCTTCCCTTATTAGTGACTGCTCAGCCTTCAGAGCCAACATCCCCTCCAAACTCCGTCAGGCCCTGCTCTCAGAGCACCCAGCCCATTTCCTCGATAGGGTTTATCAGTTTGTAACTTTATATACTAGAATGATTATTGCTAAATATTTATCTTCCCCACTAAAATGTAAGTGTCCGGAGGGCAGGAACCTTATCCAGTTTGTTCACTGCTGTATTGCCAGCACTGTGACCTGCTCATGGTACATATTCAATATGGGTTCCTCTAACAAGCGAATGCATTAACTGAACAAGAGCATGTAGTGAAATTCTGAACAGAGACAGAGATGACTTAGACATCTCCTTTTTTTTTTTTTTTTCCAAATAAGGATTTTATTTTATGATGACAGAAAATATTTATGGTCAAAAATATAAAGAAGCAAAGAGAAAATATAAAGAGAGCAAAATTATCTTTGGAGACTCTCTTTATAGTATTGTTTATAACAGGAATAACATAAAATAAAATAAAATAGAAACAACCCAAATGCTTGGCATAAGGTTGTGGTGAATCAATTATGTACACTGAGTCCATGACATAGAATTAAGCATGAAAAAAAAGCAAAGAGCACATCAATATCAGAGTTTGAAAAAATGATTATTACAAATGCATGTTTGGATATTTAATGAAAAAATGCTGAAGCACTATTCACATACTTGTAATGTGCATTTTTGCAAGAGGAGAGATTTATTGGGACCTTGTCTATTTTATAATCTCTATACTATGGTTTGGTTTTGTTTAAGAAAGAGGTGTGTTGCTCTTGTGTTCTGAGGGGGGAAAATCAACCATAAAGATTTAAAAACGAAGACAAAAGATGCACCTGGAGATTCCTTTCAGAGAGGTAACGACTGTTAATATTTTAGAGTAGATATTATATTTCATGCATATGTACATATACATATGCAAATGTAATACATTTTCAAAAATGAGACCGAAGTGAACACAGTGCTTTGTAGCCTGCCTTCTTATGAGCTATGTCGCTTGAATTTCTCCCAGCACAAGAGTATGCAGAGCTATTTGCTGAAAAGACACACCTAACAAATACTTACCAAGTAGTTATTTTGTTTTAAGAGATCTGGAGAACCTTGTCTAGCCTCTGTGAGCTCACAGGTTAGGTATAACGGAGGAGACAGATGTGGACACATGAGTATTATATATTCAAGGGAAACTGTACATGTAATAAAACAGTAGGCTTGAATTGAGAAGGGGAAAATCAGGTGGTAATCCTGCTGTGTGGATCAGGGAACGACATGCAGAAGAGGAGGGCACTTAGGATGGGTGTGATTTGGATATGCGGAGATGAGAGAGTGGAGGAGGGAGGGCTTTATACATAGGAAGAGCAGCACGAGTAAATGTCCAGTGTTGGGTAAGGTGGGATATATTTGGGAACCGTAGATAGCTCAGACATGTTGGAGCATAGGACACATAGAGAGAGAAGTGGCAGATCAGATCGCCCGGTTCTTACGAGGTAGATTAAGGTGTTTGGAATATATCCTGTCCAACAGGTAGATAGTGAAGATTTTCAAGTTGAAAAAGCGTGCTTGTTTTTATCTGTTGATGCTGAGAGATAAGAACCTGGAGGGCCCCAAGCAAAGGCTGAATTGTCCGGGCTTTCACAGTCTTGGGTGATTTGGATGGAGCTGCTCAAAGTTCAAACTGGGCTATCTCTTACCATCTTGTATTCCTGCTTGAGTGCTCCGACCTACCTGTTTCAAGTTATCCGCCAGAAACATAAGGAACACACAGCAGAAGCCCAGCTGGTCCACAATTAGGAAAAAGAACACAATGTACCTGGGCGTTGGGAGGAGAAGATTATTTGTCATAAAAGGAAGGAAGGCAAAGAGAATATGGGGCCACCCATCTTGCTGGTGTTATCAGCCTCTATCTCACCTCTCCTGCCTGGCACCCTTGCTTCCTACAGCTGCAGGTAGGAAGAATTGCTGCAGCCTCAGACCTCCTCCAGCTCCAGCAGGGACAGGGACACCCTGGCAGGCTCATTACTCTTATGTTCAGGTATGTTTCCAGCAAAGCCTTTGTGCCCAGTTATGGAGTCATGAGGGCCTGCCTTGACCTCCCTGCACCATCATCTGCTGCCCACCCTCGTCTGCTTGGAGAAGGAGAGTTCTGTCCTAAACTCCAGCTGAGCTGGCTTGGACGCTGAACACTCTGCCTGGTCTTGGCCATCCCTTCCCCCACACTGAAGCTGCTTCCACTCTGCCCCTGCAGCCCACACTCCACACAGCAGCTAGACTCATCTTTTAGAGACTGTTGCTTATACCATGTCTTTCCTCTGCTTGCAACCTTTCTGGGGCTTCCGTCTGCTCTTGGGATAACATTCTGATATGTTAATTTGCCTGCCAGTTGCTGCCTGATTTGGCTCCTGCTTCCCTTTCCATTCTTCTCTTCCACTTCTTCTCCTCCCCACTATGCACACTTTGCCAGTTCCTGGAGTCCTCTGAGCTCTTCCCATCCCCCTGTCTTTTGCACACACCTTTCCCTAGGATGCTCTTCCCAACCCTCTTCAAATGGTCAACCCTCAGCTTAAACTTCACCTCCTCAGAGAGGGTTTCTCCAACCTTTCATAGCTCTTATCTTAACTCATAATTATACATTTGCTTCTTTTCTTATTTCCTGACTCTAGCAGGAGGTTTTAAAAACTCTATCGAGGTAGGGATCATGTCTATTCCATTCAGCTCTATCTCCCTGCACCTAGCATGATGCCTGGTCCATAGTGGGTACTCAGTCAATATTGTTTAATGAGGAGATGAATGAATTAATGAATGAATGGGTCCCTGGTTCTCTGCAAATGGAATGGAAAGTACACACAGTCTATCTGACTTTGAGTCCCCACGTGCTGCCTGGCATCCCCTGATGTCCAGGTTCAAGAGCCATCCCAGACTGCCCAGGAGCCCCCTTATGCTGATCCCCTTTTGGCTTGTGGCACCTTCTAGCTTCTGTGCCTTGGATGCTGCAGCCTCTAGAGCCGGATGGTCTCCACCAGCCAAGCACTCGAGGCCCAGCTTGCCTTAGACCCAGGCTCTTTCTGTTTTGACAGGTCACAAGTTAACAGAGCCAACACAGGTGAAGAAACACGTTCACTGAACACCCCAAATCACTCTTAGAATGAAATGTGGTGTCAAAATGCATTTCTTATAAATGATTGCTGGTAAATGTGTTACCAAAGCTGGACCTTTGCTGAATTGAGGATGATTTAGTATTCACGGTGACAGCAGTATCAAAATAAAGTCTTATCATTCGATCTGTTGCCGCCCAATGACTAAAGACTAGCGGCAGTGAGGTGAGGGGGAGAAAGGAGAGCTGGTGAAGAAAACGAAACAGCTCTGCTGTCAGAATGTCCCCTGACTGCTGAGAAAGGGGACTAGAAACTTTAGCTACAGGGATCAGTTCATCCACACTCAGGGTGGTCCAGCTGCAGAGGACCAGGAGTTGACCACAGTCATACAACACCATTGCTCGGAGTTGTGATTTTCAGCCCAGTCATGATTCACTCTGTACCTCTGGGTAAGTTGCTCCCTGTCCTTCAATTTCCCCATCTGTACTTATGGATTTCAGAAGCACCTGGCTCTGTCCCTAGAGGAATCCATCTAGACCCATGTGCAAGTCTTCTACCCCATTGCAGACCAGCAGAGGGCAAGGTACCTCCCCCAGCGGGCGTGGTTCTGGAGCCAGGCGCAGGGGCTGGCCTCCAGGGCATGCATCATGGTGTCCCCATAGTCCATAAAGGGCTTGCTGAGCCTGCAGGAGAGAGCACAGGGGACCGGATATTGTCAGGTTCAGAAGTATGTTCTGGTGAGAGAGCAAGACAGGACTTTCCCCAGCACAAGGCTGAATGGAAGGATGTGTGGTAGGAACCCTGGCAGAAGGGATAGATGCCTACTGGTGCCCACTGCGCTTCTCTCATTTCCCTGAAGGGCTCCAAAAATCATTTACTAACTGTAAACAAATATTTAGTGAGTGGTTACTGAGTACAAGGCATAAGGGTTTGTATCAGTGAATGAGATAGGCAAGGCCTGTCTTCCTGGTGCCATCAGTCAAGTGGATTAATGAGACTCATGTACTCACTGAACGCATGGGGACACTTAGGCCCAGAGGGGACAGAGCACCTGTCCAAAGTCACATAGTGAGCTGGGGGGCAGAGTCAAGACCTGACCTCAGGTCTTTTGACTCCCGCAACAATGATTTTCTTATGACACCTGCTGCCTCCCTGAGATCACACAGATTACTGGTCTTCATGCTCACAATGAAGATTATCATGCACACTACCCCTTGTACAATGCTTTTTACCAGGCGTGCAGGGGCTCATCCTCTTAAGGGTACATCAGAATTTCAAGGAAATGAGAAGGAAAGTGAATTTCCCCCTCCATTTAATTAAAAAATATAGCAGCAGTAATGCCTATTATAAAAAGGTCAAATGTACAGAAGTATAAAAAATGAATGTCCCTATGCACATCCTCCCCTGCCTCATCCCAAGCCAATTCTCCTCCCCACTTCTTTCCCCAGAAGTAACTACTTTTAACAGTGTGAAGTGGTTAAGTCCAGACCTTTTAAAAATATTTATTATAAACAATAAATGTATATAGCTTAGTTTTTAAAATCCTATAGCGGTGTCAAAAGCGTATCCAATATTATTTTTAAAATGGTGTGGAAAGTGAAAAGGACACTGCTTTTGTGACAGAAAAACTGAGAAACTCTTGGCTGGTGGGGTGTGCTCAAGGGGCTTGCTCTGGTAGAGATATAAAGACAGAAAGTATTATAGGAGACTGGGCAAGGCATGCTGGTTAGAGTAATGCAAAGAAAGTCCTGTGTGCCAGGGACTTGGAGGCTCTCACCTGCAGCAGAAGTGGCGGGCACACTTCACCAGGACCTCCATGCAGTGCACGGCCAGGAGGCCTATCACCAACAGGCTGACGGGACCCAGCTGCAGAGAAGGGTGTGAACAGAAGGAAGAGAGTTGAGTAGCTATGTGAGCATGAAAATCATGGGACAAAAATGGATTCGTTAAGAGAAAGAGAGGACAAGCCATAGGCTGGAAGGAAATATTTGCATAAGATACATCTAATGAAGGACTGCTCCCCTCTTAAAAGTCAGCAATAAGAAATCAATCTGATTTAAAAATGGACAAAAGACCTGGACAGCTGCCTCACCAAAGAAGATGGCAAATAAGCACATGAAAAGATGCTTTGTATCATGTCATTAGAGAATTGCAAATTAAAACTACAGTGAGGCTAGGCATGGTGGCTGCTTCTGTAATCCCAGCACTTTGGGAGGCCAAGGCAGCAGGATCGCTTGAGGCCAGGAGTTCAAGACCAGCCTGGGCAACATAGCAAGACCTCGTCTCTACAAAAATTTAAAAGTTAACTGAGCGTGTTGGCACGTGCCTGTAGTCCTAGCTACTTGGGAGGAGGCTGAGGCAGGAAGATTGCTTGAGCCCAGGAGTTCACATCGAGCTGTGCTCACCTAACTGCACTACAACCTGAGCAACAGAGCAAGACCTTGTCTCTTTAAAAAAAACAACAAAATAAAAAACCCTAAAACTACAATGAGCTACCACTGCACACCTATTAGAACAGCCAAAATCCGAAACACTGACAAACTGACAACGCCAAGTGCTGGCGAGGATGTGGAACAATAGGAACATTCATTCGTTGCTGGTATGAATGCAAAATGGCACAGCCACCTTGGAAGACAGTTTGGCAGTTTCTTATGAAATGAAATATACTCTTACCATATGATCCAACAATTGCATTCCTTAGCATTTACCCACAGAAGTTAAAACTTACGTCCACGTACTGTTTATAGCAGCTTTATTCATAATTGCCCCAACTTGGGGCAAGATGTCCTTCAGGAGGTGAGTGACTAAATAAACACGGGCATGTAGACAATGGAATATTATTCAGAGCTAAAAAGAAATGAGCTATCGAGCCATGAAAAGACATGGAGAAAATGAAAATACATCTTACTAAGTGAAAGAAGCCAATCTGAAAAGGCTACATATTGTATGATTCCAACTGTATGATATTCTAGAAAACGCAAAACTCCGGACTTAGTAAAAGGTCAGAGGTTGCCAGAGGTTGCAGGAGCGGGAGAGATGAAGAGACAGAGCACAGAGGATTTTTAGGGCAGGGAAGCTGCTCTGAAAGGTATTCTAATGGTAGATACATGCCATTAGATATTTGTCTACACCCATGGAATGTACAACACCAAGAGCGAACCCTAAAGCAGGCTGTGGGCTTGGGGGGGATGATGTGTAGGTCCATCGATTGTAGCGAACGTCCCACTCTGCTGCTAGATGTTGACAGTAGGGGAGGCTGGCGGCTCAATTTGGCCATGAACTTTAAAAAATAAAGTCTATTTAAAAACAAACAAAAAACGCTAAATGCTTCAGAAATATACACTAGGGGATTAAGAACTCTGCCCTTTGCCATTGATATTGGTACAAGGGTGTAAGTGGTCCCACGTGGACAGGCAGTACGACACCATGGAGAGCAGGCGGGGCTACCTGCTGCACTCTCCCGCTCACCCACCCCCTGCCTGGGAGACGGGAGTGGAGAAAGTAACAGTGAAAGCTCGTTATGTTAGACAGGACGTGGGTCTGGACATGGAGACACCCCGGTCACCTCTAGTAACACAGAGAACAATGACAGAGCCCGGAGCGTGCAGCAAGCCTGGTGGGGGTGTGTGTGGAGGTTTCAGTGACTCTGGAGGAAGAAAGGCAGAGGACAGGTTTCAGGGGCAAAACTGATCTCCAGAGACAAGCAGGCATTCAAGGGCAGACAATAGGGACTTCCACGTCAAAAGGGAAGAAAAAGGTGGCCACTCCACAAGACTGTCCAGAGAAACTTATGACCTTTTCTTCTTTGTTTTGAGTCTCAGACTCCTTTTTCATGAAATAAATTGATCCTCTTAGAAAAAGAACAGATAGGAATCACTAAACTTTGCCTTTAATTGAGGGCTATGGAATCCTAGGAACCACCTATAATCCCCTGGCCCGTGGAATGAATGAGATGAAAATAATCATTAATAAATTATAATAGTAGCAGTAGCAGAAACCATTCAAGTGTCAAGTGATCTAAAGTTTACAAAAATAACTTTACATGTATTATTTAATTTAATCTTTTTCATAAGTAAGTTGTCAATTCCTATTCTACAGGTGAGAAAACTAAGGCTCAAAAGAGCCAGGGGAGGTAGTGACTGCAAACGGGCAGAAGGTTTCTCTCTGGGGCCATGCAACTCGTTCTAAAATTAGACTGTGGTGATGGTTGCACAACTTTGTAAATTTACTGAAAATTTGCTTATGTGTACACTTAAAGTAAATAAATGTTATGGTATGTAAAGGCTATGTCAATAAAGCTGTTAAAAATAAACAGCCACGAAAAAGGGCCAAGGTGAGCTCAGGCAGCTTACAAGAGGCAGAGCAGAACTCAGACTTTCTGTCTCCAAGGTGTGCAGCAGAGTCAGCCTGTAAAGGGGACCCCTGAGAGAGACATCGTCGCAAGCACACTTGATGTCAAACCGTGTCCCCTGTCGCTTGAGTGAGGTGTGCTTTCGGGCAAGCGTAAGAGCACCAAAGACATCGCCACCCCACGTGGCCCCAAGTCAGGACCACTCCCAGCCCCTCTTACCACGATGCCTGCGTTCTTCATGGCCAGGGGCAGCCCCAGCAGCCCCGTGCCGATGTTGCCTTTCACGACGTGGATCAGGGTTTGCAGCCACCTGAGGTGGGGGAGAAGGGAGGCATGAGCAAGGTCACTGCTGACCTTGGCCCCAGAGCCAACCACTTGGGGAAGAGCTGGCAGGAAGCGTGCCTGCAGGGGCCTGGCGTAGAGACACTGTGTGCGTGTAGGGGACCGATGGATGGATGGACAGAGGATGGACGAATGGATGGATGGGATAAGGAAAAACAAAACCCTATGTGCCCTGAGTCTATATTTACAAAAACAGTATCTAGAAGGAGGGAGTGGATAGCTTCACTCTGCTCTGTAGAACACAGGCCGTACTTGGACTATTGGGCTTGGTTATTTTTTAAAATAAATAGTTCATCAAATAAAGTAGTATACATATGGCAAAAATACAAATATTACAAAAAGTAATATTATAAAAGTTTATAGAATGAAAAGTAAATCTTCCCACCTATGATTCCTGGACTCCCAATACCCCTTTCTAGAAGCAACCACTGCTAAGAGTTTCTCATGTATCCTTCCAGACGTTCACTCTCTCTCTCTCAATACGTACACATATAGACAGGTATGTACATATATATGTGTATATAAGTACATACACACTTTTACAGTGTTAAACTTACTTCTACATTAATTTTTTTAAAGAGGGAGATTGTGCATATCAGTGCATCATAGATGTGGCCCATTCTTCAATCTGTTTAACAGCTGCATAGTATTTTGTTGGCTGTATCATGGCTTGTTTACCCAGCTCTCTCTATTGGTGAGTAGTTTGTTTTTTGTCCAGTCTTTTGCCGCTCCAAACCAAGCTGAAATGAATAATTGTACACATCCAATTTCGTACGTATATGAGAGCTTGTCTGTTGGATACATTCTCAGAAGTGGAAGCAGTGGATCAAGGGTGTGTGATTTAAAATTTTGGTGGACACTGGCAAATTACTCCCCAAGGAGATGTACCCATTTGCTTCCCACCAGCAGAGGATGAGAGGGACTATTTGCACCTGTCCTGGCAACCATGACGTGTCACGCTTTTTGTCCTGGGCCGACCTGTGGAGAGTTGCAGCACTGTGTGGGGTTTGTTTGCACCCCTGGCTTGGTTCACTAATTCCCCACTTTATTAGGGTCTTGTCAGACTGACCCCTGTCCAGAGGTGAGAGCTCAGTGGCCAAGGCCCAGGAAACTGTGTCTCGGGAGTAGAGCCTGAAAGGACTTAGTGGAGGCTGGGACAGCCGTGCTCACACCCTGCCCCTCTCGGAAGGACTGCCATGGGGACGAGGGAGGAGACAGTGCCATGCGTCCAAGCGTGGAGCAAATGGCCAACTGGCAGATGCCACAGTGCAGCAACTTTCTCCCTACTCTAACAAGCACTCAGATCTCTGTCGGGTGAGCTCTTGGCCACCAGAGGTGTTCAAACAGCGACTGAGGTAGGCAGGATAAGGTTGACAACAGTCGGGATCTATTCCCACAGCCTTTTCGTGTGCCTTCCTCAACTGCAGAGGCGGGAAAGTGAACAGTTGCATCTAGACTCCTTGAAGCTACAGTTCTGGATAGAAAATAGGCAGGGCAAATGGGGTGGAAGCCATCTCCCTGCTGCGTTGGCTGTTTCTTGCCAGCAGGAGACGTTTTCTAGAGTGACCCAGGCTCCACTCCAGCTTCCAGGGGGTCCAGAGGCAGCTGCTGCAGCAGCCGTGGCAAATGCTGATCCCTGGGATGCAGCCGCAGGCAGCCTTACGTTCCTGACCTTGGTCCTCTGGGGCCTCCTGCGTCCTCCTTCTGGACTGTGGAGGAGGTGGAGGCCCACCTGGCGGGCCACTTCATAGACATGTTTCTGGGAAGTCCTGTCTAGACTCCCCGCCTCCAAGCTTTTTAATGGGTGTGTAAGCCCCTATTTCGCATTCTTAAATGTATTTCTAGCATTTTTTTTTTTTTTTTGCTTAAAATACTATGTTTCTTACTCTAAACCCTGACTAATAAGAGGTAAGGGTGTACAGGACAAGATGACCTCCGCGGTGTCGTCCTACTTGCAGTTTCTGACCTCGCAATATTGTCCCACAGCAGGAAAAGCAGTCTTCAAAAACCGTGTGTTTTCACTGAGGGAGGTGAGGTGATCCTAGCGGGAGTGAGGGGGGCCCAGCGCCCCGCTCGCGCCTGGCTGGTCTTCAAGCCCTGGCTGGCCGAGCAGAAGTGAGTGTGATGTGTTGCAGTGGCTCTTTCAGATGCATTGTTCTTTCTTCAGGAAAGAACACCTGGTTCTTTGTAAACACAATAAAAATACCTGCTTTTGCTGCTGTGGGACAATAACAATGGATGTGATTTTCACCACTTTACCTATGATTTTTGAAGTTCTGGCTCAGAGAGGGGGAGAGCTTGCCCAAGGTCACAGCTAATATGGGAGTAGCAACGCTGGGGTGGGAATCTGAGCGTGTTTTGCTGTGGTCTAAGCCACGTGTTTCCTGCAACCTCAGCGGCAATATTCTCTCTCCTCCTTTAAAATGCCTGACTTTTTCCTACTACAGCCAACGCTTGAACACTTACTAGAAACAAATCTCAAGCAGGCTGGCCTCTGAAACCTTCAAGGACAGATGATAGTCTATCTTTTAAAAGACCTCTGGCAATGACATAGCCTTTTGTAGAAACCCCTTCTAAGATCCAACCATACACATTCTCAAAAAAATTGTCCCTTCTGTGTAATTAAGAGGACGATAAAGAGGGTCCCTCTTTCATTCGTTTGTTCATTTTACAACCCTTTACTGATCCCCGTATGCTCAGGCTCTGCATCAGGCTTGGGAGGATTCAGAGAGAAATAAGGCCTGGTCATTGTCCTCAGGTTGCTCCTCTTGTGGGCAGCTAGTGTGACCCATGCTAGAATTAACTAGTCTTTTACTAAACCGTTACCATGTGCCAGGCACTGTCTGAGATGGATACTGTCATCGCTGTCATTCTGCTGGCGGAGGCGTGATCTGTCCTCTTCAGCGGAGGCACACAATGCTTAATGGCTGTCCTCAGTGGCAACATCACTTCTCCAAGGACCAGCTCAGCCTTTGCCACCTCTAAAACAAAGCCTTTCCCAATCGCAGCCTCTGGAAATAACTCCTTCCTTTTCGGAACCCTTGTAGAACACTGACTTTACTCTCTCTGGAATTTCCATTGCATGTGTTCAACATGTCTTCCTCCCTAGGCTGTCGGATCCTTAGCTGCGGGGCCCCGAGTGGCATATTGCGTTCGTCGCTGCAGCTCCATAGTTCCCAGGTGCTCAATGATGTGGAATGAATGGGCCTCTAAAGAGGTACGCTTAGGATTCAAAGCGTGAGCTTCAAGGAACACAACTTCTCTACACCTCTTTTTTTTTTTTTTTGAGACAGAGTCTCACTCTGTTGCCCAGGCTAGAGTGAGTGCCGTGGTGTCAGCCTAGCTCACAGCAACCTCAAACTCCTGAGCTCAAGCAATCCTCCTGTCTCAGCCTCCCGAGTAGCTGGGACTACAGACATGCACCACCATGCCCGGCTAATTTTTTCTATATATATTTTTAGCTGTCCATATAATTTCTTTCTATTTTTAGTAGAGATGGGGTCTCACTCTTGCTCAGGCTGGTCTCGAACTCCTGAGCTCAAACGATCCGCCCACCTCGGCCTCCCAGAGTGCTAGGATTACAGGCGTGAGCCACCGCGCCCGGCCTCTACACCTCTTTTTGCCCATCTTTCAAGAACAGGGAAGAGCCCATATCTAGCTCTTCGGGTTATTAGAAAGAAGGAAAAGAAATCCCCACAGAAGTTTCCAAGTACAAGATCTCAGGCCCAGAAGCTCCTGTAGGTGGGGAAAGGACACTTACGAGATTCCATTGGTCCCCTCCTGGCAGGAGGAGCCTGGGGCGGAGGAGCTGCTGCACCCTCTCTGGGGGCTGGTAGGGTATTCTTTGAGCTGCACCGTCCAGAGACCATCCTCGGGCGGAGGCACTCCCAGGCTCGGGCAGGTAGACACCTCGCTCTTCAGCTCCAAGCACTGGGTGTGCGAGGGGTTGTGAGCAGCCATGGCTTTGGCAGAGGCTTTGAGCAAGAACAGCTTTGCCCTGCAGCAGCTGCTCAACACAGCCCCCAGCTTTTGAGCCTTAGTGAGCTCAGCAGCTTTAATACAGCTCCACCCCCTTTACCCAGAGTGGCACAGACTCTGCTCCTTGGGAAGAATAATGGCTAAAGCATAAATGAATGGGTAAATGGGCTTCTCCTCCACCCCCACACAGGCTACTCACAGTGGCTCTAACAGTCTGTTCTTTCCCGGCTTCCTTCCTGCCAAAGCACTGATTGAGAGCTCACGCGCCAAGCACCTTGCCGGGTGCTGGGAACCCAGCGCTTGCAGGCAGCGCAGTCCCTGGCTGTGATGGACTTAGTTGGAAATCATGAATATTAATCATAGTTTCCCATCAATAAATTTTAAAAATTTCAACTGTGTTGAGCACTTTGAAGGAACGTGAAAAGAGGCCGTGTGTGTAACAAAGGCATCTGCCTGTGTAGAGGAAGTCAGCACAGGTTTCCCAAGGAAAGGGAAAAACCCCTTGTATCTTCACAATGGCCTCTTCACCTTCCTGCTCCCACTGCCATGGGGCTCCCCCTGAGGTCACTGCTTCCCTGAAGGCCTCCAAGAGCGGGCTCTGCTTCCCTCCCCTGCCTCATGTCACAGGGCCAGGAGGGGAGAGCATGTTATTCCTCATTGCTTTTATATCATTCATTAATCCTCCCTTCTCTCTAAGACTGCTGGCTCCTTTTTTTTTTTTTTTTTTTTTTTTAAAGTCAGAGTCTCACTCTGTTGCCCGGGCTAGAGTGCTGTGGCATCAACCTAGCTCACAGCAACCTCAAACTCCTGGGCTCAAGCGATCCTCCTGCCTCAGCCTCCCGAGTAGCTGGGACTACAGGCCTGTGCCACCATACCCGGCTCATTTTTTCTATATATATTTTTAGTTGTCCAGCTAGTTTTTTTCTATTTTTAGTAGAGACGGGGGGGGGGGGTCTCACTCTTGCTCAGGCTGGTCTCGAACTCCTGAGCTCAAGCGATCCTCCCGCCTCGGCCTCCCAGAATGCTAGGATTACAGGTGTGAACTACCACGCCCGGCCCTGCTGGCTCCTTTGAAACACCTGCCAGCAGACCCCCGCCTGCAGCACACATAGCCTCAGGGCCAGGCCTCTCTTCCCACGGGTATTATAACACTGCGTGCTCTTGCTCCTGCACACACTCTCGCTCTTGCCTTTTATTTTACTATAACCATAAATGAATCATCTGTGCTCCAGCCTCTTATGACCTTGACCACCTTGCTTCTCACTAGTTTGTCCTCCCCCCACCTCGGACACCCGCTCCCACCAGCAAACCCTAGATCTTGTCATTACCAAAACTCACACCACCCTCCAAACCTCTATTTAAGCGTTCTAGTCTCTGGGTGGTTCCCCAACTCCTGCTGTCCCAGCTCGTGTGCACTAGTTTGTCGACTGTGTTACAGTCCAACCAGGCTCATTGCCCGCTGCTCAGAAGGAAGCCAAAACACCCAGGTGGCAGGGGTTGCAGCAGAGAAAGAGTTTAATATCGCAGGCACCGTGTGAGGACATGGAAGGAATTTCTCAAAGCCGTTTCCCCAAGAATTTGGGAGAAAGGATTTTTAAAGATAGTTTGGCGGGCAAAGCGCTGGGGAATTGGGTCCTGATTGGCAGGGGATGAAATCATAGGGTCGAGAAGCAGAGATTATCTTCTCTGTTGGGAGATTTCCTGGGTTGGGGGGTCTCAAGGCTGTGAGGTCTGTTCCCACACCTGTCCATGGGTCTGGTTGGCATCAGTGGGTCCCCCCCACCAGAATGTAGAGTCTGAAAAATACTTCAAAGACCAGTCTTAGGCTTTATAATAGCAATGTTATATAGAGAAGCACAAGTCTTGGGGTTTACTGTAGCCATGCTATCTACAGAAGTCGTGGGGACAGTCACAAATCTTTCGCTTATCAGGGAAGATAGGGCCATTAAGCAGGAACCAGTTATAGCAATAAGGAGGTTAGGGGACAATGGCTGGTTAACTCCTGGCTATATCTATACTTTCATAAAAATCAGACTCTGATAACTATTTATACATTATTTTAATATAGATAGTTTCAACTCCAACAATTCTTTGATCTCATCTGAGCTTCTGGTCTCCTGATGCTACTCAGCTACCTATTCACTGCTCTCTGTCCCCTCATAGCCTGACTCCCTTTTTTACCTGTGATCAGCTGATCATTGCAGCCATCCCTGCCACACACCGTCATCCCTCTTGTCCCTCTCCTTGCTTTGACTGCACCTTACAAAGCCACCGAACTGATTAGAGCCACCTTTCCATCTATTTCAAGCCTACACCCAAGCAGCTGGATGTGGCCAGAGAAGATCAGCTGGTCACACTTTAAATTTATGAACACGAACACCAGCTGCATCCTGGCACTGCTGGGCAAATGCACCGCTTGTCTTGTTTACATTATTCTCGCATTCTGCAAGAGGACTCTTCTCCAGCTCTCTCTCGAGTCAAACCTCCTTTGCTCTCAGCTTCTCACTCTCAGCTGATGACCTCATTCTTACCTCACTGAGAAAATAAAAGTGATCAGAAGAGAGCTTTCTTATCCTCCAGCCACTGGAGCTGTCCACTGACCTATGTCAGAGTGCACATACTCACCTTCCAAAATCCCAGCCCTCCTCGTCCTCCCTCAGTCCCTCTATCTCATCCCCTTTCATTCACCTGCTCAAGATCTCTGCTTCTGCGGTTATCCCTCCATCCTTTGCATCACCAAAACTTCTCTTTCTACTATGTCATTCCCATGAACATATAAATGTACTGTAGTATCTTTAATCTCTCACCTCTCTGCTCCCTTTTATGGCAAAACTCCTCAAAGGAGTTCTGTCTGCTCACTCTTTCCAGTTTTTCACTTTCCATTCTCTTGAATCCACTCCAGCAGACGTTCGTCCCATTGAAACTTCTCTTGCCCAGGCCAACAATGCCCCCTGCTGCCAAATTGCATGGCTAATCTTTAGTCCTTTTCTTACTTGTCTTACAGAGAATAAGGAATTTCTAGCTGAGGAATCACTCAGACCCAGTGAAGATAAGAACTCAGAGATGCGAGTGCAGCTTTTTTCTTTTTTGAGGGTATTTGTGGAACCTAGTGAGCTTTAATATCATGGCCTTATGGGGAACAGGGGACAAGAGACATATTCAAGAGCTCAGGGCTTCTTCCTCAGTATAAGACTGAACTAGAAATAAACCAATATCCCACTCCACCCCATGCCTGCCCCACCTGCCAGTCAAGGAATTTTGAAGAAAAGCAACTACCTTAACCTAGTGCCCAGAGGATGGTGTAAAATTGTGGCTAAAATGTGGAATGAAATTTCAACCTTCACTCAGTTCTACAGCCCAAATTCATCTACCTGGGTGGTCCAAAATACCTCAACTCCAGAATTTAATTCACATAATCCTATATTGATAGTCACTAACTGCTGGCTGAAGCAAATATTAATACAAATTCTTTCAGGAGAAATCCATCTTCATTTCAGACCTCAAAGAATTTCTATAAGTAAAATTCCAAGGAACAGCAAAACAAGAGAAAGTTTAAATAGACCACAAGAACTTTAAAAAAATAGAAATGTATGCTACAAACTACAAAGTGACTATTTTTTTTCCTTTCCTTTGAGATAGGGTCTCACTCTGTCCCCCAGGCTAGAGTGCAGTGGTGTGAGCATAGCTCACTGCAACCTCAAACTCCTGGGCTAAAGCCATCCTCCTAGTGACCATCTTTGGGGCCACCATTCTGCTTACCACACCATACATTTTAGTTTACTTGGGATAATCCCACTACATGCCTATTGTCCTGGTGAAATGTTTCTAATAGTATGTGCTGTAAAGAAGAGTCTATGTTTAATGTATGTTAATACACATCAGAGCCTCTAAGAGGACCTATGAAATCTTAAAACAATTCTCTACATATTGAAAGTAGAGGACAGTTAACTGGGTGTGGTGGGCACAACTGTTGTCCCAGCTACTTGGGAGGCTGAGACAAGAGGATCACTTGAGCCCAGGAGTTTGAGGCTTTATCGAGCTATGATCATGCCACTGCACTCCAGCCTGGGTGACAGGGTGAGACCCTATTTCAATTAAAAAAAAAAGTGGACGATAGGTAGGGAGTAGAATAGGGGGAGATGGGAGAATTATGAAGAGCAAAAGTCTTAAGCAAAACAAAAAATTACTGGCATTCATGATTCTAAATTTTAACACTATGAGTCTGTACATTTCTATATATAGATATATATTTCTATAATTGCATAATATAGGGTTTGGAGAACATTACTAACATGCTGGTACCTGTAAAACTTTGGGGAAGAGAGTAAACTTGAGAGAAGGGGATTTTTAATTGATGTACTTCTATAATGTCTAACTTTTCTAGTAACAATATATTAATATTACATAATTTTTACTAAGAATTTATTAAAGTATAATTTACATACAATAAACTGCATATATTTAAATTGTGTAATTTGATAAGTTTCAATAATATGGTTCACCTGTGAAACCATCACAATAATCAGGATAGTGAACAAATTTGCCACCTTGAAAATTTTCTTTTTTTTTTTTTTTGAGACAGAGTCTCACTTTGTTGTCCAGGCTAGAGTGAGTGCCGGGGCATCAGTCTAGCTCACAGCAACCTCAAACTCCTGGGCTTAAGCGATCCTACTGCCTCAGCCTCCCGAGTAGCTGGGACTACAGGCATGCGCCACCATGCCCGGCTAATTTTTTGTATATATATATTTTAGTTGTCCATATAATTTCTTTCTATTTTTAGTAGAGATGGGGTCTCACTCTTGCTCAGGCTGGTCTCGAACTCCTGACCTTGAGCGATCCACCCGCCTCGGCCTCCCAGAGTGCTAGGATTACAGGCGTGAGCCACCGCGCCCAGCCGAAAATTTTCTTATATTCCTTTGTAATCACTGTCCCTTCCTCTCCCTTCTTCCCAGGCAACCACTGATGTGTTTTCTATCACTATAGAGTATTTTGTATTTTCTAGAATATTATATAAATGGAATATTTTTTCTAACTTTTGCTCAGCATTATTTTAAGATTTATTCTTGTATAATTATTTTGAAATTTATCCATTTTGTATGTGTATTAATAGTTTATTCTTTTTTTAACCTGAATAATAACATAATTTAAAACATTTTGTGTGTATATTTAAGGTATACAACATGATGTTATAGGATACATATAGATAGTAAAATGGTTACCATAGTGGAGCAAAGTAACATAGCCATCATTTTGTATAGTTGCCCATTTTTGCTTCCTTTTGTAGCAAGAGCAGCTAAAATCTACTCATTTAGCAGGAATCCTAAATACAGTACAATTTTTTAACTTTTACATTTAAATTTATTTATTTTTAATTGACACATGTATATTTATGGGGTACATCGTGATGTTTCAATACATACAACATATAGTGAGCAGATCAGGGAAATTAGCATATCCATTATCTCAAACATTTATCATTTCTTCATCTTGAGAACATTCAATATCCTCTCTTCTAGCTATTTGAAAATATATATTATTGTTAACTGTAGTCATCCTACAGTGCTATAGAACACTAGAACTTATTCCTCCTCTTTAGCTGTAATTTTGTATCCTTTAACAAATCTCTCCCTATCCCTTTTCTCCCCTATCCTTCTCAGCCTCTAGCAACCTCTGTTCTACTCTATATAGTATAATGTTATTACCTACAGTTTTCATGTTGTACACTGTATCTCTAGACTTGTTCATCCCACACATCTGCTACTTTGTATCCTCTGGCCTATATCTCCCCATTTCCTCCCCATAACACCCTCGGCCTCCAGTAATCAATCACCGTTTGATCCTCTATCTGTTTATTTGACTTTTTTTTTTTTTTTAGATTCCACATATAAGTGAGATCATGCAATATTTTTCTTTCTGTGTCTGGCTTATTTCACTTCACATAATGTCCTCCAGTTTCATCCATGTTGTGGCAAATGGCAGGATTTCCTTTTGATAGTCCATTGTGAGTGTGTGTGTGTGTGTGTGTGTGTGTGTATAAATAGTTTCTTTATCCATTCTTCTGTCAACAGACACATTGTTTCCATATTGTGGCTATTGTGAACAAGGCTACGATGAACATGAGAATGCAGTTATCTTTACAAGGTAGTGATTTCATTGCTCTTGGGTGGTGATTTCATCTCCCTTCCAGAAAAGGGATTGCCGGATCATGGTAGTTCTATTTTTTATTTCCTTAGGAACCTCTATACTGTTTTCCATAATCCTGCACCAATCTACATTCCCACCAACGGGGTACTAGGACTTCCTTTTCCCAACACCCTTGCCAACATTTGTTATCTTCTGACTTTTTGATAACAGCTATCCCAACAGGTGGCATGTCATAGTGGCTCTGATCTGCACTTCCCTGATGGGTAATGGTGTTGAACACCTGCTCATATCCCCACCAGCCATTTTTATGTCTTCTTTGGAGAAATATCTATTCAGGTATTTTGCCTATTTTTTAATTGGGTTGTTTTTCTACTATTGAGTTGTATGAGTCTTTTTTTTTCCTTTTCTTTTTTTTTTCTTTTCTTTTTTCCTTTTCTTTTTTTTTTTTTTTTAGACAGAGTCTCACTCTGTTGCCTGGGCTAGAGTGCCATGGCATCAGCCTAGCTCACAGCAACCTCAAACTCCTGGGCTCAAGCAATCCTACTGCCTCAGCCTCCCGAGTAGCAGGCATGTGCCACCGCCACCATGCCCAGCTAATTTTTTCTATATTTTCAGTTGTCCAGCTAATTTCTTTCTATTTTTAGTAGAGAGGGGGTCTTGCTCTTGCTCAGGCTGGTCTTGAACTCCTGAGCTCAAGCAATTCTCCTGCCTCGGCCTCCCAGAGTGCTAGGATTACAGGTGTGAGCCACCGCACCCAGCTATTTTTTTTCTATTTTTAGTTGTCCAACTAATTTCTTTCTATTTTTAGTAGAGATGAGGTCTCTCTCTTGCTGCAGCTAGTCTCGAACTCCTGACCTCAAACAATCCTCCCACCTCAGCCTCCCTGAGTTCTAGGATTACCACCACGCCTGTCTCAGTAGGTGGTTTTTTATCTTTCATTTTGTTAATGTGATGTATCACACTGACTGATTAGTATATGTTAAACCAGCCTTGCATGCCAGGGAAAAACCACACTTGCTCATCATGTGTAATCATTTTGAAGATTGATTTCTGTCATTGTTGAATTCTGTTCACTAATATTTTATTGAGGATTTTTGAATCAATGTTCATCAGAGAAATCAGCCTGTAGTTTTTTTTTGTTTGTTTTGTTTTTTCCTTACGATATCTTTGGCTTAGGGATCAAGGTGATGCTGGATTCATAAAATGTGTTTGGAAGTATTCCTTCTGGGTCTATTTTTTGGAACAGTTTAAGAAATATTGGTATTGACCAGGCGTGGTGGCTCACGCCTGTAATCCTAGCACTCTGGGAGGCCGAGGTGGGAGAATCGCTTGAACTCAGGAGTTGCAGACCACCCTGAACGAGAGTGAGATCTGTCTCTACTAAAAATAGAAAAAAATTAGCTGGGCATGATGGCATGCCCCCGTAGTCTCAGCTCCTCTGCAAGCTGAGGCAGGAGGATTGCTTGAGGCCAGGAGTTTGAGGTTGCTGTGAGCTAGGCTGATGCCATGGTATTCTAGCCCAGGCAACAGAGAGAGACTCTGTCACACACAAAAAAATATTTATATATGTATTAGTTCTTCTTTGAATGTTTGGTAGAATTCAGCTGTGAAGCCATCTGGTGTGGACTTTTCTTTGTTGGGAGGTTTTGATTACTTCTTCCATCTATTTATTTGTTATTTGTCTGTTCAGGCTTCCAATTTCTTTCTGATTCAGTTGTGGTAGGTTGTAGTTTTTTTCCTAGAAATTTATCCATCTCTCTAGGTTATCCAATTTGTTAGCATATAATTATTCATCAGAGTCCCTATGATCCTTTTTATTTCTGAGGCATCTGTTGCAATGTCTTCACTTTCATTTTTATTTTATTTGAGTCTTTTCTTTTTTTCTCACATTAGCCAAGAGTTTGTCAATTTTGTTTATTTTTCCAAAAAAACTCTTATTTTTATTGATTTTTTTCTATAGTTTTTCTGTTGTCTATTTGATTTATTTCCCTTCTGATCTTATTATTTCTTCTCCTCCTACTAACTTAGAGTTTAGTTTATTCTTGTTTTTCAAGTTCCTGGAGGTGCAATGTTAAACAATTTATTTGGACTCTTTCGTCTTTTTTGATGTAGGTATTTATTGCTATAAACTTCCCTCCTAGAACTACTTTTGCTGCATCCCATAGGTTTTGGTATGTTGTGTTTCCATTGCCATTTGTCTGAAGGTATTTTTAAATTTTCCTTTTGATTTCTTCTTTGATCTGTTGTTTAGAAGTATGTTGTTTAATTTCCACATATTTGTGAATTTTCCAAGATTCCTCATGTTATTAATTTCTAGTTTCATATCATAGTTGTCTGCAACAATACTGATATGATTTCAAACTTCTTAAATTTAAGACTTGTTTTATGGTCTAACATTTGGTCCATCCTTGACAATGTTCCAGGCGTGTTAGAGAAAAACGTGTATTGTGCTGCTATTGGATGGAAAGTTCTGTATATATCTGCTAGGTCCATTTGGTTTAAAGTACAATTCAAGTCCAATTATTTCCTTATTAATTTTCTGTCTGGTTTTTCTATTCATTGTTTACACTGGGGTATTGATGTCCCCTACTATTACTGTATTGCTCTCTATTTCTCCCTTCATGTCCACTAGTATTTGTTGCATATATAATCTTTAGGTACTCCAGTGTTGGCTGCATATCTATCTACAATTGTAGGTTCTCTTGATGCATCGACCCCTTTATCATTAAACGATGATCTTCTGTGTTTCTTGTCAGTTTTTACTTGAAGTTTATTTGCCACATAATTTTTAAAGGAAAAATCTGCAGAGAGAAGGAGGAAAAGGAGAAAGCTAGATACGCCTCAAACATACTGAAATGTTGCCATCGACTTAAAAATGTTACTTAAAAATTTAAATATATTAAAAGATGGTGTTGCCCTACCCCATAGTCTCATTTCCAGTAGCAAGCACAGATGAGAGTTTGCATATGCTTCTAGAACTATGACTAGAAGATTATTTTAAAGATGCATATTTCTTGATTATAAAAGCAACACATGCTCATTGATACATGTGAAAGAAAATACAGCAAATTTAAAAATTAGCAATATATGGCAAGTGTTCTTCGACTCTGTCCATGCCCCAAGACCAACACCCGCGTCAGGTCCCGCTCCCAGTCCCCAGGAACACGGGCCTCCCTGCAGTGGCAGCAGTAAGTCGCCAGGAGGTGCTGCGGAGCCGAGCTCGCGACCGTGGTTCGAAAAGAGAAGGAGCAGCCGAGCAAGGGAGCATGTGACTTGGTCCTCCGGTGTGGCCGCCCGGATCACGTGACAGGGCCCGGAAGCGGCTGCCCGGGACACCTAGGAGGATGGCGCGTGGTCAGCGCTGAAGCAAAGGGGCGAGGGTGGGCTGTGCTGAAGCCGGAGCCGGAGCCAGAGCTGGGGCCGGAGCCCGAGCCGTGAGTCCCTGCGCTGAGCCGCCCCGGCTGGCGGCGCTCCCCGCCTTGGCCAGGACTCGCCTCGCCGTCCTCCCGGTAGCAGATGCCCCCGGTCAGGCACTGGACCGGCGTGGGCTGCGGGTCCGCGACTCTTCGGCTGCCCCGGCTCGCAGCTGAGGTACGATGCGAGCGCCCCTCCCGGAACGAGGCGACGCGGAGCTCCCTTGTCCCCCGCAGTATCTCCCTTGACCTCCTGGGGTTGGGGTCTCTCCGTCCTATTTGACGGGCGGGGAAACTGAGGTCCCGAGATGGGGAAGATCACCCAAAGGACGGGCTAGCGCTTCTTCCACTGTTCCCAAAGAGGTCCGGCTGTTTCTAGTAAGTCTCCTGCCAGCTGCGGGATCTGCTGGGGACTTGCTAATAATGGGTCTCTGGATCAGAGAGCACCAGAACGGCAAGGACGCTGGAAAATCGTCGGGTGCAACCCCTCCTAGGACAGTTGGGGAAACCGAGGCCCAGGAAGGGGTAGCGGCTTGCCTAAGGTCACCCAGTGAGTTAGTCGCAGACACGCGACTAGAATCCAAGTGTTCCTAAGCTCCGGCGGCAGCTGTTTGCTGGTCACCACACTGCCTCCTGCAGGAAACTTGACATGTGAAAAGACACCCCTCTCCTGTCCCTTTCTCTTTTAGTCCTCTCCCTTTTTAGCTGTCTGCGTTCTCCGTCGCCTGGGTTGGACTGGCTCTGGGTGTGGTTCTCTGTTTGTTCCTGATTTTTCTGCGCACTGATCATTCTGTAGGTTTGGTTTCTGATCGTCCTGCAATTCTGTGTAAGTCATACCAAAATATGAAATACGAATCGGAATATGCTCTTGGGAGGATAGGTGGCTGAGCTGAGGTCGTGGAGAGCCCTGGCATGAACTTGGAGAATGTGAAGACCTTTGCTTTGTTTTTTCTATAACTTGTCATATTTGGTAAAGACTGGTTATTTGGGTGGATGTTTCACATTTGTTTGAGGTTTGCTGAGATAAGATAGCAGCGTGGGACAATGAAAAGAACCACGTTTACGAATCAGGAGATTTTGTTCTAGCCCTGCCACTTACCTGGCAGCCTTAGGTGACTTGTGTTTAGGTTTCGCAGTCCATACAGTGATGGAGTTGAATCCCTAAGGGCCCCTTCTGCTCTAATTTGGATGCTGTGCATCTAGGTCTTTTTGTTTTTTACTCAGAGAATTTTTTATCGCTCCCCCCTCCCATGTTCATTAAGTATCAACTTGCAACAAGACTTCATCCAGTTATCCAGGAAGCAGTTTCCTTGTGCTTATTGCTACTTTGCCATGAAATGCTCCTCCTCTTTCTTCTTGTCTCTGTGTTATGTCTAAGCTCAATACTAGCAGACTGTCTTCAGTGATCAGGGCCCTCTGTTGACTCTTGTCTAGAGCCTACTTTACAGTAATGAACTCATACGTTTAGAATGTATTTCCTTTAAAGATGTTCTTGAAGTCAAGAAGTGAGGGAACAAAAGGCTCTGTCATTCGCTCAGAATTTAAGACTCAGTATATTTGGGGGTGGAGGCTGTATGCCACAGAGACTGTTCTGAAGACAGTATTTAGTCTGTCTCCCTTTGTTGTATGATTGTGTCACTTATAATTGCCTGCTCTGGAATCCTTATTTTCCCCTTAAGCTGTGTAGCTGTTCATTTGGCCTCATCCCGTGGCAGCGCAGTGTTCGTAGCTGTCTTTGTCTTTTCCAAAGGCTGTGTAAGGAAGAGGGGTTTGGTTTATTTTGTAATATTCCGGAGGCTACAGCTAGGACCAATGGATGGAAGTGCCATAAGGGAAGTGGTGTTTGGTGAGCTTGAACACTTTAAAAGAACTAGGGGTCTCCCACATTGGAACGCAGATCATGGAGCGCCTGTCACTGGAGGTAATTGTCCCTGGGCAATTACTTTGGGGATGCTGTAGGGGAAGTTATTGTGTTGGGTAGAAGGTTGGACCTAGATAAAGAATTCAGTTTTCTTCCAACTCAGAGGTTGTGTGACATTCCAGGACTGGATTTATAATCTCGTGGGATGTGGAGTAGAGGAGGGAGTAGATGTCCACTTTTGTGACTGCTTTATTTTTATTTGTTTCGCTTGCCTCAGACACCCATTCTCATGTTAAGTATTCCTGCTTTTTATTCCTTTTTATCACCTCCCTCTGCCTCCCCCGCAATGTGTCTCCCCTGTCCTCCCACCCCCTTCAAATGCTTGATATCCCTTCCTGGGTCAGATGAGTGAATGGTCTTTTGTTTTTACTCTTGGGTGCTGATAACCCCTTCCGGAAGCGTGTGACTGATTAATAACACTAACACCTAGGCCAGCTTTTCTCTTTTTCCTGTAGAGGAAACCCACATTGAGTGTGTTTACCTCAACCCAGGCCTTGGAGGAATCCTGTACGTCCCTCCATTGGCCGGGCCTTGCTGGGTAGAGCGCACAAAGGTAGCCTCTGTCTAATGGGCGTGGGGTCGAATGGACGGGCCATTGTAAACAGGCCAAAATAAGAACCTCATGATGGTGCATTTGGTGCTGTCTCTTCTTTTATCTCCCAAAACATTTCTCTTGAAACCCTTAACACCCAGGGCCAGTTCTGAATGACCCTCTCTAGTAGGAAAATCTCTGTGCTTCTCTTTTCCAAGAAGTTAGGAAATCTGTGTATGTGGGTTACTGAGTTGCTTATGGCACTTAGATCACCATTTCTGAGATAGGGACCTGGCTCAGCTCTCCAGAGTATGAAATGGAGAAAGTACTTTGGAGTTTGTATAGTGTACTTTCTTACTTACTATCCTTGAACTTCTCTATAGTATAGTAATCACAATTGCTACCGTTAACAAGGGTCCATTATGTGCCAGGCAACATATTTAACATTTATGTATTTTTTTCTCCTATCTTCATAATAATATTGTGATGTAGGCATTATTAACAGCATCTTTCAGATGAGGAAACTGAGGCAAAGGGAGATTAAGTAGCTCAGGGTCACACTACCAGACTCCAAACTCTCATACTTTTTGCTGTGCAGACCTAATCCCGCCCCAAGCTTGAGGGCCAGTCTTATTCCCAGAAAGATGTTAGGGAGGGCACATAATTTATATCGTGGTAGACAGAACACTGGACTGGGACTCTGGTTTGTTCGATCTAATCCCAAATCTTCTTTGACCAGCTGTGGCCTGGACGAGTCAGCCTTTCTGCATGGACCTCGGGTTTTCTCACCCCTCAGTGTGGAACCGAAGTCACGCCTAGTCCTAACATGTAGTGATCGTATGATTGGATTGTGGGTGAGAAGTGAGCATGTTTGTCTGTTCAGCAGCTGCTCTGTGTAGAGCATGCTGAGGTCAGCGGCTGCCCTCTGCCTGCCCCAGCACCAGACCCCTTCAGGCAGAAGTCTCGGTGTATGGGATGTACTTCTGTGGTAGTTTCCATGGACTTCTATCGAGACTGTTTCAAAAACAAAACATATGGAAGTCACATGGCAACGTAGTCTGTGTCCTTGTTCCAGTCTTTAGAATTCCAGCAGCAGAAAGGAGAAAATGCATCTAGGGGATTTGCTGCTGCTCTGGGTTTCAAAGTCCAACCCAATATAATTGTTTCAGAATAATGAGTGGCACTTTTAGTCTACAAACAAGTGTTACCAATGCACGAACTCTTACAATAGGAGGAGTGTACCTATTATAAGATCATATTTTTTTGTAGTGCTTTATATAAATCTGCGTACAATCAGGATCACCTGGGAAGCTAGTTAAAAATAAAATGCCCAGGTGGAATCAGATTGGGCCCAGAAATCTGTTTGGCATTTCTCCCTTTTTCTTTTTTTTTCCATTTTCATCTGTTTTATTTAATGCAGTATATCTAAGATATTACCATTGCAACACATAATCAATATAAAAATGATTAATTCATGAGTTATTTCACAATTTTTTGTACCAATTCATTGAAATCCAGTGTGTACACATTTCAGTTTTGCCCAACTGTATTTCAAGTGCTCAATGGCCACTTGTGGTTAGTGGTTACTGTACAGCTGGTACAGCTTCAGCATGTGTTACTATCTCCTGTGTCTCAAGCCTCCTTTATTTTGAACAAACTCAGTTACTAACAAATTGAAACTGGAATCCTGAAGTTTTAGAAGTAAAAATATGTACTAGAAATCATCTAATGCAATCCTCTCAATTCTCTACCAAAATAATAAAACAACTTATATACTCCTGAATCTCATACTGTTTTAAAATGGAAACATGAGTATTTGAATTCATAAAAGGAATTTCTGGCTTTACTTAAAAAAAAAAAAAATTCACTGCAGAATTCCCCTTAAAAATTGCCCACCTTTAGAAAATTTAACACATGATTTTTTTAAATAAAAATTAAATTTGCAAACACATTTGCCATACTACAGCCACCACACAAAGTGATTCCACCTGTTCATTTTTAATGCCAAGCTAAAACAGGGCCTATTTTGTAGGTTAAAGGGCAATTCTTTGTCTGTTGATACAACTGAAAAAATAGTTTATATAGGGAAAAAGAAGGAAATATTTCTAGGTTATGCAAATAGTTGCTATTTCAATGCAATTTTGGTTGAGTATACACTTGAATTTATTTTTACTTATTTTTTTTTTTTTTGCCATAAAACTTTTCTCCGTTAGTGTTAGGGTGGAAAAGCCTGGAAGGTGCTCACGGTGTGGGTGGAGAAAGACTTCTCACGCAGAAATTAAGACATATCAAAGTTAAAAGTGTATTTTATCCTTTAGGACAGAGAGAATGGGGGGGCGGGCGGAAAGAAAGAGAAGTGAGTGCCAGCAGGGAGGCCAAGTGACTTGCTGCTTTTATGGGGACAAAGAGAGAAAAAAATAGTGAGGGCTATCAGTTAATAACAAAAGTGGCAGCAGGTAGGTAACAAAAACAGTTAGGATGTCAAAGTCCAAGAGTTAGTTTCCTGCCTTTCATTGGAGAAGGGGTTATCACAGGAGACTCTGTCCTTGAGATGGGGTTGAGGCTGTAGCTCGTTCTGCTGTTTTCTCAGGAACTCTGTAAAAGCAGCTTCTCAAAAAAAAAAAACGATTTTGAAAGAAATTTTCCTTCCATTCAGCTCTTTTCAGAAGTTGTGCAAAACAGAACTCCTGCAGGGCACCTGATAGTGAGAGAACTCAGGATTGATCTTCAACCGTTACTGGGGAAATGTGGGATTAGGTACTTTCCTGTTATTTTTGCAAAGCTGCTCCTTTCATTTAGTAGTTCACTCTTTTGGGTCTAAATATCTTCTCTTAACAAATCTTCTTTTTTTTTTTTTTTTTTTTTTTTTTTGAGACAGAGTCTCACTCCGTTGCTCAGGTTACAGTGCCGTGGCATCAGCCTAACTCACAGCAACCTCAAAATCCTGGGCTCAAGTGATCCTCCTTCCTCAGCCTCCCGAGTAGCTGGGACTATAGCTGCTCACCATTACACCTGGCTAATTTTTTTGTTTCTGTTTTTAGTTGCCTGGCTAATTTCTTCTATTTTTAGTAGAGACCGGGTGTCACTCTTGCTCAGGCTGGTCTTGAACCTCCTGACCTCAAGCGATCCTCCTGCCTCAGGTGTGCTACGATTACAGACATGAGCCACTGTGCCTGGCCTGAGTCTCAATATCTTATGGAGATTTTGGCTTGGTTTCGGTGGACCACAACACAAATATCTCTATACATCGTCCTCAAGGACCTGAAGGACAAGCTTATCTTTAACTTTCACATGTTACAACCCTCAATTTGCAGTTAACAAGTTCTATTAAAATCTTCCATAGGGCAGGAACTGGCAGTTGCAACAACGGTCTAGGAAATCAGCTTTTGTCAAAGGGAGCCTCTGGGTGGGGTGGCCCCGCAGGCTCGCACTCAATGGGACAGGGAGAGAGCAAGAGGAGGAGGCCTTGGTTGCCAGAAAGAGCTGTAGAAGGAACTCCAGGGATTGACTGTACCCATTCTCTCTGATGGTTGAATCCTTACGCAATGACTGCAAGAAAGTGCTTCCACTTGGACTTTTCCAGGGTTGGGGAACACGCTTTCTTCTGGAGTGATCTGTTCCATTTGGAGAACTGTCCTTGATAGAAAGTTCTTCCTTATATCTGGCCAAAGATCTGCCTCCCTTTACTTTCCACCTATTGATCCTAGCTCTGCCTGACTTTGAGGCTCAAGGAACAAGTCAGATCCACAAGACAGCTTTTAAAGACAGTTTTTGTACATCCCAAGTTACTAGGTTGAACCTTCTCTGTGCTTCCAACCATTCCTCCTTGCATTGGTTTCCATCCCCGCCTTGATCCTAATCTGGCCCCTCGATACCCCACAATTTGTAGTTATTCCTTTTGTAATACGCTGCCTGGAGCAGATACAAGGCATGGCTGAGCTGAGTGGCGCTGTCGTCTACCTGATCCTCTCCTGTTCTAATGCAACCTAAAGTTGTATTAGTTTATTTGGCATCTATTATTATATCTTTGGCTTTTGTTGAGTTTATCATCAATTGAAACTCCTAAGTAGCATTTTTTTCTTTTTTCAATATGCATGCAATTGCTAAGCTATGTCTCCCATATCCTGCAGTTGTTTTTTTGATCTTTAGATCTATAGATTTCAGCTTTTTTTTTTTTTTTTTCAGAATTTATATCAACATGAAACAGAGCTCTTCCCTTGGGGCAATTTCCAGGAGAAGTAAGGAATGTGTTATCAAGCCCTTTCTAAGGCTCTGAAAGTCCCTTGACTCTTTTTTTTTTTTTTTTCTTTGAGACAGTCTCACTGTGTTGCCCAGGCTGGAGTGCAGTGGTGTCAGCCTAGCTCACTGCAACCTCAAACTCCTGGGCTCAAGTGATCCTCCTGCCTCAGCCTCCCAAGTAGCTGGGACTATAGGTGTCCACCACCACGCCCTGCCAATTTTTCTATTTTTAGTAGAAATGGGTTCTCGTTCTTGCTCAGGCTGGTCTTGAACTCCTGACCTCAAGTGATCCACCCGCCTCGCCCTCCCAGTGTGTTAGGATTATAGGCGTGAGCCACTGCGCCCGGCCTTCAGCTTTCTTTGGAACAGTTTTCTTAGTGACCTTCTGCTGTGGGTAACTTCAGTTTTTATACACAACATAAAGAGGCCACTTTTCAGTGTTTGAAATAAATTGAGCATGTATAATAGTTGTACCAAGTAAGCAACAGAGTGGTTTATTGCTTGATGGGCAAGGACTGGGGAATTTATCAGTCCCTGTATTCTTTCCCTTCACCTTCAGTAACATACAGGTGTTGACCTAAAAGAAGAAGCTAAGGCACAACATATAATCTTAACGAGTTTACTGGAGCCAAACTGAGGAAAACACTCAAAGCACCTGGGAAAACACTTCCAGGTTGTCTCAGGAAATGCTGCCTTTGTCCTTTGTTATAAGCAGTTTTTTTTTTTAAAGGCAAAAGGGGACAAGGAGTGGGCTGATACAAAGTTGTTCAACAGGAATTCCCCTTGCTTTGCAGAAATCACATTGATTAGTGATTGGCTGCACACTGTTGAACTATAGGGTATGAATTGTGGGGCATTTGGCATTTGACGGCTGCGTAGAGTCGGTTAGACTACAGCCCACATAGCAAGTGGATCCAAGAGCTGATTGTTTAGCTCAAGGAAGGAGAGACATGATCGCTGTCACATTTTAATGCCTCTCTGGGCCTGGTAATTTAAAGGGGGCTTGCATTCCTCAGATAAAAAGTTTCTTTTCTTTCTCACAAGATTCACTCGGAAGGTTCTATTCCTTACATGCTTTGGTATGTTGGAAGAGATGAAATTAGCTCTTGCTTGCATTAAGAATTATGTTTATTGATTCCTAGAATATTAGCACTAGAGGGGAGCTGAGAGGTATTTTAGTCCACACCTCCCTCTCCTTTTTTGCACATTTGGAAACTAAGATCCTAGACAAATAAAGAAAATTGTTCAAATTTACTAAGCAAACTGGTGATAGAGGCAGGCTTGGAACCCAAGCCTCCTGTCGTATATAGAAATTAACTTATTAGCTTTCGCCTGCATAGCAAGAGGTTTTCAACTGCTCCCGTTAAGATACTGCATACATTTTTTTTTTTCCTGGCCCTCTCATGAGTTTAATTGCCCCAGAGCTCTTAAGACATCCTTGTTTCCCTCCAGCATGTGAGTAAAGGAAGCCCTGGTAGGTTTTTAGCCGGGTGGCTCCGGCAGAGAAGCTAGGCAGGATCCGCCCTGGGATTTCCAGGCCCTTTCCTGGCTTTCTGCCAAGAACTTTCCCCGTGAGATTGCTTGGGGTCCTTCCTACCTTACAGTTGGTGGGAGAAAATGAGATCTCCCGTGGATCACTCTGGTGCCAGGGTTGGGCCAGTTTTCAAGAGTCCCCGGGAAGGGGCCTCTGGGGAGCCCTCAGCAGAGCGCTGTCTTCTGGTGGCTCAGGTTGGGTGCTGGGGCAGGATGAAGCGTTACGATGGGGGTTGGACGTCCCGTCTCCTCACAAGACAGCACATCAGACTGGGGGGAGGGGGGCGTCCAGCCACGTGCTGGAGGACAGCCTCACGGACAAGGGTCAGAAGGGTTTTTATTTGTAATTTTTAACGTTAATGTACCTTCTTTTCTCACTTGATTGCAGATTCTCGGAAAGTAGGAAGTTGGCTCTCTTTCATTGTACAGTAATACTGCCTCTTAGCAGCTGGCGCTGTATTTGGCAGATGTTTCCAGATTCAGACAGGGCTTCAGGAGGTAGATATGCTTTCTGCTTTGCTACTACCTAGCTGCAAGCAGGGTAGGTCACGTCATCTTTTGGGGTTGATTTTTCATCCATAAAATGAAGCGGTTGGAGTGACCTGTGAAGGCTCCTTTAGCAATGGTCTCTAGGTTCTGGGGACTGCGCAACTCCAGTTGTGTCCTTCCTGTGTATCGTAAAGAAGCCCTTGTTCTTCTCCTTTGCCTAGCAGCGTTACCGAGAAAGTCCACCCAGGGACACCATCCTCGTCGTCCTTCCAGCACACAGCAGGAAGGTTTTCTTCTCTCTCCATCTTTGAAAAATGAGCAAACCCATAAAAAATAAAAAGGAAGGAGGATTGTGGAGGGGAGATGTTGAGACAGGGGCCAGGGGTGAGCACCCCTCACGCTCCCGTCTTCGTCTGAGCTGCTTTCAGCTACTATTTTTCAGTACCTAGGTTGGTGGCAAGAAAAGAATCACAGGGTCAGGAGATGAGAGTTATTGATGGCCTCTATAGAGTGTAGGGTAGGCCTGAGGTCATGGCAGAGAGAAGGAGGACATCATTTGTGGCTCTGGGACCTGGGGGAGTTTGAGCAGAACTGGATGATCGAGAGGAGATATCTTGAACGCCACAGGGTTCTCTAGTGAAGGCAGAGGAAACAGAGGATACGGGAGAAATATCCAGATTCCTACCCTCTGAGAGCTTGTTCTTGGGCAAGGTGGGTGTATATACACTTTAACTATTGCACAAGTTTCAAGAAATAAGCTCAGACAAAGGAGTAAGCAATCTTGACCTAAGGACTGGGGAATGCTTCCTGGAAGGGCTTCTCTGCTCTTTCCCTCACCCCTCCCGCGCAGCGCCTCGCCTGCTTTGTCCAGGTATGCTCTGTCAAATTTAGATATTTATGAGTGTGGCACCAATTGGGAAAGTTGGGAGGCAGAAGCCGAGGGAACCCAGCCCGCCCCTGTGCACTTTGCACTTTTCCATTTCCCTTGGTACCGGGCACCCTCGTACTAAATCCACAGTGCAGCTGTCACAGTGAGCAGCTGTGACAATGAGTGCTCCTGCCCCAGAGTCCACCCCAGACATGGAGCTGCAGGCCCCAGCTGTGGGAGGTTTTAATGCTGGCCCTCCCCCCGCAGCTGCCATGTCCACGCAGAGACTGCGGAACGAAGACTACCATGACTACAGCTCCACTGACGTGAGCCCCGAGGAGAGCCCCTCCGATGGCCTCAGCAACCCCTCCTTGGGCTCCTACCAGCGCTTTGGGGAAAGCAACAGCACAACGTAAGTACCACTGATCTTCTGCCCTCCTGGGTGGGCTTCGTGTTCCTGAGTCTCCCTTAGACTTATTTTTCTCTCCTCTCCTCCATTTCGTTAGTCCCCTACTTTACAGGTGAACGTAAGTGATAGAGATTAGGCGAGCAGTTCCCTGAGATTTGCAATCTCAGTGCCACCCTTGGCTGCCACCCTCCAGTCTGTTTCTTATTCTTTGTTCCTTTCAGCTGTCGTGGTCCCACAAAGCTGGGGCTCACTAAGCTCTTGGACTTAAGAAAAGCTTCTAGCAAGGACATTCTCTTAATTCTCTTAATTTAGAACTGTGTGGCATCTGTACAAGAAGCTCAAATAATCTCTAAGCCCAATTGGAAGCCTCCTTTGCAAAGTCTCTCCCATACTGTGCCCCACATTGCCAGTTCATTTGGCCGAAGAAGGGGGAAGAAGGAAGAATAACTTCTGCACTTAAAAAATACGGGGGTTGATAGAGAAGAGAAGATCCACTTTGCATTCTCCAAGGAGGGCTTAAGTCTTATCCCTGGAAACTAAAACCCAAGATTCATCTGGGCTGAGTTTGGGCCTCAGTTTCCCCAAATGTAAAGAAAAACTGAGGACCCCACTATGAAGCTGTGCTGACTCTGTGGTATGCACCACTTGAATTAGAACATTCAGAGGAAGATTTTCTTCTACTCCACTGAGTATCCCAGCTACTCTCCAACCTCAGCAGACCTCTGACATTTCTCTGGTCCTGGCTTTTGCAGCCCTCAAGCTTAGCTGTAACCCTCTCTGTGCTCCCTTGTGGGTGGGGTGTGGCTTACCAAGGGCACCTTCATGTCCTAGTCTTAGGCCATCCCCTATCACCGCCCAAGGGGACCATGGAAGCTTCTTTTGAAGCCCATCTACCTGCACTCTCCTGGCGCAGGGCACTTTCTCTTGTGACCTGGGATGGAATTAGAAGATACGATGTCCGCATTCCCAGCCCCTCACCACCACTAGCTGATTTCTGCTCACGAAGAGCCTGTCTCATAGCTCATTTCTCACATGGCACACTGGTGTAGATTCCCCATTTGCTTGCATTGGTAGCTGATGGGAAAGATAGCTTAGACCACACCTGGCAACAGTGTGCTCACCCTTCCCCTCTTCCCTCTAACCTCATCCACCCCACTGGCAACCCCCAGGCAGAAGGAGCTCCACACACGGCCAGTGGCACGTGACAGCGTCCCTTTAGAGGTCACACTCGTTATTGTGAAATGCTTCTTCCAAGCTTCTCTCTCTATAGTTTCCCTTCCAGTTTTTGCTGCTGCTTTTTCTCAGGCGTAATTTGTCTATGCAATACTTGCCAGATGGGATCTGGATTTTCATTTTCATAGAGACTTCTTTAAAGCTCAAAACCAACCAACTAGTGACTCCAGGACAGTAGCTCCTAGGGTTTGGACACGTGGAAGCTGATGCCTGCCTGTTAGCCATTCTGAACATTTCTTTTTTCCCATATTGGGTTATCACTAGTGGTCAACACAAAATTACTTCCCTTTGTTTGTTGGAAATTGAGCAAATCAGAAGATACCTTCGTTGGGCTTATATTGGCACTTTTCCAGGGTATACTTTGTTCTGAGGTTTCCTTCCTGCCCTGATGCTGGGATACAAAGTGGGTGACCAGGAAAGCCCATCTGTAGGTGATGGCGAGCGTCGCAGTTCCATCACAGGTGGTACAGGGAAAAGTATTTCATTCGGAGGGACTCGAGTAATTCCAGGCTGGGGCATAGGATTCACACAAGCAGTTATGTAGAAGACATGCCAGGTATGATTAAGGTGGAAGTTGATTTGAAGAACCGTATTAACCCAAATGAATCTCTACTGTGTAGGAAGTGTGAGGAACACATTTTGAGCTGGATTCCTTTTCTATTTCTACCTTTCTCCACCCTGTTATCTAGTTTGCCAAGGAACAATGTACATGGTAGTATTTCTTGTCCTATGGTACATACGTATGCACACATGCTTCTAGAAGTTAAAGGCTCAGTAAAAACCAGTAATTAGGGGGTACAAATAGGAACTCCAAACATTTCCATGATGGTGTGTTTAGTGAGGTTATTTCCTAACACTTAATGCCATCAAGCTATTGACTGCCTTGGAGACAGCCTCATTTAATGCTATTGGGCAGATTTTTCTTCTGTTGCCCTTCTGAGTTCCATTATACCAGCTATTGATTGAGCCTCAGTGACTCTTCCCCCGGCTGGCAGGCTGAGACACCAGCTGACTGCAGCTGGCTTTCTCTAGGTGACCTGGAGCAGCTGTTTGCAAAATGTGTTCTGCAGACCTTTTGGGGTTCCCAAGATCATTTCAAGAAGTCTACGAGGTCAAAACTATCTTTGTAATAGTACTAAGATGTTGTTTGCCTTTTCACTGTGTTGATATTTGCACTGATTATGCAGAAGCAACGGTGGGTAAAATTACAGGCACTGTAGCGTGAATTGCGGCAGTGGCACCAAATTATACTAGTCATGATTGTATTCTTCACTGTCACACATGCGTAAAGAGGAAAGCAAGTTTTGCTTTTTAGAATGTGATGAAATCATCAGATTACTAATTTTTTAAAATCATGACCCTTCAGGACAGGTCTTTTAATACTCCGTGGGACAAAATGGGAAGTACGCGTGAAGCACTTTTAGCACATGTCAAAGTATGATGCTTGTCTCAGGGCAAAGGCTGTGAGTGATTGAGTTGTTAACTGAACTTATTGCCTTTTTTTTTTTTCATAGAACCCATATTTACTAGAAAGAACAACTAACAAACTATAGGTCATTCAGACCTGGGTAGTTGGTAGACATTGTCTTGAAAATGAATGAAATAAGCCTGTCCCCCCAAGAAAAACAATAAAAAATATGTAATTGTTACCCATAATAAAATTTGAGATTACAAGCAAAATTGGAAAAAAACTTATGTCCAGCCCCATGAGCTTGACGGCTTCCCTCTACTTACAGACTTTTCTGGTGAGATCACTGGTGATACTAATGAATGTGATTTTCTGATATTGTATAATGAAAGATGTTAGCATTTGGAAGATCTACGTAATTCAGGGAACTGACATCTTCCAGATAACCAAAGGATGATGTTAGGAAATTTTGCATGGGTAAAAGATCCATCGAAAGAGCAAGAACATCAATGGATTTTAACATAATAGAGTATGGAAAGTTCAGCTTCTACACTGCAGCTAACTTCTAAGAAACTAGCATGTGTTGCGTTCTGGAGTAGTGTCAAAGAAAAATTACCATAATTGTCTGAAGAGGCTATTAAAATACTCCTTCCATTTCTGATTCCATGTCTATGAGAGAATACATATTTTTCATATACTTCAACCAAAACAATATATCACAGTAGATTGAACTTAGAAGCAGATAATCCAGCTGTCTTCTGTTATGTGAAACATTAAAGAGATTTTGGGGGAAAAATAGTAAGACAGAACCATTCTTCTCACATTTTCCTTTTTGGAAAATGGAGTTCTTTTTCATTAAAAAAGATGTGTTATTTATATTAACATATAATGAACTTATTGCCATTTTTAATTAAATATCTTTAAAGTTTCTCAGTTTTAGTTTTTTAATATAGTATACATCAGCAGGTACAATCCCCATAAGCATCATCTCTGGTCTCAGGACCCCTTTATTTGCTGATAAATTCTTCAGGACCCTTATCAGAGAATTTATCAGAGAATAAATTTCTGGTCCTGAGACCAGGAAGTCTAAAAGCTACTGATGGAGCATAAATGGAACTCCAGAGATCTGGGCTCCTCCTTTCCCTTTCCAGAAAGAGTTCACCCTTGCAGTTAAGACTGGGCAGTCCATGAAGTTGATTCTGTGATACTCACGTAGCATGGGCTAATCCCAGCTTGGGCTGTCTATTAAAAAGAGTCATTGTGGTCAACTGCCTAGAATCCTGGTGTTTGAGCTGAAGGCACCGTGGAGAAGACCTCTATAAAGACCTCTGTCTTTACCGAGGAGACAACGGGGCCAGAGAAGGGAGGGAGGGAATTATTATCTGGAGGCGAGGCAGAGCCAGGGCCAGAGGGACCCAGACTCCCAGGGGGTGATCTCTGGTAGGCAGTGGGCTTGGTATAATGCCTACCTTTGCCCTTAAGTGGATTACACATTTGCTAAGATAGAAATTTAATAGGCCCATTATCCTGCTACTGGTAATGGGCACTTATAATCCTCAGAATGGGCAGGAGAGCACTTAACCTCATCTCACTGAGAGTGAATGTAGTTCCCTTGATCTTTCCTGAAAAGGTTGGGGACAGCAGGAAGACCAAGAGATTTTCTTCCCGAAGTTAAAAGGAGATAGATTAAAGTAAAATTCCTTTCCAGGGGGTATAGCTGGGTCTTATTAATGGCCTTTATGAGTAACAAGTGTTAGTTTCTTTGAGTTTTTACTGAATTGCAGATTTGAAGAAATGTATGTAAGCATCAGTTTTGAGGGATTTAGGTTATTTGGGCAGAAATTTCCAGACAGTGCCAGCAGCCAAATCCTGAGTGATTTGGGGCAAAGTAGTGCAGTATCCTTCTGGAGGTAACAGAGGATGGAAAATACTGAAGACAAGCCCACTCCTCTGCTGTCAGTCCTTTGATGAGTTTCCAGTCCCAGTAGAAAAAGGAGAAATTCCCTGCCCGCCGCACCTTCACCCTCACCCTGACTCGAGTGGCCACTAAACCCAAGTACTGCTCCTTCTGGTTCGTGCCCCACGTGTCTTTCTGGGGTCTTGTTCCCAGACCCCTCCCTTTGCCAGAGGTGTCTTCTACCTCAGCAGCACGTGTGCAGGTCCTGCCTGTCCTGCTGGGCTCAGCCCAGATCTCTCCTCTGCACACAGCCTCACCTGCCTCCCTTCTCCCTGCGCTCTGTTCCTGGGCTTGTCTTAAAGACAGGGATCTTTCTGTCTTTGGCGGTTATTAATGCGTCCCCACGTTTTCCTTGAGACATTATTAATTTCTGGAGACCGAGATCTGCACCTTATTCATACTTATTTCCGCCATTGCAGTTAACACAATATGCCACGGAGAGTGCAGGCTTACAGCAGGGCGGATGAGAGTGAGTTCGGGGGTCAGACCGCCTGGGTTTGAAACCTGGCTCAGATCTTTACTGGGTGCGTGACTGTGAGCTAATGCTTCATCATCCATAAAATAAAATCTTATAGGGTTGTTTTAGAAATCAAATAAGATAATGCATGTAAGTAAGCACTTAGTATAGTGCTAAGTGCTCAGTGAGAGTCAGCTATCATGATGGTTAATGTTCCCTTTATCTTCTTTCCACTTCAGATGGTTCCAGACCTTGATCCACCTGTTAAAAGGCAACATTGGCACAGGACTCCTGGGGCTGCCTCTGGCAGTGAAAAATGCAGGCATCTTGGTAAGGATCTGCATTGCTGGAGGGAAGTATTGCAACAAATTTGGGGAGATAATTTTTTGTTGTTTTTAAAATTTACTCCTTTTAAAACATATCTTTTTAATTCAGCTGAGAAAAAGCAAAATTCAGACATTCCTTTATCTAAAGATATATCTATTGACAGTCTTCTGTGTGCTAGGCATTGCTCTAGGCTCTTAGAATAGAACATATCCGTGAATTAAGCAAAGATTCCCGCCCTTGTGGAGCTCACTTAGTGGTAGAGATGATGTACTTAAAATGGCTCAAGCAGTTTCTGTCAATCATAGGAACTAATGAGTTAGTAACAAATGTTTGTTCATTTTCTACACAGCCCTTCCATGTGCCAGCCCTAAGTGGCCAACTCTGAGAATCTTACATCTTCTTTTTATGATTCACCTCCTACAGACTGCCTGTCCAAAGCCATTCTGGTTTCTTCTCGAGTTGGAGGTAGCCCAGAGATGGGCGTGTCCTCAGCTAAGTGCAGTCTGTCTTGATCTGGCATTTCTCCAGGGATAATACCCCCCTTCCCCCCCATCTCTTAGCCTATCTCTTCCCCCAGAGTCGCAGGAGCCTCCCGGTCTGCTCATTTGCCACCGTCTCAGAACAGACTTATCCTGTGTCCTTCTTCTGCACGAGATTAAATCTCTCGAAGTTCAGATAGCGCCCATCTCACAGAGCCTATCTCTGCGATCACATTTGCTCGGAGAAGTTTTGTCGCTGGAAAGTGCCTTAGCAGCATTCTAATCATTTGCAAATCATGTTCTGATTGGGCTCACCCCTAACTCTGCCTGTTTGTCTCTCCTCCTTTTGCCTGCAATGCCTGTCCCCAGATGGGCCCCCTCAGCCTGCTGGTGATCGGCATCGTGGCCGTGCACTGCATGGGCATCCTGGTGAAATGTGCTCGCCACTTCTGCCACAGGTGAGAGCCCTCCGAGCCACCTCTCGAGTGGCAGACTGTCCTTTGGGGTTTTGTAACCAACCTTGAAAGGGGAGCACCTAGGCAGACCACTCTGTTCCTGACACTGCAGGTGGCTGCTCACTGTGGCAGTGCTCCCTTTCCCGGGCTATTGCTGTGATCTCTTTCGGCTCATTGTCATCTGTTAAATTTTTTTATGTCCAGTGGATAGACACCACATTCTAATCACCAGATGGTTGTTCATTATAATGATGTAACTATCCCATCAGCTTAGCACTTCTGATCCTCGAAAGCATTAGATACAGGACTCAGAGTGGTACCTCCAGGGTGACAGATGGGGAATTGGCCCAGGTCTCGGTGGCTGAGTTTGTTCTGTCATTGTCATGGTCTAACCCACATACTCTGCTCTTCCGCTCTTGCTCCCCTTCCCCCAGACTGAACAAATCCTTTGTGGACTATGGGGACACTGTGATGTACGGACTGGAATCCAGCCCCTGCTCCTGTCTCCGAAACCATGCACACTGGGGCAGGTAACTCGATCCTCCTTCCTTCCAACCGCGGCCTCCCAGTGTGGGGACATGATGTGGGAGACAGTGCGAGGGACGGAAAGAGTGTTGTTTGGGTCAGTGGACTTGGGTGCTACCTCAGTTCTGCTGATGGTGAGCTGGGTGACCTCTCCCTTCCCTGGTTCTCAGTTTCCTCATCAGGAAAACATGGGGCCTGGCCTGACAGGTCTCGAAGGTCCATTCCAGCTTCGGCAGTCTTTGACCAGTGATTGTATTTGATTCACCGTTCGTTCAACAAATATACTTAAGCACTCTCTTATAAGTGGAACAAAACAATTCCATTTAATAGCCAGGGAGGGGAGATTTTCTGCAGTAAATTATGTGGTCCTCGCCCTCCAGGGGCTTGTAGTCTGTGTAAGGAGAAAGATGTGTGGGAAGAGAATCAGAGAACAAGATGAGATCAGACACCAATAGGGAGAAAGTGTCATGAGGTAGGAATACGTCCTCGGTGCTCAGAGTGGGAGGAACTTTAGAGATTCTCTCGTCTGGCTGTGCCAGGTGAGAAGTGCACAGGGAGACAGGAGAAGGAAAGGCTTCGAGGGGGAGGCGAGGTGAGCGAGAACTGGGTAGGAGTGTCTGGAAGTTTCTCCTTATGGTAATTTTTCAGATGCCTGGAGGGGAATAGTCTGCTTTTTTCCTCGCTTGTATTTAGATGTAGCAAATCGATACCAACATGGGCTGAAATCCTTTTTTTAAAACATTAAACCACATGAAAACTATGTTCTCTATGAAAGTTCCTTTTTGTGATCATAGAAGAAACTGTCACTTGCATTCATAGCTTCATCTTGTAATGCAGATTATATAAGTCTTTTGGCAAAATTATTTTCTGTGACTGGGAGAAGCTAGATTGCCAAGTGAACACCATAAGTTGGTTGGTTGTTACTTCTTTTTTCCTTTCTTTTTTTTCTTTTTTTCTCTTTTTTTTCCCCTCTCTCTTTTTTTTCTATGTTCCTTTCTCCCACGCTTGCTTCCTTCTTCCCTTCCCTTCCTTCTTTTAGTAAAATGTGTGCTCATGGTAAAAGCATTTTTTTGATCAAAACATAAAGTGAAAAGGAAAAGTAAATATTGGTCACAGTTGCGTGGGTATCCTTTTGGAATTTTCTGTAGGTCTGTAAACATACCTATGTTTTTAAATTTTTTTGCATAAATTGACCATACTGTGTTATTGGGAAACAGTAACATTCATAGTATCTCCCTTGAATGTCTTAGACATTTTTCTCTATCAGCACATGTGCATTTAACACATTCTTTTTAACTGCTGTGTAATATCCCATTTAAGAATGGAAATAATCACTTTCCTTTTGATGACCCTTTAGGTTGTTACCAGCTGTTGTTGTTCAACCAGCAGTCTGTTTTGGCACACCTATTTCTGTGTACTTACGTGAGACTAGGTTGGTTCTTGGATCCAAGTTCTAGAAAGAGATGGTGAAGGGGTCCACTTCCTGATCTCTTATGTTGGTTGAGTAGTTCTAGGAGAAGGTGTGAGGTGGGATAGGTGGGCAGGTGGGCAGGGGGGATGCCAAGGGGCTGGACAGTATAGGGTGTCTGTGGGACAGGAAGGGGACCTCAGAAACCACACAGAGAGCACCTCCTTCACCTTCCTCCCAAAGCCCCAGACCAGTGGCACCTAGCATAGTTCCTCCTTTTACCAGGGCATGCTCATCTTTGGCACCTGCTGGGAATGGTCTGTGATGGTTTGGGAAAAAGCACCATTTAAAACACTGGTCCCTCTGGGAGTCCTGCATTTTATATTGTGATGATCTTTGTATTCTTTCCTTCCCCATCTCCAGGCACATCGTGGACTTCTTCCTCATTGTCACTCAGCTGGGATTCTGCTCTGTCTATTTTGTGTTTCTGGCTGACAACTTCAAACAGGTAGGATCCTAGTTAAAAAAAAAAAAGAGAGAGAGAGAGAATGGGAAGGGATAAGTGAAATTTTTGTTTATGATTTTTTCCACACTGGTTCTGGTCAGCAGAAGGGTGCAGGTTTTAACACTTTACTTAGAACCGTGTCTTCTGTTTGATTCTCATCTGAAGTCCTGGGACGTAGAGAAACCTCTCCATCTCCTGTCTGGCCCCCTGTCTCAGGAAAATATGATCACACCCAGCTCAGATAGTGGGTTGCTGATGATGATCATGAAAATCTCCAAAGACGGCCCAGCGGCCACAGACTTCTAAAGTGCCTATTCACACACCCGAGCCTTTGGTCAAGAATCTCCTGCAGCGGGAGATCCACCAGGCTTTGTCGGCTGGGAGGCTTTTCCTTTTACTTCCTTCCCTGCATTCTAGGTGATAGAAGCGGCCAATGGAACCACCAACAACTGCCACAGCAACGAGACAGTGATTGAGAACCCCATCATGGACTCGCGACTCTACATGCTCTCCTTCCTGCCCTTCCTGGTGCTGCTGGTCTTCGTCAGGAACCTCCGAGCCCTGTCCGTCTTCTCCCTCTTGGCCAACGTCAGCATGCTGGTCAGCCTGGTCATGATCTTCCAGTTCATTGTGCAGGTACCAGCCTGGGCCCTCCCCCGTCCTCCTGTTAAATAGCAAGGAAACAAACCGAACAAGTCAGTGTAACATAGTTATATGTTGCTTATGCCTGTGGTCCCCAACCCCTGAGCTGCAGGCCGGTACCAGTCGGTGGCCTGTTAGGAACCGGCCGCATGGCAGGAGGTGAGTAGTGGGCAAGCGAAGCTTCATCTGTATCTGCAGCTGCTCCCCATCGCTCGCATCACCACCCGAGTGCCCCCCACCCCTCCACTGCCCCCATCTGTGGCAAATTGTCTTCCATGAAACTGGTCGCTGGTGCCAAAAAGGTGGGGGACTGCTGACTTATGGCATATTTAGGTTAGAGGTTTTTAACTTCCCACTGTTGACATTTTGGGCCAGATAACTCTTATTGTGGGGACTGTCCTGTGCAACGTAAGATGTTTAGCCCCGTCCCTGGTCTCTGCTCATTAGGTGCTAGTAGCAACCACCCCCTGACTTGTGACAATCAAAAATGTCTCCAGACGTTGCCAGATGTCCCTGAGAATCACCCCCATTAAGATCACCGGTTTAGCCTTTTTCCAATTAGATAGTTAACACGTGATCATTGTACACAATTGGAAAGTGGGGAAAAATATTAAGATGGAAATAGAAATCTTTTTTTCCTAATTTGTATTTCGGTAAAGTAATTCCTTATCAACTCTGGTTTTATATTTATTTGTCAAAATCATCAATTCATTTATTGTCCCCCGCCCCTCACTTAGCCCTGGCGGGCAGGTCTGTGGGGTACTGGGAGAGAAAACATCCGTATGGAGATGAGAAGATTAGGCTGAGAAAAATGTGCCCTTAAACACGTGGCTATTTTTGAGAAAGACAATGCATTTTGCCAAGCCTTGAGAAGAGGAAAAATGTAAAAGCAGGCAAATACAAGTATAACTTTTAAAAAGCTATTTAAATTTAATTACCCAAATAATTCATCAATACGTATTCATTAAAATGCAGACACTACAAATGCCTCTCGGATACCACACCCCACACCAAGTGTCCTCTGAGGGACCCCCTCTGTGTGATGGGTCTGTCTCATTCTAGATCCTGTGAATGCATTTACATGCTATGTAAGTAGGCAGAGAAATACATCAATAAAAGTAGATTTTGTTTTCATTTTTTAAACATAATTTAGAAAAATTATATGTAGTGTTCATCTACCTTGTTTTTTTCCCCCTAGAAAGTGCCTTAGAGAGCTTTCCAGGTTAATATACATGGCTCTGCTTCATCCTTTTTCACTGGTACATAACATCGCAGACAATAGCTGTTCCCCCATCAGTCTACGATCAGGTCATTTATAATATTTAGTATTAAATGTTAAGACAGTGAATGTCCTTATGCATTTCTTTTTGTGGACATGCATTAATATAAATACTTCTCTAAGATATTTATCTAGAGGAGTAATTGCTGAAGAGAATGCACTTTTGAATATTTTATATTTCCAAGTTCCTTTTTCCAAAAACTATTTACTCGTTTCATAGAGACTGCCTTCTGCAGCATGTAAGTACCTGTTTCTCCACCCTTGCCAACTCTGGATAAATCAATCTTTTTAATCTGGTCAGTCTGACAGGTGCATGTTACTTCATTTCCACACAGTCTGCTTAATAGTGACCCAGTCACCCACGGCTGTGGTTTCTAGGAGAACAGTGAGTCATAAAAACCAGGGACCGCCTGTGCTAAGGAAATGACATTATGAGTTGAGATTAACATCCTCAGTGATCATTTGCTGCATTTTCCTTGTTATGGTAAGTCCGATGAGTGGCAGATATTGACTCTTCTGCAGAACTGTTGTTTCAAACATAAACAGCTCTCCATATCCCATTTTTTTTTAATCTTTTATTTTTTTACTCACCACTGTCCTAATGAGGACATGTCCCGTTTTTTATAGAACTGGAAGGAGGGCCGATGAATGCACAGTTGACCATTTCCATTATCAGACAAGGAAGGGTAAATAAACCATGATTTCACATTGTAATCAGAGCTCTCAGGGTTGCCTAGGATATACGCAGATGAGCATTAAAGATAAAGTCAGTGAGGCTACCTCCTGTACACAGGCACACATGCCACGTTTAATTTTAAACTGTGGCAGGCGGTTAGACTGCAGGGGTTGCCATGATCAGAGGGCTGGGATGAGAATTCGGGTTCCTGTAGCGTCTCGGTCCCAGTTGACCGGCAGTGTCCATCCAGAGCGATGTCTGTGCATAGAGCAGGGACAGATGTGTGTCCCTGCTTCTTTCCTGCGAGCAGGTCTAAGCCTGCCTCTGGGCTCACCACGTGCAGTGATGAAGTAGCGCTGTCTGCCCGGGTGCAGTGCAGGGGAGGAGGTTGGGCTCTGTGTTGGTGTGGTCACTGCCCATAGTGTTGTCACAGCTTCATTTCTGTGTGGCCTACAGCTAAAGATGCTCCCTCTGGGCATTTTGGTTGCTGCTGTTCGTTGCCACTGTTCTGTGTTGGCATTTCGCCCTGCTTCCCGTGAGCATTCCCCTGCTGTCTGATGTTTTTGAATGTTTTCCCTAATTCTGAGCCTGTCTGATATTAATATCCGTCATGCACATGCCATGGTAGGAAGCAGGCCGGGGTCTTCCCCCTGATGGTTTCCCTGTGTCTCCGGCATGTGGAGTGACGATGAATGGCACAGTTGTGGGCAGAGTGCCTTGCCCAGAGGGACCTCCAATAAATGTTTTATCACTGCATAGCCTTAATTCCGAGATGCACGTCTTCACAGCTATAATAGTACCAAAATTGGAGTACATCTCACAATCCATATGTACATGTAATAGCATTTTCTGAAAAAGCTGTTATTATTATAATTGACGTAAGTCCTCAGTTAACATCATCGATGGGTTCTTGGAAATGACGTATAATGAAATCATTTTTTTCCCTCATCATCATTATAATGAAATGAGGTTGAAGAAAATGACTGTGTGTTGTTTCAGTTGAAGTCGCAGTTTCCAAGAACCTATCGACAACCGAGGACTGACTGTATTGTAGAATTGGGGAGCTCTGTTAATAATGAGCTGATTTTAATGTGTATGTTTCTTTGTGCATTAAACTTTTCCCACTTTGCTGGGTTATGAGTCAGTAGCAATCAGTAAGTATGGAGAATTATATATTTCTTCAGCGAGTCTCATTCCCACAGTGCCCCCAGACATGTGTTGTGAAATTCCCTACCTGATACCTCAACCTGATCTGACGTGTGAACCTGGGCAGGAGTTATCCGCTAACCAGCAGACAGCACCTGTTTCCGAGAACATCTGTGACTCAGGAATAATTACAGGACAATCTTGTCTAATGTCTCATTGTAGAGCAAAAATACCTATTAGTCTGTCTTGATTCCAGGTATCGAAATGCTTCTTTAAAGAAGTCTAACATTTCTCAGCAGGGGTCCAAAGAAAAGCATTTATGTTTATTTTCCAAAAGACTGTAGTGTAGTTGTTTTGAAATCTTTCAGAGAGAAGCCTGTTATAGAGAGTAATAATAGATTTCCTTTTGTTCACCTTATACTATTCTGTCACCCTGTTAGAGCATACTTGGTATTTATCTAAATACCTATATATTATAGTTAAATCAATTTTAAAACATTGTAAAAGATCATTTTAAAACCAATTTTTATTTTAATATAAGCAATGTATGCAAATGGTTTAAAAAGCCAGATTTGAAAAGGACAGCAGCCTTTGACCCACCTGCGTCCCCAACTCCTCTCAGTCTGTTACTGGTTGTTGAGTGGAGGATTTTGTGACCATACCTCCTTGCTTGGACAGCCTTACATTGTACCTACAGTTAACAATTGCCTTGTGGGTTTTTCTGCCTATTTATTAAAATATTCTTTTTGCTATTTTTTTCCAAATGTTCCAACACTCCTATTGTGTGCCTCTCGGTACTGTTTTCCAAGTATTCAAACTAATTGCTAAGACATTTTTAAAAAGAAGAAGAAAAAGAGAAAAAAGAAAAGAACCAATCTAAAAATTTACCACTAGTAGGGCGAGGTGGCTCACACCTGTAATCCTAGCACTCTGGGAGGCCGAGGCGGGAGGATCACTTGAGCTCAGGAGTTTGAGGCCAGCCTGAGCAAGAGACAGACCCAGTCTCTACTAAAAATAGTAAAAATTAGCCAAGTGTGGTGGTGCACACCTATAGTCCCAGCTACTTGGGAGGCTGAGGCTGGAGGATCGCTTGAGCCCTGGAATTTGAGATTGCTGTGAGCTAGGCTGTTGCCATGGCACTCTAGCCCAGGTGACAGAGTGAGACTCTGTCTCAAAAAAAAAAAAAAAAAAAATTAAAAAGATAAAAATTCACCACCTCCCCCTCCCTTCCAGTTTTATCTGTGTGTTCGTTATATAGTTGTATCATAGTGAATATATAAATCAAAAATTTTTTTTCTCACTATTATTTCATAAGCAGTTTTTCATGTTCTACTTAGTTATCTCAATTCCTACTTTTTAATAGTGCATACTATTCTGTAATGCTGCTGTGTGGTTCATTACTTAACTGATCACTTGTTTGGGAGCATTTAGGTTGTTTCCAGTTACTTTGTTATGCTTTGCTCAACTTTTTTCATCTTTTGATTTTTTTCTACTTGGATTAAATTTCGGGGGATGGGATTACCTAGTGAGAGAATATGACTCTTTTTATGCAAGCTCCAACATCTGAGTTTTTTATAGAACACTGGGCTAGTCTTTCCCCAAGACAAGTAGGGTTTACTCTTCCTGAAGAGAAAAAACTATGAAGGGTAAATGTCCCCAAATCATTTGTCAAGTATCAGACTTTTGTCCCTTGGGAGAATCTTGGATTTATTAAAAGGTATGACCTCTCTGATTGGGGTTCAAATGTTGAATCTCTGTATAGCCTTTTGCTTTGTTTTCTTTCTCTTTCAGGACATCCCAGACCCCAGCCACCTCCCCTTGGTGGCGTCCTGGAAGACCTACCCTCTTTTCTTTGGCACGGCCATTTTTGCGTTTGAAGGCATCGGGGTGGTAAGAGTTGCACTGTGGTTTGGGCCAGTGTTCCCTGGGGCCCTCAGTGTCCTCGAGGTCAGCTTCAAGGAATGCTAAGGAAACACTGTTAGACATTACCTTCTGAGACTTACCGGCCAGTTAATGCATAGCGTTTCAGGGATTCCAATGAAGTTTTCCAGTTTCAACTTTTGAAGGTAAATTATATGTAATTTTTAATGTTTACGTTCAAGACTCCTCCACTGCACACTCATCTCCAGTGTGTGCAGCAAGCAATAGTACTCGGCAATCAGGAGCACAGGGTCTGGAGTCGGACGGATGTGGGGGTAAGTCCTGACTCTGCCAGAGAGTCGCTGTGTGACCTTGTGCAAGGGCACCTCTCCGAGCCTTTATTGTTTGCTCCTAAAAAGTGAGCTTAATGATTAGTAGTTGTTAGGATTCAATGAGGTATGCGCAAACTGCTTTGCACAGTCCCTGACACATGGTAAATGTTTAATAAATTTTTATTCATAATGTTATTGATTTTATTATTAAATCAGTAAACAGATGAGTAATTTTTCTGCCCTGGAACATCGGTGTGCTGTCACGCCTGGCTCAACTTCCCCCATCATTGCTGTGATTTCACCAAATTTTTTTCCTAAAGAGAAATCTTCTACTCAATTGTACCTAATTTGACTTTTGTTTTGTTTTTTAAATATATAATAAAGGTACAGAATTCTTCTCTGAAAAAGTTAGTAGCTGTCCCAGCCAAGGGTTTGACAAGGGGGAAGACCCTTCTGTCGGGGCATCTCTTTTTCTCCCCATCGATTTCCCTAGCACCTTATTTTACTTCTAAGAAAACCTAGAAGCTGGACAGATTTTGTGTCAACATCCTGAGAGATCACCCAGGTGGAGCTGATGGAACGAGTCAAAGCTCACATCCTGGGCGAGGCTTCAGGAGTGACTGCGTGTAAATCGCTGCTTGTCCCAAGGTTGTAAACCTTTCCCTGTGCTCTTTCCCGCGGCTGCCCAGGAGGGCCGTGTCACCTTAATTCAAGCACAGAGGGTTTTCTGCTGCTGGGACGCAGGCCTGAGTGGGCCCACGTTTCAGCCTTGAGAAACGGGTGCCAAACCCAGGACTTGGAAGAAGAGGTGGAGAAGGTGTGAAAGGATGCCCAGAGGCCCTGGGGTCTTAAGGGACATTGTACTCAGTTTCTATCCATTTCCTCTAACGGCACAGGACAGGCACAGGACAGAAGTCGTTCTTTGTTTTGTTCCATTAGCCAAGGCGCAGATACAGAGTCATTCTGTAAACATCGTTATCTGTTACTGCAAGGTTTTTTTGTATTTTCCATCTTTGCAGTAGAGAGAGAACTCTGCAGTTTTGACTTTTAGTTTTTGATGGAAGGGCTGCCCAGCGTGTCAGGGTAGAGCACCAGGCTGCACACTGTGTGTTCATGGTGCTTTCTGGGTTTATGCCACTGTCCCAGGTCTGAGATAGGACATGGGGGAGACGGGCGCCTGCCCTCTGGCTCTTTGTTCTCCTGGTATGAAGGAAACTGATGGGTAAGTTCAGAAGCTGTTTCCAGTGGACATGGATTAACTGCAGCTTGAGACCCTGGAGCTGGTGGTGGGGGGACTCTGAGGGCCAGAGGGAGCTGCAGAACTGTGGCACCACTCGAAGCACTGGGCCTGCAGTAGGGTCGTGGTGCTGGGTACGTACAGCACGGATCTGTTGTGCCACGTGGCCGCAGGTGCTACAGGAAAATGAGTGTAATGACAAGATCGAAGATAGTTTGTGGGGCAGCTAGACATCACCCTGTGTTGGTGTTTGTCATTAGCCATGCCAGATCCAGTGCAGGTGACGGCAGGTTGTGAGGACCGTCGCAATTTCACCTGTTGCTTCCCCAGCCCCGTGACCTTAGCTGCATTAAGGGTCTTTCCTTTGCTTTTGCCAAACTTAAAGACTGTCTCCTGCGATGATGAAGCAGGCAGCAAAGGCCAGTGGTTTGAAACAGGAGTCTGGAAACTGGGCTTTGTGAAGTTCCCAAGTCTCGAGATCCTCCACCGAGTCATGCCGCCTTCTGCACCTCAGTTTCTCTAACTCGGAGGTCTAACTTGTCCCTGCTGCTACCTGCCCCTGTTGAGCTGGAGTGGCAGTTTTCCCTGACCTATATTTTGCATGCTTTCGACGGGTTAGCAGGAAGCTGGGATCTCAGGTTAGAGGCCAGCTGGGCCTGCCGTGAGCGAGAGGGCCTTCTGGTCACCGTGCAGCTGCACTCACGCAGCGAAGGACAGTCCCGGCCTGCAGGGCTCCTGCAGCGGAGGCCAGAGTGCTGCCTGGGCCGGGGGTCCTGGGCTCCAGCCCGGCCTCACCCTGACCTCTGAGGACTTCCTGGTTAGGCAGCGGGCTGTGCACTCCCTTCCAGTCCCGAGAGTATAACTTCTGATGAAATAACTTCAATTTGTGTGCTTGTCTGGTAAAGGACAGATATGCTTTTGGGGAATTCTGGGGATAAAGAAGTTACTTTTTTCTGAAGATGTTAATTTTTTTGTTGGCCATTAATTTTGCTTTTTTCCTGTGCTTTCTCTCCTCTCTCGCTACTCTCTTATAGGTTCTGCCTCTTGAAAACAAAATGAAGGATCCCCAGAAATTTCCACTCATCCTGTATGGGGGAATGGTCATTGTCACTGCCCTCTACATCAGCCTGGGTTGTCTGGGGTACCTGCAATTTGGATCTATTATCAAAGGCAGCATAACCCTCAACCTGCCCAACTGCTGGTATGTGAGGGAGGAGGGAAACCGGGAGCACTGGATGTTTGTAAAAATGAATGGGTCAGAGTGTGGATTCTTCCTTTTACTGACCTCTTACATCAGCCCACTCGACTCCAGCCCACCGCGGCTACCATCTCCCAGGCCACCGCCAGCCCCCATTGCTGCCACTGTGTTTGGGTGAGAGGTCCTGTGGACCCTGCTGCCAAAGCCACTGGTTGATCAGCTGACTGATAGACCATCTTTTCCCTTGGAAATCCTAAGCCCAGAAGAGCCAGGTACCCAGTGGTTTCACTTTATACTATTCCAAGTAGATGGGGAGAGAGGAGAGCAAGCCTGTATTTAGTTACCAGCCCCTGCCAGCCTCTCCCTTGGCAGTTGCAGGCTTGATGTGCAGGTGGGAGTATCTCACCGTGGACCGGGGGTTGCCGGGAGTCCTGTTGTACCTCTCTTTCCTTGGTGGATGTGTTACAGGGAAACGCTGAGACACACCGAAATGCTTTCTCAAGAGGTAGATACCACAGGGTGCGTGCTAAGCAACCATGCTGTTTGGAAGATTAAAATTCAGTGTGGAGAGCAGCTGTTGGCAGATACTGAGGAGCTTGTTGAGCGCTCCAGGGATCAGAATAACCTCTCAGTCCAGCCTGGCTGGTCTGCCTGGGTGTGCTTTTCAGACCTCCAGTCAGTGAGACTTTGGGTGAGGACAGATTGAGCAAATTGAGAAAAATATTTATTCGTACTGCCAACATCTAGCAAGGGACACCCAAACCAGCAGGGGTCTGGGAATCAAGTTTGCACAGCCAGCCAAGTGGTAGCCCTGAAGCGCACCATTGTTTTCAAAAGGTCTTTCTTTGCTGCCTGCTTTTGTTTTTTAATTATTTTTAATTGATACATAATAATTGTACATATGTACAAATAACATTGTATATGTTATTTTGATACGTGGATGCAGTGTGTCATGGTCAAATCAGGGTAATTGACGTATCCACCTGCTTTTACCTTTCCAAATGTTCCTGCCCTTCCAAGAGGGAAGAGTCAAATGGTAGCTCAGTGTCACTGTGTCACCTTTCCTCAGCAGATACATGGATTGGGAACAGCAGAAGCGGCGCACATGATCTGAAGCCATAGACGAGCATCTGTCTCCTTTCCCAACGCCCCAAACCCAGCTGCTCGAATCATTCTGCCCCCATTTGGGTGCAGTTTATTTGGCTGTCCCTGCAGGTGTCATTCTCCTGATTCCAGACTTCCCAGCACTCCAGAGGGTGTTGGGGCTGTTCCTTGTTTAATTATAGAGCCACCAGCTGATTTTTTTCCAAAGAGATTTTATTATCTATGCCTGAGCAAGTAAGACCTTTTACCGAACTGTCTTTCTAAGGGTGTTCTCCTGCTTATAGCATAAGAACATCTTCTAGGTGTTAAGTTCAACCACAGATAAACTCAGTGCACATTATACACACAGCATGTTACTACATTTCAAAAGATTTTCAATAAGGCAGGCCAAATGGTTCTTGCTGCTTAATACATGAGTGTCTGGTTCGAAGTGGAATGTTGCTTAATCCCTTTAATGACCAAGTCAGATTTATAAGCACTTATCGATCACAGACTTCTCCTCTACGGGAGTGTTAAGATAGGGAAACCCCAGGGTGAGTTAACAGTCTCCCTGGGAAGCGGTGCAGGGAGCTGTTGCAGGACGGTAGCCTTGGTGCAGTGGAAAAATGGATTCTGCTCCGGCCTCTTGGACCTGCCTGGTCATCGTCTGATTCTAAGGAGCGCTGAATTGGATGGGAAGGATATAAATAGGCTTGTTGCATTTTAATTGTTTTTATTCTTGCAAGGATATATGCCCATGGCAAAGATTCCAAAAAGTAAACAAAGAACATTAAGTTTTCACCCCCAACCCTGCCCCTAGTCCCCAGTTTTATGGTTTTCCATTTCAGAGACAACCGCATTCCCGGTTTCTTAGGTTTCCTTCTGAGATGCTTAGCGAATGTAAGATTGTCATATGTCTGTGTGAAGGAGTGTTTTTTTCCTTCTTTTTTTCTTTTTTTTAGACAAATTGTAGCACTCTGTAGACACTATTGCTTCATGCTTTTTTCACTTAATAGTATATTATGGAGATAGCACGTAGAGTTCTGTCACCTGTGTTTTTTTTTTTTTTTTTGGAGACAGAATCTCACTCTGTTGCCCAGGCTAGAGTGTTGTGGCATCAGCCTAGCTCCCAACAAACTCAAACTTCTGGGCTCAAACAATCCTTCTGCCTCAGCCTCCCGAGTAGCTGGGACTACAGACATGCACCACCTTGACTGGTTAAATTTTTCTATGTATTTTTGGTTGTCCAGCTAATTTCTTTCTATTTTTAGTAGAAATGGGGTCTCACTTTTACTCAGACTGGTCTCAAACTGCTGAGCTCAAATGATCCACCTGCCTCGGCCTCCCAGAGTGCTAGGATTACAGGCGTGAGCCACTGCGCCCGGCCTGCCTCCTGTGTTTTAACAGCTATGTGGGAATCCCATGATTTATCTAACCAGTTCCCCACTGGTTAAAATTTAGGTTGTTTTCAGTCTTTCCTTCTTAAATGGTGCTGCAGGGAAATATTTTGAATGTAAGCTTTTGTGCACATGTATAAGTCCATCTGTGAGATAAATTCCTAGACATGAAATTGCTGGGTCCAAAGGACATGTGCATTTTTAACCTTGATAGGTGTCGCCCAGTTGCAGTGGGGCCGTTTTGCACGCTCCCCGCTGATGGGTAAGTGTGCTGAGCAGCCTTTGAAGGTGCCCTGGCTCTCTTGACAGGTTGTACCAGTCGGTTAAGCTGCTGTACTCCATCGGGATCTTTTTCACCTACGCGCTGCAGTTCTACGTCCCGGCTGAGATCATCATCCCCTTCTTTGTGTCCCGGGTGCCCGAGCACTGCGAATTAGTGGTAGACCTGTTCGTGCGCACTGTGCTCGTCTGCCTGACATGTGAGTAGAAAACAAGATAATTGCCTTGTTTGTTTTTTCCCAAAGGGCACCCACCCAGTCCCCAGGGTTTGCACGCGAGAGAGTGGATGTTGCAGGGAAGCCGCCCGTGCTGTGTGAGCAGAAAACCTGACGTCATCTCACTCTCTGAGTTGAGCACGTCCAGATGGTGAAGTGAATTAATTATACATGTGCCGTAAAAGACACAGGAATGAGAACAGTGGTTTATAGATATGGTATGAAGTGCTGTAAAGATGGTCATAATTCAGAGTAAACACATACAATTACTGTCCCCTATAAAACAAGATGTAAAAGTCTAAAAGAGCCATTTAAGCCATATCTGTGTAATGAGTGCAGGTTACTTTGATAGAGGGTGCGTGTTTGTTTAGTTTTCCACATAGTTGTTTTTCCGGTGTGACAATTTATTCGTTAGATTCCATTTTGAGGTTGGTCTTACTAAACATATTTAGAAAATTTCTACTGATTAACCTAGGTGTTTGATTTATCATTTTATGTTTTTTTCTTTTTCCCCCAACCCCATGCCAAGGGGTGTGAGTTAAAAGGCAGGATATCACCCTATTTGCTGTTGGTTGAAAACTGGTGTAAATTATAACCGAAAAAAGTAAATTCTTTATTCTATTTTCTGCAGCTTCTGTGAGTTGGTAGGCTAGAGAATCTCTGAACAAATTGGTCTATAATATCTAATTTAAATTTCAAGGGGATTTGCTTTCCAAATTGAAATGCTTGAAGCATAGATTTTTTTCTTTTTTTCATTCTATTTGGCTCTTTTTCTTTTTTCTTTTTTTTTAGGTTTTCTTTTGGGACAAGAACTTCTTTGGTTACATTATACATATACATATATATATATATATATAATATTGCTTTGCTTAAATTATAATTATAATTATCTTGAGACTTCCTTGGAAATTTTTTTAAAGTATTCAGTCTGAGCCTCTGTCTTCGGAGTAAAGATAGATCTGTATGATTTTTTTATCTTAATCAGTGTTGAATGTTTTAGGGATGAAAGATGTGAATGTTGTCTAGCATTTGCTCATAGTCAGAGCTTCAGGCCATCTCCTAGACCAGCCTAGAAACAGCCCAGACAGCAGCTAATCCAGGGCCCAGGACTGTGTAAAGCCAGCTGCTGTTCCCAGAGCCACTGGAAAGGATATGATAGGCTTTAATGTGTGCTGGGGAAGACAGGATGTTTGGACTCCAGATTCTAATCCTGTCTTGTACCAGCAATTCTCCATGCTTCGATTCAGATGTGCAGGTTTCCTCCGTGGATAGAACAGCTCTAAGTGTTGAGAAGACAGCGTCCACCTGTACAGTGTTTGTAATGTCCACTCTGAGAGCCCAGTTCTTGAATCCAAAGGGTGCTGGAAGAAAGGATGGGGATAGTTCAAATAATTTGCTTTTTTTTTTTTTTTTTTTTTCAAAGTGGCTCCTTTAGAAAAAGCAGGTCTGTCTAGGTAACATGTGCTGTCTCTGACTGAAACAGCTCCTGCTCCCTGCCCCTGTCGAGCTGGGGCGGTGACACGGCCCTCCTGACTCCTCTCACTGCCCCGCCTTCCTCTCCAGCCTGGCTTCGCCCTCTTGTAGCATATGCCACACTTCCTGCCAGGTTCGTCCCCGCTGTGCCCCACCGGAGGCCGCACTCGCTGATTCCCAGACCTCGTGCTATCCTTAGATGCCTCTTGGTGTTTGCTGCACTTTCCTGGCTCTGTCCGTGGGTCTTGCCTCCATTCTACAGCGCAGTGCTCAAAGCAAACAGGCTGCTTTTGATCTTCAAGTGCATGCGGTCATTTTTCCTTTCTCCTGTGATCTCTTGTGATTTGGCATTGCGTTGCCATCCTATTCAAGCAGGCAGCCTCTTCGTCTCTGAGAGCATTCTGGCCTCTTCTGACCTTCCCTGGAGACTTTGAAGTAATTGTGGGAATCAGTAGGGGCATTTCATTGTAGCACCAACTGAAATGTATTTATGTGAGTTCATTTTGTTCTTGCTTCTCTGCCCTGTCAGATCTTTCGGCACAAGCTTGATTCCTTTGTGATGTTAAATCTTTGATGTAGCTGATTTTTTTTCAATTATACCCATACATTTTAATGGCAGCTTATTTTATTGCAGTTTCTGGTGTTTTCCTGTCTTTTCCCCAACTTGCCTCCTCCTCCTCCCCCTCCATCCCCGAGGAGAATGGGGGGATTTGGTCTAGCCTTGGGTTTTTTTTCCCACCTTGGAATTCAGCTTTCTCACCATTCTCCCCCAGCCCCCAAAGATGACTATAGTTGATGACTACTTTTTGATGCTTAATTTCAGACTGTTGGAGAGGAGGAGACGGGAAAACAAGCATTTCAGAGAATGGTCCTCTTTTTGTTGCGATTTCATAGGAACAATATTTACTTCCAGCCCATATTTTTGGAAATGCAGACTTAGCAGGTCACCTATGTGCCACCTTGTGGAGAAGAAGCTGGAAGAGGCTGGGGGAGTCGGGAGGTGTAGGATAAATTTTTTTTTTTTTTTTTTAATTCCCTGGGGGCAACAATTTGTTCAACAATGATTCATACTATTTCTCTGTGACATTTGCCCTGTGAAACATCTTACTTGAGTTAGGTATGAGAATTTCGGAAACCTTTTATTGAAGATATAATAACATAAAACTATATCAATTAAGAGGCCTGTTCAAACTGGAACATGGAGCTGCAAAACATTCCAGCAGTCAGACCTTTTAGAGCATGAAGCTTCCTGGTCCAAACAGAGTGGCTTCTCGGTATCTTTTGGCCTCTCACACGTTCAGTCTTGCAGCTGCAGTGAAGGAGAGCAGCATCATTCATTAGCTGTGCAACCTTGGGCCCCCAGGAACCCCCACAAGGCCTCAGCTTCCTCAGCTGTGAGATATGATGGCTATCTGATCGCCGAGGTTTTTCCCAACCCTAAAATTCTGTGATTCTATGTAGCTACTTTGGGCCTGATTTTAAATTTCTCCCAAAATATTACTCTAAAAAAATAAAATTAATGTAAAAACATTTGGGAATAAAAGAAGAAGAAATTCTCATATATCCTACTGACTTAAAGTAATTGGGTTTTTTGCATTTTATCTTCTCTGTCTTAGTGTTCATGGGTGCGTTGTAAAACTAGTTGCAATCACAGTGTACACATAACTTTGTCTTTTGCATTTTGATCTTATATCGTGAATATACATATTGTTCATTAATATTTTCATGACTGCATGATATTCCATCGCATTGGTGGATCATATTTACTAAACTACTCCTTTAATGTTGGACATGTAGGTTGTTTCCCTTGCTTTTGTAGTTTTTTATTTATACCTCCACTAAATCAAATTTTGTATCTGTCCAAGATTATTGTTAATTTTTTTTTCTCCCTCCTCTGCCACCTTCGTCTGTTGTTAATTTTAAAGACAGATATCTAGACATTTAAAAGGAACAGCATCAACCATAACATTAACAAAATAGCAGAAAGAAACCCCCAACACAAGAGCTGTAAATGTCTGAGGTATTTCTGTAAGTATATGTGTGTTCTCGTAAGTGCTTTTCTCTTCTCTTGTGCGTAAGTCAGCTCTTTCTGATGCTGGTTCAAAACCACAAGCTCCAGGATCCCAATCAGTTCCTTCTTTGAATATGACCGTTTGCCTCATGTTGCTTCAGCGGTTGTCAAGATCATATCCTTAGTCTTAACCCGAAGGGAAGCCGTGTTGTAATACTGTTGGAGCCCTCTTGACTAATCGTGTGGTCTGGCTTAGGTTGTCCTCAGTACGCCCTTTCCGTACGCCCCACAGCTGAGCTGCTGCAGGGCTGTGGAACTGCAGTTGGGAATACGCTGTCTTCCTCTTCGGATGGGGTGGGGTTTTTTTTAGGAGGGAAGTAGGGGAGAGTGGGGTGAGGGGTGTTCTCAGTTGGCTGCTTCCTGAGATCTCTACTTTATTGAGTTAAAGACATAGTTCTGGAAGCGGTCTTAGTTGCCCCCGCATCCTTCTAAATAGTTGATTGCTGCCTCTGCAATTAAGTTAAAGCCATTTTGCATGGTGGCAAAACAGACACCTCTGCTGTTGAACTCTGGGGGCTTTTTATTCCAGTTCAGTTTGGGCATCCTTCTCTTCCTCTTGCCCCATTGTATTAGTGGGAGGCTCACCCTTTTTGCTTTCTGCATTGTCAGGCTTTAATTAGGGTTCAGTTGTGATGTCCAGTCCAGCTAGGACAGGAAGAGGGACTTCTCTTTGCAGCCCTGTGGTCCTGGCTTTAAGAGAAGAGAAATGTTTGCCTCTTTATAAAATCTCTATTAAGAATTTTTTTTTTTTTTTTTTTTTTTGAGACGGGGTCTCCCCCTGTTGCCAAGGCTGGAGTGCAGTGGCTTCATCATAGCTCACTGCAGCCTCAAACTTCTGTTCTCAAGTGATCCTCCTGTCTCAGGCTCCTGAGTAGCTGGGACCATAGATACATGCCACTGTGCCTGGCTAACTTTTTTAATTTTTGTAGAGACAGGATCTTGCTTTGTTGCTCAGGCTGGTCTTGATCTCCTGGCCTCAAGCAATCCTCCCACCTTGGCCTCCCAAATTACTGGGATTATAGGCATGAGCCACTGTACCTGGCCTCTATTAAGAATATTTTTAGGCCAGGCGTGGTGGCTCATGCCTGTAATCCTAGCGCTCTGGGAGGCGGAAGCGGGCGGATAGTTTGAGCTCAGGAGTTCGAGACCAGCCTGAGCAAGAGCGAGACCCCGCCTCTACTAAAAAAGTAAAAAGAAATTAGCCGGACAACTAAAAATATATATATAAAAAATTAGCCGGGCATGGTGGCACATGCCTGTAGTCCCAGCTACTCGGGAGGCTGAGGCAGGAGGATCGCTTGAGACCAGGAGTTTGAGGTTGCTGTGAGCTAGGCTGATGCCACGGCACTCTAGCCCAGGCAACAGAGCGAGACTCTGTCTCAGAAAAAAAAAAAAACAACAATATTTTTATTAGGCATACTTATCTTATGTAGAAGGCATACTACTTATGTAGTAGTAAGAACAAGAAGTTTTTAGATTACTTATAAAATATCATGATGAAGTGGAAGATCTCTGTCTAATCAGATAAAATATTCTGATCCCTCAAACTTCTGTTTCTCTTTCCACTTAACTCTTATCACAGAGTAGAACATATCTGATTCCACTTAACTCTTTCATGAAGTGCCCATATGACCTCCCGGGTTAATATGAGAGAGGGTGGGGAGGTGACTGACTCTCAGGGCTGGGGGCGGGCAGGGCAGGTTGCCTGACTGGTCTCCTACCGGGGGCTAATTTTCTCTGATAATAAGGGCCTCCCTTCTCTTGAGTGGGTGTGAGCATCCGTGGAGACACTCAAGGGGCTGGCACCAGAGGAATAACTCATACTCCCTCCTTTATGGATACAAAACCAGGTGGGCTAGAAGCTGCCTTTTTGGAGCACCATAAGTTCCAGGAAAGGAGTCCCATCGCTCCTCTGTGCCACTCTGGAGCAGCACACGGAGCTCCCCTGTTGTCAGTGAGCTGAGGAGCATATCCCAGGTCACATCCTAAGTGACCCGCGCTGGATTGTACAGTTCGTTAGGATTTCAGAGTTGGGCGAGACTTCAGAGATTGTCAGTATTAATACAGTCACCATATTTCACAGGGAGATGAATTGAGGCTCAAAATGGTGAGCTGATTTGCCCTGGGCCACACAGCTTGTTATGGAGCAGGGACTGGTGATGATACTAGTGAACACTGAGCATTCATTACGTGCTTCCAGTGCTCTAAGTTCTTTACATCAATGATTTCATGTGACCATTCCTATTTAGTAGTTGGGGACACGAGTCTCAAAGAGTTTGAGTAACTCGCCACTTAGCGGTGGGGCTGGGATTGCAGCCTGGGCATTCTGAGTCCAGAGGCCGGTCTCTTAACCACATTCCTCTACCGCCCTGTCCCTGGGGCTTAGTCCACCTGCCTGCTGCCCCAGTGCAGTTTCCACCCCAGTGGAACACCCGGAGCCGTCACCGTGAGGCTGACCTTAGGCACGTGGAGATCCAGACCCCAGAGGGGGCAAGCGTCTTAGTCCGGGTCACATAGCAGATCAGCTCTTGTTAAGCATTAGATCACCCATTGTGAGACAGCCATTTCGTCATCCACCTCCAATTTTTACCTCCAATTTTTTTTTTTCAAATTCAACCCTCAAGGTTTGGGGATGTCTCAAACTCTGTTTATTTAGAAATAATTAAGAGCTGAAACGGACTGTTTTTAACTTGCAGGGCAAAAAGCCTACACTCTTTGTCCGCTTTCCAAAGCCTTGAGATCAGTGCAGATGTTCATGGGAATTGCATTATGGGTGATTAACAGAAGAAGGAATAAGGAAGGATTGCCCCTGGGTACCAAACGTGGCCAGAGGTGGATCTGAGACTCCATATCCTTGGACCCTTTTGTTATCAGGCTTTGAAACCCTCGTCCAGTTCCCTTTGACGAAGCAGAAAGAGGTCAAGGCTGAGCGTATGCAGGGTTCTCTGCCAAACACTTGGGGGGGGGTGTGGCGGGTCCCTAGGAAAGCTAACCTGGGCATCGACCCTCCCAGTTCTTCACGGGCAGGCTCTTTCTGCTGATCCGCCAGCCCCCCATCCTCCCTCTTTCTGTGGGCATCTTGCATTTCCTCCCTCATCTGGTCTGTGAGGTACTGTACCAGGGGCTTGAGGTCCTGGACCCTTGTCCTGGCTCTGTCACTTTCTATCATTTTCCCCTCTGGGCTCTCTTCCCACGGAGACACTAATAATGTTGTGGAGTTGTATACCCATGTAACCGGGGCAGATTCGCTCAACTGGTGAGTGCTTAGCAGTGCTGTCTGCCAGACGCTGCTGGGTGTTCTGCGGTGATGGAAATGTTTCATGTCTGTCCAGTACAATAGCCACTGGCCACCACGGTGGCTGCCGAGCCTTTAAGATGTGGCCCATGTGAATGAGGAGCAGAATTTATTTAATTTTAATTCATTTAAATTTAAATACCACCCGTGGCTATTGGCTGCCATATTGGACGGCACAGCTTTGGAGTAAGTGGGAGACAGGAGACATGAATCTGTCCTCTCCTGGGAAGTCTTGGTTCCTACACGCCTCTCATCTTGCTGCAGGGAATGATATTCCGGTTTAAAAGTCAGTGTTTCTCATAAAATCTGGTCTCTAAATGTAATTCAATCCTTTCTTCTGGTGCTCAGCCAAAGAAGCAGAGATTGATTCAGATGCTGGAGGTAAAATTGGCCACGTTGCACTGAGATGTTCTGGCAGGCTCACCGGCACGGCGCCTTCCTCAGAGTGACTTGACTACACTTTTGCTTTACAAAATGAAGTTAGAAGTGAACCCACCATGGCAAAGTAACCCTTTCGTGGGAATCATTGAGGTCACAGATAAGCTCTGGATCTCTGTCCCAATGCCAAGGACATCCAGCTGTAGCCCAGCAGTGGGAAAGACAAACATCAAACTGTATTTGATTACTAGTCAGTTAATGATGCACTTTTCACGACCAACAAGATGAATACTAGTGCTAAGACCACTCATATGTGTGACGTCCCTTTTGTTGAGTGCCTGTGTAACGTCATTTGACATCATGACATCTCTGTGACGTAGGAAAAGTCAGTATCCTCATTTTGCCAACAAGAAAACTGGGGACTAGAAAGGAGCCATGGCTTCCTCAGTGTCACCCAGCTAGTTAGCAGCAGAGCCAGCATCTGAACACAAGGCTCTAATTCCAGAGCCCGCAGTCCTCAATAAACCCATGAAGCCCTGGCCTTTGCCCACCCCGTGGAAGGATCAGTTAAATGGGAAGAGTAAGGTCTGTGGGCACAGGGTGGGTGTGTTCGGTGAAGCCTTCTGCTCTTGGTTTCGGTCGGTGCTGTCTGGCGACCTTGGCAGTGGCTGGCGTGGCGTGGAAGCCGACCGAGGTTCCTGATGCAGTGCCCCGCTCATCCTCGGCAGTTCCTCCCTCTTCCTCCGCCCGCGGCTCGGTTGCAGGTGTGGGAGCCACTGAGTGTCCTGCCATAGGGACACGGTCCTTGTGTGGGGCTTTGCCAGAGGTCAACCTGCAAACAACTGCTTTTTTTTTGCCTGTATGAAAATGCCGTGGGAAATGGGGTTTATCGTGGTATAGTATCTTTCCAGGAGAAGGAGGGTCCCCTGCAACATTTTGTTTCATCTTAATCAAGTAGAGATGCTCATGCTGGAGGTACCGTCAGGGGTAAGAAAACAGTTGCTCAGAAATGGCCCACCTCCTTTCCTGTTCCATAACCTTGCTCCTTTGGTAGAGACCAGATTGCCCTAGAAAGTAATTTGGTTCCTTTTGCTCAGAAAAGTCATGCACCGTAGCGGGGAAAGCTGAAAGCCGGGGGAGGTAGCCTGAAGATCCACGTTCCGTTCCCACTTCTGCTGACCTTGTGGTGTGACCCAGTTACTCCACGTCTCTGGGCATCTATTGCTTGGAGATTGGACTGGATAAAGTCTGTTTTCTTATCCCTGAACACTATAAGATGAATAGCTGCTGAATTTGCTGACCAGTGAGGAGACCCCTCCCAGCCTGGGCAGTCTTAAACAGGCATGTCCTCTCTCCCTGCAGGCATCTTGGCCATCCTCATCCCCCGCTTGGACCTCGTCATCTCCCTGGTGGGCTCCGTGAGCAGCAGCGCCCTGGCCCTCATCATCCCGCCCCTCCTGGAGATCTCCACCTACTACTCAGAGGGCATGAGCTCCCTCACCATCGCCAAGGACGCCCTGATCAGCATCCTGGGCTTCGTGGGCTTCGTGGCGGGGACCTACCAGGCCCTCAGCGAGCTGATCCAGCCAAACAGTGATACCATCCTCGTCAATTCCACCCGTGCCTTTGTGTAGTGATCTGGGTGCACCTGTCTACCCCAACCCTCATGTGTCCCCCAGAATCTGTCCCCTGAGCCTCAGGTATGGTCCAGGCTCTGGGGAAAGGCAGGGTCGCTATCTGGGAACCCTCTACCTGGCCCCTGCCTATCCTGGGCCAGTAAGGCTGAGGGTGGGGGAGAGGGAGGGGCACAGACACGCGGGAGGTAGCCCTAGTGACAGCGCTGTCATCCTTCATTTGTACTTCTTTTAACCCAGAACCCTTTAGCTCTTTCCCTCATCCTGCCTCCTCCTTCTTCTGATGCCCCTCACCAAATTTCTCCCATTGCACAGCTCACTTTATTTAGAAATTTTAGTGTTCCCCACCTCGTGTCTTCTCCTTTCCTGGGCCAGGCCTAGATGAAATAAGTGGGCGCTATTCCTCCTCTCTGTAAAGCCAGGCCTCTTGCTTCTCTCTCTCAAATATTGTACCTCAGCGTTCTCCCTGTTCAAGTCTCCAGGGGTTGGCTGGACCTCCCTGGTGGTTTAAAACCAGCCCCCCAGGCTGGAGTTTTTAATCTTTACTCTCTGGCTTGCTGTGACCCGCCCCCAGGGCAACACCTTCTCTTCTGTGGATTCCTCAGTGTGGGTCACAATACGGTGTTCTTAGTTGCTTTAGTTCTTCAAAGATATGAAGTGCTGCTTGAACTGAAAGTATTTATATTTTATTTAAAATTAGCTTTCTGTTTTTAGACTCTGTCTCTAGATCTGGGGTTACTATGACTTGTGTCTTCCTCGGGACACTTTTATTCAGCTTCTCTTGCTGAAAGGAAACTTGCTCCAGGAAATGTCACTCTCGGCTGAGGACCCCAGGGGTTTTAATCAGGATCATCTAAAAGTGTACCTCCGCAGGAGGCGTGGATTTTGCCTCCCTTTGACCAGCCTGGTCTCATGCAAAAAAGCTGTTGGAGGACTCGGGAGATGCTGTGAGTGCACAGGGCCGAGGGACGGTGGCCGAGTGGGAGGTGTGGAAAGTGGTTGCACCGTATGCTCAGGCCCGGTTTCCAGCCTCAGCCCCTGCCAAGCAAAGGGGATGGCAGCGGTCAGTTGCTGTCATGCTATTGTCACGGATGAGAAATTGAGGTCAGTGTGCACAGAAAGTTTGCAATTAAGTTCATAGACTTCACAGCAGCTGGTCTGACACTACGCACGGTGCTTGTTTATAACCACTGGGGAATGGGGCAGAACCAGGGCCCACGCTGCCTCTGTGCCCTGAACTTCGACAGGAACCACTGAACACTAATCGCAACCTCCGTCTTTCCCTGTCGTGCCTCCCTGAGTGTGGCCAGCAGCCCCAGGATGGCTCACCGGAAGGTCAGCCTTCACACCTGGGGGCAAACTGCAGAGAAGGCAGAGGAAGATACATTGCCTTGCTTTGGGCTGCCTCTTCTTTCCTCTTGGCGTGAGAAGTATTTCAGAAGGGCATTTGTTAACTCCCCTGTCTTGAGCTGTGCGTGTGCTTACGTGTGTGTGTCTGCGTGTGTGTAGCAGAGCGGACCCCTCATCTCCACCCTCGTCACCAGGCTCTTGCTTACCTGGAGATATGGTTCACGCTGAGGGTTGGCTACGGGGGAGCAGCAACAATTGATCAGGGTTTTGTTTTTGTGTTTCACCAAAGCTTGTAAGGGCTGTGAGCCACCCTCGTGGCCCCGGCTTTTCTTTCCCTTCTGTTCCGAAGCCAGTAGAGCTGAATTCAGGTGAAGGGATCGGAAAAGTAGACTCTCATTGCAGCAACTCCTAACCCACCTAATGTAGTAGGTTATTAAGTATGAAATGTCCGATTTCCTTAAGTACTAAGTTTGACTGTTGATATCTCTGACATTTTACTTTGACACTTCTTGGTTTTTTTTGTTTTTGTTTTCATTAGGGGTACTGTTTGAGATGTAATAAACTAAACTTTTAAGTTGAAATCGGACATTTCAGATTTAATGACCTAATATTAACTTAGGAAGATGTCATCATTGTTGACTTGTTCTCCCTTAGGAGAGTGACACTTTTGCCCACCTTTTCCGCTGTTTGGTGGGTTCTAACCGGTGCTTTTGTGACCAGGAATCTAGCTGGGAGTAGCAAAGGCCTTTACTCCTGAAGTCTCAGGCTTGGAAGTCACCAAAGTGGGCTCAGATAAACTGTCATCTCCTGTTGCCAAGCTCGGGCCCTGGCAGCCCATCCGTGTTCCCCCAGCAGCACCGAGGGTTGTTTTCATTGAGAAGGTACGTGCCAGTCGAAGGGGCAGACCTGTGTCCTGCCGATGGCTGCCCCAGTGGAGGCTTCTGTGTACGCAGAACTGCTAGAGGCAGCGCTGTCCAGGTGAGTTCTGAGACTGGAACTGTGATGCTGGGCCCTGAGGACTGGACAGTGGAATACTGGGGACCTCTGGCCCTGAGAACATGCTGTGCGGGAGAGCTGAGTCTAGCGTTAGGATTCCTGGAAGCTACTTTGACATGGCCTGTTTGATCTCTTTCCTGTGCTGCTGCTACACTGGCAGCCTGATTGCATGGCTCCTCCGGAAGACCCAGGCAGGGCGGATCCAGGTCAGAGGACCTTCCCGGCTGTGCAGTTGCACAGCGCTTAGGGGTCGAGGACAGGATCAGCCAGAAGAAAGTGGTGGGAGGGAGCTCTCCCTCCTCTTGTGCAGGTGGCCCTCTGGGCCCGCTCAGGGTCTCTTCTGCCACCCACAGGGCTTCTTGAGGCAGAGACCCTCTCTGTTGTCTTCCCATTGCTGGTGGGGAACCCGCTTTCCTGATGCTGTGCCCTGACTCTGGTGCCTGGTGAGAAAGCACCAGGATAAGTGGAAATCTGCTCATGGAGCAACAGAGCAGAGGCTTTCTGGAACATGAGGCTGTATCTGCTGGAGCAAAGGCAAACTGTGGGCTTTCTGGGCAGATACTGCTGTGCTCTGTGTCCCTGCCCTCATCTCCCCAATTTCTATGAACCCAGAGGTAATAGCTTTCTCAGAGCCCCTTGGTGGTTCTCTCTTCCAAATGCTGCTGTTGGGGGCAGGTCAGCTCTTGGTGGGCAGTGAACCTCCTCCTAAATGCAGGCACTTGCTGGGACGAGTGTGACCTGGCATTTTCTGTTCACTCTGCCTAGGAGCTGTCACCATTCGCAAGTGGCATTATTTATGTTGTGCTGCTGTCGGTATCGGCACAAACCCTGGCCAAATGTACGAGAAGGTGTGGCATGACTTAGCTTAGACCCGCCTTCTCCTGTCTCACCTCTGCAGCCAGATTTGTTGGCTGATGTTCACTGCTCACCGTCTGCCCCGTGAAAGGTAGAATTCAGTTTTATCAGTAGTCTTAGAGTGTTCGTCCCCAACAAGTACATTAGAAAAACCACTTCCCCCTCTCTGTTCTCTCGTCTTACTTTTTTCTTCTCAAATTTCTCCCTTCCTAGAATGTCATCTCTGCTTAACACTAATGTTCACCTCTGTTTTTTTGGAAGTGCAAAAATCTCAATTTATGTCTGTTTACAGCTCTATTCACTGCTCATGGCAAAGGGATCTGTATCCGTGGGTTGATTTTGTAGCTGATCAGAGGTTAAGGCAGGCCTCAGCACTGGCTCCTAGTGGGAACACAATGCTGCTTCCTCGAAGAGGAGACACAGGGTCCAAGTGGCTGGACTTAGTGATTAGCAGGTTAACTTCAACTCTGCCTTAGAATTTAATTTTCAAAAGGACATTATCTGCGAGACCAATAGGGGGAAAAGGTAGGGGTGTGATTTGCCTTTGAAATCACGGTCAATACTTTTAGACGGTTGGTCTGGCTGGTCACAGGCTGTTTGCTCTGACAGCATCAGCCTGGTACATTTCCTCCCTTGCCTTTGTACCACCGGGTCATTCCCTGGCCGAGGGACATCAGTGGTGCTGATAGGAGGTTATCAGAGTAAGCGGGGTGGGAAATGAGGGGAAGGTCCCTGTCATTAACTGTGTTCTTTGACTTAAATCGAGGTGATGCTGGGGAAGCTCCTTTCTTTCAGTGAATAATAAAATCAGGTGACCGTGTTGTAAACCGTGTCAGTGGCTGTGTGAATGAGAGGCATGAGACAAACGGCCGCACAGCAGGTGTCGATAACCAGGCAGCATTGTGTGTCATGTGCCTGCGTGGATGTGTATTCCCAGCATGGTATGTGTAGAGAAGTGGGTCATGCCAGAGCTTGCAGAGCTCGTTTTGGGTTCTGCAGATGGATCATGTGTTAAATTTTTCCTTTTCAATAAATGAATTTTATTTTTTATTGAGAGGTCGCAGTCTAAGTCTTTGTTTTATGTTTTTTTCTTTTTTTTTAACATCACTCAGATCACTTTACTAGATCTTAGGTTAAAATGCTTCTAGTTTCCGCAGCAGAGTTCTTATGGGGGAGTAGTGCTAACAGTAGGACCCTCCATGAAATTAAGACATGCCCACAAAGAAAGGGACCAGGACTTTTGTTTTCTGTTAGACAATCCTCCCCTCCCTAAATCTCCTGCTTCTCTTGAAAACTTGAGTAGGAGTTTTCAACCCCCTCTGTGCATACCAGATGATGCCACATAACAGGTGGGGTGGCTAGTTTTGTGTGTCAACTTGGTTATTCAATCAAACGCTAATCTAGGTGTTGCTGTGAAGGTGTTTTGTAAATGTGGTTAAGAGCTAATCAGTTGCCTTTAAGCAAAAGGCATTATTCTCAACAGTGCGGGTGGGCCACCTCCAATCAGTGTAAAGGCCTTTGGAGCAAAACTGAGGTTTCCCTGAAGGAGAAATTCTGCCTCAAAACCACACGTCAGCTCCTGCCGGAGAGTTTCTGGCCTATTGGCCTACCCTGTGAATTTAGGATTTGCCAGCCCACAGTCACGGAGCCAATTCCTTGATACCAGTAAGGGATGTGTGAGTATGTGTGTGTGTGTGTGTATCTCCTGCTGGTTCTGTTTCTCTGAAGAACCCTGACAAATTAGGTAACGCGGTTTTCTTGAAATGTGGAGATTGATTTCAGGACAGGACAGCAGAAGAGATGACTCTCCTTTCCTTTTTGTCACTTTGTGAAAAAGACACACAACTCAAAGTGCTTTTTTTTTTAATTCTCTCGGTATAACAAGCAACACAGAAGACTTCTTTGACCCCAAAATATATGGGGATTTCTCCCCACCAGCAAGCAAGCAAGCAATTCTGCAGCAGATGCCAGCTGAGTATCCTAAACTAAAATTAAAATCCTAAGCCTCCAGCTGATTGAACCAGAGAAACCTTAAGAGCTGACTTCCCAGCCCTGATGGGACAAGAGATCAGACACGCCTCATTGTACCACCTCCCTTCTGTGGTTTAGACACGACACCTGACCGGCATGAATATGAAAATAGAGATTGTAAGACTGACAGGATCAATTCTTTGTGGCAATAAGGTACCAAATCATAAATAGATTCTAAGGCCATGCCAGGCAAGAGTTAAGTCTCATATCCCTACACTTAAAGAATAAACCATGTTCTGACTGCCAGTAGGTTTTTCTTTTTCTCTAGCAGCTGAACAAGCCCGGCCTTGAGATAAGCAATATTAAATCAATTCCCGCTCATCCACCCCCAGACACTGACCCCCACCCCCTGTTCCACGAGCTGTAACTACAGCTTTCATTGGACAAGAGACTGCTTTCAGTAACCTCCTCCTGATAAGCGTCTGTGGGCCAGAGACTGGTTCTGGCCGGTTTAATAGAAGCTGTGCACTTGAGTGCCTTGTGTCCGGAAAAGGCCTTTTGACATATGGGGCCTAGTTGTAATCAATTTAAATGTTAAGTCTCCACCACAAATTGAACATGGGTCGTATGCAACATGCATGTTTATCTGGTATGCATGTAGCAGGACATGCCTTATGAATATTCATAGCTCCTCCTGTAACCTGTTGAATATGTATACTTGGCCAACCTTTTCAGCTTAAATATCTGCCATACCCTCCCTTTCTCTGGAAGTGCCTGGTCTTTGCCTGAGGCTATGCTTCCCAGCCTGTGGGGATGGCCACCTTGCAGGCTGTAACCCTTTGTAAGAAATAAAGCTCTCCTTTCCAAATTTATACTTGTGTGATTTTTAAGTTAACACCTCCAATTTAATTCCGATACTGTCTACCTGGAGATAGCATCATATTCCCACAGGTTGACGGCTCAGTTCCCAAGACTGCCCCCCTACTTCCAATGCCAGTTGCAAGCCCCAGGTTGTTTTACCTGTGCTATGATTGGCCAAAAATTGGGATTCCCACAACCTCTTCCTTGGGTTCGATTAACTTGCGAACTCAGGGAAGCACATTTACCAGTTTATTATAAAGACTGTTACAAAGGGTACAGATGAAGGGTGTGTGGGGTGAGGTATGGGGAAGGGTGTGAGCTTCCATGTCCTCCCGAGGGGCACCACCCTGCAGGAGCCACCACGTGTTCAGCTGTCTGCAGCTCTCTCAACCTTGTCCCTTGGGCTTTTTGTAGAGACTTCACTGGACAGGCATGATTGACAACTGTGTAAAATTGTGACTGGATAAACAGGGTGTGCTCTGATACTAACAGACGGGAAGCCCAGCGAGGCTTGTCCGTTCACATTCTTGGCCTTTCCCTGCAGTATTCCTTCCTCCAGGGCATGGGCCGGACCCTCTCTGGAATGAGGATCTCATGACCCACAATCAGACAAGGTAAGTCAGAGAATTTCTTTATGGCCAGCTCCAAGACAGAAAGGCAGGGGGAGATGCGAGTATGTTTCTAGTTTCTATGGCCTGCCTTGGGGAGAAATAACAAGGGCTATGGGAGTTATGAGCCAGGAACCCTGGGAAAAACCCAGCATATGTGTATCATGGAATCACAGTCACACAGGAGAGGAATAGAGGAATGGCAGGACCATCTGAGCTGCTCCGTAGATTTGAAAACTAATCTTTGTTGACTACTGAATTGAAAAGCAGAAACGCTATTAAAGTATAACATTTTCCCAAGAAAGGGAGGTAGGGGATGTATTATGACTGTTTTCATTATTGATATTATTTCTGGAACTGGAAGGTTGGAGGGATTCAGCAACTGTTCAAGCCACCAACCAGTAAGTGGCAGAATGGGGCACACACAAGCCTTCTGGCCCCCGAAGCCAAGTGCTTCCCAAGTCCCCAGCGGCCTCCCCGTCTCTGGTGCAGCCTCAGGAGGGAGGTCTGCCTCGAGGGACTGTTGCAAGGGGTGGAGAGAATGTTATAAAGTACCATATTTCATAAGCACAAAGGGCTTACTGAACATTTTCTGAAGTATCAGCTGACTTGAAAACCAAGACTTAGAAGGAGTTCTTACTGTTTTGCTGTATATCCGTTATTTATGAGCATGTCTTGCTCACTTTGTGCAGAGCACTCAACCTTCTTCTCTTAGACTGCACGCCTCTTCAAATTTTTATTCCCACTCACATTCATACCTAGTGGCTATAATTCCTTCTTGCAGATAGCCAGGCCCTCAAGGTGTGCCCACTGCATGGCTGGAGGCATAAACTTGAGTGACAGTGGACTGAAATTTGGACCCTAAGCCCAGGGCTCTTTGCTAGGCAGGCTGGCTTCTTTGTAGTTGGCCCATTGCAGAGGTTGTGCTAAGAAACTATGTGTGTCTTTAGTGGGTGCACTTTGCTAGATCCTTGGCCATTGGTCTCCCATCTTTTTTTTAAAAAAAACTTGGGTATAATTTACATATAATAAAATTCACCTGTTTTTTAAATGAGCGGTTCAGTGTATTTTGCATGCAGTCATGTGACTGCCATCTCAATGAAAATATAGAATGTTTCCTTTGCCCGCAGAATTTCCCTTGTGCCCCTTTGCAGTCAGTCCCATCTCTACACCACCCAGCCCTTGGCGACCACTAATCTGTTTTTTTCTGTCTCTAGTTTTGCCTTTTCTAGAATGTCATTTAAATGGCACCGTTACGTACGTAGCCCTTTGTGTCTGGCTTTTTTCACTTAACATAATAATGCATTTTGTGTTCATCCATGTTGTTTCGTGTCCGTAGTTTTTTTCTTTTCATTGCTGAGTGGTATTCCATCGTGTGGATGAACCATCATTCGTTTATCCATTCGCCAGTCGGTAGCCGTTAGGGTGGCTTCAACTTTTAGCTATTGTGCATAAAGCTTCTCTAAATACTCAGGTACAGGACTTTGTGTAGACATGTTTTTATTTCTCTTGGGTAAATACCTCGGGGTGGAATTATGGGATTGCATGGCAAGTGTATGCTAACTTTATAAGAAACTGGCAAATTGTTTTCCAAAGTGGCCGTATTATTTTGTATTCCCACCAGCAAGGTAGAGCTGATTCTGTCAGTCCTCACCTCGCCTTCTGTGAACACAGAACATTTTCAAGCCCTAGTCTGGTCATCCCGCCTTCTGGCCCCAGCCTGCTTTGCACGGCTCGCCCTCTGTAAGTCCTCCACTCCCACCCGCCACAGCTGCCCACCGTTGCCCAAATGCTCCAAACCTTTAGGGCTTCACTTTAGGTCATTCCCTTGGCCTCGCTGGCCCTTTGTTCTGTGCGAAATCGGAGTATCAACTTTAAGACCCAGCTCAGGTGGCTGGGTGGAACCTCCCTGGCCAGTTCAGTGGGAATTTACGACTCCCTCTCAGCGGTGCCGGCACGCTCCTTCTCGGGTTAGCCTCATACCCACCTGTGCTAGAGACAGGTCATTACTTGGCCACTTTCCCTAGATCGTCTGCTTGAGGGCAAGTCAGATTGGATCTCCCTCCACGGCCTGCCTGCAGAGGCTCATCATGTACCTGGAATTGTTTGGTTATCACTAAATTCAGTGTCGTCTTCAATAGATGGAGCCCACAGAGGCTGCCCACGGACTTCCGAAGTCTGCCTTAGACAGTGCCACGTGGGCGGTTGATTGGCATCTGAGCCTGGCACCCTCACAGGCTGACACTTGAATTCGTCATGTTGTAGGGAGAGGATGGGTTGGCAGTTCTATATGAGACCAGCTGCGGGCCCTGGGCCAGTCACCCCATGTCTGAAAACTTTACATACTGCATCTTTTTTCCCTCTAGCTCTTTCAGAATCACCATACAAATCTTCACAAGTTTTCCCCTCGCGGTCTTTAACCCCGCCCTTCCTCCACCCCAGATTCTTGTTTTGGGGGGGATTCTAGCCCTGGCCTCATGCCTCCGTCTGAGACCTCAGGTGTCTCCCCCAAAGCACTACTTTGATTTTGGGAAAACAAATTTGCCCTTTCTATGAAGGCTTCCAAAACACTCAGGCCATAAAGCTGTGCAAACCTCCCTCACCCCACCAGCACCTGAAGGAAACAGTTTCACAATTCTTGTGCCGTTTGTCCTGAGTCCCAGCTGCCATTCCCTGTCTGACAGAAAGGCCTTCTCTTGCACCTGAAACTGTTACAAGTGTTACAGCAAGTGGTCCTGAGGACAAACAGAGCGGCACACGGAGAGTCGGAGAATCAAGGTTTATTCATCACGGGGCTAAGAGGGGTCTCGCCACAAAATTCTGAGCCCCATCGACCCAATTTTTCCCACTTTGATTAAGTTAGGGTGATCCAAGGGGTGGGGTCTCAGGTGACTGATGCCTGCCAAGTAATAGGTTAGTTGATGTGTCAGGTAATAGCTTTAGTGTTAGGCTGATGCACCAGGTAATAGGGTAGTTGACTCACTGGTGATAGGTTTAATGTTATGCTGATGCACCAGGTAATAGGGTAGTTGATGCACCTGGTGAGAGGTTTAGTGTTATGCTGATGCACCAGGTAATAGGGTAGATGATGCACCAGGTGATTGGTTTAATGTTATGCTGATGTGCCATGTAATAGGGTAGTTGATGCACCAAGTGATAGGTTTAATGTTATTCTGATGCACCAGGTAATAGGGTAGTTGATGCACCAGGTGAAAGGTTGAATGCTATTCGGATAAGCCAGGTAAGAAATTAATTGATGGGCCAGGTGATAGGTTTAGTGTTATGCTGATGTGCCAGGTAATAGGGTAGTTGATGCACCTGGTGATAGGTTCAATGTTATGCTGATGCACCAGGTAATAGATTAGATGATGGGCCAGGTGATCAGTTTAATGTCATGCTGATGTTCCAGGTAATAAGGTAGTTGATGCACCAGGTGATAGGTTCAATGTTATGCTGATGCACCAGGTAATAGGGTAGTTGATGGGCTAGGTGATAGGTTTAATGTTATGCTGATGCACCAGTTAATAGATTAGTTGATGGGCCAGGTGATAGGTTTAGTGTTATGCTGATGCACCAGGTAATAATGTAATTGATGCACCAGGTGATAGCTTTAATGTTATGCTGATGAACCAGGTAATAGTTTAGTTGATACTGCAGGTGATAAGTTTAAAGTCATGCTGATGGGCCAGGTAATAGGGTAGTTGATGAAGCAGGTGATATAGGTTTAATGGTATGCTGATGCACCAGGTAATAGATTAGTTGATGCGGCAGGTGGGGGGTTTCATGGTATGCTGAGGCGCCAGGTAATAGATTAGTTGATGGGCCAGGTGATAGGTTTAGTGGTATGCTGATGCACCAGGTAATAGGGTAGTTGATGCACCAGGTGATTGGTTTAATGGTATGCTGATGTGCCATGTAATAGGGTAGTTGATGCACCAGGTGATTGGTTTAATGTTATGCTGATGCACCAGGTAATAGGATAGTTGATGCACCTGGTGATAGATTTAATGTTATCCTGATGCACCAGGTAATAGGGTAGTTGATGCACTAGGTGATTGGTTTAATGTTATGCTGATGTGCCATGTAATAGGGTAGTTGATGCACCAGGTGATTGGTTTAATGTTATGCTGATGCACCAGGTAATAGGGTAGTTGATGCACCTGGTGATAGGTTTAATGTTTTGCGATGCACCAGGTAATAGTGTAGTTGATGCAACAAGTGATAGGTTTAGTGTTTTGCTCATGGGTCAGGTAATAGGGTAGTTGATGAAGCAGGTGATAGGTTTAATGGTATGCTGATGCACCAGGTAATAGATTAGTTGATGGGGCAGGTGAGAAGTTTCATGGTATGCTGAGGCGCCAGGTAATAAATTAGTTGATGGGCCAGGTGATAGCTTTAGTGGTATGCTGATGCACCAGGTAATAGGGTAGTTGATGCATCAGGTGATACCTTTAATGTTATGCTGATCAACTAGGCCATAGTTTAGTTGATAGGCCAGGTGGTAGGTTTAAAGTCATGCTGCTTGGCCAGGTAATAGGGTAGTTGATGCACCAGGTGATACCTTTAATGTTATGCTTGTGTACCAGGTAATAGGGTAGTTGATGCACCAGGTGATAGATTTCATTTTATGTTGATGCACCAGGTAATAGATTAGTCGTTGGGACAGGTGATAGGTTTAATGTTATGGTGATGCACCAGGTAATACGGTATGTGATGTACCAGGTGATAGATTTAATCTTATGCTGATGCACCAGGTAACAGATTAGTTGATGGGCCAGGTGATAGGTTTAATGTTATGCTGATGCGCCAGGTGATAGGTTTCATGTTATGTAGATGCACCAGCTAATAGATTAGTTAATGGGCCAGGTGTTAGGTTTAATGTTATGCTGATGCGCCAGGTAAGAGGGTAGTTGATGCACCTGGCAATAGGTTTAATGTTATGCTGAGGCAACAGGTAATAGGGTAGTTGATGCACCAGGTAATAGGTTTAATCTTTATGCTGTTGTGCCAGGTAATAGGGTAGATGATGCACCAGGTGATAGTTTAATGTTATGTTGATGCACCAGGTAACAGATTAGTTGATGCACCAGGTGATAGGTTTAATGTTATGCTGATATGCCAGGTAATAGGGCAGTTGATGCACCTGGTGATAGATTTATTGTTATGCTGATGCACCAGGTAATAAGGTAGTTGATGCACCAGGTGATATTTCTAACGTTATGCTGATGAGGCAGGTAATAGGGTAGTTGATGCACGAGGTGATAGGTTTAATGTTATGCTGATGCACCAGGTCATAGGGTAGTTGATGCACGAGGTGAAAAGTTTAATGTTACTTTGATGTACCACGTAATAGATTAGCTGATTTGCCAGGTGATACGTTTAATGTTATCCTGATGCGCCAGGTAATAGGTTAGTTGATGCACCAGGTGATAGCTTTAATGTTATGCTGATGCACCCGGTAATAGTTTAGTTGATGGGCCAGGTTATAGGTTTAAAGTTATGCTGATGCGCCAGGTAATAGGGTAGTTGATGCACCAGGTGATAGGTTTAATGTTATGCTGATGTACCAGGTAATAGATTAGTTATTGGGCCATGTGATAGGTTTAATGATATGCTGATGTGCCAGGTAATAGGATAGTTGATGCACCAGGTGATAAGTTTAACGTTATGCTGATACACCAGCTAATAGATTAGTTGATGGGCCAGGTGTTAGGTTTAATGTTTTGCTGATGTTCCAGGTAATAGGGTAGTTTATGCGCCTGTTGGTAGGTTGAATGTTATACTGATGCACCAGGTAATAGGGGAGTTAGTGCACCAGGTTTTAGGTTTAATGTTATGCTGATGCTACAGGTAATAGGGTAGTTTTTGCACCTGGTGATATGTTTAGTGTTATGCTGATGTGCCAGGTAATAGGGTAGTTGATGCACCAGGTGACAGGTTTAATGTTATGCTGATGTGCCAGGTAATAGATTAGTTGATTGGCCAGGTGATCCGTTTAATGTTATGCTGATCTGCCAGGTAATAGGGTAGTTGGTGCGCCTGGTGATAGCTTGAATGTTATAGTGATGCACCAGCTAATAGGGGAGTTGATGCACCAGGTGATAGGTTGAATGTTATGCTGATGCACCAGGTAATAGGGTAGTGAATGCACCAGGTGATAGGTCTAATATTATGCTGATGTGCCAGGTAATAGATTAGTTGATGGACCAGGTGATAGGTTTAGTGTTATGCTGATGTGGCAGGTAATAGGGTAGTTTATGCACCAGGTGATAAATTCAATGTTATGCTGATGCACCAGGTAATAGGGTAGTTGATGCACCAGGTGATAGGTTTGATGTTATGCTGATGCGCCAGGTAATAGATTAGTTGATGGGCCAGGTCATAGATTTAGTGTTATGCTGATGCACCATGTAATAGGTTAATTGATGCACCAGGTGGTAGGTTTAATGTTATGCTCATGCACCAGGTAATAGATTAGGTGTTCGGCCAAGTACTAGGTTTCATGTTATGCTGATGCACCAGGTAATAGATTAGTTGATGGGCCAGGTGATAGGTTTGCTGTTATGCTGATGTGCCAAGCAGTAGGGTAGTTGATGCACCAGGTGGTCAGTTTAGTGTTATGCTGATGTGCCAGGTAACAGATGAGTTGATGGGCCAGGTGATAGGTTAGTATTATGCTCATGCAAGTCTTCCCTGAGGAGTCGGGTCTCAGGTGGCTGCTGTGCTAAGTAATAGATGGGGGTTTTCCGTATCAAAACCACTGCTCACAGAGCGTGGTGGTAAGTCCTCCACCTGCCCCCTCCTTTCCCGCCACTCTCCTGTATCCATGCTCAAGGCTGATGTGTCAGTCTTATGGTCTGGCCTCAATACTGGGAGGATTACAGGAGAGGCCTGGAGTTGAGCCCCAATGTGAACAGACTCCCAGCTCCCCAATTTGGCACACTCGGGCTCTATTAATGCCACCTAGAATTAGAGTGATGTTCTTGGCTTGTTCTGAACTCAGCCCTCCAAGTCGCTCTTGCTGGTATTCATTGGGTTGTCCTGTATTTGCAATTTGGTTTCATGAACCCAAGTGTAAAACATGTATCTTGAGCCAGGCAGTTCTGGATTGGAATCTTGGCTCTGTCACTCAGGAACGCCCCAGAAATTACTGACATAAATTATAGGCTGTTTAATTTCTCTGTGCCTCAGTTCCTCCATCTGTAAATGGAAGTGATAGTACTTACCTCAGGGGCTTTATATGAGTATAAAATGAGATAAGATATGCTAAGTACTTGCACAGCGCCTGACATACAGCACGTGCTCGGCAAGAGGTGGCAGTTGAGGTAGTTGCTGACGGTAGTGAGGGGTTATTACGGTGAACTGTAAAATCTCCTGCCTGCCGTGTCAAACCCGAGGCTTGCAACCAGAGCCCACTGGCTTGAGATAAGAGAATTCTCCTGAAAACCTTCCATCCTCCCAGGCTCAGCAAGCTGGATCTTGATCCTAGATTGCTCTCTGGTGGCCAGTCCATGAAAGTGCAGGCTCAGGAGGACAAAGGGAAGGCGGGGTCTGAAGGCGAGAGGGGTGGCAGTTGAGAGTGGGTCAGGTGCTGTGCGGAGACCCCCAGGCTGGGTGTCAGACTGAGTTTGGGTCCCATCTCTCTGCAATTCTGGCTGTGAGACCTCAGACAAACCCCTTCTCCTCCTTGGGCCACTGGGTAAGGAACATCGGGAATGAGGAGGGTGGCTGAGTGTTTCCCAGAGATGAACAGTGGTCAGTGCTGGTCAGTGGACTCATCACTCAGAGCCTCAGTTTCCCCATCTTTAAACTGAGGGGCTCGAACCACTGCAGACAGAGTTGGAGGCCTTTTCCCCAATAGTTTCCTGGGCCCCAGCCCTAGAGGTTCTGATTTGGGACGAGCAGGGGTCAGGAATCTAGTTCGGTAGCTTTGCCAGGCTGGGAGTCACCGTGCTTAATGATCTCTGGGACCCCTTCCAGCTCCCGGGTACCATGAATCTTGGCTTGGAAGGGCCTGTGGACCCTCGTGTGGTTCCCCTGACCCAACTGCAAACAGGCTAAGTGACACAGAAAATAACAGTAAAAAAGATACTTTATTGTTAAAAAAAAAAAACCAAACCAACCTAAATGACCAATAAAACCATGCGTCCTGTCACTTGCGCTCACAGTCACGCGCACAGCCGCAAGCCACTCACACAAACGGGCTCTCGCCCACACGGCCCCCCCCCGGCGCTGTGCGGCAGCCTGTGGGCGAGTCTCCATTGCTCTTCCTTTTGACTTTTGTCTCCAGAAACAGCACACGTGAAAAGGCAGTGGACCGGGGGAGGAAGTGTGAGGCCACCAGAAGCCACAGTGGCTCCTGGTCCCCCCAACTCCTCGCTACATACACTCTACACATGTGTCCACACGTACTGTACATGGGCACCCACATGTGTAGACACGTGCCCACATTGACCCTCCATGCATAGGGCTGAGTCACTGCAGGTAACACTTGACTGGCAGGCGTCTGAGCCGGAGGGGCAGGAGAGGGCAGGGCGTCCCACCTGGACACCCCGCTGTCCCTCTGCCTGCCTCCACCCTGCCCCCAGGGGAGTTCTGAGTTCCTCGTGTCCAGAGAAGAAAAGTCCATTTGGGGAAACTCATCCAGACAGCAAGGTTGAAAAGTGCCTAAGAATTTTTAAAATGAAGAATTATTTCCTTCCTGCCTTTGGCCAAAAGAGCCTGGGAACCTGGGGATGAAGAACCCAGAGTTCCGTGAGGTCTGAATTCTTTAACAGAGGAGGTTCAGGGCTACGCAGAATCCTGGCGGGCCCTGGCTGGTGGAAAGTCGTGTGACTTCCAGAGGCGGGTGAGTTGCTCTGAATCTGGGCTGGAGGAGCAGGACCTCTGGGAGATGAGGCCGAGGTGATGCTCCTGGAGCCGGTGTCGCCCTTATCCCCGGTGCCTAGTGCAGTGTCTGACACTTGACAAATACGCAACAGATGTACGAAGGAGGCAGGGCACACAGGTGGCTTTTGTGCCTGCTCACCCGCTGCCTGCTTCTCGGCTCCGGGAGGACACGGAGTGGCCCTCTCTAGCGCATCTCTGTGGCAGGTGTAGATGGTTGCCCGTCAGGCACGAACCCACCTGCCTCCACAGTGGAGCTGTGGGCAGGTGTAAGAACGTGTCCCAGCGGGCCGATCGAGCACAGTTGTTCAGGCCCCGCCTGTCTCTCGCCCACCCCAGGAGTCAGGTGCTCCTGGCTTCCCAGGTAACTGCTCTATGCGTCCCCCTCTCCTGGGGCCCCCGGACTGTTTCTGGAGCTCCACCCTCAGCTTCCCTCCACCCTCAGGGACTAGCTGGGGGACCCGAAGAGCACATTTCATGGGACGGCAGCCTGGACCGGGGGTGGGGGCTTCCCTCCCACTCTCCCAGCCACACTCAGCTCACTGCCGACGGGACAGGACGAAGGTGCCAAGTCCTTGGCCTCCCACCTGCCCTGCTCTGAGAACGGGGAGCTAGAACATGACCTCCTCACAGCTCCCGTAGTCACTCTCCACCATGTCCGAGCCCTCATAGTTGGGGGGCGCCCGGGGCTGGCCCCGGCCTCCTAGGGGCGCCCCCTCTGCCTCGCAGTCAGCATAAGAGGGCCCAGCCCGGCTGAGCCGCATGCTCACCCCCTTGTAGCCCCCCTCCGCCAGGCAGGGCCCCGCCCCGCCCTGCCGGAACTGTGAGTGGTAGTAGCTGATGGCTGTGTACTCGTTGAGACAGGGGGCCAGCAGGCGCTCCCGGGGGCTGGGGGGTCGTGAAGGCATCAGGTCTTCCAGGTTCTGGTTGCTGTAACGGGGTGGGAGAGGTGCTCGCTTGTTCTCCACCTCCAGGGGGAAGGGGAAGCCCCCATAGAGGCCAGCGGGCTCCTGCATTGCCGCTGGGGTCGAGTGGCGGTGCGGCGAGGGTGGCAGAGGGCCCTGGGTCACTGCAGAGTGGGGGTATGCCCAGCCGTCCTTCCTGGAGTAGGTAGGGGGCCAGACCATGGCTCTGCCTGGGTACGCTGAAAGGGAACAGCAAGACAGGGTGAGTGCTGAGTTTCCCTGGTGAAGGTTCCAGCTGGCCCTATGGCTGCTTATGTAACTTAGCACGTGGTGGAGATGGCCCCAGGCATGGGTGGGTTTGTGGCCCATCTGTGCACGTTGTCTTTGGCAGCTTAGGTTGATACATAGAATCCAGTAGGGGCAAGTTCAAGGCTAGAGGTTAACCCATCCTGCACATCTCTGCCATTGAGCTGGGGGTCAGTGAACAGGGAAGACTGTGGGTGGCTCCGTGCAGCCCACCCCAAGCTGGGCATGGCAACCCCAGCCCAAGACCTGCTGGTGCGGGGTTCTTCTCTTTCACTGAAGGAGACACACAGTTTGGACTCAGAGGTGTGACAGTGCTATCACAGACAGCGATGAAATGAGATGTGCCTTGGAAACCAGAAGACCAGACAGAGTCCTTGGTCCTAGCCCTGTGTCTGCTACTGAATAGTTGGGTGAGTACAAACAAGCCACTTCATCTTTATAGACCCCTATCAACGAATAATGAAAATACCTGTTGTAACTACTAGTGAATATGCCAGAAAATATGAAATGCTTTACAAATTCACCTCCTTTTGAGACAAAGACGAGAGGAGGGTGAAGTTCCCTCCGCTAGGCCTGCCGGCTCTGGCCCGAGGCTGCCGTACCTCCAGACTGGGCAACCAGAAGCCTGGACCACTGCTTCTCTTTCCCTTCCCAGAAAAGCACAGATGTGCAGAAGTCCCCTTTCCATTCCAGAGATTCTGCCCAACCCTATCCAGGGTCTACGAGTTCCTGCCATGAACATCAATCTCATGGAGGGACATGGAATTCAGAAGAGCAGATCATGGGGCAACAGAATGAGCCACAGACTCTGAGTCAAGAGACACCCCCTCCCGTCAATCCCAGAGGCTAAGGGCCTCCAGCTGTACTGACCCATCTCCTCGCCTGACCAGGTTCTCTTGATGATGGACTCATTGCTGGAGTGGGAAGGGACCGCGGCGGGGGGAAGTCTGGGAGGCACGCTGCAGACCACCGGCCGTTGCTTAGAGTTGGGTCCAAACGTGACGAGCTCATTCGGAAGGGAGGTCTTGTTGGGCTCCAGTTGGTTCAAGTTGTTGCAGGAGCCGGTGCTCAGTGGGTTGAGCTCGATGGCAGGCATGGGCTGGGCGTCAACACCAACGCTCCTGGCCAGGAGGTCCGGGTCCTCCATGGCCACAGGCTTGTGAGACTTGCAGCGGCGGCAGTAGAAGAGAAGTCCGGCGGTGCTCATGACAATGAGCGCTATGGCTACCATGATGATTAGTAACTCCTGCTGTCCCCAGTCCCCCCTTGTGATCTCGGGAGTGACCAGGCAGTGCCCTTCTGAGCATCCCCGTGCCTCCATTTCACACCTGCAGAGACAGAGAAGCAGTCAGGGGCTGAGGCATTATACTGCCCTTTCCATGTCCCCTCTTACAAACATCTGTGGGCTGGAGTCCTCTGCCCTCAAGCCTACCCTCTCCCATTCTTCACATACACACACACACACACACACACACAGATTATGAAACTTGTCAACATCAAAACTTTCCATCTTCTACCAGTAAAGTATGGCCCTCACTTGTGACTGTGAGGATCTGTGTTCAGGGCATGACTATTGTTTTCCTCCAATGAGATCCAGGCATGACACATACTCCCCACCAGTGAGGTCAGATGTCCCCTCACTGCTGCAGTAGAGGCAAGGCATCCGCAGCAATAGTGTCAGGGTCCCAGAAACAAGTCAGCAGTTGCCCAGCAGTGGTAACCAGGCACCAAGGTTACCTGCTGCTCTTCACTAGGAGGTCACAGGAGCCCAACACAGTCCTGCACACATCAGCTACCTCCAACTTCCTCAGGGAAAGCCCTGGAAACTATATGACCTCCCAGGGCACCTCCAGCCTGGCCTTCCACGGTGTAAGGCTCCCAGGACACTTCTATGGCCAGCTTTATGTACTTTCGAGGGATATTGGAAAAGCTTCCTCCATCCCACTGAAGTCCTAGACATCTCCCAGTGCCCGAAATTTCGTCCCCAATAGAATGGATGGATAGATAGCGTTCCCTACTGCAAAGTAGAGCAGGAAGTAGGGCAGGAAATGCCATTGCTGAGAAAAAGGACTTGGATCATCAACACACAGGGTAATCTTGGGCAAGCCCTTTCCCCTATCTGGGCCTCAGTTTCCCCATCTGTAAAATGAGTGGGTAGACTACATCATTGGCTCTTATACCCAGGCTGATAGCAAGGGGATCCCTTGGGAGCTTGTTAAAAAGAGAATCTCCCATTCCTGGAGATTCTGATTCAATTGGTCTAGGTTGGGTCCAGGAATCAATATTTTTTACAAGTTTCCCTCATGACTTTTTAAAGCTGCCCAAGTTTGGGAGCCATAAAACCAGATAATTGCCAAAGTCTCTTTACCTCTAGGATTCTAGGAATGATTCTCTCTCCCTTGCAACTGCTACCGCCCTGCACGGTACAAGGCACACACAGCTTGCGGTGGGGCTCTAGACACAGCAGTGCCTGTATCACGTGCCTGAATCACTTCCCCAGGCCACTTTCTGGGAAGTCCAGAGTAAGAGCACAAGATCTTCAGCCATTTTCAGACTGCAGCAAAGATCAGAGCTACTCAAGGAGCTGGTTAAAAATGCAGATTCGTAAGCCTCAACTCCTGAGTCTAATTCAATGGTTCCGAATAGGGCTTGGGAAATCTCCCTCCTCCCAAAGCATTCTGATGCGGGTGGTTGGAGGGAGAAGACTTAACAACATGTGCAAAAGGCCTGAAGGTCAGGTCGCTGGAGCACTCGGCTCCTTGCCTCCCACTAGCCTTTCTAGAGGTCAGAGTGCACAGGTCATTCTCTAATGGTGCCACACCCAGGGTGAGGCGCCAGTGGCGGGCGGCCTCTGCTGGACTCACCTGTCGCCCGTGTAAGGGTGCGGGCAGTTACAGGAAGCTCCTTCGGGGGAGGAGATGCAAGTTCCACCTTCCAGGCAGGGCGCAGAAGTGCAGTTCTCCCGCGCTCGTTCACAGTGCTTCCCAGAGAACTGCGGGGGGCACCTGCAGACGTAGCCTGGGAGAAGGAGGAGGAAGGTGAGGAGCGCAGCGGCCCGGCAATTAGGGGAGGCCCTGGCACGTGTGCAGACCCAGGTGTTCACGCAGCCACTCGGTCACCATTGACTCGTTGAGGGCCTCCTCTGTGCCCCACCGAGCAAGAGCACTCGGTTCCTGCCCTCAAACGACTTACACTCCAGCAGAGAAAACAGTCACTTAAAGATTAGGAATGAACAGAATAATACTAATAAACACTTGATTAGTGCTAGTCACTGTTCTAAGAATCTTCACGTATTGGTTCATTTGATCCTCACGGCGACCCTGAGATGGGTGACTGTTACCGTCCTCATCAGGGACAGGCGCAGGGAGACGGCAGATGAGAGAAAGAGGCACAGAGAACCGATGACATCTGCTCAAGGTCACACAGCTAGTCAGTGGCAAAACTGGGGTTCAAGCCTACACAGTTATCTGTTAATATAATACTATATTAGCATCTCAGTCATTATGATAAAATTGGTTTCATTGAAGGGAAATGTCGGGAGTGGGAGGCAAGCTTGGGCTCAGGGCCAGGGAGATACTGCAGTTGAGACCTGCAGGATGAGTAGAAATTAGGCAGGCAGGAAGGCAGAGGGTGGAGAGGAAGGTGTTTCAGGCCCAGGAGGAGAGTGTGCAGAGGCTTGAGAGAGGGTGTGGCGTGCTCCAGGGACTAAAACCACAGGGTGGGCCAGGCTGGCAAGGAACAGGGGGAGTGTGGGGGAGCCACATGCAGGGATTTGGACCCTATCCCATCCTGACAGCTGGGGGCGCAGCACCCTGGAGTGGTTCTCAGCAGGAGAGTGGCATGCGCAGTTCTGCAGCAGATAAAGATCACACTGGCTCCTGCTATAAGGGGGAAGGGGCGGAGAGAAGCTGGAGAACAGGGAGGTGGCTGGTGCTGGAGAAAAGCTGAGAGGTGATGGGAGCTTGGGTCAGAGGGACAGCAGTGGGGATGCAGAAAAGTGATGACTCCTTGGATATTTTGCAGGTAGAAATGACAGTATGATTAGCCAGTCAAAAATCAGAAAATAGGATAAGGCCAAGTATTGACAGGCACGTGGGTACATAGGAACCTCTTGCTCTGCAGATGAAATATAGACTGCTACAGCCATGCTGAGAGCAATTTAGCCTTATTTAGTAAAAATAACTATTTGCATACTGTGAATATGTGAATTCCACCCCTGGGTGTAGGGTATGCGTGTGTGTGTGTGTGTGTGTGTGAAGGAAACTCTCACACAGGATCATAAGGAGACACACATGAGGATGTTCGCTGCAGCACCTTTGATGGAGATGGGCATTTGAAGCCACCAGGACATGTATCATTGGGAGGGCGAAGAAGGAAACTGAGTGCCTGCACACCATGGAGTACTGAGCAGCGATTCAAAGCAGTGAATAAAAATTGCTTATGGCAGCAGGGACAGATCTTAAAAATATGTTGCTGAGTGAAAGTATAAACAATTATATACCACTTACATAAATTAAAGATTCAAGCATGTGAAAACAGTAATAGGCATTTTGCAAGAACTCATTCAAAAACTTTAAATGTTTGCCTCTAGAGGGAGGGGAAGGCAGTGGAGTATAGGTTAAAGGGGAATGAGAAAGAGACTTTGCATGGACCAGTGATGACACTAAGGTGTGTGATTAACTCAGTCTTCTGTACCCAACGTCTCTACGCCTGTCCACCCTTATCCCAAAAATAGTAGAAAGTTTTTATTGAGGGAGAAGGAAGACTCTTGGCTTCCCCTAGTGTAGACCTAGCAGATCCCAACCTGCTACTCACAGGATAGCGAGGGGAAGAGACGGAGATGTGGAATCGGGAGGCAGGAGCTCTTCACTGAGACTTCTACCCTAACATGCCCCTCCCACTTAAGAGCTGTGTGGCCTGGGACAAGTTCCTTTCCCTCTCTGGGCATCCCTTCCCACCCAGCAGGTTCCTGAGCTGTAAAACGGAGCTCTCTTCCTCCTTCCCTCCCTCATGGGGCTGTGGTGAAGGAACTTGCTTATAAGCTCTACAGTGACATGATTGTCAGGCCAACGTGTCAGGGTCCTCCAAAGAGCCTTCTGGGGTAGACCTGGGGGCCAGCCCCCACCCCCGCCCTTACCTGCCCCGGGGGCCTGCGAGCACTTCCCCCCATTGAGGCACGGGTTCTGGATGCAGTCGTCACTGTGGAGGCAGCACTGGGTTAGGGCCTGTGTCTCCAGCAAGCCTGCCGCTGTCTTGCCCTGGGACAGCAGCTCCAGGGCCTCTCCGTTGACCAATACAGCATCCAGGCAGCCTTCGAAGCCCTGGGAGACATTTGAGGAAGAAGGCGAGAGGACGAGGCCGCCCAGCAAGAGGTGTCTCTCAGGCCTCGGACTCCAGCAGTTCTCTGGGACCACAAGGAAGGCATCGCCCACGCTGTCAACCAACAGGCGAATGGAGGTGTCCATCTGCTCCACCAGGATGGAGTGCCACTCTTGGTCATTCACGTGGCGCCGGGAGGAGAGGTTTCCATAGTAACCTCCTGAACAGTGGTATTCCAGCTGCGGCACCCCCTTGGCCAGCTGCAAAGAAAACCCAAACAGCCGTCAGCAAAGCCAGGGAGTCCCTGTAAACCTGCTAACAGGCTGCCAGTTCAAAGGATGTTCTTTGTGTTTTCATGGGTAGGAGGGGTAGTGTTCAGCGATTTTCAAGGCTGTTTTAGACATCGCATTTGTACAGCATAAAAACCCTCAAAGTCCTCTCCTGTCTATGGTCTCATTCGGCCCCTACCACATTTCATGGGATGGTCTGGGTATGGATGACATCTCCATCTCCCACATGGGGACACTGAGGCCCAGAGACGCCTTGCTGATCAAGACTCCGTGTTTTAGGGTCTTTTTTGCAGGCTTTGTAAACACTGGCCTTCAGGGATTCAAAAAACTTCCCTCTCATTCCTACTTCCTTACTCAACAGTTCAGCAGTTCTCAAAGTGGGTCTCCAAAACTTTTTCAGGGGATCCGCAAGAAAAAACTATTTGGTAATAATCTGAAGACTCTATTTGCCGTTTTTACCCTTGTTTTCTCACAAATACACCCAGAACAGTGCCTGTCACGTCGGAGATGCTCAGTGATTCTGCGCTGAATGAATTGAAATCTAGTGGCCAAAGTCAGCTTTCTCTTTGTTAAAATGGGAGATTGGCACATGTGATAAAGGTGTTAGTTAAATCAGCTATAAAAAACAATGGTGATCTAGCACCTCTTATATTGTCCTGGGTGGAGCTGGAGCCCGTTCTACTAAGGGCAGTATCACAAGCACCACATGTACTCACCATCAAATTGGTACTAATTGATCAACATTGATGTGCACATATGGTAGCAACATTCATCGAGTGTCGGACAGGTAGGAGGTGGGAGGAGGCGCTGGGTATATTCACACCTAATGAGTGCAGTGCGCACTGTCTGGGGGGTGGACACACTTGAAGCTGTGACTCGAGTGGGGCAAAGGCAATATATGTAACCTAAACATTTGTACCTCTGCAATATTCTGAAATTAAAAAAATAAAAATTAAAAAAATTAAAAAAAAAATCAGGCAGGCCGACTGAGACTTCCTACATGACGCAATCAGAGGACTGGAAGACCATTAGAAAGGACACTAATTTTTCTTCCATGTGATTCCATGTGACTTCATACTGGGTTTGTCATCTTGAGCACCTCCAGTGGTAGCCACCACCCCCGGGCCCCCCCCCCCCCCCCGGTCCCTTGGGAAACACTGGCCTGTTCCTCAGCAAAAGTGGCGACAGCACCAGGGCTGGTACCCGTCTCTCTTTCTCTCTCACCCTGCAGAGCAAGCAGCGCCACCTGCAGTTGTCCTTGGACAGGCTGGGGAAGTGGGGTGGCTGTGGCCATCCAGGACTGGATAGTCCTGTGTCCTGGCCCAACAGTCACACCCAGCATCCCTGAAAACCAAGCAGGGATTTCTTTGCCAGAAATGCGCTTCTTGTCCATCCTCACGCCTGCCCCTCACCTCCCCAGCCCGGGACACCCACATGAAATCTCTCAGGCTGGCGGCGTCCTACCTTCAGGGAAATCGACGCTGTCTCGTTGGTGAACAGGAGGAAGGCCTGTGGCTGGAGCGTTTTCAGATAGAAACGGATGTGCCAGTTTCGAACTTCTGGGGGCCTATACCGCACGTAGCTCTGACCACTGAGCCTGGCAGCTGTACCTGCAAAAGCAACCAGAAGTGTCACCGCCACATAAAGTAGTCCTCGCGGAGCCCTTGGACTGACTTTGTCCCATTCAATCCTTGGGTGGCAAACAGGGTCATTGCTCACATTTTGTACATGAACTAAGCTCTCTGTGTGTGAGTTAGAGGGGGACTTTTCCAGGGTCACACAGCTAGAAAGGAGCCATTGCCCAGCATGCCTGCCTTTGACCTCACGGACTCCATGCTTACAGTCAGGCGGGCTGAGCCCAACGGTGCTGGCTGTCCCTAGGGAAGACCCACTTCTCACCATTGCAGGAGCAGTTCCTCTGCAGCTGGTGCCTCGGGGTGAGGATGCTGAGCCTGGCGGTGCTGTACGTGGGCCCAACTTTGGGGTCCAGGAGCACTGTGTCTTGGCAGATTTGACCCTGGCAGCTTGGCCCCGGGCAGGGCACCACGGGCATGGCTGACCGCATCTGAACCCCCACTGCATGCTCCATCTCCTTAGCAGAGCGAGTGATGATGGATGCCAGCTCTTGGAGGGTGTAGAAGGTTCCAGAATGCCTCTCAAAGACCAGGAGCACGTCCACACCAGCCACGGCCTCTGCAGGCTGAAGGCTGGCCAAGTGGATGTTGGCCCGTTTGATGTCCAGCTTGTTGCTGAGGAACCTCTGCAGGTTCCGCCAGTGGTCGCTCACCAGCTCCTCGGGGCTGAGCTGCTGGAAGCCTATCCACATGGCCTGCTGCAGAGCCTCCCGCTCCATGTGCCACACGTGCACATGGACCCCGGCTGTGGTGCTGAAGGTCCCATCGCTGACGGTGACATTGAACGAGTAGTGGCCATGAGGCAGTCCCTGGGCGGCAATAATCTTGCCATCGGGGGCCCCCACTGAGAAGCGCCTGCCCAGGGTCTCCTCTCCTGCCAGGCTGTAGGTCAGCGTGTCCTGAGGGTCTCGGTCCGTGGCGTGGATCTTACCCACCATGCCGCCCTGGAACTCCTCCTCCCCGACGGTGATGAAGATCTCCAGCGGGAGGGCGGACGGTGGGTAGTGGCTCTGCTCCGTGATGTGGACTCGGACGGATGTGGAAGACGAGAGGGGAGGGACGCCGCTGTCTGATGCCTGTGGGCAAAACAAACGCTGCTGTCACCCAGCAGAACCGCAGCGCTCTCTGGGCCCCCTTGCAGAGCCACGTCACGTCTCTTTGCCCCACGCCCCGCTTGAGGGCAGGCTCTGCACACTGTTGCATTTGGAGGAAAAAACCTCACTCCAAAGCACTGGTCTATAAATATGCATTTTCTGAAGGTTTTGTAGAGAATGCAGAACCCAGTCGTGCTGGCACCCTGATCTCAAACTTCTGTCCTCCAGACTGTGAGAAATAAATTTCTATTCTTTCAGCCACGCTGTCTATGGTATTCTATTGTAGCCGCCTGAATGGACTAAGACAGTGCCTCTCTCGCTCTCAAAAGATCACAGTTTGGACCTCAGATAACACAGTGACCCAAGCCACAAGGCCACCATGATCCACCCAGCCCATCTCTCCAGCTTCACTCCCACCATTGCTCAGGATGCTCTGAGCTCTGACCACCTTGGTCACATCTTGGACCAGTTCAAGCGCTTTCCCAACGCTTGAACTCATCTTGTTCTTCCTGCCTGGAACACTCTCCTGCCTGCCTGTCACGTGGTTGGCAGCTCAGATCACCACTCAAGTGTCACCTCATGGGGGCAGCCTCCCTCTGAATATGAGTGTTCCTTGTGACTTAGGAGTCTCTCATCATTTTATTTTTTTTTATCACAGTTCGTATGGGTATTATTTCTTTCTTCATCTGTTTACTGTTTATATCCATAATTAGAATGGAAGGCCCCTGGGGAGAGGAAACATTTATTCCCTTCCTATGCTCTGCTATATTCCTAGCAGTTAGCATAGGGATTGGCATATAGTAGGTGCTCAATAAATACTTGTTGTGAGACTGAATCACTGACTGAATGAATAAATACATCACTCCCACCCTCTAAGTTCACAGAACAGTAGGGTCCACTGGACTTGAGACTGAGGAAAGGGATTTGGGGGGAATGAAGTGAGGGAGAAATGTCTGATCACCAACCTGGCCACAGTTCCTGGGCAATTCCCACACACCCCATAACGATACCAGCACAATCCCCCCAACGTGTGCATACAATCGCTCATTCAGGCCCCACACCAATTCCGTGACGTAGGTCTTGCTGTTAGCACCTGAGGTTCAGAGAGCTGTTCTGGCCAAACTCTAGGAGTCAGAGCCAGAGTGAGGATGTGTGAGAATTAAGAGTTTGGGGTCCGGAGTCAGAGTGCTTAGGTTGGAAGCAACCCACCACTGCCACTTATTAACAGTATTACTTAAAGCCACTCACTTAACCTCCTTGTACCTCAGTTTCCTCATCCATAACTGGGGTAGAATGACAGAAGCACTGGTAATGCTGTTGCCAGCATAGTTACTTTTGCCATTTCCCCACCGGAGGCCCAGCTCTCACCTCGATCTGGAGCTGATACCATTCCTGGACCCGCCTGCTCAGGCCCTCGGCAGTCACCAGCCAGCCATCCGGCGTCACTCGGAAAGCAGAGCCATTGTTCCCCTTGGTGATTCGGAATGAGTAGGGGGGGCCATTCTCTGGGGAGTCCGGGTCACTCAGGATCAGTTGTAGGACTTTGCTGCCGATGGGGGAGTACTCCTGAGACCAAGAGTGAGGAAGACCAAAGAGCAAAATGAGCCCCCACCCTTGCTTTTGTGTTTTTCTTTTCTCTCTCTCTTTTTTTTTTTTTTTGTTTGAGACAGAGTCTCACTCTGTTGGCCAGGCTAGAGTGCCATGGCATCAGCCTAGCTCACAGCAACCTCAAACTCCTGGGCTCAAGCAATCTGGCTACCTTAGCCTCCTGAGTAGCTGAGACTACAGGCATGTGCCACCATGCCTGGCTAATTTTTTTCTATATTTTTAGTTGGCCCGCTAATCTCTTTCTATTTTTTAGTAGAGACGGGGTCTCGCTCTTGCTCAGGCTGGTCTCAAACTCCTGACCTCGAGCAATCCTCCTGCCTCGGCCTCCCAGAGTGCTAGGATCACAGGCATGAGCCACCACGCCCGGCCTGCTTTTGTATTTTTCTAGATCTGCCCATCTGGGATGAGTCCTCAGCACTTTGACCGCTCCCAGGCCATGCCTGGATCTTGAGCTGACACTCATTCATCCTACCTGCTTTTGAGGTAGTTGTTGACTTTTCAGTCTAGACCAGGAGCTCCCTGAGGGCAGGGAGGTTGGGTCTTAGAAACAAAGCCCACCATGGCTAGAAGGGTACTTAGAGACCAAGGTCAAGCCGTTTACTCTACAGAGAGGTGACCTGCCCAAAGTCACACAGCTGATGAATCATGTATATAAATTAGTTAGTACGTGGGATGCATATGATTTGCAGGGCCAAGTGAACACCTATAAATGGTTTCTTGCTTAGAGGACGAATGCAATGCACAGGTGATGAGCAAATTCAAAGATGATTAGGAATTCAATTAAGAAAAATTAATCCCCTGGGTATCATTCAGCCTTTGTTTTATAACATGGGGATTCAGCATGCTATTATATAACACAATGATAGTTAGCCATATTTTTAGTATCCCAATGTTATCTACAAACTGAATCTAATGGACAGAAATTGATGGTTGCCTATCCAATAAACTAACTTTCTTTCTTTCTTTCTTTCTTTCTTTCTTTCTTTCTTTCTTTCTTTCTTTCTTATAAAATCTTGCTTTTGTTCAGGCATGGGGTGGCAATATCCTCAGGAAAGATGTGCCCCTCCAAAGAAGAAATGGACTATGATTGGTCTAAGTCAGTTATAATAATCTGATTCCCTGCGTCAATGTTTGGTTCAGGGGTGAGCTAGTGATCCAATTCTGACCATTGGAGACGTCTACCAAGTAGCATTTCTGAAAAGTCATCATCTTTGATAAAAAGAGATCCTTCAAAAGAAGCCCCCTTCTATTTGCCTTTGAAGACAGTTAGGAAAAGATGAGACGTTGGAGCTGCAGCAGCCATTTTACAATCATGAGGGAGAGGATGAGGGAACTTCAAAGCCGTTAACCCGTAGCCATAGTATCACTTTCCTACTAAAATAACCTATTCCGGAATGGAATTTTCCATCAGATGCCTTGTTATATGAAATAATAAATCCTTCTTATTTAACAAACTTTTAGTCAGGGAATATGTTATTTCTAGGCAAAGTATCCCAATTCATACCCATAATATATAAAACAGGTAAACGTGGAACAACCCTGGGTAACACGTAATCGGACCTGGAATTCTGCCCTCTTATTCATTTCCTCCCCTCCCTCACCTTTTATAACCCTGACAATTCCTCGTAGAATCCCAAGGCCCTCTCCAAATCCTATTTGAAAATCACTGGAATAGTGGAAATAGCTTGGGATCTGGAAAACTACCTGGGTTTACATCCTGAGTTTGCCACATTCTAGCTACGGCATGTTTCTGCACCTCCATATTTTAAATCTATAAAATGAGAACTTCCTACTCCACATGGCTGTCGTGAGCCTCCAGAGAGATGACGAAAGTGGAAGTGCCTACCACAGTGCCTGATTATTTTAAATTCCATAATCCCTTCAGCTGCCTGTGTTGCCTTGAGGGAAGTCAGTGGCAAGGTCACAGCCACTGTCTGGGTGTTCTGATACCACCGAGGAGCACCGTCTGGTGGGAGAGAAATGAAGGGAGGAAGGCGCAGGGTGCCTTCGGAGGCTTGAGCTCACCTGGACAGTGGTGCTGTAGTTGAGCTGGAAGAATCTCGGTGGGTTATCATTGACATCAACCACCTGGATAGTGATGTCCGTGTCCTCGTGCAGAGGGGGCTGCCCGCTGTCTGTGGCTCGGAGACTCAGGGAATAGCTGGAGGTCTGTTGCAAGAGGCCCAGTGGAGGTTAGCAATGAGGACCCTCACTTCTGCCCCCTGACTCATCACGAATGTTTTCAGAAAAAGAAGGTGAAGACACTTCCCTATGCCCACCCCCTTGGCCCACCCACAGCACTCTGGGACTCAGGTTCTGGAGTCAGACAGAAATAGGAGTGATTTCCTACTCAACCATTTCCTAGCTATGAGATCTTGGAAAGCGACTCCCTAGGAGTATTTTGAGGACTGATTGGCATATACCGCATTTAGGAAAGTGTTTGGCACAGAGCAGGGGCTCAATAAGTGGTAGCTGTCACTGCAATGATCTAATGAGTCCGGTCATTGTGAGGAGCCACCTGAGCTCCTCTAGGGAAGGTTACGGGTCACTCAGTCCCCCTCCTGCCTCTGGCCTCCCAGTCCACAGAGGCCCCACAGAGAAACAAATGGGAGACATTCCAGGCAGGTCTGAGGAAGTGTCACGATGGGGTGTTGATCGCAATTCATCCTACAGACCTGCCCAGGACCATATCTCTGCCCTAATGAGCTCAGGCTGGGTGCCCCCCAATGACTCACCTGTTCCCAGTCCAGAGCCTTGGCCACCTGCAGCTCCCCCTTCTTGGGGTGGATGGTGAAGTGCCCCAGCTGGTTCCCTCCTACCAGGCTATAGGTAATGGCACTATTTAGGGGTCCATCTTCATCAGTTGCTGACACCTGTAGGGGGGGAGGGTGATTGTGAATGGAGGGACAAGAGGGAACCAGACAGGAATCTTGGCCCTGGGGTGTAGGAGGGGACAGATATGTCCCTGTGCTAATGACCGCCATTGGGCTGGCAGTCCCTGGACCACAGTAGTCCCTGTCAGGGGACTATCGTCATTCACATCCTAGCGTGGACTTCAGCATGCCATGGTTCATTTATTCATTCACTCATGCTGACAGAGTACTGGGGCCTGTGCTAGGAGGTGAGGAATGCACCAAAATAACTCTGTCTACAGAAAATTTAATGTCTGATTTCATACATAATTCTAACTGGGGTCAAAGTATGAGCAGCCTTATGAGAGCACAGAGAACACAGTGGCATGTCACACCCGGGGAGATCAGAAAAGGATCACGAAGCCTCAAAGGATGGGAAGGATGGGGTGGACATTCCGGCAGAGGGCACAGTGCAAGCCCAGAGACGTGGAAGTGCAGAAGATGCCGGGGAAAGGCACAACTTCCTGTGTGGGAGGAGTCTAGGTGCACTTCAGGAGCAGAAGGGGAGGAGCCTGGAAGGCAGTGTGAGTGTGGCTGCAGAGTTGGGTTTCACTCCATTCAAGGAGGGAGAAACCACGCATTTAAATGCAAAGACGTATTATTTGACGTTCCCTCCGCCACCCCACCGTCATGCCATGTCACTCACTGTGCCCAGGCCTTCCCAGGCTTTGGAGTCTGGCAGTCCTCTGGGGTCTGCCTCCTCTCCTTCGTCTCCTAACACAGCTCACCCATCCCATGCCAACCTCCAATCTCATCACGTAGCTCTGAGACATTCTCTCAAGGTAGACGGTTTGGCTGAGTAACTACAAGCCATAGTCAGGTCTACAGTGTATTAATTTAATAAACTAATCTGTGCCTGGGGGCGGGGACGTGTGTGTGTGAGATAGGAACCCACGGCAGGGTCTGTGCCCCACAAAGAGCAAAGCTGCAGATCCTTACCGTGAGGATGACGTCGCCCACGATGGCATTCTCTGAGACCCTCACGCTGTACAGATCCTGGAGGAATCTGGGCCGGTGTTCGTTGACATCAGTGATGTTGACCACGACCGTGGTCGTGTCACTGAGGGAGGAAGAGCTTTTCCGACTGCACTCGATGGACAGGAAGTACTTGGGGCTTGTCTCAAAGTCCAGGCTCCTGTTGACGTACAGGATCCCTGAAGAAACAAGCAGTGACTGGAGCAATAAGGCAGCTGGAGCCACCAAGGCAGAGGACGGGGGGGGGGGGGGGGGTCTGAGCCCAGCCCAGGACAGGCAGCTCCACAGGACCAGGAGATCTGAGTCTCTGCCGTCACCTCCCCCTTCGTCTCCCTCTTTGTTGTCCCCTCTTCTTCCCCCTCATCTGCTCTCATTTTCTTTATTATCATTCCCAACAGCAGTGTCTCCCTCATTCATTTCTGTAATGCTAAATTTATCCCATTTAGATCTATAAAAACCCTGTGCTGCAGGAACAATTGTGATTCCCACTTTCTAGGTGAGTCAACTGATGCTTTAACAAGTAAAACTTGCCCAACCTCATCCAACTAGTCAATGACAGATCTCAGATTATAGGAAGAGTTTCATAATACCCAAAGTTGTTCAACAAATTGTTAAGGCATAGATTTATTATTCTGAAAACTGGAAAAGAAGAGAACGAGCAAGGATTTATCCTGCTGTTCCTAGATAACCAAATGGTTAGTGGTAGAAACTTTTCTTTATAAAAGAGTTCAGTTGGTAAATGAATGAGGAATGACAGGGTTAGAAAATCACCATTTTGTAGCCCCTTATGAAATAGTATATCTAGGGAATAATTAGCAATGGCTGCTGAAATTATTAGAAGGAAGGCTGATGAAGAAATCTACAATGGATAGGGCTGACATCTGAGCTCACTGTCAATCTTAACATCAGAGAAAAGAGCCAACTGGCTCTTATGTGCCTCCCAACATGATGTGACTAGCACAGCATTATCTACAAAGCATTGCTGGCTGAACCTGACCAAGGCCTTCCATCCAATGTCATTCATAGGAAATATAAGGGCCAGAAGGTTATGCTATATGACATTATAAAGATACAGCCAGCCATTCCAAAGTATGGAAGATTCTATCAGACACAACTCAAAGGTTTCATTAAGTAAATGGCAGGGAAAAATAAAGAGGAAGAAGAAAGTGTTAGAGATTAAAAGAGACTCAACCAAATTCAATACGTGGACATTTTAAGGATATTGACAAACCAACTTCAAAAAGACATTTATGAGTTAATCTGGAAAACTGGCTGGGTAGTAGGTGATATTAAGGAATTGTTACCTTGTAGGTGTGATAAGGTATTGTGGTTTTGTTTATAAAGGAGTTCTTATCATTTAGAGATACACATCAAAATCTTTAGAAATGAAACCATACGGTGTCTGGAATTTGCTTTAAAACAACACAACAATAGGTGGGTTTGGGGCTGAAGGGTAAAGAGACAACCACACTGGCTTCTACTGATAATTACTAAAGCCATGTGGTGGGAACGTGGGGGTCTGTTGTACTGTTCTGTTTTTTAATATGTCTTAGATCTCCACAATAAAAACTTTTCTAAAATACTGCCCAATGGTAAGGTAGTTATTTTGGGAGGTAGAGAGCAGCATTCCAGGGGCGCTGTGTCTGCATGAGCCATGGGCTGACCTCTGGGGCCCTACCATGAGTTTCTGTGAGTCTGACTTAGACCCTTCTACAGCTAGGAGGAAAGAAGAGAGATGGTTCCCTAGTTCTTTCTCTCTTCATGAGAACCAAGGAAGATGCAGGGGTGCCAGGATGTTTGGGGGAGGATTGGGGGGACTCCAGGAGGGAAACAGGCAGCCTGGTCCTGGGCTGCTCCACCAGATTCCAGCAGGTGCTTGGTGCCTCTGCGCCAAGGATGGAGGGCTGCCCTTCAGACCATGGAGCCAAGAACTGTGGGAGGAGAGTGGATTGCTGGGGGGTCCAGGCACAGAGTGCTGGGTGGGAATGTGGGGGGAAAAGGAAGGGTCCCAGCTAAGCTGGCCCCAGGGCGGAAGAAGGGACCAGGTAGCTGGAGAGATGCATGCAGAGGGGGGAGAAACAGCCAAAGGAGGTCTGCTCGGGGAGGGGGCTGTGCGGGGGCAGATACGCCCCACGTGTGAGGAATCCAAAGCACTGCGGGACCGTGCCCGTGCCCGTGCCCGTGCGTGGAGGGGTGGGGCTGGCGCAGGCGCTGGCTCACCTGTGCGGGGGTCCAGGCGGAACCGCCCCTGCTCGTTCCCGCTGACGATGCGGTAGCCGGTGTTCTCGGCGCCCGGGCGCGTGAGGGTGGCCAGCCGCAGCACCTCCGTGCCCAGCTGGGCGTCCTCCGGCACCTGCACGCTGTGCTCGGTGTTCAGGAACACTGGCAGGTAGTCATCGAGGCCCACCACCGAGACCGTGACGGTGCCCAGCGTGGACAGCGGGATCGGGGTGCCCAGGTCGGAGGCGCGGACCGTGAGCTCCAGCGCTGCCTGCGGGGGGACCCGCAGCGGCTTCTCCAGGCGGATCACGCCCGTGGCGGCGTCGATGGAGAAGTGGCCTTCGGCCGAATCCGCCAGAGAGTAAACCACCTGCGCGTTGGCGCCTGCGGGGGTGACCAAGGGCGTGAATCACACTGAGGGCACCTCTGACCCTGCCTGCCACAAGCCCCGCGGCCACAGGAGGGCCTGAAGAGGGGGCTCCCCACGAAGGCTTGCTAACATGCACAGGGGATATTAGGAGTGAGCATCTCTCCAGCAGGGGTCTTGATTAAGGTGGGTGGCAAAGGGTCTTGGGAGGTGGGTGGTGGTCTGGTCTGCAAACCTATCAAACCATCCAAAAATATTGGTGGGGGTTGGGGTCCAACATCAGCTTATAATTGAAAAGTGTACAAGATAAAACCACCCACATAGCAAGTGCTTTGGTTGTGATAGAACAGTTCTGTATCTTGACTGTGGTGTTCTTTACAGGAATCTACACATAGAATGATACTGTGTAGAACTACACACACACACACACACACACACACATACACACACACGCAAATGAGTGCGTATAAAAACTGGTGAAATCTGAATAAGGCCCGTAGTCTAGTTACCAGCGATGTGCCAATGTCAATTTTCTGGTTTTGAGGTTATGCTACAGCTGTATAAGATGATGCCATTGGAAAGGCTGGGTGCAGGGTGCGCTCTCAGTACTCTTTTTGCAACTTCCTAAGAGTCTATGATTATGTCAAGGTAAAAAGTTAAGAAAATAAACACACCCATGGAAGTTCTTAGCAAATCAAAACATGCAGTGTTTCTTCAGCTTTGGCCCGGATTCTATTATTTTCTTTGGTTAAGTACCAGTTGAAGCAGTTGGCTTGTATAGGGGCCATAGTGTATGAAGAATACCAACATTTACTGCTCAGCTGTGAGATCCTCATTCAGTGGGATGAACACAGGCCCTGAGCCTAAGTGTCTCCCACCTCATACACATGAGACACACACCCTTTGGTGGAATAGTGGCAGGAATTGCCTACGAGAAGAGTTGAATTTATATCCGCTAAATGCACATACCACGCAACTTCCCCATATATACATTTCTGTGAAGAGACCATAATTTTTATGAAGAAAGGGAGATGGTGGTCAGGCCACGCCTGGTAAATATTTGGGTTAGAATAACCATTGTGAAGGATTAATAGCAAATCGGTACAATGCAAGGGAATGCATCTTAGAAGGAAGATGGAATTGGAACCACGTGATTGAAGAAATTAGGGCTCTTCCATTTGGAAAGGGAGGCTGAGACTGGAGTAAGTAGTCATCATCTCTAGTGACAGAAGGGCTGTCATGGTTGAGGGGTCTCGAAGACCTGTGTGTGAGTACAAAGGGCAGGACCAGGACCAGTGTCAGCCCCAGGAAGTAGTACTTGAAGGAAGGGGCTGCCTAGGAAGTAGGGAGCTTCCTATGCCCGGAGGTGTGCAAGCAGTGGCTAACTGAGCACCTACAGGGCCTCATGGCCATTAGATGGGGGTAGGGGGTGTTAGATGAAATGGCTTATGCATCACTCCAGCTCTGATGTGTTCTGGATCTGTCCTATCAAACCTGGCTCTGCACCGCCAATGAGTCTGTCCACTTGCATTTGTTACACCCCACACACACTCATTTCCCAGGTCCAGCTACCCTGCCTTTGCACTGCCTGTTGGCCCTCCCCAGAACCCCTGCATCTCTCCAAAATCTCTCTCCTCCTTCAATGCCAAGCTAAAAATCACCTCCTCTAGGAAGTCTTAATTTTACTCTGCTGGTGTCAAACAAAGCAGGGTGTTTTGATCCCACTTTTATCATCATCATTATGCTATGTTGATCTGGCTACTTAGAACCTGAGGGCATTTTTTTTACCCTATCTGAATTATAAATTTTGACTCAGGAAAATTGGATGATATATATATATTTTACATATATGTAAAATAAGCCACAATAGAATAATTCATGGTGGCAGAAGCTATAATTGGTACAATATGGATCAAATACTCTTGGATAAATTCAATTTGCCTTGTAAATTTTAAAAGAGGAAAAGGAAACCCGTGAAAATAATGTCATCAAAATTAAAATGCAAAATATTGAAGATGGTTCAACTTCACTGTACAGAAAATTGATTAAATAATTAATCAATTAATTTAGAGACAGGGTCTCTCTCTGTCACCCAGGCTAGAGTGTAGTGCCTTCATCATAGCTCACTGCCACCTCAAACTCCTGGACTCAAACGGTCCTCCTACCTTGGTCTCCCAAAGTGCTAGGATTAGAGGTGTGAGCCACTGCACCCAGCCTGATCAAGGAATTTAATGGGCTTAATGAGGTTTATGCCAAAAAGTTCCTTCCTTGTGGCCAATTAATCAGAGCTGAATAATTCTGATTGGTATAAGATTAAATGTTTGTGTTCAAAGTAGCCCCTGAAGTTAAATGGCAGTATTGAAAGGTCCCCAGGTGTAAGTGGCAGGGGAGAAACAATGAGGCTGAAATGGCTTGTACCTGCCTCCAAACATGGCTAAAATCATTTGTCACATAGCACTTAGGTATGCAGTTTGTGGACATTTTCCACGTTTACGTGTCCACAGATTTAACAAGGAAGCACAGTCCTTGCCAGTCCCAGAGAGACACAGAGAGAGCCAGACCCTTGCCCAAAGTGACCGAGCAGTTAATAGCAGAACAGGGGAGGTGGCTTCCAACCCTTCTCAGACTCACCTTGGTCAGGATCCCGGGCAAATACCACAGCTACCGGTGTCTTAACGGTGGTGTTGTCGAAGACAGCCACAGCACAGTGGCTAGGGAAGAACCGTGGGGCATTGTCATTCACATCTTCCACATGGAGAGTCACATCTGCCTGGCATGAGCGGCCACCTCCATCTGTTGCCTTGGCAACAAGGCTATACACATCCTTCCTTTCTCGGTCTAGGGCTGTGAGTGTGGTCAGCTCCCCTGGCCGGAGAAATGATGGAAGCTGAGCTTTTTCTAGGGGACATTACCAGAGCATGTGCCCTCTAGCTAGCTACGGGAGACAACCTCAGCTACAGAGGGTTTTGTCACAGCGAGAAGGGGTCAACACAGTCAGAAAAGATCTCAGCCCGTATCCCCCCAGACCCACCCACTTCCCTAATACTCCCAAACACACTCGTCACCACCATCACCAGTTTAAGATCACCAAAAAGCTACAAATAGGCACAACATTTTTAAAGGCCAATTAGGCAATTTCTAACAGCATATAAAATGTGTTTATCCTTTGGCTTATAATTTCACTTCTAGGAATATATATATATATATATATATATATCTTATAGAATAATTAACCCAAAGATAAAAATATATGTATAAGGACATTTTTTGCAGCATTGTTTATAATAGCAATGTATTGAAATCATCCTATACGTATGTCTTTCAAAAAGGGACTGATTAAGTATATTGTGATTTAGCCATACAGTCAAATACCATGTAACCAAAAATGAATTATGATGGAGTTTCAAAATATTGCTAAGCGAAGAAAAGCAAGTTACAAAATAGTATTGTATTTTCATGAAATAATTATATAGAGATTTTGGAGATGCGTAGAAAACCAGTCTGATAGAATGCACACCAAGAGTCGTTGTCTTTGGGGGAAGGGGTTATTATGCAGACTTTGCAGTTTCTGCATAATACATGCCTACATTCTTTGAATTTTATACCATGAGTATATATTATTTCCATATTCAGAAAAAAAAATGCCCAATTTTTTTTTTTTTTTTTTTTTTAAGCCCTCACTGGTCATCCTGCAGCTGAACAAATAGCAGCAGAGAGGGATTAGGTAACCTGCCTGGGTCACTGAGCACGCCCATGCTGGGGTCAGGAAGGACAACGCTGCCTTCTGTCCACCAGACAGCTTCCTGGGACTCCATTCTTCCCCCTGCTGGGCTGCTCTTCCAAAGGAGTCCTTTCCACCAGACTCTCAGAGCCTATCCTACAGCGCAGGAAACCTACCTGTATGAGGATCCAGCTTGAATTCACGTGCCCCAGGGCCATGCAGAGAGTATGTGATCTGAGCATTGGTGTCAGCGTCCAAGTCCGTGGCAGAAACCTTCAAAATTAAGTGTCCTGGAAATACATCCTCACGGACCTTGCCGGTGTAGAGAAGCTGGAGGTAGCAAGACAAAGAAGAGGGAGGTTGTGGGAGCTGCACTTGGATCCAGAGAGAAGCAGAGAGACAGAGAGAGGGAGACACTGAGAGAGAGAGAAAGAGAAGCAGAGAGAGGGAGGGAGGGCGGGCAACAGAGGGAAAGATGAAACATGCAAAAAAAAATGGAGGTTAAAAACAAGAAGAAGATGATGAAAGAACAAATCAGAAGAGGGAGAACAAAAAAGAAGTTCCACCATCCAAAGCCCACACCCCAGGCTAAAAGGACCTGCTATAGCCTCCTCCACAGGGGCCCCTGCGGCTGCCAGATGAGGCGGGTGAGAAGGCCCTGACACCAGGCATTCCAGAAGGTGTCAGGTCTGGACCATAGTGCCCTACGGCCTGCCTCACCCTCCCTGCACTTCAGGTACCCTCGTGGCTTGCTGGGGTGTGGAACAGGGGAAAGGCTGGGGGTCTCTGAGGGTGCAACTTTCCTTCACTGGCTGGTCTTGGCCCAGCTTCCAAGCATCCCGATTTCTACCACTGTGGGGTGTGGGCGAGCAAGGCCCCATGCATGCTCTGGGGGGAAGCTTTGTGTCGGGTGGGCTGTGTGGAGCCCAGGCCTCTTTTCCTGGGCTCCAATGATGCTGTGGACCATGCCTGGGAAGGCCATGGTGAGCCAGGTCCAAGCCTCTCCTGACCTGTGGAGGATGGAGGCTGGTGGTAAGGATGGCTGAGGGGAGAAAGAGGAAGAAGGTGGCCACCGTTCTCCCCCCAAAAGGTTGCCCTTCCGAGACCACCCAAAATGTGGTCATCTTGGACCCTGAAAAGACATTTTCCACACACACTGATAACCCGGGCTTTCTTTATTTACTATGCTTTTATGTGACTGGCATGTATAAGAGCAGAGGAAGAAAAGGTGATGAGATATATGTATTTATGTGTGATGAAGGGTATATGTATACATGCATGTGCAAATAAGTCAAAGTTTGTTTATATGCAATTGCATATGTAAGTATGTTTCTGTGAATTATATATATACATTTGCATCTGTGGCTGGGTATATGGATGAATGTAGTAGGTACATAGGTATATGCTTATGTGTATATCTGTATAGGTATTTGCCTGCATATATAGGGTTGTAGATGATCCTTTGTGTGTGTGTCTGTGTGAGTATGTACAAGTGTACATTTATGTATATATACTGAATGACTGGATTTTATATAATATGAATTATGCTAATTTGAGATATTATAAAATTAAAATGTTAGCAGTTTAACTTTGTCTGCAAATTTGGAATAATGCAAATCTTCCCAAAGTTAAAAATTGCTTACTGTGTTTTAAAAAATACATTTAAAAGCAAAGCTCCATGACAATGGTTATGGGTTTATGCCCTCTAAGAACGCAGTTCCTCTCCTGATACACACAAACACACCCCTCAACATTTGTTCCTATGGGAAATTTAGGATTGAGTTACATGAGGTCCTTAGGAAAGTATCCCTCACCAAATGGAACTGCCCTGCCTGCATGTTTGTGTCTATGTATAAGCAGAAGGAGGGTATCTGCACTGGGCCATATTACCCAAGCGGATGGGGGATATGCACATATGGGCATGGGGGAGGGGTGTGTCTGGGGGCAGGTCCTATGGACCTATGTGATAATAGTGCCATATCAACAAGCTGAGTGCTGGAGGGGTTGTCCACTAGGCATGGCAGACTGTGTTTGGAGAATGCATATTACTTCATTTCTAGATTTGTTTTGTGGAGATGTGGCCATTTGCAGAGAATGTAGGGGGAGAGATGTGGACCATGACTCCTGAACAGCTTGGTATAACCCTATAGGGTTATAACCTTATAGGGTTATGCTTAGAATGGTCCCTGCCCCGGGGCACTAGTCTGAAGCCAGCTGGGGGAGCAAGGGCAGGAGAGGTCAGTGATGGCCAGCCTCAGAGATGGCACCTTGGGTCTACTCCTTTCTCCTGCCCCTCACTCTACCTTTCTTGCCTCCACTTCCACCCCACCCCTCACCAGAGCCTCACCTGTGAGCACTGTGGGCTGTTATCATTGATATCCAGGACAAAGATCTCCACGGTGACCGAAGCCTGGAACTTGCCATCAGACGCTGTGATTTTGAGCAAGTACTTGGCCGTGTGCTCGCGGTCCAGGGTCTTCCTTGAGGAAATCCTCCACTCATCCCCGACTTGGCTGATGCCAAACTGGCCTAGGGGGTCTCCCTCTAAAAAGATGGGCAGAGCTTTCAGACACCGAGCAATAGGAACGAACAAGGCTTTGCGTCATAGGTGGCTGCCCACCTGACACTTCTTTAAGGATTGCTGGGAAAGGCAAACATTTCCTCTCTTAGCTAGAAACCCACAGTTCTACCCTGAGTCAGTTTTTTGGTGTCATGAAGTCTCTTCTGTCTTCAAAGTCCTCCTGTGAAATGAAGTTATCACTGTGAGAAGCTCTGTTCTAAAATATATGGGTAAGGGGCAGGTTTCTTACTTTGTGTGGCCTGGAAGGCATTGGAAAAAGGGAAAGGAAAGCACATTTCAGTACTATTCGTTTCGAATATCTATAGCTGTTCAACAGTGAGGGGTGGGAAGTGATCAACAGCACCAAACACTCTGAGGTTTCATTTTACTACTAAGGATGCAGCCTATGTGGAGGTTCCGTAGGAGCTCCAGGTGTGCTCGTAAGTCCTCTTTCTCTCCTTGACTCTAATCACTGACAAGAGTGTGGGAAGATGGATTTCTCACTCAGAGATTCTAAGATTCCAAAGTGCCAAGATTCAACTATTCCCAGAGTTGATAATATATTGACATTTATTATTTTATTATTCTGAGATTTTAAGACTTCTGTGTTTTAACTTAAGAGTCTGGTATTATAAGATGGTAAGATTCTGTTTTTCCAAGACTGTGTATCAAGCAGCTCTGATCTTGTCTGTCTTCTGGAATCTCTGGTTCTTGGTTGGAATTTCAGGTTCATTAACTCTCCACTGGACAACTGTGATAGAGAAGGAGCTGTGTTTTATGGGGATGGGGGAAAGGCCACTGAAAAGTAAAGAAACTCCCTTGTGGACACTGGTTGGCTGGGTTAGCCGTTGGCTAGGGAGTGGGGTAATTTAATTCTACAATATGTATCTACTGAGGAAAGCAGCTTGTAGAGTATGATTTTAATCCCAGCCCTGATACAAGCTCAGAGTGTGACCTTGGTTGAAATTCTTCCCCCATCTGGACCTTGGTTTCCCCATATGTAAAATGAGAGGACTGAGCTGGAATCCTATACATCTGAGGAAGTGCTGTCACTCTAACACTTAGGTCCTATGATTGAAGAAGAAGCATTCTCTATTGTACACAACTTTCCCTGGGCAGGACACTTTCCATAAAGACAGCCACCTGGCAGAATTTTCATGGATCACACAACTGCTGGTGCCTCCTCCATCTTCCAGAAGATAATTGACAGCAGTTAGAGTATGACCTTCTATTCCATCCATCCCACCTAAAATAGTACGATATCCTTCCTGCAAAGCACTTTCTAATTTATAGGGCCTCTCTATAAATTAGAGATTCTAATTAGAGATTCTAGACAGCATCCCTGTGAGGTGAATGGGAACAGTCATGCCAAGTCTATAGATGGAGCAACAAGGTCCTAAAGGGGTAAGTGACTTGCCCAAGGTCACACTCCTAATAAGTGGCAGAACCAGAACTTGAACCCATGTCTTAGGACACCTCTTACTAGATTTTTTCAAGGCATCCTAGTGCCTACAATCCATGACAGGTGTCCTTACCTGTGATGTAGCAGGTAACTTGTCTGTTCTGCTCAGAGATGTCAGCATCCAGGGTCTTCAGAGTGGCCACAGGTTCGCCAGGCTCACTGTTCTCAACCACAGATCCTCTATAGTTCTCAGAAGCAAATCGGGGAGGATTGTCATTCTCATCTGTAATGGAAACCTCAACCAGGGCCTGAGAAGATAGCTGGATGGTCTGTCCATGGTCATAAGCCACCACATAAAAATGATAAGCCTGGCGGGTCTCACAATCAAGTTCCTGGAGTGTGGTAATCCAGCCACTCTCACTGTCAATGGCAAAGAGCTCATGAACATTGTTACCAGGGTCTGCTGACAGCCTGTAGCTCACCTGGCCATCTCTCCCAGTGTCCTGGTCAATGGCAGTCACTTGAATGACTGAAGTCCCCACTGGCATATTCTCAGTGAGGACAGCCTTATATGGATCAGCCTCAAATATAGGCCTATTGTCATTGACATCTTTCACTTGGATGTTGACAGAGACCAAGGACACCAAGTCAGTGTCCTTATGGGGGCAATGTGCCATCACATCAATCTGGTACAATTTGATGGACTCATGGTCCATGGGCTTCCTCACCTGTATGATGCCGGTGTCTCGGTCCAAGGAGAAGACACCATCCTTGTTGCTCTCTGGTGTGGTGCCCTGCACTAGACTGTAGATGACTGGATCATGAGCTGCCACTGCTTTAACAGAGCCAATTTCAGACCCCTCTGGAAGGTCTTCAGATGCAGAGAAAGTATACAGAGGTTCAGAAAATTTGGGCAAAGATACCTCATTAGGAACCACCTGAAGTCTTACTGGCACCAGAGAGTCCCAGTGAGGAGGGCCTCCATCTTGGGCTTTGATTTTGAAGTTAAAAGTTTGGTTTTCTAATCCCACTAGGCTCTCTTTCACCTTGACCACACCAGTGATTGGGTTAACTGCAATGACCTCTTCAGCCAGGTTCTCCATTGAGTCCACTGAGTAGGTGACATCTGCATTCTGACCTTCATCTGCATCATAGGCCAGCACCTGGATAACTGGGGAGTCTCTACTGACATTGGATTGAACAGACACGGTGTACTCCGATGCTTTGAACTGTGGAGCGTTGTCATTTTCATCTGTGAGGATGATCTTCACAGTGCAGAAGGCCACTCTTCCTCCTCCATCCTGAGCCATGACCTTAATAGCAATGACTCTTTCTGTTGAATTTTCCCGATCCAGTTTCTGCAGAGTGGTGATCTGGCCACTGGGGTGTATGGAGAACTTCTCACCAGCTAGCTTATTGATGATAGTATAATCTACAGTGCCATAGGGACCACTGTCTTTGTCTATGGCTAGCACCTCAATCACCTTGGTTCCCACCTTTGCATTCTCTGCTAATTCTGCCTCATAAACATACTGCTGGAACTCTGGGCTGTACTTGTTGGCATTTGTGGTGTTAATATACACAGGCACAGTAGCTCGGAAGACTCCATCAGAAGCACCTACCCTCAAGTTGTAAGAAGAGTCCAGGTGCTTTTTGCAAAGGTTGAACATAGAAATTATTCCTGATGTGCTGTTAATAGAGAAGTGCCTATCCTGATTGCCAGAAAGAATCAGGTACTCCAGGCGGGAGATGTCCCTGCTATCAGGGTCAAGAGCTTGGACCTTAAGAACCAGGTGACCACATGTTGCCAGCTCACTGACATTGGCTTCATACTGAGGTTGTCTGAACTCGGGGGGGTTGTCATTGATGTCAGACACATTGACAACCACAAGAGTTTCACCAGTGAGTGGGGGATCTCCTTTATCCATGGCCCTGACTTTCACATGAAAGTGTTGTTGGGCTTCATAATCCAGCTCTTGAACCGTGGACATCTCCCCCGTGCTCCCATTGATCTGGAAGAATTTGGAAACATCTGAGCCATCCTCCACAATCTGATAAGAGACATCGCGGTTCTGCCCTGAGTCCTGGTCAGAAGCCAAGAGTTGGATCACAGGGGTCTGAGCAGGCAAGCCTTCTGAGACTGAAGTGGTATAGACCAATTGGGAGAACGTGGGAGGGTTATCATTGATGTCCTCCACCAGGACTTCCACTGTGGCTTCAGAAAATGACCCCAGAGCTGTGTCTGTGGCTCTGACTGTGAACACGTGTTTGGTCTTAGACTCATAGTCCAAGGGCCCTGTTACCGATAGGACACCAGTCTTAAAGTCAGTGGTGAACAGCGTCAAGGGTTCTTCCTCCACAATGTTGTAGATGAGCCGGAGGCCCTCTGGACTCCGGGCCTGGGTGTGGAGAATTGGGGTATAGAGTGTGATATTTTCAGGCACTCTGACTTTGTAGTAAGGACTCTGAAACAGTGGGTTAGATTTATTTCTTACGGTGACAAGTACCTCTTCCTCAGTCTGGAGAGATGGGGTTCCTCCATCCTGAGCAATGACTTTAAGGCGATATTTATTTAAAGCTTGATAATCAAAGGGTTTCTTGAGCGATATGTCCCCAAGATACGGGTCAATTCGGAAATATGTGTAATCCTCTGCAAATGCATATGTGACAGCCCCATTTGTCCCCAAGTCCTCATCAGTGGCAGACACCTGAAAAAGGACATCTCCTGGCTCTGTGCCATCTTGGATGATTGTGTAATAGGGCAGATGCTTAAATTTGGGAGGATTGTCATTGACATCCTCAACAGAGACTCTGACCAATGCCTGAGCCACCCGCTGAGGGGTCCGATTGTCCCTCACTTCCACTGCCAGCTCGTAAGTGTCCTGCTGCTCCCGGTCAAACGCCACTCCTCTTGTCTGCAACACACCTGCTGATTGGACCATACGAAACATATCTGTGCCATTCAAGAGGAAGTAGGAAAGGGTGTCATTCAAGAGATTGCCCTGGACGCCAAGAATCAGCAGTGCCTTTTTGTCCTGCAAGTTCTCCTTCACTGTTGCCCTATAGATGTCCTGGTCAAATTGTAAGCTTTTGTCAAGGACTTGGGTCAAAGAAACTTTTACCAGTGCAGTGTCTTGATACAGACCATCAGAAGCCCTCACGGTGAGCTTCCGAGAGAGTCCCAGGAAAGCAGGATTCAGCACGGATATGCTACCAGTGATGGGGTGAATGGCCACAGCTCCATCAGTATTGCCAGTTTTGATGCTATAATTGACTTCCGAGTCATCATCACTGGCCCGCACTGTGAGGAGCTGCATACCCAGATGCGTGGGCCCCACCACTGCTACCTCATAGATCTGTTCTAAGAACCTGGGAGGAGAGTCATTCACATCTCTGACATTGATGATGACCTGAGCAGGCCTGGGAGCAAATAAGATAGGGTTTCCTTGGTCATGGACGTAGACGCTGAATTGGAAAGAAGGCATGCTCTCGTAATCCATCTCCGATACAATGGTTAGGGTGCCCATGCTGGGATCAATTTTGAAAAACTTCAAGGTCTCCGGGTCCAAAATTTTGTACACCAACAAGGAATTAGCTTCCTTGTCACTGTCAGAGGCATGAATCACAAAGGGATTGTTGTTTTTATCCATAATCATACTGTACAATGGAGCTGCTTCGCTAATTTGGCCCACAAAAGTTGACTTTAAGAACATGGGAGCATTGTCATTTTCGTCAATGATGTCAACAAGTACCATGACATCAGTAAATGTGCCCGCCATGTTGCTGCCTCGGATTTTCAGCTGGTAAGATGAGATTTTCTCATGGTCCAAGTTCTTCTGGGTGGAAATAAGGCCAGAATATGAGTTCATAGAGAAGACACCATCCTTGTTTCCCTCTCTTAGCTCATAGGTAACTTCAGAGGAGCTCGTAGCAGAGACAAGGAGAATTGGGGAACCAATAGGGATTGATTCAGGGATCTCTACAAAGTACTCAGTTTTTGAAAAGATGGGGGCACTGCTATCGGAGGGGTGGACATGAATGGTCACCGTAGCCAGGTCATGCCACTGGGGGGAGCCTTGATCTTCTGCCTTCACTGTCACGGTATGCTGGGCATGATTTGCCTGGTCGAGTTTCTGGGCTAGAGTGATGATGCCTAGTAGGGCATCGATGTTGAAGAAACCCTCACTGTTCCCTGAAACAGAAGATAAGACAAACTGAAGTTTCCATACTCTTAAGAGAGAACAACTAGGCTATCACAGAAAACTTGGACAGGGCATAATCTGCATCCTGTGCAGATTTAATATAATCTTGATATAATATATAAGGTAGATATATATAAATACTTTATAAAATTCTTACCATGATGTATATAGTAGATGCCTCATATGACTAGCTATCTAGCACTGTCACTTAGCTTCAATTATCACTAAGCCTGTGGAACACAACTTAAGCTACACACCAAAGCTGTCGTAAGTCTTCGAAACAAAGAAAGGAGACATGCTTTGTAGGATAAGCGCACTCTACCCTAAATTTCAGTGATGCCTTTTGTAGGAAAAGCTTCAGTTACATCATACAGAATGTTTAACCATCCTTTATATGAGTTTTAATAGCTTTGGTTATACACTTGATAGATGAAAACTGTAAGTATAGAGTCACAATCTGTCTACATTGACAGGGACTTTAAAACCCACCTTGTCTACTGCCCTGCGGTGGGAAAGTGCCTTGCCAGGCTTGGAGAGTGGGTAGCAAGGAGTCAGGTGAGGGGGGAATGCATAGATCATGCAGATCTTGAGGCTCCTGAGCAAATGCCTTTGTACCACACTTGCATTTCCTAAACTTTAGCCATTCTCACATCACCGTTATAATTTTTTCTATATCCAGCCACTGCTTCTACTATTTTATACTACTACTAAACGGATATTTTCCTTTAAATTGATTCACTCTTAAAATTTGATAAATATTTTTAAAAGCAACTTTATATCGCTTCTTTAAAAAAGAATACCATGTTGCTTGCCACAAATCACAGGTTACCGTAAAAACAAGTCAATGAAAAACATAACAGTAAAATCTGGATAAAATCTATTGCTTGCTAAAAGATCTGAGCCTAAGACCTGTCCTCTTTCTTTGGTAAAAGCAGAGAGTAGCAAGTGTTAGAGAAGACTTAAAGAGATTCTAGTACCCACCGAGGCTTTGCTCTTGATTTGATCAGGAAGCGTGAACGAGAATTAAAAAGGAAGCACTTTCTCTATGCCTGCTAACCTTTGAATGCCGTAACTGAGTAGCATGTGAACCGTTTTGGCTCACTGCCAGAGGTGCAGGTCTTGCACTTGAGAAAATGTTGCTCTTGACATTTCTTATTCCCTTTATCACCTGGGTGCTTATTTTCTGGTTTCAGTGGCAAAGCAAATGGCTAAGCTTCATCATAAAACTTTCAATCTGGTTCTTCCACCCTTTGAAGCTGCTCTCCAGCTGACGAGGTAGGTGATGTGTGATATAAATGCTAAGTTCAGTCAGAGAACATGGTTTCCATGCACAAACAGCATTTTAAAAGTGGTTCCATTAAAAGTAGCTAACAACCTAAATATAACTCTAATTCTAATTTCTTACATTATACTGCTGAAAAAAGGAAAATAGAGCACAAAATTGTATATTCAGTATGATCTCAATATTACAAAAAGATGCATAGGAAGAGATGAGAGGGAAATACATGAAATTATCATCTCTGGGTGATGAAAATTATGGCTGGGTGTTACGTTCTTTATACACGCCTATATTTTCCATGTGTTAAAAAATGAGCCTGTGTCACTTCCATAATCAGAAGAATATTTGAAAACTAATCTTATCTATAAAATAAAATTATTTTCCTCAGTGGGAATTGTCAATGAGATAAAATGAGATAAAAGATGTGATTATACCTCATAGCAAAAAGTAAACAACTAATGCATTATAATTTGTATTCTCCTTCTTCAGGGGCAAATAGATTTCTGTCATATGGCAATTGTTTCTTCAAAAAAGATGTAAAATGCTCTGATTTTCTTGCAAGTGTATAAGCCACTGACATACGATAAATGAACATTATGCTCTGGGAGGGCAGAGAGCAAGTCATGTTCATCTTTGTTCCTCCATAGCAACTAGCTCTGACATATTGTTACTAAAGATAATAATTATTAAATGTCATTAATTATGCATTATCAACCATTACAAATTGTCATTAATAATTAGTTGGATGCTGGATACTATCACTTTTGTTATATTAATTACATATAATTAATAAGTTATAAGTTAATTACTTATAATTAATAATTATAACACTTATCAATGATAGTAATAACCCCTGGCATTTGTACAATATTTCACAGTTTACAACATGTATTAAGATACATTTTCTTTTTTAATCTTTCCAATGGCTTTCTAGCACAGGTAATATTATTCCCATCTTTGAGATGAAGAATACCATATAATAGATACTACATCACTTTGTGGCCTTAGCAGGAAATAAAAATTATTCTTAAAATTGTGCCATACACCTTATAAAATATTTACAGGTCCTTTCTAATCTACATGTATGAAGTTATCACATTTTTCAAATGTTGCATGGACTTCATAAGCATCTTCTACATGTACGAGCACTGTTGGGTTTATACAATGTATGTATAAATTCTCCCACTTGAGTACTAGTACTTGAGTAGTTCCTTGGCTATTGTTATTGCCATCTTTGGAAGGGCATTGTCTTGGATCATTATAGTCCCACAGAATGCTCTAGAATTATCATTTGCAAAGGCATAGAGAGCCTGGTACTTGACTCACTTGGAAATTCATGCCTCTAGTGTTTTCCTTTATTTCCAAAGCACCTTTGCTCATGCTCTGAACTCACGCTAAGCTTCTCACCTTTCAGGAGCGAGTAGTGGACCTCAGCATTGGCTCCCCTGTCGGTGTCCACGGCCCGGACCTGGAGCAGCTCTGTGCTGGGGGCTGTGGTGTCAGGAACACTTGCCTCATAATGGAGCTGGGTGAAGCGGGGTGCATGGAGGTTGCCATCCTCCACATGGACGGTCACCCATACAAAGTTCCTCTTGATGGGTATCTCCTGGTCTCTGACCTATGGGCCCAAGGGGGTGATAGAATAAGCAGCCAATGGGATGGGAGGAGGCAGGGTTAGACAAAGGTCGGTGTAATGGAATGCCAATGGAAAATGTACCCAATTGTAACTAACTCTGCATTCTTTTAAATCATGCTCTAATCTATGCTCTTTCTTTGTTTTAAATACATTTATCAATTAGTGATTTTTAGACTTAGCTATTTTAATGGACACTTCCACTTTAGAGAAAGGCAGAAACAGACAGAGAAGCAGTATTTTCCAAATTAGGTCTCAGAGAATATTAGTTCTTCAAGAGGTTAACATGTTATGAAGGAAAAAAAAATCTATTGTCAAGTAAATTTGAGGAGCCCTGAACTAAATAAAGTTCAGTTTTCTTTGCTGCAGGACTTCTCAGAGCCTTTAATATATATTAATTTACCCAGAGGATGGTAGTTGCACATAACAACCCTGACTCTTGAGACAGGAGGCCGGACTCTGATTCTGATTCCATCATAAATAACTGTTTAACAGCGAGCAAGTCTCTTCCCCCGCCCCCGTGGGCCTCAGAAGATAAGAGAAATGAGCAGTCGGGACTGGGACTAGAGTGGGGCAAGTGAGGCAAGGAGGGCACAAAATATAGGAAGGAACTTGCTCTTGGGGTCATAAAAATTCAGGCAAATGACCCAGAGAGTGAATCTTCCTTAAATTTTGTGTCCAACAGGCCTTACTTGCCAGACCCCAGTCCTTGCTCTGAGTGGGAGGGTCTCTGGGTCCCTTCCAGCTCTGACACCTTGTGAATTCACATTATGGCCATGAAGGCTCAGAGCAGGGAGAGAACCGTTGGGGGATATTTGGGGTGAGTCCAGAGAAATCCAAGGTTGACAGGAGTTTGGATGGCAGCTGTCCCACCCTGTCTTCACTCCCAGGCATCCCTTATGGAAGGTGCCCTTGGCCAGCTGTGAAATGTCACAACTCTGTCTCCTGGATTATCATTCTGGGCATCAGCACACCTGGCTTGGCAGGAGAAAGGCAACCTTCCGCGTGTCTCCACGCGTCTCCACCCACACACATCTGCATACAAGCACGTTCTTACCCAAGTTTTCGGTTTACTCACCATGACTGTCAGCGTGTGCTGGGAGGGCCCTGAGCCCAGGTCCAGTTTCCCTACGGTTACCAGGACACCACTGCTCGGGTCCAGCTGGAAGAGGCTGGCACTTCCTGGGTCTTGGCTGCCGTGTAAGGTGTAGATGAGACCTTTGCCCTTGTCTTGATCCGTGGCCTGGACTCGGAGAAGCTCGACCCCAGGCAGTGTGTCCTGGGGAACTCTGACCTCATAATGAGCCTCCAGAAACTGGGGCCGGTGGTGGTTAACATTGGCAATCATGAAGATGTAGACCTGGGGAGGACAGAGGGCAGACTGTGAGCTCCAGGGGGCAGGGACTGTGTCCTTGTAGAGCTCCTTGCTCCATCCATGCCTAGCACAGTGCCTGGCACACAGCAGTCACTTGATATTAGCAAATGTTTGTTGAATACATGATAGGATTTCAGAATCACAAGGCTTTCAGATACCACACAGTCTAGTGGTTTTCAAAATGAAAATTTTGTTAAAAGGTCTTTTCTCCAAATGAAATTTTATGTGAAATCCCAGTATATGAAACAGATAAAACCTCTGGCTGAAGCCAGAGTAGAAATCCTCAGCCCCATTTACCCAACCATCATTCCCTAAACCCGTGGTAGCTCCTGGCACACTCTGCCTTTAACTAAAACCACTTGTTCAGACAAATTCCCTTGTTATACAGAGATGCGACTGGGAACAAGAATTCTCTCAAGGCCACAGAAGGAGAAAGTATATTGCACACGACCGGAGCCCAGAACCCCGATTCCAAATTCAGTGTTCTTTGAAGTACACCACATCCCCGGGAAGCCTTGTGCAGACTTATCCCAACCAAGGAGGCCTCCCAGCTCCTCTCGACTCAGGGGTCCCCAAGTGAGGCCTCTAACCTGGGTGACAATGGTGCGGGACCCATCTGTCACCTCCACGGTCAAGTTGTAGCTCGACCTCCTCCTCGTATCGAGAGGCCTGGCGATGATGATGCTGCCCGTGGTCTTCTCAATGTCAAAGTCCATGTCCTTATCCCCACCTGCAGTGGCAGTGGGGAAAAGCACACACACCCTCAGGGATTTAGGCAGCAGGAGCATAACGGGGATCTGGCCGTCAGTTTAGAAGATGTGATAATAGACGCCGACCTTGGACGGCAGGACGGAGAACATGCAAGGAAGAGCCTGAGTCAGGGATTCTAAAGACTGTTCAGAAGCAGTATGACATCTGAGTGACAGGCTGGAGTTTATCCCCTCAGGAGTCCAAAAAGCTGTAATTTATCCTGTCACATTATTGTCAAATTATCAAGATCCAAACAATGATACAGAAAAAAGCTAAACCTATAATGGCTGAAAAGTCCCATAGGAAGACCAAAGTTTGCTATAAAACTTATTTTGCTGTTGGGATTGAAATGGAGCTCTAGGCATAGTTTACAGGGAGTTTGCACAGCCTAATATGCAAACCACCTGTAAGGGTCCTGTGCAATTGCACTGTGCCTATAAACAGGAAAAAATCAAACTAGGTCTGTTCAACAAGAGGGACTTGATTTAATAATCTATAAGAATCCAAAATATAAAATAACATGAAGCTATTAAATGCCTACTATATAGAAATATGTTTAATGGCATGGAAATATATTTATATTTAATAGTATTATAAAACAATATTTTAACACAACCCTGAGGGTGTGTGTATGTGCGTGCTTGTGTGTGCACTTGTGTGTGTGAAGAAAAATGACTAGGAGGAAGCACATCAAAATTATAACAGTGGATTATCTTCCGATTGGTGAGAATTTAGGTGATTTTTATTTTCTTTTCTGCATTCATTTGCATTTTCTAAATGTTTTATAGGGTATGTGCATTAATTATATATTCACGGGGAAAAAAGGCAATTAAAAGAGCAGTAAATCAGAGCTGGAAATAAGTTCTGGAGGTCGAAGAGCTTGGGCAGGGTGCATAGCCTATCCCGTCTTTGAGCCAGGCTGGAAACTCTGGTATAGGACAGTATGTGCATGTAGGTGCTGAAATTCTTGATTAGAGATTTTTAAACTGGAATCCCTGGATGGGTTTCAGAGAGCCTATTGGTTCATATGCAAATTTATATTTGTGTATGTTTCAGGGAAGAGGACCTAGCTCATCAGATTCCCAAAAGGCTCTGTGACCTTAAGGTATTCAAACAAAACCTTGATTTGGAGACAGAAGGGAATTTCAGAGGGGGGGCTCAGAACCTGGATCCAAGTGCCTCCTAGAATGAGGAGGGGCACTTTCCCCTGATGCTGAGGATGGCATCTGGGGCCAGAACACGGAGCATGGTCCCAGGATACAGCTGACGCAGGCTTAGGGTCAACCAGGTCAGGTCTACATTGATTTTCACATTGAGACAGAAAAACAAACGAGCTTGTCCTTTCTGCGCTGGGTCTTCCTGGACCATTCATTCATCTTAGGTCTCCCAGGCACTTGGGGTAACTGAGGCACTGCCAACTCTGGCTGGGGTTCCCAGTGAGACCATGGGTGTTCCACCTGCGATCATGGCTGGAGTGAAAGGAAAGCTTGGCAGATGTGACATTCCTACTGCCCCTGCCCCAGAGAACCAGGGCCAAAAGAAGGGCTGCCAAGGAGCATGACCTTGAGAGGGGTCAGAAGGATTGTACCACGAGGACTAGAGCTGGTCTATCAGGATGGGAGGGGCTGGCCTCACCTGAGATGTTGAACCAGAGGAGGCCGGGTCGGCCCTCTACGCTGATGACCCCCACCATGTGGTTCACGGGGTCCGTCTCCATGACAGTAAAGCTGTAGTGGGTCTCGTCAAAGGCCAGCGGTATGGAGGACGGCCGCGGCGGGGGGATCCACTCGATGTGCAGCCGGACGCTGGCGGAGAGTGGGGGCTGCCCACTGTCTGTTGCTTTGATCTGAAAAGAGGCCGACGCTGAAATTGAGGGTTGGGGGCCAAGAAACAAGAAGACCCAGGCAGCCAGGCCCAGAACCAGAGTGCCCTGTGACTCTGATGGCGCTGGCCTCTCAGCCACTCGTTCGTTCATTTCATGCATACGTGAGGGCTTGCTGTACACAGGCACCATGCTAGTTGCTGCAGGCACGGTGATAAACAAAACGTATAGCCTGTGCTCAAAATCTCATGGTTAGTATAAAAATCATAAATGCCACTATTAACTGCAGAACTAATGTGTGCCAGTCCCTAAACTGGACTTCACCTACATAGTCCCTTTACTTTTCCCAGCAACCATAAACATCATAAGCTAGAATTATTGAACTCTCACTAGTATCAGGCCTTACTAGAAGAGCTCCATGTGCAATATCTAATTTAATTCTCACAATAGCCCTGGAAGAGGTACGATTATCATCTCCCTTTTACAGGAAAAAGCTGGGGCTTGGCATGGCAAACTCACCCACCGGATTATACACCCGGCTGGCAACGAGGCCGGGGTCGAATTCAGGCTGACTGATACAATTTGGTATATTGGCTTCCTACAAGAAAAATATTCTTATCCTCATTTTACAGATGATAAAACAAAGGCTCAAAGGGGTTAAATGACTTGTCCAAGGTCGCACAGGTATGAAGTGGCAGTGCCAGGGTTGGAACCCGGGCTTACCTTAACCCCAAATCCCCTGTTTACTCTCCCTAAAATCCTTATTTCTAAAAATAGAGAGGATTTCCCAGGCAGGGATCTTATTGCCCTCAAAGAGAAAGGCCCAGAATTCTGCCCCTTTGGCTGAAGTCGGGACTCCCAGGTTCCCTGGGAGAAGGCCAGGGAGGGGAGCACCACTTCCATCGTGCCGCGGGCTGTCTCCCCCTCCTGAGTCCTCGAAGGCGCGGAGCAGTCATGCCACTCCCCCCTCCCCGGCTCACGCATGTGCTCACCGTTAGGATGTTGTACTCTCCGGCTGTAAAGGTACTGCCGGACGACACCACACCCGTGACAGGGTCGATGCTGAAGCCCTCCTCATCGCTTTCCTCGATACTGTAGGTGACCTTGCCGTTCAGACCCTCATCTGGGTCTGAAGCCACCAGCCTGTACACGGGCCCAGGGAACACTGGGCTCAGCCTCTCTGGAAGGCGGACTTTGAAGAGCTTGTGGGAGAACACAGGTGGATTGTCATTGACGTCCAAGATGCGCACCACCACCCTGGAGGTGGACGTTAGCAAGGGCTCCCCGTTGTCCAGCACAATCACCTGGGGACAGAGTCGAGCATGAGCACCCGAGGTGCCAAATGCAAAGTAGTGAATATGTATTGTCACCCACCACAACCCCACCACCGCTCTTGACAACCTGAAATATTAGTCCGTTTTTTCGTTGGGGTATATTCTTATATATATATTATCATAACCTCACCTACTTGGTAACCCCACCCACAGAAAAGCCAGCAAGAACAGACAAGGCAGCCAGAAAGAACTGGAAGAAGACAAAGTCAGGGTCTCTAGACAAAAGCTGATTCTCTTTATGTGAGAAGACCCATGGGCCATTTCTCAGAGACTGTTTACTTTTTCTTTGCTAATAATTCTCATAAGCTTTGTTCTCTGGTTTTCCTAAGCTACTCGAGGATAGAAAAAACAAATGAGAAGGTGCTTAGGAGGAATAGATGATACCTTGTGTGTCAGGCTTGTGGCCCACAATGCATGCAATGGAATCCAGAGTGAGGGGAAAGGCACCAAAGCAATATCAGAATCAGGAGCTACCTTGTGTAGGGGCAAAACCACCCCATGCATCAATATCCCCAAGGGCATCATATGAGAGAGGACATTTCCACCCAAATTGGTGCAGATTTTTTTTAACCATTGTGCTATTTAAAGGCAAATATCTGTTATTGAACTATGAAGAATGCCTCAGTCCCTAAGAATTCGAGAAGGCCACTTAGCAGCTGCTCACTAAAAACACCTGTTTCTTACAAGGAGAAAGAAAATGTGCAGAGCCTGGAAGTATAGAAGGCAAAATTTATCTCAACTCTGCTGAGGAATATGCATCTCTCCTTCCTGATGCCTTTAAGACTAGAAGAGGTACCTGTTCATCAGCCGTGGGCCACTCAGAAGGGGAAATACCTAGACTTCTCCCCTGACATCCTCCTCTTCTGATTTAACACATTGACTATCACACTAGAAAAAAAATTTTTTTTCCCCGGGGCCATGGTGTTTTGTTACGAAAATAGAATAAAAATTTCGAAAACAAAATGATCCTTTCTGATTTAATGAAAATTTTGTTATTTTTAATTGTTTTCTATAGTTTTTTTCTCAATAAAATAGTAATATAAAAACTTGAAAATTAGTAATGTAAAAAGTAATGTGAAAACTTGGAAAATAGTTCATAAGGGCGAAGTGTTTTTCTTGACTTGTCAGGCTTTAGGGTAATTTAAAGGTAAACATAAATAGAAAAACTAAATGTATTGCCTTCTATTCATTTAATCCACGTTTTTAGAATTGAATTGTCAATATTAATTGTAGCAATAAGAACATCAACAAGTATGGTTTTCATGAACCAACTGCAGGGTTTTGCCCAGGTTTTGCTTTACAAGACCCTGGGCTCAAAACTAGCATGAGTTAAATACAATCCTCATGGCACTTAATGTGTTAACCCCCTCTAGCTCACTGACTAAAGCCTCTCATTGGAATGGGCACCGGGAATGCCTATGTGATTTTAGAGACATCCTAGAAAGAGCACACATCTAGAAGACAAAGGTCTGTGTTTTCATCCTGGCTCTGCCACTGATCTAGTATTTGACCTTGAATGATTCTCTCTGGGACAGGGGGATGGACTGAAAACCAGACTTGACAAGTACACACATGTGTGCTGCTCCCCTTCCCCCCCCCCCAATCACTCGCTGCAGGCATTACTAATCAATCAATGGTTCCTGCCCAGCCTGGACATGTTTTCAGATTCCTTTCCTTCTCAGTGCTGAAGAGCCAGCAAAGACCCAAGGATCTTCACCACTGACCACAGCAAGGCTCAGCTCAAGTACATCCTCCTTCCTGAGCCCAGTACGCTCCTCAGCCACAGTGCTAGACACGCATGTGACTCCAAGGCCTGGCATGGCTCCATAAACGACCTTCTCCAGGAGGCTTCCGAATCCAGCAGACAAGTTCCACCACTGTAACTCACCTCTAGGATGTGTTCGTCCTTGTTCTCTCTGTCCAGCTGCCGGGCCGTGGATAGGAGACCTGGGGGAGAGACGGTGAGAGGGAGACATGAGCATAGTGTTCCCAGGGCCACTTTGCTGGGGTGAGTTCAAGAATGACATTCAAATCCCAGATGAGAATTCTCCTGGTCTTTGGAGAACAAGTACAGATTACCCCCAACTTACAGTGGTTTGACTTAGGATTTTTCAACTTTATGATGGTGGAAAGTGATACACATTCAGTAAAAACCACACTTTGAGTACCCATGCAACCACTCTGTTTTTCACTTTCAGCCCAGTATTCAATAAATTACATGACATAATTTACTTTATTGTAAAATAGGCTTTGCATTATATGATTTTTCCCAACGGTAGGCTATTAAAAGTGTTCTGAGCACATTTAAGGTAGGCGAGGCTAAGCTATGACGTTTTGTAGGTTAGGTGTATAAACACATTTCGACTTATGATATTTTCAACCTATGATGAATGTATCGAGATACAGCCCATCAAGTTGGGGAGCATCTGTACACTAAGGGGAGATGGAATTCTGGGGAAAGTGACGGGGAAGCGAGGAGGTGGGAGAGAAGCACAGAGACAATGTGCTGGCTGAAGTTCCCATCCACTTCTCACTTTCACAACGAGGCAGGGGTGACATGTCAAAAATTCAGCAACCGGCACAGCCCAAGTGGCCTGCCGGATCAGAGCGGACACCAGCCGGAAGCAACTGGGGGTTCCTGGTGCGCAGAGTGAACATCACTACGGCTGCAATGCAATTTGGGTTCCCTGTCACTAGAATTTATGGATTTTATCTGCATCTGGATGTCTTCTGCCCATCATTCCTGCCCCCTTCTTTTAGTAAACGAACCCCAGTTTTCCTGAGGGAACCACAACACTCCTGATTTCAATCATTTGTGATCGGGGGTGAGGCTGACCCACTCCACATCTGGGGAAGGGGCTTCCCACCCAAGGCTGGCCACTCGGCATAGACTAGTCCCCTGGGTCCTCATGACAAGTGACTCATCTGTCTGGTGAGCAACAATTCTGGCACTTTTGTGAGAACTGGAGGGAGAAGAGGCTCTTTGGCTGCTAGCAGGCTGAGAGGATAGGACGAGACCCGAGAGCAACAAAAGGAGAGAGTCCTTCTGGGGACAGAGGCCACTCGGAGACGATGAGGCCGAGAGATGCGCAGACAGAGTCTTCCTTACATCATCTCAACGCTGGCCACCGTGCCTACAGATGCCTGCAGCCATGTACGGCTAGACTTTTCCGTGAAGCAAGAAGATAAATGCCTTTTACTGCATCAGACAACCCAGATTGGGTTCCTATCTTTCACGTCTGAAAAAGTCCTGACAACTGAGTCAATTCTGAGACTTCATATGTTGGGATGAGAATGGGTTGGGGGGGTCAGAGTTGGGCTGGAGAAGCCTCCCCTCCAGGAAGGATGCCACGTCCTGGCTGAGCCTGTCTGTACTCTTCCTATGGCAATGCCCACCCTCAATTGCAACCTCAGATTCCTTACAGGGGACCCACTAATTCCCTCTGTGCCTGGCCTTGACTCCAGGAAGCTCCTGCTTCTTTCTCCACCTCTTCTGTGGGACCCCCAACCCCAACCTCCTCTGTAAAAGGACAAGTGGATTGAGTGACCTTTAAGGTCTTTCTGGCTTAAGTTCTGAACTTATCCCACTTTGAGGAATTTATTCTAAAGAGATCAATGCATACATCTGCAAAGATGAGTGCACGAGGATGTTCATCATAGTTATGTTTTAAAAAGTAGGTAACTTGACACTATCCTTATAGAACAAGAGATATAAATTATACATTAAAAAAATATGATAGAGCCATTTAAAATCCAATTTTTTCCCTAGATATGGAGATGCTGTGCACAATGTATCGTTGGGTAGAAAAAGCAACTTGCCAGCAGTTACAACAGAGGTAGTATTACCTTCAGTTCTAGAGAAATCACAAAGTGGTAGCTTTTCACCCCCTTATTATTATTATCATCATCATTCATCCATTTAACAATTATTTATTGAGCTCCTACTGTGTGCCAGGTTTTGGTGGGCAGAAACAGTCAGGGTTTCTTTTATCAGAAACCTTTGAAGTCTAGAGAAGGACACGGATAAATAATGGAATAATCACCCAAATGAATATAATGTCCTGTGTCATCAGTGTTGCAAAAGGGGGTAGGTACTGCTGGAAAGTGCATTATGGCGGCGTCAGGAAAAACTTCGCGAAGAAAGAGCAGCTGGGCTGGGATGTGAGAGGAGAGCAGGGGTTGTGCAGACGAAGGGGAGAAGGGACACCGGCCAGAGAGACACACGTGCAGAGCCCTGTGTCGGGGGAGCCTGGGCTGGAGCAGCCACGTGGCTGGAACCCCGGGAGGGCAGCAGGAGACCAGAGGGGTCAGCAGGGGTGGGTCAGGCACGAGTCTGCGGGACATAGCAGGCTCTGACTTTATCCTCAGGGGGCAGGGAATCCGTTGAAGGTAACAAAGCAGGAAAGTGGGACAAAGTAATGGTGCTGAGAGAGTTGAGCTCGGAGCCCATTGCTGATTTATTCTTTTATTTTTATAAAACATTTATACTAATAAAGATTTCTTCTCCTCAACTGCAGGAAGACTAAGAACATCTCGGCTCTCTGGGGCATTTTGCCAGACCTGCTGCGAGGGAACTGTTGATAGTAAACAGAACAGGGATTTGGAAGAGGTTGAGAAGTTAGTGCCTCAGGTGAGAGCTCTCTTTCCTCTTCTGCAGAGGGAGGGATAGGGCCCGCCGGGTGCAGCTAGAGCCAGCTGAGGCCTGTTTTCCAGGAGAAAAGCATCCTCCTCCTAGGAGCACTAATCTGCACCCTGAGGTCAAAGGTTAATAGAAAATGTTCCCAACAAATGTCACTGGGCACATAGACACTTGTATCCCCCACCCGCTAGCATTCTTCCCTTCTTCCAATCTCACCAGGCTCTGTCCTTCCCAGACAAGAGCAAATTGTTGGAGACATAGAATTGGATGTTGGCTTCAGAGGAGAAAGTGTCAGCCTTCTCTACAATAGGGTTGTTCATCCCCCAGGAGGAAGATGAGGCCTTTGAGAAGTGTCTGCTGCAGTGGGAAGTGGCTCTCAAACTCCAGTGCCAACAGGAGCCAGGCAAGTGGGGACCACGGGGACCAGAGGACATGAGCTTGTTGTGCAGAGGGAGCTGCTGTCAGCTCTGATCCATCATGACCCAGTGGGAATGTGAAGACAGTATGACCAGTTCTTCCAATTTTTGAAGAACAATCAGAAATCTGGAATGTTTTGTGTAATTTCCTAATTTTTAAGTGTTGGCCACATCTGAAAATCATTGTTTAAAGCTCATGCAAGTGAAACAAAACACCTCTGTGGGCTACATCTGGCTCGCTGCTGCCAGCCAGTGACCTCTGGATTCCTCTAAAAAACCATCCACCACCCTTGCCCCCAGAAGGCCTTGGGCAGGTGCCAGTGAGATGGTTGACTCAGTGTAAGTGGATCATTATTGCCACTAATGATCCTCTGGGACAGGGTTCAATCAGTCTGGAACTAGGGTTAAGGGATTCACCCTGTAGCTTGTGACTCAGGGGAGGAGTTGGTTTGGGAGTACTTGGGGTCTGAAGTAGTCCCAGCCTGGCCACCTGGCAACCTGTTTAGCTTCCCTGGGCCCCAAGGAAAGAAAGTTGATGACAGATTCTTCTCATTTTCCCATGGGCTTTGTAGAACACTGTTCTCAGACTTTAGCACACATCAGAATCCCCTGCTGGTTTTGTTAAAACACAGATTGCTGGGCCCCACCCTCAGAATTCTGACTCAGTAGGTCTAATGTGGGACACCTGAGAATTTAAATTTCCAACAAGGTCACAGGGGATGCTGATTATGCTGGTCAGGACCCACAGTTTGAGAAGCACTATGTTCACCCAGTTTTGGGGGCCCTTACCTGTGAAAGGGTGAATAGCAAAGAATCCCATGTGGTTCCCACTGGTGATGTTGAAGGTCAGCTTCCCTTTGGAGCTGGAGTCTGGGTCCCAGGCATCCAGCTGAAGCACAGAGGTACCCACAGGCGCGTCCTCCCAGATGGAGGGGTAGAACACAGCTCTGGACATCCGAGGTGGGTTGTCGTTGACATCGGTAACCTCAATGTAGACTTCAGTCACAGAAGAGAGGGGTACGGAACCTCTGTCCACCGCCAGTACAGTCAACCAGTAGTAGGATGCGAATTCTCGGTCCAGGGGCGCCAGAGTCTGAATCATTCCTAGGAACAGAGAATCGCCAAACCCCAAATACTTTAGAGTTCAAAGTGGCTTTGGATATCACCCTACGTAACATTCCCTGGACTGCACTATGGAAAGGATATTAATAGGTATTCCATGAAAAGAGGGAATTGTTACCAACATGCTGGGGGAGATGCTGAATTGAACCCAGGGGAACAAATATCCTTATTCTAGAACCTCTCACAGCCTTTCTCTGCTAAAATGGGCTCATGACTCTGGCATGTGGGCATGTGTAGGATTTCCAGAGAACAGTGGTAGTTGATCTACTTTCTCTTGACTACTTTAACACAAGTTCCATTGATTTATTTCACATTCTGTTTGTGAGATTTTCTTATAGTTGTCCTTAAACTGCTTCCTTCACTCTTTAAGTCCTGCTAGATAATCAATTTAAGGGTTAGGGATTTTACAAATAAATTACTCTTCCCTTCTCCATCATCTTCATGATTTTAGGGGCTGAGCTTCATTCTTTAATTCACTAACTCTACAGCTTGCTTCCAAGGGGCCAGCACTGTTCTAGAAGGTGAGGGTCTAAGAATGAGCAATACAAGCTTTCACTTGAACCCCTCATGGATCACACTCAGCTGGCAGAACCTGTGTGAGAGGGCAGGGCCTGTGCTCACAGCCATAACCTGACAGAGATGACAGATGGGGAAACTGAGGGTCAGAGAGGGAGCACGACTTTACCAAGATAATGTAGCAAGTAGGCAGAAGAACTGGATCTGGAATTGACTCAGTCTAATGCTTTTTCACCACTTCTGGAAACAAATCACCCACCTGACTGTAAACTCCTTGAGGCAGGAATCTGCTGTTATTTACCTTAGATCTCCCCAAGGTGCCTATCCCAGGACCTCACAAGTAGCAGGTACTCAGTAAGTGTTTGCTAAATTGCACTTAGTTTCTATGAAGCTTGAAAAGAAGGCATAAGGTGGCGTGGCCTTTTTAGAGAGTAATTTGGAAATATCTATTAACGTGGAAAGTGTGTATTATCCTTTGACCCAGCAACTTCATTTTTCAGAGTTTTTCCTATAGAGACTCATGCGTATGAGTCAAAGAACATAAATAAGAATGTTACACTATATGATAGAATAACATGCAGCCAATAAAAAAAATGTAAAAAAGATTTATATACTGACAAATAAGATGCCCTGATGTTATGTTATGTGAAAAAAGTAAGTTTCAGAAGTAGTGTCTATTATATTGTGTTTTCATAATAATAAAATGAACCATGATATTATATCAGATATTAAAAAAACTCAGAAGATTATGGAACAAATTGTTAATAAAGATTATATCTGGGGAGATGGGATACAAAGGAACATTCATTTTTTTGATTTTATATAAAAATGTATAACCAGATATATTATTTTTATAAAGAGAATATATGTAGTATATGTGTATATGTTGTGTATGTATACACACGTATAAATATATTTCCAGTATATATACACACACACACATCTCTCTCCAGTAAAGATAAATTAAAAATGAAAGGGACAGGAAGGAGAATCCCTATTTATTGCCTTTCATCTCAGCCTGCAGCTTGATTTCGGTCCATCTTCCCCAGACCCTGGGGCTCCCATCCTACCCGACTCCCGGTACCTGTGTCTTGGTTGATGCTGAAGGCTGCAAGGCCAGTGCCAGCACGCAGAAAGTACTGGAGCTCCCCATCCAAGCCACTGTCATTGTCCTGGGCAGCCACTACCAGCACCTGAGTTCCCAGGGGGCTGTTCTCCTGCACCTGGCCCTGGTGCACGAAGGAAGCAAAGCGGGGAGGATGGAGATTCTCATTCACATCCAGGACAATCACCTCCACGTGGCAGAGGGTCCTGCGGGCCAGGGGTCTCCCACTGTCACTGGCCCACAGACTCAGATTGTACCCAGCCTGCCTCTCAAAGTCCAGCTCTCTCTCCAGACTGAGCGCCCCAGTCATCAGGTCCACCTGGAAGGTTCCATGAGCATCATCCAACAGGACATATCGCACTTCACCTGCAGGGCCCAGGTCAGGATCAGAGGCATCCAGAAATGTCAAGATGGTACCCAGGGGCAGGTCCTCTGGGACCTTCAGTCTGCTGAATTCTGTGATACACTGGGGAGAGTTGTCATTGGCATCTTCCAATGTGACTATCAGGTCAGTGACAGAGAAGAGCTGGTGGCCTTTCCTGGGCTGATCCCTGGCCTCCACCTTGAGTACATACCGAGGTTCTGATTCCCGGTCCAGGTGGCCTGTGACAACCAGCTCCCCGGTGAGAGGGTGGAGAGAGAACTTCTCTGTGGGGCTTAGCAGGGTGTAGCGAACCCTCCCATTGTCCTCTGAGTCAGCATCTTCTGTTTTCAGCTCTGCAACTGTGGTTCCAACTTCTGTGTCCTCTGAGATGGTTAACTGGTACCCACCAGGAGGAAATCTGGGTGCATTGTCATTCCAGTCTTTCACATTCACAGTCAGCAGCTTCCAGGAGGACTTCTGGGGCGTGCCCAGGTCAAACACTGTTACGTTGAGGCTGTAGAACTTGGTGGTTTCATAGTCTAAGGGAGCAGCTACAGTAAGCAGCCCCGTCTCCAGTTCAATGTCAAAGCAGCCCTCCTCATTGCCATCTGCAACCACATAGACCAGTTTGCCATTAAAGCCAGTGTCAGGGTCAGTGGCTGCTAGGCGGGACAGGGGAGTATTGATAGGAACATTTTCAAGGACATCAATAGTTTGGGGGAAGTGGTCCTCAAACTGAGGGGTATGACGATTAATCTGATATGTGCTTAAAGAAATGAATTCCTCATCACTGGATTCCTGGTTCTGAAGGCCAATAGAGTGGAGGATGGCCTTTGTAAACTGTGTCAATACCCCTGTTTTATCACATGTTACAGGAACTTCAAAATGAGGTTCCTTCACCACAGTAACATTCAAAGTTGTGGGTGAGGCATAGTTTTTGCCATCGGAGGCTGTAATTTTTAGGGAGTAGCTGGTGGGTTGACCAGCGGTAAGATTCATAAAAGAGCGTTTGAGGGATATCACTCCAGAGAAATGATTTAGATCAAAATACTCTAGCTCATTGCCTGACACAATCTCGTATTTTAGGTTCTGAAGCTCATCCACGTCTATGGCTGACATGGTCATCACTGACTTCCCCACTGGCCAGTCTTGGCGGATGGACCCCGTGCAGTTGACTTCTTCAAACACAGGCTGGTTGTCATTCAGGTTTTTGAGCTGAAGAGAAATGGACACTTCCTTCTCCCGGCGAAAAGGGGATCCCCAATCAGATGCCCGTACCCGGAAGTTATAAATTCTTTTCATGAGCTCATAGTCCATGGGTTTGGAGGTGGAGATGATCCCCAGGTATGGGTCAATGGAAAAGGGCACAGCTTTTGGAGCAGCAATGGAATAGGTGATGTGTCCGTTTTCTCCGTGATCCCGGTCAGTGGCAGCAACAGTCAAAACACTGGTGCCTGGAGGGATATTCTCATCCACAGTGCCATCATAGGAAGACCTGTTGAAGGTGGGGGCGTGGTTGTTACAGTCCACGATGTCAATGACCACCATGGTGGAGGCCAGGCCAGGTGAGGTCCTGACGTGTAGCTGATAGCGGGCTCTGTCATGGAAGTCCATGAGCTTCGTGGTGGTGATCAGCCCAGTGCGAGCATTAAGTTTAAACCCTGCACTCTCTGAGGACGGCTTTAGAACATACTGCAGGTTGGGGAAGGCTGGGGTGACTCTCACCATCACCACGCGGCTGCCAGGAGGGGAAAACTCACTAAGCTGCACTTTGTAAACAGCCTTCTCAAATTTGAGGGAAGCCAGTTTGGAAGCGGGTAGGTGAAATCCCCTGATCTGGGAATGGAAAGGACTGCTCCCACTCCTGGCCTGGAGACTGAGGTTGAAGCCGTGAAGGTGCTCTACCCAGTTGATGTCTTTGACGGACACCAGGCTGAACTCATTGCTCCGGGCATAAGACTTGATGGCTTTGAAGTGCTTTCCAGGGTCACCACCAACAACTTCCACTGAGTGCACTTCAGCTCCTGCGCTGTTTGCATCTACCACTACGGTGGCATAGGTGGTGCCCTCGTTGCTGTCTGGGGGAGTCACCACCACGGAGACAATGGCGGGGGGCTTCCTGAGGGCAGGCTCCACGTGGATGAGGAGTGGAGCCAAGTTGCCAAACCCGTTGCCTTCGGAGATTTTCCGCATGCGGTCCACAGCCAGCACCTGGAGCTCATACTTCCCTCGCCAGGTGACGTTGAGCTTCCCAGCCACAGTGACCACACCACTGGTGGGGTGGATGGCAAACATTTCTGACCTTGTGTTAAGGGCATAATAGAACTTAGCGTTCTGGCCCAGATCAGCATCTGTGGCAGTCACCTTGCAGATGGGGCTCTTGAGGGGCATGTCATCAGAGATGGTGACTCTGTACGAAGGTGGGGAGAAGAGTGGCTTCAGGTCATTCTGGTCCAGGACTTGGACCATCACGTGAGTCAAAGCTTCAAACTCCAGGGTCTTCTCTGTGGCTTGGATGATGAGGGTGTAGCTATCTCGCACCTCCCTGTTCAGGAGAGCAGTGTTGCTGCTCTTTGTCCTTATTCTCAGGAAGCAGAAGTTGCCCACCACATACTCCTCGGTTTTAAATACATTGGCCACGTCCCCAGAGATGATCCGGTACCTCACTGCCCACTGCGGCTCCGCAAGGTAGATGCCCATTTTCTCAGAGCTCTCCACGTAGGTCTTGGGAGCAGAGTTTTCATAGATGGTGGCGTTGTAATGGGAGTGTGTGAAGTGCCAAGCTGGGGAGGAGATGATCCCTTCTAGGGGCTTCTCACAGGTCACACAATGGAGCAAAAAAATGGTAAAACCCAGCAAGGCAATAGTCATGGTGACAAAACTCCTAAAGCCCTGGACAGAAAAAGAAAGACAGGGTAAGGGTGCAAGTTAGGAAAGAAATGGTTCCTACGGATGTGGCTCTTAATGGGAGGTGATTTTAACCCTCTGGGGACAATGTCTGAAGATATTTGGGGCTTTCCCAGCTTAGGGGTGGTGGTGCCACTGGCATGTAGTGGGTAGAGGTGGGGGATGCAGCTAAACATCCTACGATGCACCGGACAGTGCCCACAACAGAATCATCCAGCCCCCATGTCAATAGTGCCGAGGTTGAGAAACCCCAGGGTTGAGGAATAACAGACTTGTTCAAAATGCTCTCTCAAGGGCACTCGAGACATAAAACACAGTCCTGAGCTCTTACTCCTTTTACCAAAAACTTTTCTGTGGCCCCCTAGTGATGGTGAAATAGTCCCAACTGTTAGCCTGGAACGTGGCTTAGCAACCTGGCTCTAAACTACTCTCCCTGCTGTCCTCCCCACAAAGCCCCTCCATCAGAGCTGAGCTCCGGCCACAGTGAGCGGCTTCTGCAAGTGCAGGGGCTGCAGGACAGCAAGACGACCATGATCCCAGGCTTGGCATGGGGATGCCTGGCTCCCAGCCCTGCTTCCACCATTTGCTAGGTGGGTGACTTTCTGGACAAGTTATTTAACCTCTGTGAGCCTCAATTTCCCTTTCTGTAGAATAAGGATAAGAAAATTACCTATCTCATAGGATTGTTTGTGAAAATTCAATGAAATAATGAAGGTAAATGACCCATCAGAGTGCCCACTGTACCATAAGTTTTAACTTACTATTCGCCATTGTTAATAATAGGACACTAAGTTTCATCAAAGGAAGGGAGCTGCCCAGGGCCTTATGGCTAGTGGGAGCTCCTGGAGTCACAAGCCAGGGCTGCCTCCTGCCCCAGTCCTCTCTGTACCCCTCCCATCACGTGTCCCTCATGGACAGGGTCTGATTCGGACTCATCCTATAGCCCAGAACATGAAAACTCCTGCACACCTGGGATGTCAGAGTGGAAATGGACATTAGAGATGATGGAGTTCCGATCCTCATGCATAGATGGGGAAATAGAGTCCCAGAGTGGGGCTCAGTCTTGCCCCAAGTCGCACAGCGAGTGGTGAGGTAAGAACTAGTCCCTGGGCATTAGGCCCTGTTGAACTGACCAGGAGTGAATGCCGTGCCCCTCTCAGGCCTGCTGCTGCCCAATCTCTCCCTTGCTGTTTCCCACAGAGCCCATCCCTGAGCTCCAACCTGGGTCAAACTGTGACACCCATGGCCAAGAATGGCGCAAAAGGCAGGGGGCAGGGGGCAGAGTTTGGGAGGGCCGAGTGGTGCCTGGCCTGCCCACGGGAGTCTGGATTCCTGGGAGCTTGGAGGCTGCCAACCAGATGTGCTGGGGCATTCCTGGGTGGAACAGGCCAGACTTGTTTTTCCAGTTGCCTTGCTCGTCAAAGGTAAGGAAGAGTTAAACTTCCAGGACAAGGGGGAAAGGAGAGGCTTGGAGCCCTGTCTTCCCAGAGTCCCGCAGGAACTGGGCACAGGGTTCTTCTGTAAGATCCTACTGCTAGCATCCCGAGAGGGGAGGCGTGATGGAGGCAGGGTCTGAAAGCCTCCCCCTCTTTCCAGCTCCCCCCCAACCTTAAGATCCTGCTGGTGGTGCCCCAAGCCCGGGCACCTCAGAAAAGGCGGGGAGGATGGAGGCAGATTCTACACTGGGGGGTCAGAAAGAGCCGCCGTGCGTTCCCCACCCTGCTTGCCCCTGCTCTCCCGGCTTGCTTACCGCGGCAGCCCCCAGAGGGCCAGCCCCAGGCAAAAGGCTTCCCCTGACACAGCCCCCACAAGCAGGAGGGACCCCGAGTCATTCGGTCCCCGGCCCCTGCAGGATGGCATTGCTTTTCAAGTTGGAACCCCAGGGGAAAAGGAGTCCTCACCCAGTCCCCGCTCCACTGGCTCCTCAGCTCCACCAGCCCGGGTTGCAGGCAGCCTCCCAGCCCTGCCCTCCCTGCTGTGCAGAGAGCTTCCTGTTCACCAGGTCAGCACCTGCGCTGGGCAGGCCCCAGCAAGACACCCTACACTGCTCCACGCTGCACAGGCGCCTCACACGCAGGAGCCCTTAAAATGAGCTGTAGGGAAGGGAGAGGGGTGGGGTTTCTCTGGGGGTGGGGGCGGGCAAGGTGCAGAGAGAATGCACCCTTGGGTGGCAGCTTGGTGCCCATGTCCATGCCCAAGCTGTAGGACCCACACGCCTGGCGAGGAGTTTGCTAAGGGAAGGGATAGCGTCTGCACAGTTGTTTCCTGGCACTGGGTCCAGGCAAGCGAACACGCTTGCAGGGCACATTGGTCTCCCTGCACCACCCTCCCGGCCCACAACACCCAAGACCATCTTGTGAAAACTTGTGAAAGCATAAATCAATTCATATGGCTTCTCTGTTTTTGTTTTTGTTTTTGAGACAGTCTCACTCTGTTGCCTGGGCTAGAGTGCCGTGGCGTCAGCCTAGCTCGCAGCAACTTCAAACTCCTGGGCTCAAGAGATCCTCCTGCCTCAGCCTCCCGAGTAGCTGGGACTACAGGCATGTGCCACCATGCCTGGCTAATTTTTTTTTTTTCTATTTTTAGTTGTCTGGCTAATATATTTCTATTTTTAGTAGAAATGGGGTCTCACTCTTGCTGAGGCTGGTCTCGAACTCCTGAGTTTAAGCGATCCTCCAGTCTCGGCCTCCCAGAGTCCTAGGATTACAGGCGTGAGCCACCGTGCCTGGCCCCGTGTTTAAATATTTTCCAGTGGCACCCCATAGCACTTAGATTAAAATCCAGACTCCTTACCATGGCCTGGAAGCCCCACACTATCTCAGCCCTGTCTGCTTCTCCAGCGAGAGCTCCTAGCCCTCTTCCCATTGTTCACCAAGCTGCAGCCACACCAAAGTAGGACCTGCCTCAGGACCTTTGCACTTGTTGTCTCCCTTTACTTAAAATTCTCACGTGGGTAGTTCCTTCTTGTCAACCAGTTTTCAGCTCAACTATCACCTCCTGACCCCCAGTTTGGAATAACCTCCCTACCAACCTTCTTCCTTATCACTTCACCCCACCTTTTTCATGACACTTATCACCACCCAATATATTCTTGTTCCTTTGTTTAATAACTGTCTCCCTGACTTGACACAGCACTCCATGAAGACAAGAGCTCTGTGTATCTTATTCATGGACGAATTCCCAGTGCCTAAATCAGTGCCTGGTATAGAACCAGGCTCGATAAATACTCATTGAAAAATGGAAGAATCTGAATTTACGAAAACAATGATAGAATGAAAGGTGAAAGAGCCCTTAAAGATCATCCCCTCCTTTTTCAAGCTGGAAAATAAAGTCCCAAAGAAAGAAAGGGACTTGCTGAAAGTCACAGGGTAAGAATTAGAGGCAGGTTCTTTCCTCCTGACTGTGCTGCCAGAAAGAGACGCTGTGATCACTTATGGATCTGTTTGTGTTCAAGTCTCAGCTCTACCACTTGCTAACTGCATAACTTTGGTAAAGTTACTCAACATCTCTGAACTTGAGCTTCTTCATCTGTGACATAGGGCTATTAAGAATACTGCTTGAATTCTAACAGTTCCTTCTGGGGGAAAAAAAAAAAAAAAGAGTACTGCTTTCGTGAAGTTTTATGAGGACTAAATTAGGTCATGCACATTAATGCACTTCACACGGAGCCTGGCACATAGACAACACTCAATGCGTACTAGTTATTCTTTTGCAATACCGAGGCAGAATCAAAGCCCGGGTTGGAGTAAGCGCAGGGCCCACTGAACCCTCTGGAGAAGGTCTGGGCTGTTCCCTGGCGAAGCAGGAAGCCACTGGTCTCTGGTCGAGTCAAAGCTTGCTGGCCTAGCCACAGACTGTTCCAGGAAGCTGCGAGCAGGCGCTTGTCTGGGGTGGGGCCTCGTGCTTCTGGGCTCCTCAGGCCCAGGAAGAGATCCGCATGTGGGTGAACGTGCACGTTTGCAAAAGCGCACACAGCATACTCAGCGGCCTAGTTTGGAATAACTGTGCAGGTGCGTTAGTTATGCCCACCTGCTCATGAATGGACCCTTTTGGGATATATGTACAAATCGAACTCTGTCTCCGTGTAACTCCCAACCCCGTGTCACAGATGTGGAAGGGAGGAGAAGGTGGTTAACCACACACAGGCTCCGGCTATGCGGCCTTGGGCAGATGGCTCACCTTTTGTAATCCCGTTTTCCTACTTTGTAAGATCGTTTTTCGTTTGTTTGTCTTTTATATAAAACATTTATTGAATTTCTGTTATGTAAAAGAAATGACTATGGTTTGCGACTTTGTTTTTTAACTCTAAAAACATTTTACAGAAACCAATTACTAGAACCTAATATAAAAATATACTTCTTATAAAAATGGCAAATTGTAGTGTGTGGACATGACCTGTAACATAACATTTATCACATGGCACATCAGTGGTGTAGACATAGTTCACATCCTCTTTTAATGTTATTTAACAGTTTGAACATAGTTTTTTGTTTTCCATATATACAATAATATGTTTGCGTATATTAAGCGTATCTTTAAACTATTTATGCCATTATTACTTCGACCTGAATTTCTGATGTGTTCCAGCAGAGACGCATACCAGTTATGGATTCTCTCTCTCTCTCTCTCTTTTTTATATTCAAGGGCCTTAGTTTCACACACTGGTAATGTCCATGATTCAGTGCATACAAATACTAAGGACCAGTGATGGTGATGTATTGATTCAGTAGTTTTCTTTTTCTGTTGCAAAGAAATTTCCTTATCTCAAAACACAGAAATAATAATAGCACATACCTCATTGGGTTGTGTTGATGAATTAATATGTATAAAGTGCTTAGATTAGTTGCCGTCATTTTTTAATCTCTACATAATTGTTGTCATTATTATGTAAGATCATTTTGAGAATGAAGTTAGTGAATTCACAATACATGGCACAGTTTTCAACAAATATTACCCAGCACTGTTTTTAGGAGCCAGCTCATATTAATATTATTAACTCTTGAGACTGTAGACAATAAAAACTCTCAGACGTATTATCATGTCACCCCTGATCTATTCTTGCGCAGGCTGCTTTTCTGCAACTAAACGCCATCGGGCTTTAAGGAGGCTGTGATTCATTCAGTTCATCTGTGTTTCAGCTCACGACTGCAGCTTCCCAGACTCTTGATTCTGACATTCAGAAACTTGATGTTTGTAATATCTATGTCTTTATCCCAGTCATTGATAAAAGTTTGACTCTTTGTCACGGGGGGAATCCAAGAGTCTGGGTGGCCACCTGTGAAGGATGTTCTACTCTAGGGGGATATTCACCCTTGGTGGGAGACGAGAAGAGTTCTAGAGTCCCTCCCAACTCAAACAGGTAGGATTCTTCTGCCTGTGCATTTCTATGGTCTCTATCAGACCCTAAACGAGCCCCCCAGCGGCAATGAAGAAATTTCTCTGGCCGTGGATCCGGGCTACCCACTTGCTAATGCTTGTTTGATAGTCAGTGCAATAAGCTGACTTGGCTCTCATGAGACCTGGATCTAAAGTCACTCATTCCGAGTGGTCTTGGTCAAGTAGGTCACCTAAACCCTGCGGACCCTTTTTCTCATCTCTAAATGATGTGAGTGCATACTGGGCTGACGCCACCGCACTCTAGCCCAGGCAACAGAGTAAGTCTCTGTCTCAAAAAAAAAAAAAGAAAGACTCTTTTTTTGTTTTGTTTTGTTTTTTTGTTTTTAGATAGAGTCTCCCCTGTTGCTCAGGCTAGAGTGCCGTGGCGTCAGCCTAGCTCACAGCAACCTCAAATTCCTGGGCTCAAGTGATCCTCCTGCCTCAGCCTCCCAAGTAGCTGGGACTACAAGCACACACCAGCACACTCATCTAATTTTTTCTGTTTTTAGTTACCCAGCTAATTTTTTCTATTTTTAGTAGAGACTGGGTCTCATTCTTGCTCAGGCTCGTCTTGAACTCCTGATCTCAAGCCATCCTCCTGCCTCAGCCTCCCAGGTGCTAGGATTACAGGCATGAACCACCGCACCCGCCCTAGACTCCCTTTTTCCTAATGGAATTGTACCTGGAAACAATCTATAAACAGAGGTGGAGCCTAGAGCCCTACCCACAGGCTTGTCTGTCACCCTCCTGGGAAGCACAGCTTTGAAAAACTAGACTAGATGACCCCTAGGAGTCCTTTCAGATCCCAAAGCCAGGGCTCTGCTATTCTAATGTTCTGTGTCCTGTCATAAAGTTCTAAGAGGTATGGTTGGATGTCCTATTATTCTCATGCTCTATGATCTGTATTTGTCATGGTCCATTTGCAGCGAGTGATTCAGGCTTTCAGTTCTAGAAGTGTATGACTCCATATCTAATTTCGTTCCTTCCAAAGCCAAATCAGACTTCCACCTAAGAAGCTCCTACCAGATTTGTTCAAAATGCTGGACTTTGCTTCTGACAATGAAATTCCTCAACACTCCCAGAAGTACCCCAGCACAGAGCTGTGATGACATCCACATGGCTCAACACCTTCCCTTTCCTCAGGCATGTCACAGACATTGATTAGTAATTCACATCATACTCCTAAGAAACACATCTGCCCTTTACTCCCATTTTTGAGATGAAGGGAACTGAGATTTGCACGGCATTCCCGCGGCAACCACGAAAGGCAGTGGCGGAACTGAGAACAGAGCCAAACTTCCTGAACCTGGGTGCTCTAGATTCCTAGGCCATGGGGAGAACCAATACAATGAGATAGTTTTTAAACTTTGGAGAGCCTTTCATGAAAGAAAAAGCCAGTGGAGGCATTCTTCTGGATTGGAGAATGTTCACCCACTCCCCCAGATCCCCCCATTGTGAAATTACAGTGAATTTGAGTGCCTGACCCTGGCCTCCCCCACCCCTCTGCCCCAGGCATTTGGTGCTAGGGCTGGCTTTTGTAGCTCTCAAGAAAGAATGCTAAACATATTCTTTTTGTGACAAAAGCTTAAAAGGGAGAGGGAAAGGGATTAAGAGAGATTGTGTCTTTGAACCTGAATAGTGCCTTTGAACCAGGAAACAAAAAATAAGTGAAAGAATGATAACATTCTGGGTACCTGCTGGTCAGGAAGTTTTAGCCACTGAAATAATTTTTCCCCTTAGGAGTAGGGAGCCGTTGATAGTTTTTGAGAGGAAGCAAGACCAGAACAGGACTACATTCTTGGGACCACTAATCTGATATCAGATCAAAAGGGGGATTTTCCCATTCAAGACTCCCACCCTGGTGAGGCTAGGGCTTGAACACCAGCTCCATTGATTTAAGCCAACTGGAATTCACTGTGGGTAGGGAGGCTTAATTTATTTCCAAGAAACTTCGATGAATACTTGAGTCATTTGTTAGTTGGTAGGAAGCCACTTTTGGGTTCTTATGTAGCAAAGCAAAGGTCAAAGAACTGAATATGCACAGAAGAGGAACCAGTGTTGAGCTATTGATGGGTCATGTGACTTTGGGAGGGCCGCGGAATCTCTTTTGGGCCTCAATTTGCCTGTCTGTAAAATGGAGATAATAATAGCTGCTCCTACCTACTTCCTGGGGCTGCAGAAAAGACAGATAGTATGATAGCCAAACGCACAAGGAGGAAGGACGCAGAGCAACACCTTACTAGGACCAATAATGGCTTGGTGAATGGTAGGCTGAACTACCAGCCAGGCAGAGAGGCCATCTCAGGAGAATTGTCTGTAAAAGCCAGGCCTGGCCTAGTCTGGAATTAAAGGAAAGAGAAATGACTAAAAAGGAAGTCTTTACCTAGAACATGGGTGAAAGGGACCTGGGACCTGGGGTCCCATTCTTTATTAGTATTCATGGTATTACTGATGACAAAAAATTATTCCATCTCACATCTGGATGATAACTTCTAAGTTTTTAAATAAACTTTCTCATGCATTCTCTCACTTGGTCTTTGGATGGGGGACGCGGTACTGGACAGAATTAAAAGTTAAGAAAGTGGACTCTGGAGTCAGATAGACCTGGTCTCAAATCCCAGCTGGTCTGTTGACCAGCTGTGTAGCCCTGGGCAGTTATTCAACTTCTCTGGTCCCAGTAAAAGGGAGATGAGAACAGCACTTGTGGAGTTGTTGAGAAGGCTGAATGAGTTAATGCATGGCAAATACTAGCCTTAAAATGTACTCAGTGCAAATTAGCTATGCACCATCACTGTCCTTACTGGGACATGTATTACTCTCACTTCATAAATGACAAATCAAACCCCAGATAATTTGAAAGCTCTGCTCAGTTTCACCCATTTTGTAGGTGATGGATTTGAACACTGGCTCAGAATAGGAATCTACCTTCCAAGGAGAGAGACATCCGGGAGAGCTGGAGTAGCCGAAGCTGATGCTCTAGAGCAACACTCTCCAACAGAACTCTGTGTAGTGATGGAAATGCTCTATGTCTGTGCTGTCCAGTATGGGAACCACGAGCCCCACCTGGCTATTGAGCACTTGAAATGCAGCTAGTACAACTGAAGAACTGAGTTTTTCCTTTTATCTTATTTGAATTAATTTAAATTTAAATAATCACATGTGACTAGTGGCTGCCATATTGGACAGCCCAGCTCTAGAGAGCATGGCACAGGAACCAAAGGACACCTGGGATTTAGAGGACAATGTGGGGTCCAGTTACTTGTGAGACACACCCACGATCCACACATGGTACTTTTAGGGGGCCATGAAAATGTTTTAATTTCTATTAAATTCAGAAGAAAGAAAACAAACTTTTAGGTTGAAGAAAACGTTTTCATATGCAATAATACGTCCTGTCTCACTTAATGATGGGGATACATTCTGAGAAATGTATCGTTAGGTGATTTCCTCGTTGTGCAAACATCGTAGAGCTTATTTACACACACCTAGGTGGTGTAGCCTACTACACGCCCAGGCTTTATGGTGTAGCCTATTGCTCCTACGCCATGTACAGCATGCTCCTGTACTGAGTCCTGCAGGCAGTTGTGACACAGTGGGAAGTATTTGTGTGTCTAAACACAGAAAAGGTACAGTAAAGATATGGTATTATCATCTTATGGGACCACCATCATTTATACAGTCCCACATTGACCAAAACTTATTATGCGACACATGACTGTATACCTATCTTTATACCAATACTGTTATAAAACATAATTTTTAATTTTTAACTTCATAATTCTAATTAAAATTTTTGTCATGGAGGAGGGGGCCCACAGAGGCCAAAATGCCAAAGGCCATCAAGGGTCATAATGTGACCCTGGGGAGATGGATATTTGAAGAGAGCAAAGGGCTTCCAGGAGCTGGGCTTTGGGGAAGAAAAGCGACAAAGTGGGGGATGTTGAGAAAGCGTTTTGTTATGGGGTCTCTGCCATTTATTCATTCATCCATTCAGTACCTATTCAGGGCCTATCCCGAGCCAGGCATTCTAAAACAGAGGACGAGATAGATGAGATCCCTGCTCCTGTGGGGATTGTATTCTAGTGAATATTTTCTTGTTTATCATCTCTCTCTGTCAATTTTTAAAAATAAATAAGTAAATAAATTTTTTTAAAAGAGAGAGATACTAACTGAATCCACCTCACATAGTTGTTCTGAAGGTTTGACTAGATGGTTTGTATTAAACATTAAACACATCCCGACAGTTAGTAATTGCCAAATAAATGCTAGTTGTCATTATTTTAAAACTGCCATCGTCGTCACGTCAAATAGACTGAAACAGACCTGCTCTGGTAGACATGAGTGGGGCCGGGACCCCATGCCCCCCTCATTGCCCCTTTGCCTTTTGAGGCATCACTGTGAAATTCCCAGGTCTCCTCAGGGCAGTTTGAAAACAGCTAAGAGTCTAAGCTCCATTTTGTAAAGATGGAAAAACTAAGCCCAGAGATGGGAAGGAATCACTGCAAGTCACATAGTACATTGGTGGCAGAATTGGAACCAGAACTCAGGCGCCCCACCCTGGGATCTTGGCACTGGCTAAGCTGTTCCCCCCAATCCCAGCTCCGCTCCCAACCTGGGGGCTCCTCAGGAAGCCACGAGACTGTGGTTCTCCTATGCATTAGCCAGGAGGAGTGTGCAGGGAGAGGGAACAGGCTTCAGGATCAGACGTGCCCTCACCCCTGCTGCTGTGTGCTTTGAAGGGCATGCTTTAGCCTATCTAAGCCTCAGTTTCCCCATTTGTGAAATGGAGCTACTGACACTTACCTCATTGGAGGATTTAACAAGCACATGCCTGGAGAGCATTTGGCACAGTGTCAGCCATGCATAAAGTAGCTAATGAGTTGTAGCTATGACTGTAACAGTAGGTGCTCAAACAATGCGTGTGGAATACAGGGATTCTTCTCTGTATGTGGGCTGACCCTCACCTATGCCCCGGGAGCAACACACACACACACACTCCTCTGTGGGGCTGTGTGACATTCCTTCTCTCCTTGCAGTGATTTGCTCCAGCGGCAACTTGAGAAGCGTTAAAATAATAACAGATGTAATCTCCTTTGGAGTTTAGGACGGGCAGACGGGTGGGTATGAGGCTGTCAGCAGAGTATGGCCAGTGAAAATAGCAGGTAAAAAAATATCCTGGACAGCCTGCAACAACATGGATCTCTTGATCTTTTGTGTCCTGCCACTGACATGTTGGAGTGACCCCTCCGGGCCCCATTTTATGTTATCTGTAAAACGGGGCCATTTGGCACCAGTCCCTTTTCTATCCAGGACACAATAAGCTGCCTTCCCAGGAGCCAGCAGGCCCTGTAGCCACCAGTGAAAGGAATTCTGTTCCTTGTCCATGAGACCATCAGCCACCTGCGGCCACTCCCAGCCAGGTTCTGCCTCTAACTCGGGCACCTTCAGGAGGTGGGGCAGCTACTGTCAAGGTCACTTAACGCGACGGTCACATGCTCAGGCTCTGGAGTGAGGTGGCCTGTGTTTGAGTCCTGCCTCGGCCCATTGCTGTTTCTGTGTGTGATTTTGAACAAATCCTGGGACCTGACGGGGCCTGTCTCTTCATACACAAACGAGGGAACATAACATCAGGCTGTTACAAGGATGAGGATCAGGGTGAAGTGCAGCAAGTAGCTGGCATGGTGCCTCTGTGATGAGGATGACAATTCAGGGACCTCTTTCCCTTGCATCAGAGGTGAAAGCAGGGGGGCCCAGTGAAAGAGCCCAGAGCAAATCCCCTCATTTCACGGGGCCTCCCCTCATCAGTTTGGGAATTGGGACTGGTCCCCGCTCTCCCACCTTGCTGAGCTAACCCTCCACTGTAACCTCCGTCATTATCTGTCACCAAATGATGCCCTGAAGACCGTGAGGTTTGGGAATACTGGAGGCTTACAGAGGCGCATGCAGCTCGCCACAGCTGACATTTATTGAACATTTACTACGTGCCAGGCCCTGTCGGGAGCACTTGGCATGCATTGTCTCTTTTAAGCTAGTTTGTAGCAACCCCATAATTATCCTCATTTGGTAGATGAGATAAATGAGACTCAGAGAGGTTACCTAACTTCCAAGATCACACAGCTAGCATGTGGCCAAGCCAGGATTAAGACTCAGATGACACGTGTGTCTCCACAGTTACCTGGCCTGCCCACCCTCCCCCCAGGCTCATGGGTTGAAAATAGCAGCTGGGAAGGGGGAGGGTTGCATGATTCCTCCCGCACGGTGGGAATCATACAGCCGCAGATCTGCTCACAGCGGCAAACACAGATTCCAAGCAAAGCCTCCATTTCCATTCCTGCCTCCTGTTGCCATTCCTTCCAGCCTGGCTCGGCCCAGCCCAGCGGTCTGTCCGTCCTACCCCTCCGAGCACAACAGCTTAGGACAAAGCCGGGCAGGCGGGCAGGTTGCTGCAGGAGGGAGGTGCGTTCAGGCAGCGGGCAAGGCAGGCTCTCTGCTGTCTGAGGCGCCCTGGTCCTGCTGCTGAGCTGAGAACCCGACTGTACGGCCAAGGCACAAGAGAGGTCAGGGATGATTTGAGAGCACCCTGAGTGACCCAAGGTGCATACTAATGAGATGCAAATGAGCCTCTGCTGGTGGGCTGCAGGCTGAGCCCCTGTGTTCCACATTCAAGCCCCCTGGGCTCTGTCCATACACAATTTCTCTTCCCATGGCATCTCTGTGCCCCACCCAGCCGTGGACAGATACAGAACTCCACAGAGCTGCTGGGCCCGTCTGTGTTCTCAACTACAAAGCTGGCCCAGTGGTTCCCACCATTGGGAATCCCCTAAGGGGACAGGGGTGGGGGTTAAAAAATAAATATTCCCAGCCTCACCCCAGATCTGCTGAATCAAAATCCTTAGGGGTGGGGCTCAGGAATAGATGTTTAACAAGTTCCCTGAGTGATTTTAGTGTGACTGGTGTTCAGGATCCGCTGAACAAGGTAACCGTCTCTTTCTCTAGGATCTTAAGCTCTGCCATGCCTCGTTTCAAAGTCAACGTCCCCTATGTGGCCCTATTCTAGGCCCCAGTGGAGAGAGGGGTTGGGGGGCATTAGGAAAAGACTACGGTTTTCAAGAAGTGCTTAGGCTAGAGCAGTGATTCTCAAATGCCAGTGTGTTAAAAATCACAGCCTCATCCTCAAGCAGTCTGATTTAGCAGAGCTGCCGCTGGACTCAGCGTGGGAGTCAGTTTCCTCTGTAGGTGGTCTACTGACGCTCCTAGGGGGACACTGGCCCCCAGGCAGAGCAGACACAAGGTTACTGCTAAGGTCAAACAGAAGGGCAGACAGGAGAGAGGAGGCAACAGGTATGATCTACATACCTGACTTTCACCCGGAAGTCTCTGAGTCTGTGTATGTCACTATTTATCAGCCTCTCACACCCCAGAGGCAACTGTTCATCTTCCTAAAGACAGTTCTGCTTATCTCCCAGATAGAGACCTAGCCCCAGGAACCATGTTCCACTTGTAATAAATACAACTGAACCTGAAAATAAAAGGGTTTCGTCTGCATATGCATAACTCATGACCCACAGTTCCACTTCTAGGAATATATACAACAGGAGTGTGTACATGTGTTCACTAAGAGATTCACCACAAGAATATTCAAAGCGGCACCATGTATAACAGGCTGATATTGGAAACAACTCAAATGTCTATCAAGAGCAGAATGGACAAGGAACTTTCAGTATGGTCATATAATGGAATACTATACAGCAAAGAAAATGAACTGTTGCTATCCACTCGCATAATGTAGGGTGAAAGAAGCCATACATTAAAAAGAACATACCGTGCTAGTCCAACTCTATAAAGTTTAAAGACAGAAAAAATGCATCTGTAGATGAGATTAAGACAAAGTTACCCCGTGGTGAGAAGAGATGGCTAGGACTGAAAGGGGTGCAAAGAGGGTTTCTGGAATGATAGTAATGTTGTATTTATTTACCTGGGAGCTGGTTAGTTTCTGGAAAATTCATTGTAACTGTTCACTTATGATTTGTACACTTTTCTGTATGCATATTATACTTCATTAAAAAAAATTTTTAAACACCAGTAAAGGACTTCAAAGAAGACTTTAATAGAAAAGAAGACATTAAAATAATAAAAGCATCCTGACAATCTGCAAATTGCATGGGATTTCACAGCTATGGGATCTTGGACTCTTTCTGCCCAGGAACCAGGAAGGAGACGGCTCTCAGAAACCGAGAAGGACAGGAGCCCTGCCAGGGCATACCAGGGCTGTGGAAACCGGCGCCTCAGCGGTTCCCTTTCCCTCCCCCACCTGGCCCGCCCTCCACAGAACCGCAAGGACAAAGGCAAGCCCACTTTCCACGGCTTCCCAGGTTTAGCTGAGGGCCAGTTCATTGGGGTTTACTTCAAGCAGCATTTTTTTTGTCCTCAGAGCAGTTTTCTGTTCTGTTTTCTCATTTGATCCCCTCAAAGACCCTCTGAGGGGAGCAAGGAGTGTTTCTATTTTATAGAAGGGGAAGTTGAGGCCAGGAACGGGGTCAAAGACTTGTCGAAGGTCATTCTGCTAATAAGTGGCCCAGTCAGGACTCAAACACGAGGCTTCAGGAGCCAAATCCAACGTTCTCTTGGTTCTACCACAGATGGGCTCTTCCCAACAATAGTAATGTTGCTTAAAGCACCCGGCACTTAGTGAGCACTTCCTGTGGGTGTGCTAGAGCCCTTCAGCAACACAAAAAGGTAGGTAGGATTCTCTCATCTCCATTTTACAAATGAAAAAAAAAACTGAGGGTCAGAAAGGCCAAGTGGCTTGTCCAAGGTCAATGGCCAGTAGGTGTGGAGCACAGATTCAGACAAATGCCCTGACGTGAGTCCAAGCTCTGAGCCACTAGTTCAATGGTTCCCAAACCCCGTTAAACCTTACCTGGAGCCCCCTTGGAGCTCGTAATGGAATAGATTCCCTGGCCTCACCCTCGGGCTCCACAGTCTAATTTTGTAGACTTAGGATGGGGCTGGGTAATTTGTATTCGTTTTAAAAAACAGCTTTTGACATTTGAGAAACTTGGCTCTAAACTAGGCTGCCACTGAAAGATGGCAGTAAAAATAAAACAATTTAAAGGTAAAGTTTAATATAGCAACTTCCAAACTAACTCACTAGACCTCTCTAATAATTAGAGTTATCCTAACGGTAGTACACAGCCCCAAAAGACAGGGCAAGGTCACCATCCTGAGCTATTGAGACAATTCTGGCCACCTGGACAGCAGTGACCAGCCAGGGGCATCACAAAGGCTCTCGCGGGGCTGATAACTTCTGCTTTTTGCTCTGGTTGCTGGTTAGGCACAATTTGAGTTCACTTGATAAAAGTTCATCAGCGGTCACTTACAATTTATGCACTCAGTTTCTGAATTTTCACAAAAAGAAAAAGCCAGGCTGGCTATTTGTCAGACCCTGTACAAAGAATCTTTACACAGAGTAGAAAGTGGACCAGGGATCCAATAGGGTTCTTCTAATTATACACTTCCAAGAGTTTGAGATTCTAGGATGTGAATTTTCCAAGATGCTGTGATTCTCTGAGTCAATTCCCAAGACCTCGGAAGCCCCCAAATCTACAACAGCAGCTAACATTTAGAGATCTCTTGGTCTGTGCCGACTACGCTAAGCACTTTACAGGCATGAACTCTCAGCAGCTCTGAGGTGGACAGCATTATACAACCCTCTGAGAGGTGAAATCGTGCGTCCAAGGTCACAGACATGAAAAGTGGTAAGGCCAGGACTGGAACTCGAGCACCCTGGCTCCAGCGCTCATGTGCCCAGCAGCGGTGAGATGCTGACACCAAGCTCTGCCGCTTCCCAGGCAAAGCTTCAAAGTGTCCAGAATGATCCATTTTGCACCGTTGAGTCTTGAGTTTGTTGGGAGGACCCGGAGGGAAGGGGATGCTGCAGGGACAGGCAGCAGCTCTGACGTGGGACACGTGAGCACACGCAGGCCAACACGCGCACACATGCTGACGTTACTGCACTGTGGCGTGTTAAGTCCTGCTCGGCTTGTGCCCAGGCCAACTGCTGCGGGCACCGGAGCCCAACGGGAACCAGGGAATTCTCCACTGTGGGGTCCCCGCCCCCAGCCAGCGGAAGGATAAATGCCTCTTTCCTGCCATCTCAGGTGGCCTCGCAGGGGCCGCCCAGTCTTGGGGATGGAAAGAGAGAGATTCTCTCTTTTGTAGACTCCAAACTAGGAAATGTCAAGGCATCACTCCTTTCAGGAGGAGATGGATTTTAGACGATAATTCGTTAATTACCAGGTTTTGGTGGAATACCAGGCACTGTGATCAGCCAAGGGGGACACAATAAGATATCTTATCCTTCTAATCTGACCCCTCTCTTAAATTCTGGCTCCACTCCACCAGCAGATCTGCTTTGCCAAGGCACTCTGACTTAATTACCCTCCTTCAGCGGTCCTCCTGTGTTTGTAAAATAAAAGCCGTGCTCCTGTAATAACTTTCTGAAGTGCTTATGTTTTAAAGATATATATGGAAATATTTTCAGCTGCAATCATATATCTGGGATTTGCTTCAAAATAATCTGGTAGAGGAAGAGATGGTGGCGGTGCAGAGGAAACGTAACTGTTGCAGTTATGGGTGATGGGTCCTCTACACTATTCTGCTTACGTTTGTGCACGTCTATAATTTCCCATTAATAAAATATTATATAAATTACATTGTTGTAAAAGGCCATGCCCCTTGGCCCAGCATGCAGGGACTTCAGTGATCCAGCCCCATCCTCCCCCTCAGACTGTGTCTCCAGATGTTCCGCATCCAGCTCACAGGCTCCTGCACGCATCTGCTGTTTCCTTTTAACCGCGATGCCTTGCATTTGCTATTTTCCCTCCTTGAAATGCCTTTCCCACTTTTCTTTCCTTATTTAACTCTCATTCAGCTTTCAGAACTGATGTTCACTGCCAGCTCCTCCCAGAAGCCTTCATTGAATCTATAACCGAGGTATTGTCGCTTCTCTGGGCCCCCAAGCCAGCCTGAGTTTGTCTGTATGTTACCGCCCACCTCAAGGTATTAAACCACCAATTTATGGGGCTGCCTCCACCCACTGTGAATCTTTGGGGGTGGGGGTGGGGGGCTGACACAACGTAAGTGCTCATTAGGTGTCTATTAAGAGAACAGAAGCTGTGTGACTTAGAGGAAGTAGCTTAACTTTTCTGAGTCTCTATTTGTCTCCACACTGAAAACAACAATGACAACAACAAAAAGAAGCAGTAGAGGGTCATGAGGATAATGGGTGATTGTGCAGAGTAGCAGGGCAGGTGTATGTGAGGGGGTCTAACCTGGCAATGTGCACACAGAGGGCTGAGTAGCTGAGCCTACTCTTCTCCCCATTTAAATCCCACGCCCACAAATGGCTTGCTGTTGTGTGCACCCTGACCGAGGACACCATCGCAAATTGGCTATGTGACTTTAGGCAAACAATTCAAAATCTATGATTCTGTCTGTAAAGTGGGATCAAAAATTCTTTAAGGAAGACTTCGGGGAATTCTTGAGGACCCTTTCAGTTGTACAGTTGTGGGTACCTGCTGACTTCCTGGCAACAGAGATGGGGGGTGTGAGTGCGTGTTGGGAGAGGGGTCTAACTGGGGAGGCTTAGGTCCCTTGGAGGGCAGCCCACAGTCTAGTCATCAACCTCACTGCTGATCCCAAACTGCCTCCCGGGGATGTGGGGGCATTCACTGGCCTTCGAGACTGACCAACCACCCACATCAGCAACAGGAACATCGTCCTCAACTGAGATAGGCAACGTGAGGCAGAGGAAAGTCAGAGGTCCGGGGAGCGATCCTGCCTTCCCCACCTGCGGCGTGGCCTCCGTCCCATTACCCGACCTCCCTGGTGAGGCCTCAGCGCTACCCTGTCTCGATCAATGACCTCCAAAGACCCTCCCACTCTGGACTCCGTCTATGACTGGGTTGGGGGTGATCCTTAGTCCCACTAAGCAGCTGTTCTCTTCTATAAATTAGAATTTAAGATCCATACATTCACTCAACAGATATGCAATGAGCTGCTTTTATGTGCCAGGCACTGTGTGGATACAGGTACCGGAGCAGTGAGCAAGACAGACCAATGGTTTACATCTTAGCAGGAGAAACAACGTCAAACAAAAATCACACAAAGAATGAATAATTATAATTGTGATCGGTCTTAGCAAGGGACACTTCAAGGTGCTGTGAGGTGATGCCCACCCCAGGAGGAAGAGAGAAGGTCTAGCCAGTGAATTGATGGCAGTGTGCATGATACATGAGGCCCTGTGTGTTACGTGCACTGCCTTACATGCGTGACCTCGTTTGATCCTCACATCAGTTCTCTGAGGACAGAACTACCATGATCCTCACTTTTCAAATGAGCAGAATGAGGTTTTTCGAGATGTTATGGCTCATTTCACACAACTAATAATATCCAGGATTTGGATCCACATTTTCCTTTGTAAACCTCTTTTAGAAAGTGAGCATAGTACTGCTGGTCTTAAAGATAAGTATTAGGGCTCTGAGCTACCTCAGTTTGCTCGGGGGAACCAGGAGCTGTGGAAAGCTTCCAGAGGTCATGCCCATCCTAACTGAAAGGACCCTAAAAGGCAGGGCCTATCCAGGAGTAGAGGAAGGTCCCCGCCTGTATCAACCCACCAACCCCCACACATGTACTGTCTTTCTCTAAGGCTTAGCACCTGTCCCACAGCCTCTCTCTCCTGCCCTTACCTGGCCAGTGGCAGTGCTGGTGCCACAGCCTGTCATGGAGCAGCTGGAAGGAGAAATTCCAGTCCAAGGTGAGCGCAGTCACACCCAGGGAAGAGCATGCAAGGAGCAGAGCACTGCAGCCCAACTCACAAGGACAGGTGCGGAGAGCACCTGGCAGCCCCATGTCCACAGGTGCTTAGCAATTAGACCGTAAGAGCCAGGGTATCAGAAGGGAGCTCCAGAGACCCTAACTCACTCCAATTCCTTCCCATTTTACAGATGAGGAAACTGAGGCCCAAGGAGCTGTCAGCAGAAGGGGGACTTGCCATTTCACCCCATTAGGCTCACCAAAATCCTGGATTCAGCATCTTCCTGCAAGAAGTCTAACGTGTGTCCTGGAGAGCCTGGGGGAAGACCCACACTCACCCCTTCCTGGGACATGGGATGTTGAGCCCCTCAGGCTCCTCCTTTGTCAAATGGGGACAATCATTCCGGCTCTGTCTACCCAACAGGGTCGTCAAAGTGAATTGATTCTAACGATTTTAACAATCATCCAACCACCTTTATTTTACATGTAGAGAAATAGGCCCAGAGAGGTATGAAACGGTCTGAGGTCACACAGCCTGTCAGTCACAGAGATATGACTAATGAAATCCTCTGTTCGCCCTGCCACATTGCCTGGCTTTGAGATCTCAAATATTTCGAAAGACCATGCATACTCAGCACAGTCTTCAGAACACAGGGAGCGTTCGCTGAGCATTAGCTGTAATAGCTGCTAGGCTCATGCATGGAGGAGGTGTTCTCCTGTCCAGCCTCCACTCCCCCCACCTCCCTAAAGCAAGGCTGAAGGACCAGATGTGCTCACATCCCAGTCTGTTTCTTCACCTCCCTCCTCTCCCCTGAGCCCAGGCATCAGCTCCAGACCGAGGCTGGGGACTGAGACGGCCTTTCCCAGCCCTCAGCAAACCTCAGCAAGGCTCCGCTGCTCCCCACGCTGTGCAAACAGCACTGCCCGCCTCCAGAGGAGGGCTGAACTCTGGCCCAGCGGCTCTGCTCAGCGTTCCACTCTGGCTCTCCTGCCTCCAAAGATACACATCAGATTCCTGCTTCCCCAAGACTGGGGAACACAGCTGCTCCCATCCCACCCCAGAGATGCCTCTGGGACTTCCCAGACACGCAGTCTTTCACAGCTCTTAGAGACTGTGCACGTCCCCATTTTACAGTCAGGAAAGGTGAGGATCTAAGGAGTCTCAGGAAAGCCAGGGCTGACCTGGTTATCTGGCTCTCCCTCAGGCCCTCCCTCCTCCTTACCAGGTGGCCTGGTCTACGATAGGGCCCTTGTGCCCCAGCCCGGACACACACCAGAAGCCAGTGCCTCTCAATTCCTGGCCCTGGCACTTCCCCCTAAAACTATGGAGGAAATCTCCCCATGTTCCCCTGAAGGCTCATCTCTAGAAACCCAAGCAGGGCACTTGATGCTTCCAAGACAAGAGTCCAACTTTCCCCTGTGCAAATATGACCTTGCTCCTCCACAAGATCAAAGTCCTCGCCTTGTCCACTCCCGGGCCCCAATTCCCAGCCTCAGGCTGGCTACATCACTGGCTTCTTTCAGTGTACCTAGGTGATCCAGGCCCAGGTGTCCCTGTCCTCCCCCTCCAAGCCTGCCCCAGCCATCTCCTGGTTCTTTCTCCACCTTCCAGAAGCCTCCAACTCCAGCCTGCTCTGGGCACAAGAATGAATTAGCTTTGCAAGCTCCCTCCCCCCAACTTCCCATCCTCCAGCAGTTCTTACCTGTGCCCTTCAGGTAGGGGAGGCGCCTGAGCGGGCCGCTGGGCTGGAGCCCCTCTGGAAAGGGCCAGGCTGACGCGCTCCGGAGGGAGGTGCGGAGACGGGAGCAGGAAGGCGCGCAGCCCGCAGCCAGAGAGGCTGCTGAGAAAGTTGGAGTAGGTGTGTCCCAGCCCAGGAGGAGGAGGAGGAAAAAGGAGGTGGGAGAATTGAGGCGGATCATCCCCTCCTGCCAGCTCCCTGTCTCACGGAGAGGGAGGGAGGAAGCCAACTGGTTTGTGGCCCAGAATCACGGTGGGGAATCCAGTCATGGAAAACGACGGCTGGAAAGGAGCTGAGAAATCAGGCCCATCTCCACCTCCCTCCTCCCTCCTCGGTTTCACAGAGGGATAAACTGAGGCCCTAGACAGGTAGTACTGCCCCAGGTGACACAGAGGCCGCCAGGGAACTGGAAAGGTCGCTTGGCTCTCTCCCCTCCTCCACGCTCCAGGTCTGAGACTGACAGCCAGTCACCCCCACTCCCAGGCTCTGGAGCCGTAAAGATCTGGTTCAAAACCCTGGCACTGCCACCTACTAGCTCGGTAACCTTGGGTGAAGTACTTAATCTGAGCCTCAGTTTCCTTTTTTGAAAAGATGGGGATAATAATAGCTCCTACCTTATAGGGTTGTTAGGAAGATTAAATGAGATAAAGGTTGCTAAGAAACCGGCTAAGGTCTCAGCTGAGAAAGTCCCCCATAAAAGGTAATTTTTCTCATTCTGATTGTTGTCAGCTGCGACTGTCTCCATACACGACTTCAGCTCTCGCAGTCTGGGCTTCCCCATCTATGAAATGGGGGTAAGGAGAGCACCTGCTCTGTAAGGTTGTGCAGATTCGCGAGACGGATCCTGTGTGCAAAGTGCAAAGCACGGTGCCTGACAACTCACTGGGATGCATTTTATGGGGTGCCTCTCTGTTCTGGCTCCCCAAAGGATTCCAGCGTGCACCCCGTGTTGAGAACCAGTGTTTTAAAGGAAGGGAGAAGAGGTAAACAGGAATTAGCCCTCCTCTCCCCCACTACCACTCTTTTTAGTTACAGAACACAAACATTTGCTCACACGGGTGAGGCCCCAAGTCGACCCTTTTCCAGGCACTGGAGACATAGAGGTAAAGGAAATAATTCTTGCCCCACAGAGCTGAAAACGACTCTGCAACCATCCTGTCCAATCCCCTCCTTCCCACCAGGTCTTGAAGCCCCCCTGCAGCATCCGTGGCAAATAAATGAGTCTTCGCTTGCACACCTCTAATTACAGGGAGCTTATGACCTCTCCTGGCGATCCGTTTGAACTCTTGGCAATTCTGCCTGATGTTCACCTGAGCGGCGCCCCCTTGCACCTGGTTAATAAACCAGAATTCTTCACCTCTTTGTTATTACTATTATCATAGCAAGCTGTGCGATCCAAGGCAAATGACTTAAATTTGCTACGTCTGTTTCCACATTTGATAAACAGGATCACAACTGTGTACTCGGACCACATCTGTTTCTCCTGCCATGTGACAAAAACTGAGGCCTGGCTCTGGGGCTAGGACTTGGGTGTGTAGACGCTTCGGATGGACCCTATGGGTAAGTGGAACCCTGAAGGTTCTGGTCTTGTCATCTATATAGGAGCAGTGAGGCTCTTGGCTATTTCCTGGCTGTCGGTGAGATGTTCCGTCATGGATCTATGACAGCCACTGAGGGCTGTGCCTTCAGGGACCTGTCACCAGATTCGGGGCTGACCACAGGCGTCAAACAGGCTGCTGTGGTGTGTTGTTCAAGATGTCTAGAGGGATCCTCCGCCAGTAAGAGTCTCTGAGGCCTCCCCCTGCAAGCTGCCTCTGCGCTGGATGAGACGCTGGGGGTTGCAGCGTGAGGGTTGCTGCTGTGGTCAGCCCCAGTGGGGAGACTGACCCGCCCAATTATCCACTTGGCTGATTGCCACCCAGGTCTCCAAGTCTGGTCCGATTAGGCATTAACCAGAGGGCGGGTGGCTGGGCGGCCCACGAGCCCTTTGACTAGTCATGTGCAGAGTGGCAGGCGACTCTCTTCCCTTGGGGGCCCCCATCGGGCCCAAGGCTGGGCTCCAGCCTGTCAGTGCAGGGCCCATCTGTGGCCTGATGGAGGAGGGGAGATGGGTATCGGGATGGGGTGCAGGACCCCACAGGCTGCCGGCAATCATCCCCTCCTCTCCAGTTCCCCTGCCTCTCTCCTGCCCCAGGCCTGCCCCTTCTCCCTGCTGGCCTCGGGGCCTTTCTGGCGGGTCTCCTGGCCCCCAGTCTCCCATGCACTGGGGAAATTGGACTCCTTAGTGTCCCCCAAGCATTCTCGGGACTTCTCATTTCTGAGCCCCTGCTCACAGCTTCCTGGACATCTCAAATTCTCTCTCTTCCTCCTGAAATTGTGCCTGTCCATCTTGGTACAGCTCATGTGCCATTCCCCTCCAAGAGCACCCCCTGACCATGCCCCTGACCTGAGCAAGAAGTAGTAGTAATAATAATAATAATAATGATAGCTAATCTTCATGTCAGCACTCAACTCAGCACTCTGTGGATTATCTCATTTTTCTTAAAAACCCTGCAATGGTTTAGGCACTATCATCATTCTCTATTTTTCAGATGAAGAAACTGAAGCCCACAATGGCTTTAATGGCATGCCCAAGTCACTGGTCTAGACTAAGCTAAGATCCAAGCTCCGGTCTGTCTGAACCTCTTAACCATTTGGCTGCACTGCCTGCGTCCCCATCTCCCCATTGTCCTCTGCTAACCTCCTGTGTGACCCCCTGCTTTGTGTGTGCCTCTCTTCCTTTCCATGCCTGCCCCACTCCAAGCTCTTTGGGGATGGATCTATGTCCAACTCAGTGGTTCTCAACTGAGGCTGGGCAGATTTAGAAACCCTGATGCCTGGGCCCCACCCCAAAGCAGCTACATCGGACTCCCTGGGGGTGGGCCCCGGCATCCATGTTTCCTAGCACAGGGCCAGGCACACTGTAGGCATAAGAAGAATCACACCTGATTCCCAATCCCCTTCCTGGACCTCAGCATCCCTATCTCAGTGGAGCAGGTGTTGAATTCTTGCCTTTAACCCCCAGCTCTGACATTCTAAAGTTCTAATATTCTTTACAGGGATGCTGTGGGCTTCTAAAGAAAGACCTAGGAAAGAATCATCGTCCATTTCTCCTGTTTACCTAAGAAAAACTGCTTTCTCCCCTATGGACTGGGTGAGCTCTTCCTCTGTCCCTCCTGGGCTTTCATTTCTAGAGCAATACCCACCAAATGAGCAGCGATGGAAATGCAGGGACTAAGCCATGGTGTAAGCTAACTGGGCAGCAGATTTCAGGGTACCCATAAAGTCTGGATGCCTGGATAGCATTGCTTTAATTTTTAACAGACTGAACTCCCGTGATTCCCTCTGGGGCAGGCTAAAGGCTCAGTTTTGTTCAGTAAAAATGAAACGCAAATCGTCAGGGGCAGCATGTCACAGATGCATGCACAGGGTTGGCCCAGGACTGAGGGATTTCCCAGGAGACAGGATTTTCACCAACCGAGACAGTCCCAGGCAAACCGGAACGGCTGCAGGAAGTGCTGCATTCCGGCACCATGTGTGCTGCGTGCGCAGCGTAGGTGCCCAGGGAGTGTGATCCACTTTAGAAGACCAGTGACAAGAGAAGATTCAGCTCACTGGGGACAGTTGGCTGATGGACTGGTTGCTTTGGAACAACATGTTCAGTGAATATGAAATGCAAACTGCTCTTTCTAGACTGAGGTCCCGGGGAGGGTCACAGAGCAGGATGAGTGTGGAGCTGGGAGACAGGTACAGAGCAGAGATCCTGACGCCTGGTCTGTAGACCTGTGGACAGGAAAGCCTCCAGAGGCCTGACTGACAAAGGGACAAGATGCCTTTAAGGGGGATGAAGTCATCGGGGGATGAGGCCACCTGGCTCTTCAGCCGGTGATGCAGCCGGGAGGGAGAAGCAGAAGGTGGAAGGCAGGTGGGCCGTGGGGGCCGGGCCTGAGATGGCAGCTCTGCAGATGACAGATGGAACCCGGCAGGAGTGGGAACGGCCAGCCCTGGCATTGCCTGGGGTGCCCAGGGATGTAATCAAACACTCAGCAGACCCGCTGGCCACAGGCATCTGGGCACCACCGGGCCCTCCAGCTCATCCTGACCCCCAGCCGGCAGTTCTGACAGGCTCCTACCAGCAGAAGCGTCCGGCCTTGTTGGCCAGGCCTGTGGGCATGAGCTCATCTGCTACAACCTAGTCCTCAGCCAGCCTGGCCCAGGCAGGTGCTGGCAGGCGGGGCTCCAGGCGTGCTCAGCCCCAGAGCCGGGCTGGCAGGTTCAATGGCCTTGGTTAGGTCTCCCCAGCAGGAAGCGTGGGAGGTGGCGAGCCACCTGAGGACTTGAAACAGAACCTCTGAAGTTACCTGCCCCGAGACTTGCAGCTCTGATGTAGCCCTGGCCCAGGGAACCAGTACTCTTCCCATATCCCCTTCTCCATAACCATGAACTGTATTTCCAGCATCATCTCCCATTTCTCCCCATTGCATAGCAATAGCAACAATAATAATTGCAGTAACCATTAATACTTGTTAGAATTTATTAAGCACTAGGCTAATCTTCAAATTGATCCTCCCAATGAGGTTGCCATACCCTTAAATGGTCAAGCTAGGATTTGAACTAAGTTATCTAGCTTCAAAACCTATGCTCTTCACCACAACCCTTGCAGTGTGCTCCAGCCAAATCACAGGATTTGGATTCATGCCTCCATATTTGTAGATTGGGCCCATGCTTGATTCAATCCTCTGCTGTCTCTGTCTTGCAAATTTCAATAACTTTTGAATAAGGTTCTCACATTTTTATTTTGCACTGGACCCCAAAAATTATGTAGCTGGTTCTGCAAATCAGTCAGCCCTCTTGTCTCCAGCTCTTGCCTACCACCCTCCATTGCCTGTGCTGGTTCTCTCCCTGGACTGTCCTCCCCCAACACCAGCCAGGTGCACACAAGCCTGCCTGCTCAGGAGCGTCTCTTGATCTCCCCACCGCGCCTCCCCCTGAACTGCTAGGGGGTTCCCTGCCCTCCTGGAGCATGGATTGCTCTGTTCTGGTCTCACGGGGAGATCAGGGCAGGATATTCCTGTGTGGTCCTCAGGCCCCTTGCTGGGCTTGTCCAGAGAGTGGAGCACACAGTGAGGTTTGGACTCGAAATTGGACAAATCTGGATTCAAACCCAGCCGTGCCATCTTGCAGCTGTGTGGCCTTAGACAAGTTACTTAACCTCTCTAGGAAGCAGTTTCCTCATCTGCCAAATAGAGGTGATAACAGTTCTTATCTTGCAGGAGCTGTCATGAGGATTAAATAGGTGATAAATCCGTAAAACACTAAGCACTGTGCCTGAGGCAAATAAATAAATAAATAAATAAAGGTAGTTTTCTGGATCTTTTTGGTGTCGAATCCATCTGTAGATTTCCCACAGCTCTTTGCATAGTGCTAATAAAATGTGATGGGTACAGAGGATTTATAGATGCAAAATTACTTTGCAAGTGCCCAAATGCCACCAATGTAGAGGAATAGGACATGATTTTATGGATGAAGAAACTGAGGCCTGGGAAATTTCCCAGCCTATGCAGAGCCCCACAGCCCTCCCCGACCCGCTTGGGCACTTGGGTCCCGTGGTCGCTTCAAGGCCAGCAGGGCAGAGGCCTTCAGGGGCACCAGAGGCCACTCTGGCAGCCCTACTCGCCCTGTCTCCCTGGACAGCCGCATCCCAGACATGCTGCCAGGCTAGGAAGAGGCATGCCCTGGGAGAAGAAACCCCGGGCAACCCCAGACAGGGACAGGGACAGCAGGGAGAGAACAGGGGTCTCCTGGGAAGGAGGGACGCCCTGATTCCTCAGCACCCCAAGCTCTCCTCACGGGCCAGGCAGCCATTGCTCAGTGAAAAAAGCCTCGGTAACCCAGGGGTTTTCTAACTTTAGAGTTTGCAGCAATCGCCTGTGGAAGTGGAAGGCATGAGGTTGTTAAAAGAAAACGCGCATCCAGGCCCTGCCCCCCATTATGAAGGGGCCCAGCACTGTGCATTTTTATTTTTATTTTACATTGACAAAAAGATTGAATATATTTGTTGGATACAGCATGTCATTTTGAAATATGTGATTTTTCAAATGAGCCTCCTAGAGGGTGCGAAACCGGGTTTGGGAGCCACTGATTCCGTCCACTGTGTAGCCGAGGAAGCTGAGATGAGGCGAGGAAAAATAAGGTCGCGCTCACTAATCTCTGTGCCTAGCAAAGGCCTCTAGCAATCACGTCTGTGCAAGATTTGTTGAAAAAGTTGTAACGTCCCTCCTAACTCCCAAGGACTGTGAATTCAAGCCCACCGTTGTGAACAAAATGCTCGCCATGTGTGTAGCCCTAGACTGGGAATTGAGGGGGGAATGAGACCCTGGAAAAGACATGGTCCTTGCCCTTGACTTGCAAACAGTCTTGTTGGGGGTGGGGGGGGGCAGTGGTGTGGCCAGTGAATATTTCCCTGGAGTCTAACAGGACAGGAAGGGAGCCGGGCCATGGCAGTCAAGGATGGACAAAGAGTCCCCTCTCAAGCCACCGGGGAAGAATTCAGGTCAGGCAGGGGCAAGTGGAGACGGTGCTCACACAGACTAAAGGTCCTGCACAAAGGTCGGAGGAGAAAGCACTGAGTGGGGGCGGGAGTAGGCGGGGGCGGGATTAGGCAGGGACGATGAGGTAGGTGGAGAGTGGAAACAGGAGGTACAAGTGGAGAGAGTGCGTGGGACATGGCATGCTCTGGGTAAATGTTTGCCAACTCGAATAGACAGATTGTTGTTGAGACCAAATCATGGTAAATGGAAATGTAGAAATAGATAAGTGTATTAAATAGATGGCAGATAAAAATAAGCAGATGGGTTTGGTGTGGTGGCTCACGCCTGTAATACTAGCACTCTGGGAGGCCGAGGTGGGAGGATTGTTTGAGCTCAGGAGTTCGAGACCAGCCTGAGCAAGAGTGAGACCTCGTCTCTACTAAAAATAGAAAGAAATTATATGGACAACTAAAAATATATAGAAAAAATTAGCCGGGCATGGTGGCGCATGCTTGTAGTCCCAGCTACTCCGGAGGCTGAGGCAGGAGGATCGCTTGAGCCCAGGAGTTTGAGGTTGCTGTGAGCTAGGCTGATGCCATGGCACTCTAGCCTGGGCAACAGAGTGAGACTCTGTCTCAAAAAAATAAAAAATAAAAAATAAATAAAGAGTGACTGATAGAGGACATGCGACATAGAAGCTGGAACTGATGTTACACAACAACAGGTCCTGCTCCATCAAGCAACAGTTGAGAAAACTGAGGATCCACTGTTCGGGGCTGCTTGAACTCAGTACCAGCTTAGTCAGGTTTTTCTCACCAGAGGAAACACATCACTCCTCCCTGGTACGGCACCTTTGGCCGTGATGCTCAACTCTGGCTTCCTTCTTCAGAATAACTTTGATAAACCAGCTTTGGGGTCCATATCTCAAGCCCACCCATATCAGAATCACTTGGATGCCGCCATGGGTTTCATGTTTGTGTCCCCTCCAAAATTCATGCTGAATCTTAATCCCCAGTGCAACGGTACTAGGAGGTGATTAGGCCGGGAGGGCTCCACCCTCCTGAACGGGACTAGCGCCCTTTTGCGCTTGCATCTCTTCCGTCATGTGAGGACGCAGCGCTCATCCCCTCTGGAGGACGCATCACAGCGACAAGGCACCATCTCAGAAGCAGAGACCTTATCAGACACTGAACCTGCTGGTGCCTTGATCTCGGACTTTCAGCCTCCAGAACCGTGAGAAATAAATGTCTGTTCTTTATAAATGACCCAGTCCCAGGCATTTTGTCACAGTAGCAGGAGTAGAATAAGACAGGTGCCTACTGACAGATGCAGATTCTGGGCTTCACCTCTGTCCTCTAAATCAGAGTGGTCTGACGTACCCAGTTAAGGACAGCGGGCTGAGTGCCTGGCACACAGTGACTGTTCAGTAAAATTTGTTGTACAACTACAGTTGCTTGCCCACGTCCGCTGGTCGGTGTCTGGCAGGGCTGAGACTTGAACCCAGCTCTCTTGCTGACTATCCCAGGGCCCCTGCCAGTGCCTCCTGCCCAGGGTCAAGGAAACAGTTTAAGTGACCTCTCCATGGCCTCAGGCCCTAAGATTGAAGGCTCCTGAGCAGCTCCCAGACACAAGCCGCTCAAATTGCCTGAGGATTGGGAGCTAAGCCCTCAGGCTTTCACCAGGCTGCTGCGGGATCCTCGCAGAACCTGGGGATGAGGGAGGCCTAACGCAGACAAGTGACTGTTGTTCCTCCTCCCTTCTGGCTGCTGCCCAGATGGAGGCCACTTGATGCTTCCCCTGACGTCCCAGGCACGGGGCGTGGGGCTGTGCCGGTGAAGCAGAGCCGCTAATTACCCACAGCAACCCCAGCTGCTCATTGCAATCACCTGTGGAGCTTTAGAAAGTCTTGCTATCTGGGCCCACCCCCAGAGATGCTGAATTAATTAGGATAAGATGCAAGCCTGGGCATCAGACTGTTAAAACTCCCCAGGTGATGCCAATGTGGAGCCGGGGTGAGGAAGCGAGGCATGGAGGATCCCTTATCCAGGGACTTCCTGTATCTGCCACGTGGAGCACCAAGCATAGGACCCCTATTTCCCAGATGGAGACAGTGAGGTTTAGAAACATTGACAACATGCTCCAGAGCACACACTGTGTTAGTTTCTTTTTTTTTTTTTAAATTAATTAATTAATTTATTTATTTATTTTTGTTTTTAAGCTCATTATGGGGGTACAAAAGTTCAGGCTACATATATTGCCCATGACTCCCCATCCCCCCCGAGTCTGAGCTTCAATTGTGTCCATTCCCTAGACAGTGCACATCGCACCCATCAGGTAGGTGTGTTAGTTTCTCTACAAGCCACAGAAACACACCCTGCCTAACCTAAGCAAAGGGGGGATTTAATGCAGGGCTACAGGTGACATAGAGAATGAGAGAGAGCACAGGGTTCACAGAGAAGAACCAGGAACAAGTGTGCAATTGCTCAGCCACACTGCCCCTCCAGGAGCTGGGCCGCCCAAGACCCAGATTGCTGCAAGGGGGGTTGGGCCGGCCAGGCTGGGGCCCCATGCAGGGCTGGGAGCAGAATGTGGCTGACCCTGAGGGGGCCCCTCCTTAAATTGTGCTCCCGTGGTGCCATAGGCACCTTTCTTGCCCCACCGTAGTCCTGGTCCAACCTTGGAAGGCACCTGAAGTCACAGCCCGCTGAGACTGCATCAGATGGCAGCGAGTTGCCATTTGGGGCTGTAAGCAGAAGGGGATAAATGGGGACTGTTAGCAGAAGGAGGGGAATGGATGCTGGGCAGGTGAAAATACAGGTGCCTACTCCCTGAGGCTTTAGAGCAGAGCAACTAATAACATGACTCTAGAGTTGTGTGAATCTAGATTTAAATCCAGGGTCTCTTCTTAATAGTTCCTTGATTTGGACAAATGAGCTTGCTTCTCTGAACCTCAGCGTGTTTATTTACAAAACAGTGTTAACAGCAGTGCTGTATGTTGATCTCTGTCTTCTGGCCCCTCATTCTTTGCTCCTGCCCTTGTATCAGTGTTCTCAAATTTTCCACCGAGGGCACCTAACTGCAAAGCAGAGTGCGCTTGGGCGCGTGGGAACTGGGAGCTGAGCCTGAAACCACTCACATGGCGGCCACAGCATTCCTTTGAAATGCACACGGGTCATGCAGCCAGTAAGTCCACCCTTGGGTATATATGCTCAAGGGAAAAGAGTGCTTATGTCCACAAAACAGGCACGCACGGGGATGTTCATCGCAATGTTATTCACCAAATCCAAGAACTGGACACAACCCGAATGTGCATTAACAGTAGAGTACATAAATTGAGCAATACTACAGGATCTTGAAAAATAGCAAACTACTGCTATACATAACGGCATGGGCGAGTCTCAGACAAAATGTTGAGAAAAGGAAGCCAGACCCAAAACAGCATATGCTATGTGATTCCATGAATGTGAAGTTCAAGAACAGATGCTGGGTGTGATATCTCACGCCTGTAATCCTAGCACTCTGGGAGGCCAAGGCAGGAGGATCGCTTGAGCCCAGGAGTTTGAGGTTGCTGTGGGCTATGATGAAGCCACTGCACTCTAACCCAGGTAACAGAGGGAAACCCTATCTCAAAAACAAACAAAGAAGAACAGACAAAACTAATTCAGATGACAGCAGACAGAATAGTGGTTACCTTGGGAGGTGGAGGCACGTATCAATTGGGAAGGGGTCTGAATGCAAATGTCTGTCAAAATTCATTGAACTGTATTATTATTATTGGTGAGCCTCACTGTATGTCATACCACAATTTTTTAAAAAGCAGAAATCTGTAATTTTTGCAATCCATCCAAACATGGTTGTCTTTAGTTTAACAATGATTTCCTCTAAAATGTTTAAGTAAAATGGCCCCTTCTGGACTACAGGCCTTGTTTGTCCAGTGAATTGCAGTCCCCCGTCCCTGCCCCCAGTCTTCACCCCTCCGTGCCGGCACTCTTTCCCTAGTTTGCAAAGTTTCCCCGTCACTCCAGTTTGAACAATCTCCATAAACATCTAAAGCCAAGAGTCACAAACTAGTGGTCTGTGAACCATAATCAACCCTCCTCGTGGTCTATTTGACCCACTCTGTTTTTTTAATTTTTAAAAAATTTCACTCATTGTCAACATTTAAATTTGGGCTTCTCTTAAAATGTTGGATGATCTGTAAAGTGGGCAGGTTGGCAGCAAAGAGCCGGAGCTCAGATGCTGCTGATTTTAGACGGAACACGAGTGCTCAGATTCCCACCTGGGGGCCTCCCTTGTTCCCTTGCCTGCTTGGCCGCTGGTGGTGGCTGTGTGACCCCACTAGCTCACCTTGACTCAAACCTCCACTGCTCCCCATCCAAATCCTTCCCTGTTCTCTGTCCTTTCTCCAGAGAGCCTCCCAGGGAGGCCTTCGGACACCATCCTTTGCCCTCTATCTCAGGGGTCAGCAAACTATGGCCCACGGGCCAAATCAGCCTGCCACCCATTAGTGTGCAGAACTGAGAGCTAAAAATTGGTTTTAGATTTTTCAATGGTTGAGAAACAAATCAAAACAAGTCTAATATTTTGTGCTACATGAAAATGATATGAAACTCACATTTCAGTGTCCATAAATAAAGTTTTATTGGCACACAGTGACTCGCATTCACATATGTATTTATTGTCTACAGCTTCCACACCACGACAGCAGAGTTGAGGAGCCGCAACATAGACAGTCAAGCCTAAAATATTTCCTATCTGCCTCTTTCCAGAAACAGTGAGCTGACCCTGCTCTAGTTCCCCCACCGCTTATTCCATGGGATTGTTGTTATATTACCTTTATACACCTTGGATAACGTAGTAATTTGCCCTGTCTTCTGCTCTTTAATGAGATTGTGTCATAGGCCACCTTGTACCGCACCCCCAGTGGTGTCACCTGTGGTGTGGCAGAGTGTTCTCTGCCTTGGAGGTTGGGGGCAGGAGGCCGGGGTAGCAGGAACAGCCTAAACTCTGGAAATGGATATGGGCAGATTTAGATGAGGGTGTCCAAGTCGAAATGCTAAAGGAAGCAAAGACTTGAATATTTGCTTCCTTTTTTAATTGTCCCCACTTACAAGAACCCCAGAACCCTAAATCACTAGGCTTGGAAGGAACTTCAGAGAGCCCTTCATTTATTCACTCACTCACTTAATAATCCAACACCCTTAGCTCCCGCTGTGTGTCCAGCACTCTGCCAGGCTGGGCGGGGGATTGAGACGTGGTCTCCACCCGCAAGGAACGTACAGCTTAAGGGGTAAGACAGGTGCTAAAGAGAGAACTATATTTTAGTGTGAAAGTCATTGTAGGGAGATCAAGTACACAGCTGAAAGAGATACTAACCCTAATTCTTTAATTTTACAACTGAAGAAAACAAAATAAGGTTAACCAGAGAGGGTAAGAAACTTGCCCAAGGTCCCACTGCAAGGTAGCGACAGAGCTGGAGCTAGAATCCTTTCCCAACTCCCATTTCTTTGACCTTTACCTTCCTATTCCTTCCTTCACTCACTCTCTCAACAAGTATCGCTGAGGGCTTCCCGGTGCCAAGCACCACTCTGGTGCGAGCCGTGCAATGGTGAGCAAGACAGACATACTTCCTGCTACTAGAGCTTCTGCTGGGTGTGGGGTTTGGGAGGACAGAAAATAAACATGTCTGCAACTACATCCATCAGATGATTCTAGAGAGTCATGTGTTCTACAGAAAGGAAAGCAGAGAAAGGGCTCGCATGGCGTGGAGACTGCTCTAGTGTGGTGGACAGGGAAGGCCACTCTGAGCAGGTGACCCTGGTGGATAAGGAGGCAGTCATGCAGGTCAGCGAGGAAACATTCCAGGCAGAAGGAAGAGCCTCATTCTTACTGCCTCCCAGACTTGACCCCTTAGTCCCCCTGAACAAAGAGCTTTGCAAACTGGAAGAGAAAGAGAGAGCTTGAGCTTATTTATCTTTTTGGGTTTTGCCCGGGTTTTTGCCTGTTCAGCGTCCGTCCGTCTGATGCACTAAGGGAAGCTCCAGCGAGGAGGCGAGGAGGCGAGGAGGCGAGCTGGGACCTTGTTCACATTTCATCCCCATTGCCTGGCAGGGCCGTTGACTTGAAGGGGAGAGTGGAGGGGAGGAAATTCTGGTGAAGTTGTGGAAAGTAACAGGGTTTATTATCTCTAAGTACAACACTGACAGTAAATAAGACTCCGCAAGATGCGGGTTGCTTACCAAGAAGTAACAAAGCCTCCCCTAACCCCCATAATTGCTCCACTTAATTCATTAAAGGATTATCGCTGAGACAGGAGGGGAGGGAGCACAACCTGGGAGTCCTGGCAGCAGCACCGTCTCCTCGCAGGCAGCAGGGAGACCTGGGCACTCCAATGTGGCAGAAACGACCGAGTCAGGAGTCAGGGAACCGGAGTTCTAGTCCTGTCTCTGCCCCCGAGGGACTCTGACCCTGGGCTGTATCTCTCCCTCTTTGCGCAGTGAAGGAGGGTGAATGGGCTAAGAACAGTCGCTTCAAACCATGCTTCAAGAAGCCCTAGAGTCCCAGAGAGGGGCTGCCTTGCGGGAAGCGGCAGCCAAAGGTAGGCAGGACGGATAGAACTGGAGCCCCAACTCTTTGCAACCAGAAGGGCCCTACTTGAATCTGTTTCACCCTCTGAGCGTCCTCACGAGGAGGTGATGTGTGTAGTGATAAGGACAATAAACACCGAGCCCACACACGTTGCTGGGTGGGTCACGTGCAATAACGCGTGCAACGAGGTTATGCAATAAACCTCCCTGGTATTAGTATCTCCACTTTACATATGGGGAAACTGAGGCTCTGAGCAGATAAATAACTTGTCCAAAGTCAGAACTCGGATGCAAACGCTTGCAGTCTGGCTCTGAATCTTCCCTTTTAACCATCCTTTGTTAAAAGTACCAGTGTTTTAAACTGACAGTCTCTGGATGGTTCTACTGACCAACACTGGCCTAGGGTGCCTCGAGAGTTGCTGGAAGAGGTGACGCACAGGGCACACTCAGCATAGTACTTATGGCAAAGGCTCATGATCATTAGCTACTACTATGATTATGGTTATTAGTATTTTAATTTCGTGGAAGGCAGATTCCTCTCCTAAAATGTGTGGGGAAGGCTGGGAGTATATGATCCCTAAAGATAGTCCAGCCCTGGCAGCCTCCTTCTCAAAGGGACGGATGATGCTGTGAGTGGGCAGCACCCAGCTACCCTGGGGTGACGCTGGCCAGGAAAGAAGCTTCACTAGTTTTGGGGAAATGAGGAACACAGGGACAAGCCAGTTAGATTGAAAAACTCCCTTTGGGCCAGGCAGGGTGGCTCACGCCTGTAATCCTAGCACTCTGGGAGGCTGAGGCTGAAGGATAGCTTCCGGTCAGGAGTTCAAGACCAGCCTGAGCAAAGTGAGACCCCATCTCTATAAAAAATAGAACAATTAGCTGGGCGTCATGGCCCGTGTCTATAGTCCCAGCTACTTGGGAGGCTGAGGCAGGAGGATCGCTTGAGCCCAAGAGTTTGAGGCTGCTGTGAGCTATGACGATGCCACTGCACTCTAGTCAGGACACAGAGTGAGACTCTGTCCTAAACACAACAAAAAGAAAAGGGTTTATTTCTGAACCCTCAATTTTATTCCATTGATCTATATGCCTGTCCTTATATCAGCATCATCCTGTCTAGATGACTATGGCTCTGTGATAAGTTTTCGAATAGGGAAGTACGTGTCCTCCGACTTTACTTTTCTTTTTCAAGATTGTTTTGGCTTTTCTGAGTCCCTTGCATTTCCATATGAGTTTTAAAATTAGTTTGTCAAATTCTGCAAAAAAGAAAAAGGTCCTACTTTTTAAAGTGCTTCCTGTCTTCTAAAATAAGGCAATAGGAGATAGTAATGAGAGTCCTTTTTAATGACCTTGCTTGGAAAAAAAAAAAAAAAAAAATAGGCCTCCCAAAATTGTGGGTGGGAAATCTTGCCAATCTGTGAAATCCAAAAGTAGACTTAGAAAGGCCTGGAGAATGGGCCAGATTTTGAGGAAGGGCAGAGAGGTGCGCTGCTGAGGCGGAAGAAAATGGAAAGCAGAAACGGTGTCAAGCTGCAATAGACACACCTCAGAGTGTCCGAAGGACAGTGGGCGGGACAGGGAAGACCTTGTTTGCATGACAGACCAGGAGACTACTGGGAAAGATGTCACCCTCAGCAAAAATTGGAGCTGGAGCTCAGCCCTGAGACAGGGCAGGGAAAGGAGTAATTTGGGGCAAGCCCAATGCCTGGTGCTTAGCTGTAGCTAATATTGATGGAGTACTTATCCCGAACTAAGTACTTTACCTGCAGTATCTCATTTAATGCTCACCACAATCTCGTTAATGTACATTGTAATTGCTTGCTTAATATCCTAACACAGCAGTGTCCAGTGGAAATATCATGTGAGCCACATATGTGATTTTAAATTCCCAAGAGTCACCCTAAAAAAGCAAAAAAAAAAAAAAAACAGGTAAAATTCAATTTGGTAGTATGTTGTTATCTAACTCGATATATCCACAATGTTATCATTTCAACATGTAATCAATATTTAAATTCTTATTAGTAAAATATTTTCCTTTCTTTTTCCTTACTATGTCTTTAAAAATCTAGTGGGTTTTTTTTACACTCCTAGCCCAACTTACCTCAAATGCTAAATTTTCATCAGCAATATTTGATCTATATTTAGATTTCATAAAATTTACAGTTGAAAAGAGTAGCTTCGCGTTTCCAAGTTATTTCAAGCATACTTAAAAGTGAACCAATCATCCGTTTTTTTTAATGTAAATTTAGATTAATTAAAATTAAGTGAAAGTTACAATTCAGTCCCTGAGTCTCAGGAGCCAGATTTCAAATGCTCAATGGCCATGGGGGGTCAGTAGCTAAATGTTCCTGTCACACTGTCATGAGGGCTGTGATGTCAGCTTTTGGCCACTGAATCCCTTATATTGTGTGGGTACATAGTAGGTATTCAACAAACACGTATTAAAAATGCGTATACAGATGAGCTAATGAACAAATGAATAGTTATTGTCATCCCAATGTAACAGATACAGAAGCTGAGATTCAGGAAAGTAAAATAACTAGGCCAAATGCCTACAGCCACTAAGTGGCAAGGAGGGAACGCGAAGCCAGGTCTGACTCATTCCGAATCTATCGGCTGCCAGAAACATATGTGGGTATAGGAGGGGAAGACTGAGCCGGGCCATGGAGCCAAGTGTCATCAGGGTGTCTACAGTGCCCTGCCAGCCCCCCACAAGCCCCCTCACCCACCTCCCTCCCTGACCTGCTGTGCCAGCTTCCCCCCCCCCCCCACCGGGCCAAGCTCCTGGGATGCTCCTGGAGCCCCGAGGATGAAAGGCTGGTAGGGGCAGGTGACACCATGGACACGGTGACAGCCGGACATACCAAGCACAAGGGCAAAGCCCCGGGCACAGGAAATGGGCACCGGCAGCACAGACAGAGCCCGCGTTTGTCTTGAAATCTGCAAGACTGACCTCATATCTGGTCACAAGTCCTGGGGCTGGCCCAAACCCAGATTGAGAAGCCAAAGGGAAACCTTAGTTTCAGTCACAGGACTTCAGAGCTGGAAAGAGCTGCAGGGATCCTCTGATCCCAAACATTGATTTTGTAGATTGGGAGGCCCACGAAAGGCGAGGTCCTGCATGAGGCTGCACAGTGGGTTTCTGCAGGAGGAAAGGCCACGTCTCAGCTCCTTGACTGCTGATGATACCACTACTTCCTTTCTGTAAAATGATGCAAGGTCAGGATGCTCTTCCAGCCCCCACCAATCCGCCAGCTACACAAATAATGCTAGACCCCGATGGTCTCAGGGGAAGTGGCCACCATGCTAGGAATTTCAGCCGGTTCCCCTTTGAGGTTGTGCTGATGCTTCTGTCTGCCTTTCCTCCCTTGCTCCCTGCTCTTCCACCCCCACAGTCCCAGCCTGGCTGAGTAACACCGGCCCTTTAACCCCAGGCTCAAATGCCACTGTTTCAGTGACACGTCCTCCTAGTCCCCTGAACTTGTACATTGTCTCTTGCCCTCGTTCCACGAGGTTCTCCATGGGGCCGTTGGACAAGGGAGGAAAAGGGGTGGCTTTAGGGAACCATGGGAGTTGTGACACCCAAGGTTGAGGAGAAGTTACAGAAATTAAGATTGGGAAGAAGGGTTGGGGCCAGATCGGAGGGCGGGGCAGGCTGTAAACAGCTGAAAAGTGAGGATGCAGGCGCCCTGCTCTAGCTGCCCAGTGGACATAAGATCTGCTCCCACAACAGGGACATTTTTCTCGGGGCCTCACTTGCTCCCATTTTCACGAGGAGATGGAAAACATCATTTAAGACATGACTCCTGCTCTCCCAGAGCTTCAACTCTATAGAGTCACTTATTCATTCATTCATCTAGCAATGCTAATTGAGAATTTTACCTCGTGCCAGGCACTGTCAGGCACTGAGGGTAAAAACAGGTTAGTAAGAGCCTCTGTGTGTGTGTGTGTGTGTGTGTGTGTGTGTGTTTGCAGAGAGGAACGAGTAGACAAGGAGTTATTAATTCTTGCAGTGTGCCGAGCGCTGCTGCACACGCCACAGATACAACTGTGGACAAGGCAAGTAAGTTCCTGCCTCGGGAAGCTCCTATTCTAGGGAAAGAAGACTGATATTAAGTCATGACCCAGTTAACAAGTGCAGCGCATTTTATGACAGGCAAGTGGGGAGCACTCCGGGAACATGCAGCGAAGGAACCCATCTTGATCTGGTACCTCCAGGAGGAGGTGACACCTCAGCTACCCCTCATGGTTGAGTTGGAGTTGGCCAGATTTTAGATGGTGTGAAATCCAAAGTGCAGGGTTCTTTGGGAGCACGTCAGAAGGGCATTGAGCTTTGGCAGAGTTGAAAAGAAGACATTTTGGAGGAAATGGCATCACGTGATCACCTACCCCGTGTGTAATTATAGATGAATAGATACAGGGAACAATGGGAAGCTGTAACAGAGGCTCTGTGCTTTCCTGAGCGAGTGAGGTTTAAGATCGGAAATGTAAGTGGCAGCTAACTGGTGAGAAGTGGAAGACAACAAGCTTTCCCAGCAAAGGGACCTGCATGTGCAAAGGCCCTGGGGTGGGAGGGAGTATGGTTCTCTGAGAACTGTTCTCCTCTCCAAGCCTTTTGATGAAGATTTCCGGGTCCAAACCAGCTGTGAGGCCAAAGAAGGGGTGTGGGGAGGACACTCCGTGTGTTTGCTATGCTCTGCCTCCGGGCTTTTCTGGGCTCCAACGTGCTTCTCCCTCAGATCGGATCCTGAACAGAGAGTGTCTAAAGAAACTAAAAATCACTGAATTTAGTATCACCCTCCCCTTTCCTGAAGTGAGGTCGAGACTCAGAGAAAGTGATTAGTGTCACATGCTAGTTACCTACTAAGTATGGTCACTGTGCTAAATACTTTCCTATTCGACATGAAGAAGAGACAATCATTGGTCTCTTGCATAAGACGAAAAAAACTGAGGCTCTCCAAGGTGATCTTGTCTGAGGTCACACAGCTGGAAATTGCCAGGGTTTTGAAACCCAAGGAGGTGACCCCAGAGCCCACATTGCTATGCAGTGGGACTCTGCAAGAACCTGGCCTGAGCCCAGTTTCTCTTGCACTCAGCCTCATGCTTCTACCATTACAATAGTAATTCAGCCTGGATCCACCTTTTGGGAGGCCTCCCCATCCCTGCACCGGGCTGACCAACTTCAGGCAGGTCTACCCCTGGCATTTCAGGGCATGAAGCTCGAGCACAAATGGAGGCCCCCATGGCTCCAGCTCACCTGCCTCCTCTTCCGACCCCTTCTCTTCCCACAGGGAAGGTGGTTGTATACGGTGCTCACACATCTCATCCCCCATGACCATGCTCCAGCCACACCCCCTAACGTGCAAACAACAACAACTTGGCCACCCTTAGGGGTGTGCAGCCTGCCTTTGGAGGAAAGACCTCTGGCAGAGGCCTAGGAAGCTAGCTGGGGGTCACTGAGCTGGAAATTGAGATCTTGGGTGCCCAGAATGTGATCTGGAAGTGAGGGTCATAGGCTCGGGGTAACCATGCACCTGGCCCAACAGACTCCTCACCGCACAGGGACAGTGCAGCTGGAGGAGGGGCAGGGCGGGCCCAGGAGCTCCAGTGTGCGGGGATCCTAACTGCAGACAGCCCTGGGGTGTCTGCTGGGTCCTGCTCTCTGCCTCTGCAAGCTGGCTTTCCAATGGGGCTGATTGACACGCATTCCTTGTGCCCCTGAGCAGACACACAGCCCACACCCACCCCTCCATCTGGGCCTTTACCTGATTACCTGATAGTGACCTCCCCCTCCCACCCCGAAAATCACCCCATCCCCACCTCAGGCTGTGCCCCGACTTGTGCAAACCACAGGCCTCTGTGCTGTGCTGAGGCAGGATGAGTCAGGGGCAGAACTCAAGGTGCCAGCCTGGGAGGCCGCTCAGAGCAGGAAAGAGGAAGCTCTGCGGCTCCAGAGAGGGAATGAATCAGGCAGGAGCGGCTCATGTCCCGGGTCTAGCCTCTTCTCAGCAAACCGTAGGGGCAGGGGACATGGGAGAGGGACTCAGTCACCTCTGGTCATGGGTCAGATGGTGCTCAGGAAGCCTGCATTTCCAGGAGAATGAGTAGATATCATCTCCAGCATTGCTAGGACTGCAGTTTGCTTGCGGGGAGAATGTAGGAAGGTTCTGTGTGTGTGTGCGTGTCCATGTGTATATGCACACGTGTGTACATATATGCCTGTGTCTGTGTGTGATATGTGTGTGTGTCTGATGTGGACACATCCATCCATGTGCCCATGCATTTGTGCCTGTGTGTACAGTATCTGTGTCACCGTGTGCAGTTGCTCTGCCTGTCGGTCTGTCTGTACGTCCTCGCCTCTGCTGCTCTCGGTGTGTTTAAGTGCAGCACGCACGGGGCCCCCAGGCTGGCCCCTGCCAACCGACTCCACTGCCTACAGTCTTAAGCACTGATTGTGAGGCCGGTGAGGACAGGCACTACTTCTGATTTTCTCACTATTGTGAGAGCGTAGCAGACGCTCAATATGTATTTGGTGAGTGAATATCTCAAAGAGGCCCCCGCTTGAACCAGCTCCCCGAGAAGCTCCAGAAGTCCCAAGGGAGGGGCCCCAGGGTGGGAGAAGAGCTTCAGCCGGGTTGACCCACTCCCAGCTCCAGGGCTCAAATCTGAATTGACCTTTCCAGCCCTAAGGGGCTTTTGCTCAGTGTCTCTCTGCCCTCGTCAGAAGTCAAGAAGCTAAAGCTGTGAGCTCTGCCGTAACCTTGCTGTGTGATCTTGGGTGAGTCCCTTCCCTCTCTGGACCTCGGTTTTCCTACCCATTAAAAGAGCCGGTTGGACTTACAGACGTCAAAGGGCACATCCAGTCTCAGCATGGTGTGGTTTTTACCTTCAGGTCCTTTATTCAGTGGCCCCAGCCCATCTAGACATTGGATCAATTTAATTGCCACCCTCAGGTCCTTGTCCCCCTCCTCGTACAACTTCTCCTGATCCCAGCTCAGGCAGCGAGCAGAGGTCCCAACCAGGTCTTGTTCTTTGGGTCTTCATGCTATTGCCGCCCGTTGGTAACCCCCAGGCGTTATAATTAAGATCACCTGTGTTAAAAACAGGCTGGTTGACATTTATAGGCTTGGGAAGGGAACGTCTTGGGAAAACGGTGATGAAAAATGCAGTCCTCTAACACCGTGGCTCCCTGGGCTTCTGGGGAAGGAAGCACTCTGTGAGCTGACTTTTCCAGGGAGCTGGGCTAGGGCGGAGCCAGGGGAGAGGTGGTGCTGATTAATGCGCTAGACTTTCCTTTGTTTTAACCATTTCAGTGGGAACCTTCTCTAGCTCTACTAAGTGCTTCGCCGTCTTCTCCAACAAGAAGCAAAGCATGATTTCATCTTTACTCGATGACTCAGGACCATTATAAGAACATTGATGATTGAATTGAGTTTTCATACAGAGCTGTCTTCAAGGGCCGTGAAGACACAAGCGCTGTGCAGAAAGTTTCCAGCCATTGTTAATGTAATGAGGATGGTTCCATGGCTGGATACTTTCCGCACAGCCCTTGTATGTTAGGCTATTTGCCCCTCACTGGAAGGCGTGGCTTTTCTTTTTTGTGTTTTCTCTTATTGACAGTGTCAGCTGTCACCTATTCCAGGGGCTCTTCTCTCTCTCTTCTTTACAACAGTGAATCTGTTAGGTAACTACATGTCTGCATGAAGCATAAAATGGACCTATCACCCCTGAGCAAGGTGCTCTCCTATGAGTAAAATATATGGTAGAGCCCATTGTGCCTACTCAGCAGCCTTTTTGCCTCCAGAGCGTATTAGCTGTGTGACATTAAGACCTTTCTGTGGCTAAGTTTTCAGATCTATAAAATGGGACTAATAATAGTATCTGTTTCATAAGGTTATTGCAGCTAAACATAAGACTATATGCAACGAAAGCACTTACCACACTGCCTGGCAATAGTAGCTACTCAATAAATGTTGTTTGTTTTATTCTTAGCTGTTATTCTTGTGCGAGTTTTGGATCAGTGACATTGCTAGATAGGTACCTGAGTTCTATACAAGTGAAATGACTCATTTCCAAAGAATGCTTTGAGCTACAAATAATAGAAAATCCAACTAACAGTGGCTTAAACAAATAAGTGTTTGTTTTTATTATACTACAAGAAACACACAGGCAGATAGCTGATGGCATTTGTTCAGTGGCACAGTGATATCAAAACTGGTATCACTGCAATGCATTTGGCCTCTGCCTCATGGTCACACACAGCTGCTGTAGCTCCAGACATCACATTCACTTCCAAGGCAGGAAGAGAGAGACAGGGTAATGCTGGCTATATCTACTTTCCCAGAAGCCCCTTATGTTGCCTTTCTCAGCTGATTGTCCCTATGTTTCACAGTCTAGAATCGGATCACATAATCACCACCAGATGCAAGGAATCATGTAAAACAAGAAACAAGGGTGCCACGATCAGCTTAGACCACCATCACATCTCTCCTGGGACTTAACGCACTGTGTCTCCCTGCCTGCATTCCCCATCCAGGGTTCTGTCAGTGAGAAAGGGAAATGAATATTGGATTAGCAGCTAACATTGTTTACCCTGTAAGTATAATCATTCTTTTTCTTTCTTTTTTTTTTTTTTTTTTGGTCTTAATTAGGAAATTTTGATTGCAAGTGACAGAAACCCAAATCAGACTGGCTTACGCAAAAATAAATAAGTAGATAAAGGAATGATAGACAGAAAAAGGAACAAAAAAGGAAAGAAAACAATAAAAGAAATAAAGCGACTCATTTCCCTGAAAAGTTCAGCAATAGTTTGTCTTTGTGCTTAAGTATAAGACTACACATGCAAACAACAGTGGAAGGAGATGGCGTTTTTCTACCCATTGGCTGTTTTCTTTTCTTCTATTTTTTTAATTTTTTTAAATTTCAGCATATTACGGGGGTACAAATGTTTAGGTTATGTATATTGCCCCTGCCCCACCTGAGTCAGAGCTTCTAGCACGTCCATCCCCCAGACGGTGCACACTGCACCCATTAGGTGTGAATATACCCATCCCCTCCTCCCGCCTCCCATCTGCCTGACGCCCTCTGAATATTATTACTATATATGCACTTAAGTGTTGATCAGTTAAAACCAATTTGATGGTGAGTACACGTGGTGCTTGCTGTTGGCTGTTTTCCTTTGCATTTGCTTAATTATCAGGTTGGTCATTCTCACCTGATGGTCCCTGGGAGCTTTAGGCTCACATTCTCCCAGGCTCTTGCCCAGCACAAAAAAAAAAAAAAAAAAAAAAAGAATGAGTCATTTCTCTCTGTCACTACAAGCAGAAGTCCCAGGATGAACACTGACTGTCTGGGATTGGGTCACAAGCTCATCCCTAAGCCAATCACCATCACCATGGGGAATCCAGCGCTCTGAATGCAGTGGAAAGCCAGGTGTCTTGCCCAACTCTGGAGCATAGGTTGGGTCAGCTGTCTCCAAAGCACCGGCTAAGCCTGAAGGCTAGCGTGGACCGGAGCTCTCATGAAAATCAGAGGCAGAACCAGAGGAAGGGGGAATGGATGTGGAGCAGGCACAGAGCTTTGCAGTTTTCAAAGTACATTATTCCACACACACCTGGGAACTAGGACAAGCACAGATTCTGGTCCCATTTTGCAGGGGGTAAAACTGTCCCAGCGAGGTGAAATGATGTGCCCAGAGTCATTCAGCTCACACGTGGTTGGGACGAGTCCCTGTGCCTCTGCTCCCAGCTCCCTACGCCACGGCCTGAGCTGACTGACAGCTGCGCAACCCAAGGATTGTCCTGGCGCCAGGCAGTCACGGGACAAACTAGCCTGAGGGAACAAGAAGAGACCACTGGTTCCACATTGTCCTTTATAAAGCACCTCTCCCTCCCTTTGTCCCATTAGAACTTCATACCCTGCGAAGAAAGCAGGCCCAGAAGTCGGGGAAGCCTGTATTTGAGTCCACCCCTAACTCGCTGGCTGAACCTTAGAAATGTTTCCTTTCTAGATCTCAGTTTCCCCATCTGCAAAAGGAGATAGTTGGACTCGGTGATCTCCAAAGACACTTCTAGCCCCAGCTTGGCTATTGTCTCCGGTTCCAAGATTTCTCCACCTCTTGCGGTAGCTTCAGATTTCTTGCCCGGGGGAAGAGCTGGGACAAGTTGCTACAGTTCTGTTCCCTCCGCACAGCGGGGAGGCATGGCTCCCAGCCCAGCGGGGAGGCTTACCTAACCCCAGCAACCCGAGCAAAGCCCTGAGAACAAAAGGGGGAGAGGACCTGAAGAGGGAGGGATTGGGCGAGTCTACCTTTCCCTTGCTCAGCGACTTTAACCCCTTCCTGCCCTCCCCAGCAGCAAGAGGGCAGGCAGGGTTTCAGGGCAGGGGTTATGCATGGTCTTCCTGGAACTGCTTTGCCACCAAAGCCAACTTCCCCCAAGGGAGGCTTCCCTGGGAGCGGCCACAGCTGGAGATGCCATTTTCCCCTCCTAAGCCCAGACTCAAGGTGTCAGAGCTGGAACGGAGCCAGCAGGGAGCCCCATTCTATCCTTTTGCCAGTCCGGAAGCTGAAGCCTAGAGACGGGAAGGACGTTGCCCAAGATCACACAGCTCCAGGCTTGCGGGAAGGGGTCTGGACTAGCACAGGGCCGGACACACGATGAATAAAATGTGCTGCGTGGCAGGAACCGAGGCCATGGCAGGAACCGAACCCCTTCCTCTGTGTGTACCATGCTGCCTTTTGCAATTTTTAAATCAAAGTTTCCATCCTCAAATTAGAAGCAGATTGTTGAGGCCTGTCCATAAATTCCTCACTTGAACCTGCAGTGACTAATTCTCTCAGGAGTGTGGGATCAAACCCACCATGGCTATTAAAAATTTAATATAAAGCCCCAGTGCCCTGGGGCTGTGCTTTCTCATTAGCCCTGGAACAGGGCGAAGCCGCCCAGTCAGCCCAGGCCGGGCCAAGAATGCAAGGGTTGGAGTCCCTTCCCTGAGACGCTCTCGGGGGCAGCCACCTTCCCCTCTGGGGAAATTCTGAGGGGACCTTCTGAACAAGGAATGTCTTTGTCCTGCACCAGCCCCGATCACAGACAAAACAGGGAGCCCCTCAGCAGAGAGGAGTCTGGGTAAACAAATACCCACACTTGCACCAAGGTCCCCTGCCCCTAACATTGCCCACATACACCTGATATTGCACCTTCAGAGTAAAACGGATGTCCCCAAGGTGTCCCCAAAGCCTCTGTGTGTGACCACAGGGAAAGAAGCAGGAGGGGAGGAGATCCGGTCTGTTGACAAATTTTAAGCAATGTGCATATTTTTGACCTGGGAAAGCACAGACTGCATCAAAATTGGGAGCCTGGGCTCCTGCAGCCAGTCAAGGGCAGAGGCCCAGTAAGGGGCTCTGGTGACCTGCCCACTCACCTGTTGGGCTTGATGACTTGTGATACTGGGTGACTATCAGACAGGGTGTGGCTTGTGAACCCAGGCACACCCTCTTGGCACAGCTGCCCACCCTCCCTATGAGGTCCCTGGAGGGGGACACAAGTTCCAGGGACAATTCAGTGACAATTACCAGTGTCACTCTGTGCCTGGCATTGTGCTAGGCACTAAGTAAAGTGACAAATAAAACCCATGTGGTTCCTGCCCTCGAGGACGATGACAGGTGAGAATTACAGAGATTGTCCTATTATCATTTCAAATGTGCCTAAACCCCAAAGTTGAGCTCTTTGGCAAACTAACACCTCACAGGATCCCCGAGCCATGTTTACATTCATCAGACTTGTCCTAACCGCATCCCACATACCTCTCCTTCCGTCAGGAGCACAGCCAGCCCAGCAGTGACTGCTTGCGGCTCTACCTCCAAAACATACGCCCCGGATTTGACCCCCTCTTCCAGCCCCTCACCCCACACCCGATCACCAGCCTTTCTCCCCTGGGTGACTATTCTTCCTGCAGACTGTTCTCTAAGGAGCAGCCAGAATGATTTGCCCTAAGATGTAAGTCATTCTCCTGAAACCCTCCGTGGACTTCCTGTGGCCCTTAGCAGGAAACTCACTCTCTCTACCATGGCCCCTGGACAAGACCTTCATCATCCATCTCCTGCCCCCGGGACGTCCTCCCCCACACCCTGCCCCTCGTGCACGGGCCTTCCCACCCCTGGAAGATGACATACTTGTTCCTTTCTTTGGGCCTTCACCGTTGCTGCTCCTCCTCGGGATGCTGGTCTCCAGCGTCCCATCACTTGGGTCTCATCTCAGAAGCCACCTCCTCAAAGAGGCCCTCTTTGGACACCCTAACCAAGCCCCCACGTCACTCATTCCCCATGGCATTCTCTTATTGTTAGCTTCCTAGCACTTATCAATAACAGAAATTATCCTGTTTATTGTGTGCATGTTTATTGCCTGTCAATCTCCCTCTGCTATGTTCCTCGAGGGCAGTGTGTCTGTCTTACATCCTTACCACTGTCTACCTAGCACCCAGGGCTCAGTGCCCAGTAGGGTCTCCAAAAATCTTTGTGGCCTCATTAAATGGATAGCACAATGCTCAGACATGAAACGTCCGTGTTAGAAAGGAACGCAGAGCTTGAAGCCACCTACTCATTTGTTAGACGGGCAAGTGAAGATCCAAAGAGGCACTGGGACTTGCTTAAAGCCATGCAATCCCTTCATTCGTTGATTTATATAAGCTGATACTTGCGGGATAAGAAAGAGGTAGCCTCCTGAAGATTTGAGGGGGGAGCAGCTAGTGCAAAGGGCCTGAGGCAGGACCTTTACAGGAAAGCAGGCAGGAGGCGAGTGGGACCAGAAACAAGCGAGGAGGAGAGAGGGTGAGGTGAGGTGGCCAGGCAGGCAGAAGCCAGGCCGTGCATATGCAGCTTGGATTTTATTCCCCCTGAACCAGGGGGTGTGCATTACTCTGCTCACTTGTGTAGGACGCTCCGAAAGCATGGGACCTGGGAGACTAGTTGTGCACCCAGAAGGAGCCCAGAGTGAAGATCCCATGGTTGAGCAAGTCCCATGGGGTGTGTTTGCCAGGACATCAAAGGCACTACGGGCAGCAGCAGCTGCCTGTCTGGGCTCCATTCTGCGTGAGCATTGCACCCGGAGCCCGCCCGGCTAGCGCAAGTGCCGTATCACTGTGTAATTACGGCCGCCGCTGCCGGCTAACCACATGCCAAATTGCTGAACAGTTAGTTACTCATGCTACAGGCTTTGGACCAATTAAGTGAGCAAAGAGGGTGGTTAATGAGGAGTAAACAATCCAAATGCCCATAATTACACCAAGGCTTTGCTCTAATGCTCCTAAGCCAGGACGTGGGGGTGGGGCAGCAGGGAACATGGGGTCCCCTATTGTTTGTTCTATATGGTTTGCCCCACTGAAATCTCTCCCACCCAGTCCGCCCTGTCCCATACACTGTTACAGCTGTCTGCTAATGTTTATTCTCTTTTCCCTTCTCTTTTTTGTGGAGGGAGGCGTGTGTGCCAGGTTCTAAGCACTGGGATTACAACAGAACAAAGCAGAGTCTCTGCTTTTGTGGAACTGACATTGTAATGTCAAATAATCAGCAGGTGAAACAATAGCTACATGATGCATCAGGTGCTAATGAAGGACACTGGTGCAGGGTCAGGGGGATAGGGAGCCACTGGGGGGTGGCTGCTAATTCATATAGTGTGTCTAGAGAAGGTGTTTTTGATAAGGTGACATTTGAACAGAGTCCTCTCTGAAGGGACTCAGGGAGCCAGCCACGTAGATACCCGGGGAAGGGTGTTCCATGCAAAGGGAATAGCAAGTACGAAGGCCCTGAGACAGATGCTTGCAGGGGTAGACCCCTGTGGCTGGAGAAGAATGAGTGATATTTTAGGACTATTCGGGATTATACAGGTACAGGGAATGATAGGGGCCGATTCCAAGCAGGAAGAACAGCGTGTTGGAAAGCCTCAGGAGAGAGACAAGAGCTTTCTGGGGTCTTTTTGTTTGTTTGTTTGGTTGGTTTTATTTTTTTGGAGACAGAGTCTTGCTCTGTTGCCTGGGGCTAGAGTGCCCTGGTGTCAGCCTAGCTCACAGCAACCTCAAACTCCTGGGCTCAAGCAATCCTTCTGCCTCAGCCTCTAGAGTAGCTGGGACTACAGGCATGCGCCACCATGCCTGGCTAATTTTTTCTATACATTTTTAGTTGTCCAGCTCATTTTTTTTCTATTTTTAGTAGAGACAGGGGTCACACTCTTGCTCAGGCTGGTCTCAAACTGCTGACCTCAAGTGATCCTCCCGCCTCGGCCTCCCAGAGTGCTAGGATTACAGGTGTGAGCCACCGCGCCCGGCCATGTTTTTCAAAGTCTTTTAGCTTATTTGATCCTCAGAACAATGCTATAAGAGCAAGAAGGATAGATTTCTTTTTCTGTTTGACAGCTGAAGACCTGAAGCTCTAGAATGTCTAACAGTTCAGCCAGGATCACACAGGAATATTGTGATTCAGGAGCAGAAATCTGTGGTCTGCACTAACCTTTCAGGTCGGATCAGAGGCTCATTTCTCTTGACACCGTGCCATTGTGAGCTTCCAAAACAAGATCAGCTCTCAGGCAAGCCTCGGAATGGGTCACAAAGTTCAAAGCAAAGCCAAGTAGAGCTGAGTTGCCAAGCATGATATAGAAATACCTATGGTGAGTTGGTGTAGAGAATTAGCACACCCCACAACGACTGTATTAATTCTAAAATTACAGCAGAAAAACATAGCTCTCTCATCTTTTGGAGAAGCCTTCATAGAAACATGGAAAGTTAGAATCATGCTCATGTCAGATTGTAACTTAGTATTTCTGGAATGAAATCCTTCTAAAATATATGCCTTTCAGAATTCCTCCAAGAGCTTCCCACAGAGTTCCAGATAAAAAGAACAATCTAAAAGTCAATTCAATAGATTAAATCAAAAATACCATCCAGAATACCAGATTCCCCAGCAAGGGACACTTATAGCAGATTTTGCAGAAGTCTACACGTTTTCTCCAGATCCGCCAAGATGTGGCACTGGACTCCACACCGTCAAACCCACTGAAATCCGGATGTTATTGTCATTGTCATTTTCACTATTCGATTTCCAGTTGTCGTCACATCAAGTGAAAGTGACTAGATAGGTTGTCACCAAAATTGGAGGGAAGGTTGCAAACATTTTGTATAAAGTATAGGCTGTGTAGGAAACAAAATTTATTTTTCAGGGATTAAGTGGGAGGCATCTCAAATTGTGAGGAGGTCGTTAGACGCTGGAGAGGTTGCTGATCGAGAGAGACACGCCACAGCTCTCGAGAAGCTGTAGAAAGAGAAATGCAAGGAGGGATTTAAAATTTAAGTCACACTTTGCAAGTCACAAGGACAGACACTCTGAATCACGGGCACCGATTTGCAAGGGAGCTGGTCCTGCCAAGGGCCACTCCATGCAGCACAATCGAGGGACCTATGACTTAATAATGCTAGTGACACGGGCAAGCAGCCCGGGGACCACACCTCAAATGGGCTTGTGCAGCGGTTCCCAAGCCTTTTGGTCTCAGGACCCCTTTCTACTCTTGATTTATTAGAAATGAAAACTGAGAGGAGCATTTTAATTTTTTATGTAGTGGTTTGTTTGAAAAATAACAGTAAACCCATCACACATCTTCACATAAAATATTCTTATGAAAAACATTTTCAAAGTTAGAAAATAATGAGAAAAGTGGCATCGTTTCACATTTGTGCAAATCTCTTCGACAGACACCTGGGTTCTCTAGCTGCTTGCTGTCATATCACAAGCATGTAGCCTCTGCAAAACCGCGTTGAGCACTGGTGAGCGAATGAGAGCAAAAAGGCAAACACGTTGTTAGCGTTATCATGAAAATTATTTTGGCCTCGTGGACCACGTACAAAGGTTATGAGAGTCCCCAGTGGTCCCCCTGACCACTCCATGAAAACCCTTGGTGTAGTGGTTGAAGCCAAACTCTTGGGAGCTTTGGGCATGTCATTAAACCTCTTCATGCCTCTTTCTTGCCTATACAATATGGATTGTAAGAATTGTCCTCATAAGGCTTTTGTGGCAATAAAATGACTTACTGTGAGTAAAGTGCCTGAAACATAGTAGCAACTCAATAAACATTGGCTGTTGTTAAGAGCCTCTCAAGAGCCGAGCCCCCAGGTCCATTGTTCCCCCAGTACAGAGCACAGTGAAGGCACACGAGGCATCTTCTGCGATAAATGAAGGCACACACGAACAATTCTTTCATGTGAGAAGACTCTCCAGCCCTTCCTGGGACAAGAAACAGTCAGCTTTCTTGCCCCTACTAAGTAAGCTACACAGATCAGAGAGGCCAAGTGACTCATCAAAGTCACTGAGCAGGTCCGGCTTGCAGCTGCTGCCATGGCTGAGAATGGCCCTCCTCCAACCCCATCCCCACCCCATGCTCTACTCTCTGTGTGTGAAGTCATCCGAGCACACTTGGAAGGGAGATCCCGCAGTATCGATTGTGCCCTCATGTGACATGTACCCCACGTGCAGCCTCACGGGCCAGACCAGGTCTACAGAAGACCTCAGCTTAGGATATCTGCGCTCTCTGCTCCCTCTGTCGTGCCGTCTAGAAAGCACTTCTGGATTACGATTACCTATGACCTTGTTTGATAATTCACTGCCTCCCCACCTAAGCCCGGGGGCCGTCTCAGCCTTTCCTGTTTCAGTGGCTGCCATGCCAGGGATGTGGTAGGGGCTCCCTCAGTCAAGGTAGGAATGAAATGCTGTCCTTTCATTGACAAAAAGGAACAAAACAAAAAACAGACAACTTGGACATCTTTTTCTAGGTAATTATTAATAGATGTTTGGGATAGGAGGAGAGAATGGTAAAATGTTAAAACAGAAAATCAAGCAAAGACATAGGGTCTGAAGAGTTAGGGTGTTTGTCTACCCAGAGTGCTGGTTCAGCTTAGCTTACAAAATAATGACGATGGTGATAATCTCAAGAATGACTCTCAGTTATGGAGCGCTTACCCTGTGCCTGGCACGGTGCTGTAAACACACTACATGTATCATCTCATTAAATGCTCATGATCTGCCCGTCAGCAGATAATGGTGTTATTTCCATTTCACACATAGGGAAACTGAGTACTTGACTGACAACTGAGGTCCCACAGCCAGCGAGTGGCACAGCCACATCATGGTGGTGTGTCATTCTTGGAAGACCTGGGGAGTGGAATGCAAGCTGGGGAAAGGGGAAGGAGGCCGGGACAGATGGTGGCAGGCTGGGGTGCCCAGCAGTAGAGGAGGCCTGAGCGCAAGTGCTAGAAGTTCAGCGTCTCCAGGGTTGGGCACAGGTAAGCAAAGGAAAATGCTGCTGATTTCTTATTTCGAGGACCTGGCACAGACTTGGGGAACCAGGTGCAGAGCACACTACATTTTGCAAAAGGAAATACTGAGGCTCAGAGAGAGAAAGGGGCTTGCCCAGGGTCACACAGCAAGTCGAGCCCAGCCCAGTCCTGCTCAGCCCAGAGATTCTGGCACTCCAACAAGGGCCTCTCGTCTGACTAACAGACTCACACGCTTCCGCCATGATGGCTCCCCTGTCCCTGGCACCCTGCAGAGAGGGTGGCGTGGGAAGGAAGCAAAGCAGCACTCATCACTCTGGGCTTCCCCTCCCCATCCCAGGGCAGGAAAGAGAGAGCCGCAGGGGCATGACCAAGCCTGCAGCAGCTACCTGGGGGCTCCCCACCGGGACCCCCCCCTCTCCAGAACAAAGCGAGGTTAATGAGAGCAAATTACAAGGGCTCTGAGAAGGGAAAGGGCCTTTGATGGCCGCAGGGGTGAGAACTGGGATGAGACTGGGCACTCCCTGCTCTCTGTCCTCTTGTGCAACCCCCTCTGCCAGGGAACAAGCTGGCACAGGATGGCGCTCACGGAAGCATCCATTGCTGTGGTCAACTCCGGGGCTCCGGGCTGGGCTTCTACCCTGAATTTCTCCACTCCCTATTGCCATAAAAATGAGCAGAGTTCGCAGCCATTCCAAATCTTAGGGGGATTTGGGAGAGGAGCTCCAGCACAACCAAAACCTCCGGAGAACCGATCAGGGCTGTGAGCATCGCGTTCATCACCCCTGCTTCTGGTTCACTTGTCTCTCTGCAGTGAGGAGCAGATGTGGTAATACTCATGGCGATGTCTTAGTCCCAAGTTCTTAGTCTGATGCCAGCACGATGCTAAGGGGCTGCCTACCTTAATCCCCACAATAAGCCTATGAGATGGGAATGACCAGTCCCCCTTTTAGTGGCTTAGGGCAGTGGTTATCAAAGTGCAGTCTTGAACCAGCAACATCGCATGACCTGGAAATTGGTTATAGATGCAAATTCCCAGGAGCTACTGCCTTAGAGAGTATAAGAAACGTGTCCAAGGCTGCCCAGCAACAGGCAGCAGCCCAGGGATGCCCCAGGACCCACACTCCTGCCCACCAGTCCCCCTACTTGTGTCCACAGCACCCCCATCCCCGGCCCTTCCGTGGGGGTCCAGTGAGTGACCAGGGGTGGGAGAGGCTGAACCGAGTTTAAAAGGATAGCACACTCACTGCTGCGCTGTTTGTAATTAGAGAAGATTGGAAACAGTTCAAAGGTCCACCAGCGTGGGGCTGGCTAAATAAACTATAGGGTGTCCACGTCATGCAACAGCTTTTTATAGAAAGGAGTGGGAAAGCTTTTCCTAATACACACGCTACGGAATGGTCTCTACAGGCGAGTATTAAGTAGCAAAAAGCAAAGCTCAGAACACCAAATATAGGAAGCTACCATAGGTGTCAAAAAGGAGAAATGTAAACAAATTTGTTTATACACACACACACACACACACACACCCTTGAAAGAGAGTTAAAAGTTCCGCAGCACAGGGATTTCCTGGAGCTGACTGCGTGTTAGGAGGGGGCTTCTTATATGGGCTTTGGTGACTTGTGTACGAATTACCCACTCAGACGACAAATAGAGTGCAATTAAACCCTAAAAGAAGAAGAAAGAGGAGGGGAAGGGAGGACCAGGAGGAAGCCTGAGGGCTCACAAAATGCCAGGCACTGGGCTAAATTCTTTTTTATTTATTTATTTATTTTTTTTTTTATTTCAGCTTATCATAGGGGGTACAAAAGTTCAGGTTACATACGTTGCCCATGTACCGCCTATCCCCCCAAGTCAAAGCTCCAGGCGTGTCCATTATGGGCTAAATTCTTTGCTTGCATTATCTCTGTTAATCTCCTCCACAAACCTTTGAGGTTGTTAGTGTTATTACGCTCATTTTGTGGACGTGAAAACAGAGCCACAGAAAGGTTAAGGGACTTTCTCTGAGCCACAGAGCTAGTTAATGGCAGAGCTGGGATTTGAACCAACATACGTGTGACTCCAGAGCCCAAGCTCTAAATCACTATATTATTTTATACTAGGTCATTAAATAGGAAATGTCTGATGTTGAATCAAAAGTTTAGTTTATTATATCTCATACTTAGTAACTATTTGTATTTTATATATATGTAACCATATATATTTGTATGTGTATATATATGAGTTTATTTAATTCTCCCAACTCCCCTTTGGAAGAAGTAATGATTTTTCCCTTCATAAACAAGGAAATAGAGGCCCAAAGAGGGCATGTTACTTTCCCAAGGCCACACAGCCAAAGCATGGCCAACCAGGAAGAGAATCCCCAGAAAGGATGTTGTGTTCTGTAGCCTGAAGTTCCCACTAGAAGAGAATCCTTCTCAATAAGCTAGAGGTGAAAGGCTGTAGCTCCCATGTTTATAAAGGCAGGGACAGTGTCCATCATATTGGCTGTGTCCCCAGTTCCTGGCACAGTTATCTGGTACGTGCTGAGCACCTGAAAATTTGGAAGGAAGAGAGGAAGTGGGGAAGAGCGATGCTGACCGGGGATCACCTCTGGAGGAGGCTTTGTAAATCAGCTGGGCCAGACGGACACACTGGAGCCAGGAGATGGGGAGGGACTCGCTTAAACTGGCCCAGTAAGGAGTTCCGAGGGGGATGGATACAGGGGCACAGATAATGTTTTTTAATGACCTACTCACCTTGGGAATTGTCATGATTTTCTTCTATTCCCCTAACAGGGATGGAAGGGGACAGGAATCAGCAATTTTGATTGGAGTGAGAGGAAACATTCACCCCAAAGTTCAGTTCAGTGGGGAGAAGGGTCTTTCAGCAGCTGTTGGGGTAACAGGGAGTGGGGTGTAAGCACCAAGTCAGAAAGGAGGCGGCTGAGACACAGACAGCTGAGAAAGGCCAGTGGAATAGAAATCAGGGGACCTGAGTTCCAGACTCAGCTTTGCTTTCTACTAGTCAGATGGTGTGAACAAGTCACTTTACCTCTCTGATCCTCAGTATCTTCATCTATAAATAGCAGGGTTATTGTAAATGAGAATGCATAAGAAAGCATACATAAAGTAAAATGTTAATATGAGGAGATATTGAGGACACACAACAGTCCTGGTAACAAACAGTGCATGCTGGACAACTTGCCTGTCACCAATAGCTATTCTCTTAATTCTAAATGTAGTGTGGAATTGAATCCAGGCAGACCTCCCTCACTCATTAAATTAACTGTCTTGGCTCCTTGTGAGGATTTGCTGACCTCCCTTCCCCCAGGGCAGCACTTACTACATTCCTTGTTAGGTGTCTGCCTCCCTCACTAGCAGCTAATTGAGTGCAGTGACCAGGCAGCGTTCATTATTTAATCCTTAAGCCCAGAACACAGTGGGAGTGAGGGAGTGAGGGATGGAGAGAGGGATGCATGCAAGGTGGATGCATTGATGGACCGATCAGCAGTTGAATATTTTCTGAACCAGAGGAATTATATACATACATACATATATATATATATATATATATACACACACACACACACACACACACACACACCTTTTTTTTTTTTTGAGACAGAGTCTCACTCTGTTGCCCGGGCTAGAGTGAGTGCCGTGGCGTCAGCCTAGCTCACAGCAACTTCAAACTCCTGGGCTCAAGTGATCCTCCTGCCTCAGCCTCCCGAGTAGCTGAGACTACAGATGTGCGCTACCACGCCCAGCCAATTCCTTTCTATTTTTAGTAGAGATAGGGTCTCGCTCTTACTGAGGCTGGTCTCAGACTCCTGACCTCAAGCGATCCTCCTGCCTCAGCCTCCCAGAGTGCTAGGATTCCAGGCGTGAGCCACCATGCCCGGCTGGAAATATATTAATAATTGTAATTCTGATGAGTTAACACTTCTTAGAGGAGATGCATTTGGACCGACACTTAAAGAGCGGGCAAGGTTTTAGCAGGGTAAGATGAAGAGGTTAGAGAGGAGCACGGTGTCCGGGGAGGTGAGAACAGTGTGAGCTCAGGCACAGGGCAGGAAAGCTCACGGAATCAGGCGAGTATGGTCAGTGGTCTGGGGTCGATGGAGCATGAACAGGGCTGTGGCCCGAGATGCCGTTGGAAAGGCAGGTTTGAGCCGGGCTGCGGCAGGCCTTGAAAGTTGAGCAAAAGTGTCTGGACTCCTCCATCCTGGAGGCAATGGGGCACCACGGGAGGTGTTGTAAGAGAGGAGTGAACTGCTCTGCCCTGTGCTTGCTGGCGGCGTGTGAAAGGGCCGGCGCTGGGCCAGGGCCTGGCGCTGGGAGGCGGCCTCACCACTTGCCGCTCTGCTGGGACTTCCTGAATTGCTGCTCAGGACCAGGGGGAGTGGTAGGAGGCTGTGGATCCTCTGGCTTCCAGGCCTGCTGGGCATAAGCCCACCCAGCACGACTTACTTTCTGCATTCCCCAAAGCACCCTCAACAGGACTGCCCTGATTGCCAGGAAATGCCTTGGCTCTGGGTTCAAATCCTGACTCCTCCAGCAGCCATGGGACTTGGGCTAGTCCCCGCTGCTCTCTCACAGGCCCTGCATTGCAACAACTTCAGGAAGTCCCATTCACACAGGATACAGTGAAATGACGCACCCAGAGGTGTGCAACCCAGCAGCCCTGCCTCGGATCTTAGTACCCTTGGCTGTGCAAAAAGGAGAGCAAAGGTTGGTGTGGATCTCCTCTGAGGACCATGCCAAGTGTCACCTTATAGCAGTGTGAGCGAACACAGGGCTTTGGGACGAGTCAGGGAGCCCAGTGCCAGAGACAGTGGTAGAGAAGGTCTAGGGGCTCGAGGATGGCCAGACCCCAAAGCAGCAGTGACTCCTCCCTGCCAGAGTCAGGCCTGGACTTGCACCCCTGACCCATCCCTACTCCTCCTTCCAACCATGTACAATCTCACCTCTCTGGCCAGGTCTTCCATACGAATAAACCAGGGAAAATAAGACATGTCCCATAGGGTCTCTGTGAGCGTTACGGGACATCATGCATGTCAAGCACTTGGCAGAGCCTATTCCAGAAGAACAGTTCAATATACTGTAGATTCATCATTATTTTTGTTTTATTTTGTAAAACAACCTAAATGTATCTGCCCTTGGGCAGTCTCACCTTGACTGACCTCAAGGTCACAGTAAGGCCCCTCCAGGGATGGCCCCAGAGAGGAACTCAGCTGTCCACGTGAGAAAAGCTCAAAAGGGGGTTCTGGGGTGTGAGAAAAAGAGGAGCAGGACACCTCCCTCCCCCAAACAGAATGACCCCAACCTTCTGATGAACTTGTTCCTCTAAAGGTCGACATGGCCACCCCAAGAATTTGGCCAAAGCTTAAGTTAAAGAGATGAATCGTAATCATGAAATTTCAGGTAGGACAACGCACCTATGAGCTGTCTTCCTGGCCCCCAAGCTCGGTCTCTGTAGGTGGCATATGCGGCACCTGTCCTTGGGGCCAGCCTCAGCCCGACTTGCCATGGAAGGATGAGAAGCAGCCAGCGGGGAAGGCTTGGGGCCTGGCTGTTTTGCTGGCTGTCAGCTGGAAGCCACTAGCACCCCGCTGAGGAATGGCGTCAAGCTCTGCCCCACCTTGCCCCGCCCAGGCTGCTGGGATGGAAGGACGGGCCAGGTGTGGGCCTCAGAGGCAGAGAGAGGGGCTCCACCTGGATTCTGGAGACTCCTAGAGCATGAAAACCAGCAAGCAGAACCCACTAGATATGGCTCCTCAGACTTTTATGTATTTGCAAATTGTATGTGTTGCTTAATTAGAAAAAATAACATTATATATTAAAAACCAATATCAGAGGCTGACTAATCCCAGCACTTTGGGAGGCTGAGGAAGAAGGATCTCTTGAGACCAGGAGTTCAAGACCAGCCTGAGCTACATAGCAAGACTTGTCTCTACAAAATAAAAAAAAAAATTAGCTGGGCATGGTAGCAGCTACTCAGGAGGCTGAGGCTGGAGCCAGTTCAGCTAGTGGCAGGGAGTAGGGGAAAGGGTGTCCCACAAGGACCCTCTGGGGCTTGGCTTGACCTTTAAACAGTGGCTGCGATGTCATCCTCACACTTGAAGGGATTGTGAAACATCATTGCAAAGTGGCCAGGGTTCACTTACTCCATAAATATGTTCTAATAATGAGCACCTGGTCTGTGCCAGGCACCGCGCAAGGGCCTAGGAACACAGCAGTGCACAAAACAGACAAAAATCCCTGCCCTCAGGGAGCTTCCATAATTCCAAAACTCGCATGGTAGCTCTAAGGACTTTTTTAGGCCGGGCGCGGTGGCTCACGCCTGTAATCCTAGCACTCTGGGAGGCCGAGGAGAGTGGATCGCTCAAGGTCAGGAGTTCAAGACCAGCCTGAGCAAGAGCGAGACCCCGTCTCTACTAAAAATAGAAAGAAATTATATGGACAACTAAAAATATATATATAGAAAAATTAGCCAGGCATAGTGGCGCATGCCTGTAGTCCCAGCTACTCGGGAGGCTGAGGCAGGAGGATCGCTTGAGCCCAGGAGTTTGAGGTTGCTGTGAGCTAGGCTGACGCCACGGCACTCACTCTAGCCTGGGCAACAAAGTGAGACTCTGTCTCAAAAAAAAAAAAAAAAAAAAAAAAGACTTTTTTAAACCAGGCACAGTGGGGTGTCTCTGCAGTCCCAGCTACTTGGGAGAATGAGGCAAGGAGGATCTCCTGAGCCCAGGAGTTTGTGGCTGAGGTGAGCAGTGGTCACACCTGTGAATAGCCACTGCACTTCAGCCTGGGCAACATAGCGAGAACTTGTCCTCTAAAAAAGAAAAAGATTTTTTTAAAAAATTTAAATTGTGTTAAAATGTACATAACATACATTTCTGAGTGTAGACTTCAGGATTGTTACGTATATTTACATTGTTATGAAACAGATTGCCAGAACTTTATCACTTTGCAGAACTGAAACTCTAGATCCATCAAACAACTCCCTTTTGCCCCCTCCTCCCAGCCCCTGGTAACCACTATTCTCCCTCCTAGATCTGTGCATTTGACTGCTCTAGGTACTTCATGTTAGTGGAGTCATACAGTATTTGTCTGTTTGTGACTAACTTATTTTTCTTAGCATAATGTCTTCCAGGTTCCTCCATGTTGTAGCATGTGTCAGAATTTCCTTCCTTTTTAAAGCTTATTGATAATATTAATATTCTATTGTATGTGTATGACACGTTTTGTTTATCCCTTCGTCTGCCCGTGGACACTAGGGTTGCTTCCACCTTTTGGCTATTGTAAATAGTGCTCCTATGAACATGGGTAGACAAACATCTCTTTGAGAACTTGCTTTCAATTCTTTGGAGTATATACTCAGAGGTGGAATTGCTGAATTATATGGTAATTCTGTGTTTAATTTTTTGAGGAATTTCCATAGTGTTTTGCCTAGTAGCTGCACCATTTTACCACCAACAATGCACAAGGGTTCCAATTTCTCCACATCCTTAACATTTGTTATTGTCTTTCTCCCCCCTGACCCCCGACAATAGCCATCCTAATGGGTGTGAAGTAAAGATTATTTTTTTAAAAACACTATTTAGGCCAGGTGCAGTGGCTCATGCCTATAATGCTAGCACTTTGAGAGGCTGAGGTGGGAGGAACGCTTGAGGCCAGGAGTTCGAGACAAGCCTGAGCAAAATGGCAAGACCCCATCTCTACAAAATATAGAAAAATTAGCTGGGTGTGATAGCACATGCCTGTAGTCCCAGATACTCAGGAGGCTGAGGCAGGAGGATCGCTTGAGCCCAGGAGTTTGAGGTTGCTGTGAGCTAGGCTGATGCCACTGCACTCTAGCCCAGGAAACAGAGCAAGACTCTGTCTCAAAAAAAATAAAAAATAAAATAAAAAACTATTTGTACTGGCTCAACTATAGAACAAGTGAGCTAAATTAAATTAGCTGGAAAGACATGAAGAATGCACAGCTCAAACGCGTCATTTTACAAATGAGTAAATGGAGTAAAGAGCTTTGCTCACGGTCAGGCCTGGAAGGACTAATGGAGGGTGGCAGGATTCTAAATCAGCGACCAGCAGACCTTTTCTCTAAAATATTAGATATTTACTCTGTGTCCCTAAAGCCTTTGCCGGCCATAGGGTCTCAGTCACAGCTCCTCAACTTTGCCATTGTAGTGTGAAAACAGCCACAGACGATATGTGTAACTGAATGGGTGCGGCTGTGTTCCAATAAAACCGAAACAGAAACAGGCGGTGGGCTGCAATTTGTCCGTCCCTGTTCTAAGCTAATAAAGTGTGTGGCCAGCAGGTGTGGTATTGTTCCCCACCTGCCTCCACTTCTAGTAATGGCACCTGATGTCCTTCTGATGGCTGCCTGTCTTCCCAGCGCGTGTGATCGCGGTGGAACTGTCAGTCAAGGTGCCCAGCCCAGCTCCGGTCAGGAGGTGTGGCCGTGACTCAAGCTGGGACTTTCTATCTTAGCACTTTGTATCTTGATGCAGGGACAAGATGGTTGAAGCCGATCAAACCTGTGTCTCTGGTGACTCTGTTGACAGGTTCCTCCTACCTGGATCCCCACCGTTCCCAGGTTTCTACAAGCCTGGTGTCTCAATTCTTCCTTCTATTTCTGCAAGCAACTCCAATCCTTCCAGTAAATTTCCTTTCTGCTAAATTACCTGCAGTCAGCTGGGCTTGGTGGTGCATGCCTCTAGTCCCAGCTACTCAGGAGGCTGAGGCGAGAGGATTGCTTGAGCCCAGGAGCTCAAGTCCAGCCTGGGTAACACAGTGAGATCCCCATCTCCAGAAAAAAATAATCTAAATTACCTAGAATCAATTTCTGATGCTCACAACCAAAGAATACTTACTGATCATTGACTTGTAAGGAAAGATGTGCTGTGTAAACCCTGCCCACCTCTCCCTTGAGCAAGCCCTTTGCACTCTCTGGGCCTTGGTTTCTCCATCTGTAAAGCGAGGGGAGTGAACAGTGATAGTGACTCAGTTTCCATTCAGCCCCAGGCTTAATCAGGGCCTCCTACTGCGTGCTCAGCTCTGTGCCAGGGTTTGAGAGATGGTACCCTGCTCCCTGCCTTCCAGGAGCTTGAGGGTGAGCTGGGGAGAGATGTCAGGCTCGGTGGTGACACGGGGCTGCCTATGGAAAGTGGCAGGTGAAGAAAACAGCCACCGGAGCTTGGAGGAGAGAATGCTGCTGGGGACTGGAAAGGACTTTGGCTGAATCTTTAGAACAGATAGGCTTTGAATAAGGGAGGAGGAAGGAAAAAGGATATGCACTTTGGAGGCTTATGAGGCACCCCTCAAACTAAGCTCCGGAAGCAGTTCCTGGCTTCATTTCCCTCCCTGGAGTGACAGAGGATGAATGAAACAAACCTTGCCGACAGGACTGGGGGCTTTCTGGTCCAGTTCTGCTGGGGACATTATTTGTTGCATGGAGTTTCTCGTAGGTGTTTCTAGTTGTTGGCTGCGGGGAGCAGGGTGTGGGCAGCTCTGCGCGTGTTAGCTCGCCTGTCAGCGTCCTGCTGAACTTGCTCGTTTTCTGCCTGTCCCAGCTGTCCAAGCACTCTCAGCAGCCCCCTGGGTCCTCCCGCCCCACCCTACAGCAGGGCAAGATGAAAGGACAGGCGCTCAGATTGTGTGGTCCAGCCCCCCAGGAGGGGCCTGGATGCAAAGGGTTCCTGTGATGATCAGGCCCCTCGCTGCAGGGCTGGTGGGCAGGGTGGCACAGGGAGGTGGGGGGAGGCCCTCTCTCCCGCCAGCTTTCTTAGAGCTGTCTGTTCCAAACCCGAGCATTGCTTTCCGCTACACCCAAACCACCCGTGGGACTGGTTATCCCCAGCACACACAGCTCTTTGTGCGCTGCCTGTGTTTGTTTGTTGGCAATTGAACAGTTCTCTGTGGTTCAAGTTTGAGGCCAGCCTGAGGCAAGATGAGATTGGCAGAGGTCGGCGTAGGTGCTGTGCCTCCCTCTCACTCTCCTACCCCAAGCTGAGACCCCCAAACTCCCCCCTTTGTAGCAAACACCCCTCTGCAATTTCCTCCCCCTGCAGGGTCCCATTCTTGGCTTTTTCAGATGGCTTATCTGAGAAACGAACCTCTTCTAAGGGATGAGATGTTGATAAGGCGCCTCTGTTTTAATAGGCGTCCTCTGTGGACACGGCACCCTGACTCACGAAAGAACAAGAGTTGGAAATTCCAGGCATGTGGCTGGAGGGGCCTCAGGGGCCTCAGGGACCGATTGAAGTACGGCCTCCCCTCTATTCTTGCTGTAATTCTTACATTATTCTGTAACGTATTGTCCCTCCAGGTACGCCATCCCCTCTATTCGGTTTCTTTTTTCTTTTTTTGAGATAAGGTCTTGCTCTGTCACCTGGGCTAAAGTACAGGGACGCAATCACAGCTCACTGCAACCCCAAACTCCTGGTCTCGAGCAATCTTCCCGCCTCAGCCTTCCAAGTAGCTGGGTCTACAGGTACATGCTGCCATACCTAGCTAATTTTTCTATTCTTTGTAGAGATGGGGTCTTTCTATGTTCCCAGGCTAATCTCGAACTCCTAGTCTCAAGCAATCCTCCTTCCTTAGCCTCCCAAAGTGCTGGGATTACAGGCATGACCTATCATGCCTGCCCCCTGTGCCCCTATTTTCTATATGGTGGACACTGTGGTGAGCTGGCCTGGTAGGAATAAGACTCAAGTTCACAGTCTCAGCTCAACTGCTCACATGTGGTGCCATCTTCCTCTATGGGAGAGCCTCAGTTTCTCCTTGTGGAGGGATTGCATTGAGCTATTACCACCAGCCTCACCATTTATGAGACTGTGGAGGCAGGGAGAGGAAAACAGGCAGGCTGATCCCAAGGAAAAGTCCTCTGCTTTTTAAGAACTACCCACGAAACGAGGAGACTCTCACACTCTTTGCTTCTCTGCTGTTTGGAGTGGCTTTCGCAGAGGTAGGGCACTTTACAACTTGCAAGATGTCGCCATTGCACTGACCCAATTCATTGTTTGTTCAACAGATACTTTTGAACATCTCTAAGGTGCTAGGCTTTGTGCTGGCTCTGTGGACACAAGCAGGAATGAGGTAAGTGGTTTGGAACTAGTGTGCCAGGAGAAGGAACAACGTATTCAAAAGGATACACAAGTTCTTTGCAGGTTCCTTGCAGGAACTTGGAAGGTAAGGTGGGAGCAAAGAGAAAGAGCCCAGAGAGGAAGATAAGATGAGGAATATCACTCCCATTTTACAGAGAAACCTTGGGGACAGTGGCTTGTTCAGAGTCACAGAGCTTGCTAGAAGGCTGGAACTCAAGTGTCTGAGGGAGGGGAAGGTGACCATTCTACACTGCACGGTTAGAGAACTCCTTGTCTGAGAAGGTGTTATTTGAGATGAGCCTTTCATAATGAGAAGCAGCCAACCTTGGGAAAATCTAGAAGCAACTTGTGCAAAGGCCCTGAGGCAGGAACCAAATAGGCTACTGGGTGTGTTTGGGGATCAGAAATAAGGTCAATGTGTTGTGAAGGTAGGATATGAGGTTGGAGAGGAAAATAGGGATGAATCACGAAGAGCTGTATGAATTTTGTTTTGAGTATAACCAGAATTTGTTGGTAGGTTTCCTTTTTTTTTTTTTTTTACATTTTAAAATGATCAGCTATTCTATCACTGTACCTCTTTGGGGCACTATTCTCTTTGTAATCTCTGTAAGTGGAACACCCGGAAGCTGTGCAAGGTGGAGCAGCCCTGATTGTCCTCCCCAAGCCCCAAACACCTTCCAGCTCTGAGAAGCCAGCATGCAGTGACTTTGGGGTAGAAAGTCTTCTTCAGGGGTTTTGACGATGTCAATCTTATATCATCCTTGAGAAGCCCAAGGGGAGCTCTGGCCCCTCCACGGTGTTGGCATTGATCTCTGTAAACATCCCCCTCTCCCAAGCTCTTGCATCTGAGAGGCAGAGCCAAGTGGAGGCAGACGCTCCCTCACGCTCTCCTCCCTTCGAGCTGACACTCTCTAAGCCGTTAAGCAGTTTATAACTCCATCATCTCAGCGCCCCTTGGAAAGGAGCAGCAGCAGATTAAGCGATTCTGGGATCCAGGCGCTGAGGAATTTGGGGCCTCTCAGGTTTCTTGGCAGGAGTAACAAGTACATGCAGAGACTTTTTCAGAACAAGTGAAACTCATTCCTTCCAGGGGCAGAAAAAGGCATGCTTTGGGCAAAAGACTTCATAAGATGTTATCTCTAGAGACCTGAATGGGAGTCCCAGCAGGGAAGGCAGAAGTTGCTAGACCAGGTGGGGAAATGGATGGGGCAGGCAGGAAGCGGTTCAGGTGTAGGGCTGCCTCTGGAACAGATCTCCTAAGGGTGGCCTCATGCATTTTCCACTCTCCTGGGACTAGAGGGAGAGAAAAAGGGGAAGAGAAGGGAGGGGAGCAAAGAAGAGATGAGTTACTTAAGTTTGAGTCTCTGTTCTCCTCCTCAAGCTGGATGTCTTGGAGGAAAAAGTCACAGATCTGGAAAGTTATAGCTGCAAGGAATCCTAGGTATCATCCTATCTAACCCTCTTATTTCATGGATGAAAAAACCAAGGCCCCAAAGATAAGTATGTCCCGATGCTGATGAGGAGAGGAGATGGCCTTCTTCTGTGCCAGAGGAGGAAGTTGAAAGTGATGCATTTTGGAGGACATTTTGGCAACATCTGTCAATCTTTTAGACACATAGATTCTTTGACCCAGTAATTCCACTTCTAGGAATTCATCCTACAGAAATCCTTGCACATGTGTCCAGAGATGTATGTATAAGGTTGTTCTCTGTAGAGTGATTTGTCAGAGCCAGACACCCCAAGAGACAGCACAGGGCTTGCGTACCAGTATGTGCAGCATTAAACTGGTCCATCAGTATTATGAAATGCCGCGCAGCCACTGGAAGGAAGGAGGCAAATATATATCACTACTGTGGACAGATTATATTTTAAATTTAAAACAAAGCATATACAATGTATGGTATTATCCCATTGGTCTAACAAAAAGTATGTATATATGTTTATGTATTATTTTATTATTCTAGTATTTTTATATATGGTATATTTCTAGAAAGATATACATGTAATATTAATAGTTAGTTTACTTCATTCTATACCCTTATGCACAGTTTGAAGTTTTTTGTTTGGTAGATTTTTACCACACGTCTATCACTTTCATTGCAAAAGAAAACTGGAGGCTCAGAGATGGAAGTTGCTTGGCTGGGATCATGTCTTCCAGTTACTGCTGGCATTGGGGCCAGGTCTCCCGGCTTCTCTCTTTTGATATTAGCACACCGCCTGCTCTCCTAAGCCCAACGGCCAGACTCAGGGCAGGAGAGGGTTCTGCCTCCTGTCTGTCTATCCTACGGCTGAGAATCGGGGATATGAAAATGTTTCTCAGGGAACAGGGATAATGACATTTCAGGTCTTTGGGCTTTTGCTTCTTGGACTCTTTTCTGATTGTGCCACTAAGAGTAGATATTGAGCGAGTCACAAATGCCTTCTCCCTTCTGAGACTCAGTTTCCCCACCTGTATAATGGTGTGGGAGGAGGATGCAGTGAAGCACATGATCCTTTGATGCCTTGAGAACCTTTGAGTCCAAGCCACTCCTGAAAATTGGAAAGCCGGGGACCTGGGAGTGTCCACTCCTTGGGTCAGGCTGCCCCCTGCTGGTCTCTGCAGGTAGCGCTCAGCAAGCTTCCAAAAAAGCTTTCTCAATGGTGGCTGTACTGCCCCCTGGGCGTCCCTTTGGATGTGTATGGGGGTGTTTTGGGGGCACTGCTGGCAGTGAGTGGGCAAGGGCTGGAGAAGCTACATGTCCTGCAATGAATGAGACAGTCCTGCACAGCGAAGGATTGTCTCACCCCCTGCATGGCTTTCAAATGAACTGAGCTTGGAGCCTAACTCCCTTTTACAAACATCAACAAAGTTGCTTGGGTTTTTGTTTATTGTTGGCTTTTTGTTGTTTGTTTTGCACTGCTTTAAGATATATTAAATTGCAACAACCCTGTAAATCAAGGGACACTTAGCTCTTCCCAGAATTCTACCATGAGTTCACCATCTCATCAAATCACGCGTCACCAGTGCCACTTGTGTGGGGGTCACCTACTCAACCCACTTATCTCTCCGCGTTTGTAGCCACATCCCTTGGCAAATATGTAACTAAAGAGATTCGAGATTTCTTTTAACAGACGGAGAACTAAGTAACACTAAATTAGCAAACATGAAGTGCAGAGATTTTATTTCATTTCATTTATAAAGGTTGTTTAAAAATATATTAATATGTTATTGCCATGCTATATATTTTTAATTTTTTAGCACAATAATAAGAAAGCTCTTCTATAAAAAAATTATGTTCTTATTTATCTATTTTTGGGTTGCCTGGTTTTTTTTTCATTCTGATACCATCCCAGACATCTACCACATAAATTCTCTATGCCCCTTATAGTACGGTTTTTCTTTTTCTTTTTCCTCAACCATGCTCTAGCCTTAATCACCTTCTAAAGGATATGGTCTGCAAGTCTTTTGAAGAACTGGAGGCTGAGTGCTTTCTTGGACGCGTGGTGAGTTGCTCATGGGCCTTCAGGGCAGTAAAGTAGCAACTCCATGTCCTTGGGTATAGTAAGAGTTCAAGACTTTGACCCTACACTTATAAACAAGGCCCAGCTCACTTGTGAGACTCTCACACCTCTCCTCATTTTCTCTTTTTCCACACTCTGTAATTCATTTTGGTATGTCATTCCCTTCTCAATTAACATTATTATCCTTTTTCTGTTATTATACATAAATAAGTCATGTCTGTTCTTTGCCCTAACCCTGCAGTCCCCAACCCCAGTGGTCTATAGCCTGTTAGGGACTGGGCCACAGAGCTCGGCCGCCCCCACCCCCCTCCACCCTTTCATGGAAAAATTATCCTCCAGGAAACTTAGGTGGGGTGCGGAGAGCGCACAGCAGGGGGTGAGCAGCAGGTGAGCTGAGCAAAGCTTCATCTGTATTTACAGCCGCCAGCTGCTCCCCATCGCTGGCATCACGGCCTGAGCTCTGCTGGGGTTCTGGTTTTCAGCCTGGGGGGTAGGCTCATGGGTGGGTGTTCATTATATCATTCGATCAATCGACTGATTGATAGGTAAAAATAAAAGAGGGCCATGCAGAGACCAATGACAGTATGTCATGAATCAAGGATCATGATGACTCCCTCTATGACTTGAGGTGTATTTCATTATGTGCCTCTATTTATTATTAAAAAGAGGTATTGGGTCTGATAACTTTGGGAACCTCCAACCTAATGGGACATGACTTCTAAGAAATTCATGAGCTCTTTGTATTGGGTTAGAGCCTGCCATGCAAGAAAAAAAGAGAGAGCCATGTGCCTTCAGAGCCAGAGAGTCCATCCTCATGACCTCAGCTGGATTCTTCTGGAACCATTTCAGTTTCTCAGGCCGCAACGTCCATCCATCCTTTTCCTAGGTTCCAGGGCTTTCCCTACTCCGGCCTTGTCCACCTCTTGTTCATTCATTCATTCATTCATGCTCTTGATAAATACTGACTGAGCACTTAATATGCTCCAAGTGCTCGGGGCTGGGGGCACAGCAGTGGAACTTACATTTTGTGGTCTGGTGGGGGAAGCAGGGGTGGAAGGTGGTCAGGGAACAAAAACAGATAAACAAGATTGTGATTAAAGTTTGTGATCACTGATAGGAAGAAGAGAAAATGTGAGTAAGAGGGGTAGAGAGCAAAACCTCTCCAGGAAGGTGACATTTGAACAAAGAGCTGAAGGTGAAGGAGAGGCAGGGGCTGGGTGAAAAGTGGGGAAGTTCCAAACAGAGGGGACAGCAAGTGCCAAGGCCCTGAGGCAGGACAGACTGTGGCACGTTTCAGGAACAGAGGGAGGCCACTGTGGCTGCAGTGTAGTGACTGAGGGAGTCGTGGTAGGAGACAGGAGGTCATTTATGGGGCCCCAGCTGTGAACAAGGCCCAGCCTGAGTCTCCCGGCGCTTACTCTCCCACTCGCTCAGACTGCTTGCTTCCTGGCTGTGATATTCCCTCTACTTCCCCAAATCTTGTCCACCCTTCAAGACCAGGTCTTGCCCATCTCCTCCCAGAAACTTTCCCGACTCTCCTGACTCTTAGATACGGGGGCACCAGCAGGTATTGGGAAGCAGGAGGCCCTCTCTACTCTCTCACCTCCAAGCCAGTGATTCTCAAGTTATGGTCTCCAGCCCACCCACATCACTATCCCCTAAAATGCACCTAAGTTTTAAAAGTATTCTTATTGAAACATTTGAATTTATAGCAAATAGAACAATGAATATTTAGGTACTCATTATCTGCTTTTAAGAACCTCATCATTTGTCCATATTTGCTTCAGTTTTATTTTTGTTTTTTCAAGAAACAAAGCACATTACAAATACAGGTGAATGCTTATCAGAAGGGCAGATTCCGGGGCCTCACCCTGGACCTGCTCAATTAGAATCCCTGGGAGTAGAGCTGGGAATCTGCATTTTAACCTTCCTTCCTCTCCTCCCCTCACCCAGCACAGTTCTTACTCATAGCGAGGATTCACAATTACTGACATATGCCAGTTAAAAATCTGTGTTATCCAAGCAGTTTCCTCGCCTTCCTTATTGCTAACCCAGGAGGTCTCAATCTTTGCTACGCATCAGAATCACCTAAGAAACTCAGAAATTTAGACGCCTCGGCCCCCTGCCCCCCACGGGCACTCCACTTAATAAATCAAACTGGGCAGGGATGTTAGGTATCTCTATTATTAAAACCTTGCTGGTGGGTTTTTGAAGGCAGCAGGGGAGGACCCACCTCCCTCCTTCTGTGTGGAACACTCCTGGTGATCATCAAAGTCAGGATGGAGATGTCCTTCCACACACTCTCTCCCAGAAGGAAGCGAACACGCATTTCCCACGCCCTAGTGCGAGCCCGAGACGTCAGTCAGGTGTGCTGGGGAAGCAGCCCTGCCGCAGGTGCAGTCCGTGCTCAGACCTTAACTCAGCGGGTGGACTTGGAGGTGGGGTTGCCAGATCTAGCAAAGAAATAGAACACCCAGATGGATGTGAATTTCAGACTCTCAACCATTTTTTAGCGGAAGTATGTCCTAAACATTGCACGGCACATGTTTACACTAAAAAAAAAAGTATTCGTTGTTTATTTGAAATTCTAATTTAACTAGAAGTCTTTTATTTTATCTGACAATCCTACTTGAGGGTGTCTTCCGCTCTCTGAACTTCAGTTTCCCCGTCTGGAAAATGAGGGGGCTACACCCGATGACCTCCGTGGGTCCTTAGAGCTCGGACGCTGAAATGCAACCACAGCTGTGGGAGCTTTTCTCCCCTGCCCCGCCAGGGGGCGCCCTGACCCTCCTGAGCGGCCTGGCGGGACGGTGGCTCAGGAAGGAGGCGCTGGGTCCCGCTGGCTCTGGGGGGCCATCTGGGAAACAGGTTGTAAGGCCTGGAAGGGTCTGGGTTTTCCCATCTCTAGGACAGCCTGTTCAGAAGGAGAAAAGGGGAGCGACCTCAGAGTCTCTGAAGATAGGACCATCTCTTCTAGCTCCTCCTCTACCGTTATTTAAGTCAGGGAACTGAATCCCTGGACGGGTGGGCACTTGTCCAAGCTCACACATCTGTCCTGGAAACTGGATTCCTAACTCCCTGTCCAGGGCCCCCTCGCCTCCTTAGGGTACCCTTAGTTTTCTGTTTCCAGCTGGGCACGTTTAACCCTTGCAGTCCTGTAGCCAAAGCTAATGCAGACAGCAGCCAGCCCAGGGCAGCCGAACAAAACGGAGACACCCCTGAGTCCCTTCTCAAAAGGGAGCGTGGCCTTGAAGACATTGCAACTGATAGAGGACCAGTCAATAAAAGACCAGTTAAGGCAGTGGGGAAAGAGCAGCCTCCTCGCATTTAAGTCGGGAGTGGCAGCTGATGGTGATGATAATGATGATTATTACGATGATTAATTGGCTCACTCTGCCAGACACAGCAACCCCTGCATTGGGAACCATTATCACCAGGGTTTTGCAGATGAGGAAACAAGCCCAGAGAGCTGGGTCACGGGACTAAACGAGGCTCCATCCAGTTCTGCAGCAGGATTCGAGAGGGAGGAATGCTTCATTCTCTGCCCCTCTGACCTGGGCACCTTCCATTTCCTCCAGGGCCTGGCCAACTCCTCCTTGATTCACGGTAATATTTTGACCAGTAAATGGTCAGTGAAAGGGCCTAGATGATCTCCAAAGGACCCACACCTTCACATGAAGAGGAATTTCCCAAAGGGAGGGATGCCCACCACTTCAGCCCAGGAGATCATCTTAGGAGAGTCACACATTTGACATTAATTAACACTGAATCACTTGTAATTCAGTTCCCCTTTGGACTGTCTGATTGTCAAGGAGAAAAGTCTCTAAGATTCTTCCTTTAACAAGAAACAGAGCATTCTTCAAGCATGACACACATTCGTAACTGCATGTTTTTTTCATTGCATTTGTATTTTTATTGTATTTATCTTTAAGATTTATCTCTTTATGGCAAATGATACTAATTTTTCATCTAGGGTAATGATGTGATTTATTTTAAATGTTAAGGGGTTTTGTTTGTTTGTTCTTTAAGTGCTTTAAAGGGGGAAGGACAGATAGGAGGAGGAAATGGAAGCACTGCCTTTAAGAATTCTGGATTCTGAGGGCCTCTGTTAACTGGTCAGTTTTGCAGAAGCCAGCAGGGCGTGCAGCCATACCCTGTCCTCCCAGGGTCCTGGGCTGCTTCATGCTTCATGTCTCCCTGATGCTGGCTTTTCCTCGAAACCTCTGAGGAGCTCCCTATATGGAGGTACCCACATATGGGGGAGAAAGCTCTGGATCCCAGTTTCCCTGCCCCTTTTCACTGCCTTACCACATGACGAAGTCACCCAACCTGCCTGAACCTCACTAAGTTGGAGGCAGAGCTGTTGCGATAGTCGATAGTCGGTGTTGTACATTCTGTAGGTGATCTGCCCTGGGCTGACCAAGGCTCAGGACGGCATCACTCCGCCCACAGGGCAAATGTCACATCTCACATCCTACCTGAAGGAGGTTCTGGTCCAAGTCATGATAGCTCCCTGCTTTATTTCGTTTATAGCACGTTTCTATCTGAAACAGTATTGTTAACTGATGTATTTTCTGCCTGGCTAGAATGAAAGGAAGTTCCCGGGGACCAAGGACCTTACTTATGAGACCATAGGATAGTGCCTAGCACATGGCAGGCACCTGATAAATGGTGCCAAATGAATGAATGGGCCAATACTGAAATTTATTTTATCTCTCTGCAGATTCCTAGAGATTATGAAACTAGTGCTGAGTTTGCATTCCTCAAATAGCCAATACCAAGCCAGTCAATCTGTCTTACTCATCTCCCTCCCATCGTATAGAAGAGAACACCAGAATGCAGTTTGATTTTTTATAAGCTTGTATTATTTTATTAATCTTAATTTAAAATAAGAAGGGGGAGCAGAAAACAACCTCTAGGCTCCACACCTGAAGACCCAGCTATGTGGCCTGTTGCAATTGAACACACTTCTTGGGCCTGTTTCTCCATCTCTCAGGGGAGTCTTGGAACACCAGCCCAAAATATTGCACTAGCATGATGAGCATGCATGAGCTTTGAAAAGTGCTCTGTGGACTTATGATCTAGAACAGCAATGTCCAACAGAACTTTCTGTGGTGAATAAAATGTTCTAGATCTGTTTCTATTCAATATGGTAACCACCAGTCCTATGCGGCTATCGAGCACTTGAAATGTTGCTAGTATGATTGAGGAACTGAATTTTAAATTTTAATTATTTAAATTTAAATCTAAATAGTTACACGTGGGGAGTGGCTACTGTCTGGAACAGTGTAACGCTAGAATAATGCTGTGTCCTCCGTTACACTCATGGTCTCTCATACCCTCCTCTCATTGCACCTGTGACATCTTATAATTCATAGTTTGTTGTGTGACTATCTAAAGTATCCCTCACTGCACTATCAGCACCAGAAGAACAAACGCTTTGTCTGCTTTTCCATAGCCGTGTCTCCAGGGCTTGGCATGGGACCTAGTATAGAGTAGATACATCATAAATATTTGGTGGATAAATGAATAAATGTATTGTTAGTGACAGTAGATAGTTGTTTGGTCTGGTGCTGATAATGGAGTGGAATAATGAAAAAGGGTCAGACCACAAGTCATTAAATTGAAACAACTCAATTAGTGCTTATAGGAACCATGCATTCCCTGCATACAAATGTCTGTGTGTGGACAGACGTGTGTACAAAAGCATAATAGTGTGTTTGCGAAGGTTTGCATTTGTGCAGTCATGTGTAGACATGTATGCCGTGTGTCTGTGTGTCAGGAAAATAAGGTGATTAAGACTAAGACACATGCAAAATCACCCAGGAAGGCAGTTTCTAAGTCATTACTTTTTATTTTGAAAGATTTGTCAAACTTTCACACCATGGCGAGAGTTTGTATGATTAATAAGAAGCAGCTTTTTCATGAAATGCTTGGAGGTGAACGAGTTCTCAGCCTGTGAGATCCGACCATCCCATTGACTTTGAAGTTTCTCTTGGTTAATAAAAGGAAAAAGCGGGGTGAGGGGGAAGAAGAAAGGAGGAACATGCTAGAAACCTTATGAAAAGCATCCAAACGTGGGGCGAAAACATAACCAATGCACCAACTCTACTTTTTCTATGATACAACTTTCTTTATCTCACTCTTGATTTTGGCCTTCCTGGCTGAAACAGCCTCCCAGTCCCCGAAGCGCCCCTCTCCCACCCCCCCCCAAGAAGCCTGAATCTCCAAAGGTGAGGAGAGGAGCCCCGTAGGCTGTGCCCAGGGGCCCAGAGGGAACAAACAGCCCAATGTGAAAGGAAACTGCACTGAAAGGTGAAGGAGGAAATGGTGAGGAACTGGGTTTAGATGAGAATTGATAGATTTCCATAACACAGCCCCGGAATCTTTCTGTCAGTTGCAGCCCCAGGCAAACCAGGTTCTGGTTGGTGGGTTCTGCAGGGATTTCTCCCACCACTGATCCTCTGGCCCCAGAAACATCCCTGCCAACATCGTGCGTCTGTTACTTCCCTTTGCCCACCTCCGGGCCACCTGGGGAAGACCCACAGGCAGCTGATAACCCTGAAATAGAATTAACACAAAGTCTGGCTTGGTGAGTATTCGTCTCAAACAGAATAATAGAGAGAAAATCTGAAGATGCAACGTGTGCTTAGGGCAGACCGGAGCAGATCCGTCTCCACCCCATGCCAGCAAGACAGTGGGCAAGGCAGCAAATGACAAGAGAAAAATGGAACCGTTAATGAGTGAGCAAAAGACCTTGATAGTCAAGTTACAGCTAAGAATGTCATGACTTGGGTTAGAATTTCCATTTTTAGCACCGTTAATGTGTTCATTTAAATCTATGTTAGCACCTTGTCCCCAGGCAGAACAACAAACCATCCAAACATTTTAAACTTTGGGGGAAACAGGAAGGGGAGGGTCAAAGAGAGAGGGTCCGGTACTGCGGAAGGAGGCGTGGATTTAGATCACAAGATCCTTGTCGATATCCTCTGCAAGTCAAAGAAAGAGAGCGGAGTTAAACATGAGGCCCTGTGTGGATGAAGATGCACTTCCCACCCACGCCCCTGGGGCAGGGGGCCAGGTGACCGGCCCGAGGTCACCCAGGAAGTCAGTGACTGAGGAACCCTGGTCTCCCTGTCTCTCACGCACGCTGCCAGGTTACACTTCCTGTTTCCTGTCTACGAGCCTGCCAGTTCCCAAAATAGCATTTGGCACAGAGTGAGCGCTAAGGCTTGAGGAAGGGAAAGAGAGAGAGATGGTCAGATGGACAGAGAAGGATCAGGAAGATGCCCGAGAGTGAGTCCAACCCAGACAGGAAGGGCAGACGGGAGTCAAAGTCACAGAGAGCTGAGACAGGCAGAGTGGACAGACACACAGAGGCGGGGTGGACAGCCCACCACCCCGGAGCAGCGCTTCTGCCCTCGCCCTTGCTCCTTGGTTCGGATACTCACGCTCCTTGATGCCGAAGCAGCCGGCCCACTCGTCCAGGGCAATGTACTTGTCATGGTCCAGGTCACAGGTCTCGAAAAACCTGGTGGTGCAGTGCTCCATGGGGATGAGGGGAGCACGCAGTGGGGCCAGCTCAGTGTGGGACAGGTACCTGCAGGGGAAGAGGCAGGGGGGGACCTGAGGCGTGGGAAAGCCCCAGACCCCAGCTGGGGAGGCAGCGGGGGAGTTAGCCTGCCCCACAGCACGGAGGGAAGGACGTTTATAGCAGGACAGGGAGCCAGGATCCTGGGCCTACCCCCAGCTGTGACACTGACTGGCTGGGGGACTCAGAGCACAGCACTGCCCCACTCTGGGCCTCAGTTTCTCTCTCCATCAAAGAGGAAGAGGAGTCAGCCATAATTTCTAAGGGCCCTTCCAGTTCTGAGGTCTTAGGGATTCAATAACAAAGATCTCTTGGTGCATTTAATTGTTTCCTAATTGGCTGAGAATTGGGGGCACAGAAACTTAGTCAAAATATTCAGCACTCTGCTTCGGCAGATAAAAATCCGGCATGAGACAACACTAGGTTTTCTATGGACACACATTTATACAACAGTAAATGCCTAGAAAAGGGTCTAAAAAGAGACCCACCAATCTGGTGATGGTGCAGACTTCGGAGAAGGGTGTGGGAAGGGGCTAGGGTTGGCAGTGAGGGTCTCTAACCTTCCCCGTCAAGCTCTAATTGTGAATCGGGCAATGTCAGAGGGAGGCCCTTCTGATTTCTCTCCCGTTGTCCATCCTATTTCCCTGCTGGCCTTGACTCTACAGCAGGTATGTGATTTATTTTTCTTTGTTCTCCAGAGGCCCCAACTAAGTTGTTCCCAAAACACTTCTCTCCCGCAAGGGTCTCCAGGGAACAATGTGACTCCAATTTTCTTTCTAACCTCCGGCCCTCCCAGCCCCATCCAACTCATGGAAGGAATCGCACCACATTCAAACGGGTAGGAACACTCTCCCCCCACCGTTTATTGTACTGGGGAGAAAACTGGGGCCCAGGGAGGGGCAGGGATGCAGGCAGGGCCCCCTACAGCTCTGGGAGGAGAGGAGCGGGCAGTGGGTCCCCTCAGCCAGGCTGGAGTGCTTTCCCAGGTGCTCAGCCCTTGTGGCCCCATCTGGAAACTTCTCCCCGCCCCCATGCTCCTTCGGTGCAGTGGGATCCAGTCGCTCAGCCTGAGCTCCAGATGTTCCCCCTGACTTTTCCCCTCCTGGCCACCGTGAGTGACTCAGTTGGCCCCCAGCCACGGCAAGAGCCTGGGAGAGAAGCAGCCAGGAGCTTCCCAGAGCTCAGGAGACCCCAGCCACCTGGTGTGGCCGGCAGGGTGGGCAGGCTCCAGGCGCACGGGCTGAACGAGAGGGCTGAGCCTGCCAGAGAGGAGCTCCCCTGAGCGTGTGAGTAGGGCGGCCCGTTCTTCCCTCTGTGTGATGCTCCACTTCTCACAATCGAAGGAAAAGGTTAACAAGGCTCCAGGAAGTGCAGGCGCGGCCTGCTCCAGCTGCGGCTGAGCAGGGCTACTTACCCCCGTCACCACCACCACAAGAGAAGGTCAGAAGGTGGTGACAGGGGTAAGAACACAGAGTGTGAGCTCCATGGCTACAAGGACCGTGTCAGCTCTGATTGCCGTTCAATCCGCTGCCTAGCATAGGGCCGGGCACATAATGAACACTCGATAGGCATTTGATAACTGACCAGCCGCCTGCCTGGTGCAGGGCAGTTGCACAGCACTCCGTCACTCAGCTGGACAGGGGCAAGGGCTGCAAACGAGGGGCTTGCAATATGGATGGGTTGACCCTGAATTTTTCAGGAACTGTCCAGGGTCAGTTGGGCCCTGTTGGAACTAGGCCTGGGGATGAGGTTTAGCCGCTGTCGGATGGCTGCTTTGCTCCTGGGCGTTCTGCTGAAGGACAGTGAGCCTGTGGCTGCCCCCACCTTGGCCTCTGCCACCCCTTGGAGCCTGGTCCTCCTTCCTCACTCAGTTACCCTCGCTCTTGGGAACCCAAGCCTCAGGACACACAGGATCACGGAGGTACGTTCAGTTCCTAGTGACTTCTGCCTCTGGCATGAGAGAGTGTCATTGCTTTCTTCCTCCCAGGTCATTTCTCTAATGCCTGTTCCTTCTGCCCCAACCCCCAGGCCAACTGTGGCCCAGGGCTGGGAGCAGCAGAGGCTGCGCGGAGGCTTTCTGGCCATGGCTAGTGCACCTGCCAGCCTTGATGCCTGGCTCTGTCCGCGCCAGGGCCTGGGGGCTTACCCATCGATGGGGTGCTGGTCCAGCTGGCCGAACTGCCAGTGCACCGGGAAGATGTACATGTTGTAGTTCTTCTCGAAGTCCCGGGCCAGCAGCTCCACGGGGTGGTCTCCGGCCTCCAGGCGCTTCTCATTCTCATGGATCTTCTTCACCTGCGAGAGTGGGGACAGTGTGACAAAGGGTCCAGGGGAGACTGTCAGGGCCAGCTGGGGCCCCTCCCACCATCTCTGATAGGAGAACAGAGCAGGCAGAGACCGGCTGGGGCCAAAGCTCGCATGACAGATACCAGCATCTCATTCACAGAGTGGAGGCCTGGGATTACCTCAAAGGATTCTCATAGAGCTGTCCACACCCAGATCACCTGGAGAGTGTGTTCAAATGCAGCTGTCTGGGCCTTGCTTCCTAGAAACATTGTTTGAATAGGCTTGAGGTGGGGCTGAGGAATCTGCATTTTACCAGCACGTTGGGGTGCTTGATATGCTCATTAAAGTTTAAGATCCACAGACTCAGAAAGAAAAAGAAATAGGGCTGTTTGTGTCGCTTTTGTGTAACACTGGGCTAAAGAAAGTGAGCAGGTCTCTCTACCACAAGACTTCTCAGGACCTTTAAGATGTTAATGTGCACTACAAGCCTCCAAAGGCAGCTGGGAGAAGTATGTGCCCTTGTGCCCAGGGGTAAACGATAAACGCACTCTGCAGGTAGGATGCCAGCTTACAGCTGGGGACCTGGTTCTAGGAATGGGACTGGATCAGCCAGCGTGGGGCCGGTAGGGCTGGGCAGACGCTCTGGGACAGGCTGGAAAGAGACCACTTACTCGCAGCTTCTGCTTCTCGGTCAGAAGGTTGTTGTCCTCATCCCTTTCATACAGGGTGACCAGGACATTCTTGAGCCAGTCCCGCATGCGCAGGGGGAATTCAGTCAGCTCAGAGTCCAGGCAGGGGGGGATGTCTAGGGTCCCAAACACAAGGGTGGTCAGTATAGACCCTGCCTCTCCCTGCCGAGGGCCAACATGCTCCCTGGGCCCTCTGCCCACCCCAGCCCTCCACCCACACCACTTCCATCAGTGACCGTGGCACTGTGGCTTGACCTCTCCGGGCCATAGTTTCTTCACAGGACAATGAGCAAAGGATACTGTATATGGGGAAGAATGGTCTGCAAATCGGAAGTGCAAAGGTGTGTCTGCTGCTTCCTCAGCCTTGATCTTGATCTGATCTGCCCAGTGGCTCCTGCACCTTCCTGGGTGCTGGGCCCCAGGTGTGATCCTAGCAGAGGCTGGGCCCATTCTGGTGATGTCAACCACTGGCAGGTGCTTGAAACTGGGAGGCGGAACAACCGCATCTCTCCACTGGCTCAGCTTGGCGGGGGTGGGTGGGGAGAGGAATCAGGAATACTTAACACACCAGAGCTTTCTTGGGATAATGATTCCATCCTGGTCTTTGGAACTTGGCATGCCAGAATGTTGGATCTGAAGATTTCATCCAAGTCCACCCCTTTTATTGCACACATTAGAGGTCAACGTGGAGAGAAGGGACTGGCTCAAGGACACATTGTCAGGACCTCCCAGCATCCAGGGCAGTGTGGCTGCCCGGGGGCTCAGGGGTGTGTTCTTTCCCCATCTTTGGACCATGGAAAGTCCCCTCTGGTGGGGAGGGTTGGGGAGAAGCTTCATCATCAGCTGGGGCATGGAAGAGGACAGCTGTGATGGAAACACTCGGACCTGGAGTGAGTGGGCAATATGCCTCAGGGGAAAACAAAGCCATTTGGTAGATGCTCCCTGGAACACTCCTTGGTCTCACTGCCCAAGAATTCCCACCAATATTTCCTCCCCCACGCCTCATTCTCTAGTCTGTACCTTCTCATTTCACACCCAGGGCCCCATAATTGGCAGAAGGGGTGAACCACAAGGAGAACGTGTTCCCCACCCCCTCATACACCTTTCTGCACCCTGTACACCTGGGGCAGGTGCGTGGCTCTCCTCAGTGCCATCTGATGCCAGAATATACAAGACACACAATGTGCATGTTGCCTTGGAGGGGAGCAGGTGTGACCTCGGGTGTTTTCAATGACAGGGACGATGCTGAATGAGGCACTTGGGCCAGCTGTGTGTGCAGCTGGGGCCACTAACAAAGACCAGATAACACCCTGGCATCCTTCGCCAAACACCTGATTCCCAGGTTTCTAGAAAAGAGTGGTTATCATCTGTCTTCAGAGGGCAGATGGGAATGTAATCGAGTAAAAGGCCAAGGATATGCCAGTGCTGAGTAACAGGGCCCAAAAGAAATGGACACACATACCCCTATTTCAAAGCATTCAAATTCAAACATTTTAAAAATGCATTGTAGGCCTAGGTCAGACATCGTTTTTGCTTTACAGTTTTGAAGTAGGAAAGATCAAGTTAGCCTTACAGAACTTCTTTGTCACAGAGAAATAAAGTGTGGTTGTCTTAGATGTTAGTAACAACTCCAGAAATCCTCCCTTGAACTTCCATAATTGCTTAGTGCTTCCCTGGGAGATGTCCTGAACTTGGAGTTGAGTGGTACCTACTCATAGACCACCACCTCGATTTATAAACAGGAACCCTAAGGCTCAGAAGGGGGAAGAGCCATGCCCAAGGTCATACAACACAGGGTTGGCAGAGCCAGCATCAGTGCCAGCTCAGAGCTCTCCCTGAGAGTCTGGAAGGGCCCAAGGAGAGACTCACATTTGCAAGGCCCAATGTAGTCAAGGTGGAGCTTGTGGCCCTTCTTGGTGCCCTCCAGGGTGCACTTTGTGGCAAAGAAGTGGCAGGAAGAGTCGAAGGTCTTGTTGTCGTTGCTGCACACCTGTTGGCAGAGCGTAGAGCACCCCTCCTTCATCCCCGAAGCCCTTCACTGGTACCAGCACCCTTGCCCATTTCAGAGATGGGGCCACTGAGGGCCAAGCAAGGAATGAGACCAGCCAAGGCCATGCAGTGAGTTTGTGGTAGGGCTGGGACAAGAACCCACTCCCTGGGCTCCCAGGCCAATGTCCAGCCCATGCTGAGAGCCACCGATGGTCTCTGAGCAGAGGCACAACTGAGTCAGGGCTGAGATATGGGAAAACAAACCTGGAAGATATCTGAAGAATGAGTTGAAGATGGGGACGGGGAAGAGACAAGAGTGTGCAAAGAAGAGTTAATATAACAGGCTGGGATCACTGTCCTTAGAAGGGCCTGCTTGTCAGATTGGCCCTTGGCTGGTGTCTGGGAACTTGGCTGGAAAATTGTTCCTTGCATGGTTGTAAATCTTTCCCTAACCGATAAGGGTGGCTCGCTGTGCCTAGACTGCTCGTACAAACAATCTGCTTATGCTGAACATCTGCTCTCCTTCTGGGAGTCTGGAATTTTGGTACGTGCTAGGCAGGGGGTGCCTATGTGACCAGCCCCCAGTAAGAACTGTGGGTGCTGAGTCTCTAAGGAGCTTCTCTGGGCAGAAACATCACTCACATGTGGCTGGACCTTTGTAGCTGGGGTAAGAGTGTGCTCTGTGTGACCCCATGGAAGGGAGAGAAAAAGCAAGCCTCCACGTGGATCCCTCCAGGCTCCGCGTGCGCTTGTTCACCTATGGCCCACTGAATATCCTGAATATGTCACTTTAATAAACCTTAGCCGTGAGCACAGCTGTATGCTGAGCCATCTGAGTCCTCCCAGTAAATCTCTGAAAATAGAGGTGGCAAAGCAGAGATGCTGAGGGCTGGACGAGGGCAGTGGCAGTAGGTAGCCGTGCCGGGAGGAGCATCCTGTGTTGAGCATCCTGCACGTACGCACTTAGCACTGCTTATATATATCAGCAGAGGGAGGATTGGTGGGCATTGGTGATTGGGGGTGGAGGTGGAAGCAAGGAGGAGGGAATAATTAACAATGATGTTAAAATTTGAAGCCCAGGCCAGGTACAGTGGCTCACACCTATAATCCCAGTGCTTTGGGAGCCCGAGGTGGGAGGATGGCTTGAGGTCAAGAGTTCAAGACCACCCTGAGCAACATAGTGAGACCCCATATCTATAAAAAATTTTAAAAATTATCTGTGCATGGTGGCTACTTGTGTCTGTAGTCCCAGCTACTCGGGAGACTGAGGTGGGGGGATCGATTGAGGCCAGGAGTTTGAGGCTGCAGTGAGCTATGATCCTGCCACTGTACTCCAGCCTGGACAACAAAGAGAAACAATTGTCTCTTAAATAAATCAATATTTAAAAATAAGATTTTTGGCCAGGCCTGGTGGCTAATGCCCGTAATCCTAGTACTCTGGGAGGCCAAGGCAGCAGGATCCCTTGAGCTCAGGAATTTGAGGTTGCTATGAGCGAGGCTGATGCCATGGCACTCTAGCCCAGGTGACAGAGCAAGACTCTGTCTCAAAATAAAGAAATAAATAAAGAAAATAAACAAGATTTGGAGCCCTGAGGCTATGTTGGCTGGGGGGGAGACTGAAGACGGAGGAGCCAGATAGGAGGCTGTGGGAATAATGCTGATCCCAGATTTGCCGCCCTGAGCTAGACGGCCACTAGCACAATGTTTGAGAGCTAATAAAAAAAAGTAAGTAGCACTTATTTAGTACTTACTATGTACCAAGCATTATCTGACAAATCCTCACAACAGTCCTATGAGTTAAGGAGTATTTTTATCCCCTCTTTAGAGGTGAGAAAACTGAGACTTGGAAAGGCTCAGCAACTTCACCAAGATCTCACAGCTAACAGGTGATGGAGACCAGGTGTGAAGTCACCCTTCAGTCTGCCCCCAGAACCCACACGTTTGCACCTGATGCTTTGCTCAGCTGCTCCCACGCAGAGAAAGGCCCTACTCCCATCTCAGCTGTATTCTCTTGGCGTCAGGCTTGGAACCTGATGGTGCTGAGTAAATTCTGGTTGGTTCTGGAGAGATCCAGTGTCAGTTAAAGCCTCACCTCTGACTCATCTCCACTTTCCTCCTATGACTAGATCTAGCAAGGGGACTTCTGAGACCGGAGCCCTGCAAAAGCCCAAGCGCAATCCAACAGCTTTCTGGGCAGACGCTCTGTTCCGCAGGGCCCAGTCACCAGCCCCCTGCCCCCGTCCCTCAGCCCTCACCTTCTCAAACTCGCCGATGGGGGCAGGGCAGCTGGTGGGGTCCTGGCACACGCACATGGGGGTGTTGTTTTCATCCAGCTCGCACACCTTGCCGTGTTTGCAGTGGTGGTTCTGGCAGGGGTCTGGCAGGGTGCAAGGGCATGGGGTTAGCACCACCCAGGCCACCACAGCCACCCGGGCCTATCCACGCAGATCTTTGGGCCGACAGTCCTTGGCTGTGCGCCCCACTCTGGGCTTGGGCAGCCCTGGGTCCTCCCTGCTCTCGCACAGAGCTTAGTAATCCTCATTTAGGGGAGCGGTTGGCTCAGTTAGTCTTGGGATTAGAGGCTCAGTCTGAGGTCAAGGTCAGGCACTTTTTGTGGAGCAGAAGGCTCAGTCTGGGACCCAGAAACACTGGATGCCATATGGCTTCCCTGAGGATTGAAGCACCCATTGTGTTCCGAGCTCAGTTAAATAATCGCAATGAGGCATTTCTGGATTCTAGAATAGACTTTCTAGAATGGCTCTTGTCATGGAGCCAGGGAGCTGTGAGGCCCAACAAAACAGACTTAAGCGACTGTAAAGGAAAGGGGACAAGAGCCCCAGACCACGCCGGACAATAGAGCCTGGCGGTAAACACCGGATGAGGTGGGCGTGGAGGAGGGAAGGAACATGACTCAGTAGAGGCCCCTTTGCTCCAACAAAAACTCCGTGCCCGGCTACAGCTAAAGACCCGTTAGTTATCCCCTCGGGGCGACAGCTTAATGGGGCCTTTTCCTTGCGCTGTTTTATTTTGGGTATTTCAGTCATCCTGTGTCGGATGCGTCCTCTGCCAAGCGCCGTCATGCTTTGTCTCATAAAACCCTGGACATCCTGGGGACGGGTCTACCGTCTTCATCACCCCGAGTTACAGACGAGGAAGCTGAGGCTCAGAGGACAGAAGCAAGCTGTTGTGGAGAAGCCCGGGTTCAAACCTCGGCCGGTTTGCTTCCCAAGTCCATGCTCTTAACCCCTCGGATACAGATGCCTCAGCAAGGCAGGCTCCAGCCAGGGGCCCTAGGTCGTGTCTCCGTCTGGCACAACCACGGGTAGCGTTAATTATACAGTCACTCAGGCTTCGCGTCCTCAGGCCTCACGTCCCTGGGCCGTGTGAGATTCAGAGGAGCTAATGAGTCCATGAGCCCCAATCTCTGCTCTCAGATCTGCTCCTCTGTGGGGCTTGGCTGAGCCAGAGGCCATGGGGGATCTCAGGGACCAGATGTGACCAGTGACCTCAGTAGAAATGTGAGATCCAACTTTAGAATCAGGGCAAAGAGCCATTGGACAGAAGGCCGTTTCCAGGAACCCTGCTTCCGGCCACTGACAGTGTGGATGGCCTGGCTATAAACTGATCTTGCCCAGATCCCAGGGGACTAAGTGCCGGAGAGTTTCCCAACCTTTAAGTCAAAGCCGTTTTTCCTCCACAGCCCAGCGAGCGCCCCACCCTGCATCCCCTTGGGAAGCAACCTCACGCGGGCTGCCCCCAGGCCCCAGGCCCAGGCAGCTGAGGGCAGCCCGGATGTGCCCAGTTACGGGGAAGGGACCTACTTTCAGCCACCACCTCCTCTTCCGTCTCCTCGGCACCTTCATCAAATTCTCCTACTTCCACCTGGACGGGGTTGGCTCCCACAGGCACCTGGGATGGAGGCAGAAGAATGAGTGGAGTGATTCCCAACCCCATCCCAGACCCGGAGGAAAAGGGTGAAGATTCGAGGGGGACTTGCCTGAAGCTTCAGGTGCCCACAGGGGACGGTGAGAGACTGGCTGGAAAGGTGGGCTGGGCCCAGGCCACAGAGAGCACAGATGCTGGGCTTGGGAATCTAGGTTCAATCTTATAGACCCCCCGTGTTTTGTAGAGCCCTGGAATTCTGCTGAGATGCCTCAGAGGCCACCCGGGTGTTAGGGCAAGAGGAGGGGCCGAGCCCTCCACCCCTGCCAGCCCTGCCTGAGCAGCTCCCCTGTCATCGGTTTTATTTATGGGAGGACTGTGGGTGATTGTGGAAGAAAAACTGTCCCACAGTTTAAAAAAAACAAAGCAAAACAAAAAAAAATTCTGGTCCCCAATTGTAGGGTTCCATCAAAGGCTTGGGAAGCAGGATTTGGGAATACTCAGAATTTGCATCTGTGCTGTGGGTGTGCATGGTGACAAATGCCCCATGCCAGCATCCAGCCCCATGGCACCTGTCTGGAGTCCTCAGGGAACACATGTGGCTGGAGAGGGGCTAGGGGGCCGGGGTCACCACCCACGTACCTCAGCCACCTCGGCCACGGTTTCCTCCACCACCTCTGTCTCATCAGGCAGGGCTTCCTGCTGCTGCTGGAAAAGAAAGTGGGGTTCGGAGAGGTCAAGGCCAAGGCCAGCTTCACCTCCGAAGTGCCTCTGGCCTGGAGCCCAGGCTAGGGGAGCTTGGAGAGCAGCTTATCGGAGATCCCCAGGCTGTGCCTCAGGAACTGCCATGGGTGGGGGACAGAGCAAAGGAGAAGCCAGACATGCAACCCCCACGGAACACTGGAGCAGCTCCCCTTTTATATATTTTATATCCGAGGTCCTGTGTAAGATTTAGCTCGTGAAAGCATTTCTGCTGCTTTGAATTCCAACAAACTCTGAAAATCACTGATCCAGACCAAACCCCCCCCCCATTTTGCAGATGGGAAAACTGATGCCCAGAGGGGATGATGCCATGAATTTTAACAGTTGTTATCTTCTCCACAGTGAAATCTTATTATTATTGTTAGGCAATTCTTTCTTGACATTTCACCTTGGAGTAGGAAGAGGTGAGATAACATATAACTTTGAGGCTCCGGGCTAGCTGGGGTGACTTCTAAAATTAATGCCAACCTTGCCAAATCTTTTTGCCAAATCTCCCAGCCTGACTGAGACTGCCACGGCCTACCATCACTCGCCCCTTCCAGCGAAGGGAGGACGACGGAGTTGCTGCTTGAAAGCAACTGCTCCTTTTGCCTGCCCATTTCTTCCTCCTCTCCTGGCGGTGGCTTCCAGATGAGCTGTGGATAGCAACTGACTCTGGCCCTCTGCATGCTATTCTTGGAGGGACTGTCAATCAAGGTGCCCCACTGCCCCCTAGCCAAGAAGCAGGCCCAGGACCCAAGCTCAGCTGGAATGGCTCTCACTGAATTTTTTTTTAATCTTTTTGGCACATTCTCTCAAGATGTGAAACTGTGGTCGATTCATTCAGATGGCAATATTGGACACCGTCCATTAATTCTCTCCTCCTAAATCCTGGAGCTGCCCATTTCCAGTCCCCCCTAAGGCCTTTGATTTTATAACCTACCCCTGTGTCTTTTTCCACCCTATTTAGTCAGATTGAAGTCTGTGGTTTGCAACCAAACAACCCTCCCTGTTTCAGAAAGTAACCATCCCTCTCTCTGCGGCTTGACTGTCTTCTAACCCCCTCCCCACCAGCACCCCCACCCCGACGCCCAGCTTGAATTCCTCATGTGACGAAGAGATCACTGCCTCCTAAAGCAATCCTCGTCCATTGCTGGGAAGCTCTGACTGCTAAAAAGTTCATCTTTTATTACACGGAACTTTCTCTTCTCTGCAACCTCCACCCAGTGGTCTTCATCCCAGTTTTTCTTCTGAGTGTATTAGCTTAAGAAAAAAAATCTTTTTAAAAAATAAGACAACTGACTTGAGATGGGGAAGTCCCTGTCCCCTCTGAGGATCAGGACTGGCAGGTTCAGAACTCCTGGGGCTGGTGTTAGGAAGGAAGAGCAAGGAGATAGGATCTGTAGGTACTTACGGGGGCCGCCAAGGCCCTCCCGGCCAGGCAAAGGAGAAAGAAGACCCAGGTCCTCATGGTGCGGGAACCCTAGGAGAGGAGAGAGGGACATGTCAGCCAGGGGGGCTTCCTGATGGAGAGATCCTTCCGAGCTTGTGGGATATGCGAGATAACTTTAGGTGTTGGTTAAATGATAGTGAAAGACACGAGAGGAAATCGGTTCCACCCAATATTCTTTTCCATCCTGATTATATGAGGAGAAAGTCTCAGTTTGGTGCTAAGATGCCTTTAACACCTCTCTCACATTCCTTCATTTTCCTTTTTAACAAGGAGAGAGCAGCCCTCTGGCTCGGAGCTCCCACAGGAAATTATATCCAGCTGGAATTGGATAAAGTTATTTTTCTCATGTGTGTTTGTTTTTGCAGTTTCCTTCTATTTATGACAAAGATACACTGGGTTTTCCATTAATGGGAATGATATAAAGACTCCTTTCTCAATATATTTATTTAAGTTTTTGAAAAGTGATTCAACTAAAGTGGTGGGCTAATTAGTCAAGTTTGGGCAATGCCAAGCCGGATCATCTTCAAGGGCTCTTCGATCCTCGATGCCCTGAGATGAATTCTTTTCCTACACCCAAAGCCTTCCTCCTCCTCCTCTCTACTTCCTCTGCAGTGGGAGAAGGTAACAGGCAGCAACCTCTTGCCAATTTTAGACAATGAGACCCACATTTTAAAACAAAGAACAATAGTCTTGGAGTGTGACCTTGGAGTGTGGCCACATTTTTCTCCATTCTACCCAGAAGCGACAGCACTCCTCTAGATCCTCTAGAGAAACTATCCAGATACTTCCACGTGGTGCAAAGGGGATGTTAGCTGAGATCTAGAAAATTCCCCTCCCCTGGTCACTGCTATGAACTCGCTCTCTAGATGCCGAGCTCTAGACTCTGATGTGCTCATGACTGTGAGGGATCTTGGAGCAGAATCTCCCCTGATGATCCAACACCAAAATGCCATCCCTAACAGAGGATCTGCGGTGGGGACATTTTATTTCTTGTGCTAACTAAATGGATTTCCGTTTCCAAACTGCTTTAGAAAGTTCTTCCTTTTACTGATCTAAATCTGCCTCCTTTCCTGAGCCCTCCTGGTCTACCTTCCCTGTCCCTCCTTCTGCAGCCAAATAGAACAAATGTGCTCTTTCTACCCCCGAACACCTTACAGTCAAGGGCAACAGTGGCCATGTCTTTCCTCTTTCGTCCTTCAAAACTTCCCTGTCAGGCTCATCATCCCCAGTTCCTTCCAAGACTTCTCAACTGACCAAGCATGGTGGTGGGAGGTGCCCTGGCATTGCGGAGAAAAACACTCAGCGTGACATTAAATGCCAGGGATTCTTGTTCTACCTCAATACTGTCTTGATGTATTGGTTAAGTCTTTGTTCTCTCTAGACCTTGGTCCCCCCATCTGTCAACTGAAAGTAGTAGACCAGGTGAACTTGGAGCTGGTAGGCTGGGTCTTTAAAATGCTCTTAAAATATCCCAGGCACATGCTGGTCTTGGCACATGTCACCTCCTCTGGGGTTACCCATCTTCACTTGGATTGTATTAATAGTATTTCGGTAGCAGGAGCAAGCAAAGGAAGAACAGACTTCATAATGGTCCTTTCTTGAGCTAAAAGCGACACAACACCTCACCCGCTATTGCATGAAATGTACATAAAATAAAAGTAACAGGAATTTAAAGGAATTGCCCTGGGAGCTTGGCGTCGCTTCACAATGACACCAACTCCCAGAGGAGTCCAGTCTTCCCTTTCCAGGAAGTTTGTGGAATGTTCCTCACACAGCTGTTCGTTTGTTCTCTGAGGCTTGTGAGGAAAATCTCCCTTCTTGCTTCCCCATTTGGAAGACACAAGAAAAACAACTCCTGCGTGTGGCTTTGGACAAATGGAACATGAGAGAATACATGAATGAAGGACTTGTCTGAGGTTGTTTAAAGCAGAAGAGTCAAAGTGAGACTGGCAGCTGGAACAAAAAACAGTCACCCAGTCTGGGCTACAGTGACAGAGGGGTCATGTCGTGGGAGAAATAGCCCAGCTAGGACTGCAAATGTAGCAGGCTTCAGATTAGCGCCAGGAAGGTGGACGTTTCCCAGTACTGTGTCCTGCACCTCAGCAGAGGAACCACGTCCCCTCTGTGAACAGGGAAAGGTTTTGTTGGTGGCTCTTCCGTCTGTCCTGCCTCACCATCTCCCTCACTCCTTTCCCAGCTGTGTACACACACGCTCTGCCACCCCCATCCCTGCTCTTGCAGCTAGAAGGGAAAAATAACTCAAGCCCTGTCGTGCGTGATAGTTGCTACAGCACTCTCATGCGCACACTGTCCCCGGAGCCCCTGACGGCACTGGGTGGGCAGACAGCCATGGAAGGGCTCCTGGTCCCACTTTCCTGACGAGTCTGAGGTTGAGAAGGGGGAAACACTTTCCCAAAGTCATGCAGCATTGAGGCTCATTCAAAATTGCCAAGGCTCCCTTCTCGTGGAGTTGGGGTGAGCCGAACACGGGTTATGCTCAGAGTGGGGTGGGCAATGCAGACAGAGACTGTTAAGGACAGCACACAAAATCTTGGAGGAGGAGTTACTTTCCAAATGTTGGGTCCTGCGCAGTGTCCTGTGCTACATCACCAGTCCAAGGACCCGTTTCCTCTCGGTGGTGGGATGGGAGGGAAAGGAAGCAGCTGGGCTATTCTAGACACACAGTCTACTCCCTGCACACCCGTGAGATCCCCCTCTCTGCAGTTCTCTAAAACACCACTGGCCAAGGCGGCCAGGGTCCACCCTGCAAAGCTAGTGGGGCGTAGCAGTCACTCCAGCAAGGTCAGGACACAGGGTCAACCCCCAGCATTCAGAACTTAGCAGCTGTGATCTTTTGCCAACTGAACCAAGATGTAGCATGCCCATTGGAATAAAACATTCTTCATATAAATGACCAGTATTAGATGAAAACTCCCTCCTTTGTATTCCTTTAGCCTATGATGATGCATATATGTATCCTTTTCAGAGAGTTTTCATAATCCAGCATCCCAGTGGGGGCTCAATGCCCATAGCACAGTCGGAAAGACTGAGGCCCAGAGAGGGGAAGAAATCCGCCCATAGCCAAGAACTGAGAGCCCCAGTGAGTGAGCAGGGCTGGGGTGAGGACCCCAGCAGCGTCACCCGCCACTGGCACGTCCCTCCCTCAGCACGCTATTTCCCTTGGCGGCCAGCCCCTCCCAGGTGGTCACCTGAAGGGGGCCCAGCTGGGCTGTGAACTGGCTTGAGGTGCTGGGAGGGAAAAAGCCCAGGGCCAGGGGAGGAACGGGAGGTGTATTTCCCTTGGCTTGGTGGCCATCAAATGCAGACACCCCTCACCCCCACCCACTGCCTCCTGTTCCGCACATCGAGTCCCTTCCTTTTGCCTTTATTTGCTCTGGAGACGGCTGAAAACCTGTCCTTGGCTGCCAGCAGGACCCGAAGCTGAGGTCACTTCTCTCTCTTTGGAAAGACTCTGGGGATGGAAAAGTACAGCCAGCCCCCCGGTTTGTGTCCCTGGAGACATAAACGGCCTCCTTCGGGTTCTCCCTGGATAGTGAAAAGTTGCTAAATGTCAGAACTTGGAGAAATGTCAGAATCATAGAATTTTAGACTGTGGTTCTCATAATCATAGACTCTCAGAATGTGAAGCACAGAAGCTGAGTGGCAATCGTTGAATGTGATTTGAGTAGGAAGTGTTTATGAAGCAATGCAATCCCATAGAACTTTCCGAGATGATGAAAATATTCTATATCTGCATTGTCCAATGTGATAACTACTGGCCACATGTGGCTATTGAACACTTGAAATGTTGCCAGTGCAAACGAAGAACTGAACTTTTAATTAATTTACATCTAAATAGCCACATGTGGCTAGTGGCTACGATGACAGAGTGGTTACAAGCTTTTATAGAGGCAGTATAGCATGAAGGTAAGCTCGTGGGCTCTGGAGCCCGAATGTACAAACCCTGGCTCTGCTCAGCAATTGTGTGACATTTATACCTCTCTGAGCCTCCTTTTGTTCCCCAATCTGTAAAACAAAAATAATATACCTACCTGGAAAGGCTCATGGGTGATTTACACGAAAGACTACAAGTAAAGAGGAAAACAATGGTGCCATTTGGAAGAGCATCTTAAAATTTGAAGATCCCAGAATCTCCATCGCCCTCGAGAATCCAGTGCAAGAATCCCAGCACTTTGTCTCTCTGCCCACGGAGAAAGAGGCATGGGGGCGGAGGAGATATCGCCTCTGTTGGTCTGGGAGACACCAACGCTCAGCCTCCGGAGGACATAGTGACCAAGCCCGGGCCCTGGGCTGGCCTCTTGGTTGGGCTGCGGACGCAAGCCAAGCAGCTCACTCCCGCTGTCTGGCTCGGAAACAAGGGCTCCAGAAACACACGTTGCTGGTAAACAAGCCCAAAGAGAGGAAAACAAATGTAGAGGCAATAAAGAAAGCCTGGAGCCAGGCCCTCCGGGGAGCCAGGACTCAGAAGGAGGGAGGGTGGGCTCCACTGAGGTGGGGGCGAGCCGGCCCAGAGGGGCAGCTGCACGTGGCTACACCAGCAAATCCTGCTCACACCCCAGGGGGCACACACAGCCTCTCAGAGGTGTCCTCGTGACATGATGTGGAAGTCAGGAGACCTGAGAGCAAGTCGGTGGCTCCCAGCTCACTGTGCAAACTCGGGGAAGTCTCTGCTCTCCAGCCCTGAACGACCTTCAGCTCGTCTGTATGAGGAGGTTGTTTTAGATCAGTGATCAAAACTACCTAAGCCAGAGAATCTTTCCTTTCAAAGAAGTCTTCTGCAGAAGTCCACTACTTCAAACAGCTGAAACCTTTTATCATGTGTTGAAATGTGTGAATGGTTATTACCTAGTCAATAAATAAACTTGAAATTAAAAAACAAAAGCAGGTAAAAATGGAGTAGAGATGGGGGCTGGGAGTCCTATGCACATGGACATCCCCTGAGACACCTTGGAGCATCTCTAGGTTCTCCTAGCAACACTTTGAAACCCTCGGGCAAGGTGGTCCCTAAAGTTCCTGTTGGCTCTGACTTTCTGTATCAAACTCAGGCAAAAGCTTTTTTGGAGTATTACCTCTCACGACTTGCCCGTTGACTCCCTGTTTCCACTTCTAATATTCTAATGCTGGAAAGGAAGAAGCTAAGAAAAATTTTAAGGTGTTGTGAATATAAAAACCTAAGACTGGAGAGTTTCTGGGGCAACTGAGAGGTGGCTCCAGAGTCTGGGGGTAGAATGAGCATGACTGAGAACCCATAATGGCATCTAAGATGCCACGTTTCACTGTGGCTGGCAGAGGCTCAGGGTGGAGAGTCAGGCTTCCTCTTTGGCTCCTTGTCGGGGACCACTGCTGCATCCAAGGTGACCACAAATGGAAGGGATGAGAAATAACATCAAAGAGTACAGGCTGTCACAGCTGGAAATGCCTAAAAGATCCCAAAGATAGGAAATACGTGGCATACATGCCCCCACCTGCCCCTCCTGTGCACGTGGCAGACATTACTAATCAATGATATGACCTTTTCCCCCAAAGTCTGGCGTGGCACCAGAATCCTGAACACAGTTCTCTGGCAGCCACTACCAATGAATCAGTGTTGTCAGGCCATGTGAAACCTCTTTGTCATGCCACTTATTTTAAAGATGGAGAAATTGAAGTTTAAAGAGGGAAAATAACTCACTCAAGGTCATATAGCAAGCTGGTGTCTGAGCCAAACTTCCAGATGTTCAGAAACATCCAGATGTTTACCTCGTTTTGTTTTTTTCATCTGATCTTTCAGTCTGAGATCCAAATGCCATGACTAACACACGAAGACCCAGAGGGATCCCCAAATGAGAGGGGTTATGCCAAGTTTCTGAAAGAACCCAGCTCTGAAGAGAGTTGGTGTCTCTGTCCATATTTTTCCTGCAGACATCAAGCTCTACAGCATGGTGGGTGAGAGCAAAGTTGGTTTCCTAAGATACCTCCTGGCTGAGGAGGAGACTGTTTTTCTAAATAATTCTGTCAAGTCACTACTTGCTGGGTCTGGCCCTGCACGGCCCAGCTGTGCCTGGGTTCAGGATTGGGGTGGGGAGGGAGGAAGAGAAGCATCCAGGTTCTGTGTTGTAGAAAAAAGGTAGCTTCATTCATCCCCAGGGTTGGTTGAAAGCTCAGGGCCAGCGTTCTCTTCTCTCCTTTTAAGACCGAGGTTGGGGAGGGAGCCAGCAGGAAGCAAATGAGCAGCGGCCTATTAGCTCCATCATGCTGGGCCTTTGGCTATTTGGACAAAGCCACATGGGCTGGAGTAGGCCAGTGTAGACCAGCAAAAGGGAGAGAGAAAGTGCTGCTCATCGCTGTTACCCACAGGGCTTGTTGCCTGTAGAAGGTGCCTGAGTGTGATTCCAAAGTGACCAAATGGAGTGAAGGTGGGAGGAAAGGTGAACATCTAAATAGTTCCAAACATCTGGAAGTTTGGCTCAGACACCAGCTTGCCGTGTGACCCCAAGTGAATTATTTTGTCCTCCTGAGCCTCAGTTTCCCTCTTTCTAAGACATAGAGGTGCTTGGGTGGTATATGTGGGTTACGTGTCTGTCTCCTTGTCACGATCTGTGTTATATTTGACTGTGTACATCCGTGTGTGGCTCCAAATGGCAGTGTGTTTGCCCGCCTGATGGCACGTCTGTGTAAGTTACATACAGCCTGACTCAGCATCTATTTCAGCCTGTAATGGGTGAGGGTCAGAGTGTTCGTATTCATCAAGATGTATTCCTAGAACGTGACTGTGTCTATAAACCGAAGTGTCATCCAGGGAGAGGCATGTGAGTGAGTGACTTTAGGTGTCTGCTGGTGGAATGAAGACACTCATTTTTAGCTGTGCCAGTGGGCGTCTGTTGATGAAATCAACGTTTATACTTTGCATCACTGTGAGTTTGTATCTGTCCCTGTTTATCTCTGCATACTTATCTACTTACCTAAATAACCTCAAAAGCCAAAAATTCTACTGTTCACCTCACATCCTCAGCTCTTTCCTCCACTATCCTTTCTTATTAATAGCTTATTTTCAGCAAGAGGGCTGCTCTTGTGAATAGCAAACCCCAGCCACGCTATTGGTTGACAAGTCTCTACAAATGGGTAAAGATTTTAGCATGACCACTAGGCAACCCCAGCTCTCCCCAGCCCCTCCTCTCATTTTCTTTTCAGCTGGGGTGAGTGAGTGTTAAAAATGTAGGCCAGCCATTCCTTTGAATAAAAGCCCCATCACAGATTTAGGTTAATGGGATTCAGAGCTAGAAGAACGCCAGGCCAGAGACCGTCTACCTTAGATCTTCCATCTAACAGATTGGAAAACTGAGACCCAGAGAGAAGTGCCTTTCCCAATGTCACACTGTGAGTTAGAACCCACTTCTGCTTGCGCCGTGGCCAGTGCTCTTTCTACGTGGAGGGCACAACAACCTTGGGAAATACACAAGAAAGTCCCCAAATCAAAATCAATTTAAACAATTTTTTAAAGATATGCTTGTCAGCACTTTTAGTAAAGGGAAGTTCTATACAAACCCTAAGATGACAGAGCTGCCAGGAAAAAAGCTGGGAAAGATTTCACCAAATCTTTAGATGCCATAAATCCATCAGTTCTAAAACTTTCCTGTTAGGAGGCGACACCACACTCTGCAAACTGCTTTCCTGTGCATGATCCCATTTTCCCCACACACTGTCCCCTCCAGGTAGTTATTGCTCTTTAACCAAGGAGGGGACTAGGGCCTGGAAAGGAGCCATTAGTTCAAGGTCAAATGGCACCTTCAGGGCATAGCTAGAACTGAAACCCAGGTCTTCAAACACCGTGTGCAGGGAGCTCATCACAGCCCGCCCCGCCTCCCGGGGATCCTGGGGGACCATAGGGGTAGGGCCTACAGTTTGCTGCTGCCCTTGTATTTGGGGCTGGGGTGGGGGACATTCAGATCAGCCTGAAGTTCTGTGAAGGTTCCCAGCGTCCCCTCCCAGCCAGCAGGCGGAGACCCTGAGAAAAGGTTACCGTGGCAACTCGCATTCCTCCGAGGGTGAGTCACGACAGAGAAGAGGCTTCTGGTGGGTGGGACTTGGAGGAAGTTTCAAAAGTTGATTCCTTCTCCAGGCGAACCCCCTTCCAGCCCTCCCTCCCCCTCTTAGCTCCAGGCTTTGTCGATGTGGCAGCCGATGGCTGCGAGTTAACCCTCTCTTTCCCCAGCCACTCCCATTTCAAAAGTTCCATCCTCCCGCAAATGTGCGTTTGTTTCCAGCGTCCGCTTCCGTCTCCCACGTCCCCCTCGGCATCCATTTGAGAACATCTTAAGGCTGAAAGCTGTGAACACCAGTTCTCTCTCCCCCTGCCGCCCCCAACACAGTGCATACAGTTTTAAGGGGCTTGCAGATGACTTGAAGCCCATTCAAAGACCAGTCCACGGTTTCTGGTTAAGAGACCTTCCTTTGGAATCTTCAGAGGATGTCGGGCACCCCGAAGACCCCCAAGTCCAGCCCCCTTCCATTATAGACGGGGAAGCTAAGTCTGGCTGAGACACTTAACATACATGTAGAATGTGTGCGTGAAGCCTGCCGTGCTACTATGACTTGCTTCTCACTATGCCACCAGCACTGGGGCACATGGGAATTTAACCCCAGACAAGTACTGTGAAAACATTTTCTAATGTTTACAGCCAATTGGTGGAGCCAGGGAGGGTGAAGGCAGGGGGCTGCCTGAAGAGGCTCTAACACCCTGACAGGCTGGACACCATCAAAACAGTGAGGTACCGAAGGTGGCCCTGGAACCCTCTCTGTCTTACCTCTGTTCCCCACCACACCTGCCCCCATTGGACCCCGCGTCTTGGTTGGGTGATATCTGATGTCTGGGTTCTTCAGACCTAGATAAACCGAGGGCTACTCCTGCGGAATTCCTGTGTTTTCCGTCCCAGGGAGCCCAGGACAGGAACAAAGCCTAACTCAAGACTCAGGGTGAGGGTGCCATTTCAGGCCAAATGGCGCCGGTGTGTGTGTGTGTGTGTGTGTGTGTGTGTGTGTGTTGTGGGGGTTCTGGGAGTGCGGAGAATTCGAGGGAAGCAGGAGCCTTCCCAGAGGTGCAGATTAATGGTGAAGGCTCCCCCTTTGCCTTTCAGAGACTAATTTATCATCCGTGTGAAGTCCCTTTTGCAAAACAGAGCCCCCGACCAAGAACCAAGTCTAGGAGGTTTCTTCTGGAATAGGAGGCAGGACAGACTCTGGCTGCTGGCTGGGTCCCTGTTGCAGCTGTGGCAGGATCAGATTCCCAGGGAAGGAGGAGGCTGCCACATTTGCAAAGGGAGCAAAGAGGACAGGCAGGCAGCCTCTGAAACCAGAGACAGGGAAAGAGAAAACACTCCCCCCAAGACACGATGAGATTATTTTCTGCAAACCTAAAAGGGGGACCAAGTTACACAGTAGTCTACCTCCTGAAAAGCAACAGGCAGGGACTCAGGGACCGTGCCCGTAAGGGCAGCCGTGATGGGGCAGAGGAGATGCACACCCAGTGCAGCTCTCCCTCCCTTGCACGCGAGCTGGAGGCGTGAACTAGGGTGTTGGGGCAGATGCGACTACAGAAGGCAAAGGCTGGGCAGGGGTGGCGCATACCTCAGTGGCAGGCAGGCAGCAGGCCGAGTGGCTGTCCGGACAGTCTGAAGGTCTGCAGGAATGTGGAGGGGTTTAGAGCTGGGCAACAGGAAACCACTCAGAGCTCTGGGCTGGGTCTATCTCCCCCTCCACCCCTCAGTCCCTCCTCCTCCTCTGTCTCCTCCTTCCCCCGACCTCCCCCTTCTCCCCAGCCAAAGCTGTCTCTGTCTTTCATTTCTTTCCTCCTGTTTTTGCCGTGTGCTGTCCAGACACCCCAACCCTGCCTGTCTCGTCTGTTCTGGGGCTGCTGCCTAAACAGACTCCCAGAGCGTCAGGGCTGGAAGCACCCGAAGGAATCACCTAGAACAGCCTCCTTCTTGTTCAGAGGGCACTGGAGGCCTGGAGAGTGCAAGGGGTTACCCAGGGGTCCCCAGGGGCAGCCTGGCCCAAGTGTCCTGACTTTCTGACCAGTGACCTGTCCAAGAATCCTCCCTAATATTAGGCAACGCTGAGAAAGGCAAAGCAATTCAAGAGGGTTGTATTTGTGACAAAGGCAAGGCCCGGACTCGCCTCTGCACAGACAAGACAAGCTGCTGCTAGTAGCATATTCCTTGATGATTTGAGGCGTGGACTTAAAAAACCCCGACTCTGACTCTAGTTGTACCGCTGATAAACACATAAGGGATTAGACTTCTAGCTGGGGAACCTGTGTCATCAGTAGGGAACAGATAAGGTGATTGATGATACTGATAATAACCATAGTAGTAACAGTGGCTGGGGTTTACTGAGGACTTAATCTTCACAGCAACCCCTTGCCGTAGGTGTTGTTACTATGTCCATTTTAATGAAAGGAAACAGAGGCTCACAGAGGTTCAGTAACTCGCCTAACATCACCTGGCAAAAAGTGGTATAAGCAGGCTGTCTACATTTCAGCTTGGTTCCTCTCGTGGTACGTGAACTGCTCAGGGCAACAGGTCTGGGTGGAAGATTCATTGTGTGCTTAGCGAGACCCCATCTCTACTAAAAATAGAAAGAAATTATCTGGACAACTAAAAATATGTAGAAAAAATTAGCCGGGCATGGTGGCGCATGCCTGTAGTCCCAGCTACTCGGGAGGCTGAGACAGGAGGATTGCTTGAGCCCAGGAGTTTGAGGTTGCTGTGAGCTAGGCTGACGCCATGGCACTCTAGCCGGGGCAACAGAGTGAGACTTTGTCTCAAAAAAAAAAAAAAAAAAAAAAAAGAATTAAAACCAGGTCCTTGTCCTCAAGGAGCTTCGAATCTTGCTGGATGGACGTGCCATATGCATGCACCCAGTTACACGAGTGGTCCAGACTCCAGGGCTCATCCCAGGACTTCAGAGAGGTGGAGGCTTCCTGGAAGAGATGGACCTTGAAGCATGGGTTGGGTTTGAATACCCTGGAAAGAGAGAAGGCAGAACACTCAGATACACTTCCACCTGCTATGGCCCCTGCCGCTCTTGCTGTCCTCTCCACCTACCACTGTCCTCCATGTCCACTCTCTGCAGCCACACCGGCTTCCTTCCCATCCCTCAACTACCCCAAAGCTGCTCTTGCCCCAGGATCTTTGCACTTCCTCTTACCTCTGCCAGAGACACTCTTCTACCACATTTTCCTGTGCCTGTTCTAATGACACCTCCTCAGGGAGGCCCTCCCTGACCACTCGAGCCATCTCCTGGCCTCTCTCACAGGCACAGGTCATTGCCTTACGCTGTTTTATTTCCTCCCCAGCACTTGTCGCTATCAGAATCTACTCATTGCCCTGCTAGACAGAAGCTGCCTGAGAACAGGGGCTTCACGTATCTTATTCACTGCAGGTCTCCAAGCGTGTCCAACAGTGCCCCACACAAAGCTGGCTCTCAATCAACGTTTCTGTCAATAAATGAATGGACTTCCATTTACCCAGCTGAAAAAAGAGGGGATCATCTTTTACTGGGGTTCCAGCCTGGAAAAGTGCCCCACGCTGGTCTTTAGGAGACCCTCAAACCTATTAAAATTGAATATAAAAGTCTGGGCATCTGTGCATTTTTCTGCAGAGAAAGTTCATGGCTTTCTTCAGATTCTCAAAAGGACCAGCCAGGAATCCAAGAAGGAACCTCTGCTCCAAATGACCCCCAGGCCTCTCCCTGGTCCAAAAGCCAGGAGATTTAGCCATTGAATACAGGGTGCTAGAAGACTTCCCAGATACCTGTTTTGCCATCTGGACAGATGTACATTTTTATAGGATTGGTTGCTATAGATCCCAGGCATTGTGGGGACTAAAATTAACCGAAATTTTGTGTTTTTCTTCATGAACTAAGATGATGATTATGATGAAGCTGAGCCAATGGAACTGTTCCCAGTCTTTGGCTGGGGTTCCCATATGGCATTCAGTTCAGGAATCGGAAATCTGGTCCAAGCTAGGCTGAAGCTTGGGACAGAGGTCTCCTCTGCGGGCCATCCCCTGTGGGGACACCCTGAGCCAGGATCCTTTGAAGAAGGAAAACTTAGTAGGTTTTATATCTAAGGATAAGAGCCGGCTGGGGGAGCAGGAGCTTCTGAAGCAAGGGTGACTCTGACTGAGAAAGACCACTGGGACTAAGGCGGGTCCTACGGCCACCACCAAGGGCTTGGTAGGAAGGGAGAGAAGCGCAACCCAGCCAGGTGTGACAGACCTGGTGCAAGTCCCTGCTCTGCCGCTGAGTCGCTGAGTGACTCTGGGCTCATCCCTGCCCCTGTCTGAGTTACACTTTTTCATTTGGAAAATAGATTGGACAGCAGAGTAGTAGTAGTAATAAGAGCTAGCATTTATTAGACACCTACTATGGGCCAAGCACCGAGCTAAGGTCTTTGCATATATTTTCTGGTTTAATTCTTTTATAAATGTGGAAAATGTAGTTCAGATCAATAATTTGTCCAAGTATGTGACAAATCAGGGAATCAAATCCAGGTTTAAGGGACACCAGAGCCTAAACGCTTGACACACTGTATAAGCCTCAATTCCCCTCCACACTGACATCGGTGGACTCCAGACCATTCAGCCATTGGCAGTCCTCTCGTTTGTCAAGTATGTTGCTGATCCACATTAAGTTGGATCAACTTTCATCTTGCAAACTGAGGAGTCAGTACATCGGGGGCCCTGCTGCCTGCCCACCACCCCCTCCAGCCACTCTCCAGCTGTGCTCTTCTGGTCACTTCCCACCTGACCCTGATCCCAGCCTCCTGACCCAGCACCCAGGCCACAGCCTTAGACCCCACTGGCCCGCAGCTTTGGGAATGCCCACATGGCCTGCCATCCAGGCTCCCTGCACCCCAGAGCACCATCTGCCTCATGCACGCGTGCAATCAATCTTCATTATGCCTTGAATCAGGCACGTAGCAGTGAGTAGGACGGACGAGACTGCCCTTGTGCACTTTACATTCCGGTAGGTGGAGGCTGGAATGAACTTGCTTCAGGTTGTGCTAAGTTCTATGGGTGAAATGAGCGGGATGGAAGAGAAAGCAGTGGGGAACGACTGCAGGTGGGGGTGTCAGGGCAGGCCTCCTGGAGGAGGCAAGATAAGTTGAAAGATAAGCCCAAGAGGAGGGCTGGGGAAGACTATTCAAGTCAAGGGGAGAATAAGCACCAAGACCCTGAGGTGGGGAGAGCTTGGCTTTTCAAGTAACCGAAAGCGTGGCTGGAATCACCCATTGGAGGAGACTGGCCGGCCCCTCCCATGCTTCTTCCTCCTTTCTCCTTCCTTTTCTTCTTCTTTTTTCCTACCCTTTTCTACCCTTTTAGCCATTCCAAAGTACCTCCTCATCTACTATCTCAGAGAGTGACATAGTAGTCCTGTGAGGGAGTCAGAGTAGGGGTCAACACCTATGGTGTAGATATGGGGAAACTGAGGCCTCGATTGCCCAGTGGAGCTGGGGCTCAAACCAGGTCTCCTGACCCTGGCTCAGCACCAGATTCTCAGCCCCACCAAGAACCTGCTTGTCCTTCCGCTCAGTGAGTCCAAAACCTCTGTCACCTGGGCCACCTGATGAACCGTCTCTGGGAGCCGGACTGGGGCCAAGTACACAACCAGTGTCCCCACGTAAGGGCAGGAATACCTGGATGGGGAACAAGAGGTCTGAACTCTGGAAATAGATCAGGGAGGCTCTGTCAATTTGGCTTCTGGCAAGGAGGAAAGCAATCAAGCAAAAAGTTAAATAAATAAAAGCAGTGGCCGGGCATGGTGGCTCGTGCTTGGAATCCTAGCATTCTGAGAGGCAGAGGCGGGAGGATCGCTTGAGGTCAGGAGTTCGAGACCAGCCTGAGCAAGAGCGAGACCCCGTCTCTAGTAAAAATAGAAAAAAAATAGCCAGGCGTGATGGCGCCCGCCTGTGGTTCCAGCTACTCGGGAGGTTGAGGCAGGAAGATCACTGGAGCCCAGGAGCTTGAGGTTGCTGTGAGCTAGGCTGATGCCACAGCACTCTAGCCTGGGCAACAGAGTGCGACTGTGTCTCAAATAAATAAATAAAAGCAATGCCAAGAAACATCCCCTAAGACCGGATAGAGCATCAGGATCTATAAGCATAACTCCTGAGTGGGCCTTTCAGCTAAAAATCTCAACAAATTTTCCATGTGGGAACGTGAGGGCCCTGGGGGATTAGGTTCCACTGGAGTAATTATGACTAAACTGGGAAGAGAGTCAGAAGCTTGGCAACACACTTGATGCTCATTACCTCATTTAACCTTCATGACAACACTGAGGTAGGATGTTTGCTTCCAAGACTGTAAAAATTAAAAATTACCACCAACTTGGTGACTTAAAAACAACACACATCTATTATTGTACAGTTCTAGAGGTCAGAAGTTCTAAAACCACAGTATTGTAGAGCTGGGTTCTTTCTAGAGGCTTGAGGGAAGTATCTGTTTTCTTGCCTTTTTGAGTTTCTAGCGGCCACCGGCATTCCCTGGCTCACGGCCCCTCCCTCCATCGCTCCAACCTCTGTGCTGTCTTCACGTCGTCTTCTGACTGTGACCCTCTGGCCTCCGTCTTACAAGGACTCTTGTGATTACCTTGGGCCCAGCCAGATAATCTAGGACAATCTTCCTAACTCAAACCCCTTAACTTCATCTGCAAAGTCCCCTTTGCCACGTAACGTAGCCTATTTACAGGTTCTGGGGATTAGGACATGGAGATCTTGGGGAGGGGGCATTATTTTGTCTACCATAGGTAGGTACAATTACCAATCCCATTTTAAAGATGAAGAGACAACAGTTTAGAGAACTGAATAACTTGCTCAAGGTCTCACGGTGGTGAAACCAGAATGCACACAAGCAGCTCCACCCTGGACCCCTCTCTGGATCCCACTCTCCACAGCTCTGCCATGCACACCTCTGCCCATTCTGCCCATCTGGCCAAGGCTGCCTCCCTTCCCCCCACTGCCCCACACCCACCCATCCTTCAAGCCCATACTGGATCTCTCCTCCTCTTTCAAAGCTTAGAGCTGATAGGGCGCTTCAGCCCTGTCCAAGCCCACATTCTCCTTGTATGGCTGGGGAAACTGAGGCTTCCAGGTCCCAATGTTACAGCATAGACAGCTGGGCCTGGGGCCTTGGTGTCCCAGCCTGAGGCCAGCTCTGGCCTGCTCCAAATCTCTGGAGGCAGGGACTGGGCAGGCTGACCCCCCTTGGGCTGAGGATTATGTATCAAAACTCTCAAATGTACCCTTTGTGTGTCTGGCTCAAAGTCAAGGCTGCCAAGTTAAAAAGGCTCAGGAACATTGGAGACTGACTCAGCCTGTTGCCTTGTTACTGTAGCCTTCCCTGGGCAGACCCTCCCATTGGCTGAAGGGCACAAAGATCCCATTGTCATCTGGCCCTGGGTCCACGGGGCAGAGTAGCCGCTGCTGACCAGGGCAAGGCCAAACAGAGAGGAGGATGAAATTTGACTGCGGCACCCTCCCCACTCTCAACGCTCCCACTGAGCAGCCAAAGGTTTCTCCCTCAGCCCTTTACAGCTCACAAAGGACCTTTATCCTCCTAATCCTACTGAGTGGCACATTTAGTCTATAAGGTAGAGAAGTCAGGATTCACTAAGCACATTTGGGCATGGGCAGACAGAGGGACTTGCCCAGTGTCACACAGCTGGCCCATGGTGGAGCTGATACGAAAACCCCCAAATTCTTAACACTTGGTGTAAGATTCCAGCTGCCTCCACACAGGGTTCCCGTAAGAGTTTGCAAAGCCACCTCCTTCTCACAGACCCTCACTCTCTACAAGGTAACAAATGGTTAACAATGTATTAGGTGACCTTCTCACTTTGACACAAACCCACCTGTCCTAGTCCGGTTTGTACTGCTAATAGCAGAAAACCTGGGACTGGCTGATTTATTGGTTCATGGTTCTGACGACTGGGAAGTCCAAGATCAAGGTGCTACATCTGGCAAAGGCCTTCGTGCTGCCTCATGCCATGATGGAAGAGCAAAGAGAGAGCAAGAAATTCAGTTTGCAGCCTCAATCCCTCTTATAATCAGCATTAATCTGTTCTTGAGGAGCCCCATGACACAGACACCTCCCACTAGGCCCTACTCTCACCACTGCTGCACTGGGGGTCAAGTTTCCAACGTATACTTTTTGGGGGACACATTCCACCCATAGCACCTTCAAGGAGAAGCATTGATTTGTGTTCTGATTTGGGTTCTTCCCTTAGTAGGACCTGTGCCCTAAGGCCCAGACTACGGTCTGGCCTTGAGAAGCTCACCTTTCTTTTCCTGGGTCCTCTTATCTGTAAAATAGGCATGATTATAATATTTGACCCTCCTGGGTACAAAGTCAGTGTAAGATTCCAGTGAACACAGGTTTTAGAGAGTCAGTAAACACAGGAGAGTGGTTAAGAGGCCCAGTTTGTAGCCAAACTTCTGGGCTTGGGTCCTGGAGCAAGTTATTTAACTCTAAAAAAACTTGAGGCATGTCATTTGGTCTCCAGCCTCAGTTTCCCTCAAGTGTAAAGTTCTTGTGAGGTTCTTGTGAGGATTAAATGGATAACATGTGTAATGCATTTGGCTCACTGTTGCATATCCTAAGCACACTAGAAATGTTAGCTATTTTATGATTATATCATCCAATTCAAAATTTCCCAAGTGTGTTCTACAAAATATTAGTCCTATAACATATTCCAGAAAGAAAGGGAAGTGCAGCATCCACCACCTTCCTCATGAACGTTCCCGAGGCACATTAAAACATTAAAGGCCCTGAAATTTCCTGCAGAAAGGAAACCTATTGAGCCCTGTTTAACCTATCACAGAGCCCTCTTTTTCATGAATTTCTGAATGCATTCCAGAGAACTTATGCTCCATGACAAATTTTTTGGGAAAAGTTTATTTGAACCAACACCCTCATTTGAAGAAGAAAGTGAGGCTTAGGAAAGTGAAGTGACCTGTCCTGGGTCACTTGGCAAGTAAATAACAGAGCTGGGACTTGACCCAAGCCAATTAATTCATTGGTCTTTCTATTAAACCACACCGAGAAAACGCCTTCTGCTGTTGATGTGGACAAGCACTCTCTAAGCGGTAAGGATTTGTATTATTGGTTTCATAGCCCTCAAGCCTTTCTCAGGGGCTCTGCATCCATGACTCTGATGCTGCAGGCTCCTCCTGGCCTGGGTGGCCTCCCTGCTGCCCCGGAGCTGTGTTGGAGGAGCTCGGCAGTGGATTGGTTCTGTCTCCCCCATCCCTGGGTCTGTAATATTATAGCGGCTGGTCCAGGTCCAGGGAACTCTCACACGCAGGCACCAATTTTCTTCTGAAACCCCACATGCCTGGAAATCTTTTCTGAAGGAGGGGGAAAGCCCAATAACCCAATGTTGACAACGTGGCAACTTTACACGTTCTCTGACGTGGCCCGCAAACCAGACCTCTTTTCAGCTTTAGCCACTGTGAAGCCAGGAGTAATGACAGCCCGCCAGCCCAGAGACGTGGCAGCCTGTGCTGTGTGACTCAGCCAACCTGAAGGCTCCGTCCATCTTCTCGGGGTCTCCGGGCTGGGGCAGAGGCCGATGAGGAAGGGAGATCCGGATGAAGCAGCTCAGGCCCGAACCCCTTCTCCAACCCTCGTCTCTTGTCTCCTCCGTCACCCCGGACAAGGCAGGCCTTGCTGTCATCTCTGGGGCTGATCCAGAGCTGCCCCCTTGTGTCACCTCTCCCCACACCCAGCTTTTGGACCTCTCCTTGGACAGGAGCATCGAGTAATGATTCTTCCAGATGCTCATGTCAGTGGTTTCCAAACTGCAGTCCCTGCTGCAGTAGGAGTTCCATGCAAGAGCCTTAAGCCGGCAAGAGGAGGGCCAAGGGGGCAGATCTCCAGGCCCCTGGCCCAATCCCTGCTTCAACCAGAGCAGAACTGCTTCTGTCTGACATATTGAGCTTTTGCCTAAGACTTCATTTCTAAAAATAGTTTTACTACTTCTTTAAAAAGTTTGAAATGCACTGATTTATTTTCAGCCCACTGGCTCTCCAGGTGAAGAAAAATGAGCCCTGGAGTGAGGGGGTGATCTGTGCGAAGACACAGAGTATCACAAACTGGGTGATACTGGGAAGAGGGAGGGTTCCAAGAGCCCAGCAGGAGCCACAGAAGACATGGAGCCCACTTCCCGGAAGCTCACAGTCGTGTCACTTCCGGCACGCAGGCAGAAAAGTACACCTCCTCCCAGAAGCAGGAGGAAGGGGCTCCCTCCACCAGCCAAGTGTCCTCACAAAGGAGAAACCAGGGATACCAGGAGGCAGGCTCAGCATCTTCAGGTGCAGGCAGGTGACACAGATGAGAGCAGCCCCTTGAGGACCCTATACTGGGAGTTGTATATGTGGGGCCTACGCCAGCTGGGAGAGCAATCGCCCCACTCAGGGGCTTTTGGATCCTTTCTCCCTCTTTTAAAATGTTTTCTCCTGCACCTATCTGGGGCCACCATTTTGGTACCTTTACTGATAGGGGCTGGATTCACCCTTCTTTTAGGGAACTGAGCGTCCCTCTCCCATATTCTTCTGAAAGGCCAACATCTAACTTCCTGGTTTTGAAAACTCTAAAGTGACCCAACCTGTTGTTTCCCTCTTACTCTTAGTCTGTTCCTCTTCTCCTTCGTCTCTCTTGTCTCCTTCCTTTTTGCTTGGACCCCTCCTCTTTCTGTCCTTCCAACCCAGTTAGAAAGTGCCCTGGACAAGGGGATGAGAGACCTGGATTTCTCACCCGGTCAGTAAATGACGTGGGCAAATCCTTCCCCGCTCTGGGCGTTAATTTGCTCATTTGTAAAAGGAGGGTGCTGGGTTAGGTCGTCGTCTCTAAACAGGGCATGATGAGGACCTAACGATGGGGCTCAGACCCCCCCAAAGCCCCCAGAGGCAGCGGTTGGTTTGATATGAGAATTGTGAGCAAGGGCTCTGCAGCTAACGCAATGCTTGAAAATCACTAGGCCACGTGACTTAAGGGACTTTCAGCTCGTCAGGGCGTTAAGTTCAGTGTTTTCCTTGTGTTTCTTTCTGCCTCCTGCTTCTCTCCCTGCCCTGGATTCCCCACTCAGATCCTTGAGTTTTCTAGCAGAGCCTTACCATTCTTCAGGGTTGCAACCATAAGTCTCTACTGCTCTCTCTCTAGATGCTGGACTCTGCCCTTTCGCTTGCAACGTGGGAGAAGAATTCTTTCCTGGGATTCCAGAACAATGAGGGAGGCCCAGGGGCCATGACAAATGGTGGCCAGTAGCCCCATCTGGTGCAGCTCTGAGATGTCCATGTCCTCCCCACCCCCGCTGAACTGCCCGCCTCCCAGCCCCATCCCAACTTAGGTTATTCTCCTGATTCAGACATTTTTGTGGTGTGAAGTCACCTCCGCCCAGCCAGCTGAAGCCGCTTGCTCCAGCCCACTGCAGCTTGATGGCCCTCCCTTCCCCTGCCACGTCCCCACACCCTCAGCTCCTCTCCTCCAAGCACTCAGAATTTCCACTGGATTTCCTCCCAATTCTGCAAGGAAATGCAGACGGAGTGGCAAGGACATGGCAGATTCAGCTCCGTCCTCTTCCCATAGCTCCTGGTACAGGTCCTGGCCGTACCTGGCCATGGTCAACTCCCAAGGAAAAGTAATGAAAATGAGTGTTAAATCAAGACAGAGAAAGAGACAGAGTCAAAGGAAGAAGGAGAGACAGAATCAGACAGTGGAAGGGAGAGAAAGACACTGAGAATCTGTCATCATCAAGAGGGAGACAGGAAGAGACAGAGGTGAGGAGACAGAGAAAGGAAGAGACAGACACAGAGAAACATGTGTAGAAAACTGACCTGAAACTTAGCAATAAGACAAAAGGGTAACTGCATGTCCCCTTCTCCTTAGACTGGAGCATGATCTGACAAGCCTATCCCAAAGATCATCTTCTAAAGGGGCTGCTTCCTTGTTTGGCTTGCTATTTACTATTGATTAGGGCTCTGACTTTGAAGTTACATGTTAACTAGCAGATTTCTATCTAGTCAAAAATAGAAACCCAGAGATTACAGTGTTATCGCCTTGTAGGATATTAGCCAGTGTTGTATATGACTTAGCAGTCTTTTTTCAGCATTCTTCAGTGCCTGAGCTACATAATCTCTCTTTGGATTCTCTTTGAACCAGCTTTACCATTCTGCTTATTGCTTCCTTAATAGGTTAAGTAAGTCATTGACATGTGCTCATTTTTTATTTGTATGAGAGTTGTGTTTCTAACTATTAAAAACTGTATTCTCGTTCGAGTTGGTGTTTAAAAAAATAACTGTATTCCGATAAGAGAGGCAGAAATAGAGTGAAACAGAGGTGAAGAAAGAGAGTGAGAGGCAGAGGCAGAAGTAGACAGGGCAGGAGACATAGAGACATTGAAGGAGGCCAGAGAAAGAGATCCAGAGAAACAGAAAGAAACAAAGGTAGAGACCCTGAGACCCAGTTAAACCCATGCACAGAGAGAGAGAGAGAGGCGCACTAGCAGCAGAAAGCAGGGGCAACCATGCGTACATGAAAGACTACAAATAACTGTGGTCTCTGGGGAGAGACTAGATTGGAGTGGGAGACAGAGGTGACAGGGGACCTTTATATTTACTTCCTTATACTTCTACGCTGAATTTCTTATGTGTCTATAGTCATGTGTTATTTTGTACTTTTAAAAGAGACAGACATAGAGGGAAAGGCAAAGCGAGACTGTGAGGAAAGCAGAACCCACTAGAGAGAGGCGACATCAAGAACAGCAAAAGCAGAGAAAGCAAGACTCTGATGGAAGGAACAGAGCAAGCTAGAGCTGAACTACAGTTGGTTGGTTTGATTGTTAGTCTCTCCTGCAATACTGGGAGGCCCTTGAGGGCAGGGACCAGAATGGCTGGATCCGAACTCTTTGCACTTGCTAAGCTGGGACGCTGGCACTGCGTGGTGCTGTCAGAAGTTGTCATAGCATAGGGGGAGCAGAGAAGAGGCAACACAGAGAACAGAGGCAGACCCAGAGCAGGGACAAACAGAGGCAGGGCAGGCAGAGGAGCAAACAGGAACAGGGCTGGGCCTTCTACCTCCTTCTGGAACTAGGATTCCCAGGCCTGAAAGCCAGTGTCTTTTGGAGATGTCAAGGAGATAGAGGACACCAGTCATACTGGATTAAGGCCCACCCTAATGACCTCATAGATCACATTCCGAGGTACTACTGGGGGTTAGGACTTCAACATGAATTTTGGAGGGGCACAGTTCAGCCCATAATGTATGGTAGGTGAATTATATCTCAGTAAAGCTGTTAAAAATATTTTTTAAAAAAAGAAAGAAGGAAAGTGGTTGACCTAGAGGCACAGTGTGCTGGAGGATTCAGGGAGAACTTGCTATTGCAAGAGTCCAGGGAACTGCAATGGTAATAGAAATGTGGGATACATTTGAGAGCTACCTCTAGGGTAGTAGGAACAGTCTCTTAGATGCAAATCTGATGACGTCACTGCCCTGCCTGAACACTTCATTCCCTCCAGGATACCGTTCAAGCTCCTGAAGGCGGTTTACAAGTCCCTGCATATCCTGGCCCCTGCCTGTCCCTCCAGCTCCATCTGTCAACAAACCTCACCCCTCGCCCCGCCCAACCCCAACACAGTCTAACAGATGGACCCACTTGTAATTGATCTATCAGACCAGGGTCTTGGCTGCCTTTGTATATATGTGAACGAGCCCACAAAGGGGGTTCACTGTTGCTCCCAGCACAGAAAGCCAATTACTGAGACAACAGGATTGTCACAAAAGAAAGGATTTATTGCAGGAGATGCGTCAACCAGGAGGTGAGAGGTACGGACTGTCTCAAATCTGCCTCCCGAACCAACAGGGTCAGGGGATTTTCTGGAGGCGAAATGAATAAATGCATGAGGGGAGTGAGCATCATTACATGTTTCGGGTGGAGTGCAAGGGACACAAGCTCAGTGAGAAATCATGCTAGTACATACATATACATCCCATGATCAAAAAATGGTGGGTAAGTCTCTCCCAGCATGGGGATTTCAGTAGTATAATTAGTAGTTAATATTGGTCATTCTTTCAGCCTTGTGCACAGGCAGGGTGTGGGGAATAGGTTCCTCAGTGGGTCCTTGGGTGCAGTCTGTGGTGGGGTGTCACCTATCTTTGTCTTCTTCTGGACAAACTGGGTGGTGTAAGGCTTGTAGTTATCTCGTGGCTGCGGGGAGGCTCCCCCGTTTCTGGGAAAGAAACTCGAAAGGGAATGGATCAGTGCAACAGAAAGTTACAGAGTTCTGGGCAGCAAATCTCACTGGCCTGGGAACTTGAAACATAAGATAACTACAAAAAAAAAAAAAAAACTATTAAAAAATGTTTCTTGCTTATGGAGCTGATTACATATACTGTTCTCTCTGCCTGGGAAAAGTTTTCCTGTGGACTTGAACTGCTCGCTCCTACCATCCTTCAGTTCTCAGCTTAGACAATCACTTTTTTTGTAAAGCTTCACTGACTCTCAAAGTCTGGGTCAGGTACCACCCCACCCCTGAGGCTCCATCGTAGCTGTTCACTCATCTGTCTTCCTCACTATCCCGTGAGTTTCATGAGGACAGAGATCCTAGTTTGTTCCCCAGTGTGTCCCTAGCGCCTGCACAGTGCCCAGCCCAGAGTGGGGGCTCAACCACTCACTTCAGTGAATGAGAGTCTATTTAGAGATGGAAGGCAAGGGGAGAGAAGGGATGTCTCCTTTTAGAACTCTGATTTTTTCCCATCTCCCGAGCATGTAGCTTTCTGTCTCCCTGGTCCTTGGAGAGAAATCTATGCTTCTCCAAGGTCATTCTTAGCCCCTCGGGCCACTGCTGGCTGTGAGAGCCAGGTGCAGCTCGGACTAGATCCAGGCTGGGGACCTTCCACCCCTTAAGGTTCTTCTCCACTTTCCAGCCCTGAGTTCTGGCCCCAAAGACAGGCAGCATCCAGCCTCCCTCAGCCGCTCAGCTGGCCACGGAATAAGAAAGCGGCCCTGTGCTCACGGGGAGGGCAGCCAAGGGAGTGGGTTTGGGGTGGGGGGCCGGTGCCATGGGATACCCAGGAGAATATGGATTCATTTCTGTGGCTCTCAAACCCCTTCACCCAGTGACCTCCCTGGGCCTTTCTTGTGCTTTCCAGCTAAAAATATCATTTGCCCAGTGTTTCTCAGAGGCTCGCAAAGGACCAGGGGAAAGGCCGCAGGGAAGGGCCAGCAGGGCGGGGAGCGGTGATGAGCAGGACTTCCCAGACTTCAGCCATCCAGTTCTACCTTCACCTGTGTTGCCATACCCTCATAACACCTGTAGAATTATTTGCTTTATTTCAACTTATTTTTAGAAGTCTAAATACATTTAACCTAAAGGAAAACATATCACTACATAAGTGAAAAAAGAGTAACGCCTGCCAGATGTGTCTAGCTGGTCCCTCAGACCCACGCCGGGGCAGAAGGGCTGACCTCAGGAGCTGCACCCCTGGGCTCCCGCGGCCTCTGTTTCCACGTGGGACTGGCCACTGGGGAGCACAGCAGGGCACTGGGAGGAGGGAGAAAAAGAGTGAGGTTAGAATATTTATTCCCCCAGCTAATTCCCCAGGGGATCACAGCAGGCTGGTGTGTTCTTCAACCCAAGGTCCCAGCTCCTGTCCGGGGCCCAGAGGCTTCCAGTAACCTCTCTCCCCTGCCCCTCGGGCACCTTGCCGTGGGTACCCCTGGGGGACTGCACTATTCCTGTGGTTTACCCACACAGGGCCCACATCGTTATAAATAGAGGCCCTTGATACAATTCTCCGATTACCCATTTTGAAAGTGCCATCTGTTTCCTGCCAGGAGCCTGGCTCATATACTTGTCATAAGTAGAAAGCAATTGGCAGTGATAATAAAATTGTGCTATTGAATTCTGACTAGATGTAAAAAGGAATGAAGAATTTCTGTATAATTCAGGGCATATTAGTGAAAAGTGAACAAACAATTAAAAACAAGATGTAGAACAATGTTTGGAGTGCAAGAGAGAGAAAAATAAAACTATGTACACAGTATGTGTATTTGCTCACGTGTCCAAAAAGAAATAATTGAAAGATAAAACTAAAAGTTAATAAAAATGGTTACCTTGGGGAGAGAGGGAAAAGTTTATTGAGAAAAGCTATAGTTCTTCAAATATGTCACCTTGTTACATGGTTTTAACTTCGGAACTATTAAACGTTTTGCATAATTAGAATTTACATTCAAATAACAAGCTATTGATTGGTTCTCCATTATTCTTTGTATCACAAATTCCAGGAACATGAAGATAAGGGTAAGGGTCACATTGTGCAACTGGTGGTAACATTTTAGGTAATTTGTCAGCTAGTAGAGGGAGGAGCTCTAATAGATTAAATAAGACATAAGAACAAAGCGTAGGGTATGAGTTTCTCTGTATCTTAGTTCAAGTCAACCACATATATTAATAAATAGCATTTTTGAGATAATCTGGAAAATTTGAACTTCGACTGGGTGTTGAGTGATATTAAGGAATTGTTTTTAATTTTGTTAGGTGAAATGAGGGAACTGTGACTGGATTGAAAAGAAAATCCTTATCCCTTAGCTATACATGCTGAAATAGTTATGGATAATGTGATATATACGAGATTTGTTTTGAATCCACAGAATCCTGTTATAAAAATAGTAGTGTTTTGTCCCTTTAAATTTATTATGTTATGTTTATAGGCTTTTAAAATATTTTGTTTTAAAATTTATTGAAGATGTATGTAAATGTGTATATGTTTATACATATTTAAAATGTATTTTATGTTACATTGTATGGTATTTAAATGTATTATTTTATGTTTTAAAACCAGTCAATGAGAAGAATAAGCATGGATGATCACAAAAACTTGAAACTAAAACTGAGGTTTGGATGACAATTGTAGCTTGAATCAGCCTCGACAGCCAATTTATTGCACAATAATTATTTTATTACATGATATAGAGAAAATACTAACTTACAGATGTGTGGTTGCAAATGGTCAGTTTGTTAATAGCTCACCTTTAAACACAGGATATTTTGCAATTAAACAGAGAATAAAAGAGCAGCTTTATTCCAAGCTCTGCACAGAAGTGAGTTAACCTGAAAGCACAAAGATGACAGACTAGTCAACCCCTCATATTTTATATACTTTTCTTTCTCAGTAATAGAAACCCTGTTTTAACTGGGTGCATAAAAAACAGAATTTAAAAATTGTATGTCCCAGTCTCCTTTGCAGTTAGGCGTGATCATTTAACCAAGTTCTGGCCAAAAGAACATACATGTGATTTCTGGGACATATCCTGCTGACAGAATGCAGCTGAAATTGTTGGAGCCTGAGCAGCCCTTTTGGAACTTGAGGTATAAATCCCATGTTCAATGTAGCAGAGCAACAAAACAGAATGAATCTAGGGATCTTGTGATCATGGAGCTACAACCCTAGCTTTTGATTACTTGCATCCCAATTTTGTTTATGTGAGAGCAAACCAAATTTCTGTATTGTTCAAGACATTGCAACTTTGTTTTCTGTCACTTACAGCTGAGCCCAACTGATAGCAAAAGCTAAACTGATGATGGCTTCAAATATGTTAAAATTTTATATGTAACATTTAGAAGTGTGTCTATTGCTCCTTCTTTAAGATTTCCAAGTAAACCTAATATCTAAAATAGAAGTTCTCAAACTTTTGCACTCAAGACCCCTTTATTTTCTTAAAAATTATTATGAACACCAATAAACTTTTATTTAATGGGTTCTATCCATCAATATTTACTGTATTAGAAATTAGAACTAAGGCCTTAACATGAGAATACACAAGTGCATATTCACCGGTCAGAACAATGGCATCATTACATGTCACATGGCCACAGGTCATGTAACTTCTGGTAAACTCCACTGTACACACAGGACAGAGTGAGAGTGAAAAACGCAAATAAAATCTTAGTAGCATTATGAAAAGTGTTTAGACCTATAGACCCTTAAGGGCACCCCAGACTACACTTAGGAACTGCTGGAATTGTATTCAAATGTTTAGGGAAGCTCTGACACACTTTCAGTGATTTAAAAGTCTCTGAAAACGATGCCTAAGATTCTGCAGTAAATGCTTGCTTATGATTTATTGGGTTTGATTTTGGACCACCAACATCCATTTCCACCTCTTTGGGAACCATGCCTTGATCTTCCTCTCGAGCAATGCCCTTTCTGCCCTCCCAGCCCCACCTAGAAAAAGAGCATGTGACTAGGGTGAGCCACCCCATTTCCCCTGGCCACAGAGAAAGAGATAGAGACTGAGAGAGACAGAGACAAGACAGATGGAAAGGAGAGACAAAGAGACACGGGACAGAGAGGGACACAGAGAGACAAAGACAGAGATACAGAGAGAAAGATATTTGTCCTGTAATACTGATCTGAGCCCCTGAACTAGCTTGGGGCAGACACTGCTATTTGCCCACTCAATATCCATTCTCCTCTTCTGCCTGATCGACAGACCCAGTTCTGCTTAGGGAGCTCTATGTCCAGCTCCAAACACTCAGCTTCCTACGCTCCCATGCTGTGTAGGGAGGCCACGGGACACGGTTCTCACCAACGACTTATAAGCAGAAATCGGTGCATGGAGCTTCTGGGGAAGCTTGCAAAAGGAAGAAGACTTTGCCCTTTATGCCTCTTCTTCCTTCTTGGATGATAGGTTGAGATGAATCCACAAGGAAAGGCTGACAGGAGGAACAGCCACCAGATGATGGGACTATCCTCAGATGGCCAGATTGTTGCAAAGTAAAAGTGAGATAAAAGCTGCTGGAATCAAGTTTCTGTGACACTCAGCAAAGCACAATTCCTATATGACAGGCAGTCCTACTCCTTTCCCTTTCCATGAGCCAGTAAGTCCCCTTTATGCCCATGATGGTTGGGGTTGTATTTTCTGTCACTTTCAAGAGAAAAAAAATCCCATTCCTGCCTCTGAGGTGGTCTCATTTTACTCATCAGGCATATGGCTTCTTCTTGCATCTGTGAGACAAGGTGAACGACACTCATTCCTTTAAGAGAAAGAAGATGACAGTTCTTACTTGTGGCAGAGGATAATCACCCTGTGGCTGAAGAGAACATCAAAGCAGGAGGTGGACAGAAGAAGAAAGTCATGCCAGGGGGGCAACGAGGAGCCTTAAGGGGAGCAGAAAGTTGGTTCTGGCTGCAGGAGGAGCTGCAGTCTCCCTTCACCCAGTGTCTGGGTGTCTGGGGCTGCTGTCTGGGTCACAGAAATAATTCTGATGACTCAATAGCCAAGCTATGCAGGGGAAGCTCCTCCAACTCTGAACAAACTGTAGTTGGCCCTTACTCTTCCGAGGCATGTGAAGAACTACATTCTTTCGGGGACTGGGCCTCTTCAAACTTTTCCTCTTTCCTGGAGAGGGCCAGGAAGGGGAGGTGCAGGGAGGAGAAGGATTAATGTGAGCTTGAGCAAACTGTGAAGTCAGTAAGACTTGAATTTCTGTCCTGATTCTGCACTGAATTTTTGATATCCCTGAGCAATGTATTTCATTTCTCTGAGACTCAATTTCTTTTTATATAAAATAGTGATGGTAATAGTAATCTCATAGTGTTGTTGCAAGGATTAGACGAGCTATTTAAACATGAAGGAATTAGGTAAGACATAAACATTGGGGGAAACTGGGTAAGGGGTACATGGGACCTCTGTGTACCATATCTTTCCAAACTCTTATGAGTCCGTGTCATTTCAAAATAGAAGTTTCTTTAAAAAGTCTTAAAATATAGGAAGGCGGGAAGAGGCGAAAATCCACAAGTCCTGGGTGTGGAGTTGTGTAGAGTTTCCTGGCAGCTGGCAATAGGACTGAGAAGATGGGAAGGTGTCATGGGAAAGGAAATGGAACTTTCTATGAATTATTAATTAGATCCCTTTTAATGCTCTTAGAGATATCAAATGAAGATTGCAGAGCTTTTAAACGATTTGTGACTGTGAGACTTTGTTTTCTCCAACGTGGCTCTGCACAGACTGGGCCATGTGAAGCTTTGGCCTCCTCCAGGGTCGTGCTCCTTAGAGAGGCAGGAGGTTGGCTGCACTGGTTTCCACGCACTGTTCCGACCTCCCTACCCTCCAAACAGGCTGCCCAGCATCCCCCACCCCCAGCATTCCTCTCAGGAGAGTTGTTAGAATGAGGACAAAGACAACACCCTCTGTCTCTGGGCCTTTCTGGAACTTTCTCTAAGATACAAAGTCTCCTCTCAGGCCCATCACCTCATCTCATTCTCCCTCCAACTCTCCCTCCTGTGCAGGAGGACAAGGAGAAGCCTGAAGAGCTGGGTTGAGCTGAACCACTGGGGTCGCCCCCATGACTCCCCACCGTGCCTCTCTCCCGGAGACCAGTATTAAAAGTGTTAACACATCCAGATGCTCTCATTTCTTTTCATTGTGTATTGTATCAGCAAAATCTCTGTGCTAAAGCTACTATTTTAAGTGACACTTTGCAACAAATTATACGTATTGTTAACTACATTCCTGCAAATACAACACTGCATTATCAATTTCATAACATGCTGAAGTAGAACAAGGAGTATTCGGTGTGGATTTGCCATATCATTCTAAAGTGGTTGGCTATGGCAGGGACGGTGTTAGCCAAAATTTTATCTCTGTGAGAACAGATAGTTACATTTTATGAAGAACAGAATTATCAACGTGAATTATTGAGAAAAGATTTCTATAGGAATGCAGCATTTCTGTGTGATATGTCAAATCAAAACGACTTGAATATTTCTTTGCAAGGTAAAACTAAGTCTATATATATCGGTGGCAAAGAAATCCAAGCATTTTGAGAAAAGGTATCTTTTTTCAAAACACTTCTTCAAGAGGAAATTTCAGATGAACATTATCTCCAGTTGGCAAAGGTCATTGATGAGTAGGATGATTTATGCAAATGACTTGAAGAATACACAGCCGTTATAGATCTATTAGTTGGAGAATACAATGAAAGTTTCACTGACTTTGAGAATCATGACATCACACTCGAATTAGCATTTCAGCCTCACCTGCTTGATATCACCAAAGCACCTAAAGAACTGCAGATGGAATTGATTGAGCTCTCAGTAGATGACATTTTAAAGTCATTGTTTGATGCTAAGAAAGATCCAATTGAAATATGGAAAAATGCAGAATACTCACGCCTTCAGCAACATACCCCCAAAAATGCTTTCTCGCTTTTCAGCCACTTATTGCTGTGAATTGACATTCTCCCACCTAACCCAAATCAAGACGTCCGTAAGGTCACCAATGACTGGTCCCCATCTAGAGGATCAACTGAAACTGTGGACCTCCACACTGCAGCCAAATATTCAAATGCTTTCCAACAAAAAGCAGACACAACAAAGTCATCAAAATGTTAGTTAACTTTAAAATTTACAAATAGTTTTAATTTTTTGGAATTATAAGTACATAGTAGTTAGATTTTTACAAAATAATGTACCTTTTAAAGTATATCTGGGGCTGGGTGCGGTGGCTCACGCCTGTAATCCTAGCACTCTGGGAGGCCAAGTTGGCAGGATTGCTTGAGCTCAGGAGTTCGAGATCAGCCTGAGCAAGAACAAGACCCCGTCTCTACTAAAAATAGAAAATATTAGCCGGGTGCGGTGGTACTTGCCTGTAGTCCCAGCTACTTGGGAGGCTGAGGCAAGATAATAGCTTGAGCCCAGGAGTTTGAGGTTGCTGTGAGCTAGGCTGATGCCACGGCACTCTGGCCCAGGCAACAGAGTGAGGAGTGAGACTCTGTCTCAAAAAAAAATTATATATATATGTATATATTATTCCCTGTGCCAAGTGCTGAATTAGACATCAAGAGGTTGATGGAGGAGCACAGAACTAGAGCAAAGCATGGTCTGAAGGGGTGTGACATTCAGGCGGATCATCCTGCTCAGCAAAGTCAAGTCTGTCCTCACACAGTGAGAGGTTGTCATTCTTAGCAGGGACATTAAAGTGCAGTCTCTGCAGGTGCATTGTCTGCTTTCAAATTCTGATCCACTTTGAGTAACAACGTGGCCTCGGGCAAGCTACCTCTTGGGTAGCAGTAAAGTGCTCATCTGTAAAGTGACACTTCACAGTGTCATCTGTAAAGTGATAAAAAGGGAAAAAGAATACCTAGCACTCAGGGCTGGCGTGAGAATTAGGAGAATTAAATGAGGTAATACGTTAATGTACGTGATGTGCTTAGCTCAAGGCCTGGCTAAGCAGGCTAAGATACACATAGTAAGTGTATCCTAACTTCAAGCTGTGATAATTAATGGTAATAAGAAGCATCAGAATAAATGAGTACTAGGCCGAACACTGCTATAAGTTGGGGGTCACTTCCAGTAAATCTCCCAGCCTCTCCGGATCCATGCTTCCCGCTCTGAAAACTGAAAGGGCTGAAGCAAGGGTAGAGCCTTCTACTGTAACAGTCTCTGAGACTGGGGGGAAGTCTGAGCCACTCCCTGCTAAGAAGCTGCGGCTGCTTGGAAACGCTGTTTTCAGCGCCTCGGTAAACTACACCACCTCGGGGAGCTCCCCAGCCCAGCGGGAAGGCTGCTGAGTGACAGGGAGCTTTTCAAGATATCTGGCGGGAGCTCTGCTGACTCAAACTATCCGCACAGTTCTGTGCTGAAGGTAACAAGAACACCCCTGCCAGTCCCCAGAGAGAAAGCCCCGTAAACTCATGTATGGGGGAGGAACTTCCATAGAAGTCTAGAATGTCAAAGCTGGAAAAACTCTTAGGCAGTTTCTTGTTTGGGGGTTTTTAAGGCACATTCTGTGAATACTTTGCACTTCCACAAACTATTCATATTCATCTCATTTTGTATACCCAAAGCTATTTAAAATTAGAAGTGAAAAACGACAAAGACACCTAAATCGGTCACTCATCAAGTTTGAACACACCAGAGACCAAAATCCGTTAATGTGTCGTGGCAGATTCTGCTCTTTGTCCCTTTTTTCCTTTGGTGTGGAGACTACAATTAGGTGGGGCCATCCCCACCCAGATTAAAGACCACATTTCCCAGCCTCTCCTGCAGCCAGGTAAGGCCATGTAATTAGGTTTGGGTCAATGGGATGTAAGTAAAGGCTGTGAGTGCCACTCCTGGAAGTTTCCGTAAAGAGAGGTGTTATGCCCTTCAGCTCATCCCCCTTCTTGCTGGCTCTAGCATGGATTTGATGGTGGGACTCAATCATTCACCTTGGGCTTTAGATTGACAGGGGTCCTTGATACTCAGTGAGTCCCCTACTGATGAAGGACTTATATCGAGTGCCCTGGACAGCTCACCTGCAGACTTCATTGACATGATAGAGACATACACTTGTATCTTATTTAGGTCACTTCTATTTCGAGTTTTTGCCTTTTGCAGCCAAATCTAATTGACACATTAGTAATGTAATTTTTTAAAAAATATTTTTATTTAATTTTTTTTAGAGACTGGGTCTTACTATGTTGTCCAGGCTGGTCTCAAAATCCTAGGCTCAAGTAATCAGCCCACTCAGCCTCCCAAGTATCCAGGATTACAGGCACATGCCACTGTGCTCAGCAGTAATGTAATATTTTTACAGCTTGTGGAATAATCCTAAGGAAAACCACTCAGGTCAAGAAATAAAATTTTGCAGCCACCCCAGAAGCCCTCTGTGTGCCCTGTCCCAATCACAACTTCCTTCTAAAAGCAACCTCTGTCCTAACTTGTATAGTAAATACTTTCTGTTACACAGTAATGACATAACAGTCCCTTAAAAACATGTTTGTCAAAGACTACTTTTATCTGTTTTATATGGGATATTGCCTAAGATTGCTTGACAGAAGGCTTCTTCTGATCAAAAAGTTGGAACAACTGAAATAGTCTGACCCCTTCATTTTACAGAGGAAGAAAATGAAGTCAGACAGTGGAAAGATGTTTCTTTTCTTAAATTGACAAATAAAAATTGTATATATTTATGGTGTACACGATGTTTTGATATATGTATACATGAAATAGGATGTTCTGTGATCTATCAGCAAATTAGTGGCTGAGTGGACTCAGGTTCTCTCCGGCTTTTTAGCATTTTGTTTCCCAATGCATTTCAAGGGGAGCAGCCCTACATACAAGGTATCAGCCTTGTCCAATGATTCAAGGATGGGAGAGACTTGCAAATACAGCCTCTAGTACAAGGCATTCCATCCTCAACCAATGCCAAACACAAATCTCAGGAGAAAGGGGCTACCAAGAACCCTGACCATGACTCTTCCCAGACAGCTTTGCGTCTTTACCCAAAGGAACGCATCCGCAAAGGTGGAGTCAGACATACAGCCACACAGTGGAGATGGCAGTCAGAGGAACTCAAAACTCTGCACTGGGACATCTCTCCCACCGTGCCATGTGCACTGAGCCTGACACTCACAGGCCATCAGAGGTCACTGTGGTTAAGGGTGACACGGAGTCTCTGGAGACCAGCGATGTAATGCAGAGATGCAGAGAGGAACACGCCCAGGCTCTCCTGCTGTCTCTGCCGGGCTGTTCTGACCGGTAGAAGGCTGCGCCTAAGTCAGTTTCAGGAGAATCCTTCATGCTCAGGAAAGTCAATTATTTTATGCTGTGAAAGATGCCCATCATGCTTTTGTGTAGGGCATGGCACTGGCCAAGGTCTTTCCTTGGCCAGATTCTATAGCCCACTCTCCTAAATTCTTGGAAGTTTTGGGGTCAGGCCTGTTGGCTTCTGCCTTATCATATAGGTTAGAATTAGGAAGCAACATTTATCAAAGATGTCATTATTTGTTCTGTGGGGAAACGGAAGGTGTTCTAAGGACTAAAAGTTCGGAGAATGATATGCACTTTATCTCCTTTTTGAAAAGTCTCAAGTACAGTATTAGCATATTGAAGGCTCTGAGAATTCCTACCAATCAAGTTTTGCTTGATTTTAATAGACCTGGCATTTCCCAAACTTTTTTTGACTTTGGGGCCTTGTGTTTCACTAACAGCATTCTGTCCAAAACAGTTTGGCAAGTGATACTGCAGCCTTTGATGCATAAAGGAGGCATTAATACACATAGGATAGACAGCATGGCTGGAAAATCACCTCTCTGGCCCAGGTAGCCCACCTCTCTGGAAAAGTACTAAATCATCCCAAACTCTGTAAAAAATCCATTTTTAATAGCCCCAAGAAGCAACTGCAGAACTGATCTAAACCTGCCCAGTCTGGGGTGGGTTCCCAGAAGAGAGCTGGCTGGGACCTGCAGCCTGGCACCAGACTTATTGTACCAAGAGCCCTGGCCAGCCAGCAGCCACCCAGTGTGTGTCTGGACTTGTTTTTCCTTCCTTTCCCTGCTCCTTTTAGAACAGAGCTGAATAGCTCCAGTCTCTCAGGCCTGCTCCCAGCCAACACTGGACCCCTCAAAGTCTGGCCAGCTCCTCTCCCACCGCCTTGATAAACAACCCCCTTCAAGCTGGGAACCACAGCACTGGGCTGTTTTTCTCCCTCGTGCACCCCAGGAAGCCTCTCCTCTTTGCCTGGGCTTCCTTCCCAGGGTCTTGGCTGACAACCCATTTTAAAGCCATCCTTAGCCCAGTAAGTCACCTGAAGAAAAAGGGACTCACAGAAGGCCCAAGATGAAAGACTCTTTAATCCTGTGGCTTTTTGAGTTTTTGTTTTTAGCAGGAAAACCTTATTTTCAAAGCAAATTATTACGCAGAATTTACCAGTTTATAGAACAGATAAATAAGGACATTTATGCAGACTTGTTTATTATAGTGCAACACTGGAAAGAAACTAAATGTCCAACAGTAGAGAACAGGTTTAATAAAATTATGGCAAAAATCATACAATGGAATACTATTCAGCCATCTAAAAGCATGAGGCACCTCCCAACAATAATAGCAAAAGTTCTGAGAAGATTCTTATTTTATGTGGACAATATTTGGTTAACAGTTCCATTTTAGGGCAAAGACCAAGATTGTTAATTATTTTGCTAAAATTTACCACCACCTATTCAAATTTGTCTAATGTTTATTTGGAACTTAAATATAGTGACCAAACATCCTGGTTTGCCCAGAACGGAAGGGTTTCCTGGGATATAAGACTGTAAGTGCTAAAACCAAGGACATCCCAACAAAGGGATCAGTTGGTCAGCCTATACTAAACAGAAATCAACATTATTTTAGCAAGAATAGATAGATTATTACCAACTTAAGCCCACGTTAATAAGCCAGTGTATTTGCAAATGACATTGAACCAGTGTTTATACTTTAAATAAAAGGGCAAAACTATGTGGACTGATATGAAACATGAAACTATCTCAAACTATAGTGAAAAGTAGGGGGAAAAAGCAAGGCATAGAACGGCGTGCTAAGTGTGCTCCCGCTTTTAGAGTTTTCTCTCTCTTTTTTCTTCCCCTTAAGGTGAGAGCAAGGGCGCAGTGGGGATTTATCCACACGATAAAATGAAGTTCGTGACTTCTTGTTTATTTGTATACTCCATCATAAGAGGCTGTGCTGTTTTTTTCACCAAATTTTGAGGATGTATTTGCGATGGTCTGACTTGAAATGCAGGTTGTTTGGCACATGAAAATTGATGCTGCTAACTCTGCTGAGGACGCCTGAAAGAGGTGAGCAGCCGTTCCCCAGAGCTGACCCTGGTTAAACAGGGAGGCCCACGTGATCACCAATCGGAAAACGCAACTCAGATGCGTTCGGGTCCCCTGGCAGGGAGAAAGCACAGCCTGGTTTCCAGCGAGCCTCTAAAATAAAGGCTCACAAAGCAGACTCTCCAAACAGAAGGCTGCTTCCCACATGGGTGAGTGCAGTCAAGATGTCGTGTGTAAGGATGGCTGATAGTTGTTCTGAAAGGAGCAGCTCTTTTGGATATTGTATTTCATTTGCATACACAATTTCTGAAAGATGCATATGAAATTGGAAATAAGAATCTCTGAGGAGGAGGACCATGGATCTGAAATGAACAGAATGTTTATTTGATTATATTATATATCCTTTTGAATTGGCAATATTTTCCACGTTTATATATCAAGTCTTTTTTTTTTTTGGAGACAGAGTCGCACTCTGTTGCCTGGGCTAGAGTGCCGTGGCGTCAGCCTAGCTCGCAGCAACCTCAAACTCCTGGGCTCAAGCAATCCTCCTGCCTCAGCCTCCTGAGTAGCTGGGACTACAGGTGGGACTACACCCAGCTAATTTTTTCTATTTTTGGTAGAGACAGGGCTTTCACTCTTGCTCAGACTGGTTTCAAACTCCTGGCCTCAAGCAATCCTCCTACCTGGGCCTCCCAGAGTGCTGGGATTATAGGTGTGAGCCACTGCTCCTGTAATTACTGAAGCTGGGTGATGAATGCATGGGTTTCATGATGCTATTCACTTGACTTTCATATATTTTTGTAAACTTCCATAAGAAAACATTTAAATAAAATCCAACTAGTTAATTTTAACAAAGAAGAGCTGCAGTCTTGGTAGGAAGGTGCTAGAGACCTGAAGCCCCACCCTCAGCTCTTTCCTTTTCCCTGAAGTCCCTCAACAGAACCCCAGGTCTCCATAGAACAGTTTGAAATCGCTGATCTAGACATGGATCAACATGTTTTTTCTGCAAAGGCCAAGATAGTAACCATTCCAGGCTTTGTGGGCCATATGGTCTTTGTTGCAACTATCCAATTCCACCATCATGGTGTGGAAGCAGCCACAGATAATATTAACATGTAAATGAATAGAACTGTGTTTCAGTAAAACTTTATTTGCAAAGACAGATGGTGGATGGGGTGGGGGAGGGTAAAAATAAATAAATAAATAAAGACAGACGGTGGCTGGATTTGGCCCACAGGCTGTAGTTTGCCAACCCTTGATATAGACCAAGCCCTCCTTTTATAGATGGGGAAACTGAGACCCAGAAGGTTAAAGTGGCTCAAAATCTCTCTCTCTCACACACACACACATACACACACAGAACCTTGTGAGAGCAACTACTGTAGATCCCAAAATATGACTTTGGGCCTGTGGTACCTTTGGTGTTATGGACAAATTAAGGTAAGAGAAGCCAAGTTAGCATTAGTTCCCAAAATAACAGTAGCTATAAGAAAAATGAAGGTTATTTCATTCTCATTTGGAAACAAAGTCTGGACATAGCCTAGGGCTCATGTATAGGATCCATCATCTCCAGAGACCCAGGTACCATCCTCGGCCCATGACTTCTCCTCCTCAAGGTCACATTGTGGACCAGCATGGCTGCTGGAGTTCCACCATTGCATCCGCATTTCAGGCAGCAGAAACAGGAAAAAGGGTTAGGGCTTTCTAATTGTATCAGTTCATTTCAAGGCTCCTCTCTAGAATTTCCTTGCATCTTGTTAGCCAGAACTTAGTCACGTGCCACACTTAGGGGCAAAGGAACCTAGGAAATACCTTTATTTTGGGTTGCAATATGCCCAGCTACAAATTGGGTTCTATCACTAAGGAAAAAGGGATGAAAGACTTTTGAATAGGCAATTAGCAGACTCTGTCACAAGTTATTTGGATGAATGTGAGTTGGGTCCTTTTCACCTGATAGACTCCAGGCCTGGGGTATTTAGTGGCCATGACAAAGCAGCATGGACCAATGGAAAGAGCACCCCAGCTGTCACCACTTCTGTATGAGAACTCAGACAGTTCACCTTCCTGTTGTTTCACTCTACCTGCTCACAGTGAAAGGGCTGCAACTGTTCCACTTGGAGGATTTTATCCCTAGGAAATACTGGGAGACCTGATAGCTGAAAATATAAGCTTTAATAAGTTGTGGAAACATAATTCTGTTCATCTGAGTTCAGTTGTGGGGAATGGGCATCACCTGAGCTCAGAAAGGGACTGCATCAGGTGCTTACAGAAGGGCTGGAAGGGCTGCAGAGAGGGGTTGGGTGAGGCTGGGCTTCCAGGAATGACTCCTGGAGCCCTGCAGGGGAACTGGCCACCAGGGGAGCAGCCACGTTGCAGTCCCCAGAAAGGCAGGGAAGCAGGGGGTAGCCCTGGACAATGAAGTCCAAGTATGCACTGCCATAGCTGTGATCCAAGGGACTGAGAAGCCACAGCCACTACCGCCTCTCAACATCTATGAGGCTAGTGACTAGACACGGGAGCACCACTGCCAAATAACCTAAGTCTCCATGCTGGGCTGGAACAGCTAAGATCTGTGGGACAGTGGCTCTTCCTGATTTTCTCCTTCCATCTAGCAGAAGTGGATCTAATTGACGAAACCTAATTTTTCGATGAGAACCTTAGCTACAAGGAAATCAGGTGAATACAGGGTTTGGCTTTGAATACAGCCTCGCATATGGAAAAGCACACAGGGAAGAGGCCGAAATGGATGTGGAGTGCCAGTGAACTATATGAGCCACTCGGTAGGAGATTAGCTAAGCAAATTAGGGTACGTTCTCACAGTGGAACGTTTTCCAGCCATTAAAATCAGTCTGGTTTTTAGCCATTACGTATTTTCCAGCCATATAAATAAGCAAGACGGGACAAATCCTCTTAGAAGAATTCCAAATAATACATTCCAAATAATAGACGTAGATGGAGTGGAGTAGGAGGTGGAGTTTATTTCCCCGTGCATCCTTGGATGTGGCTGCACTTAGTGACTTGCTTCCTGAGAATAGGGTATCAAAGGGAAAAATGGTAACTTTACATGGAGGCACCTGGCAAATGCTACCTTAACGCTGTGACCAAAGTCAACATTGACAGTGACAGGCCATGTGGATATCGTGTACCCCTGAGATGATGTAGTAAGAGGGACACCTTACCTATGTGTATGTTCTTCCCCTAACACTAGTCCAAGTGTGAGAAAAATGTCAGATGAACCCAATTAGAGGGACAGTCTATAAAATACTTGCCCAGTATTCTTCAAAACTATCGAAGTCATGAAAAACAAGGAATGATTGATAAACTGTCAAGGTCAGAGGAAATTAAGGAGACCTGATGACGAAATGCAATGTGGTACACCAGACTGGATCCTGGAACAGAAATAGGACATCCGTGGGAAAACTGGTGAAACACAAATAACATTTGGAGTTCAGTTAATAACAGTGTACCTAGGGACTTTGGTACCAAAGTACCGGTTAGATCTTAGTTTTGACAAATATACTATAGTTATATGTTAATATTAGAGAAAGCTAAGTAAAGGGTATATGGGGACTCTTTGTACTATCCTTACAAGTTTTCTATAAATCCAAAATTATTCCAAAATTAAAAGTTAACTTTTTCAAAAAAGGGATAAATATTGCTCTGAAATGAAAATGAAATTTGATATGAAAATATGTTCGTGAGCTATTTAGTGAATGCAACGGGTTATAAAACATCAATACTAATAAAATGGTTAGTTAGCACTTATTGAGTGCTTACTGCATGCGAGCCTCTGTGCTAAATGATGTCTGTGGATTGTCTCATTTAATTCTCAGAACCACCCTGCGATGTAAATACTATCATCCCCAATGTACTGATGGGGAAACAGTAGCCTAGATAGGTTAAATAACTTACCAGTAAGATAGGGAGCTAGGATTTGAACCCACACAGTCCACCTCCAGAGCCTGAGTTTTGAAATAGTACCATATATCACCATTTATGCTTACTTATACTGTATATGTTTACATAAGCCTAAAAAATACATACTCCAAACAGTAAGAGAGGATTTTCTTTGTCATATAGAGATTATGGGGGGTGGGGAAGAGGCTGTTACATACATAAGATTATTTTAATTATTTACAATTATCCTGTATTATTATAGTAAGTCAGATATTTCCATTAATGACAACAACAAATGAAGCATTGGACTTTTTTTTCTAAGGCCTGTGCAGTTCTAACTCCCCAGGATTCCCAAGACCCCTGACGTCTCTGAAGGTTTGGTCCGAGGGGAGGAAGAGGCTTGAGGTGGTGGTCGGAGCATCACTCGGCCCTGGAGGTGAGTTGGAGCTTTTGGAGACTCCAGGCTGCGCTGCCAGCCTCGGCCTTCCCCTTCTCCCTCCAGCCCTCCCTGCCCTCTCTACGGCTTTTCTGGCCTGTCTAATTACTAGGAGCACAGAGAGAACCACCGCTAATGTTTAGGCGAAAAAGCAGCCGTATACCCACAAATGGCCGCCTCCGCCTCCGTGAGGGCTGTTACCAACTTGGACGCTGGAAGGGATCGTGACCGAGGAAAGCGTAGGGGCCAGGCCCCATACTGAGGCAGCCTCAGTCCTTCCACAAAGTGGCAAGATTCAGGGACACAGTCTCAAAAGTGTAAAACGGCGAAGCCAGGCTTGAGTGAGCGTCTGTCACCGGTGCTATCGCATTGCCTGTAAGGTAGGTGCCATCCGGGGCCACATCCCCGGAGGAGATGGATGCCGTAGTCCCCGGATTCCTCCACGTGGTAACCTCGGGCTCTCTCAATGCAGCCCAGCTCTCTCAGTGGGGCCCCACAGCTGCGTGGCCTTTGCCATGTTTTCTCAGGTTCCACTATCCAAGAGCCATCAACCAAGGGCCTAGTGACCAGGTGGTCCTGAGAACTCAAAACTCTGCTCCTGAGGAATGGCGGAGGGAGGGAGTTCAGGACATTCCTTGTGGAGTAGAGGGAAGGGGTGGTGGAATGGAAGGGGAAAGACTTCTGCCTCTGAGGATCGGGCACGGGCAAGGGCTAGACTATCGCCCTGCCAGTCAGGACAAACTCAGGTCTGCTCGTGAGAACTGCCAGGGAGATGGGGGTGGGTTCAATGTCAGCACCCCCTTGGCAGAGCTGTGCAGAGCACGCAGCTGGCCGTGTCCCTCTCAGGTCTCCTCCACTCCTGGGACCCTGCAATGATGACAACCGTGGCCACACTGAGCTCCTTCCACGTGCAGGCATCATCCCACTTCGCTCTAAGAAGGTATTATTATTCTCACTTCACAGGTGAGAAAACTGAGATCCTGGACAGTGAAGCAACTTGCCCAAGTTCACACAGCTGGTAAACAGTCTGCCTGCACAGCCTGTGTTCTGATCCAGGATACAGCCTGCTTCTGGGAGTCCGGGCATCTGCTGTTCTAAAAGGATTAAGATCCTAAGAGCCCATGAGAAATACACCAATAAGAGGTGGCACCCTTATTTCCAGAGGCTTTGAGATTTTATTTCAAGGCTCCAGTCTCCAGTGATGAGATTTGCCCAGGGACAGACAGACGTGCCCTGTCTCAGGAAGCAGATCAGAAGACTTGTCCACTTCAACTAAGTGGCCACAGACCCTAAAGACATGGAAATCTAAAAGCAGCTCTGATGGACACTCCCAAGAAATTACAGACTTAGGCTTTTTAAGAGACTCTCACTAATTAAAGGAGATGGCGTGGAGAGAGGAGGGTGGTGACCTGAACAACTGCTCATCTCCCACATGGCACAATCCCTGAGGTTCCATTTTTACTTTTCATAGTCTGCCGGGGTTGAAGGGATCTAGATCTGAAGTTTTTCAAACTTCAAGTGATATAACTGTGAAAATTTTGGGTCAAATAAAACACTATTTATGGAATACCATTATCAAGAATTAGGCACACGATCATCTTGTTTAATTCTCACAATAGTCTGGCAGGTACTATTATAATCCTCACTTTCCAGATAAGGAAACAGTTCCAGAAAAGAATTAGTAATTTTACCAAGGTCACATAGTTATTAAGTGGTGGGGGAGGAATTTGAATCCAGATCTGAAGTCTAGAACAGGGCTTAATACTGCTGGGCTGTAGGAGGAAGCCTGGTAGATAAAATGAAGAGTTGAGCTGTCTTGATTTGGGTTGGAAGAGTCCAGCCCACGGAGACTCTCCCTTGTACCCTGTGGGGCCCTTGGGGAACCTCACTAGCACCAGAGCAGTTTAAAGAACTGGGAACAACTCAAATGTCCATCAACAGAGGAATGAATCACACCTTGTGGGGCATCTATACAATAGAATACTTACTACTCAGGGATAAAAAGAAATGTGATACCTACATGTGTAAATATCAAAATAATTATGTGGAAAGAAAAAAGATGAAAATGAGTACATACTGCAATTGCATTTATATAAAACTCTAGAAAATGCAAACTAATTGATAGTGACAAAATCAGATGAGTGGTTACTTGGGAATGGGGAGAGGATGGGAGGCATTACCAAGGGGCGTGAGAAAACTTTTTGAGATGATAATATGGTCATTATCTTGATTGTGGTGATGGTTTCACAAGTGTGTGTGTGTGCGTGTGTAAGATATATATATTAAAAATTATACACCTTAAATATGTAGTTTATTGAATAAAATTCTACCTCAAAAAAACCTGTTAAAAAATAAAACTCAAAAGTCAAAACAGGTTATCATGTCTACCTCATATGTGAAAGGCCCTGAGTTTGAAACTGGGTAGAAACACACACACACACACACACACACATTAAAACAAACAAACAAACAAACAAACATCAAATGGGCTGGGTGCAGTGGCTCGTACCTGTAATCCTAGTATTTTGGGAGGCCGAGGCAGGAGGATTGCTTGAGGCCAAGAGTTTGAGACCAGCCTGCTCAATATAGCAAGACCCCATCTCTACAAAAAATAGAAAAACCAGCTGGGCGTGGTGGTATGCACCTGTAGTCCCAGCTACTCAGGAGGCTGAGGCAGGAGGGCTGCTTGAGCCCAGGAGTTTGAGGTTGCTGTGAACTATGATGATGCCACTGCACTCCGGTGCAGGCAACAAAGCAAGACCCTGTCTCAAAAAAAAAAAAAAAAAAAAAAAAGTTAAAAGTGGCTTCTCTCTAGTTGTGAGGTTCGTACTGGACAAGCCAAGGTTCTGGCCACTAGGTGGACGGATAGGACAATGAAGGCAAAGTGAGTGGGAGCTTTGCCCCATCAAACACAAAAACAATGGACAGCTACTGGGAACACCCCAGGGCTGGCTTCGGGCTGCTGTACTCACAACCAGGGATCTTTGACAGAGATATAAACCTGCTAAAAGGATTAGACCAGACTGACAAGACAATCTCCTCTCCTGTAAGATTAACTTGACAAACACCTACTGAGCATCTACCGTGTGTGAGGGTCTGTCCAAGTCCATACCTTTCGGAGACGAGGTTAGGATGGAATGAGACAGATGGGAGGGCATGACACTCAATAAGCACCCCCAAAATGGTAGCCACGACTCACCCATCAATATTCCCCAAGTGCTTGTTCCGTGTGCCGAGGGAATAGATGCTTGGCCTGATCCTCGAGGATGGGAAAGATACGTGAACGGAAAGCTTTGCCACAACACGGAAGCTTGCAAGGTAAATGCTTTGAGGGCCAGGAGGAGAAATAAATTACTTCCAGTTGTGGGGAGGTTTCATGGAGGCTATGGTATGCAAGGGAGGGAAAGGAATTTGTACATGGAGAGAGGGGAGGCTGGCGGCAGATGTCATTCCATTCGAGGGGCAACATGAGGGAAAGCAGGACACTTGGGGAGCAGGCTGGCTGCAGGGAGAAGATGGAGTGTCTGGGCAGGTGGGCTGGGCCAGGTGCAGGAGGAAGCCCTGAGCCACATGTGGACACATCTGATGCCCACCCCCACCCCTGCAGAAGCCTGTGCTCTGCTGTGATCTCACTTGCTCCATGGACAGGTGACTCAGCTGGTGGTAGGTAGGTGGGGGAGCTTCTCCAACCCCTCTGGGGCCTCGAAGAACAGAGCCGAGTGCCTCAGCTGGAAACGTGGCATAGAGTCAAAGGAAATGAACTCCTCTGAGGACCACTCGCTCTAAGAGGCACCAGTGTCTCAACCCTTGGGCGTTCCCAGTGGGCCAGCCAGCCTGAACCAGGACTCCTGGGGAAACTGGAAATGGAAAAAATCACGTTTGTCCTCCCAGGGCCCACAGAAACCGTCAGACTCCGCGGATGAGCAAGTCCAAAGGACACCGCCACCTGGTGGCTAAGAAACCCACATACCTCGAGGGCTGCGAAGGAGTCCCTGTGCCCCCAAGGGACCATAAAGGCAGAAATGGCCAAGACTTGTTTAGAACTCTCACAACAGGATTAAAATTATGCTAGCACACCAGTTTAGAGTTGAAATGAGAGTTAATAAAGTCTTATTTCTGCCTAGGAAGTCCCGTGAGGTGCAGGTACTACACATTGTGCAGATGAGGAAACTGCCTCTTGGAGACACCAGTGACTAGTCCAAAGTCATGGCTGGCCCAGGGCAGAGCCAGGTCTTCTCCCAGGGTGCAGCAGCTTTGGGTCCCCAGTGTGTGCCCAATAAATGGTTACAGTAGTGGTTTTCAACATGTGGTCCCCAAGACCTTTTCAGAATTCTGGTATATGAGATAAAGACAACTTTTGTAAGATGTCTTTTCCTCTTTCTCCTAGCAATTGTACGGTGATGTTTCCAGAGTCTAAGTGACCTCATCTAGTCCAGATGGCCCATGGGATGTGTGCTTGGGTATTCCTGTGTTTTTAAAATTCCCATTTTAATTTCTAATACAGTATAATCCACATAACCGAATGCTTGAGATCTTCAATAATTTTTAAAAGTATATAAGATTAAAAAGTTTAAGAACTGCTGGTTTAAAGAAAAAACATTAAAATAAATTTAAGCTACACAAATGAAAACATTCCCTTTGTTTTGACATAATCGAGTCAACTCTGTGAGGCACAATTCCTAGTCTGAATGGAAGTCTTAATTGCCATTTCTACAGATCTTTGACTAATGAAATGTACAAAAATGAGTGAGTAGAAAATGTTTTCTGAGTGATTTCTAACTGGCGAGCACTACTCTAACTGGTTCACATGCATCACCTCATTTCATCCCTACAACCACCATCTGCATAGGTGCTATCATCACATTTTATGCCTGTGGACCCTGAGAAGTGAATGGCCCAGCTGGGGGGTCCTGGCGCTCGCACTCTATCCCAGGCAGTTTATCTCCACAGCCTCTTTCCACTATGCTAACTGCCTTAGCATTTGATATAGCTTAAATGCAATTCACCTGATGGACAAAAGTTTTTCAAAATGGGGAGTCTAAGCAGGAGACATCAAGACCACACGAGACAACATCTCCAACAAAAGCAGCTTGACTTTATTGCAGGGAAGCTAGGAAGGAGTGGGGTAAGTGAGGGTCTTTGCAGAAATGTCATCGCTGAGCAGGACTGCCAAGTCCGAGGTCTGTCTGGAAGCCAGGAGGATCAGCATCCTAGGAGAGATGAAAAGTCAGGTGGAACAAAGGCGCCATCTGCTGCGGACATGGTGACACTGCAGAGCAGCAGAAGTTGCACCAAGAAGCAGTGGTTGGGGGTGAGGTGGAAACTTTCCCAGAGTGCGGGAGCAGGACTAGAACCCCAGTGTCCAGCCCTGTACACCGCTCCCACCAAGTGTGTTACACTCGGGTTGACTGGAACCCGTCAACCTTGCTAAGCCAATCACTGCCGAAGCCCTCTTCCGGGGAACTCCCAGGGCTGGTGGGGTACCCAGCCAACAGTACTCCCTGTCCTGTTTCAGATTATGCTGGGAAGGCAATGGACAAAATCACGAGCAACCAAATCCACCAAGAGCCAGACGATCAAGGTGACTTCATAACCAATAAACACTTTATCTCTGTGCTTCCCAGACCTGGTCACTGGGGAGCCTCTTAAAACAGACTTTAAAGATAGGCACTGCCCGAGTGTGTAGGGTAAAGCGTGCTTGCTGGGTGATTCTTACCGAGTGCTGCACCTGAATCTCGGGGAGCCTTTTCCTACTACACACGGTTACTGAAATATGTACGGATAAGATTATATGATGTCTAGGATTTGCTTCAAAGTAATCTGGTGGGGGAGTGTGGCATAAATGAAGCAATGATGAGAGTGATCTAGTAATTCTTGGATCTGAGTACTTGAGGATTCATTTTATAACTCTACTCACATAAGTTTGAAAACTTCCTATAACAAAAAAGCTAAAATAAATAAAAACTACTGTGAGAATTATGCAGCCACAGAAAAGGATAATGTACAGATACATGTTACCGCTTAAATGAATCTTGTAAACATGCTAAGTTAAAGAAGCCAGGCTCAAAAGGGTCATATATAATTCCTTTTACGTGAAATGTCCAGAATAGGCAAATCCAGAGCGGCAGAAAGCAGATTGGTGGCTGCCAGGGGATGGAGAGAGGGGTAGTGGGGTGAATGGGTATGAGGTGTTTTTCTGAGATGATGAAGAAGTTTTGAAGCTAGAGAGGAGTGGGGGTCACACAACACTGTGAATGCAGTACAGTCACTGAATCCTTCACTTTACAGTCGTTAATTGTATGTCATGTGAATTTCACCTCAATTAGAAACACTAGAAAACACGCATGTTTTTTATGAGAAAAATACACATTAAAACTACACATGGTTTACATCCAGCAGGTTGTCATTCATACGCCCAGGCCAAAAGTTTCCAATCCAAGGTGTCTGCACCCATGTATACAGCCAGCTCAGGAACTTTTCTCTTCCCTCCCTTCATTCATTCTTGTCACAGAGCACTTTTATCAAATACAATCTTATACAGAGATTGAATTTGAAACAATATGAAAAGGGCCCTTTGGGAGTGAAAGAGGGGCCCAGAGCCCACCCGCTAACCCTCCCTACAAAACTCTCACGATGGAGGAGGAGTGTGAGGAACACTATTCCACATCAGGTGGAAACGGCTAATGTTTTACTCCCTTAGGGAACAATTCTCATATTTAAAAGGATTGTACTACTTTCCTTCCCCTGTAAGGCAGGAAAATAGGGTGGAGGTTTCAGCCCCATTTTACAGATTGGAGGACCAAGTCTCAGGAATGTAAAAAGTGCCCAAAAGTCACAGGGTGAAGTGAGGGCAGAGCTGGAACTGGAACCCCAGAACCCTCATTATTCTTCCTGGGCTTATTCCTGCAAGTGGCTTGTATCCACAGGTGGGAAGCAGATGCATCTGACATCTCATGACTTGCATGTGTTGTCACCATATACACAGAACGCTGCCATGGCTCAAGTTCCAAATACATTCCTTTAAGAAGGAGGCTGTACTCGCAGGCGGCTGTCATGATCCGCTTGCCTCTACCTGGGGAGTCCTCCGTGGACCCATTTACAGGGACAATGCGTCAGTAACAGAACTCCAAGTCGGGATACCTGACTTTCTTCCTGTCTCTGCCACTCACCTGGGTGGGGCTTGGGTCAAGTCACTTCCCCTCTCGAGGCCTCATTCTTCTCATTCACAGTGAGGGCCCTGAACCACATCAGGGATGTGGCAATCACTGTAATTCACGAGTCAAATGCACTATGTGGGCAGTGACAGCCAGGAGGGCCCTGCTGAGACTGCGGCTGGATCAATGAGGAAGGTCTGCCCTGGTTCCAGAGTGAAGAGTGTTGGCACAGTGCCACTTACTGCCTCCCTGGATTACATAATCGAAGGGAATATCCAGCTCAGATGCTCTCTTGCTTTTGTGCCAGTCTGGGCAGAGGGCATACTTAGGAAGGTGACAGCAGTTTCAAGCAGAGAAGGGGGCAGAGTCTGATTAATTCACTTGGTCAGAGCATAGGAGCATGCCCAGGACACAGGCACCAAATCTGATAGGACAATTTGTCAAAGCCAGAGCCATGTGTGGTGTACACTCCTAGAGTCCCAGCTACTTGGGAAGGTGAGGCAAGAGGACCACTTGAGCCCAGGAGTTCAAGCGCGTAGCACCCTACAAACATGCCTGTGAACAGCTACTGCCCTCCAGCCTCGGCAACAGAGCGAGACCCCATCTCTTAAAAAAAAAAAAAAAAACTACCGAAGGAGCACTGCTCAGGGTCTCAACTTAAAACCTGCTAACCATGAAGCACCCCCAAGTCCTAAAGGGGACTCTGGGAGACATTACACGATGTTCTGTCTACTTAAAGGGGCTGTAGGGATTCCCTGGACTTGTGGTTTGGAACAGACAATAGTGAAATCTTTGTGACCACTCCAAAGAAGGCAGACAGTGGACTGAAAAGAACCCAGGACACTCTCCTGCTCCACTCAAGCTCTCAAAGGCCAAGGTATTACCTCTGATGGGAGATATGAACCGCAGGTCTGTTCAGCAAGTGCTGGGACCTCACCTACCTGGCCCCTTTGGTCCATCCTGCTGGCCAGGGGGCCCAGGCCCTTGCTACTCGGGGCCGAGGTAGGAAACAGTCTTTCCTGTTTTCTTCAGGGTCGCCAGCAGAGTGTCCATGCTGTGCTCAGATTCAATGGAAACCTTCTTGTTGGGGAGATCAACTTCAAACTTAACTCCTGCAAGAAGAGGAAATGGGGTGTGGGGAGAGGAAGCAGAGACCCTCCCAGTTACAGTAAGAAAGAGTTCAGGCTCCTAAATTATTGCTCACAACCACCCTTCCCCTTTCCTCTAAACCAGGGATCAGCAAACTCATTCTGTAAAGGGCCCGGAGTAAATGTTTTAGCCATTGTGAGCCACATATGGACTCTGTTGCACACCCCTATTTTTTGACAATCCTTTAAAAATGTAAAAACCATTCTTAGCCATACAGAAATAGGCTGTGGGCTGGATTTGGCCCATGGGCTATAGTTTTCTAATCCCTGCTCTATACTAGGGCTTCTTTTAAGTTTTTTTTTTAATTGCAAAAGTTATATGGACACGCCATATTTTTTTTTAAAAAGTAAACATTTCTGAATAAAAGTAGAAAGTATCAGGCCTCCTACTGATCCCACCTTAGAGATCAATGTGAATAATACGGCATCTATCTAGTCTTCCTCTCAGACAGACAAATGAAAAATAATTCTGCCAAATGGCATCATAGTATATTAACAGGTCTTGCTAATATTTTACTTTTCAATGTCCAGGCTATCTTCCCATCTTAGCATATACAGACTTACTTTATTCTTTTTTTAAAAGTCTTCCACAGTGTGGATGTACCATACATCTACTTAATTACTCAATTCCCTGTTAAGGGACACTAAGGATGCTTCCCATTTTTCACTACTATCACATAATACTATATAGTAAACACACTTGAACACATATTAGAAAACTTGTGAAAGTATCTCCATACCTTACATTCATAGAATAGAAATTGTGGGGCAACAGATATTTGACACACTTTGAATGTTAACAGATACTGTGAAATTGCCCTCCTAAATGGCTGTGCCAATTTAAAGCTTCCCAACAGCACATTGGGAGGACCCAGGAAGAGTCTTTTTATAATAAAAGAATGCAGAGGGGATGGGTGCTGTGGCTCACACCTGTAATCTCTGCATTTTGGGAAGCCAAGGTGAGAAGATTGCTTGAGCCCATAAGTTCAAGACCGACCTGGGCAACCCAGTAAGACCCCATCTTTATATAAAAATTTTTTTTAAAAAAATTAGCCAGGCGTAGTGGCACACGCCTGTAGTCCCAGCTACTTGACAGGGTGAGGCAGGAGTATCGCTTGAGCACAGGAGTTTGAAGTTGCAGTGAGCTGTGATCTCTCTAGCCTGGGCAACAGAGCGAGACACCATCTACAAAAAAAAAAAAAAAAAAAAAAAAAAGAAGATGCAAAGGGAAAGCCCTTGATAGGTTCTGGAGTAGCCTCACCAGTGACTTGCTGGGGGACAACAGGTCAGTCCTGTGCATCACAGGCCTCAGCTTCCCTATCTGTATACAAAGGAGTCAGGGTTGGCCAGCCCCTATGGTCTTTCCAGTTCAAGGATACCATTGGTCTGTGATTCCTCAGCCCAGGTACTGTTCTTCTAGGGCCCTAAGCAACTCAGAAAACCCTCCAGACCCTTCTCAAGAGGCCACCCAATCAGGGATGGTAGTGAAAGATGGGGAGAGACCCGCTGAAGCTCAAAGGCAGATCCTCCAGCATTAGTCAGTGGGGCTTAAAATCATATGGCAGAGGGTTTAGTCATAATCTCTGAATCTGTACATAAGGGAATAAGGGACACCGGCGGGGGGCGGGGGGGGGGAGTGTGGGGAGGAGTGCAACGTGTCCTTGCTGCACTCTGGATTTTTGTTTTTTGGTTCAGTAGAGTCTCCCTCCTCCTTGGAATAAACATTTTGATAATGTCATAGAGCTGGAAGAAACTCTGAGATTGTCAAACACAGTGGATTTCAAACCATATTCCTTGATGCCCAGGTTCCCAGGCAGGTGTCCTTGAGCCGTCAAGAAGTAGGTGTGCTCCCACTTCATCCAGAACTCACTGCTTTGTGTATGAGGGGCTCTGGGGCCGAGTTTCTTCTTTTTTGGGGGAGGGGACAGAGTCTCGCTCTGTCGCCCAGGCTACAGTGCCGTTGCATCATCATAGTTCACTGCAGCCTCAAACTCCTGGGCTCAAGCGATCCTCCTGCCTCAGCCTCCTGAGTAGCTGGGACTACAGGCACGCACCACTGTGCCCGGCTTATTTTTCTATTTTCAGTAGAGACGGGGTCTCACTTCTGCTCAGGCTGGTCCCCAACTCCTGATCTCAAGCGATCCTTCCGCCTGGACCTCCCAGAGTGCTAGGATTGATTACAGTTGTGAGCCACCGTGCCCAGCCTCAGAGTTTCATTTTTAAAGCATCCACAGCAAAAGCTCATACACTGACATTCCCATACTATAGCCCAGCCGGGGAAACCCAGGCCTGAGGGAGAAGAGCCCACAGTCACGTGGCAAGTCAGCAGTCAGGTTCTTCCACTGTTTCAGATTCTTTCAGATTAAGAGCCCAGCGTATAGGGCTGGAGGCCAGCCACTGATTTGCCGTGGGTCTCTGGGCAAGTCACTTCCCCTCCCTGGCACTGGCATCAACATCCCCTTTCCACAGATGGAAAGTACAGCTCAGAGGGCTGTAATGAGCTCACACTCATGTGGAAGCCATTTGAAAACTATGTGTTGTTATTACCTAGGGTTTTAAAAAAGAAAATCTTAGAAGACTGACCGAGCCCGGGCACTACCAGAACTCCGATCACAACTCAGTCATTACCTCTTTCAGCCTCAGGGCCAGATCCCCAGCCCTCTCTGGGCCTCAGTTTCCCCAGCTGTGAAATGAGGGGGCTAAATGAGAATACTGATTTTCTAAGTATGTCCAAAAGAGGTGCTTTAAGAATTCTGCACATGACTGGTTCAAAATTAATTTTTTTTCAAAACTGTTATCATTTAAAAAAATCTTTTAACAGAAAATGAAACTTGAATGTGTCACTGAGCAAAACTTATCACACAGGAGATCACAGACATATTAACTAGCACTGCCAGGGCTCCAGAGCTAGCCCAGGCAGTACTAGTTAACTTGGCCAAACCCCTGCTCTGCCATTTATTGGCTACGTGATCCCAGCCAAGTTACTTAACCTCTCTGAACATCAGTTCCCTCCTGTTTAAAATGGAGATAGTCAAAGAAGCTCCTTGCAATGGTTCTGGTGAGGATTATATGATGTGATCCGCATAATCCATTAAGAACGGTATTTGGCACATGCTAAGTACTCAAGACATTTTATTTTTCTGTTATCATCAGCTTAAACTAAAACCTGTCCAGCTATGTCTGCATGCAGTTGAACATGATATAAGCGTATCTGTCTCCCCAGCCCACCGCCTACTGAGGGCCACTTGCTCACCTCCCAGCTTGTTGAGGACCCGAGAGACCGCGTCAGCGCAGCCTTCACAGGTCATGTCCACGGAGAACTCGTGCTTCTGAAACAGACAATGGGGGACCATGAGCCAAGCCCTGCGGAGTGACTCACACACTGCGCCAGCTTGCAGACCCACTGGGGCCAACAGAGGGCAGAGACTGGGCAGGATCTGGCTGGCATCAGTCATCAGGATTCTGTTTCTGAGCTCCAGCCTCTTCAAATGTAAAGTGGAATGACAAAGCGTTTCTGTATCTCACAGGCTGTATTCAATGAGGTCATCCCTGTGAATCCTTTGGCAGCGTCTGGTACCCAATGAGTAGAATCACCTGGAGAGCTAGCTTACAGTGGTTTTTTTCCAGTTCTATCTTCAAAATCGTGATTGTTGAGGTATGGCCTTTGTCTTAGGACCACCAATAACTCTAACATGGATGGGACCCCATACCCTGAGCACTGCTGAGTTTGTGGGCCCATTTATGCATCAGAAAATTACTTTTTGCCTTAGAATTACCTGGCACCTTGCAAAACCTACAGGTTCTGATCAGCAGGTCTGGGCTGGGCCATCTATTATGTCTGGTAAGCACCCCAAGTGACTCTGCTCTCATCCAAGCACCTCATTCTCAGAGGCAGCACCTGAGTCCAGGGAAGGGAAAGGGTTTTTCCTGGGCTTCCCAGCAGGCAGAAAGGAACCCCAGGCTCCTGGACTCTTCATGTAGGCTCTATAGCTCTATATCCTATAGTCTCCACGGTCTCTAACAAAGCAGGAGTCTAAAGGTGAGCTCCTAGAAGACAAGGGTCTTGTTGGTTCACTGCTGCATCCTTAATACTTGGGACAGTGCCTGGCATAGGGTGGGTACTTAATACATTTTGTTCAGTGAATGGATGATTGACACGGGACATTTGCTTTGCTATCAGACAAGTACTTAAAGCAATACCTCCTTTATTTTAAAATCTCAGGAAATGAGAACATCTGGGATCAGATAGCTCTGGCTTCAGATACCAATGCTGGCACCTGCTAGCTGTATGGCCATGAGTAAGTTGCTTAACTCCTCTGTGCCTTGGTTTCTACACCTGCAAAGTGGGGATAGGAATGTCTCACCAGGTTAGTACGTGGGAGGAACGTAGGATTTTAAGCATGGCAGCCAGCATCCAAGACAGCCTCAATGATCTCTGCCTTGTGGTATTTCCATCCTTGAGTAGTTCCATTCTAAAATGTCTCAGGGTTGGTCTATGTGTCCAACAGAATATGGCTTGAAGGGATGCTATGTGACTTCTGAAGCTATCACAATGTCCTAAAAGACACTGTGGCTTCTGCCTTGCTCTTTCTGGGATCACTCACTTTAGAGGAAGCCAACTGCCAGGTCATAAAGATACTCAAGCAACCATAAGGAGAGGTCCACATGGTGAGAAACTGAATCCTCTAGCTAACAACCCTGTGAGTGAGCCACCTTGGAAGTGGGTTCTCCAGCCCCAATCAAGCCTTTGGATGACTGCAGTCCAGCCAACATCTTCACTGCAACTTCACGAGAGATCCTGAGCCACAACCAGTTCAACTCAGATGCTTCCAGATTCCTGACTTGCAGAAACTGTGAGTTAATACATGTATATTTGTTGTTTTAAACTACAAAGTTTTGGTGTATTTATTAAGGAGCAATACATAGCTGCATTTTTCATGGAGCACTTCAAAATATTTCAAGTCTATTACCTCAACTGGAATTCTGGGTATAGCCATACATCTTGCTGGAAGACCTCAGGCAAAAATCTCTGCTCCAGAAAGGCTCCGGTTCCCTTACCTATTCAAAAAGGTACTAGCCAACTCAGTTTTTTCAACTTCAGTGAGTGGAAGAATCACCTGGGGAGCTTGTGGAACGTGGAGCTCTCCAGGTACCTGCCTCAACTGGCTCTGTGGGTCTGGAGCAGGCCCTGTGACTCTCCACTTTTAACCTGTTGAGGAGGGACAGGGAGGCAAAACTACACACCTGAGAAAAAACGGGGCTAAGTGGCTTCTCAGACTTTCCTTGTCTCTAAACACCTTTGGGTCTGGATTATCGTCGTGCTTTACAGAGGAAACTGAGACCAAGAACTAAGCAGCTTGGCTTTCCAGAGTTGGGCTGTTTAACCTTTATGACTAGTAGACCACTACTTTTATTGAAGCCAAACCTGTAAAACCTGCCTTAAAGAAAATGGTCGGTTTTTCTTTTCTTCTAGCTAAACACCTCTGCTTTTTTTAGCTTGTTTAAAGGCTACTCAAAAACAACAACAAATTCTGAAAAGGATTTGTAGTGGGTATTGCAAAATCTTGTCTTTAAAGTGTGGTCCTCAGACTAACAGCATGAGCATCACCTGAGAGCTCATCAGATATGCAGAATCTGAGGTCCCACCTTAGACCTCCTGAATCGGAACCCTCACCTTAACAAGACACCCAGTTCATTCCTGCCCAGATTACAGTTTGAGATGATGTTCTAGAATGCAGATTGGCAAACTACAGCCTGCCCTGTGAACTGGTTTTACAAATAAAATTTTGCAGGAACACAGCCAAGCTCATGTGTTTACTTCTGCACTGGAATAGCAGAGTTGAGTAGTTGTAACAGAGACCCTGTGGTTTGCTAAGCCTAAAATATTTACTATCTAGCCCTTTAAGAAAAAGTCTGCTGAGTCTAGGAGAACCAGCAGACAATCAAGACTCATCAATGGTTTGAACCTGTATACTGAACCAAAGCTTTGAAGGATTTGCAAGTTCTCATGTTGGAAGATCGATAGGAGAACTAAATCCACTGAATGCCTACTATATGTCAAATTCTCATTATTTTAGTCCTCACTCAGCCTGGAAAGGGAGCTATTCATCTTATTTTACTCAAGAGGAAAAGTGAAGTTCCCAAGGGTTCACTAAGCTGCCCACAGTCACGTGCTAAGTACTGAGGATGAGATGCGAACCCAGGCTTTCTTTGCTCCCAGGAAATCTTGCTGGTTTTGGAACAGTCGAGCGCATTGCCAACTCCCCCACCCCCATAACCCTGAATGTCTGCAGAAGTTCTGAGAGTGGGCACACCTTGTTAAGGAGCACGATTTTTTGCTGCCCAAGGACCTAAAGTCCAGAGATGTCAGAAGCTCTCTGCTGCTGACTACAGGGAATAGCTCTTTCATTCCCCAAAGCACAAAGGTCAGAAGCCAGAAAGCAGCTTCTGGGTGGCAAACATTACAATTCGGTGCTCTCCTCCTCCACCTCTGAGTGGCAAAAATAAGCTTGAGGGTGATGGAAAATCTGCTTAATGGACAGAATGATCCATTTTTTACAGGAGAATCTCAAGACCAACTCTACCATTAGATGCATGATTTGGGCAGTCCCAGGGCCTCAAGGATCTTTTATAAGGACTTATGAAATGGGTCCTTTAAAGTAGGTTTTAAAAGTCAGTAAGCTGTACAATTCTTTAATAGAATCTCAGAACTAGAAGAGTGAGGATCCAGGGGGTCACTCTATCCAGTCCCCTCCCGAAGAAGGAATTCTTTTTCAAATATCCAGGACATTCAGTCCTTGAACACTAATGATTGGGCGTTTACTAACAATTGAGTGCCTACTATTAATATGTGCCAGGCATTGTTCTAAGCACTTTACGTGCATTATCTTGTTTAATCTTCACAACAATCCCATAAGGTAGGTACTACCATTCATTATCCCTTCTTGAGAGATGAAGATACTGAGGTTTAGAGGTTAGGTCACTCAATCAGGGTGACATAGATAGTGAGTAGCAAAGTCAGTATTGGACACAGTCTCTAAAACCTCAACTCTTAACCACAGAGGTCCTTGTTAAAATGGGATTGCAGCCTGGCTGGCCATGATGCTATCCCACTTGTCCTAGGTCTACATAAGAGCTACCATTGCTTGGGGACTAGGTATGTCAGTGGTTGTGCTACATATCTTACTGGCATATTTTATTCTCACTTTACAGGTGTGGAAATCAAGGCAGACAGGTAAAGCAACTTGCCTGAGGTCACCCAGTTGGCAAACAGGGGCACAGATTTTCACGGAGGTTTCTGGGATTCCGAGCCCTGTGCTCCTAAGCATTTGTATGAGAAACCTCTTGGGTAACACACTCTTCCCCTTCCAGTTCTGGGGCAGTCCCCTGACGAATACCCTCCTTCCTTTGGCTGTTCATCTTGTGATATGGTGCCAAGCGCCTTCCTCATTCTGATCATCTGCTCAGGAGGGTCTTTTGTTTGTCAGAATCCCCAGAGGTGGACACAGAGCAATTCTCAAGCTGGCCTTTTGCTCTCACCCCCGACAAAAAACCTGATGGCCGCCACACTCCCAGTCCCAGGGTAATTAATGCTGTCCTCTAACATTGCCACAGGTGGACTTGCTCAACTGGTAGGGCTGATTCTGTCAGGTTCCTTGTCCATAGTCTGTGTTGTCTGAGGATCTGTCTCACTGCACCTGGCAAGACCCAAGGGGAATGTCACTTGAGATGTTTATGGCTCTGCCCAGGAGGCCTCAGGCTCACCTGTCAGCTCCCCAAAGATAAGCTGCTAAGACACAGGGCTTCTGTGGATTCCTTCTGGTACCCACTTGGCCCAGAGCCATGAACTAGGTACCCTGGAGGAAAATGCCAAACACCACGTGACCCCAACCAGGATGCAATTGGGACCAGAGCTTCTTCCCAAGCTGGTGTGACTGCTTTTGCCAGGCACTTCTCATGTGGTCAGAAAAGAGAGGCTGGGAGCTTGAAGATAAGGGGCTTAATCCTGCCTCTACTCAACTTCCAACACAACCCTGAATAAACTACTGGGCTTTCACTAAATGAAGAAAAACATGAACCTCTGAAAACCTGCCCTGTCCATGCCATGAGGCAATAGCCGGGTCCACCCACTTGCCCAGAGCCACCTCGCCGCCCTCTTTCAGGCCAGCTCCGCGCGCAGCGTTAGCCTGGTGGAAGGTGCAGGGGCTAGGCGCCCCGGTTCCAGCTCGCCACCAACTCCCTGATCATCCAGGACAACTCTGCCCGCTCCCTGGGTCTCAGTTTCCCCATGTACGCTGGGAAGGTTTCGGTCTGTAATCCCTGGGGGCCTTGCAGCTCTGGCGTTCCAAAGCCTGGCTCCCAGATTAAACTCCCTTCGGATTCGATTTTCTGGAAGGTCGCAAAAGCCGGGGGCTTGGGTGGGGAGGAGTAAAGGACAATAGCAGCTCCGGCCGCGGCCCGAGCCCTTTAAGAGCAACAGCTGGACAAACGGCTGTGCAGGCTCGGCGCAAGCCGGGGACCGCGGGCTTGCGCGGACGGGAGAGGCGCGGCCACTTACCGGCATCTCCCGGGCGGCGGAGGTGGCGGCGGCGGCGACAGCAGCAACAGCAGCAGCAGCAACGCCTCTCCGGGCCGGGAGCGCGGGCGCGGCGGCGCTTCCGGGAGTGCGCGCCGAGGCCCCGCCTCTCCGGGCGGCGGGTCCGGTCCCACCACCCCGGCGACCGCGCCGCTCCTTCCGGCCCGAGGCCCCGACGCCCGGCCACGCTGGACAGAGGAGGTGAGACGGGCGCTGCGCCGGCCTCCATCGACTCGTGGCCTTTTGTAGGACGCCTACTGCGTGTCAGGCTTGCGTTAGGGAGCGCCAGGCAAGGGCAGCGCAGTGAACAGGACAGATGTGTCCTCCCCTAAAGGGACCATCCCAGTGATTTATTCACTCAGTCAATATTTACTGAATGCCAGCCAGGGGCCAGCACCGTGCTAGGCATCCAAGACGCAGTGGTGGAAAAGACATCGCCTCGCAGGCCGCGCGGGAAGCAGGCGAGGACAGTGCGGTGTTAAAGGAGCCGTGTGCTGGCGGCCAGACTGGGGGGCGGGGCGGGGGGCCGGTTCTCAAAGAGAAGGGGCTTCGGTGGGAGGTAATCATCTGAGTGAAGGGGGAAGAGCATGCGTTCGTCTGATGAAGGAAGGTGGGCTATTTGGGAGGGAGACGGGCCGAGGGAGAACAGTGTTCCAGGCGCGGGGCTCAGTATGTACAGGACAAGGAAGACAACAGTGGTGGCTTGGGAGGCAGAGCCATCGCAGAGCGGCAGGCACACAGAGATGGAGAAACAATGTGAACAGGACGTGAGTCCCCCTCCATGAGTGGAAACAGATGGATACAGGCTTGCTCTAGGCACTTAGCAGAGCCAAGACCTGGAACTTCAGACAGCCCGACAGACACACACCCATAAAGCACCTGGGAGGTTGTGTCTTTGGATATTCCCTGCCAGGACCCTGCCACCTGAGAGCTCACTCTAAAACAATAATTTCAAAGATCTATAGAGCTGCTTAGAGAGCTTGTTAGAAACTCGTATTTCAGGGCAGCAGCACAGATGGTCTCCCCTTGCACTGTGCTCTCAATAATTTTTTTTTTTTTTTTAAAAAACCTCTTATTTCTAAGCCTCACCCTAGATACACCTCCCCTTCATTTCAAGTCGCATTTTTTAGGCCTCCTCCCTCCTCTGGTTTCAGGATCTGGTGGCTGAGGAAAACTATCATCTCATTTTCGAGGAAATGTACTGGTTATTGGTTTATTGTCTCTCAGCTCCAATTCACCCTTTTTGCCAGCTCTGAAAATGGATCCAGACCCTTTGAATATATATATTTTTCCCTTTGCCTACTGGCAGGATGTTAAGCTTTGTCAGTAAGGCTCTGGAGAGGCATGGAAGGAGGAAAGGTTTTCTTTTCTGGCTCCACCAGGCTCTTGCACTGTGTGTGGTAGCCCCAAGCCCAGCTTCTGAGGATGCCTTTCTCACCACCAGGCTTCTGCTGTGCACAGGGACAGCAGCACCCAGCAGCCAGCAGCTTCCCCCAATACCCTACCCCTGTTGGGTGGTTTTATACAGAGTGCCTCCAGTGAGATGCCTTTCTCTGAACAGCTATTCTCCAGCATCCTAGAGGGAAGTTTTCCAGCCTAGAGGGTAGATTTCTAGCAAGTTCCACCAGCACAGCACCGCAGCCACTTCTCTGCTGTTCAGTGGGCCACAGCTGAAGACTGGATCTCAGGATGGGGACCAGGGTGCAGGTTTTGGGGGAGGGCCCTTCCTTGATCTGTCTTAGCTTTATGGACAGTGGCTGTTCCTTATATCTGCTATTCTGTTTTTCTTTCTCTTCCTCCTCCTCTTTTTTAATATTTGCTATTCTTATATTCTTTAGAGTTCTCTTGTTGCTAATCAATCCCTCATTACTACAATCTCATTATAATCTTTATACTTTCCTTGTTCAAATTACAGTGTGGTTTCTGATCGGATCCCGACTGATATGGGGATTGACAACAAGCTGCCTACTTTAGTTTAAGTAGGAGGATAATGGATCCACCCTTAGCCTAAGTTCAAGGAATATAAATGGAAGAGATAAGTCTAGGCTGGCTCATACTAGCTCAGGATGGAGGTCCACCTCCAGCATGATGAATGGAAGGCGCATGGATGTTAGAGCCTGTCTCAGTCTGCTCAGGCTATGATAACAAAATACCACAGACTGGGTGGCTTTAAACCACAGAAATTTATTCTCTACAGTTCTGAAGGATAGGAGGTCCAAGATCAAGGTGCTAGCCCCTTTGGTTGCTGGTGAGGGCTCTCTTCCTGGGCTTGCAGACAGCCACTTTCTCTCCATATTCTACCATGATAAAGACTGAGAGCTCTTCTTATAAGGGCCCCACTCCTGTGACCTCATTTAGCCTTTATCACCTCACAGGTTTTGTCTCCAAATACATATTGGAAGATTAGGCCATCAACATATGAATTTTTAGAGATAACAATTTAGTCCATAGCAGAGCTATACAGACCAGAGTTTGAATCTCAGCCCTATCATTTACCAGCTGTGTGACCTTGGGCAGATTAATTTATCTCTCTAAGCCTCAATATCCTCATGTATAAAATGGAGACAGTTAAGGTGACTATACAATTTTGTATCCAGACCTTTTGAGAACGAAAGACAATGCTGTTAATAATTTTGCAGGACAACAGGCAAACACCATGACTATTCCAGGCAAACCAGGACACATGGTTCCCTCAAAGAAACCTACTTCACAGTATTGTTGGAATATATATGATAATGTATGCAAACTGTCTAGCACATTGCTTGGCACATGGTAGGCATCAAAGAACTTTCCATCTAATTACTAGGCCCTCTGCTGGTCTCCCTGGCACTGGGTACTTCCCCTACTGGCAAAATACTCACCCATTAACTCTTCACCTCCTACCCACCTGTTAGGAATTTCCTAAAGCTCAAAGGAAAGTAGGAAAGATGGATTGGGTGGGGACGGGGAGGGAAAGAGGGTGCTGACAACCTTAGGTCCAGCTTAGCATCTTGGTAGCACTGGGAACAACTGTGCACTTGGGGTGGACGTAGCAAAATTGCTGTGGCAGTGGGAGGGAGTGGGAATGAGAGAAGGAAATCCTTCCCAAAGGCAAAGGCAGTAGTATACAGTGCAAGCCACCCAAGGCAGAAGAGTGAATGGGTTAGAGAGTTGGGGTTGGAGAAGGATGGAGGTTAAGCAGAGAGAGAGTGAGGAATTTAATGAGAAGACAACATTATAGATGGCAAATGAGGATCTAGCAAAGAGGAGAGGAAAATGTACTGGGTTATAGTTCCTATATAAATATATACACAAATTCCATGTATTTACATAAAAATAAGCCTGAAATGAACTATAGCCAATGTTATTAGAAGTTGTCTTGGATAGGTGCAGGATTACAGGTAGAATCCCAATGTACATACTGTTTTAAAATTTTCAAATAGCACAAGATGATACATAGTGAAAAGCAGGTCTCCCTCCTATCCTGAGCTCTCCTTCTAAACAAAAGACATACTATTATTATATACAGATTTGTACCCTGCTTTTCTCACTTTACAAAATATTAGATATTATTCCTTAATAATACATATCTGTCCCCTTCATTTTTAGTGCTGCACAGTGTTCTATTATTCATTGTACCATAATTTATTTCACCAGTCCTTGTGGTAGAAATCATCGGTTGGCTAATCCAACACCCATTCCCGATCCTTTTGCTCTTGCTACTGTAGAGGCTGGAATCCCTAAATACTTGCTTTGCCATCCTCACTTGTGGCCAGGTGTGCCCATATGATATGGTTCTGGCTAATGAGGCAAAAGCAGAAGTCTGCTAGGAGGCTTCTAGGGCAGCTCTTGCTTTTCTTACAAAGAGAACAAATAGCATTCCTTTCCCCTTCCTGCCCAGAGCGCTGATGTGATATCTAGACTGCAAGCGCACCTTCTTGCAACCACGAAGGCAATGCCAAGAGATGCAGAAATGCTAGTTCTGACACTATGTTGTCACGGAACCAATGCCAGCCAGACCTGGCCTCTAGACTTACGTGAGAAATGTAACCCATGTTTATTTCACCTGCTGCTAGTCACACTTCCTATTACTTGCCCCAGACACAGTTCTTGTTGATGTATTCATAGTCCTCCACTGATGGACATACAGGTTGCTTCCAATCTTTTAGTATTGTTAGTGATGTAATGACAGTCAATACACATACATCTGTGCTTATAATTTTATGTAGAATAAATTCCTAGATGTGGAATTGCTGCTCATTCTTAATATAGATACAGATATAGTAGATTGCCTCCCAAAAAGGTTTTATCAACTACATTCTCATATCCCAGATCAATGTGTACTCACCCTTACTCATTCCGATATTATAGGTGATTTTTACTTCCTTTTTTATACTTTTCTTTGCCATGTTTTCTATAATAAATATGTATTAAGAAAAGAATCAGAGGGGAAGATATTTTTTAAAGGCAGAGTTTAGGAATTCTGAGTTCCAGACTGCCTAGCAGTCTCATTACTAGCCCTGTAAATTGAGTAAGTCATTTCATCACTAAGCCAGGGGGCCTGGGACATGGGAACATGGATATAGAGTCCCTGCCTGTAGGAAAACAGCCTGTTGCATGGCAAGAGTGACACCATCTTGAAGTGAAACCAGCGTGACGACAGATGTTTGACCCCTGCATACCAACGTGTTTTGTTGCATGGTCTCTAAACTATGCCTGTAGCATCGATAACCCCTCATAAAGATGCTTATCTAACCTCCCCAGCGGTCACAAGTTTTATAAAAAAGTCTGAGGCCTGAAGAGCTGCGTGTTTTACCCTAACAACTTGCTATATAAAGGACACTTTCTGGAGGGCGGGTGTGGGGATCTACCATCTCGCAGCTGCCTGAGACATTACTTCTGTTTGCAAATCCCTATTAAATGTTTCTGAGAAATTGGATTTTTTGGCCTCTGTCTTCGGCCTCTCAGCTCCCTTGGCCTTTGAGGGTCTGTGCACCATGGAACTCTGCCCTTTCTGGCTGACAGTGTTGTTGTGAGGATGGGAATGTGTACACTGCAGTCATGTGTAGACAGCAGGTTCTCAGACAGTGGTTGGTACTTCTAGAACCCACCTACTGGGTGACTCCTTGGCAGATGTAAGCAGATTCTTTGCAAAGAAAGGCCTTCGTAGCCGCCTGTTTCCTGTATTATAACACAGGTACACACTAGTTGCCTTACTGCTTATCCACCAAGGGACCTTTAGTAGAATCAAGGGTTCTGAGCTGAAAGGGCCCTCCCAAGCCACGGCATGAGAAGAGAGGGGCTACAAAGCCAAGGGAACCTGGGCTGCAGGCGTGGGAGAGGCAGCGTGGTGTCCTGCAGAGCTGCAAACTGGCAAACCTGGCTTACAAACACATTTTATCCAGTTCCTACAGTATTCAAAATATTTTTGGATTAGTTAACTGCATTTAAGAACACTGAGTGTGGTTGTGCAATATTGTGAATGTATTTAATGTCACTGAATTTTACATTCTACATTTTACGCTTAAAGATGGTGACAATGGTGAATTTTATGTTCTGTATTTTTACCACAATTAAAAATTATTTGTAGACTGACATGTAAAATTAGTTGCTTCCTTATACCAAGACTAAGAAAAGCATTAAAAAAAATAAAAATTCCAAGACAGGTATGGTAGCTCACATCTGTGGTCCCAGCTACTTGGGAGGCTGAGGCAGGAGGATAGCTTGAGCCTAGGAGTTCAAGGCTGCAGTGAGCTAGGCTGATGCCATGGCACTCTAGCCTGGGCAGCAGAGGGAGACTCTGTCTCCAAAAAAGAATGAAGAAAGAAAGAAAGAAATAAAGCAAGCAAGCAAGCATATAGTAAAATTTAAAATCCACACACCCTATGATGCAGAAATTCTACTTTTTTGTATCTACTCTGAAGAAACACTCCCACATGTATACAGAAAGCAAAGATGTTCACTATAGCATTGTCTATAATATTGAAAAAAGGTCTTGCTATGTTGCCCAGGCTTGTCTCAAACTCCTGGCCTCAAGAGATCCTCCTGCTTGAGCCTCCCAAGCTGCTGAGATTATAGGCATAAGCCACCACACCTGGCTAGATGCTTTCAAATTGTCTTCAGAAAGGCCATGCCAATTTATATTTTGTACTAGCAGTATATGAGAATAATTATTTTTCCACACCCTTGCTGACATTTGATATTAGCAAAGTATCATTTTTCACAATTTGATGACTGAAGAATTATTTAAATTCTTTTTGCCTTGGTTTCCCTAGCTGTTGAATTGAGCTGTTTGAAAATTAGGGAACTATTTTCTTTCTTCCTCCCCTCCCTCCCTCCCTCCTTCCTTCCTTTTTATTTTCTTTCTTTCTTTCTTTCTTTCTTTCTTTCTTTTGTTTTTGTTTTTCTTCTTTTTTGACAAGGTCTTGCTTTGTCTTCTGGGCTAGAGTGCAGTGGAGTCATCACAGCTCGTTGCAATCTCAAATTCCTGGGCTGCAGTGATCCTCCTGCCTCAATGTCCCCAGTTGCTAGGACTACAGGTGTGTGCCACCAAGCCTGGCTAATTTTTCTGTTTTCAGTAGAGATGGGGTCTCACTCTTGCTCAGGCTGGTCTCAAACTCCTAGCCTCAAGTGATCCTCCCACCCCAGCCTCCAAAGTGCGGGGATTACAGGCATGAACCACCGCGCCTGGCCTAAAGAGCTATTGTTTATATATTTTATTCTTGTTTTCTTCCTTACTGGGCTTTGAGTTTCAAGTAATACAAACTTGACTGTGAAGCTCAGCTCTGCCACTTTCATACTCTAATCTTCGGGCAGTCATTTAACCTTTCTGAGCCATAGTTTCTACATCTGTAAAACTGAGTTAATACTTCATATAGTTTTTGTGAGGATGAACTGAAAAACTTTGCCTAGTGCTGTGCCTGGCGCATAATAGATGCTTGGTACATGCTATGTTATTTGGACTTGAAGTTTTGTCCCTCCTCTAAGCCCCAGAAAGTGAGGACTCCCAGGTCTGTGTGTAGTACCAGAGTGTGCTGCCAAAGAGTCTCTTGCAAAGAGCTTTGGCTGCAGACTAACAGAATTTGCCAGGGACTCCAGAACTCTCAAACCACTTTGAAATCTGTCTGTGCAGTATTATCTGGTGTCATGCCTGAGGGAATGAAAAAAAGTCCTAGCCTTTCAGAGGTTTCTGGGGAGACTATGCCTCTTTTCTGTACTTTGGGCTATATCCTCCTTCCCTGATGAATCAGTAAAAGAACACGGACTTAAAGTTAGAGTCCTGGTTTCTAGGCCTAGCTGTGAGATCTTGGGCAAGTTGCTTAACCTTTCTGAGCCTGTTTCTGTACTTGGGAAATAGGAAATAGGGTTATTGTGAGCATTAAATGGGACCACCCTTGTAAAGAATATTGCCAAGGTGCTTGGCTTATGGTCAGTGCTCCACAGAGTTTGAGGAAGTGCTGTGTTTGCAGATAGTCAATGCCAAAGGAGGGAGGAATTGTATGATCTTTGTATGGTAGGGAGCAAAAGTAAAAGAAGTTAGCAGTCCAGGGAGAGGTAGATTAAAACTCTGATGCCTCCTTTTCAAAATCCCTCATATACCTACCTATAAAGGGTTAATGTAATATTACATCCCTTTTGTTTGTTTTAAAGATCAAAATTTCTATATTGTAGTTCTTCATATCACTATTAAAATCTATAACATTAACTTAAAAAAAGAATAACATAGGCACATGTTTAAAAAAATCATACAGTACCAAAGGATACAGAATGAAAACTAAGCCTTTTTCCTCTCCTGGCCAAAGTTCACCTTCCTATTAGCAATCATTAACAGTTTCCTGTGACTCCTTCCAGACATAACATGTACAGCAAAAAATAAAAAAAGTTAAAAAAAGAATAAATGTGCACAGTATAACTACAGCAATGCATATATCTTAATCAGCCCATGCCATTCTCCCTCTTTTTTACACAAACACAGGTGTACTTTCCCCATTATTCTGTACTTCCCTTTCATTTATTGATATCTCTTATGAGATTTCTCTATAACTGTACAAGTAGATCTACTTCATTTTCTGTATGATTGCAGGACAGTTTGCTGTAAGTGTACTGTATTGTAGTATTGTGTCTAACTAGTCCCATATAGCCAGACATTCGGGTTGTTTCCCATCTCTTTCTGCTACAGACAATGCTAGGTCTTTGTTCACAAAGAGTTTAACATTAAAGATAGATTCTTATTATTATTATTTTTTTTTGAGACAGAGTCTTGCTCTGTTGCCCGGGCTAGAGTGCCATGGCGTCAGCCTAGCTCACAGCAACCTCCAACTCCTGGGCTCAAGCAATCCTTCTGCCTCAGCCTCCCAAGTAGCTGGGACTATAGGCATGTGCCACCATGCCTAGTTAATTTTTTCTATATAGATTTTTACTTGTCCGGATAATTTCTTTCTATTTTTTTAGTAGAGACGGGGGTCTCACTCTTGCTCAGGCTGGTCTCGAACTCCTGACGTCGAGCGATCCTCCCGCCTCGGCCTCCCAGAGTGCTAGGATTACAGGTGTGAGCCACCTCGCTTGGCCTAGATACTTATTTTTAATCACTGTTCAAAAATCATTAGCTGTTTGGGAAAAACTGATCAGATATTCTTAGGATCGTTCCATACCTAGTATTTTCCATCACCCACTCCTCCCCACCACCAAACTGTATTTTCTGGGGTCTTGCCTATCTCCTTCTTCCCACCCTGATTCCCAATGCTTTGAGAACTGGCACAGAAAGAGAAGGGTGAGGTAGTGTATTGGAGGGATTTGCAGAGTTATTTATTTATTTTTTCTTTTTTGTATTTCTTTTATTCTTTAAGACTTGTCCAAAGATTTATTTATTTATTTTTGGTAGAGACTGGGTTTTGGGGTTTCGCTCTTGCTCAGGCAGGTCTCGGCTTCCCAGACTGCTAGGATTACAGGCACGAGCCACTGCGCCCCTGCGGATTTGCAGATTTTGGTTGGCAGTGGAGATAAAGACCAGCAGGAGGCTGGGGATTCTCCCTTAGTGACTAGACCAGAGTTTCTCAGCCTCAGTACTATAGACTTTTTGGCTGGATAATTCCGTGTGTGTTTGGAGGGAGTGTGTGGTGGTTCTCCTGTGCATCCCTGGCCTCTACCTGCTTGATCTCAGTAGCCCCCCTCTACCCAGTTGTGACAATGGCTTATTTCTCCTGGGGGCAAAATCCCTCCTGAACCACTGCTCTAGACCTGTGGTTTCCAACCCCCAGGCTGTGGACAGGTACTGGTCAGTGGCCTGTTAGGAACCAGGCTGCGCAGCAGGAGGTGAGCAGCAAAGCTTCATCTGTATTTACAGCTACTCTCCATCATTCATTTGCATCACTGCCTGAGCTCCGCCTCCTGTCAGATCAGCAGAGGCATTAGATTCTCATAGGAGCTCGAACCCTACTGTAAACTGTTCATGTGAGGAATCTAGGTTGCACATTCCTTATGAGAATCTAATGCCTGATGATCTGAGGTGGAGCTGAGGTGGTGATGCTAGCGCTGGGGAGCAGCTGCAAATACAGATTTCATTAGCAGAGAGGTTTGTGTAATTGTTTCATTATATATTACAATGTAATAATAATAAAAATAAGATGCACAATAAGTGTAATGCGCTTGAATCATCCCGAACACTGCCCCCCCCCCCCCCCCCCCCCCCCCCCGGCGGAAAAACTGTCTTCCATGAAACTGGTTCCTGGTGTCAAAAAGGTTGGGGAACGCTGCTCTAGACAATTCATTAGTGGTGAGTTAATCATTGAACATTTACTAAGTACAGTATTACTGAGTATCCAGCATCTGGGGCCTGAAGGTTTATGATCTGTCTGGAGAAACCACCACAGGAAGAAGCCAACTTGGTCTCTTCTCTGGAAGACAGCTACAGCCACTTAACGGGTCTCGCCTACATTCTCCCTCTAGTAATCCATTTCCTCTTCCTGCTTTTCTTTCTTTCTACTTCTCTTTACAAAACACAATACTTGAACACACAATCGATCCTAACCTACTAGATTCCCTAGGGGTAATGACTATTGTTTTAAATTTACAACTTCCCTATGTACTTTTCTTATGCACTTACATACCTGCTTTAACTTACAGAATTTTTATGTTTTGTTGAACATGATTTATTTTTCAATTAACGACACAATTAAGAACTGGAGACCAATCTATATCTGTATAGTTCTCATTCTTATTTAAATTGTTGCATAATGTTCTATATTATGTGCATATAACCGTTAAACAGTTTGCCAATTGATTAGCATTAAGTTTTCAGTTTTAAGTATTCCAACATGCTGCAGTGAACACCTTGGTACATGCCTTTGTAAACAAATGTGGCTAGCAACCAAGAAATTAGATTACTGTTTTGGGGATATACACAATTTTATTAATACTGCCAGATTGCCTAGTAAAAAGAGCTGTATCCCTTAAAACCACCCCCAAATGTGATTAAGAGTAGCCACGTCCCCGTCACAGGTTACCTGAGTTAAATTACCAATCTGTAAATTTAAAATTTCACCAATCCGCTCTCATTAGTTCAATTTGGAGAGTCATTTTGTAAAATGCAAATCAGTCCACCCGTTAAAAACCTCCTAGGGGCTCTTCACTGCCCTTAGAATACAGTCCAAATTCCTTTGCGTGGCAACCAGGATCTTGGAGGTTCCCTACTCCGGAAAACTTTTAGTGGGGTCTCTCCTTCGGGCTGAGCTCCCTCAGGGGCCTGTTTCCTGGGAGCTCCCGGCCCAGCGCAGCGCCCCTGTCTGAGAACGCGTGACCGCGAGCAGCGACAGCATCGTGGACCTCAGCCCCGGGAGCTCCATCGGTGTCCAGTGAGCGGGCCGATGCTGGAGTGGGCCTCGGGCCCACATAGGACTTTCACGTCGCTCCTGGGCCTCCCCAAGTCCCAGCGCGGGTCCCACCAGACTGCTGCCGGCGTCTTTCCTTCCTCCAGCCTGGGCTGGGCCGGCCCGCTCGGCCTCTCTCTCCCCAACAGCGACGCTCCACGTGCTTCATTTCCAAAATTCTCCGCCTGGTCACATGCCTGGAATGAGAACAACCCGGGGCGTGTCCATGCTAACGTGTTGGACCTAAAGCTATTTCCACATAAAATGCTCACGGTGACCGACAGAGGGCCCAGCAATATACTAAGCGACGTGGACTGGAGCAGGCTGGGGCGCCACTGAGCCCCGAGGCGTTTCAGATCTCTGGGACGTCTGTAAAGGAGTTTGACAAGTTACCTTTTAACGGCGAAAGGACAAGAAGAAATAAGCCTCCCACCCCTACAGCAATCGGAAAACTGAATGACAAAGGTGGTGACGCACAGGATGCTGCACGGAGGCCCAGACCACCGTTCCTCAGCAACGACAAAAGGGAAGCCCCGTGAAACACCCCGAGCCGACCGGCCAGCCTGCAGCAGCACTTAAGGGCACAGGCCGAAATGCGGCTCTCCACTCGGGTTTCCACGTGTGCCTTTTTACGGGATCTCGCGTACGCCCCGGGAGCGACTTTCCTCTTCGGCTTTAACAGCTGCCCAACAATAGCGCTGACTAATGATAAGAGCCAGCAAGTGCCCTTAGGCTGCCCCATGGAAATTAAAAAGTTGTCATAAAAACAAGGAAAAACCCGGGAAACTTTTCCACTTGGTTCTCCAGCTACCAAACTGTGCGGAAAAGGCAAGAGAGGGGACCTCAGGGGCCAGACCCAGCAAGCGCAGGGAAAGAAAGGAAAGAGGACAGAAGCCGGAGCCCGGACAGCCTCATCGCGGCCCCAGAAAGCCCGGCGGCCCTGGGGCTCCGGCTCTTTGGAGCAGTCCAACCCCCCTGTCAATCAACTCCTTCCGGCGTGGAGATTGGCCGAGGCCTTCCTTGGCCTCCCGGGCGCCCGCCTCCTAGTTGCTTGGGGTTTACTTCCCCAAAGTACACGGGCCCCACCTTGTGGAGCAACCGCTCCTGCATGGAAAACGGATCTCCGCCCTGGGGAAGACGTTTTAACGAATGAGAGCAGCCTCACACACTTATTGGCTATTATGGGTATCAGTCAAGGAACTGCCCACTCTCCCTTCCACGCTACCTTCCAGCTATTGGTCGCGCACAGTGCCAATCTGTTACTAGGGAAACGAGATTCTCATAGTCTCATAGGCATGAGTCAAAGCCAATCAAGAGCCACGCCTTCATCCTGAGTCCGTACCCAATTGCTGTTCGAAGAGTCCAAAGAACGCAGTCGGGATTGGCCATCCGCTCGCCCGACCTGGCCGCAACAAGTTAGGCTGAATCGCGGCTATATAGACCGGCGGCGGAACACGCGTGTGTGCGGACGCAGTTGCGTGCGGGATTTCTGCCATCCTCAGTGCAGTGGAGCAAAGCTTGTTCCTCTCCCGCTCTGTTGCGCAGGTACGCCGGGGTGTGGGCGGGGCGGCGCGGCCTGAGGACGAGGACGAGCTGGGGCGGTTGGGAGAGGAAGAAGTCCGAGCGGCGGCCGCGCGAGGCGCGTCCCCCAACCCCCACTCCCTCCGCCCCAACGGCCGCAGGCGCGCGCGGCGGATGGACGGGCGCGCGGCGGCTCCCGCCCCCTACACCCCCACCGGCTGGAGCGCGTGGCCGTGTCCGCCGCGTGCGCGTGCTGCGTCCAACGGCCACGCGGGGCGGGAGCGAGCTGCGGCCGCCGCCCGGGCCCTAGGGCGATCTCGGGGACCAGGGGGCCCCGCGGGGCCAACTGGCCAGCTTTTCCCGCCCGTCCCTCCTCCCTGCCACGCACCAGCGGAGTCTTTTCTCCCTTAGCTGAGGAGCTCCAGCTTAGTCCGGACCAGGAGGGGGCTTTTTATTTAGGGTTGGGGGCAGCGCTAAAGTACGGTAAGAGTGTTACCGGCCCGCAGAGAAGTGCTGCTGCTTCGCTTCACCGGGAGAGGAGAGGGAGCAGCGATTGCATGGATGCTTAGTGGTAATAATAACTAACGTTTGTTCTAAGCCCTCGCTGTGTGCCAGGCACTGTGCTGGGCAACTTGTGTGCCCCGCATTTAATTCTCACAACGATCCAAAGAGGTAGGTACGATTATTCTCATTCCACAGCGGACTAAGGCACACAGGTGGAGACGGCCAGGGGCAAGTATTTGTTTGAACCCAGGTCCTCAGACTCCTGGCCCCCAAGCCTGTTTTATTCTTTGCTGCAGCGCCATGTGCGGCTCCAGGGCACCTTTGCGCCAAGAGCTCTTGTCCCTGGGGCAGCATCTGCCCCCAAAGGCCAACTGCCGAGGCGATTGCAGCGGCATTTGCACTTAGGCCAGTTGTGGGCTTCCAGGGGGACTAGGGTTGGAAGTGGGCAAATGACAAAGAAAAAAGGTTTGGACTTCCTTCATACGTGTGTTCGTACAGATAGTTAATAGATGTCCTGCCGTAATAGTTTCTGGAAAAAGCAGAGCAAAAAATAAGTGCACGCAAATGAACACGGACTATGTTCTTCATCAGGTTTGAAACTCATAGCATGGTGATGGGAAATTCCCGCCAGCGGGAAGTTAGGCTCTGGTGTTAGACCTTGAATCTTCCCCCCCCCCCCCTTTTTTTTTTTTTTTTTTAATTGGAGCAGACTTTTGGAGAAAGACCTTTGAGTAGATGAACTTAATACTTGAAGAATATGAAATCCAGAGTGATGAGTTTCAGACCTCACCAGCATCTGTGGGTTAAAATATGAACTTGACCTGTGAAAAGGAGAGGCTCAGAAAAATAAAAATATGAAATTGTAATGGAAAAAGGTTGGCGCCCAGTTACAGTATAAATTTGACCTCTGTGGAGCTTATCACGCTACGTGAATTACTGGTGTTTGATACGTATTGGAAAATACGCTTGTGTCAGATGAGATTTCACATGTGGATGAAAGTCTTACTAGATGTATTTATTTAGCATTTACTCTGCTACACTCGTGTATATGCAAAAACATGGAAGATGGCTTTCTTACCTTCAAGAACTTGAGTTTATATTTTTCTTGTAGCATTTTAGTATTTTCGGTTAGTTTAAAGCCAGTATATGCCTTGGTTTAATGAAATAAATGTTACAGATTCAGATCATTAACTTTAAATCACAAATGTCTGAGACAAAACTATAATAAAAGTTTTGGGACTAGCTCTTTTGAGTTAATTTTGAATTAACTAGCTTTCAACTATTTTAAAGACATTTATTTTGCTGTATTGTATAGTTTTGTATGGATGCTTTTTGGAAATCAGTCTTGAAGGGTTTTTTGCAGTCAGAAAGAGCACATAGTGCACATCCTTGTAAAGAAATTAAACTATGAGGAAGTTTTAATATTTGTGTTTCCATTTACCAAGTACTTTCCTGATATTTCTTAACAGAAAGTAGCTAAAGGATTAAAATGTTGTATAGACAAGTTCTTTCCTTTGTTGGTGTTGCCATAAATAACAACTTTATAATGAAACATTGTTTTGCTTGGAACTTGGCTTGTGTAGCAATTCCAGTTACCTGCAAATTAGCATTTTAACTTAAGTCTTAAAGGTGAGCAGTTATCAAATGTTAAAACACTATAATGACCTACATTTAAACTGTTAAGTTTGAATTTAGCTAATTTTATTACTGTTTGAGGTAAAATATGTCAGAATGAAATTAACCATATGCATTATTGAGAGAAAATTTGTTAGTTTCTACTTTAAATGTTAAAGAACTATTCTTGGCCTCTGGCAAATGGTTATCAGGTGGGTAGAAATCTGCAAATTGTGATTATTTCACAAATTGGTACCTCACCTGGTCACTTAGGCATTCATTTATCAAGAACAAGTGAATTGAAGCAAATTGTGATAAGGCTTTTGGGCCTCCCGACTTCCCAAACAAGTCATAGACTACTTTTGTTGGAGCCCCGTACTTTTCAGTCTGAGCTTTTGTACCTCTTCTAACAGGTAGAAAAGTAGGCAGTTCTTTGTTCTTTATTTAATTCACACTCAGCTTGATATTCTCAGCTGACAGTCCACTAAGGGAACATTAGGAGATTTTGGTAATGTTTGTGACCTACTTTAGAGCAGTTTTTCTTTTGTAATTTACGGATTTTTTTGTTTTACTTGTATTTTGCATAGAAAGTAAAGGGCAGAGGGTAGTTTTAAATTTTTAAAGGTTTGTGAGCTGTATGTGGTCCTTAAGACAGATGTTGCCAATGTTAAAATATTTAATGTAAAGCCTAAATTTGTGACTAAAACCATTTTTTTTTTCTTTTTGTCAGTTTAATAAAACTGCCTGCTTGGTCTTTTAACATTTTGCAAATTGGTTGGTTGTTTTAAGTGTTTCAGAATTCAGATAGGCAGTGTATGTTAATTTTATGTTGTGCTTTGACTGCCTTGGATAAACTATTCTGACTTTACAAAGGAGGATAATTTTCAAAGTAGGTAGGTCAGAAAAATCTGCTCTGCCCGCCCCCCCCCCCTTCCTGCCCCAGTTGTCAACAGCTAGTGGGAACAACCTTTGGTAGTGAATACTGTCCTTCCAAGCCCTGGAGTTAAATTTAGATTCAGCAACTGTAACCTCACTTGTAGTTGGTGATCACATAGTAGCAATTAACTAGATTTTTATGTATCTAAAAAATCAGATATTTTCTTTCTTTCTTTCTTGGACACCCAGTTTGGCTTTAGTTGGGAAGGCTGAGTTGCAAGGCAGGTGATAGGGTTAAGAGCTAGGAATAGTGCACACGTGAAGAATAAAGAGTCTGTTTTACAAGGCTGAAAGCAGTTTAAAAAATTGCTCTCATGGGCTGTGGCTTCTTAAATAAATAAGGTCTTTAGATGACTTAAGTGATGGATTGATTCCCCCTTCTGTCAGGTGATCAGTCTTTCATGTTGTAATATTGCTTGGCTTTTTAGCGTGTGTGCTGTATTTTAGGTATTTAATAAAAAGTAAAGATTAAAGAGGATTCAGAAAAAGAAATCTGGCTTCCTGGATGATGTGCACATCTGCTTTGTAGGGATCTAATCTTTGGTGGTTATTAACTTATGTGGCTATATAATAGCATCGTGTATTCTACTGCCCTTTGCGTATTTTAAAAATGCTTTCAGACATCTTGGATATTCTCATATTTTTACTAAAAAGAAAATTAGAACTCTGAAACCCAAATAGTTTTCTAAACTGGTTTGTAAAGCATGTGGTACCTAATGGGGTACTATATAGCCAGCTATTTCCTTACTCAAAAAACTTAGAGGGATTCTGAATCTGGAAGTTGTGAATGGGGCATCTTCTCCCCTACACTGTTGATGCAAGACTGTAGGCTGTGCCTCACTTACACCCGTGTTCGTGGACCCTGTGTCCTTAGGGTTTCCTGGGGTGTATCCAACCTATGTCTTGGGGGATTCTAAAGGATAGGAAATCCATATTTTTAAAAGTTTCCCAGATGAGCATTAGTATTAACTGTAACATACCTTTTTGTTTTGATAAGAAAGAACATAGATTTATCCTCAATTATGAACCTAAAGGACTACCTTTTAATTTTGGATGGGGGGAGGGATATGCTAAGAAAAATAGTGAAGTTTTCCAATCTTGTCTTGAGGTTTTTTTCGTTCAGGAAAACTTAGTATTTTTGAGATAATTTTAGAGGGAGAGTTGCAATACAGAGAGGTCTTGTAGACTCATTATCCAGCTTCCCTAATGTTAACATCTTATACAAACTTAGTAGAGTTATCAAAACTAAGAAATTAACATTAATAAAATACTGTTCAGTGATGGACTTTATTTCTACTATTGTCCCTTTTCTGTTCCAGGATCCAATTCAAGATGCATGTAGTATTCATGTCTCTTTGTTCTCTTCTGGTCTGTGACAGTTTCTGCCTTTTCTTTACCTTTTATGACCTTGACATCTCCTTTGGGTTTGTCTGATGTTATGAGTAGACTAAGGTTATGGACTATGGATTTTGGGAAAGAATGCCACAGAAGTGATTTGCCCTTACCACATCATATTGGGGGTATGTAATATCATTCCTGGTTGAATTTAACCTTGATCGTTTGGTTAAGGTGGTGTTTGTTAGGTTAGTGTTTTTCTCCTTTCCATAGTATTCATTAGAAGTGAGTCACTAAGTCCAGCCCGTGCTCAAGGGGAGGGAGGAATTAGGCTCTACATTCTAGAGAGGGCGGAGAATCTAAATTTGTGGACATATAACTGCTAGTTAATATTTGGAGGAGATACTCTGAATCCATGCAAATAAAACTCTCCTTAGTTTTAGCATCTATTATTGGATCCTGGCCTGCAGTTATTTCAGTGGTGTTCTAATGGTGATTTTATTTCCCTCATTCCTTCTACAGCATTTTAAATTCTTTGTAAGGAAGATTTGTCTCTCCCCCATATTTTTTTATTATATCAGCATGAACTCATGGAAATTTCATTTTTTAGGTTGTAATACAATATTGTCCTAATTTATTCATTATTATTTTGTTGCTCAGATTGTTCCAGCTTGTGACTTCCTTTGTTCTTTTGATTCTTCCCTGTGTTTTTTAGTCACCATTATGCCCCAGTTTTTTTTTAAAGCATTTTCTTGTATTAATTACCAGATTTTCAGGCTCATCTTGTATTTTGCCTGTCCCAGGCCCAGAATCAACCATTTCTCTAAGGAGCTGTTGGACAGAATTTTGAAGGGAGGTGACAGGTGGTAAATATGAAGTGCTTGGAAAATAGATTGATGGTAGGCCCAGTGATGGTGATACTGCCCTTGCTCTGAGCACATGCTGGCTTCTGTATTAAAGTTTCTCTGGTTCTGGGGAAACGTTTTTGTTTCTCTTACATTAAAGAACCGAATTTCAAATGTTTGAATATATAGCATAACCTTGAAACAAAATTTATTAAAGTTTAATACTCATATTGTCCACACATACCTTTGCTGTTTTTTCTTAGTGTTTTTGATAACTTTATTAAAATAGAATAAAAAGACCACTTAAATACCATTGTACTCAGAATTGCCAGTTAACATTTTCATTGCTCTTTAAAGTTTTAAGACTTCTCCCCTCCCCATACAAGTTTCCATCCCCTTCTCTTCTCTCTTGAGACCTTTATCCTGTCTTTCCAGGCTATTTTATTGATGTAACAAAAAAAAAAAATTTTTTTAGTAGCTTTATTGAGGTATAATTGACACAATAAACTGCACATATTTAAAGTGTACAGTGTGATAATTTCTGGCATGTATGCATACCTATGAAACCTTCACCACAATCGACATAGTGAACCTATCTATCCTCACCCCCCAAAGTTTTCTCATTCCCCTTTGTATTCCCTCTTTCCTGCCTGGTTCTTTTACCCTTCCACCTGCAGGGAATTCCTGATCTGTCACTGTAGATCAGTTTGCATTTTCTAGAATTTTTATGTAAATTAGAATTATGTTATATGTTCTTTTATTGCTAAGTACTGGTCTGTTGTGTAGATACATCACAATTATCCATTTACCTGTTGGTGGACATTTGGTCTGTTTGTAGCATTTTTTGTGTTTTTGATTGTAAATAAAGCTTTTGAACTTTGTGTAGGAGGTCTTTGTATGGCTATATACCTTCATTTCTCTCGGGTAAATGCCTAAGAGTGGAATGTCTGGATCATATGATAGATGTATGATTAAGAAACTGGCTGGCTGGTTTCCAAAGTGGTTGTACCATTTTACTTTCCCATCAGCAATGTTTGAGGGTTCCAGTTCCACCACATGCTGGCCAATACTGTGTGTGGTCAGCCTTTTTAATTTTAGTCATTCTGAGAGGTGTTTAGTGGTACCTAACTGGTTATAATTTGCATTTCTGTAACTAATGATTAGTGTCTTTCATTTGACATTCCTAATAATTTCTTCAAAGTATCTCAAATCTTTTGCTCATGTTTTATGGGATTGGTTATTCAGTTTTGAGAGTTCTTTATATATTTTGCGTACAAGTGTTTTCATCAGGTATGTACTTTGCATATATTTACTACCAGTCTGTGGCTTGTCTTTTCATTCTTTTAATAGTGTCTTTTGGGGAGCAGAAGATTTTAATTTTGGTATAATCTACATTATCAGTTCTCTTCTACATTATGTTTTTGTTGTATCTAAAATCTTTACGTTTTAGTTTGAATCATTTTGAGTTAAATTTTGTGTATTGTCTTTGGCATGAATTGAGGTTTTTTTTTTTTTTGCATATGGATATCTAATTGTTTACCATTTGTTGAAAAGAATATATACTTGTTGGAAATTGTCCATTTATGTATGCATGTATTAGTGAATTCTATTCTGTTTTCATACATCCCTTTGTCTTTATGTTCAGACTATTTTTAAAATACATTTACATATTTATGAACAGTATGTGGTATCTCTTTGTGTATACTAAAAACACTTTTAGACATATTTAAGGCTATCACACAGTACATATTTGGCAGCTGACTTTTCATCTCAATGTTTTTGAGATCTGTTCTATGCTCACTTTCTGACAGCCATAAACAGGATGACTATATGTCTTGGTTTGCCAGGCACAGTTTTATTCGCTTCAGTTAACATGGCATAATTATTAATATTACTGGTTTTCATTCTGATAAGTACACATACGGTTATCTTAGATATAGAAGTTTCTATGATGTGAATAAACTACAGCTTATTATTCATTTCCCGTTTGATAGACATGTAGATTGTTAGCAATCTTATATTTTAGAAATGGAATGGCAGTTATTTCTGTTTTTGTCTTGTGCAAATGGGTGAGTTTCTCTTGTATATGTGTCTAGAAGAGAATTGTTAGATTATTCATCAGAGCATTTTTGAATTTATTAGATAACTGCAAAATTGTTCTCTACCGTGGTACCAGTGGAGACTCATCTTCAGCAGTTTTGCATGCTCGCAGGCTCTTTTCCTGCTTCCTTGCCAGTGTTTAGTATTGACTGAAGTTTTAATTGGGGGATCTCTGGTGAGAAGTAATATGTTTTAATTTGCATTTTACTGATGATGTATTATTTTTATTTTAAAATATTTATTTACTTTTTTAGAGATGGTCTCAACTCCTGGGCTCAAGTGATCCTCCTGTCTCGGCCTCCTCAGTAGCTGGGACACAGGTATTCATTACCATACCCAGCTGACTGGTTACTTAGTCTGTTTTGTTTGTTGCCCATTTAGTACTTTCCTGAGAATTGCCTGCTTCATTCCCTTTGCCTGTTTTTTCTCTTGGATTATTTTTATTTCAGTGATTTATATGCAGTTTTATATATATTCTGGATACTAATCTTTTATTATGTAGTGTATTTCTTATTTTAAAACTGACACTTACAGTGGGCTATCAAGGCATTTTGCTACTTGTTAGAGTAAGCTCTGCTATTAAAAATTCAGGTGGAGTATGGTTGGCCTTCATGCTTCCCTGCCCCTCTGTCTGTTAAAAATTGGAATGTAATGCTCATAGTTCTTTAGGCTTAAAGGAAACATTCTTAACATTTTTTTGTTAACTTCAGCCAAATTATTTCGGGGAATTTTTTTTCCCCTTCCAAAATACTTTTATTAAAAATCACAAACAATTAAAAAAAGAGCCACTACAAACCTTGCCTTTCTTTTAAATGTGGCATGGAGCAGTTTGGTTTCCACCCTATTGCATGTGGTCCAACCTGGTTATGAATAAGGAGGTTGCTGCCACTGGGGTCCTGCCAAGGAAGCCGGGTTCAGCCCAAGGGGAGGAGACCAACCCCTCCCACTGCCTCAAGGTGCAAGAGGCAGAGCCTGGGTTTCCATAGCAACCTGGCAGCATATCCCTGTCATCCTGTTACAGGTCTAGCCTTTATCTTCCCTAAGGCCGCAGTGGTCACAAGGGGAGTGGGAGCTGGAGGGAAAGTCAGTAGAAATGTCTAAGTGGAGAATTAGCCTCCCAGAAACAGTTTCATTAAGGCACTTGGAACAGATACGTTAATTCAGAAAGACCCACCTTCACAGAAGACTGTGGTAACAGGACACACACACGGAAGACAGTTTGTGGAACCCTGAAACAAGAGGAAAGGAGGCCATAGTCGCTGCGTAGAGCCCCCACCAAAACACACAGTTATATCCAGGAATCCCACATACTGAGGCTGATAGGAGGAGTGATCCCCTCCATCAAAATGTTAGGACCCCAGAATGATTTCCATGATGTGATCTAGTTCATTCCGCTCCCAGGATCCTGGGGCACAGGAGAGGTTGTGAGGAGACCCTGGCTGTGCTGGCGCAGACTCCGATTTCACTGCAGATGTGTCATTGTCCAGAAGGAAGTCATCCAGGCCAGAGTCCTCAAAGTACTGGGAGCTCATAGCTTCTATGAAGACCCTATCACGTTGGGATGGCACTTCATTCCGGAGGCCCGGGGGAGCCACTGGATTCTGCGGAGGCTTCTTCTTATCCATGGAAGTCTCCAGCTCCCTGAGGATAGTACTGGTGGTGGCTGACAGGGAGAAGTCTTCCTCAGACAGGAAGAGGGGCTAGGAGGGCAGGGTGGCGCCGGGAGCCAGGTGAAGTGTGGCTTGGGAGGTGCTGGAGGGTGCTGTGGGTGATTACGTGCCTGTGGAGGCTGGGTGCTCAGGGGCCCAGGCTGCACTGGATTTTGTCTGGGGAGATGTGGAACACGGCTTGCTGGGAGCTCCGAAGTCTTGCTGGACTCCAGTCCCACTTCTCATCTTCCTCCTCTTCCAAATCTGAGTTTTTCTTCTTCAAGCCTTCCACCATTATGTCCTCAGCTGCCAGGTTCTTAGTGACCGCTTCCCAAAATGCATATGAGGAATTTCTTTGGAGTTGCTATGTAGTCTAGAAACTTGGGATCAAGTGGGAAATTTGAAAGATAATGTAGTACAATTGACTTTTGAATAACAGGTTTGAACTGCTCAGGTGCATTTATGTGGAGTTTTTTCAATAAATACATTGGGAAATTTTTTTGAGATTTGTGATAATTTGAAAAAACTCATAAATGAACCTTGCGCGTAGCCTGGAAATACCAAAAAGACTAAGAAAAAGGCATGTGATGGATGCACAGAATATATGTAGATGCTAGTCTGTTGTATCATTTATTACTAAGATAGACACAGGTCTCCTATACAAAGTTAAAATTTACCAAAACTTACACAAACGCTTAAAGACTACTTGGCACCGTTTGCAGTCGAGAGAAATGTAAGTCAACCTAAAGATGCAGTATTAAATCATAACTGCATAAAATTAACTAGAAGGTACCTTACTAGAGTAATTTTGTAGCCACCTCCTGTTGCATTGAGCTCAGGTGTTGGGAGTATCTGCTTACAGCTGTGTGATGCTAATCATTTCTGCATGAGCAGCTCATCTCTCCAGTAAGTTGGATACTGAAGTAAAGTGTTCTCTCTTGATTCTCCTGTATTTCTCATCATGTTTGGTGCAAGATATAGGTCCTCTTGTAAACCTTGAATAATATCATGGGACCCATACAAAGTGTCACTGGTCATGTTGGAAGTGCTCCCAAGAAGCAGAGAGAATCATGACCTTGGAAAAAGTTCGATTGCTTGATGTGTGCCATACGTGGAGGTTGCCTGCCATTCCCGATAGATGATTCATCTTGTAAACAGATGACATAAACTTGCGGTATCAATAAGCGCAGTATAGTACTGTAATGTGTTTTCCTTATGATTTTCTTAATTTCTTTTCTCTAACTTTATTGTGACTTGTAATATCCCACTCAAAGGTTTATTCTTTTGGTCTGCAAGCATTGTAAGAATGAAGGAGTGATCTCCAAATTACAATAATTTGGAATGTTTAACAAACTTGCCTTGTCTTAAGAAGGTGGCACCTATCTGTTCTGACTCCTCCACATCAGAATAGGGAAAGGAGGAGGGTTGCTATTGACAGTTGAAATAACAAAACTAGTTTGTTTCCTATTGCTGATTTTGATAAGTGCTTCATAGGCATATATTGTTATATTAGGAGCAGCCGGAGTCTGTACTTGGAGAAATTTGCAAAACCTCTTTAGGAAAGACACCGTGTGCTGGGAGTGTTTATAAATGAGAGTGAATATTGGAACTTTTAGCTTGAATTTTCATTGATAATACATATATTTTTTCTTTTTCTTTCTTTCTTTCTTTTTTTTTTTTTTTTGAGACAGCGTCTCACGCTGTTGCCCGGGCTAGAGTGCCATGGCATCAGCCTCACTCACAGCAACCTCAAACTCCTGGGCTCAAGCGATCCTCCTGTCTCAGCCTCCCGAGTAGCTGGGACTACAGGCACGCGCCACCATGCCCGGCTAATTTTTTCTGTATATATTTTTTAGTTGTCCATATAATTTCTTTCTATTTTTAGTGGAGACAGGGTCTCGCTCTTGCTCAGGCTGGTCTTGAACTCCTGACCTCGAACGATCCACCCGCCTCGGCCTCCCAGAGTGCTAGGATTACAGGCGTGAGCCACCGTGCCCGGCCGATAATACATATATTTTATAAAATATTTGCCACAGTGGATCAGTAACTGGCAAAACGCTGTCTTTTGTATGATGAATCCATTTAAATTTGCTTATGTAAATTATTTTTTTTTTTGTTTTTTTTCTTTGGAGACAGAGTCTTGCTTTGTCACCTATGCTAGAGTGCAGTGGTGTCATTATAGCTCACTGAAACCTCAAATTCCTGGATTCAAGGGAGATCCTCCTGCCTCAGCCTCCCAAGTAGCTGGGACTGCAGGCACATGCCACCACACCCTGCTAATTTTTTTTTAGTTTTTGTAGAAATGAGCCACCACACCTGGCCTGTCTCTGCTCTCTTAATCTAAATACTAGAAAACCTGACAATTCAGTTTTGATGATCAGGAATCCACTTTGCTTAAATAAAATTCCAGCTCCTTTTGTGTGAGAAGATTGAATCAAATTGAGTCTATTATGTGTCAGATGTTAGTAAGTTTTGGGGCTAAAAAGTTGAGTGAGACATAGTCTCTGCTCATAAGAAACTAGGAAAAAGCTTGGATTCTTTTTTCAGTATGTTTTATCTGTCCATAACAAATGTAGAATTCATGAAGCCTTTGACTAATTTAGTCAAAATTAAGGACTCAATTTTTTTTTAAGCAATGAAGCAACATAGTTTCTTATTACTAAAATGCAATGCCTGTTATCTTTAAATATTGCCACTGTTTCCCTTGAGTGGATCAATGATATTTATTACAGAAGAGCTTGAAGGAGAGACTAGGAGGCAGCCACCACTTAAATGGCACTAATAATGTGTATAGTGTAAATGGAAGGCTGCAAGGGTATTTGAGGCAGACTTGATGTTAAAACTTGCACCTTTAGTATTAGAGTATTGAAAATTTGCTTTAGTAGCTATTGCATATTTCTGAAGTGAACAGTTTCAACCCAAAATACAGTAACATCTATTTGGGAAATTAAAAACTAATTGAGACTGTGGTTTTCAAAATAATTAAGGTAAACTATTAAAGTGTTAAACTAATGAAGAAAACTAATATTTGGAAAGTTAGTAAATGAATAATGCTGCTCTCTTTGACAAGTTTCAGAATTGTAAAGCTTGGTTAAGAAAAACCCACAGAGGAGATCAGTTTGACATAGACACATGTTTACCTGTACTTCTTTGTCTTTATCAAGATGACCCTGAGATAAAATGTTGAAAATGCTGTGACCAAATCAGTAATGTGCTTTTAAAAAATTCTTTTCATTTGAATTATCCAAGGTAACCTCAAGGGGAAAAGAAGTTCTAGAGATCTAATACAGATTTAAAGTTTTCTTGCCTTTGATATATAACTTAGAGGATTTTCATCATTTTGCATAGGAAGATTAAATGTGAGCAGTATTATTTCACAAAATGTTATTTAGAAATTTATGACCAGTCTTTTTGGCAGTGTCAAAGGGTGCAGTTAGGTTGATGTAATAATGGTGTTTTTTGGCATGGTCTGGGGAAGAAGAGCAGGTAGTACTAAAGAGAAGCAAGTGTAACAAGAGTTCAGAGGTAGGAATTGATGTGTGTACTGTTTTTTTCCCTCCAATCTCTTTATCATGAAGGCTCCCTTTAATACATTAACTGCTATGTGAGTTGTATTTAACTCAGGCTAGTTTTGAGCCCGGGCCCTCATGAAGCAAAACCCTGCAGTTGGTTCGTGAAAATCTTGTTGATGTTCTTATTGTTACAATTAATATTGATAATTCAATTCTAAAAATGTGGATTAAGTGAATTGAGGTCAATACATTTCATTTTTCTATTTACCTTTAAATTACCCTTAAGCCTGACAAGTCAAGAAAAACACTTTACCCTTATGAACTAACTATTTCTCAAGTTTTCACATTACTTTTTACATTACTCATATTCAGGTTTTTAATATTACCTTTTTATTTAACGACACAGAAAACCATAAAAAATAACATATGTTTTCGTTCAATTAGAAAGAATCCTTTTGTTTTTGAAGTTTTTACACCATGGCCCCAAGGAAAAATTTTTTTCTAGTGTCTCAGTCAGTGTGTTAAATTGCTTTTAATATTGTAGATATATCGTATACTTTGGTTAAGACAGGGAAACAAAATGTTCTGTTTAGTCTCTTTATATAAAGAAATATATAAGTACAATTTAATGGGATGAAAATAATAGCAGTTTTATCTGTTTCTCAGGAATTGGGAGATCTGTCTCGTCCATTTCTGAAACTAGTGAGATCTGGGGGAATGCCACATAATCGCAGTTTCTCCTTTTGTCTGAGGTTGGGTCATGTGTTAGTGGTTTTAGAGTAGCTAAGTTCTTTTTTAAGAAGGGAAAATTTACATGGGAACACTAATGTATGAAAAGGTGGGATTGCTCTGATTTAAATGAACTGTAATAAGAAGTCTCAGAACTTGGAAACTAAGACTAGATGACAGCTAAGAACCTCTGATGTCTAGCTTTTATCTTTAAATTCTGGAGGATCTAATAGCAGTAAGAACTTTTGAAATTATTTTGGACCAAGAACCAGGGAAAAACAGCAATTTTTCATTCTGCTTCAGGTTAGTCTACTTCTAAGTACATTAGCCTAAGACATAGGATTCAGGTTTTTGTTACTGATTCTCATAGTCACGCCTGAAGGCAAACTACTCTGGTATAGTTGGGAAGCTGTTCCATATTGATCTAGTGGCTGTAATTTGGGGGGAAATGAAGAACAAGCCTTGAACTTAGATTTGGTGAAACAAGTGCTAAGTGGGCAGATATTTGAGAATAATGCAGGAATGAACTAGATGAGGGTAAACATCTTCACATATTGCTTGTTCTGAAAGTGATCAAGAATCAATCTATTTTGTGCATCCTGTAAAATAAAATTTATCTCCTTTTTCTTTTATACTGTAATTAAATCTGTACCTGTATCCCTCTGTTTGCCTGTGTGTTTTAGTCTGGTTTTCTGTGTCTCCCTTAAATGAAAATTTGGGTAATCTCATTTCAGATATTTTTTAAAGTTTGTTTTTTTTTTTTGTAATAGTTGACAGTAACTCACGACTCATTGTGTGACAGATGCCTGTTTTGTCACTCAAAGGTGTTAACTTTAAATGGTGATAATTTTGAATATAAACATCTTGTTTGTTAACTTACCCCATTTTGTTTTGAGATTATATTTGCTCTATTATAGAATGAACTAATAAGCATGTTTAGAATGTTTAGTTTTGTAGTTTCTTTTTTAAAGATACTGTGCTAGAAGTTTATCTGATTTAGATAGACTAGAAAATGTGATAGGTTGTCCCTGGTTGTCAAAGCTATATTGTCACAAGATTATAAGATTATTGCCCTTGAATCTAATATTGCCACAAATAAGAATGTTTGTGATTTTACAACTGGAACACTCTTAAGTGGGTTTAATAACTTAAGAAAATTATGGTAGGATGCATGTCGGAAATACGTATCTTTGAGGTTCTTATATCCAGTTTTAAGAAAATTGAATGTTGGGGATAATGGTGAATTCTTCACAGTGATTTCCCCCTCTGTATATTTATATGATTGCAATAAATTTGAATGTGTAAAATCTCAACCAGTGTGAGGTTTGTTTGTTCTTATTGCTGACGTGATCTTGTCTCTGAGTTGGTTTTAGCTAAATGATTCAGTCTTTTCTCTTGTGTTTGATCTTTCAGGTCGGACATATTTGACTTTCTTTTTCCAGGTTGAATTGACCAAAGCAATGGTGATGGAGAAGCCTAGTCCCCTGCTGGTCGGGCGGGAGTTTGTGAGACAGTATTATACACTGCTGAACCAGGCCCCAGACATGCTGCATAGGTAAGACATGTTTCTCCTGCATTGTCTAATGCTCCTTTTTAGTATGTGAGTACTTACTCTTGAGGTACTCACATTCATCGTGTGCCTTGTAGGATTGTTGTATAATATAGTTCTTTGTACATAAGTACCAATAAATAATGGCTGTTAAAATTACATAAGAATTTTAAAAAGAATATGTAACTAATATTTAAAAAGTTAGACTGAAATTACCTAAACTTATACGTTATCAGAAAATAACACCTGAAAATGTAAAAGTATAATAGTGTATTATTTGTTGAGAATGCGCTGAAGAAGATCCATGACTATTCCTGTAATAACATACTTTTGTGTGGATGTGCTTTTAAAAACTGGAGTACATTTTTAGTAGAAATGATGCATGCTATTAGAACAAAGATGTATAAGACAATTTATGGAAGTATGTAGTAATGCTGCACTAAAAATTTTTCTATGTGTATGCAAACATGTTTTTAATGTACTTTTAGCTTTTTTTTTTTTGACTTGATTTGGAGTCATACATGTATCACGTTTATTTCAGTGGCCACCAGATTTTTTATTTAAGGGAGTTGTATCAAACTTATCTCCTAACGATGGGTGTATAGATTCCTTCACTGTTTCCTTTTACAAAAAATGTTGCATTATACAAAACTCTATTAATGTGGACTTGTTAGAATAGAAGTTTCAAAATGTGGATTTGCTGGACCAGATTATTTTTTCCTTTATGTTTGGATCAGCTTGCATATTGGATGCCACATGATTATTAATTGTAAAGGAAAATTTATAAATTTGTTTTCAGTACAGGATTTAGGATTGCTCTGAAGATGGAAAACATCTTTTTTTTTTTTTTTTTTTTAAAGGCTTTATAGTTCCAAAACATTTTTATCCATTTTCTCTTGATCCTTAGAAAAACCTTTTAGTAAGGCATTGTAGGAATCTTAACCTCATTTTGCAGATAAAGAAATTCGGGTTGAAACTTTGATGGTATGCATTTACATGACTGTTAAGTGGTAGAACGGATCTTTTATCCTTTTTTCCTTTTCCCCCCTTTTTTGTGGTGCTTTATGTCAAAGTTTAAAAGTTGGATGTGAATTCAAAGTTTAAAAGGAGCAGGAGTTGAAAGAAAGTAACCAAATGCAGTAATATATTTCTTGTAAATATTTATTGACTTTAAGACATCTTTCCCCCCCTACATTTCCTCTCTTAGGTGCACCTTAGGGACAATGAAAAGTGGTTTGGCCAGTAGGGAACTGATTCTGTAGCTGGTTTGCGTCCTTTTGATAAACTTTAAAAGTAGAAAGGCCAACTTGGGGGTTCTTGGGGGTCCACATCTGTCCCCTTTTTGGGAGTGAGGGATATAGAAAAACATGTACTGGCTCATTTGTGAAAAAATGTTTCTCTGGAAGACAAACGTCAAGAAATCCCAATAGTGGTTATCCCTGGGATAGAGCATTTTGGCATGTGTGTTCTTTTTCCTGATGGAGTATTTACTGTTGTAATGAAAACCGTGCAGTTGAGGATATACGGGAGTCAAAACTATAGGGAACTGAAGTCTGAAGTTGTTACTACATCAGCAAAAATTGTTAACACATTAACTGCTATGAGAATTGTATTTAACTCACTCTAGTTTTGACCCTGGGGCTTTGTGAAGCATGTATAAAATCTTGTTGATGTTCTTATTGTTATAATTAATATTGACAATTCTAAAAATGTGGATTAAATTAATAGAAGTCAATACATTTTATTTTTCTATTTATCTTTACCTTTAAATCACACTCAAAGCTTTTATTTTATTTTTGTAATAAAACACTGTGGCCCCAAGGAAAAGTTTCTTTTTTTTTTTGTGTGGCAGTCAATGTGTTAAACTACTACACCAGTAGCATGAGCTACTGGTTTGTTTCTTTTAATTTTAATTTTAATTTTTTGAGACAGAGTCTCAACTCTGTTGCCTGGACTAGAGTGCTGTGGCGTCAGCCTAGCTCACAGCAACCTCAAACTCCTGGGCTTAGGGGATCCTCCTGCCTTAGCCTCTCGAGTAGCTGAGACTACAGGCATGCGCCGCCATGCCCAGCTAATTTTTTCTATATAGTTTTAGTTGTCCAGCTAATTACTTTCTATTTTTAGTAGAGAGGGGGTCTTGTTCTTGCTCAGGCTGGTCTCAAACTTCTGATCTTGAGCAATCCTCCCGCCTCGGCCTCTCAGAGTGCTAGGATTACAGGCGTGAGCCCCACCGCGCCCTGGCTGAGCTACTGGTTTTTTAATGAGAACTGCTCATAGGCATTCTCAGATATAAAAGGATTCTCCCAGTCCATGGAGAATATAGCTGTCCTAGCATAAATGCCTGTTTTCTTCTTGAGTAAAAACAGGAGCTTGTGTTTAATTTTAAGTGACTTTCTTAACACGAACTACAAGATCTTTCCTAACATGATCAGCCTACTCTGACTACAAGATCTTTCCTAATATGATCAGCCTACTCTGAAACCTGGAATTTGTGATTTGTAAAAAAAACAAAAAGTGTTCTGCTTCATTGACCAAATCCATTCCATTCAGCAATTGTTGATGGAGTGGCATGTAGGGAATGGATAGATAATTGCATAAAAGGATGGAAAAGAAAATACATTCCTACCTTCAAGAGTCTGCCAGGGAGGTAGATAGGTACCAAGTGGAAAAGTAAATACCTGGTCTTAGGATACTTGAAGATGACAACTAAATTATCTTTCTGCTGAACAGATTTTATGGAAAGAACTCTTCTTATGTCCATGGGGGATTGGATTCAAATGGAAAGCCCGCAGATGCAGTCTACGGACAGAAAGTAAGCATACCGTGCTTTATTTCCTCTGTTAAGCAGGTAGAAAATAACCCATAAAATTGAGGTGGATACATGCTTAATAGATTGTTGATACTTGATCAAATTTCTCAACTGCTTGGAAGTTTGGGCTAGTATTTAATTACTGTTTGGTTAATATATTTGAAATGCTTATGTAATGTTACATTTGTTCATTTTGTATGATACATTCTGAAGTTTTTGTGTGTTTAAAGATAATTGGCGTTAGCGTGGGGATTATCTTTTTTAAACTTTTAAAAAGTGTAGAAGACTGAAACAGGATCTGCACCTCTCACCACTCATAAGAATTAATTCACGATGGATAATGGATAAGAGACTTACATGAAACTGTAAGAGTTCTAGAAGAAAATGTTGGAAAAACTCTTATGGGCATTGGCCTAGGCAAACAATTTATGAAGAAGACCCCAAAGGCAATCAGAGCAACAAGAAAAATAAATGAATGGGACCTGATCAAATTAAAAAGCTTCTTTACAGCCAAGGAAACAAACAATACAGTGAATAGACAACCTACATAATGGAGGAAAATATTTGCATTCTATACATCTGATAAAGGGCTGATAACCAGAATAGATTAACCAGCATAGATAACCAAAGAACTCAAGCAAATCAGGAAGAAAAAAACAAAGAACCCCATTAAAAAGTGGGCAAAGGACATGAACAGAAACATTTCAAAAGAAGATAGACAATGGCCGAGAAACATGAAAAAATGCTCAACGTCTCTAATCCTCAGGGAAATGCAAATCAAAACCACAATGAGATATCATCTAACTCCGGTGAGAATGGCTTTTATCAGAAAAAACCCAACAATAAATGCTGGCCTGGTTGCAGAGCGAAAGGAATACTTATACATTGTTGGTGGGACTGCAAACTAGTACAAACTCTATGGAAAACAGTATGGAGATACCTCAAAGAACTAAAAGTATGACTTGGGGGGAAAGGTGGTACAGGAGCAACGTATGTAACCTGCGATTCTGTATCCCTCATAACAAGATGAAATTAAAAAAAAAAAAAAAGAACTAAAAGTAGAACTACCATTTGATCCAGCAATCCCGCTCACTACTGGGTATTTACCCAGAGGAAAAAACTACATTTTATAACAAAGTCACCTGCACTCGAATGTTTATAGCAACACAATTCACAACTGCAAAAATGTGGAAACAGCCCAAGTACCCATCAATACGTGAGTGAATTAATAAAGTTTGGTGTATGTATACCATGGAGTACTGCTCAGCCATAAAAAAAAATGATGAACTAATACCTCTTGTATTAACCTGGATGGAACTGGACATCATTCTTCTAAATGAAGTATCACAAGAATGGAAAAACAAACACATGTACTCACTATTACATTGGGACTAATTGAACTACACTTATGTGCACACATGGAAATAAAACTCAACGGAAATCAAGCAGGATTGAGGAGAGGATGAGTAAATTCACACCTAATAGGTACAGTGCACACTATCTGGGTGATAGGCACACTTATAACTTTGACTCAAAGTGTACAAAAACAATTTACGTAACCAAAATGTTTGTACCCCCCGATACTCTGAAATAAAATTTAAAAAAATAGTAAGAAAAAATGGCAACAATGTGTTGAAAGTTTAGGTGCATACTTTGATTACTGCTTCTTGTTTGAGATATAATAAACTATACTTTTGATTTAAAAAATGTATTAATTCAGTGAGACTCTAGTGTGGTTGCTGGGAATAGAGTAGAAAGAAAGTAGAGTCCGCATATTTTGTAATTTAAACATGCACATTGTCTTAAGCTGTGCTGCGTTAGAAGGTTTTTTTAAGTTGGAGATGTGTAAATTTTTAGGCATTAACTCTTGCCTTGATTTCTTAGGAAATCCATAGGAAAGTGATGTCACAAAACTTCACCAACTGCCACACCAAGATTCGCCATGTTGATGCTCACGCCACTCTGAATGACGGTGTGGTGGTGCAGGTGATGGGGCTTCTCTCTAATAACAACCAGGCTTTGAGGAGATTCATGCAGACGTTTGTCCTTGCTCCTGAGGTATGTGTAGGAATGATTTGTTCTGTACGTCAAATGTATGTAAAAAAGAAACAATGAAAGGTTATGCATATCTTAAAACTTTTTTTGGAATTTCAAACTTATGGAAAAGTTGCAAGAATAGTACAATAACTTACCCCTCGCCTAGAGCTACTGTCAGCACTTGCCCCTAATTGTTTATTTACCTATCGGTTTTTTTTTGTTTTAAACCATTTGAAAATACATTGGAGAAATGTCCGGTCATCCTCACATACTTCAATAGGCATTTCCTAAGACGAAGGGATTCTCTTCCATAACTGTAGTACAGTTATCAAATTCAGAAAGTATTGATGCAGTGTAATTATCAACCTGCAGCCCATAAAGTTCTTTATGGTCCTTTTTTTTCCTGGTCCCAAGATCCCGTCCACAATTAGACATTGCATTTAGCTATCATGTCTGTCTAGTCTCCTTTAATCTACAATAGTCCTTAATTTTTTTTCATGGCATTGACATTTTTGAAGAGCACGGTCAAGTTACCATGTAAAATGCTTCATACGTAAGTGTCTTTCAGTGCCTTACATTCGCGTGGTATGTGATGTCATTTAGACCTATTAGTAGTGATGTTAATTTTGATTATTTAGTTAGTGATGTTCACCAGGTTTTGCCATGTAAAGTTAAATATTTTTCTTTTTTTGGTTTGTAAGTAAATTATGGGAGATTCTTTGAGACTATGCAGATGTCCTGTTCTTCATCAAAGTTTTATGCATTTGTTCAGCATTCTTGGCCAGAACCAACTGCTACTTTGGTAGGAGATGGAGATTATCTAATCCCATCATTCTATAGTTAACTGGCATTCTAGTGTAAAGAAATTTCTCTCCTATCTTATCTTTCGTAGATTCTTAGTACATTTAATTGATTATAATCCATTACTAACTATAACGTGTGAAATGTTCACATCTGGTCAGTGTAAACCACCTCAGGCTGCCTTTTGTGTCTTTTTTTTTTTTTTTTTTTTTGAACACTTTGTAACTTTGTCCCAGGCTCATTTACTGTCCCTGCTAGCCTCAATTCTGGAATCAGCCGTTCCTTCAAGGAGGCCTGGTTCTTTTTAGTTATTCTTATCATGGAAGGACCACAAGTTTATGTTGAATAACTGCATTTGTGCCTTCTTCCAGATTGGTCCAGACCAAATAAGGTCAGGAAGCCTATCTACTTAAGCACAAAAAAGTGGCTCATTAAGAGCTTGCTGAATAATTGTTTTCTCTGTCATTAATCTTAAAATAATTTTCTATTTAGGATAGTGAACCTAAAACCGTTATATTTTTATTATTTGAATATAAAATAGCTTTCTATTGAAAAACTACATGAAGTCATTATAGGCATGATTTCCTAGAAGAAGGCTTAGATTAAAGTGTGAAGACTCAGTCACTCCTGTAATCCCAGCAACTGAGGTGGGAGGATTGCTTGAGGCCAGGAGTTCCAACACCAGCCTGGGCAAAAAATTGGAACCCTACCCTCTCTAGTCCAGGAAAGAAAAAGCTGAGCATGGTGGCACATGCCTATATTCCCTGCTACTCAGGAGGCAGAAGCAGGAGAATTGCTTGAGCCCAGAATTTGGGACTACATTGAACAATGATTGTGACACTGTACTTGAGCCTTGAGTGACAGTGAAACCCCATCTCGTAGAAAAAAAAGACTTGGTAGACTTATAAATATGCAAAGAATCAATCACCTGGCCTGTGATTGTCATTATAGGTTTAATTATAGTTCCTCTTTTTTCTTTAAACTGTCTCATTTATTACAGAAAGAATTGAGGTATATGTTGATATCACTCTTTTTATTGATAAGAAACAGCCTTAGAAATTGAATAACTAGTAAATGACATAGTTGGATTTGGACTATTGTGTCTTATACCTCATGTGAGCAAACTTTTTCAGCTCCGTTATCCTTGAGTACGTGTATTAATAGTCTTGGATACAGATTTAGGGAATTTTAAATATCTGCTGAAGTTAGGAGTATGATTGTTTCCTGATGATTTGAGGTGTGGGCTGTGGCATCTTATATACTTAGAGTTTTGTCAACTTTTGGATATCCATTTGGTGGTAAAGGATAAATGTTTTCAGCAAACAAAATATATGTGAATGTAGTCTTTTTATAGCCATAATGTAGAGCAGGGCTTTTCAGTTTTGACATTGTTGATGTTTTGGGTCGACCAATTCTTTGTAGTGGGGGCTTGTGTTTTGCATTGTGGGATATTAAGCAGCATCTCTACCCTCAGTTGTTGTCATTGAAGTCCCCTCTTGGGAAAACTGAAATGTCTCCCGTCTTTGCCAAATGTCTCCTGGTGGCAGACCTGCCCACAGTTGAGAACCATTGGTGTAGAGTAATCTGGCTTTTTAAAACTCTGTGGAGTAAATGAAAACTTTTTGTTGGCATTGCAGGGCTCTGTTGCAAATAAGTTCTACGTTCACAATGATATCTTCAGATACCAAGACGAGGTCTTTGGTGGCTTTGTCACTGAGCCTCAGGAGGGTAAGTTGTGAAACCCTGTAAGTTGTCTAAATTTTCCTGATGGCATCAGACCTTAAGAGGCTATGGGTTTCTCCAGTGTTTTATTATAATCTGTGTTCATTAATAACTATTAATAATAATTGTCAAGACATATGAAGATTCTGGGGTTTTACCCTACTTGAAGTTAAAAGGTAACCTTACTTCATGAATGTTAATAGAAGACATAAGACTTCCAGGTTGGAAGTGGACAGATTACAGCAACAGTAGTAGCATTTTTGCTACAGTTCCTACAGGATACCGTGAAGAAGGACAGATGGTTACTTGTATTGCTATAGATTGTGTCGAAAATGTGGAACGCTGAGTTTAGGGAACCCAAATCTTTTATTATATAATGGGAACTAAACATGCCTACGCTTTGTTCTGGAGGGAGATGTTCTTTTCCAAAACTGTTTGCCATACAGATGTTTTTGAAAGACATTCTGGAAGGAAGGGTAGATGTGAAAGATGTGTAGAAACACAGAGACCTATGAAGAATTTTCTCCGACCTGGTAATATTTGAGTATTTTTTATGTGGCTGAGACTGTTCTAAGCACTTTATATTCGCTGTGTAATACACCACCTTATACATAGGTACTTCAGGTAATATTGTCCCCCATTTAATAGATTATTGCACTGTGGTGCCATAATTTGCCCAAAGTAATATATCTAGTAAAGTGGGAGAGCCTGCATTAGATTACTGCCTAATGTAAAGTAATTTGCCTAGTGTCGTGTAGCTAGCAAGGTGATAGAGCCTGCATTAGGTTACTGGAAATATGACCCTCAGACACCATATTCTTAACACTAGAATAGCCTTAGTTTTATCCTTAAAGTCTGTGCCATGATGTTATGAAACTGCCCTGCTTTCTTTACTTTTACATGTATGTTTTCTTATTGTCCTTTGATTATAGCAAACAGTGTAAAAGTGAATATATTTGTGAATTCCGTGAGCACGAATAACTTTAAATAGCTTTTTCTCACTTAGAATCTGAGGAAGAAGTAGAGGAACCTGAAGAAAGACAGCAGACACCTGAGGTGGTTCCTGATGATTCTGGAACTTTCTATGATCAGACTGTTGTCAGGTAAGGAAAATTTTGTTCCTATAACCAGGGCTGCATAAAAATTTACATTTTATAATCTTTGTCTTTGTTGGTGGACAGTCATACGTTCTCAGAATTATTTCAGAAAATAATTTCTCAGAAGAAAAGTTTTGGCAACTTGGACTAAGCAAAAATATATAATTTAATAATAGATTGTATTATGAGGACTATTTAAATAGTATTTATCAATTGCTTTCTGGTTTAGTTTCTTCTTGATGCTAAGTGAAAAAAATTCTGGATTTTGTATGAAGAGTTTAATGTATCAAGGCATCACGTTAAGGGCTTTGGGGGAGTATAAAGTAGATAAGGACGCTCACGTAATTGGAGATCAGGCATAACTAATGTCTTTTTTCCCCCCCAAAATTCCTATGTGTTTTTATTATATGTGCGGGTATGGTAAAAGCCACATACCATAAAATTTACCTAACTTAACCATTTTTAAGTCTACAATAGGTACTATATATGTACTGTTGTACAACAGAACTCTAGAACTTTTCATTTTGCAAAACAAACTATAGGCATTGAATAGCAGCTTCCTTTCCCTGCTTGCGTAGCCTGGTAAGAGTTTTTATGATGTGTGCTAAGTGAATTATAATAGTTGTGGGATTCCAGCTGAAGGAGAAACAACATTCATTTTGATCCTTGCTTATCAGAATTTATCAAATAAGTCATTGAGTGTTTTTTTAATTGCTTTTATAAATGCAGATATATAATTCTTACATCTTTTTTGGAGAGAGGGAGCTACTTTTATGTTCAGGTCTCTGGTTAATTAAATGATTGGGAATTTCTTGAAAAATGAATGGAGACAAAATGATATTTCTCAAATTTTCCAATGAAAGTAATGACATGGAAGAACATTTAGAGGAGCCTGTTGCCGAACCAGAGCCTGATCCTGAACCAGAACCAGAGCAAGAACCTGTATCTGAAATCCAAGAGGAAAAGTCTGAGCCAGTATTAGAAGAAACTGCTCCTGAGGATACTCAGAAGAGTTCTTCTCCAGCACCTGCAGACATAGCTCAGACAGTGCAGGAAGACTTGAGGGTATGGAACATGCTTACTTTTTATTCTGTTTCTCATTTATCTTTTAAAATCTCTCTTCTCCTTTATTATCGTTTGGTTGACTTTTGTTAGATGCATTTTCATGTTTTGGTGGTTCAGGGAAATTTCTTACATATTGAGCCATGCCTCAAGTAAGAGGTATGATACCTATTACTTTATAACATGAAAAATAACCACCCCCTCCCCGAAGGTATCTTGAGTACCTTTTAGGCCAGAAATTTCAGGTGCCATTGTGTCACCGTATTGACAACCCTTGTCTTTTTAATATTTCATCTTTTACATTGTAAAATATTATATGCTTGTTAACAACAATGCTAAGTGTATCACATCATTTTTAGAAAAATGACATGCCAGAGTAGACTTTTTCCATGAAATCTAATTAAGGATAGCCTTACAATAAAGGTAGAAACAAACTGCTGAAATAGCTACTTTTCTAGTTGGAATGCCTGATTTCAAATTTTGGAGTTTTCAGTTATTCACCCATTAGGGTGATTTGTTAACTGAACTCACAGAATCTTTACATTTGATGCTCTGGAAAGGAATGTTTTTTTTTCTTTTTCTTAGTGTTGTATTTATAGGGTCAGGGTTTTTTTTTAATGCCATTTGTTCAGTTAATTCAAGTACCTCTTCTGCTAGGCACTGTTCTAGGTATGGGTATTATATTGGTAAAACAGATGGGGCTCTTGCCCTCTGGCAGCTAATAGGTGAGTAGGAAAGAGAAATATTGAAATGACTTTAGCTTGTAGGTAAAAAAGTAGGTTGTCTGGATTGAGAATGGACAACCAGTTAGGTGGCTATTCTAGTAGTTACGGTGAGAGATAATGATGGCCTGGATTAGAGTTGTGGCAGTGGAGATGAAGAAGAGATAATTAGGTGGAATAACAGGGTCTGGCAATTCTTTGTTGTGGGTTTGTTTTTTTTTTTTTTTGAGATGAGGTTTGCTGTGTTGCCCAGGCTGCAGTACAGTGGCACAATCATAGCTCACTGTAGCCTTGAACTTCTCCTGGGCTTGAGTGATGATCCTCCTGCCTTAGTCTCCTGAGGTATACTACCTGGCTAATCTTTTTAGAGATGGGGTCTTGCTCTTTTGCCCAGGCTGGTCTCGAACTCCTGGCCTCAAGCCATCCTTCCACCTCAACCTCCCAAGTCACTGGGATTACAGGTGTAAGCTACCATGCCTGGCTTGGTTGTTCTGCGGTTTTTTAAATGGGTTGGAAAGGTGTTTATGATGATTCTAAAACTGGTGTAATTGGGTCAATGTTTGTTCCACAGATTGGGCGAATCATAGGAGGAAGAGTGGAGCTTGTTTTGAAGGAGAGAATTTTCCTTGATTTACAAACTTGAAATTGGCTGAAAATAGCTTTCTTGACCCTAAACCTCTCAAATTGGCTGATACTTGATTATCAGTCCCAAGGAATTTTAGTACTAGATTGTGAGTAGGTGAAAGAAAGGGCTCGCAAAGATACTTACATTCCATCCTGCCTATGAGAATGTGATGCATATATTATGTATAGTAGCTTTTATACTGTTTTGATACATGGTATAGTCATGTAATATTGGTGTTCCCTTAGACTTTTTCTTGGGCATCTGTGACCAGTAAGAACCTTCCACCCAGTGGAGCTGTGCCGGTTACTGGGATACCACCTCATGTTGTTAAAGTACCAGCTTCACAGGTGAGGTTCTAATAAAACATGTGCATTAGGCAAATGTACTTGCATTTTGGTAATGTGATTCAACAGAGGCTTAGATAATGTAGAAACTGGTACATAGGGCAGAGGAGAAAGGAGTGGTTTTAAATGCTTTTTTTTTTTTTGATGAGGAAATTGTCATTTTCTACTTTAAACCTTATTTAGCTAATAAACTTCATAAGAAAGTAAGCCTGCGTTGTTTTTACGTAAGAGTTAACTTAAATGTTTCAGCCTCGTCCGGAGTCTAAGCCTGAATCTCAGATTCCACCACAGAGACCTCAGAGGGATCAAAGAGTTCGAGAACAACGAATAAATATTCCTCCCCAGAGAGGCCCCAGGCCAAGTAAGGGCTCGGAAGGGTGATTTCTCTAGTTTGGGCGATTCTGAGATGAGAGCTTATTTGGGGGAGGTGGTTTATATTTGTGTATTTATGCTTAAAAAACAATTATTGATAGAATTACCTCTGTGTAAGGTAGAGGGAAAACCATTGGATGGGAACAGTCACTGAGAGTTGTCGTCCTTATCTTGTATTTCACTGCTGTTTTTGTCTCCTCTTAAGTTCGTGAGGCTGGTGAGCAAGGTGATGTTGAACCCCGAAGAATTGTGAGACACCCTGACAGTCACCAACTCTTCATTGGCAACCTGCCTCATGAGGTGGACAAATCAGAGCTTAAAGATTTCTTTCAAAGTAGGTGGTTGAGTTTTGAACACTGAATTCATCTAGTGCAGTGTGGTGCAATAGCAATAGAAGATGAGCCACAGATGGAAGCTGTAATTTTCTAGTAGTTATGTCATAAAAGAGTAAGAAGAAATTGGAGAATTTAATAACATTTTGTTTAACCCAGTGTATCTAAAGCATTATGATTTCAACATGTAACAATATTATAAGAGATTTTATATATATATATTTTTTACTAAGTCTTTGAAATCCAGTGAATAGTTTATACTTTTTGGGAACATCGTAATTCAGACTAGCTACATTTCAAGGGCTCGGTAGTCACGTGTAAAGTGTATTTATTTAATGGTATGCATTTAATGTTTAAAGGAAATGTTCTAAGCAGTTACTTGAGAATCTGTTTCACTTGCAGGTTACGGGAATGTGGTGGAGCTGCGCATTAACAGTGGTGGGAAATTACCCAATTTTGGTTTTGTTGTGTTTGATGATTCTGAGCCTGTTCAGAAGGTCCTTAGCAACAGGGTAAGCAGTTTTTCATTTTTTTTTTTAATAGGTGTATCTTGGTTCTTTAGAATGTATTTGTCCTTACAGTCATGTCTCCATCATGTAACATGACAGTTATTCTAACATATTTAAGTAATTTATTCCATCATATTCAACTGTTATTAAAGACTTAAAGACCTGCCTGGGGGTTTTGAACAACAAACTTAGTTTTTGAATAAGTGAATGATGAAAATGTACTAACTAATAGTTACCAGTGCACTGAAGTTTATGTAAATTTCTTTCCTTGGTGGTGGCTTCTGGTGTAAAGGAGATGAAATACAATATTACTTTTACCTAAGAAGAGAGCCCATTTGCCCAGGGTAGTCTTGGTATGTAGCTGTTGTCTGCATGTAACTATTAAGAGCTTCTCCTTTAATTCTGTAAATTGTCTGGGTTTGGAAGATAAGTTATGTAGATATCCTACTTGGAACCATATTTATTTATAATATTCTTACTGTTATACATTATAACGTAGATTTGTAGAATGGAAATCTTACTGTGAAGCTCTAAAGAACCCTTTGCTTCCCCAATACCTTTCATTAGCCAAAAACTGTGTTGCGTAGCAGTAGAGAAGAGCAAGGGTATAAATGATACCAGTTTACTGAGATGGGTATGGGATCTTTAGAAGCTATGCTTTTTTTTGAGGTGAAATTCACAAAACATAAAATTAGCCATTTTAAATTGTACAGTTTAATGGCAGGTAGAACACATCTCATACCCTCTCTCCCCAGCCTCTGGCAACCACTTTCTGTCCCTGTAAATTAAAACTACACATTTTGAACCATATAATAGAAATGTTGTAGATCAACGATGTTCTCCAGAGTGCTAATTGGTATACTACAAAGTATAATGTTGTCATATTATGTGAGCCTTATAATCTGCAAGTATGTGTTATCTTTAAAATTGTTTAAACACTTGTCTTGTGAAGCATCCCCTACAAAACTGAGAACGGTGGTTTATTTCACTAAGACCACTGAATTCTGAACTCAGAAATGTCCAGTATGCTTTGTAGATAAATCCATCATTCAGCATGTATTAGGTCTAGGGGCCACTGTTCTTTTCATTGTATTGATAGAAGTTATACTCTTTGCAATAATTTTTTGTGAGAATAGAAATAGCTTATATAGACTGATTACCATGTCATAGTGTAGCATTGTGGGTCAGAGCTTCTATTGGTAGTAGTCAGATGGCCTTGGTTTGTATTCCTCTTCCATTACAAGTGTGGTGACTTGTGAATCAAATTCTTTAACTGCCCTGGCCCTTAGTTTGTTAGTCTCTAAAGTAGTTGTCATAGCAACCCTTAGGGTTGTTGCAGAGATTAAATGCATTAATAAATTTGATCAGAACACTTCCCTGGCACATGGTAAGTACTGTTAGACATTAATTTTTTAAAACATTTAGAAAATTATATTGCCACTGAAGAACACAAATCGAATTTGTTGGAATGTTTGGTAACCCTTTGTTAACTACTTTGGCTCTGTTAGGAGAAAAGGGCAAGACTTAATGTGGATGTATCTCCCCCCCTTGTTAAGATTCATTCTTTTCATTATCTTCAATATTTTTTCAAAATTCTTATAAGATGAATAGCATTTTGTTATATTTTGGTCAAATTAATGATGTTTTTATTTAAGATGTGTTTGTACTTTGCATAAATATGTATGGTAACATCTTTCCACATTACGTGATGATGAGGTTTTATTCTAAGCTTCCGAATCCATGGAAAAGAAGGCAATTCTTATATTATTCTGTTTACATAATTTTATGAGAAAATTAGATTTCCTTTAATAAGTACAATGAGAGTTCCTTGTGCTGCTCTGCTATTTAAATTGGCCCTTTTTTTGAGTTGGCCTGCATACCTAACCACTTTTATGTATATTTGTTAATGGGAAATTATGTGTTCTGAGTTCCAAACAAAAACAGAACTGTGAAAACTTAGCTGATGTGTAATCTGCTGTTTCTTTATGATAGCTTTGTTTTATCATTAATAGTCATAGCCTATCAGCACTTAGTAAATCTGGTCACCTTGATTCTTACAGCCCATCATGTTCAGAGGTGAGGTCCGTCTGAATGTGGAAGAGAAGAAGACTCGAGCTGCCAGGGAAGGGGACCGTCGAGATAACCGCCTGCGGGGACCTGGAGGCCCTCGAGGTGGGCTGGGTGGTGGAATGAGAGGCCCTCCCCGTGGAGGCATGGTGCAGAAACCAGGATTTGGAATGGGAAGGGGGCTTGCTCCAAGGCAGTGAATCGCTCTTCACTGATCTTCATGCAGCAGTTCACACCCTGACTCCTGCAGAACGGTGAATTTCTTCAGCCAGCCTTTGGTATTTTGGAGTATGATCCTAGTCTGTTATAAACTGCTTAAGTTTGTACAATTTTACTTCTTTTTGTGTTAATGGTGTGTGCTCCCTCTCCATCCCTTCCCTCTCCTGACCTTTAGTCCTTCACTTCCAATTTTGTGGAATGATATTTTAGGAGTAACGGATTTTTAAAGAAGAAAAAAAAAAGACTGAATTTCCTTGCTTACTTTGCATATACAGACTGGATTTTTTTTTTAACAGCCATTTCCCCAAAGGAATGTCTCGCTTATTACTGACATTTGGTATGTTTCATTCATTGGAATATTTCTTACTTATTTTCTACGTGTTTCAAAAGCCTGTGAGAAATACAGGATTTGATAAACATTTTGAAGGCAGGAAAAGCCCAAATTGTTTCTTCTTTGAGAGTCATGACTACCTTCTGGTGTGGAGAAATTGCCATTGGAAAATTTGACAATTTTGATGCTCACTGGTATGGTTAAAAACTGAATAAAAGGTGTTAATAGAGTTTTTTCTTTTGATATTTGATCATAAAACAATTCTAAAACCTGTTTTTACCATTAAAATTTAAATTGTGAGATAGGTTTTAAATGTCTAGACTGCAACTGATATGCTTTTCTTGAACTGTTATTGTTAGATTTTTTTGAAGTAGAGTTTTTCATGTTTAATTTGTATTTGTAAAAAAACAAAAAACAAAAAAATCCCCCAAATGCAGATAACAAAAAAAACAGAGCAAAACTGTTGTGCCTTCTATTTATCTTTGATTCCAGTCTTGGCAATTGCTTAAAGAAAAATAATAAAAAAAATCTAGATTTGTTTTATCAGATTCAGAGTATGTGGGGAATTGTAGAATCCCTCTTTCATCACCTTGTATGTCTTCTGTTAATATTTGTTATGCCTTATTCTAAGACTGAGTCTCAAACTGGAATGCCTTTGAAGACGGATGCTTCTATAGAGGTCCTTTGACCTAAATAGTTGAGCATTTGTATTTTTATTTTGGTATCTAAGCAGATTCCTAATCATAGCCCATAAGAAGAAATGTGACATTAATATTGGACTTTGCTGATGTGCTCTAATGTCTGCAATTTTCTTTCTTTAAATCATAGCCACATGGTAAATTTTCTATTTTGTTACGGTTCTCTCTCTTTTTTTCTTTTTCTTTTTTTTTTTGATGGGCATGCAGTGGGTGCTTCTTGGAAATGGCCAATTTTTATTAAAATGTTTCTGGAAGAAAATTTAATCTGGTAATAGAGACTAATACTCGTTTTACAATAGTATGTTACTTTTTGAGTGTTGTATGCGAGGTGGGTGAAGGTTTTGTTTACACATGTGTGAAGCAAGCCTTTGTGTGATACCTTGTCACTGCTAATTGAAGGTTAACCAGTTTGTCAAATTTATTTATTTTCTTCTTAACAGTGTCCATCTTTTGGCCTGCATAGGAATAGGAATGTTGTGTTTTGCCTTTATGGAAAACCTCTAGGTTGCTGTGAAGGAATTAGTTAAGACTAAAATGAAGTTTGATGTTACCAGTTTGGTCCCAGTACCTCAAATATTTGAAAATTGCCAACATCTCCGTCACATAAAGAAACTTATGTAACTGAGTCACCTCGCTGTTTTTTGGGTCAGTTTAAGTAACTGTTGGGTAGGTAACCACTTCATTTGGCCCAGGCCAGTGATAATTGGAAGGAATTCAGTTATAGCTTATATTAAGCTTGTGGTTGGTACAAAAAAATAAAAAAAAGTTAGGCTGAGTTACTTTTGAAAAAAAAGAATTTAAGTTGCGGTGACCTTAAGCACATAAATTACGGATAGCCTAGGCATTATTTTGTGAATCCTAAATCATACATTTCAAAACAAGGAGTTCTTAACACAGAGGCTTAAGCGCACTAACTAGATGCAGTGATCCTCAACTCGGCGTTACTGTCACATCCTAGAGGGCATTTGGAAATGTGTGAGATTTGGAGGGGTTGCAGGGGAAGACTCCGCATCGGGCATTTATCGGGTGGGGGCCAAGGCTACCAAATGTTCTGGAAAAATGAAGCAGCCCCACTGAGAACACCAATACTCTCTATTCCTGTGGGTGGGTGGAACTGTGGGATTAAGAGAAGCAGAATCAAGACTCATTCTTTTGAAATTCAGCCTCAGATAAATAAAAAATAGGAAAACAGGAATCTGTTTCAGGAATTAGAGTAACATCTACTCTAATTAATAATTTTGCTTTCTATTGTTTGTACCATGTCTGTGAGTGTGTGTGTGTGTGTGTGTGTGTGAGTGTTTAAATGTGGAGAGGGAGTAGCAATATATGCTAGATGCTGCTTGTGACTTGTTGCAGGGAATTACTGCATAGTCTCAGAAAACAAAAGCCTTCCCCATTGATTTCAAGTACTTAAAAGTGGAGTGGTTGTGGGGTTTTGAATAGCATTGTATCTGAGAAATAGGATTTAGTATCATGGTCAACACTGTTAAGAATCTCAAAATAATTGTTTACATTATTGCATATGGAATAAACAGAGCTTAGAGATGCATACATTCACACAGCTGGGAAGTCAAAATAAGTTAGGGCAAGGTTTTCTACAGGCTCATTATATTCAACATTTTCAGATTTTAAAGCACAGTTTTTCATCTGTAGAATGGCCCAATTGCAAAGTGTGCTACTGAGGTTAAAACCCTTGACCCAAGAGTATTTTAGCTGGATAAGATTTTGGTTCAGAGGGTCTCAGTCTTTTAAGGCTTGTTGAAAATAAATAGATATCGGGCCTTATGAAAATATCTTTGTTTTCACTGTGAGTTTTGGCTTGTGTGTGTATTCTAGTGTTCTCAACTTTCTCAGCTGTTATTGGGTAGCAGTGAAATGGATAATCCAAAAATAATTTGATTTTTAGATGAATGGGCTACTATTACAGCATTAGTTGAATTGCACTTTAGTTTTAGGTTAGAAAATTTAATTTTCTTATCTACCCCAAGGAGGATAACCCCAAAATAACAGGTGAAGAAGCAACAGCATCTGAGTAGTTAAATGGCAAGGCCTCCAAATCATCCATGTGGCAAAGAGCAGATTGGCCTCCCAAACTGATGCTTTTTCTCTAGAACCACACTGGTTACCTGTTTATATTTCGATGCCATATACCATAATGTAATTACTACTGTAGAGAGACCTAAGTCTGAAAGACATTCAGAACAAGGTTAGTGTCACTGTTCATAGTTTCCTTTAGGGCTAACAAGATAATTAAACTTGGATTTTGTAGGTGTCCTTTTGATTTACAGATTCTGTGTGATAACACAATTTGTTCTTAAATTATTTTTCTTATCTGGTTTGATAGTACGTTTAGTACAAACCTGAAATCTGGATGCAGACAACAATATTTTTATTAGAGCACTATCCAGGTGAGTTTATAGAAGTTGTGTTTTATGCTTATAACTGCCACTCCCATTACTTGTCCTTCATCCCCTTATTTGAAAACCCTTGAAGAATTTAAATGATTTAGTGGAAAATGTGGCACTTTATAGACAGCAATTTTGTTAGAATCTATATGGAAATCTTGCTATGAAGTTTAGATTTGTATACCACTGTTTACGCTGAGTGACCTATTTCTTTTAAGTAAATGGTTGCATTTGTCAAATCTACTGATCTAAAGATGTCTTTTATATCGTAATTTTGTTTTTGTGTTACTTAAAACAATCTCTGCAGAATTGTATCCTGATGAGATAATTATTGACCTTATAAAGGAAATAACATCAATGTTTATTTGAACATAAGGTTTTAGCTAACTAATGTACCAAAAGTGCACAGTGCACAGTGGACAGTTAGAGAGCCTTCCACATATTTTAGCAAGTTAGCAATGTCTTGTATGGGATGAGGGGTTGGGTTAAAGTTGCTGATGAAGTATTAGCCATGTGGCACTAGATGGTAACTAAGAATTTCTGTTTTTAAGGTAGTAATGCCTTTTTGGGTTCATGTTTGTTTACTGTGATATTCAGGTTCTGGGGACCATAGGTGGGCATGTCAACTCTTAATATACTATAGTAAAGGAGAAATTGTGGCACATGGGAGCTACAACTTAATCTGTTTACAATCTTATTAGTGGATATGTATCTAGCTCAGGATAATACTGAAATTAGACTTCCTTGCTCATGCTTTCATATAATAGTCTCAAATCAGGGCTTGAAGCAGTAAGGAATTTAGAGGTCATCTAAAACCCTTAACTAGTTTCGGTTTTGATTATGATTCTGTATTGGCTTAGAATCCAGGTGGTTCAGTTTTTGTTTATATGACTTGTTTTGCAAACTTTGGACAGTCTCCCATTCTGTCCAGTTTCCACTTGAACCTAGTAGCTTTTTTTTTTAGTTCTCTGTAAGAGGAAAATAATATTGGGAATTGGTTCCCCTGCTGCTTTCATAAACCATGTGATTTGGTCAGTTACAGAAATCCATACATGTTTAGTACTTTGAAATGTGGCCAGTGTCCCAGATTCATAAGGGATATTCATACAGTGTGTCTTAGATGTTTTTTAAAAAAGTAAATTAGGGATGTTTGCCAAAAATTAACTTGATTTATTTAAACAAGTTCTTATTTTTCAGGAGCCCACTTATGGAAAGTTTGCCTATATTTTTGGTGGCAATTAGAAGGAAGATCATTTCCTATTTAACCTGAATAGAAACAGTTTCAACTATCCCTTAAGTTAAAACCACCTTGGTTACTAATTCTCCACTAAGCTTTGATGTCACCTATTCAACTTTGAACTTTTAAAATTTTGTTATGAAGAGTGTCTATACAATGATTTAGCCCTTTTAAGTGAAGACATTGTATCAAGAAGCTTGTATAAGAAAGTAGGGGAAAAGAGGACTTCCTTATTTTTCACATTTGGTGCACACTTAAGTAGCTTGTAGTACACATTTTAAAAATATTTATATAGGTAGATGTTAGGATTTTCTTTTCAACCTTCTGGCCAGTTTGCATAGATGTTAGATTTTGAAGAAGGATGAAGTGTACAGGTAGACTTTAGCTAATAGAATAGGAATCATTTGTGATACATACGGAGAAGAATTATATTTTTGAGTGAGAAACATTGGAATATTTCCTTAAAAGTTTTCTTCCTGGTCTCATTACTGCCACAAAGAACAGGAGAAAGTAGCAGAACATTTTGAATCATAGGATGTTAGGATTCTTTCTTCTGGAAAGGACTAAGAAGTGATTTGTATAACCCCTTCATTTTGCTAAAGATCAGAAAATTGGTTGGCACAGAGTTCTGTATCTCCTTGTGTAAGTAATATGAGAACTTTCAGGGATTACCAGTCTAGGTTTACTGTAGGAAGGCCAGAGCTGTTAAAGTTGGTCAGGATATGGGGAGAAAAGGGAAGGTACACCCTTTTATACGCTTATTACCCCTTTGCTTGTATAGTTCAGTTCTCACACCCTGGTTTTCTCTATATTCTTAGAACTCTTTGTAATGCCCAGCTCTACCAGAGCCTGTTTAAGGACGTTAACTTGTGCTCCCCTCAGGGATGGGTTTACTACTAGCTGTCAGAAAGCTATCGGGTATCCTAATGTGTTAATAGCTGAAACTCAGCTGTAATTATCTCCTAAATACTTAAGCATTTTGCATTCTATACATTGTGGTGCTTTTTCCACCTTGTATTTATAAATGTAAGCTCCCAGGGGGCAGCAATTTGGTCTTAGGCATGTACCCTGTTTAGTGCCTGGTAGTGCCGTGTATGTATCAGGGTCCCTGATACTTCCTTTCAGTTACTTCTCCCATTATTCATGGAAGTGATGGTCCAGCCTTGCTAAACTACTTGTGGTCCCCTGATAAGCCAGGCATTGCCAATTCCATGGCTTTAAGTGCCTTCTCTCTTCCCTGAAGATACACTTGCACCCTCCCACCCCCAAGATCTCTTGCCGTATAAGTAATTTTTTTCTCCCTAAGATATAGTTCAAGAGCTAGTTTTTCCCCCTAAGGAAAGATTTGCAACAAGAATGGGGATTCCCTTTTTGTGGCTGATTTGTCCAGAATTTGAAGTGAGGAAAAAATTCATTCTCGTCTACTTTTTACATTCTCTCTCCTGTTTGAGGTGTCTCGACCTTCATTTTTTAAACTATGTGTTCCTAGAGCACTTTATGTCTTTCTCAAAGTTCATAGCTTACCCTTCAACCTAGAATTAGAATTACATTACCTGTCTCACTACCTTATTAGACTGTAAGCTCCTGGAGGACAAAGACTGTACCTTCCACCAGAACGTAGTGACTCATGCTAGCGTCCCTAAATGATAACTGACATTCTCACAAGGGAGGCATGCCTAGAGATAGGCCTTAATTCAATAAATTTTGGGCACTATAATCTTTTAGGGCAGGAAATTGTGGGGGATGGGCATAGGAGGAGGAGGAGGAGGAAGTCACTGGCCATTTTGAGGTCCTTCCATCCCTGGTCTGGGTAATTAGTCGTTTCTTTCTGATTGTGCCTAGTATATCTCAGGCACTTTGTTTCTATGCAAAAGAGTTTTTTTGTGTGACTTTCATTTCTGTGCACAGACTTGTTCCTTCATTTTTCTTTCGGTTTGTGACATCTCCCATGCTACAAGTCTGAGTCTTCTGCTTCCCCCTTTTGTTACTCCCCACCCACATCCAGTCTCCAGCTAAGTCCTGTCAGTTCTGCCTCAGCAGGCTTTCCCATCTCTTTCTTCATCACCTAACTGCAGTAGCTCTCAGCTTCACTCGACCCCTTCCTACTCCAGCCTACTCTGTACACAACGTTAGATTCATCCTACAGAAACATAGCTCCGACCACGTATCCCATGTGTGTGTTCTATCTCCCCTACTAGACTGTAAGCTCCTTACGGGCAGGATCTGTGTCTGAGTCATCTTTGTATCTCCAGTAGCACCAACCAATAAATATTTCTTGAACGAATAAAAGAAATCTCATTTCTCAACATACAGTCTTGTCTAAAGTGAGATGTTTTCCAGGTTATACATAGATATCTCCCAGGAGTAATTGGAAGACTTCAGAAGTTCTCTCATATAAAGTTGGTTAAATAGTAAAAAATTATGATTTAACCACAGAGAAAATTTCAGAAAACTTTAATTTTCCATTGGAATCAGCATGGATATGTGTATATGGATGGTTCAATAAATATACTTTTATATACATGTATCACAGAAATTTTACATTCCATCTTCAAACTGCAGAAATAGATTTTTTTTTTTACAAGCCAAAAAATAACTGCCATAACTTTTATGACTTCATGCAAAAAAGGGAAGAGTCAAGGGGCAGAAGGGAAATTGGTTGTTCAAGGTTGAGTGTCCAGTAAGAAGTAAAAATGTTACATTAAGGAAGCGATTGCTTAACACGCTGCTTAAGGTGGTAGCCAAACAAATCCTTAACTGCAGCATTAAGGCCATACCAAGTTTATACATATATACAAAGAAATTTCCATATAAAAGACATACTATAACTTTTTTCTGGGAAAGAATGAGGAGCTTTGTGAGTAATTTTGACCCAGCTTTCCGGGCCTGTTGATTAAACTGTCCCTATGCTGCTGCTTAGAAATCTTCTCTCCTTTGGCTAGCCGTCAAGAGTTGCTGTGTGGGCTTGACTTCTGGTCTCTCACGTGAAAGTTGGAATCATCTTGAACTCTTCCATCATGGATGATAGAGTGCTTGTAGCTTAACTCACACTGCCCAACCAATCATATTTTTTACATTTTCCAAAAGTATTTGGAATCACAGAATTGTAACTTGTAGTTGTCTTACCTGTAACACACTCCACAGCCATGCAGGCTTTGTGACCCCAAGAATTACACGGCGCCCTTACATTCTTTGGGGTTAATATAACTTATTGAACAGTGTACTAATGAACCGAAGTATTAGGCTTCAGGAAACATCCCCTAGCTGTTGGAAGTTAATATATAACTTTTACCCCTTGTGTGATATATTTAAGTTGGCAGCTACCATTTTGGAAAAAAGGAGATGTAAAATTACTTACAGAAGAATAAAAATTTGGGATTTGCTTTTCTCCCTAAATGTCAAACCAGGGAACTTTTTAAAACAAAGGTACATCTTTTGTGCAAATATCTAAATGGGTGAAATGGGGAAAACAAAGGATAAGTCCTTTGGAGATGACTTCCAGTTAATGCAGAAGTCCTTTGCTTTGGCAAGGTTTGGGTGAGACTCTGAGATTGCACACTCTAGTTCTGTTGGCAGAAACTGGCCCATCTTAGTGAATGAATCCTGAGTCAAAAATGAAAAATGGGAAGTTACTAAATCTAAGATAAGTTGTATGAATAAAATAACACTTTTCCCCTGACTGATTTTGAGCATTTATTTTATAATCATGTAACTCATTTTGGAATGTTTTAAATCAATTTAATACAACTTTTCCATTAATGTTGTCTTAGCAGTGAATTGATGTATGTCTACAGTAGTCCTGTTCATTCTTATTCCTGTGGGCCAGTTTCCAAGTATGGCTCCAGCATGTTCAGAGAACTGTGGCTGCAAGGTAATTCAGTCTCCTTCCATAGTTAACCTGGACCAGTCCAGTTTGAGAATAAGGTCTCTGGAAATGGCCTGTCCTGGGTGAGAGGACCAAATAATTTGTGATTTGGAAGCACTGTAGTATGTTTGAACACTTGCCTTGTGAGCAATCACTGCATACTCCAATCATGCACCAAGCACTCTTCACTGTTAGTGACACTACTGGTTATTTACATTGCGGTAATTTGCATAAATTCTGGACCTAGCAGGTCGATTGTGATGCTGATCCAGACAATGAGACTGAAATACCCCTTGGCAGCCATACCAAGAGGGCTAAAAACTACTTTGTAGTTTACTTTGTCCATTTCAAATCTAAAACAACTGAAGACATTTCGTCTAGTTTTTCAAACTTATTTGGAGGCCACCAAAGTTCCTGCTATGTTTTGAAAGTAGAACTCAGGCTGTTTAGCTGGATTGATTTTTTTTTTTTTTTTTTTCTTTTTCAGAATGTTGCACTAGCCTTTGGTTTGTCTAATATTCTCAAGAATCACATTGAGTAGGCATTTTATCTATACTAAGGATGGACTCCTTTGGGATTTAATTCACTCATCTCATTTTAACTACTGTTAGTGCTGAAAATGTTATAATGGCTTAAGTATTGGAAGATCGAACCATTTAAAATATGAAATAGTATGAATTTAAAGTGCTCTGAAATGCCTTGTGGGAGCATCCAATTTTTTAGCCTCTTCTGTACCATTCAGCCTAAATTGGCATGTTGAGCATGGTATGCTTTTAAATGAGGTAGAAATATATCTAAAGTGGAAAAAGTTGAGTTTAGCAAACTGCTTATTTGATACGTAAGCACCACTTTAAAAAAAGATTTGGGGTAATTTTTCATTTACTAGGGTAGGTTTTCTAACCTTTCCTTTCCCTAAAATAATTCTTTCTAAAGAATCCTAATTTACCTTTCTTAAGTAAGGTGAAAGAAACTATTCCTTTTACATACTTCACTGGTAATGATAAAGATAAGTTACACTTCTGTCTTTATTTTTTCTATTCATATTTGGCATTTCCCCCCCTCCATACCCTTTTCTGTTTATGGACCTGATTTTGTACTTTGAACAGGGCTGCTCTCTAGGTTGGGAGAAATAATTTCAGATGCTGTTAAGGGTAAAAGAGGACATACTGTCCCCCAGGTCTGCTGTGTTTATTTCAGATCAACAAAAGGTAATATATTTGGACCACAAGCTCCCCTTTAGAAATACCTTCTTTGTACTAAGTATTGGCTTGATAAAAAGAAATAACTAGGAATAACTTTTTCAGAATCAATGTAAGCTCAGGGTAGAACCATGACTTTACCACACCTCTCTATTCCCTTTCTACTGCTACCTAGCGCAGACCAAATGCCTAATACTTACCAATGCCCTTGAAGATGTGAATTCTTAGTGGGTACTAGGTATACTTCCAAGATAAAGGAAAAGGCAGGTTCCCCCAAGATAACTACAGGAAAATTTGAGCCGGGCAGGAGGTGTCAGCTAATGGTAAGATAAGAATGAGCTGCTCTGCACATGAAGGAATTGCCTTTGAGAATTGCCATCCCCAGGATGAGTCCTGACCCTTTATTCTGCATTTAAGCTTATTATGATGTAGTCCAAATCTGTCTTTCCAAACATGCCTCCCATTCGTTACACTTTATCCAATGGATAATCTCTATCCTTGCATGTGTGTGCCCTTTATTTTTTACCTCCCTTATTTTTGCTCATGCTGTTCCCTCTGCTTGGAATCCCTTGTCCCCATCTGTCAAAGTCTCATCTGTTCTTTCAGTTATTGCTCAGATGGCCTTGAAACATCATTCCATGATTTATTTTCTGCCCTCTCCATGGCATCCTCCTTGGTTACATCGTGCCTTCCGTGTTAGCAATTATGTGGGTGCTTCTGTTATCCCCTCCTATGTTGTAGGAAAAGGGGCCGTGTTTTATTCTGAGCTCTCTGCATTCATGATACACTCATCTGTCATAATAGATTTCATAAATAGATGGAAAGAAGGCAGGTGTAGGGAGGTTAAAAATATGATAGAAAAACTGGAAGTAATATGCATATACGTGGCATTTTATTATATAAAATGTAGTCCAGTCCTGGCTATGACATTAGCTTTTGAGATCTCCCTGAGCCCATTCTGACTTAAACTGCTTTCTTCAGGCTAAGGAGACATGGTGCAGAAACATTCACTGAACCAGACTTGGGGTCACTACGTAGGGTCCATTCAAAGAGTGTCACTTTACTCACCGATGTCCAGAGCTGCACAGAAGGTGCTATGCTAACATTCCTGACATCACTGCTGCAGCTCATGGTCCTGTCATCTCAAAGACCAAGCTCTGGATGCAGCTGAAGAGACACAGGTGAGGCCAAATGGGTCCTAGGAAACACAGTAGTGGAGGCCTTGTCCTATGAACTGGTCTGGCTAATTTGTACACATCAAGTGACCCAAGGGATAATTAAGTCAGGAACGAAAGGGCTTGAAGACAAGCAGAAACAGCTACTTAATTTTTGAGGTTTGTTCACACAGTATTTTTGTAATTCCATTTTCCCACTTCATTTGGAGAGCTTAGATGGGAATAAAGAGCCATTAGAAACTCCTCCTTTACTAGAACATTGGTCAGGCTGCCACTTTTAATACTTCTGTTTCAGTGGTATCTCACACAAAGAGAAAGGTCCCTTTTTACCCGAACTCACCTGCTTGGGTGAAGTGGTTTGGGAACTAACCGTTAGGAGTTAATATTGTTTAACTCATTTAAAGGTGGATGAGACCATAATCATATAAATCCAAATAGTAAACTGCTATGGAAAATGACCTTTTGTTTAGAATTGGAGCTCAAATGTCCCATCCTCTTAAGAGACCTTGGATTGTCTCACTTGGATTCCATTGATAAAAACCATACATATATCCCTTTGGGAAAGACAGGAAGTAATTTCTGATTATTAGGAGTGTTTGTTGGAGCTACAGGCGTGAGAAGCAATTTCAGAAACATCATTCCCAAGGTGAGGCTTTGTTTGGCTGTGGGATGGAAAGAGCTGGTCCAACTTTAGCCACACCTACACAGTTTCTATTAGTGTGGCTTAGCTAATGGTATGAATTTAGACAAACCCCCTAATGGTCCAGAGTGGTCCCGTTTTTTCTGCTGTAATTATACCTAGAGTATCATGGACACGCCAAGGAAAATACTCGTAAATCTTGTTGGAAGTTTCTTGTTAGGATTAAATTGTGGGGGAGGGGGTAACAGGCAGGGAGAGGACTTGGAGCCATTGCAGTATTTCCCGAGGGATGCTCGACAGGTTCTGCTCTGATATGTTTCTCTTTGATTCTTTGATTCCAGAGGCTTTGGCAGAGAGAACTCAAACAACTGCCATGGGAAGTAGGTCACAGCCTTCATGCTAAAACATACATGCTAAAACACCAGAGTGGAATATTGTCCTGATGTGTGATGGGATTCTCAGGTGAGAAGCTAGTCTTAGAGCCAAATCCGTCAGTGCTGGGAAATACCTTGACCTTGACGGAAAAGGATTAAGATTGTGACCTCGAAGGCCAAGACTCACTCTCTTTTTTTAATCTCTACCTACCTGTCCATCAGAAGGCCTGGGATGGGGTTGCCAATTATGACGCTAAAATGGAGAAACAACAAAACTTTTACAACACACTGTATCTACCCTTTCTTGTTTTTTTCAACCCATCATAATATCTAGTATGGTTTTGAAAAATCTCCTTGAACTCCCCCTTTTTACAGGGGAGTAAGCAGGCCAAGAAAGTGAAACTGCTTACCTATATTTCCATGGTGAGCCTGAGAGGCCAGCACAAGGACCCACCTCTCGCTGACCTCTGTCTACTTCAGAAGGCAGGTGTGTTTAAATAGGATACTGGGTTTCTGGAGTTTATCAGAAAGCTGAGTGTAAAGAATAGCAGGGCCAAGGCAAAGCGGGGAATGGTGGAGCCAGACAGGTGGAAATGAGACCTGTACTTGGAATCTGTATGCAGCCAGCAGATAGGTGTCTTTCAACCCCATATTAGTCAGCTGGTCCTGCTCTGTAGCTGGTTAATGGCCTTATGTGGAATATAATTTTCATCACTAGGCTCTCTAAAGGGTATATTTTTGGCTTGCTATTCTCTACATTCTGACTTCGCGACCCAATGTTCTGATGGAAATTTTCCAGAGCAGTGAAATTTCAAAATGCATGGGCAAGAGGAGGAATAGAAATTGCAGCCTTATAGCAAATGAGACAGGAGCTACTATGCCCATTCTAGTCTTCCCCTTCCTCCCTCAGAAATAAATCATCATCTGGCAGAGTTGGGTTTCATAAAATAAGATGCACAAACTGAAGAAACAGGAGATGTCAACAGAGAGAGGACAGTGGGCAGAGTCGGGGGAGAGCAGAGGAGAAGTAATGGTCCGGATGTTAGCTGAAGAAGCCTTAATGATCCTAAAAATTATTGGGCAATAATTTCTACTTTGGAACTCATATTACTGTTCCAAAGAATGATAAAGCACCTTAATTATTGCTTTAAATAACTACACAGCTCCATCAAAACAGCATGAAATAGCACCCACATATGAGCAAACCTATCTGCTGTAGCTTGAGAAATCCCAAGGAAGTGCCAGGATGATAATTTGTTAGAGGTATCATCTAGCACAGGCCTTCACAACTGTAGGTTACTCAGGCCTGGGTGCGATGTTCGCAGGGTGCCCTTGCCGTCCTCAGCTGAGACAGGGAAAAGTCGTCGGTTTCATTCTCTTAACATTGGGCTGGGGTGGGGAGGGCTCATTTCAGGAGTTTTAAGAAATTCCTTATTTCTACAAGGATTTTAACCTATCCAAGGATGTTCACGCTCTCCATTGGGATTTCAGGATACTGTGAGACTAAAGCCTTGCCAATTTATGTGATTTTTGAATACAGGTGGCAAGCCAGCTCAATTAAAACAAGGTGTATTTCTTCTCCTTCCTTAGGTCAGGATAAGCACTTGTTTCCAGATTGATAGAATTGTAAGGAAATAGGAAGGTTTTTAATTTAAATTTCTGGGATTGATTTCTGAGAGAAGAGGCATAGAAGAAAAGAAACTAAATTATATTTTGAGAACATGCTTCCTGCTTGCCTGTTTAGAGGCTTTTTGGTCTGATTGGTTCAATGGCATATATTAGGGAGTAAAGTTCCATGCACCCTGACCAGTCCCTTAGAACGCAAGCCACCCAGCCAGCCTAGGAAACGTAGCCCACAGAGAAAACCCATTCTTGCCTGCTGCTTAAAAGTTGGGGTGGACAGTGGGTAGAATATGCATGATAGCTTCCAGAGCGGTATTCATAGCTGGACTAGGCTTCCAGCCAGTCTGGGAAATAGCTACAAATCTCAGATCTTGACCTCTGACCTAAAGCTGATACAGACCGTACCACCGCCACACACATGCTTGCCGGCTCCTGCTAAGGCAGCAGTTACTACAGACATAATGATAACCCGCTTCAGTGTCACTGTGTGGCAGTTAACTAGGAATCTAATTTTCACAAAAGACTATTAATCAGTGATGGTAGCAGCTTAGCTGGGACACCAACCTCCTCTGTAATCTAGTATCACGGAGCCTCACAAAATACCGTCTCTTTTTCTGTTGTTCGTAAAGATACATAATTTGAAGGAAAGGAACCATCTCTCGTATTTATTTTTCTTCCCACTATGAAAAAAAAAAGTCTATGGAAAATAATGGTAAGCTTCTGAGATGGATTCATTTCTTAATTATTGAAAATTTAGAAGAAGAAATAATTTGGGTCAAATGACCCAATTTGTCTTTCTAGACTCAAACTAAAAATTATTAAATTCAAGATAGTAGGCACACATACAAACATTTTTCTGTTCACGCCTATACTCCCTGTTCACTCTTGTATTTGTTCATTCCCAATAACCTTAGCCAAGAATGGACTCTTGGATATTTGAAAGGACTAGAGGATGGTGGAGCTGAGCCATTTATTTTGGCTGCTTTTGAAACAAATGAGATACATTATAAACTAACAGGCGAGAAGTCATTGGTAGCACTATCTGTCTGCTTAATTGATGCCTCCTAAATTTGGCTCTGGGATTAGCTGCTCTTTTGGAGATGGGTAAAATCACCAACTCCTCTGTCCCAGGATCTAATTCTCCCATCATGAACAAATACCACTCTATACACGTAAAGGATTTGAAGACCAGCAAACCACCCATTGTACTAAACCAGTTTTTCGGCCACCATACCACTTGGCATCTGTAATCCCAAAGCATAGTATCCCCTGCGCTCAAACTGAAGAGGAAATTAAGAAAGTATCGCCCTGTTCTTTGGAGCCACCCAAAAAGAAAAGTTGGCCTAAATTACATGGTTTGATTTTTCTATAAAGTGAAATTCATGTAATTTATTGCTAAATCCTTACTACATTATATATTGATGATGTCTTCTTGAGTATGCTTCTATTCCTAATTCATGATGACACTTTTGACTTTATAATGATTGGTGTCCTTTCCCCGCCACTGTTCACCTTTGATAAAGAGAGGGGCAAAGGAAAAATGAATCTGCAAATCTTCCAAAGAAGAAAGGCAACAAGAATTGTGTGGTCCATGTATTTGTGCGTAACGTATCCACACATCTACCTTGGAGGGTTCAGAAATCAGAGTGACATTAAATTTGTGGTTGTGTAAACTTCCTACAGACCAGTTTAAGCAAAGATTCATAGAGCAGTTAGAGCTAAGAGGGAATTTAGCGACTGACTATACCACTCTTCTCATTGTGTATTTAGAGAAACTAAAATTTAGTCATTTACCCAGGGTCACTCAGCCTATTCGTGGCAGTACTAAAATTCAGGTTCTTCTTTTCACTGCTATAATGCCTCCGCTCACAATTGATTTTCCACAAGGGACACTGAGTTTGAAATAGTCTGGGAGAAGATTTCAGTGGCATTCCCCCTTCACATCTCAAAGAGATGATTCCATTGTTTATGGATACTGTCAGCTTGACCTGGCAGCTCCCAGTGGGCCCACCAGTTAAACACGGTGGCATGATGGCACAAGTTCAAGGACCCAGCAGAGGTTGGGCAAGTGACCCAGTGATTTCTCTGTCTCAGACGGATTCCAGATACACATATAAGGCGGCCAGTTTGGAATCTGCAGATTTTTGTTTGAGTGGAGGCAGAATGTCTTAGAATAAACAATTGGTATTGTATTTAGTCTCTGTTGGAGGCCTAACACCTTTGTTGCCTGATTTATCTAGACTTTAGACGTTCTGAATTTATTTTAGTAATGAGTAAAGTAGGAAGAAGGGCTTCTTTAATTTTTTTTAATTAAAAAATGATTTTCCCCCAAATAACGTGCATAAAGTACTGGTGGAAAGGACTCATAGCATCTCCAAAGACTTACACACCACTTGAGAATTGAGGGTTTTTCCTCCATTAAATAAAGTGAATATAGTGCTAATGAAAGGTGCTAATAGCAGTTCAAAGGACTGATGTTCTAGTCTTGAACTAGAGTGCAAGTCGCTCTTTTTAACTTTTCCTCCTTAGGACGTGTTCATGGTGGGGGAAAAGGATGGTCTTAGATGAGAGACTCGCACCCACTTGGCTCCCATCTCCCAGGATTTCTTAGAAAAAAGAATTCCAGGTCCTATGCCACATCATCCAAAGCTGGAATACAGTTTAGCCTTTTTGTCAGTGTAGGTAGGGCCAAGAGAAGCGAAGGCAATGACTCATTGACCTTGGATCTGGATATAAACACCTTTATCATTCAAGCCTCAAAGCCAAATCCATTTTTGGCTGCGTAGTGTATTTTCTTTACCTAAATCACCCTAGATCTTTGTCTAGGCCTGGTTTTTTTTTTTTTTTTTTTTTTTTAGCCCTGTATAGGCATTAACTATTGTGCCACAGGAATGGGAAAAAAATCCCCTAGGAAGAAAGTGCTTTAGGCAGGAGTTCGGCTTCCAATGCCTCATCTCTTAATACCACTCCCCCTCCATCCGGCCTCAAATTAGGGATACTCTGAAGACACAAGCAAAACCCTAGGCATCGGCGCAAGCTGATTGTCGGCTGTCTCTTACCATTCTACCTACATCTTTGATCCAAAGCCCAGACACTATAGTGCAAAGAAAGAAATGGAACCCCAGTATTGTGGCCATGGGCCAAAGCAGGGAGGATGTTGCAGACAATGGTGCCATTCTTTTAGGCATAGTGGTGTTGCCAGAGAGTGGACAGAGGCCTGCTGGCGCCACCTTGCAGACCTCTCGTCTGTGCGTATCCATTTCCTTCAGCAGGACTCCCTCCCCTGACACTCAGTTCATCTCTCAGTCCTCCTCCCTTTTTTCTGGAGTGCCCTAGCTGTCCCAGGGTAATTCTGGCACTTCAGAGTGAGAAGGAAAGAGAAATATTTGTCTAAATGTTAAAGGTAAACAAAGCATCTAAAAGGAAAAAAAAAAGACTTATAAAAATATAATGGGATCATCCCCCAAACGTCCCACGTTATCTATGATATATGAAATGTCAAAAATATAATGAACTTTCTAGACATCACCACCTCTCCCCACCCATATATACCCAATCTGCAGCAGCCTCAGCACTGCCCTTTCACCTCTTACGACTTTACTCTGTAGAGCCGCTAGATACTGTATTTCATCCCACCGACCCCACCTTCCCAACAGGCACCCACTTGCAATTCCAAAGAGACTCCAAAAAATAGACATCTGAAAAAAGTACATCTGTTTTACACTCAGTCTATCTGCATATTATTTCTCTAGATTATTACTTTTTTTTTTAAATGTAAAAAAGATTGCATATTGGCAATATCATGAGAACACCCTGGCAGCTGTTTCTGGGTCGTGGTGGAGGGTGGGTGGGGTGGGTGTTGAAGCACAGAAGCGAGAGGGCTCAGAGAGGGGCCAGTGTGGTCTCAGCCTTGAGACGTGAGGATTGAACTGGGGTTACCATTTTTCTCAATCCTTGGATCTCTGAAATGTGCCACCTCTTTTATCCACTCCCCTCTTTTTTCTCCACCTTTCCCTGTCTCCACGACCTATCCGCATGCCGCACGGCCCTCTGGAAGCAGAGGCCGAATGGCTTTTTGGCGTGTGTCCACCTGGGCCAGTTTGAAGATGGGTATGGCATTTGGAGGGGTGTGATGTGGGACACACACCCGAGCAAGCTTATTTGTGACTGTTTCCACTCTGGGAAAAATTGTCCATCACTTCTGTGACTTTAAAAATTTAAGCAGTTACTAGGCTGATAGGTTAAGAAACAAATCTTTTGTTCTTGTGGGTTTGCATTAATATTAAGCATGAATATATATCATATATTACATTGCTTTCCTTCTGCTCTGGGGCAGACTGCACTCTCCTTCCGAACAGGAAAACTACACAGCCCATGGGCTGAATTTTTTGAAAGCTGTTATTCATTCCCTCACTCCCCACCCCTTCCTCCCAGCCCTCAGTTCCTATGTTAGAAAAGTCCCTCCTGTCCCTCCTCCCTCCAGCTCGCCCGAGGTTAAATAGATAGCGCCACATTCTAAAATCCATGCATCGCTGCATTTTGCTATTGCACATGTTGCAGAGAAAGAGTTGTGTCAGTGTGCCTCCTCCCTCTCTTCCCCTTCTCTTCCTTAGTCTCTCAGATTCCTGTGCTATTCCCCTGCTGCCCTCTCCCAGCCTCCCCCCACGTGCCAGACCCTTCACTGGTTGTGGACGTCCTCTCTACGGACAATCTTGTAGATGATCCAGTAGAACATGTTGAAGATGAGGAAGGCCATGGGGAAGCCAATGCGGGATATTTTGTCGATCTTCTTGGCCCTCTGGATGAAGAGTTTTCGCATTTCCTCCGGGGACTTGGACGGCGCAGGAGGGGGGTTGGTGGTGTTGTTGTTGGTGCCCTTGACTGAGATGCCATCCTTGGCCTGCAGACAGGCGGGGCCCATCCCATAGGCGGAGAAGTTGAAGCGGCCCTCTCCAGCCTCATCCTCCTGGAATAGATTCAACATGGGGCTCTACTTAAAATAAGACAGGGGCTGGGCACCCTCCCTGCAAGGCACTCCCCTGGGGGCCAGGCCATGGCCATCTGGTTCTCCCTGTCGCCCAGACTGCACCACTCCAGGTTTCTAAGGCTTTTTGGCTGGCTGGGGGGTTCTGCCTTATAGAGGGGCGCCAATTGCACGTCAAAACAGATGCAAACCAGGGGATAGGAATGTGGTTTAGGGTTTGGAGACCTGCGCTCAAGTCTCCACTCTGTCACTTGCTGGCTGTATGACCTCAGGCAAGTCACTTCCTTCTGTGAGTCTCAGGTTTTTTTTTTTTTTATTTCATTTTTTCCCCTATAAGTAGGGGATAAGAGTTACCCCACTCAACTCACAAGGTTCTTTTGACCGTGGGAGGTTACCATTGAGTAGATACTGGATTTTGTACTGGATTTTGGTTGGAAATGCAGAGGACAATTTGGAGAGATCCCCTGCTTTGCCTCTGTTGCCTCCTTGCCCTGTTCCCCACCCCACTCCCCAATTAATAACCCCCCAGGGGGAACGGCCCAGGAGGGAGCAGGAGCTCTGGGCCCCACCTTTGTTTCACAGGCCAGGGAAGCCACTGCTGCTTCTTGCCTCCATGTCCCCGCAGCCCTGGCAGTTGTGACCTCAGACAGACCTCTGGATTTTTATCAAGTTTTCATTCAAGGCCCTTCATGATCTGGCTTCAACTTACCTTTCTAGGCTTTCCCTCTCCTTCCCCTTAGCATATTCTTTGACCCCTGCCAGCTTTCTTGCACTTTTTCTCTTGCATTTTCTCGCCTCCCTGCCTGATGCTCACTGCCCAGAATGCTGCTGCAGGCTTATCCCTTTGCCAGGTCGTGGTGATCTTGCCCTTGTCTGAATGGCGGAGGCACTGCTGTCTGTCTCACCGTGTCTAGCTTTGCTATCTTTCCATGCGAGCCCAGGGGTGGCATTGAGAGCCCAGTGTTTTGGTATCAGCTGAGCTGTTGATTCAGTCTGTGGCTCCGGGGGAGCCACATTTCCCTCCTAGATAGTGAGCTTTTAGGACAAGACCCCTATCTTCTGCTCGTTCCTGTGCAGGACAGGGCCGACAGAAAACAAGAGACAGTGTAGGCTCCACCCCTGCTGCCCTGGAATGGGCTTGCTGCGAGGGTGTCCAGGGCAGTCTCCTAACTGCCGCCGCTGGACGTTCCTCCCTGCAACCCATCTGGGTTGTTATAACACAGATCTTATTAGTCATCTTTTTCTTGGAACCTTTTAGTAGACTGCAGTCGACTTCAGGATAATGAAAATCCCTACCGTGGAAAACAAGGCCTTAGATGACCCAGACCCTGGCTCCTTCTCCAGCCTCCTCATGACATTCTCTATCTGGCAGTCTGTGCTCCAGTCACCCTGAAACATTTCCATATATTTGAAGTGTCATGTTCCTTTTCTTTAACTATGGGCCTCTGTTCAAGTTGTTCTCTCTGCCTGGGACCACAATCGCAACCCCACCGGCTGCTTCCAACCTTCAAAACCTAAGTAATTCTTACTCAGAACCCTTCCCTGAGCTCCTAAGGGTAGGCTAGCAGACTCTGCTGTGTGCTCCGTAAGCCGATTGTACACCTCTCCCTCTTGTTGTTAGAGCTCTTATCACATTGTGTATTGTAATTCCTTGGTTAGTGTCTGTCTCTCCTGTTAGACTGTAAACTCCATGAAAGCAGAGGCAGAATCTGCCATGTTCCCTGCACCCTCAACACTAAACATATGAACATGAGCTCTAAACTTAGTAAATATTTGTTGAGTAAGTAAATGTTTACTTGCATATCTTCACCAGTCTCAGTTCCCCCACCCCTTTTCTTTGGTTTGTTTAAATGGGGTTGTAGTCCTAGCACCAGGAGGGTTTAAGACAAATGCTAAATGCTCAAGGAATCTTTGGCAAATGAATAAATATTTTTGTATGAGTAGGATGATAGTAGGGGGTTTGTGTCAGGGACAGGGAGGGGAGTTGGGGGGAAGTTGGCCAAATGAACTAGACCTAGTACCTACAAGGGGGTCTGAGTCCAGTTTTATTGCATTTCAATATTAATCTGCCTTTGCTGGGGGTCGGGGTGCTTGAAATTTTTTTTTCCTGGGCTCTAGTTCTGCAGTGGGGAGCAGTAAATTAACTTTCTATGCAGTTTTGGGTGACTTATTCTCTGCTTTCCTCTAAACATGGGAGAAGAAGGAGTGGAGGTGTGGATTGATGACCCCATCTGGCTAGAAGATTATCAGTTTTACTTTGTGTCTCAGAAAGGAAATTTTCTGGGAATCACTGAAAAAGGCTTGCTATTCCCATTGTAACCAGCAGGTGGCAGGAAACGCATGCTCAACTGCATCGGCAGCTGCTTGTGGATGGAGCAGGGGAAATCTGGTAGCATATTCTGGAACCCAGGAAGATTGCTAGCAGTATGCCTGCTGAGGCCGGGGCTCACAGATACGGTTTCCTAATAATTTGCTTAATGAGGCCGGCCAGAGAATTTGAGGACCAGATGCTTTCTGCCCAGCAAATGAGGTAACACGGGAAGATGGTGGGAGTTGGGGAGTCTGGCCAAGATCACAGGCTCTGAGAAATTCAGGCATGTACCTAGTTCCTCTCGACTCACCATCTGGGGCTTAGAATCCGCTCTGCAAACTTCCTGCTAATGGGAGGTTTCTGTTGCCCAAGCTTGTGCTCCTCCAGTGTATAAGCCCCATCCAGAGTGGCTTACTCCAAAGGAAGCTATTCGGTAAGCCCCATTCTGCATCTTTGTAGTTTCTGACATGTAGGCTAAGTTCAGAGCCCTCAGGATTGAGGTCACATTAATTCAAACACACACAAGGGGCCGAGCAGGAGAAATGTATGATAAAATGAGCTCGGGTTGAAAAATATCTCTGGTTAGAAGGGACAGTGCGTTCCCTACCTGAAGGCAGTTCCAATGCACCGATACCCATGCGTGCCAGATGCTGTGTTTTCTGAGTGAAGCCAAAGTGTGGTTTTTAAATGCTGACACCGTAGTCCCGATTTTACAAACCCTGCTGGCCAAATTAAAGATAGTCGCACACCCAATTTGGCCTTCTGGCTACTTGTTTTTGACCTCCATCTTGGGTTAAGCCTCTGTTCTTAAGATCTAATAAATGCGGGACTATTTTTATGTGCTTCGGGTTGGAAATGTTGATTAACAGAGGAGAACTCATGGTGTATAGTTAATGTTTTGAGAAGAGCCTCAGGTCCTTGAGCACCTCCCCTGCCTTTGCCTTCAGTGCACGTGATCCTGGTGCCCTGCTGGGCCCGTCTCCCTCATCGGATGCGTGGGAGGAGTGGATGGGATGATCTCTGACATATCTGCCAGGAGGGAGCTGAGCAGGAGGATCTCAGGAGGATCAAATCTGGATAGCGGGCTCACTCACCCTTTACCTGACCAGACAGAAAGCTTCTGTTTTCCTCTAGAGCATAAAACTAGCAGGTATTTGCAGGGGGTGGAGGCAGCCTGTGGAAACATAGAATAGGCCATAGAATAGGCCCACCATTCTATGCATCTGCGGGGGGCTCCCTTCCCATTTTAGCAGTAGCACCTCCTGGAGGTTGTGCAGTGCCCTGTCAAAAGGCCTGGTGCTAGTCAAATATTTTGGACATAATCTTCCCAAATAACTGTTTCCAGCAAATATCTCTAGCAGAAGGAAATGCAAAAAGTAGTCTATGGTGGGGGTGAGGAAAGGAAAAATAAAAAATAAATCTCCAAGATAGTTGAGTTTGGTCATATTCTTAAATTATTTTTTTTTTTTTTTTTTTTTTTAAGAGTCAGAGGCTAGGTATTCAATGGACAGTGTGGGGGTAACTGAAACTAGAGGTATTTTAAGCAGTCCTGTTAGGCTTGCTGTACCCAAGACAGTTTCCTCTTCCAAGGCAGATTTAGAAGAATGGTGATATCTTAACTCCTACGGACATTTATCTTCGAATGTCGGCTTCCTCTCTATGATCAACTGCCAGAAGTTAATTGAATCAGATTGCTGATGTTTAAGAAACATACTGATGGAAATCTGTGTATATGTAATCATTTTAATCTTTGGCACTCGTGTGGCAGGAAGAACCTTAAAGCAACTTTGGCATCCCCTGATTTAATCCTCACCACAGTCACCCATCATGCACATTTAGTTCATCTTACAGACGGGGGGGAAGCTGGTCCCAGGAAGAGGCTAGCTTGAAGTCATAACCAACAGCTAAAGAGGCGGAGTCTTTGTCACAGCACACTGGAGCTGGGTAGACAGCTATTTGATTTATTTTATTTTATTTTATTGATCTTTACTGCTTAATAGCTAGCTATTTCAAATAGGTCAGTCTAAAACCTGTAGGACCTGGTGTGTTGCACGTGTGTGGTGTGACTTAACAGGTCACAGTGTGTGGATTTTGGTGGCCCTAATCTGTCACTGGAACGACTTCAGAGCAGGCTCTCTGGAAGGCTTCCTCTTTATTCATTAGTTTGTTTACCCCTTTGTTCATTTGTCTAACGAATGTTTATTGCATGTTCACTGTATGTCAGGCATTGTGTTAGACACTAGGGATATAGTAGTGAGCCAAAACAGACACGGTCTCTGTCCTTATGGAGCTTATAATTCAGTGGAAGAGATGAGCATTAAACAATCCCATCATTGAATGTATAATTATAAATCAAGATACATTTGTAGAAGATTAGAAATTGAGTTCAATTAGTATATTGCCTTTGCTGGCACACACAGCACCTTTGTGCAAATCAGAAAAAAGGCACCTCCTTCTCTGGGCATGTGAATTGGAATTCCATCTTCTGGGCTGATAGAGTCCCAGGCCAAGACATGACTTAGAGGAGAGTGCCTCCTTGGCTAGGGCCCTTGTGGGATACAACCTGCACAACCATACTTGACAGCCTTGTATAAAAACCTTAATAAGGAGGCCAGACCTTCACTAGGGTATTTCAAGGAAAGATGCTCCAGCTGAGAACTGAAAAATGAGTGGGTGAATGCTAAGCAAAGTGCACTGGCGGAGCAATCCAGGAAAAGAGAACAAGATATCTAAAGTCCTGCGAGTATGTTTGAGGAACTAAGAGAAAAGCCGGTGCCCAGACAGCAAAGGGGAAAGTCGTGTGGACATGAAGCTGGAGAGGAAAGCAGGCTCTCTGGTGCCGGGGATAAGGTCTTATGGGGAAGTAGCGAGGGACCAGAGCATGGGGCAGTTTGCTCCAACAGGCTGCACACTCCCCAGTGGCAGTTAACAGAGGCTGGTGACTTTTCAGAGATGCTCTGCCAAAGATTCCTTTATTCAATCCCTGTAAGATGAGAGAACCCAGCTTGGGGGAGGGTCTTGCTTGTTGCCTCTTTCCTGGAGGCAGGAAGCAAAGGCCTAGAACCTGGACATTCTACTTTAAGATCTCACCTTTTGTGGTACATTCCCTTCTGAAACCAAGCCCACTGAAATAATGCAGCACTGCAGAGAAAACCAGTTGACATCTCCCAGCCTGCCATCTTTTGGGTTCATGGCTAGTTATTATCTTGACCCCATCAGTATTTACTCCATTAGTTCTGCCTTTAGGCGTAACCTGGTAGCTTCGGTGGGGTTACTGTTATGGCTGGAAGCATGACTGCCTGTAGACCTAACTAGGGCAGTATTTATGGGAGGGAAAGCTAAGACTTCTGGAACTTTAATCTGTTTCTTGGCTGGCTTACCCACTGTGAAGGATGGTCCAGTGAAACAAGTATCACAAGACAAGACTGCTTAGGACACTTCCGTTTACCACCAGCTGTCTCTCCTTCGGCAGTGACCCAAAGGCCTACCTTGTGATGTCTCCGCTTCCTCCTGAATCGGAGCAGCTCTTTGTGTTGTCGAGACACAAAGTTGACAGCGGCATATTCTAGCAGGGCCGAGAACACGAAGAGCAGGCAAACTGCCATCCAAATGTCAATGGCTTTCACATAGGACACCTGGAGTAGGGGCGAGGGGAAAACACAGGGAGGTGAGAGCAGAGGAAGTAAAATGTTGAGCACAGTGGAATGTTTTCTGCTCTCCAGTAACTCCCCCCATCGCCCACTACTGTCTGCTACTCAGCTGGGATATTTGGGTGGAGGATGCAGAGGAAAACGGAAGAGAAATGCATCAAACAGACTGGATAGAGTATTGGGGAAAATAGAATATGGTACCCACAGAGTACTAAAGAGAGGAGGGTGGTATATTTAGCATTATCATTTAGGGGAATAGAATGCTGTGTTGAGTTTAAGGATAATAGGAATAGAGTGTTGTACCAGGCCTTAAAAGTGAATGGAGGATATCAGCAAAACTGAAAAACCTGTGAAAATTCCCTCCTTCATAAAATCAACAAGAACACTGGCAAAAATTGTCAGTCAACTTTTTCAGAACTCTGCTAATTACCAAAGGCCTATAGCAATCTGAGCATTTATGTAAGAAAAGCAGCTGAATCTCAGAACAGCAAGCATTGTTTAAAACAGTTTTATCGAACTCTAATCCACATACCATACAATTTACACATTTAAAGTATATAGTTTTTAGAATATTCGCAACTATGTGCAATCATCATCACAGCCAATTTTAGAACATTTTCTTCAAAAAGAAATCTGGTACCTTTTAGCTGTCACTTCTTTATTCCTGCAGCCATAAGCTAACACTAATCTACATTTCATATGAATGGAATCATATAATATGTGGCCTTATGTGATTGGCTTTGTTCACTTAGTGTAATGTTTTCAAGGTTCATCCAGATTGTAGCGTGTATCAGTATTTCATTCCTTTTCCTGGCTGAATAATACTCCATTTATGTCTATAAAACATTTTGTTCATCTGTTCATCAATTGATGAATATTTGAGTTTTTCTATTTTTTGACTGTTATAAATAATGCTGCTGTGAACATCTGTGTGCAAGTTTCTGGGTAGATATATCTTTTCATTTCCCTTGGGCCTTTGTGGTTTTTTAACTTGCCCTATTCCTATCCTAACCTTCCCATCTCCATGGTAACCTATGAAAACCTATGGCCTGCAAGCACAGTGAAAACCAGCTGTCTGGCAGCCACTGGATGGGGCAGAATGGAGTTGAGCTTCTTCAAAGCTCCATTCCCAGAGAATTATCATCACTTAACCTATCTCCTGGTTTACTCGAAGACCTCATTCACAAGACTGTCTTTATTTGACTTGATTTGGAGCTGACCCCAGCGTGAACAGCCTATTTTCTGGGGGCATTTGTCAAAAACAATCAATGGCAATTGCTGCCTGAGGCAGTTGGGGCAAAACAATAGGAAAAACTGGGTTGTCCATGGGCCTTTTGGAAAGTTTTGACATATTCTTGGGAATCAGTGTGTAGGCTTAGGGCTGTGTGCATGCCCAGGGAAGACCTGAGAAGGTCCTAAAACTCTTACCTTTGGCTAACCTCGATGCTCTGAGCAAGCAGGAAGTGAAGCCCAAGGCAAAGTAGTAAACTACCAGGCTGACTGTTGAAGGTGTGTCCTATCACACAGGGAGCCTCTTGGTAAAGACTGGGGGTTTATAACTTCCAGGCATTTAAGGAAATCTCTAATTTTTAGCTGACTAAGAAGCTAATTGAGCAGAGACTTTAGTGGTCCCACACAACAAAGAACATATACTTTACATGATTAGTTCAGAAAAGTCACTGAACAAACAATAACAACAAATCTTGAGGAAGGGGAAGAATCTGATTTCCAAAATTGCCACATTATACAAAATGTCCAATTTTCAACAAAAAATTATAAGTCATTCAAAGAAATAGGAAATAATGGCCCATACATAGGAAAAATTAGTCAAAAGAACCTGCCCCCTGGGGAAACCCAGATATTGGACTTAAAAACCTTTTTTGTTCTTTCTTTCTTTCTTTCTTTTTTTTTTTTTTTTTGAGACAAGGGCATCATTATAGCTCACTGCAACCTCAAACTCCTGGGCTCAAGTGATCCTCCTGCCTCAGCCTCCCGGGTATCTGGGGTTATAGGTCTGCACAACCAAGCCCTGCTAATTTAAAAATTTTTTTTGTAGAGACAAGGTCTTTCTATGTTGTTTAGGCTGGTCCTGAACTTCTGGCTTCAAGCAACCCTCCCACCTGAGCCTCCCAAAGTGCTGGGATTACAGGCATCTATAGAACACTCCACCCAACAACTGAAGCGTATATATTCTTCTCAAGTGCACATGGAGCATTTGCCAGGATAGGTCATACACTATAAATGAGACAAGTCTCAATAAACTTAAAATAATCAAAATCATACAAAGTATGCTTTCTGATCTCGGTGAAATAATATTAAAAACAACAGAAGGTAAGTTGGAAAATTAACAAAAATGAAGAAATTAAAAATGCACTCCTAGATAATCAACGAATCAAAGGAGAAATAAAAGATAGATTAGAAAATACTTTAAGATGAATAACAACAAAAACACAGCATACCAAAACTTATCAGATACAGCCAAAAAAGTCCTTAGAGGGAAGTATATACCTGTAAACACCTATTTTTTTTTTAAAAAGGAAAGATCCCAAATTCCCAGAAAGACACTGACTCAAGAGGAAATAGAAACGTTGAATACAGTAATTGAAAAGCTTCCAACAAAGAAAAGTCCAGGGCCAGACAGCTTCATTAGTGACTTCTGTTAAACATTTAAAGAAGAATTAACACTAATCCTTCTCTCTCAGAAAAGTGGAAGTGAACATTTCCCAACTCATTCTAAGAAGCCAATATTACCCTAATTTACCCTAATAGCAAAACCAGACAAAGACATCACAATGAAGAAAACTACATACCAATATCTCTTATGAATTAAAAAAAATAATCCTCAAGAAAATACCACCAAACAAAATCCAGCAACATATAAAAAGGATTGTACACCATGAACAAGTGGGGTTTATCCCAGGAATGCAATATTAGTTGATTGTACAAAAATCAATTACCACGTGAATAAAATAAAGGACAATGTCACATGATCCTCTAAATAGATGCAGAAATAGCATTTGACAAAATTCAACACCTTTCATAATAAAAACACTCAAAAAACTAGGAATAGAGGAGACCTTCCTCAATCTGATAAAGGGCATCTATGAAAAACCCACAGCCGACATCATATTTAATAGTGGAAAACCTGAGAGTTTTGCCCTGAGGATCAGGAACAAGACAAGAATATCTGTTCATATCACTTCTGTTCTTCATTGTACTGGAAGGTCTAGCCAGGAAAATCAGGTTAGAAAAAGAAAGAAATGGCATTTAGGTCAAAAAGGAAGAAATATTTATTTTTCGATCACATGGTCTTGTGCAAAGAAAATTCTAAGAAATCTATAAAAAACTATTGAAGTTTTAAGAAATGAGTTCTCCAATGTTATAGGATACAGATGAACATACAAAAATCAGCTGTATTTCTATATACTAGAATGGATAATCTAAAAATGAAATTTAAAAACAATTCCATTTACAATAACATCAAAAAGAATACGATACCTAGAAATAAATTTAACAAGGTAAGTGTACACTGAAAACTAGGAAACTTTGTTGAAAGAAATTAAAAATGACCTAAATAAATGGGAAGACAGCCTGTGTTGATGGATTGGAAGGTGTATCAATAATATTGTTAAGAAGGCAGTACTCCCCCAATCCATCTACAGATTCAGTACATTTGTTATTAAAACTCCAGCTTTTATTCATGTTCATATGCACATGTGAGGGACTGAGAATAGCCAAAACAATCTTGAAAAAGAAGAACAAAGTAGGAGGACTCACTTTTCACTTAAAACTTACTACAAAGCTACAGTAACCAAAACCGTGTTGTACTGGCATAAGGACAGATGTATAGATTATGGAATAGAATCGAGAGTTCAGAAATAAACCTACACACTTATGGTCAATTGATTTTTTGACAAAGGTGTCAATTCAGTGGGGGAAAGAATACTCTTCTCAACACACGGTGCTGGTACAACTGGATATTCACCTGTGAAAGAATGAAGTTGGCTGCCCTCTCTCACACCATATACAAAAATAAATCAAAATGGAGCAAAGACCTAAAACGTTAAGAGCTAAACATTGAAACTCTTAGAAGAAAACATAGGTTTAAATATTCATGACCTTGGATTAGGCAGTAGTCTCTAAAAAATGACACCAAAAGCACAAGCAATAAAAGAAAAAACAGACAAATTAGACTTCATCAAAATTAAAAACTTTTGTGCATAAATGATGCTATCAATCAAGTGAAAAGACAACCCACAATGTCTTAGTCCATTTTATGTTACTTTAGAGGAATACCTAAGACTGAGTAATTTATAAAGTAAAAAAGGTTTATTTGTATCTTGATTTTAATGTCTGGAAAAGTTTAAGTTTGAGCATTTAGTGAGGGGCTCAGGCTGCTTCCACTCATGGTGGAAAGTGAAGGGGAGTGGCATGTGCAGAGATCACATGGCAAGAGAGGAATCAAGGCAGGGGAGGTGCTAGGGTCTGTTTTTGTTTGTTTGTTTTTATGATAGGGTCTTGCTCTGCTCCCCAGGTTGGAGTGCAGTGGTGTGATCATAGCTCACTGCCACCTCAAACTCCTGGGCTCAAGTGATCCTCTTGTCTCAGGCTCCTGAGTACCTGGGACTACAGGTGTGCACCACCACACCTAGCTAATTTTGCTATTATTTTGTGGAGACGGGGTCTTGCTATATTGCTCATGCTGGTCTCCAACTCCTGTCCTCAAGCAATCCTTTTATTTCAGCCTTCCAAAGTGCTAGGATTATGGGCGTGAGCAACCATGCCCAGCCCTAGGGTCTTTTTAACAACCAGCTCTTTGGGAACTAATAAGGTGTGAACGCATTCCAAGGAAGGGCATTAATCTATTCATGAGTGATCTGTCCCCATGACCCAATCACCTCCCATTAGGCCCCACCTCCAACAATGGTGATCAAATTTCAATATGAGGCTTAGAGGAGACAAATATCCAAACCATAGCACATAGAATGGGAGAATATATTTGTGAATCACGTATCTGATAAAGGTCTAAAATTCAGAATACATGAAGAACAATTACAGCTCAATGATAACAAGAGAAATAAAAAATGGCCAAAAGATTTGAATAGAAATTTCACAAAAGATATAGAAATGACCAATAAACACATGAAAAGATACTGAACATTATTCATTATTTCATGAAAATAAAAAGATGCTCAACATTATTTCAGTAGGAAAATGCGAAGCAAAACAACAACGAGATACCACTTCACACACACCAAGATGGCTATAATAATAAAAAAAGATAGTAAGTGTTTGTGAGGATGTGGAGACATTGGAACTCTGATGTTATGGTAATACAACATAGCCACTTAGGAAAATAGTTTGGCAGTTCCTTAAAAAGTTAAGTATATAGTTAACATATGACACAACAATTTCACTTTTACATATCTTTGAGAATTGAAGACATATGTCCACACAAAAACTTGTACACAGATACTCATAGCAGCATTATTTATACTAGCCCAATGTGGAAATAACCCAAATGTTCAACTGCTGAATGAATAACCAAAATGAGATATATCTATAGAATGGAATAGTATTCAGCCATAAAAAGGAATGAAACACAGATGCATTCTACAACATGGATGAACCTTGAAAACATCATGCTAAGTGAAAGAAGCCAATCATATAAGGCCACATATTGTATTATTCTGTCTATATGAGATGTTCGGAATAGGCAAATTCATTGAGATAGAAAGTATCTATTTATGGTTGCCAGAGCCTGGTGGGAGCAGGGAATGAGGTGTGACTGTTGAGGAGTATGGAGTTTCTTTTGGGGGTGTTGAAAATGTTCTGGAATTAGATACTATCTGTAGACAGTTATATAGAGAGGGTTGCACAGCATTGTCAATATACTAAAAGCCACTGAATTTTATGCTTAAAAAAAATGAATGAATAAAAAATGTGAATGGAGGAGAATGTGGAGGTGAATGTTAATAAAAAATGGAACCAAATACTGAGTCTAGTGTTAACCATGAGTGGAGCAGAATGTTGAGTCTAACATGAAAAACAGAAAGCAGAGTCTAATGTCTGCTGTTACAACTGAACACAGCAAATGTGTTGTCAGGTGTTAATAGCGATCAGAGAATTTGGTTTCAAGCATTTATAGTGAATGTAGCAGAATTCAAAGCCTTGTGTTAATGGTGCAGAGAGCATATTGTTGAGTTTTGTTGCAAGGGTGAAAAGAGAGTGAGGTGTCTACTGTTGATGACAAATGAAACAGACTGTTATGTCTCACATTAAAAGTTAATGGAACAATCAATGTCATGGGAAAAAAAAAACAGTGGGGAGACTGTTCTAGAGTAAAAGAGACGAAATAGAGCAACCATATCCAATATGAATTGGATCCTTAATTGGGTCTCTTATCATATTTACTGATGACTTTTTGACAACTGGGAAAATTCAAATAAAGCTTCTATATTAGGTGATACTGAATTATTTCTCATTCAATAGTAATTATTGAATTAATGTTTATTTTCAAAGACATAACCATGTCATTGTGATCCTTCTTCCTTATTTTGAGGTGAATTGCAATGTTTGTGTAGCCCTCAAATGATTCAGCAAAAATTCCATCTACGTAGTGCCTATTTATCTATCTATCTACCAAGAGAAAGTAAATGTGGCAAAATGATAATTGGTGAATCTAGATGGAGAATATTAGGGTATTTATTGTATATTCTTTCAACTTTTCTGTATCAAAACAGAATGTTAAGTGCTGCAGTAATTGGAAATGTTGCAGAACGTTGTGTTTATCCTACGGCTGAAGGAAGCAGAGTATAGTGTCTGGCATTAATAGTAGAGCAGAATGTTGTGTCTACTGTTGAGGGAATAAAGCAGAATGTGATTCAGACGATAATAGTAAATGTAGTCGAATGCAGTGCTTAGCATTAAAAGAGTAAAGTAGAATGAAGCATCAAGCAATAACAGTGAAGGGAACAGAATGTTGCACCTCAACTAGGGGTGAATGAAAGAGTATGTGGTGTCTGGCATTAATAGCAAATAAAACAGAACACTGTGTCTAGTGTTAAATGTGAATTAAGCAGAATGCGAGGTCTGGTGTTAACAGTGAAGGGAGCAGAATGTTGCATTGATTGTAAGGGTGCCTGGTGGAGAAATAGTGTCTGGTGTTAGTAATGAATGAAGTGGAATGTTGTGTCTGGTGTTAGAAATGAATAGAACAGAATGTTGTGTCTAGCATGAGGGTGAATGGAGAAGAATGTTAATCTGACATCAGTGGTCCATGAAGCAAAATGCTGTTTAGTGTTAATAGTGAAAGAAACAGAATGTGGTTTATGAGTTACTAGTAAATGTGGTGTTTAACATTAGAAATGTAAGAATCATAGCAAGGTATGTCCAAAAGCGTTAACATGGGAGGCCTGAGGCTGCTATGTTGAGAAGGGCTTGCTTGCAAGGTTGGCCCTTGGCTGGCATTTGGGAACTTGGATTTTGAGAGTGCTCCTACTTTCTCTAACTGACAAGGGTGGCTCACTGTGCCTAGACTGCTTGTGTAATCTTCCGAACATCTGCTTTCCTTGTGGGAATCTGGAGTTTGGCACATTCTAGGCAAAGGGTGCCTAAGTGACCAGCCTCCAGTTAGAACATCGGGTGCTTTCTCTGTCTGTCTCTCTGGGCAGAAACATCACACACGTGTCTCTGCATTTTTGTTGTTGGAGTAAGTATGTGCTCTGTGTGACCACTCATGGGAGAGACCAAGGAAGCCTGTACACCAGATCCCCCAGTCTCTGCCTATGTTCTTTTCTTTTTCTTTATTTCTTTTTTGTTTTTTTTGAGACAGGGTCTCACTGTATTGCCCAGGCTAGAGTACAGTGGCATCATAACTCACTGAAGCCTCAAACTTCTGGGCTGAAGTGTTCCTCCTGCCTCAGCCTCCCAAGAGGCTGGGACTACAGGCACATGCCACCATGCCTGGCTAAATTTTATGTTATTTGTAGGGACAGAGTCTTGCTATTTTGCTCAGGCTGGTCTCAAACTCCTGGCCTCAAGTGATCCTCCCACCTTGGTCTCCCAAAATGCTAGGATTATAGGTGTGAGCCGCTGTGCCCGGCCTGTGTTCTTTTCCCCTTATGGTCTAGCTATATATCTTGAATATGTTGCTGTAATAAATCTTAGCTGTTAGTGCAACTAAATGCTGAATCCTATGAGTTCTTCTGTCAAATCGCTGAGTGTGGGGATAGTCTTGGAGATCCCTAACACGAAGTATTTACTACTAATGATGAAAGGAGCAGAGTGTTGTACTTCGCTCTAAAAGGGAATGGAGAATGCAAAGTTGAGCGTTGATAGTAATGGAGAGAATGTGTGTCTAGTGTTGGTAGAGAATGGAGCAACATTGAGTCTAGCAGAAGGTTTGATGGATCAGAATGCTGGGTCCTACAGAGTGTAGTAGATAAATAAATGGTGACTAGTTCCTTATGCTCCTCATGTCTCAGGCAGGGCAAGGAAGTGAGCTCTCACCTTATCTGTCTGGGTGTTCTGTGCTCTTGGGCAGCGGGACTTACCTTGGGCAGAGATGCTCGTGAGCCAGAGCTCTGGGTGGTCATGGTGAGCACAGTGGTGATGCCCAGGCCCACACGGGCTGGTGCAGCATCCATGTTGATCCAGAAGGAGATCCACGAGAGGATGACAATGAGCAGGCTGGGAATATACATCTGGATCAGGTAGTAGCCCATCTGCCGCTCCAGGTGGAACCGGGCCTCAATGCAGGTGAATTTACCTGCAAGAAATGATAGTGAGAGGGCATGTAGCCTGGTGGGTAGGAGCAAGAGCTTTAGGTTTAGAGCAACCTCAGCCGGAGTCTTGGTTCAGCCTCACACTAGGTGTGTTTAGGCAAGTGTTTGAATCATTCTGTATCTCGGGTTCCTCACATACAGTAAACTGGGGATAATAATAATACTTATCTCGTGTGGCTACCTCTATGGCTACTGCGAGGAAAAAATGAGATGATGCTTATGAGGACCTTAGCATGGTCCTCACACATCACAAATTCCCAGGATTGTCAGTTGCCATTGTCATCATCATCATTATCATCATCACTTTGTTGCTAACAATGGGCATGGCTAAATGGAGCTGTACCCTTCTGCCAGTTATGGTCCCCAAGCATGTCTTGGTCCTGTTACTTCTTCTTGTAAAACCTTTCATTCCTTCCTTCCCTCTTCATACTTCCCAACTTCAAGGAAGTTCCCACTACCTATAGGGTAAAGTTCAAACTCTTCCGTCTGCCCTTGGCAGTGGAGCTCTAACCAGTCTTTCTATGTCCTTCCCCTTCTGTCTCCAAGCTTATTATGACTCCCTGTCTTCCATCCCTGCCTTGAGCATTCCCGGCTCTTTCATACTTCTGAGCTTTGGACCTTGCTCATCCCTTTACCTGGAATGCCCTTATTCCTTTCCACAACCGGCCTAAGAAATGCTCCTTCTCCCCCATGCCGGTGTATATGTGAAGTCTCCCCAAGGCAGGTCCCTCTCTTTTTTCCTGTGTTCCCTCAGCCCTGTTCACATGATCATCAGAGCCTTTAAGGTGTATGTACTGCAGTGAGTGAGTGGGCATGTCACGCTGTCTGTCTTCTGCACTGGACTGCGCAGCCTGTCTCCTCCCTGTCCGTGTATCCCTGGAACTGGGACAGGGCCAACCCCACAGTGTGGGTCTCAGTTCCTGTCCACTGAAGCATGGTAACTAGGGGGTTTCCTGGAGACCCCTGGATTGCAAGCTCCACGTAGGCAGGGCCTTGTCAGTCTTTTCTCCTCGTAACCACAGAGCTAGCACGGAGCTCAGCGCTCACGTAAATGAAAACGGTGAAGAGCAAATGAGAAACAAATGAGAGAAGGCTGTGTACGTTTAGGTTGTTTCCATTCTTGGCTACTGTGAATAATACTGCAATCAAGTGGGAGTGCAGATGTCTCTTTCGGATACTGATTTCATTTTTTTTTTTTTGGATAAATATCCAGAAGTAGGATTGCTGGATCATAAGGTAGTTCTCAATGGATGTATGGATAAAGAAAGTGGAACATGATTCATCCTTAAAAAAGAAGGAAATCCTGCCATTTGTGACAACATGGATGAACCTGGAGGACATTTTTATACTGAGTGAAATAAGCCAGACACAGAAAAATACTGCATGATCTGGCTTATGTGTGAAATCTACAATTGTCAAACTCACAGGAGCAGAAAGTATTATAGAATGGTGGTTGCCAGGGGCGGGGGTGGTGGTGGGGAAACGGGGAGATGTTGGTCAAAGGGTACAATGTTTCTGTTGTGCAAGATGAATAAGTTCTGGAGAGCTAATGTACAGCATGTGACCACAGTCAACTATACTATACTGTATACTTTAAATTTGCTCGGAGAACACGAGTTCTCATCAGACATACACACATATACACACATGGTAAGTATGTAAGATGATGGATATATCA